>NC_136065.1:226817641-228017641 GCF_964261635.1 Lissotriton helveticus
AGATCACCTTCCCTGTGCTTGTTTTAGGTAATGTAAGTATGTCAGCCAGTCCATTGCTAGCCTATCCAACCTCACTGCCGGGTTTTCTCTTGTAGGGCATATGCATCAAGTTAGAGTGCAGGATAGAATTGCCCCAGCACCTTGGTACACAGAAAGTTTGAAGGCAGAAAATGCCTTCTGTAGAATTAGAGGACGGAAAAGGAGGAAATCTAAGTTGGAGGTGGACAAGCGGGCATACAAAACAACACACAGAACATACCTAAATAATTGCAACACCGCAAGAAGATCATATCTAGGTACCCGAATCGCCGAGGCAAAACACTCCTCGGAAGAACTCTTCAAGATTCTTAAAGAATGTACTAATCCCAGAGTGACCAACCTCTCGCCCCCACCCACTCAAGAGCTGTGTGATGAGTTAGCTGTCCATTTCACACAGAAGACTGACAAAATCTACAACTCTTTTGATCGTGAAGAGGAGACGGGGGTAAAGTCACCCGCCCAGGGAGACTCACTCTCCCCCAGTCTCAAATCCTTCTCAACCATTACCGTTGAACAAGTATCCCCACTGTTAGCACAGATTAGGTCAGGATCCCCGTCAGATGTAGCCCCCCCACACACATGATCTCTGACCTGGCAAGTGCCTTGGCCGGCCCTATCACGGAAATCTGTAACCTGTCATTCTACACTTCCTCGTTCCCTTCAAATGGAAACAGGCTTTTATCAAACCACTGCTTAAGAAAGCTCTAGCGGACCCCACATACCTTCAAAATTATAGACCAATCTCACTTCTTCCCTCTGTTCAAAAATCCTGGAAACCCTGTTCAACAGACAGCTATCAGGCTATCTGGAACAGTACAACCTGCTCGATCCCCCTACAGCACGGAATCTGCTCTGTCAGAAGTGGCGGACCCAATAAGAATGCTGCTGGACGAGAGCACTCCGACGATGCTGGTCCTTTTGGATCTGTCGGCAGCTTTTGACACCATCTCTCACAAAATCCTATTGGACAAGCTGCGAGAGATTGGTGTCGAAGGACGGTCTTTGAAATGGATGCAAAGCTTTCTGTCCGACAGATCACAATGCATACAGCTGGACACATTTGTATCCCAGTCAACAGGAGTTGATTAAGGGGTACCACACGGCTCTATTTTAAACCCCACTTTATTCAATATTTATTGGTCTTCCTTGGCCACTATCATTAGATCTTGCGGGTTTCAGACAATCTCCTATGCGGACGACACCCAGGTGATAGTCCCCATAGAAAAGGCCCCCGCTGTGACCAGGGAAAAGTTTTAAAGCTGCATGCTAAAGATTGCTACCTGGATGAGGAAAAACGTCCTACAGCTAAACTCCAATAAAACTGAAATCCTACCTCTGGGGAAAGCCAAGGAGTTATGGTCTTCGGAGTGGTGGCCTACAGAACTGGGGGGCGGCCCCTACACCCAAAAAATGGGCCAAAAACCTAGGCATCATAATAGATGACAAACTGTCCATGGAGGAGCATGTCAAAACGCTTTTAGGCAAATGCTTCGGCCAGATGCGCATGCTGAGCAAAATCTTTCCATGGATCCCCCTCTCTTCTAGAAAAGTTCTCATCCAGGCACTCCTAGTCAGTAGACTAGACTATGGGAACTCTTTACTGGTAGGGATTAGGGAAGATTTGCCGTCAAGACTGCAGGTCGTCCAGAATACAGCAGCCCGAATGGCCCTCAACAAACCGGCATGCAGCCCATCACTGCCTTTGCTACGATAATTGCACTGGCTCCCCATCAGGAAAAGGTCCATTTTTAAACTCATATGTCTGGTATTCAAATCTCTCCACAGGTTAGGCCCGGCATATCTAACAAAAAACTAGAATGGTATATACCGGGACGTCAGCTGAGATCCAGCAGTCAAAAGTTGCTTTGTCCCCAAAGAATCAAAAAAGGCTAAATGGGGGGGTGCCACCTTCTCCCACCTAACCCCAAAACACTGGAACGGTCTGCTAGAAAACATCCGGGCCTGTACTAATCTGGCACAATTTAATAAACGTTTCAAAATCTGGCTATTTTAGGGAGCCGTGTTCAACCTTAGCATAATCTACTGTGTCTCCTGGGCGCCGAGAGATCCCCCCCAGGGATGATTAGTTGCGCCTTACAAATAGTAAATAATAATAATCAAGCAGCACCTGTAGCTGAGAGGCCCAGCAGGATACCCTTTTGTTACGCTGAGCAAATATATATCTGCTGTATAATGAATCTAAAGGTTTTTCCATCCCACCGGAGTAGCGGCACCTCCCTCTCCAGTAGGAAGGATAAAGAACTCGACGACTAAAATGTGCTTTTTGCAGTGTGCATAATAATTTCAGGAAGGTGATCATCTGGAACTGACACTCTTCTCAGTAATGTCAACCTTACCAAGTGTCATTGTTACACATCTGTGCGGAACTCCCAAAGGAGTGCCTTTAGGTTTTGTTTCGTAGAAAAGTTATTTTGTTATGGGTTATGTTTTTCTCCATGTGTTTTGAGCCTTCTGTGTGGTACACTGGGTTTTAGCTGTGGAAGGCCCTCTGAGTTCCAATTCATTTTGTATCACGAGTACTATTCGCACTCCTGAAAAAGAGTCTGCAATATTGGTATCATTTTTGTGGGACTAGAGACGTAAAGCAAGGACTTCGTCTGAATATAGAGAGATTTTTTTTCTCCTCCCCTTTCACACTTGGCAGGAATCCAGTTACCTGCTCTAACCTCTGATCCATTCAGCATACTAGGTGTTGCATACACGAGGTGAAGAGCTGTGTGGAGGGAAGGCTGCCCTGTCTTGTGCCCCTTCCCAATTCTACATGGCTGGGTTTGTTCAGTTAACCCTAAACATGGCTGTTAGTTTTTTTGTATTGCAAAGTTACCCATCTACAGAAGGTCAGGCCAAAACCTAGACGCGTCAGCACCTGTGCTAAATAATCCCAGTCTATGGAGTCAGATGCCTTCTCAGCGTGGAGTGGTATTGTTGCAAACTGATCTTTTATTTTTTGTCTAGCCAGTTATTCAGTCATTTAAGATTCATCCTGGAGGATCGGTCTGGGACAATACCTGTATGACCCTATTCACCAAAGCTGTCATCAATTCCAGTAATCGTGTTGCCAATGTTTTTGCCAGTATTTTTTGTTTCAGTCTTAGGCAAGGATATTGGTCAATAAGAGGAACATCTTTTCCTCTGTTTACTTTCCTTATGTAATTCTGTCATCATTGCTTGGTTACGGTCTCTAGCAGTTCCTTCCTGTCTAAGACCTCCAGGAGGATATTTAGCAAATGTGCACATAGTTATGATGAGCATTTTTGGAGAGTTCTGCTGAGAGACCATTTGGGTCAGGAACTCTCTCAGTTTGCAGATGTCTTATTGCATCAAACACTTCCTCCAGTGTTCGTTCTTTGCCCTTGGTAGGCCTGCCTTCTCTGCCAAGAATGTAGTTGAAAAGGAAAACAAGCATTTGCAATGCAATAGGTCTCGCCTTTACGCGAGTTTAAGCTATTTGTATTGGATATGACAATGCATTTTATTTATGTTTTAAAAGCCAAAACTTCAATAAAAGGCATTGTCATTTACAATGCTATTCGCTCAAACTGGCTTAAATGTGAGACCTATCGCATTGCAAATGCAAGGCAGTGACGCCAGCGGGCTGGGGTTGGCTAAAGGCATGGACAACGGGAGGAGGGGCACCAGGCACCAAAGCACGTTCTGCATGTAGTAAAAGAAAGTGAAGAAATAGTGCTCACAGTCAAAATAACATGCACCCTTTAACAAACAAAGTATAGGGGCCAGTCGCAATGGGAGGTGACAAATGAAGAGGTGGCGTTACTAAGGAGACTAACAATCCTATTGTCGAATCAGAAGTCAGCATTTCAGACGGACTGACACAAGCCAATGGCAACAAGATGAATGATGCTTTCACCTTCGAGTCTGAGACACAAAAGAGATGCAAGGAAGTGTGTATGAGAATGGTATTTTTTTTAAAGATCACAACGAAACAGAGAGCGAACAGGGAAAAAGAAGATGAAATGAGGAGGTAGTAAACCTGTGGATTGTAGGAAGAATGACGAAAGAGGCGAACAAAGAGAGAAGGAGTGAGAAAGAGGGGATGGGTGGGAGTGGAGACAGCAAGAAAGAAATGGAACAAGCAAGGGGTGAAGAGGAACAATGTAGGGATATATGGCATAAAAGAGAGAAAAGTAACAACAAAGAAAGATAAATACATAAAGAATATTGGAAAGAAAGAACCACAGAAATATATAAAGATAAAGTACATGTAAAAGAAAGGACGAGACAAAGATTGAAAAGCAAACTAAGGAAAAGGAAAGATAGAAGAAAGAACGGGAAGGCGACAGACAGGAAGAATGAGACGCAGGAAGAGCTGCCTTTTAGCATTTTATGGTGGGTGCTTTGTCTCGGCCCCCGTCAGTTCCTGCTTTCACCCGGACAATGCCCCAGACTGAGGTGTGAAGTCCCTGGCAGGATGAAAGGAAAGGCCTGGTGCCAATCAGGAGGAAATTGTCCCCAGAGCCCAATTCAGATACCGGGCAGGCTCCCCGTCTCTGGAGGTGGAGGGGGCAGTGCATCGAAACACAAAATGAGGGCACTGAGCGCTACACCAAACCCCCCTCTTGGGTCCAAAAAGCGCTGTCCTGAAGCACGCAGATGATTGATTGCACCAACTTACGCCCACCTTAGAGGGCAGGGAACTCTGCCGTGCTATAGACTGGGAGGCAATGGACGATATAGCTTAAGCACTCTGTACGCAGAGTATAATGTATTCTATCAGCTCAGATCTAAGCCAAAAAAATTATATAGCACACATGATTAGCTGCTTTGTCTCTTGGCGCTTAAACAGCCAGAAAGTGTTCTTATTATGCAAATGTATTCTTCAGCTTTGGGAAGCTGGCCCAAGTCGGGCATACCCAGTTATGACCCAGAGGCTAGCTATTGACCACTGCAACAAGCATGAACATGAAGGTGCATGAACCCGCTCGGCTATCACAGAGTTGTGAAGCGCATCAACACAGAGGTTCACTCATGGCCTGGAATCGTTGCGCAATCGCCGACATAAATCATCGATCCACCTTACCTGTGTTCGCAGAGGTCAGGAGCAGCAGCACCGCCGGACACACCAGCCTTGCCGATGAGTAAACGTGGAGGGGCCGCAGCGCCTGTGCCAGGGAGCAGCCCCCTGAAGGTGTGCTGTGTCCGGTCCACGTGAGGTTTTCACCACAATTGATTTTCCGTTGTTTGACTGAAACATATAGGAAAAGGTGGCGGCCTAGAACCGAGGAGAGCATGGCTCATCTGCGTGGGTGTCTGCAGTGAGGTGTCTCTATGGCAGAGTATGATGAGGCCACTGGGCTCAGAGAGCGCATTGAGGGCAGCTGAGGGGTGCACACCGCAGAATAGAGTACATATCAGCCTGTGCCGGCCACGGAAGCATAGCGCTGGAAGTAGGGGTGAAGTAGCAGTGGCGATGGAATTAGGGGCGTGCATGTGATTCAGCGGGACTCAGATAACCGGAGAGGAATTCATCGGGCGACGAATGGGCAAGATGCAACCTTTTTTTGCTTTTTGCAAACTACTGGTTTCCCTGTTTTTCAAGCATGCGAATATTTATTTCATGTATGTGCCTGCAAAACGAAAGATAACCGCTGGGGGTGGGCTCACGGAGCGCGGCATCAGAGAAGCGGGTGCCGTCCTGGGGCTCATGGAGCACAGCATTGGAGAAGCGGGTGCCGTGCTAATAACCAAGCATGTGGGAGAAGTCAGAAATGGGTGACTAAGGAGAGGGGGAGGGGCTCACAGAGCAGAGCGTGGCATATATGAAGTGAGGGGAAATAGGGAGGGGAAGCACAACAAGTCGGCCTGGAGCACGCCTTAGAAGAGACACGGGTTGGCAGGAGCGTGACGCCGTGAGCGTGCACGTTGGCGTTCCCTGCGGCTCACGCGATCACAGACCGGTGTCTGCTCATGCACCGGTCTGTACCACTTGGGGAGGCAAGACACGAGCCTTAACAAGCAATAAAGTGAAAGCGGGTGCCCGTGTAGATAGAAACTGTGACACTTAAAGAGAGCTGCCAAAAGCGGATTCTGTTATTTTCCAGTGTTAGAGGAAAATGTATTAATCAGAACACTGCGGAAAAAGACAGATAACAGACCCCAGACCGAGTCCCACCGCCCACCCCTCAAGGGGCGTGCAAGTAAGGGAGACTTGCAGTGAGTAGTGCACACGACCCAGGGAAAAGCTAATGAGCTTGTCTTGCACGTCTCCCCCACGCTCCTCTTTCATAAAACAAAATAAAATACACACACAAGAGGTGGAAAAACACACATAATTTCGAAATTAACACTCCGCACGCAAGTAGGAAAATATATGATCCAGTGCTTCCCCTTTAGAGCAATGAAAACAAGCTTAAACAAGGGTGAAATACAGCCGCATCCAGGTGGGCTAAGAGAGTGTAAGACATGCATTCCAAAGCAGTCCTTCTGATAGTGAACATACCAGTAAAATATTCGGGCCGGGATCCGAGGCTGCCGCATAAGGAAACAGCCTAACTGACGTCGCTCTGGAGCCTGCAGTGGAGCCCGTCGGCCTGGAGCGCGCCTCGGAAGAGACGCCGGAGGGCAGGAGCGTGACGCCGTGAGCGTGCACGTTGGCGTTCACAGACCTGAGTCGACTCGTGCCCAGGTCTGTAGCGGCTCGTGCACAGATCTGACTTCCTTGGGACCTAGCAAGGTGACTATAAGTCTTGTTGGCGGCAGCGCTTCGCGCTGCAACGCCAGCGAGACCTAAAAAGAGCAAACAATAAAAGAGACGCTCTATTAGATACCTTTGAAAAAAGAAAATCTAAGTTGACAAGCATCACACCGTTTTCAACCTTGTCTAATGTGGTGACAAAATTAATAAACAGACATTGACAAATTCTGGACGTAAGTATGCATAGACTTAAAATAAAACTATGTTTGCCTTTTAAAGGAAACGTAGCATAAAGTATCATTTAAACCATACAAAAACACAACCCCTAAATAATCAGAAAACGTTTTCTTTGTGAAAGATGTCTGCCATAAAGGGACACTCTGCGTGTGGCTCAAATAGAATCTGTAAACACACCAAAACTACTACAGAATTAGAACCCCATAGCAACAAAGAATGCACACCATTGCAAGACTCAGCTCATGATATACAAAATAACGTGCCCCTGTAATTTACAAGACATTGGGATGACAACCCGAAAGACTAGGACAAGTATTTTGGAATATAAGAGCTCCATTAGATGCCTTACGATCACGGCAATGCTAGTATGTCATATTTCTAAGAAACATACAGCAGACCAATTGGAGTGGATTTTGACTGGACAGATGAAAGCAGTGGGTAATAATGCACAGACTACAAGACTGATATTAATGAGCAAACAAAAATGGATTTTCCAAGTATCTACACATACTTGGGTATCAATGATGAAACTACCTGGAGTATAATGAATTGGCCCCACTCTTCAACATTCCTCGCTCATTTAACTTTAACACAACATAAGGATCATGAGTTGTCTAGAATTAGAGCTAGACCCAAATGACTGTGTGTGTGTGTGGGGGGGGGGGGGGGATGGAGAATCACAACAAAAAAAAAAAGAAGAAGATGAGCCATAATTGAAGCTATTTACTGCATTCTAAAGCCAGTTTATGAGCTTCTGCTGCTAAGACTCGGTCACATTCCATTTAAAAAATAAGGAAAATGCTGAGCCATGACCACATAATAACAAATTACACAACATAAGCGGATTATCTCATGTATCATATGGGAATCGACAATTTTTTTTTTTATATATATATTTTTATTGAAGAAAGGCAGAAGGAAACATTACACAAATCAGGTGCCATACTCAGAATACAATACAACAGTAGGCAGGTGTATAAGGAAATGCAGAGAAATCAGTACATGAAAGTAAAAGGTATCAACAGAATGCAATATATGAACAGGCGAGACAATACTGTCAATCAGCGCAAGAAGACAGTCTGCAAAACCCTTCCACCCCCGACTCAGGATAGGTAGAACCAGAGAAGACACCAAGATGAGTGAGAAAACACGATTCAGAATATACAACACACCTCCTGCAAAGAGGGAAAAGAAAAAAAAAAAAAAAAAAAAAAAGGCCATAGAACTAAACTAAGACAAAATAACAAACCGCCCCCCAAAACCCCCCACCCTGCACCCCTGCAATGGCTACAGCCTTAACCCACTAGCAGCGTGCCTGTCGCCCCAGAACTTGCCCTAATAGAAGGGAGAAAGAAAGTGGAGGAGGAGAGAACAAACAGGTGCCCGGTCTCCCCTACCCCCCGCCGGAAGCAGACCCCACCTGATTATAAACAGTACAATTTCAAGCAACGATTATCAACAATCGGGGGAGTTTAAAAGAATCGCCAGACTCCCACATCATTATAGTCTACAAATCCCGCATCGAATGAAACCCTGCCGTCAAACCCAGACAATCAAATCAACCTTGGCCACGCCGACTTTTCGCACGAACCCTCTCCACTCGGACCGGCATATCAATAAGAAGAGTGAAATGTTCGATAAAGTCAAAGTCAATGTAGTAGAAGAGAAGCCAAGACATCCGTACTCGGAGACCACGAATCAAACGGAGATAACCGTCCATCACAGATAAGTCCCAGGAAAGAGGTTGCACCAGCTGAGAAGAAAGGGACGATGAAGCACTCCAATAGTCTCTGAAAAACGTAGTTTGGCGTAAAGGAACTTCTCTGTCCATCTCGGGCGGTACCGGCTTTGAACGTGCTGAGCTTATGGTACTCACTGGCTCACTAGCCACTGTGTGGGAACGGTCAAAAAACACCAGTTCTGGCTGCGGCACGGGGCCCTCGATCACAGGCATAACCTGCACAGCAGGCAACAAAACTTGTTGAAGACATATCGAAGGGCTGACATCCGGTGTCAAACTGGTTGAGACTGCTGTTTCAGTCGATTTCTGGATGATGGTGGTGAGCCGCGAGTGGAGTGCTTCAATGGCGGCCATTACGGTCCGCAGCGACGGTTTAGTCTCCACCCGCTCCATCCCCTCTGGCAGATCAGCTGAGCAATTCTTGAACCCCGGAGGTCGACTACTCCGGGGTAACAGGCACAGGTGGGGCCGATGGAGACAGTGGGCGCGCCCAATCTCACAATATCAACACCGTCACCTCCAGCGAGGGCCTGAGCCCGTCGACCCGGGGCGGGCAGCAAAGTCTCCGGGCAACGGACCCCCGACCACGGCAACCGGTGCAACACGCCGCTGTGTCTTCGAATTCAACCGACCATCAAATCGCCATTCAAACCAGTCAGGATATACTCCCCTTCGGGGGGACCAGACACGGCCCTAGTCTCACAGCCGATGTTGTTCACTTCCAACCCGGATGAATTCAAAATCGAGGCCCCGGCTTTCGCGCTGGGTTAGGCCGAGAATGGAACACAGCATTTCTTCGTTATCCGGAAAGCTGGAAATCCCGGGATTGCACCTCCAGACTCAGGAAAGCTTCAGCCACACGGGAGTCTGGTGCAGATTCAGGACAGTTGTCAGGATTGACGAGCTGCTGGCGGAGGTCGGCGGAGCCGGGAGCTTATGCGGCCATGTTGGTTGCTAGCGTAGCTCCTCCCCCGGGAATCGACAATTTTAAGCTCTTTGTAGATGGTGGATCTGGGCACACACCGCATTAGATGACATATACTACAAATCTTTATGTATATTATGAAACTGGTAGAATACTATTATACATACATATATATTCACTGTAAAAAAAAAACTGTTATAAGGGTGTTTTAGTTAAGAAATAGGTTTTAAAAAACCTTAGAAATTCACTGGAAAAAAAACAAAGGTTACAGGAACGTTATAGTTGGTGATAATTAATTTAGTAGATACTAAAAACATATTACATGTGTGTAACACATAGTAAACAATGATTTGATGCACCATAATTGCACACCAATGGAGTATCCACCCTGGGTAGGATGTTTCACTATTATATTTCCTATCTGCACTACATCGAAACAGTTCCCATCTTTACCACAGGGTAACTGTTTCTGGACCGTGATGAAGTAATCATGCACTTGCTGCTCTGATGTCTTACAACTGATACCGTGAACTACGCAAGAAGGGCTAATTCAGACCAAATTCAGTCAAAGAAGGACACCTGCTTAGGTATTAGATGCCCCTCGCATACTCATTGTATCTACGGAGCCGCGAGGAGGAGACGTTTGTACGAGGTAGTACCCTGTTGCATGCAAGTACAGCATAGCCAGTATAGGGAAGTTGGCCTTTGGACCCATGACTAATCAGATTTTAATAATCCCATCGACATCCACAATGAACTCGTGACCATTCTAATGCCTATTTTCTCACCTGAAGAGTGCAAAAGGCACCTTGTCCCCCTCGTTTCTAAGGCTCATGAGGCATTGCCTTCCATAAAACATGTATGTATCCCTGTGTTCCCTCATTTTTGCATCCCAAAATCTGATTACAATACTTCTCCAAAACCCTACAGTCAACCATGGAGTACTCCATGTAGAGTGTGTTTTCTGTTAAATGTGTGTGCGTCTTGTATTGAGTCTTTTTTACAGGACACTTCACCAGTGTAAATAGATCACATCTTAGTCAACGATGATGAATAAGCACTGCCTATAACACTCCAAGCGCTATATAACTGCTACAATAGGATGTGTACTTGCTCTTTGGATGCAGTAAATTCTCTACTGTTCATAGAAACGGCGTTACTTCGTAATCAGGGGAAGGCTGCCATCTAGTGACTCCTACTGGAAACGATCCTAATTTAAACATCTTTAACTAAACGACGCTTGGACCTGCCATAAGAGCAAACAGGTGACATATATCTTTATGTCCACTATGTCTGAATTCCTGGGTTGGCAGTGTGGGTTAGACTGTAAAGCGGAGGCCAGGTTCGTATTTTAGGAATAAGAGAACTTAAATTATAACAAAAAGTTCCTAAAATAATCCATGGGCGTATGGTGAGGACTGGTACAAGAAAGACAACAAAGCAGGAAACGAGCTGTGTTGGTGGTGCTGTTCTTAGGCACTCTTGCTTGCCGAGCATGCCCTCGGCTGGAGCTGCAATGCTGTCCCTGTCCTCGGCTGTCCTCGTGTTAAAACACTCTATGGCTTGTACTCTGCAGGCAGACCCACCCTCTGCTCTGCGGGATGCTAATAACTATCCTACCTGGCTTTCCCACTCCTACTCCAAGCGGAAATGGGAGAAATTAAACTACAAGTCACATAGTACCAACTGCTAATGGAAAAAGTTCAGTGTACCGCTGCAGTAACTATTTTCACTCCCCATCCAGTACCCTCCGTGACCCTCATACTCACTAGATCTTCAAGGCACCATCCTTCGGGCAGGTGTAACAAAGGTACTGTTGTCCCCCATGGGTCAGGGGGCACAAGGGCCCAAAGGACGCCAACTGAGTCATCCCGACAAGGTTAAAAAGAAGTTAACTTTTGGGAGTCCGAAGGCGGAGACGAGGGGGCTGTGGGCGAAGGCAGAAGACTGCAAAAATGAAACTGGCAAGGGGCGGGCCGCGGCTCAGGGATACGTCATAGGTCATGAGCGAGTGAGGCGCGCGCTGTTCTTCTCTGTGGGCGAAACAAGCGGCCATCTTGAAAGTACATTCAATGCCGTTGGTTTTTAAAAAGCTGTAACAGCCGAGAGAAAAATATGATGCTGTAAACGTTCATTATCTTCTGAGTCACAGCACATCGTCATCATTAGCGTGGGCTTTCTGTATATTCATTAAATCATACCGTCATTCTTAGGTGTGTCCTGGCATCTTTGTGTTCGTCTTCCAGCCATAAATGAAGCTTATAAACTCAGGTGCTTTTATTGCACAAAATGCATTGTCATAAAACCCTTTTTACACAGAGAAATATGGAAAATATTTCATTATTCTCTGTGAAATGTGGATATTGTCAACATAATGATGTATACAAGTGTTTACTAATTAAAAAATGATTTCTAATTTTGATGTAGTTTAGTTAGCATGATTAGAAGAGTTGCCACCTGGCACTTTTAAACTGGCATGATCTGTATTTTAATGCCCCTGCTGCATACATGCCAACATTTTAGGAGAGGGAAGTGGGAGATTTTGAAAAAATAATCAGGAGAATGTATTTCCCCCGTTGACTTCCATTGAAGCAGAAGTAAATTCAGGTGGAAAACTGCTGAAATAAAGCCTTTTTTGGCTTAAAAAATCGTGAGTCTACCGCCTGAATCAGGTCTATTGGCAGTGGCAGCTCCTCTGCAATGGTGAAGGAACATCGCCCCAATGCTTTTAAGCAGTGTAAAGTACAAAACAAAATGATAATAGCTTTGAGTTATCATTTTATGCTGCTTTGCTCTCGGAGCAGGGCCAGGGAGGAGTGGGTTGCCCACTCTAAGTGCTCAGTGACTGTTTGGTGTGCCCTCTCAGTCCACCCAAACCAGTCATGCGCACTTTCCCTGTTCTCGATGCAGGTGCATTACAGCCTGCATGGAGAACATTCCCGCCCCTCCAGCTCCTGGCTGAGCGCCGTCAGACCAATCATAACACTGCATTTCAGCTATGTGATTGGTCAGCGGAGCCTG
The DNA here is from genome assembly GCF_964261635.1 of Lissotriton helveticus. Classification (NCBI taxonomy): domain Eukaryota; kingdom Metazoa; phylum Chordata; class Amphibia; order Caudata; family Salamandridae; genus Lissotriton; species Lissotriton helveticus. The sequence continues at coordinate 226,830,278 of NC_136065.1, forward strand.
GGTGCTTACGAATCACATTGCTGCATTTTAGCAATGTGATTGGTCAGTGGGGACTGGCTGTGCTTCTTGTTCCAAGACGAGGAGAGCAGGAGCACCCCTACTCTCACCCATGCGCAACTCCCCTCACCTCCGCTCCACCAACCGCGAGCCATGCTGGCCACCAATGTCTATTGGCAGGTATGCTGCTGGTATAAATATTAGGAAAATCACCTAAAGCCGATATTTTTTCTCCTTATCAGTAGGTACTTTAACCCCTTCCATGCTCATGACGAGCTCAGCTCGTCATGCAGCACAGTGCTCGTGTGCTTATGTCGAGCTGAGCTCGTCATGACCACACCCGTTTTTATTGCTGTCCAGCACAGCAGGGGAAACTCTCAAGCAGCGATGAGGTTAAGCAGTAAATGTTAGAAGAAAACACTTTAAAATGTGTTCTACAGCTGCCTTTATGATCACTGACTGATAACTATAGTAAACAAAGATAGGCATGTCATGTTAAAAATGAATACAGACGATTTCAAAAAGGTCTCCATTCCATTCCATTCGTACACTTTATTTCGGTCAATAGACCATAAAAGTGCTTGTACAATAGTCATACAGTACAATAAAACAATCATTAAAAATATACATCTTCAAGTAGCCAGCATGATCCTAGTTACAAACAATACGATTAATGGGCTTGCGCCCCGTTGGAAGTCTAAAAAGAGATGTACAGTCCAAATACTATCCAGTTACAAAGTAACAGTATAGTACAGTACTCAAAAGTTTGCCAAACTGAACAATCTGTTTACCCAGTGGGGTCCCTATTTACATATACCATTGCTCACCACCATCAATGTAATTCCGTGCCTCCTGATACCCAGGGACAACCTGCGAAATAGAAGTAACCCCTGTAATAGAAGTACTTAAAATTGGTATTCGCTGTTCTCACAAATGTAAAATCGTCTACGACCCTGCTAAAAACAGGAATAATTTTTGTAATTTAAGTTGATGTGAGGCAAGCCACAAATAAAAGTGGGTTGGCCTAAATCTGTGGGATAGTTTCCAGATGCAACTTGCAGACACACCACATAGAAATAAAAAAGCGCAACACAGCAAAAATGATTGGCATTTGGGTATTATATTTCAGAAGCCTAAATACAACTTCGCAACACCTGGATCCTAAATTACTGCCCAATTGAATCAACCATCTTTGTCTGGCATTTTTATAGCCCGGACAAAAGAAAAATACATGAAGTTCTGTCTCCGCCTCAATACTACAGGCGGTACACCCTAGGGGAGAGGTGCCGGCCCATTTATTAGAAGATGCGCGCAGGGGAAGGGATCCATGTCTAAATTGTACATATAGTTTCCTGGCTAATGTTATGTTATGTTATGTTATGTTAAATTTTATTTCTATAGCGCTCGGCTACTCAGTACGAGTGTCCCGGTGCTTTACTTAGGCAGCTCAGTGTAAAAAACATAACACCATTAAACTAAAACAAAAAAGACAAAGAAAGACCTCCTAAAGGTTAAAAAGCCAGGTCTTGAGGCTCTTCCTGAACAGGAGCAGATTAGGTGTGCACCGCAAGGCCAGAGGCAAGGTGTTCCACAACTGAGGGGCCCTCAAACTAAAGGAGCGACCCCCGGTACGGGCCTTCCTCACTCGGGGGACCACGGCCAAAAACAAAGATTCCGACCGCAGAGATCGGACCGGACGATAAAAGACGAGCCTGTGCTGTAAATACCTTGCTCCAGAGCCAAAAAGCGCTTTGTGAGCCAGGGTCAACGCTTTAAACCTAATCCGCTTCCGGATGGGCAGCCAATGAAGCGACTGTACCAACCCGGATGCTCTCGCTCGCCTATGAAGGCCGAAGATGGCGCGAGCCGCAGAGTTCTGCACAACCTGCAGCCGCTGAACAAGATAGTCCGGAAGACCTAAATAGAGGACGTTGGCATAGTCCAGTCTGGAGCCAATTAAGGCTTGCACAGTGATCTTTCTATGCTCTTCTGTGAGCAGAGGCAGGAACTTCCGGAGCATCTTAAGAATGCCAAAGCAGGTGCCCGTCAAACCAAGAATATGTGTTCTCAGCGTCAGATTATTATCAATCTTGACTCCCAGGTTTTTTGCCACCTGGGATGCCTGAGCAGGGGGACACATATCCATTGGCCACCAGGCCAGCCAGTCAGGGTCCAAGGAACAACCGAAGAACAGTACCTCCGATTTGTTGGAATTAGCCTTGAGGCTGTTCTGCTGAAACCAGTTGAAGACCATCTCTAAACAGCCCCGAATGCTCTCACCATCAAAAGCCTGATCTTTCCTACACGTGAAGAGCAGTTGAGTGTCATCAGCGTAGGACACGATCTGGGCCCCAAAGGACTCCACCAGTGCCGCCAGAGGGGTAATAAAGATGTTAAAAAGAGTCGGGCTCAACACAGAGCCCTGTGGAACTCCGACTCCCAAAGGCGGCATCTCAGCGGTGCTCAGGGAGGCCCAGACCGTTTGTCGGCGGCCCTCAAGAAAAGATGTAAACCAGTTGAACACCGTCCCCCTCAGACCGATGTCATAAAGTCTGGCGAGGAGTGCCTCATGGGGGACGGTGTCAAAGGCCGCCGACAGATCAAGCATGACAAGCATGGCCTTGCCTCCTGAATCCAGTGTCTCCCTGATGACCTCTGACACTGGTCTAATGCTGGTTGTATTTCATCCAGGAAAGGTTCTAAGCTATAGTAGTCCTTGATTTTCATAAAGTTGGCAGTTAAAGAGCCTGTAGCTGAGCTCTCTTGTAGTTGGGCAAGTTTGCCTCCCTATAGCTCCTGACCAGTTTTTTTCTTGCTATTGCAGGACATGCTACCTCTGGATTACTCCATATACTCATTCTACCTATACTACAGAATGCTTCCCTAATATGTTCAGACCACACCAATTTCCCTGCACCCGAAAGGCACAATACGTCATTTAGCTCTGTGCTATAATAAGCCTGTCCCGGGGTCACCCGTATGTGATTCCAAAAAGTTAGAGGTCTACAACCAATTTCCTCTGAGATCGGCCTGACCCCCAAGTCCACACTCAATAGGGTGAGCGGGGAGCTGAGGGGGAGACCAAATAACTGCCTAATGAAGTTGGTCTCAGACTTGATAATGTTTCTTAAAAAACAGTGCCCCCAAAGTTCAGCCCCATGCATTGCAGCGCCCCTTGTTTGCATTTTATAGATCTCCATTACTGGACCAACGGGCTTGTGGAAAGAATTCCTAAATAGCTTAGCCAGCCCTCCTGTTGTCTGCACTAACTTGAGGCTTGTTTTATCTATTTGTGGCCCCCAATCCATTTTTTCCGTTAGAGTGAGACCTAGATATTCGAATACTGATACCCGCTCGAGCGGGATACTATTTAAAAGAGGATTAGGACATGTCAAGCTAGCTGGGTTGAAGACCATATATTTAGTCTTCTGTGTGTTGATCTCCAGCCCCCTGCTTTTACAGAAAACACCAAAGCTATCAAGGATCCTCTGGGTGCCCATTGGTGACTTAGAAAGCAAGAGAGTATCGTTAGCAAACATCATTGCCAATACTTTTCTATGCGCTACTTTCGGGGCATTAAAAAGCACGACACAGCAAAAATAATTGCCATTTGGGTATTATATTTCAGAAGCCTAAATACATCTTCGCAACACCTGGACCCTAAATTTCACCTCATTCAATAGATCAACCAATGCATTGATATATAAGCAGAACAGGGTAGGTGCAAGCACGCAGCCTTGCCTGACTCCTCTGTTAACTGCAAGTGGTGTAGTAAGTTCACCATGTTTCCCATATCGAATGTGGGCATAGTTGTCTTCATGTAACCTCCTGAGCATGTGCCGAAGATGGACAGGAACCCCAAGACCATTTAGTACAACCCAAAGTTTGTCCGTGGGTACCAGATCAAAAGCGTTTTTTAAATCCACAAATATTAGATAGAGACTGCCACCCTCTATAAACACTGTTTTCCAATAAAGAAGTTGGAGTCTAAATATTTGATCAATGTTGGAGATATTTTTCCTAAAACCTGCTTGCAATGGGCTCAAGATTTTATGTTCATCCATCCAGATCTGAAGACGATCCAACAGTACCCCGGCAACATTTTTCTGGGTTACATCGATTAAGCTGATGGGTCTATAGTGAATAGGCAAACGTGGGGAACCTTTTTTATATACTGGGAGGATTTCAGCCCTAGCCCATGTTGAAGGGTTTGTCATTCCCTGCAATATGGCATTGAATAGAGCCCACAAATAAGGTCCCCAGATATTTGGTTCTGCACAAAAGAGGTCCCCTGGTATCTTATCCAGCACCGGTGCTTTGCAAGTGGCTATTTTGCATATGGCACTGACTATTTCGGTCAGAGTTATCTCAGGGGCCTCTATATGGGTGTGCTGCAGTTAGATAATTGCTTGTGCAATGGTGGTACCCTCAGCCTCCGGCATATTGTATATAGGCTGAAAGTGTCCCTTCCAGATGTCTGCCGCTAGATTAGGCTCTGTAGTCTTCTTCCCCTCACTACAACCTGTGTTAGTTAAGTTCCAGAAGGCTTTCATATCATTAATTGATAGAGCCCTTTTCAGAGAGGCCCATTTATCCATCTCCCAGTTTTTCTGGATAGGGTAATGCTGTCTCTGTATGATACCCCATTTTTAAAATTGTAATCCTGTCCTTGGATTTGATGGCATCTATTAGGGCCCGCTAGGTATATTTCGCGAACTGGAGGTCATGCTCCGTGGCCTTATCTGGAACGCAGGTCGGCCCCGCGTCGCACTAGCGAAGCTGTACATGCCCACTGAATTGGGAGGCCTGGCGGTCCCCAACATGGAGCTGTACTACCTGGCGGCGCAGCTGCAATGGGTGTCGGGATGGCTGTGCGGTAAGAACCTTGGGGACACTGCCACGCACGCTGACATATGGACTCAAACACAAATGTGCACCTTGTTCCATCCGCTGACTCGGGCCCCCCGCCCTGCCCTGCTGCACCTAGCAGTGGCGCGCAAATGCTTCCTACGCTGCCTGAGGCTCACCCGAGCGCCGCCGCCGTATGCCCCGACGATTCCCCTGCTGGGTACCCCCAGAGAAGCCGGGGTGCTGACGACAGCAACGCTAGAGAGTTGGACACGGGCGGGTGTGGAGACGCTGGGAGACCTTTATGCGGAAGGTGCCCTGCTACCCTTTGCGGACCTCACTGCAAGCACGGACTTGCCAGCTGGGCAATTCCTATTACATGCATCCCTCTTGCACACACTGACGACTGCCTGGGGTGACGTAGCTGAAGAACCATGGATGCATCACCTCATGCAATACCTACATGTCATGGGCAACGGCACCCATGTGGCGCACTGGTTGGCGCAGGCCCTTCTGACCCATACACAACACTCCACCCTGCCGCTGAGAGACAGGTGGGCGACGGACAGAGGAAGAGATTGGACCGACAAAGAATGGGCAATGATACTGGTTGGCCCGACTAATGTCCCATGCAACCCCCGTTTCAAGGTCATACAATTTTACATTTTACATCGCGCTTATTTATCGCCCGATAAAATCAACAGATATTTTTCAGCCACCGATACTGCATGCCAACGCTGTTCCCTAGTTGGGGCAGACTTCTTGCATATGCTCTGGCTATGCCCCGATATCCAGACATACTGGGACACGATAGTGACGCTGCTTACGCACTGCACTAACGAAAATGTGCCGCACACGTGGGAAGCCTGCAACCTAGGACTCTACAAACACACCAAACTGAATAAGGTACCGGCCCGGTTTTGGGACCTGGGACTTATCACGGCCAAACGCCTACTCACCAAACGATGGAAGGCCAGCACACCCCCACATATCCAGCACTGGTACATGTCTTTTACCAACTGGGCATGAACGGAAAGCACAGTGCTGCACAGAGAGGAAACGGCGGGACTCAGGAAATTCCCCATTGCACAGCTCTGGGATGACGTACTGAAGTCCTTTCAGCAGGCGAGTTTGGAACGAGGGATCACCTGAGGTAGCCCACAACCTGACCGGCTCACTGACACAAGACACAGCAGGGACTCTGAGTGCCCGTTGCCCCCCTTCTCCTTCTCCCTACTACGACATGGCCCATGCCACGACTTCCGCAACTGCAGTGTACTTGCACCCCATGCATGTGTATCGCGCCACACTTGTAGCTCCACACGCTCAAAATCACTAGCGCTTCCCTGCCTGCCTGACACGATCATACGGTTTCTCGACCCTCCCGTCTCCTAAGTGACGGAACCCCGTCCCGCTCCTTGTGTGTGGCTGGCGCGACTGTCACACCCTAGAGACGCCACATAAACGCTCCTGCAATGGCCCCCCTCACGCCCACGATATTATTCCACCACATCCCGACCTCATGTTATAGGACCCTATCTATTGCTGCACCTCCTCCCCCTGTTCTCACATGAACAGACGCCTCAACCCCTCAATAGTCCTTTTCCTCCCACCATCCCCTGATACAGTTCACGTTCTAATTTATACGTTAGTTGTATTTTAAAAACAGGACCTTTTTCATAGCTGATTGGACGCTACGTACTATGCGTCTGTGATGTCGATAACTGCATCTCCGCTGATAATTACTGATTCCTCTTTACTCACATGATGCAAGACACGTTACACGCAACTTGTGGGGTGTAGAGGAGGAACATGTTCTCCTATCACTTGCAGACAGTCCCATGCTACGACTTCTAACCCTGACCACCATAGCAACATCAGCACTGTTGGAGGGTGGCACACATGTTGAGATACCAGACACGCCGGATACGGCTATGACGGTCACTTCCTCTTGCTGCCACTAAATACGACTGCTCCTTTGACTTGCTGCAGCACACGATTGCCCTATTTACTTGTTACATCATTGTATCACATGCGACTGACTTGTGATCTTCATATTTCTGATTTCACTGTTTATTGTTGCCATGGTTGCTAATCATAAATGAACACGGACTGCAGACAGCATGTCCACGACACCGGAGATACATTATCACATAAACAAAAAACATAAAAACCATAGACCTGTATACTCCCCGAACTACCCAAGGTATGATGTATACATGTTTTATTCTGTTACGCCGCCGAACTCCAGGGTTGTCGGCTACAACGGCTGTGTTATCACACCAACAACACATGTAACTTATGCCATATGCAGCCGGCCCAAAGAGGTTGTAGGCTCTGTGCTGTGTTATTTGCAACATGTACAATAAAGGTCTTTAAAAAATAAAAAAATCAGGGCCCGCTTGGTCGCCCAACAGCTATCAGCAAACCAAGAACACTTTACCTTTTTACCACCTTAGAAGAACCTATTGGAAAAAATATATCAACCAAGTTAGATGTCGATGTTTCATGGGTCTTGCAACTCCGGTTAGAGAGGTAAAAGAACCATCTAAGGTTATAAACTTTTATACTTCTAGTAGAGTAAAACCAGCCTTTGGGGAGATTGCTGGATTACTGGCCACCTTATTTTTCTCCTATTGTTAGTACGTATTAATCTACTGTCTGCTGGTATTTTATGTTCAAAATCTTTCCCAGGGACTGACAGCTCCAACTCCATGTGGAGAAGTGTGGCTTAATGGTTAGAGCAGCAGACCCTGATGCAGAGGTCTAGCCCGGGACCAGGGTTCAATTCCCCGCCTCGGCGGCTCTTGGGCTCAAAATTCCATGGACCTGATAATTCTCACCTCGGTGCCTATTCCAATCATGGAGTCCCACTCTGCAATTCTGGGCAATAGTTTTCTTAATCTCCACAACGGCCCCCACAACGCTAAGGATGCCTGTCCTCCACCTTGGGGGTGCCCAGGAGTGGACACCTCACAGGGAAAGCCAGGATGGGTTCCACAGCAGTATTCGTACAAGCGCCTTGAGACCCTTGCGGGTGAGTAGTGCGCTATACCGTTATGCCGAGGCAGGACAGCAAGTCAACAACTCTGTGCCGCATCCTGGTTTCTACCAGGATGTAATATAAAATGGAGGATTGATCAAATCTGTTAAAAATATGCTTCCCTGGGGAGTCAGATTTTGTGCGACAATTGCAGGCTCTTAGAGAGTAGTTTAGGGTAAGGGATTTGATCTGAAGAGCCAGCGATGTCCATGCCTTAATTGGCGGGATGTTGGGCTCAGGGATTACCCATAGCAAATCTTCTTCTCAGGATGATGTTCCATTGGAATCAAAGAAAACGATTGGTAAATTCTAGTAAAAAGTGAGGATGGCCACGCAAAAATGGGAAAAAAGGGGCATTTTCCTACAGATCCTTCCTATCAACCTTGACCCACTACTGTGGTCATCGCTTGGGGTCCTTTGCCTGCTCGGCCCCCTGATTTCTGCTTTGAAACTGATTGGCATGGACTGCAGAAACTTTGTGGGAGGAAATGGCCTTAGCCACCAAACGCTTTAGTCATCCTACAATGTCAAGTCACTTGAAATCTTTTTCTAGTTGGTGCACTGGTAAGGCTTTTGCTCCTTTGGCTTGCAATCTGTTGAGAGTTCTCGACTTCTTGAATCAAGGCAGGAGTTTTTTACTTCCTGTTTCCAGCCTTAGAGAACTTTTGCAATCTATCAACTCAATGTGTGATCCTTGTCTCTGATGCTTCCGTTGTCACCATCATGACATTTTTTACTCAATGTGGCCATTGAGCAAGGCAGGCCAGAAGTAAGTGCCCCGTCCTTCTTGGGATATACCTCTAGTTCATAAACCCATAAGGACACTCCCTTGCAACCCTTTGATTCTAGTTAGTTAAAGCTATTTTCTTTGTGGCAATGACTTCAACTCCTGGGGTAGTTGGAATCCATCTTGAGTGTTGTATCTTATCCCGGTTTTCTTCTAGATGGCTTGATGCTTCGACCCTCTACTTACTTGATTTCTAAGGACCTTTCAGGTATTCAATTGAGCCATTACCTTCTTTTACTTGCTCTGTGGCCCTTGCCTTACTCAAGGTATATGTCTACAATTCACATTTTTGATTTGGTGATGGCTTTAAGAGCTATGTCACTAGGAAGCTGCCAATTGTTCCTCTGCCTCCATTTTTGCAAACTTTTGACAGAACTACCCAGCTAAGAAGCATTCCTCTGCGGCCCGCTTCAACTTAGGCTGCTTTTACAGTAGTTTGTGAGAAGGCTCCAATGTCAATTTCTGGCCCCATTAAGCTCTCTTTCATCAAAGAGATCACTTCTGCTTCCTGAGTAGAATGGAGAATACATGGGCATCTGCTGGACAGCCACCTGGACCTACCCAGAGACATTCGTTTCTCACTACTATCTCACATCTATCCCTGGGTGGAGCCTGCAGTGTTCCCATTTAGCTAGTCACTACATTAGGGATGAGAAGTATAAAGCAACAAGTCAAAGAAAAATCAGTGACACAAGTTTTTCAGGAAACAAATGACCACGTTATAAAGACCTCCATTAATGGACCTCTAATAAACACACACACTATTACTTACTAGATTAAGTCTCACAACAGTGCTGCTAAGCCAAACAGAAGATCTCACCTTAAACATTTCAAATTCCCAGCTGGGACCTCTTGATCATCTCAGAACCTAGTGTTTCATTGCCTCTAGAGAGGGCAAAGGCCCAAAAGAGATTTTCTTACCATTTCCATGTCAAGTTAAGCCTCGGCCCCTCAGTAACTCGTCCTGTGGGAATTTCCTGGAAGACAGTTTAGAAAGTCCAGACCAGAACAGGAGTCGGAATAACACTAGGATACAGGAGTCACAAGCCAGCAGCAGTGGAAAGTAAGTAGATTAAAATTCTTGAATGGCATGTGTGCCGGAAGCTTGGACTAACGTGTGGCTGTGTGTCTGTGTGTCTGTGTGTGGTTCCACACAAGTGTGGATGAGGGCTGTGCATACTGCCTTGTGCTTACCTCTGGTTAATGGTGGCCCTGAACGCTTTGGGGTAATCATTGATAACTCATGGGCATTCATGACATAATGTCCACCCCTGGTAGAATGCCAGCTCTGGCATAGCTGTGGTAATTTTTGCCAAAGACTCACCACTTGTAAAATGCTTCTCTTGACATAATTGTTGTAATTCTTGGCACTTTGTGGTCATCCATGGCATGATGCTGACCCCCACTAAAATGCTGATCATGGCGTAATGGTGATAATTCCTGGCATACTGTTGCCATTTATACTGCTCCTAGAAAAATGGTGGTACGTTTTTAATGTGTTCCGTGCATCAGTCGGCCCCCAGCCGTCCGATGTCACAGTGGGTGTGTGAGGAGGACAGCCGGGGGCCGCTCGAACCCCGCCCACTCATTAATTCTCCAGCACTGCGGCGGAATTCGCGCCGTGGTCAAGGTGTTAAAATACTGTAGGCATCAAAAGGATGATGGTGTCAAACCTCGGGAATAATAGTAATAATTACTGTCACACTATTGAAATCTAAGATGATGGTTCCTGACTCTCGAATAATGCTCTTCCTAAAGAATTGTGGATAATTCCTGACATACTGTGACCATCCATCTCCAGTGAAATAGGGCAATGATGGGCCTAGCAGTATTGTGATCATTCTTAGCATATTTTGGGCAGCCATTGCACAGTTGTACCACCTCTGGTATAATGGTGACCCTGACAGAATGGTGCTAATTATTGGCAAACTGTTGACATCCATGACTTAATGGTGGATTTGGCGGTATACAACGGTAACCACGCATTTTTTACAACGCGGTACCGTTACCACGCTACTTTTACCACGCAAGTCGTTACAACGACTTGCCCTGGGGGGCGCTCCAGGATAGTAAATAGTTTAATTTACTATCCAACTCCTTTCCCTAGAGTCCACGGGGACTGGAGTTGGAATAGTAAATTAAAAAATTTACTATCCAGCGCCCCTCCACGCAAGTCGTTGTAACGACTTGCGTGGTAAAAGTAGCGTTGTAACGGTACGCGTTGTAAAAGTACGCGTGGTACCGTCATACATCCGGATTTGGCAGTTTGGGGATCATATTGCCATATTGTGGGCATCCATTGAAAAATAGTGGTGATTCTTTGCATGGTTTGGGCATTATGGTATGGGAGTGTCCACCTTGGCATAATCCTGACCTGGATTAATGCTGGTAGCTCTTGACAAATTCTGGCCATCAATAGTGTAATGGTATCAACCTCTGGCCTACTGCCGGTCCTGACATAATTGTGGGAATTTGTGTTCATCCTTGGCATTATGATGCCTTTTTCTGGCACAATTCTTTTCCTGACATAATAGCAGTCATTCTTTGGCTCTCCATAGCACAATGGTATATACCCATTACACAATAGCTTTCCTGCTAGTATCATGGTAATTACTGCATATCTTAGGCCCCAATTGCACAATGAGGCCCACCCCTATCTTACTGTTAAACTTAGTGCTACGGTAGCAATTCCTTTAATATTGTGGGCATTCAACAATTGTTCCCACACTTAGTATAATGCTGGATCTTGCTATATGTTGGTAATTCTTGACAAAATGGGGGCGTGCATGACTTGGTGGTACCCATCCTGGTCATATTGGTGGCCCTGGCTTAAAGGGGCCTAATGACGCTAATTTATGGAATATTGTGGATGCGTATTCACATATGTAAATAATTCTGAATACACTAAGCTTAAACAGACTCAGAGAGAGGCACAAGGTTTCCAAGTGCGACAGACCATAGTCCACAGCCTGATAACATCCAGGCTGGACTACGTAAACGTACTGTTTTTAGGGGCCAGCTAAAAAAGCCTTTCTAGACTCCAGCGTGCACAGAACGCAGCGGCCCACCTGATCCTACAACTTCCCAGAAGAGCATCCTCAAGGAAAGCTCTAAAAACCCTTCACTGGCTCCCGATCAGGGAACGGGTGACCTTTAAAGCCCTGTGTGTAGGACACCGCATCCTGCATGGTAAAGGCCCTAGATACCTGCATGGCCTTCTGAAATGGTATGAACCCACCCGCCAGCTGAGATCCTGCGGCACAGGGCAAGTACAAGTCCCGAAGGTCAAAACAGCCAGGATGGGAGGTAAATCATTCAGAATCAAGACGGCCACGACATGGAATCAGTTGCCAGAAAAACTGCGTACAGAACAATCTGAGCCACATTTTAGAAGAGAGCTAAAAACAATCCTCTTCCCCAAGGACTAAGATCTTATAGGAGCATTTACTCCTGGCACTACCTTCAGCAATCTTTTAGCGCGGGGACACACTTGCTAGTGTAACCATGCGCTCTACAAAACACTAATAAATAAATAAGTAGACAGAAGTAAGATTCATGGTTGTGTATGTACTAAGTTGACCTTCTTTCGACAAACCATGATGGATTCCTCCTTTGCGAAGCCCAGGTTTTGGATAGAAGGTCAGACACGATCAATCTATTGCATTTGTAAATTCTTGTTAATTATTATGTATGTCGCCACCCATATTATTTTCTACAAAACATCTATCCTAATTGGCATGAGCTTTCAGCAGCCAAATCAGGTGTGAGGCACAATGCTGAATATAATGACATCTTGTATTACTGTTAAGACCATCATGCTTCAGCTCTGTAAATCCAGCACTTCTCACCAGTCTTATGCTCTAAAGCACCGAGGGGTGAGTATGTTGGCGGGAAGGCTATAAGGCATATATACTATGTAGTTTGATCTAATGGTAACCACCCATTTACATACCTAAAGCCATTTTCTCAGTAATTGTTCCATTTTGTTTTTCTTCATTTACCAACTGTGGTCCTGGTCCCAAATTGTAATGCAGTACCTTTGAGGTCACTTGAACATGGTACTCTTCCCAAATTGGTGTTGACTCAGGCAAGATATTTGGAACTGGCTTTCTAAGCTCTTAAAGCTTTTTAGGTCAAAGTCTTGGAGACAGGACTGCTGTCTGGCTGTGAAGACACAGAGGAGACTTGCTGAAAGCTTATCTTTTTATAACAAAAAAGTTGATGTCAATATTAAATAATGATAGAGTCATATGTAAAAATGAAATTGCATCTCTATTATCGAATTTATCCATCATGAACTACCCGTCAATGAAATATGTGGTCTGACAGGGTCTGAGGCCTACGCCTGAGTTACTGATTGACAAGTCACAGGTGGGGTGGCACAAGAAACTCAGCTCAATCCCACAGATAGGTGCAGTGACACCACAATGGTCCAGGGGGATTGGCCCCAATAAAGCACACATGGCCGGAGGGGGGCGCGCAATCCCAAAAACACCATAAAGTCAGATGCCTCATAAAGTCAGACACACATAGTCAATCAGGACGAAGCACACACAGTGCACACAGTGAACACGCACCCCTCATGCCGGACATCCGGACACATTTCCTACTGGCCCTCACTGTGTCCACGCCAGGCCGAAGCCCACCTGCATTTGGTATCAGGGGCCTTATTTATGAATCCAAAGACATGGCAACATTCTTTACCAAAAAAGGATCTACAGAAACACTTTATGATACCCAAAGAAATGTATAAAACCTTGGTCAGATTGATTGTACTTTGAGGCAGTCTTCAGACCCGCTTCTATAACTGTACTCCTGGCTGAAGCGTTTAATTAAACCAACTGTTCCTGTTTTGCCAAACGCCTCTTGTCTTTTGCTTTTTCAAGGTAAATTAATATTTGAGCAACACCTACATAGGAATTGTTGGACCCGGCCTCGTGGCATGGTTCGCCTCTGTCCCTCCACACCCTGTGAGCGTAGGCCTGTACCCCGAGTCCCCTGCGCAGCCTCCCTGTTAGTGTAGCCTGCAACCCGAGCCTGCTCGTCCTACCCCCAGTTAAGCCTAGATCCCCCTGGAACCTCGACCCGGCCTGCCTTCCCCGCTCCACTCCCGGCTCCGAGCGCCTAACCTGGCATGCCCCACAAGGCCCGGACACCATCTTCCCTTTCCGACATCCCTGTCTCCCTGGGCCTAGCGTGACCCCGGCCCCAGCGAAACCCAGACTCCAAAGGCGCGCCAGTCCCGGCTGGGGGGTAAAGAGCTCCCGAGTGAGATAAGCCAGGGAGTTTCGATGGCACCTCCGGCCTCCCCTGAGGGGCTGGTTTCTGTCACACCTTTGGCCCTCCCCTGTGGGCCAGTTTCAATCACCCCTCTGGCCTCCCCGAGGGCTGGCCCCAGACCCGCTGGGCGTCTGGGAATTCCCGGACCCATCTTTCAAAGGGATCAAAGAGCCAACCGCCGGACCTCGCCAACGACCAGCCCCCAGGGCAGGAGACCTCTGCCTGCGAGGGTCCGGAGATCAAAGAGCCAAAGGACTATAACTGGGCCCGCCCGACAGCTAGCGGGCAGTTGTATCTTGGACCTGAAGCCCTGCTGATCTGATCGCGGCTGACCCTAAGAAGAACTCATCTGGAACCTTGGAGCCCTGCTGACGCTGTCGCGGCTCAAGCTGAACTGAACCATCGGAGCCCTGCTGACGCTGTCGCGGCTCAAGCTGAACTGTAACCATCGGAGCCCTGCTGACGCTGTCGCGGCTCAAGCTGAACTGTAACCATCGGAGCCCTGCTGACGCTGTCGCGGCTCAAGCTGAACTGAACCATCAGAGCCCTGCTGACGCTTTCGCGGCTCCTCACGAACTTCTCCAGATCGAGCCCTGCTGACCTCGTCGCGGCTCAAGGAGTACTCTGGTCTGGCTGGACCATCGAGATCACCATCACGACCGGAGCCGACTCGACGGAGGTGAAGCAGCCAGTACGACCATCATCCCGTATCCCCCGGCTCGAGGATTGAGAGCTGTGCGTAGGGTACACCTCGTACTGTCCCAGAGACTAAAAGACTGTCCCGCTTCCCCCTTCCCGAATCCACAACGATCTTGTGGTCCCGCGACCACTGTGTACATAAGAGTGCCTTCCTCGTTTTATTGCTTATATAAAGAACTTGTTACTTGAATCCAACGGTGTGGTGTCTGTTCGTAGTGTGGTGTGAGCTCAGTGTGTACGATCCTAGACTCGAAGTCCTCCCCGGGGAGGACCTCACAATCAAGACTCAGCAAGTTCTGTGGAAGAGGTGGGACTTGGGGTGACCGGGTGAGCATAACCTGGCCCTCTGAGTTCGCCCCTTCTAACATTGGTGGCAGCGTCGCGATAAGAACCTACGTCTAGGGATCGTACAGCACTGACACACTACCCGAACGAAGAGCAACCATGAGCCTCACGACCGACAAGACCACCTTCCAGATGGAGCTTCTGGGAGACTATTCGCACCGTGAGCTCAAGCAATTCTGCAAAGATCTCCGTATCCCGTCAACGGAATTAAACACCAAAGAGGACTTTCAACAAGCTCTAACAGCCTGGGTGGAGACCGGAGCCCAACCTCCCGCACCGACAGAAGCCACGCCCCGGAGCAAGAAAGAGCAGAGTCCCCGACGCGGACTCGCAGCGCAGAGAGAGATCTACCTCGAGAAGAGATGACCGATCGAGAACGCAACCGAAGCCACGAGCTAGAACTAGCCCGGTTGAAAATGTAGGTAGAACTCAAGCTGGCCGAGAAAAAGCTAGCCATCGAGCAGCTGCGGCTGCAAGGAGAACTGGAGGAGAAGAAACTCCAACGAGAACATGACGGAAAGAAGCTCCAGCTGGAGCACGAGCGCAGCGTATTGGAAATAGAACTAAAGGCCCGGAACGAAGGTAATAAAACAGCAGCGACCCGAGAGTCCGTTCCCCCGGTGGAACCCAAGGTCCACATCCCCAAGGATGTGGTCAAAGAATATTATAAAAATGACGACATCCAGCAATGGTTCAAGGCCTTCGAGGTAGACATGACCTCCCACTGAGTACCGCAGAAAGATTGGGGAGCCGGGCTGTGGGGTCGATTCCTGAGTGAGGGGAGGGTCACCCTACTCGACCTACCATCTGCCGAACAGACCTCCTACAGCCACATGAAAGAGGCCCTCCTCACAAGGTATGGGCTCACCCCAGAAATGTACCGCCAACGCTTCCGAGAATGCAAGAAACTCCCCGGCACCACCTGGGTAGAATATGTCAATTTCTACAGCCGGGCCCTCGAGGGGTGGATCAAGGGCAGCAAGGTGTCCACCTTCGAGGGGCTCATTGACCTTATTGCCTACGAACATTTGTCTCTGAACTGCTTTGTGGAACTCCGACAGCACCTCCTGGACAGCAAGTTGGCTGACCTCCGGAAGCTGGCCGTCGAGGCCGATCGCTGGGTGAGCACCAGAGTCCCCCGGGGGCCCGGGGGAGATTCTGGCCGAAATGACCAGGGATCATCCCGCCAGAGGGGAGGGGGGAATCAGAATAGACAGAGGGGTTCCCAGGTAGGGTCCCCGCGTAGCCCCCCCAGAAACCAGCCCGGCACTTCGCCTCCCACAGCGCGCGCAGGGTTACCCCAGCTAAGCCAGGGCCCCGGGTCAGCCAAGCCTGCTTCCATTGCCAGCAACCAGGGCACTATGCCAATGACCCCCGCTGCCATTTGTTCAAGAAGCCTGCTGCTGCAGGGCCCCCAGCGCGCCACATCACCTCAGTAGCCCTAGAAGAAGAGGAGGGAGAAGAGGAGTTCGAGGGAGCTGACCCCGCAGCCATGATGTTAGTCTCCCTGGGTGATAGGGAGATGGTCCCCGGGGCTCCCCTACCCGACAACACAGAGAAATACCGACAGCAGGTGACTGTCAATGGCCATCACATAGGGGCGCTCCGAGACACTGGGGCCAGTATCACCGCCGTCAAACGGCACCTCGTCACCGAAGCCCAGATAGTTCCCCACATCTCCTGCAGGGTGATCGCAGCTGATAACTCCGTCCGCACCTGCCGGATAGCTCAAGTCCCGTTCGAATGGGGAGGCGTCTCTGGGGAGTTACGAGTGGCGGTCCGCTCCGACATGCCCGTGGACTGCCTGCTCGGCAATGATCTAGAGAGCTCCCCGTGGCAGCGGGTTGAGAAAAGGACCCACTTAGAGATGGTGGGCCTACCCGAGTGGGCCTGTGTGAGCACCCGGTCGATGTCCGCCCGAAAGACCACCCCCGAAGGGGCGACCTTAGAGGCGGCACCGGCGGCCCCGAGGACCCCGAGGTCCCTGAATACCTTGAGACCCCTGAGCTGTTCCCCGGGGAGAGCTTCCCCCCCGACGCAGGTCCCCTCGGCCCTGGTGTCGAACCAACCCCAAGCTTGGACGACCTTCCTGAGCTGGCCCAATGGCGCCAGGAAGGGGGACCGTCCCGAGACGAATTCTGCCTAGAACAGACATCCTGTCCATCCTTGGTGGGGCCGCGGCAGCAGGCCGCCGCCCAGGCCCCCGGGGACCAGTCCAGCTCCCACTTTGTCTACTGGGAAAACGGCCTCTTATACAGCGAGCAAAAGTCCGCCGAACTAGGGTCCGGCCGAGTGCTGGTGGTCCCCCTACGCTTCCGCGGCTTTCTCCTGAACCTGGCCCATGACGTGCCCCTGGCGGGACACTTGGGACAAGACAAGACATATCACCGCCTGGTCACCCACTTCTACTGGCTGGGCATGCGCTCCGATGTGGAGGCCCACTGCAAGTCCTGCCCCACGTGTCAGTCCAGCGGAAAGAGCGGCAGGAGGCGCAAGGCCCCCCTCCAACCCTTCCCCGTGGTCAGTACCCCCTTTGAGAGGGTGGGAATCGACATTGCGGGTCCTCTCGACCCCCAGACCTCCTTGGGGCACCGCTTTATCCTGGTGCTGGTAGACCATGCCACCCGATGCCCCAAAGCTATTCCCCTCTGAACGGTGACCGCCCCCGTAGTGGGGCGGGCCCTCATGGCCATCTTCTCCCGGGTGGGATTCCCTCGAGAAGTCATCAGCGACCGAGGGACCAACTTCATCTCGAAATACATGAAGTCCCTTTGGCAACAATGTGGGGTGACGTACAAGTTCACCACCCCATATCACCCCCAGGGTAACGGTCTGGTGGAACGCTTCAACCGGACCCTCAAAGGGATGATCATGGGACTCGAAGAGCCCCTGAGGCGTAAGTGGGACGTCCTCCTTCCCTGTCTGCTCTTCGCGTACCGCGAAGTCCCCCAGAAATCCCTGGGGTTCAGCCCCTTCGAGCTGCTCTACGGGCACCCCGTCCGGGGACCCCTCACCCTGGTCAAGGAAGGGTGGGAGACGGCGGCCCCCGAGCCCCCTCCCGATGTGTTTCGATACATTTTGGCCCTCCGGCACCAGACGAGGAAGTTCAGAGAACTGGCCGAGGCCAACCTTGAGGCCAGCCAAGAAGAAATGAAACGGTGGTACGACCAGAATGCCACTCTGGTTGAGTTTCAGCCCGGACAACAGGTCTGGGTGATGGCCCCCGTAGAGCCCTGTGCCCTGCAAGACAAGTGGACAGGGCCCTTCAAGGTGGTGGAGGGCAAGAGTCAGGTGACTTATCTCATCGACGTGGAGTCCCCCCGGAACCCCTTGCGGGTCCTCCACGTAAACCGCCTCAAGCCCCACTTCGCCCGGTCCGAGTTGAGCTTGCTCCTCGCCACGGATGATGGGAAAGAAGAAGAAACGGAGCCTCTCCCCGATCTCCTTTCCACAAAAGAAAATGATGGCTCCGTAGAGGGGGTGAGTCTCTCCTCCTCCCTCTCTCCCGAGCAGCGCGAGGACGGTCGCCAGTTACTGGGACAGTTCTCGGACCTTTTCTCCCTCACCCCGGCGTCACCAACTGGTGCGTCCACGACGTGGACACCGGGGACAGCCCGCCGGTATGGCACAGAGCCTACTGCGTCCCTGACCGAGTCCGGGCCTGCATCAAGGCCGAGGTATTGAAGATGTTAGCTCTCGGGGTGGTCGAAGCCTCTGACAGCCCATGGGCTAGCCCCGTGGTCCTGGTTCCGAAAGCAGCCGCCCCCGGTGCTGTTCCTGAGCTGAGGTTCTGCGTTGACTACCGCGGGCTCAACGCAGTCACCAGAACCGATGCTCATCCCATCCCCCGAGCCGACGAGCTTATTGATCGCCTCGGGGCTGCTCGTTTCCTCAGCACATTCGACCTGACCAGTGGATACTGGCAGATCGCCCTCACAGAGGGAGCTAAGGAAAGATCCGCGTTCTCCACCCCGGATGGTCACTACCATTTCCGAGTGATGCCCTTCGGAATGAAGAACGCCCCCGCCACCTTCCAGCGACTGGTGAACCAGGTCCTGGCAGGGTTGGAAGAGTTCAGCGCTGCGTATCTGGACGATATCGCAGTGTACAGTTCCCACTGGCCCGAGCACCTCCAGCACCTCTGGGCGGTGCTGACCGCCCTGAGGAGGGCTGGTCTCACCATTAAGGCAAGCAAGTGCCAGATCGGACAAGGGTCCGTAATCTACCTCGGGCACCAGGTCGGAAGCGGCCTCGTAGCCCCCCTCCAGCCCAAGATCGATGCCATCGTGGCCTGGGAGGCCCCCACGACCCAGACGGAAGTGCGGGCGTTTCTAGGGCTCACGGGGTACTACCGCCGGTTCATCAAGAGTTACGGCAGCATCGTAGCCCCCCTCACGGAGTTAACCTCCAAAAACCAGCCGAAGAAAGTCAGCTGGACCTCCGCCTGCCAAGAGGCGTTTGAATTGTTGAAAGAAGCCATGTGCACCGCCCCCATCCTACAGGCCCCCGACTACTCACGAGAGTTTGTAGTCCAGACGGACGCGTCCGAGCATGGCATCGGAGCTGTTCTGTCCCAGGTGAACGAGAACGGCCTAGACCAACCAGTGGCATTCATTAGCCGGAGGCTACTCCCTCGAGAACAAAGGTGGAGCACCATCGAGCAGGAGGCCTTCGCGGTGGTTTGGGCCTTGAAGAAGCTGAGGCCCTACCTGTTCGGTACTCACTTCCGGGTCCAGACCGACCACCGACCTCTCCGGTGGCTAATGCAGATGAGAGGGGAGAACGCCAAATTGCTGCGCTGGTCCATCGCCCTCCAGGGGATGGACTTCACTGTTGAACACCGGCCTGGCTCTGACCACGCCAACGCAGACGGCCTGTCCCGATTCTTCTGCCTCAGCGAAGAGAACCCCCAAGAGGATGGATAGTTCTCCCCGCCTTCAGCTGGGGGGGACGCGTGTTGGACCCGGCCTCGTGGCATGGTTCGCCTCTGTCCCTCCACACCCTGTGAGCGTAGGCCTGTACCCCGAGTCCCCTGCGCAGCCTCCCTGTTAGTGTAGCCTGCAACCCGAGCCTGGTCGTCCTACCCCCAGTTAAGCCTCGACCCGGCCTGCCTTCCCCGCTCCACTCCCGGCTCCGAGCGCCTAACCTGGCATGCCCCACAAGGCCCGGACGCCATCTTCCCTTTCTGACATCCCTGTCTCCCTGGGCCTAGCGTGACCCCGGCCCCAGCGAAACCCAGACTCCAAAGGCGTGCCAGTCCCGGCTGGGGGGTAAAGAGCTCCCGAGTGAGATAAGCCAGGGAGTTTCGATGGCACCTCCGGCCTCCCCTGAGGGGCTGGTTTCTGTCACACCTTTGGCCCTCCAATGTGGGCCAGTTTCGATCACCCATCTGGCCTCCCTCGAGGGCTGGCCCCAGACCCGCTGGGCGTCTGGGAATTCCCGGACCCATCTTTCAAAGGGATCAAAGAGCCAACCGCCGGACCTCGCCAATGACCAGCCCCCAGGGCAGGAGACCTCTGCCTGCGAGGGTCCGGAGATCAAAGAGCCAAAGGACTATAACTGGGCCCGCCCGACAGCTAGCGGGCAGTTGTATCTTGGACCTGAAGCCCTGCTGATCTGATCGCGGCTGACCCTAAGAAGAACTCATCTGGAACCTCGGAGCCCTGCTGTCGCTGTCGCGGCTCAAGCTGAACTGAACCATCGGAGCCCTGCTGACGCTGTCGCGGCTCAAGCTGAACTGTAACCATCGGAGCCCTGCTGACGCTGTCGCGGCTCAAGCTGAACTGTAACCATCGGAGCCCTGCTGACGCTGTCGCGGCTCAAGCTGAACTGTAACCATCGGAGCCCTGCTGACGCTGTCGCGGCTCAAGCTGAACTGAACCATCAGAGCCCTGCTGACGCTGTCGCGGCTCCTCACGAACTTCTCCAGATCGAGCCCTGCTGACCTCGTCGCGGCTCGAGGAGTACTCTGGTCCGGCTGGACCATCCAGATCACCATCACGACCGGAGCCGACTCGACGGAGGTGAAGCAGCCAGTACGACCATCATCCCGTATCCCCCGGCTCGAGGATTGAGAGCTGTGCGTAGGGTACGCCTCGTACTGTCCCAGAGACTAAAAGACTGTCCCGCTTCCCCCTTCCCGAATCCACAACGATCTTGTGGTCCCGCGACCACTGTGTACATAAGAGTGCCTTCCTCGTTTTATTGCTTATATAAAGAACTTGTTACTTGAATCCAACGGTGTGGTGTCTGTTCGTAGTGTGGTGTGAGCTCAGTGTGTACGATCCTAGACTCGAAGTCCTCCCCGGGGAGGACCTCACAATCAAGACTCGGCAAGTTCTGTGGAAGAGGTGGGACTTGGGGTGACCGGGTGAGCATAACCTGGCCCTCTGAGTTCGCCCCTTCTAACAGGAATGTCTTCCACCCATGGCTTTAAATGTTTTCGCCTTCCAGCACGTCTTTGTCTCTCCTGTGCAGGGGCGGCTCTTTCGCTGGGGTGAAGAGCGTCACCCCACTTAAATCAATCCCAAAGCTCCACAGATGAAAAATGAAATGGTAATTAATTACCATATTATTTTTCATCCCCTGTATAGAACAGAGCATTAGTCCGGGGGCTGGCCGCTGCCGAGTGAACAGCAGGGAGGAGGGTGGGCTGTGTATGCACTGTTTAAAGTGTGCATGTCTTTTTAACTGTCTGTTTTGCAACGGCCAGCCACACAGGTGCACTTAAAATATCTCTAACCCAGCTGTCAAAAAACAGCTAAGTTAGAGCAAGTGCAGACCTCCAGAGCACTGTGGAGCGCCGAGTGAGGCTGCACCCTCCAATCAGGGCACTGCTCTCATGGTATGAGAGCAGTGCCAAGATTGGGCAAAGGAGTTTCCTTGTGGCCGGGCTGCAGATGAAGAAAGAAGAGGAAGCCTCTCATCTGTCTCAGTAAGTGTTTCATTTTATTTCATTTCATTTTGGTATTCACAGAAGGCACTTACTTATCTCGGTATTCACAGAAGTTAGGAGTCCTAACTTTAGGACTCCTAAATGCCTTCTGTGAATACCGCAAGTCTTAAAGTTAGGATTATTCTAAAATCCTAACTTTTAGACTTTCGGTATTCACAGATGGCATTTAGGAGTCCAAAAGTTAGGAGTCCTAACTTTACTAATCCTAAACTGAGTAGAATTCTTACTTTAAGACTTTCGGTATTCACAGAAGGCATTTAGGAGTCCTAACTTCAGTGAATACCGAAATGAGTAAGTGCCTTCTGTGAATACCAAAATGAGTAAGTGCCTTCTGTGAATGCCAAAATAGTAGGAAGTTTAGGATTTTGTCTTGTTAGTTCTGTGAATCGGGACCTATGCTTGCCTTATTATTGTGTTTTTTTACACTTTCAACCTTGCTTTCCCCAGTGACAAAAGCACAGAAAAACTGATGTTCACAATTTGCACTGCTGACAAAAATACCAAAAGGTGGGTTGCCCCAATGTAAGATCTCCCTCGACAAATGTTGCCGGGCCATGTCTGAAAGCAATGCTTAAATTGTAAAAAATAAAAAAAGTTCCTCTGCTCTCGCAAGGAGGCCCCCTGCAGCTTGCACCACACATTGTCGCTGCCAATGATAGTGACAACAGAACTACTAACTGCCACACTCCTACAAGTGTGACAATTCATACTATTTTAGCCCCTCAGCTATAAGAAAGGCTTTGGCAGCAGGTAATAGTCATGTTTCATGTATATTAAATTAATAATTAACTGTTGTGGTGGTCCTCTCTAAATTAACCAGGCAGCACCACCTTGTGCTCGTTGCTGACAATTAAGCGCGGTGCCCAACAGGCTTGACATCTCGGTCCTCTGAATGCCAGTCCCGGTCAGACGGGTCACTGCCTGACCGTTGTCCGGGACCCACAAACAATGATGAATGGCTTTGCACCAAAGATTCCTGGAGCCTCAGCCTATGACATACCTTTTTCTCATATGGGGCAAATTTTGTCTGTGAATGTTGAACACCTTTGAGAGTCATTGTTCACATCTTTTGGCAGACAAACCTACATGTTATGGTCGAGAGTCATTTTGAACAAAAACCTATTCATGTTCTGTTGAAAATCATGGGACTGGATGAATTCTGGGGGGGCTTACACTGGAATGAGGCTAGTGATTATTTTCCACATAAAGGGTGTAAATGAGGCTTCACTTTTCAAATGAGGATCACTTGTTAGCTACCATCAAATACCTGCAAACACCATTATCACGTATTGCACCTGGAAGAGCACGCACTTCTCTCATAAATTCAGCGTGGAATTTTGTAGGCACTTGAAAATCACGTTTTTTTATTCATGTTTGTGTCCGTGTAATTGTATTTTTATTTTGAGGCACTTTAAAATCACGTTTTTGAATCACGTATTTGGCTGTTTACATTTTATTTTATTTTAAGACCGTAAAGTAAAACAAAAAGTTACGCGTAAGAAGCTATAATGAAACACACCGAACTGTTTTCAGTACTGATGACACACATATTCTGCTTTTGGGACAGAACGTTTTTCAGGCCCAGTGCTGGTTCCTTTCTTTTATTGTAAACTACAGCTAAAACAAGTTAACAGTCCTGCCTTTTTTCGGGAACTGCTGATAGGAAGCTCTTCAACCCTGCTTTATGTGGGAACCCTTTGTGAGTGTGCTGAGGCAGCGTCTTTATGGTGTGTAGGTCTGGTGGGTAGCAGCTCCTTTCCCTCATCCTGACAGAGAGAGCCCATCCTGACAACTCCTGGTCCCCTTTGTCTCACTGTCTGGGAAGGATACATATGGACCAACTGCAGGCCTTCTCATGTAGCCTGGGATACAGGCCGCAGGCACCGGGTGGTTGGGACTGGAGGGTGCTGGCTTTCTGGGGGTGGCATTTTTGGAGTTGTGACTTGAGATCCGACTTTGCAGTTGGAGAGAGTTTTTAATGATAATTCCTTGAAGACCGGGCTCGACCTTCTTGCCTGTTCCCTATTGAAAAGGATCATTTGTTAGATGTGGTGATGTAACCCAGTGCTGTCCTGTAGGAGAGTCGTCTCTTGCAGTGGTGAAGGGTAAGTTAAGAGGTTTTTCACTGCCAGGACATGTGAAACTTGATGGTACATGCCCTGCTTTTGAATGCATCACACCCTGCCCTCTGGGCTGTGTAGGGCCCACCCTGGGGGCGGGGTGGGATTTATATGTAATAAGGGGGAAGGTTTTCTCCTGGCAAGGGGTTTATTTTGCTGGGTCCGAAGGGCAGTTTGAGTACTACACATATAGGCTGCCTGGGACATGTTTGAAGGACTGCGGACCCACTGGTGGCATTTAATTTGCAGGCTGTGGGTACATGTGGTTCCACTTACATGTGAATTGGATTTGCCAATGGGGTATAGGCCAATGTTGAAGGGGTCAAAGGGATTTGGAGCACCCTGCTGACACGTCACAGCTGAATTACCTCATGCATCATGGTCGATGTGGTTCAGTGTTGCTCGCTTCACACACAGTTCTCACAGTTTGCTGGCCAGTGCCAGTACCAGTATTCTTTTCAAGTGTATCCCCAGACACGTGTTTCTAGAGTCCGCTTTCATCAGTGGGGAAAATGTTCATAGGTCGCTGGACGTGCTGCCGCAGTTTCCAATGTTGCCATGTTTTTGGGAGAGAGCACAAGCACTTGGCACCGGTTGGCAGTGGTAAGGTGTGCAGTCCTGGGAGCGGCGGTGACAAGGTCAGCAGGGACAGGAAGATTGAGGGCAGGGAGTTGGGGAGACCACCCGAAGGATATCATGTCCAACAAACTGGAAGTAAAAAGTGGTCACAGTATTAAGGGCGGTGGCCCACTTACATATCTTGATAGAGTACAAATCTGACCACTATTTACAAAAAATGTACTACTTATCCTTTCAAATTAATTCCTATCATTCTACTTCTACTCCAATTTCCCTTTTTTAATTCCATTCCTATCATTCTATCCCCACCCCAAACTCTGATAAACGCACATGAAAGCAGGAGCACAAACCTATCAAAACTAATGCACAGGAAGCATTACGCACTAACAAAGTGCCCACCAATCTTCTCCTGCTCTGAGAGCAGAGCAGCCCTGCTGTGCCACACATAGACGCTGCAGCAGGAACAAATAAAATTATAATAACAGTGAGTTGCTATCATTTTATTTTTCCATTATTTCCAGTGCTGAAAGCAGTGGGGCGATGCTCCTCCGGATTAGCGGTGGAGCCTCCACTGCCATCAAGTGTTCTGGCCACACAAGCTTCCTCAGCATTAATGAAGACAGCAGGCTTGGTTGCAATTAAAAATCTATCAATAAATGTTATGAAGAGGGAGCAGGCCCTCGAAAGTGCAGGCCTTGGGAGTCAGTTGTTACCGGCATGGCTCACGGGTGGGTGGGTGGGGGGCGGGCGAGAGGTCGTGAGGTTAGGGGGTTGCATGGGGAGGAAGGGGTTAAATAATATTAATTTTTTTAAACATAACTTTCCCGGGTCCCGCTACTTCACCGCTTGGTCTACTCCTGCTTTCCTGCCACAGCAGGAACAAGATGCAGGCAGCCTTCCTCTCCTCCCCTAAGCCAATCACAATGCTGCAATGGAAGCGTGTGATTGGTTGGGACACCAACCACACAGGCGTCAATGGGGAGGCCATTTTCTCCATGTAGAGAAGGGAGAGTGTGCATGACTGGTTTGGTTGGCTCCAGAGGGCTGACCAAACAGACAGGGCCCGCAGCATTGGGCAAGCTTCTCCTCCCCTGCTCTTGAGCAGACCCGCCCACATACCCTCCCCCAACCAAACCCTTCTGCTTTCTCGCAGTGCGAGAAGGAGAAACATAAAATGGTATTTGAAATACCATTTTATCTTTCTGCTTCTCGCACTGCGAGAACGCAGTAGGGTGACGCTCCTCCGTCCACATGGAGGAACCGCTCCTGTTGGGAGTCATGCCTACTCTGCCCCCTCTGGTGAAACTATATCTAAGCATTGCTCATGTGTACACTATTACCTGTTGGGGGCACAAACCCTGCATTCAGCACACCCTGGTGGGACTCCTGTCCCAGGGTGCAACCTGCCTGCGTGCCGCTGCCGGGGGCCTCATTCCGCCATTGCCTCCGTGATTTGATGACACCAACATGTGTGAGCAAGATCTTGTGGCTCCGCACTCTTAAGAACCTGTTACAGAGGTTAAGCCTTGGCATATACTGGGACCCACCAGCAACCCTGTGTCAGATCCATAAAACTAGTCTCAAAGCTGTTTACTGGGGTACTGCTGAGACTGACAACATACTAAGTTGTAAAGGATCGCTCTCTGCTGTTTTTATTGACTTTAAACCGACCCCGTTATTTGAGAGCACTATAGATGGAATTGTCCCTCCATTAGCAAGGAAGCTGTACTTACAGCTCAGGTATGGGTGCCTACCTGTAAAAACTTTTAAAAGGAAATGGTGTAAAGTAGTGGACATGGTGGATGAAAGTTGCACTTGTTGCCAAGGCGGACCAGAGTCACTTGAGCATGTTCTATTTTTTTGTCCTTTGTAAAGTCAGTCCTGAGCTAAATGGATAGTTCCACTTTGCAGAACCTGGGAGTAAGAAAATACAAGGGGGCGTACAGAATACTGCAGTCAGATACATCTCGTATTGTTGTATTCCGTAAAGCCAAGTTCCTAATGCCAATGTGGATTAGGCATGCCAATTGTTCTCTTGGTAGTCTACAGGCTGCCACTCATTGAAGGGTCCCTTCATACTGTATCGTGCCACTTGCGGACCTATGTTTTTTAATATTTATAAAAGATATTCATTGTATTTTATCCTCTGTTTTTAAAAGAAAAGCATTTTTATGTTACATTTCTGTGGACGTTTTAAATGAAATTTGTATCTCTTCATTGTGCTTCTATTGAAATGGACAGACAAATCAGCGTTTTAAATGTCCTATGTTGTTATTTGTGTTTGTAAGTGTTTTGTTCTATGTTGTACTTTTTTGATCTATCGTGATCAAAATAAAGTTGACTGACGTTTATTCACTTTCCTTTTGTTCATTTCAGTAAATCACAGATCGAATTAATCCTTCTAAGATAACTGTGAATTGCCATCCTAAACAAGAAAGCAAAATTTAACTCTCAATTGGGTATGACCTGTTCCTTAGTTTAGAGCCTGGATACCCACAAACATTTTTCCAGGAGCCAAAAGTACGGTCTTTGGAGGACAAAGGGATGCATTGATGCCAGCAGGGTCGGAATTGTAGAAGGCGTGTGTAATGGGGGGCGTAAGGAGAGCACAGCATGCATATGGTGTGGACTGGGAGTTGCAGAGTTACTTTGTGAGTTTCATTCTATACTGCCCTTTAAATTATGCAGACATAGATTTGACAATACTGTGTTAATCTGTATCTGAGTTGCTATCTGTGTACCCACCCTGGAGTACGCCTTCTCTGCTTAGTATTGCTACCTTTGGCGAGTCAGGCATACAAAGGAAGTAACTTAATTAATGAATTGGAATGAATCAGAACTTTAGGACTTCCACTCTCCGTATGCTGTTACTCTTATCTATTTTTTTTAACTCTTTATTCGTGACTGTTACAGGATGTCATACATTTCTGTACATTTCCTTATCATAACATGCATCAGTCTTTTCCGTGTTCATAACCATTAACTTGCGGGAGCAGTACATTTTAGTTATAAATTGCTTGTCAGAGCATATCCCGAATGTTTCTCAAATATAGTCCGTAAAATCCAGGATTGCGTCGTACATAAGTATCACGCCCCAACTGATCCCCCCTCCCATCCGCCCCCCACCCCCTGTCTCCTGGTTGTTCTCACTTGTACACTCCACAACCCGGGTCAGGTGACTCTATCTATTTGGAATTTGGTAAAAGCCCTAGGTCTGGTCTAGCCTTTGTGAGTCGCAGTGGTGTCCGTGAGCCTCGGCCCCTCCCGCCATATATGTGAGTTCACCCCACCGTGTCTCCCGAACTGTCCAGGTCTATCTCCTCCAGTTCTATCAACATTGAATCCCATTCCTGAGCTATAGGATATTTGTGCAGTCTCTTGCTCTCCTCGTCTCGCAGTGCCACGGATTCTGCTTTGCCCCATTTCAGCAAATCGCTGCGCCACATTTCTATCTGCGGGGCCCTGGGTGACTTCCATCTCATGGTGAGTGCCCTGATCGCCAGCACCAGTGCCAGATCCATAAATCTCAGTTGTGCCTTGCATGTCTTGGGTCGTTTCCTGTTCCCCAGTAGGCATGGTAATGCTCCCTCAGGGATCTGGAGTGTAGTTATGGAGTGTAGCGTATGTTTGATCGTTCCCCAGTAAGTGTGTAACTTCGGGCATGTCCATAGCATGTGGAGAATGTGTGCTTCGTCCTGGTGACATCTCGGGCAGCTATGTGCGGTGGCAGGGAACATCCGATGTAGCCTCTGGGGTGTAAGGTAAGCTCTGTGGAGAACCATGGCCTGTATGAACTGAAACGTAACATTCCTGGACACCCGCCTATGATGGCCCAGAATGATTTTCCACTCCCCGTCCGTTATGTTTTCCCCCGAGTCCTCAGTCCAGGTCTCCCTGAGTGTAGCAATCGGTGAAGGGACGTGTTCCCTGATGCCAACGTATAACCATTTCACTAGGTGTCCCCGTGCCCATGTGGTACAAGAGGTGTACCAATTCATGTTGTTCTGGTTTCGTTCGTTGTGGGGCCCAGGCCCGCCGCACATAGTGCGTCACCGAGGCGTGTAATAGGTCTAAGCGGGAAGGTGCTCCCGTGGCTAGTACAAACGAGGTGTGGTCCAGCATGGTGTCGTCACCGAACAGGTCTCCCACCCTATCCACCCCAGTCTCCGTCCAGGGTCGTAATCTGCGTTGTGTTAGAGTCCCCTGTGGTGTCGGGAGTCCCAGCAGTGGTATATTGTCCGCATACGGGGAGGTCCCAGTCGAGTATGACAGTGCTTTCTTCCAGCAGGTCAGGGCCACGTGTAGGAGGGGGTGGCAATCTCTAGGGATCCTAGCATTGGGTAAGAGGAGGGAGTGCAGGTCTCCACGCGCTAATTTGTCCGCCGTATAAGCGATCTCATGCAAGTCCCTGACCGCCACCCACCGGGTCAGCCATTGGAGTTGGCTGGCATAGTAGTAGCTGCGCAGGTCCGGCACTACCAGGCCGCCCTGTCTGGTGTTCAATTGCAGTTTTTTAAGGCTGATCCGCCTTCTCCCCGAGCCCCATATGAGGTTGACCAGTAATGTATTTAGCGTGGTAAATATCTGACGCGGGAGCATAACCGGCAGGTTTACAAAATAATACAGTATGCGGGGAAGCAGGACCATCTTCGAGACCGCCACTCGTCCCATTACCGATAGGGGTAAGGACGTCCAGAAGCCTACGCTGCCTCGGAGGCCAGTAATGGCCTTACGGATATTACCGTCAATTTGGGCCTCCGGGTCCCGGTAGACCTGTATTCCGAGATATTTAAACGTGGATGGCGCCACTTGGATTTCGTAGGTCCCGAACTGTATGAGGGGGGGCCGCTGGCCATCTCGGAAGAAGAAGCCCAGGGACTTCCCTGGATGTATAGCCAGCCCAGATATGACCTCAAATCGTCTGAAGATATTCGCCAGGAACGAGTGGTCTCCTCGCAGGTTCTGGAGGAACACCAAGATGTCGTCGGCGTATATTGAGAGCATATGGTCGGTGCCTTCCACCGGTATGCCGTCCTCCGCAGCTCTATTGCGAAGCGCAATAGCCAGGGGCTCCAGCGTCAGCACAAACAATAATGGCGACAGTGGGCAGCCCTGTCGGGTGCCCCTATGGACTTCATAACTGTCCGATGTGTGTCTCCCCGTGCGTGCCCTGGCCGTCGGACCCGTGTATAATAGGCGGATCCACTTTATAAGGGCTTCCGGGAAACCAAAGCGATGCAGGACTTCGAACATGAAGTTCCACGTCAGGGAATCAAACGCCTGACGGAGGTCCAGGGCTATACAGCCAGCGTGTGGCAGGTCGTGAGGTGTAGTCGTCATGAGGGCGTGGAGTCGCCTCGAGTTCTGGGAGGTACTCCTTTCTGGGAGGAAGCCACATTGATCAGTATGGATCAGGCCAGGGAGGTGGTGTTGGATCCTCATGGCAATGGCTTTACTTAGGATCTTATACTCCGTGGAGAGCATGGAGAGGGGCCTGTAGTTACCTACATCTTGAGTGTCTCTATCGGGTTTCGGGATAGAAATCACCAAGGCCTGCATGGTGGTAGCCGGGAGATGGCCCGCCTCGTATGCAATGGCGTATATTTTCTCCAGGACAGGGGCCAGCACATCAGCATATGTTTGATAGAACTCCCCCGGTAGGCCATCCATGGTTTTGCCCCGGTTAAGTGAGTGAATTGCTACCTTTATTTCCTGCTGTGTTATAGGCCTGGCCAGAGCCGCTCGGATTCCAGGGGCCAGCACTGGGAGCGCCAGTTCCCCCAGGAATTCCGTCATTCCGTCCCTGTCCTCAACAGAGGGGGGAGCATAGAGGTTCTCTAGGTGGGTCTTAAACACAGCGTTGATTCCCAGTTGAGTGTGTACCAGGTCACCCGCTGCCTTCCGGATAGACGTTATCGTAGGGCTCTCAGGGGCATCCCGGACCAGCCGGGCAAGCAGAGCGCCAGATCTATCCGCCTCTGACTGTTGTCGTTTCAAATAGGCCCCGTAATCCATCACCCTCAGGGTCTCTAGAAGTTCAGCGTGTTCGATATTACATTGCTGCAGGTCAGTTTGTCGGTCAGGGTCCATCCCTACCGCATTTTCAAGGTCACGCAGGCGCCTCTCCACTTCGCATATTTTACTATGGATCTCCTGTCTGGCTCCCACCAAGCGGCCTATAGCAGCCCCCCGTATTACAGTTTTCATTGCGTCCCATACCACTAGGTTCGAGGACGCAGAGTCCCAGTTTGTATCGAAGTAACCAGTTAAGGCGTCAGCTATATGTGACCGAAACGGGCCATCCGCAAGCAACGCAGGGTTAAGCCTCCAGGTAGGGATAGGTGAGGGTACTCTACCCCAGTGTAGCTCAAGCGCTAGCGGCCGGTGGTCTGAGAACGTTTTAGCAAGGTAATCTGCTGTGTCGCATCTAGTAGCGACTGAGTTGGAGCACACAAATCTATCTAGTCTGGTATGCAGGTTGTGTACAGGGGAGTAGCATGAGTATTCTTTATGTGTCGGGTGCAGTGTGCGCCAGATGTCAGCCAACCCCCAGCCCCGGAGCCATGTCCCAAAACATTCAGGCAGTTTATGTATCCCCGCCGCCTGAAGGGGGGGGTGCGATCTGTCAAGGGTCACGTCTAAGATCATGTTCCAGTCACCTCCCAAGATCCAGGGGACGTCTACCCAGTCCGTCAGTGCCCGGCCCACGGCAGCTAGGAATTTATCTTGGTCGAAATTCGGGGCATATATGCTGCCCAACACTACCACCTCCCCGTCCAGGGTGCCCCTCACCAACACATAGCGCCCTTGTTCGTCAGGCCGCCTCTCCAGTTCCACAAATGGAGTGCCGTGACGCACCCATATCGTGGCCCCCCTGGAGAAGGCAGAGTATGTGGTAGAGAATACAGTGCCCCTCTATTTCTTCCGCAGCAGGAGTGCTTCAGAGTGTGTCATGTGTGACTCCTGTAGGAACACTATATGTGCCTTTTGTCGCAGCAGGAAAGCATGCACCCTGTGTCTCTTCTGCACTGCCCCTAGCCCTCTCACATTCCAGGTGACCAGCCTATACTTGCCTTGTACTTCAGCCATACCCCCGTGTAGGTGTCGCCAGGAGTGTTCCCCTGTGTTCTAGTGAGTGATCCGCCCAAGTTAACCAGGAGACAGTACCCTCCCTAACCCAAACCCCAACTGTGGAGGCGCAGCCTCTGAACTCCGCTGTGCCGAACCATAAACTTTGTAACTTAATTAAACAGGTAACGTTGCATACACTATTGGGGGGTCGGCCAAGCGTTGGCCGTGTCCATGGAGCCATGCCTGGTCAAGTCGCCGGCTCAACCGCGCCGCCGGGAGAGGTCATTCAGGAATGTTTGGTGTATGTAACCACGTCCAGTGGGAAGGGGGGGGAGAGAGGAAGGGGCAGGGGAGGGGGGGGAAACAAGGGTGGTCCCGTGCCGGGACAGGCAGCAAACAGCGGCCAAGGGCCGTAGGAGCACAGGGGATGCAGGAGTCGCATCACGCGATCCCGGTCTCTAAGTCTTCTTCCCCGCTCCTGGTTAGGCCACGTAGTGTTCGCCAGCAAAGAAGGGCCACCCATATTTTCCGAGCAAACACATCTCGCCCCTCTCCCTCCCCCCCCCGCTCCCCCAGTTCACACAGAAAAGGATATTGTGGTGTACTCAGCCTTCAGGTCTGGTCCATAGGAGGCATCACTCTTGGGCATTGTCCATAAGTTCGTCCGCGGCTCTCGGTGTTACCGTCGGGAACAGGACCATACTGTTGTCCGAGTCCGAGTGGACTGTGCTATCCTCAGTGTCCGTGTTAATTGTCTCTCGGTCATCTCTGAAGGAGCCCACCGCTGCCACCGCCTCCACCTGTCCCTGCTTTTGTTGATGGGCAGTCGGTTTACGCTGTTTAGGGTGATTGCGTCGGGCGCCGCTCCCGTTTTCCCCCTGAGTTTGGTTTTCCTTGGATCCACCGTCCGTGGAGTCTTGTGTCGGGTCCAGTCGTTCCTCAATGTCCATCACCTCCATCCATTCCTCCACATCTGTGGGGCTTTCAAAAAAGTGGGTCTTCTTGTCATGGATTACCTTCAGGCGCGCAGGGAACAGTAAGTCGTAGCGCAATTTCGCCTTCTGGAGTTTCTGTTTCACCTCGTAGTATGACGAACGCTGTTTTTGCACTTGAGTGGTGTAATCCGGGTACAGTGAAATTCTTTTATTCTCCCACGGTATGATCAATTTTATTCTGGCCTGATTTAGCAGCATGTCTCTATCCCGGTAGTTTAGGATCCGGACAATGAGCGGTCGTGGCGTCTGTCCCGGTTTAGGCTGGCCAGTTGGGATCCTATGGGCCCTCTCGACACAAAAGAACTGCGACAGACCTTCAGGGGCGACGTTATCTCGGAACCATTGTTCCATGAATTCCGCCGGACGGGATCCCTCGCTTCTTTCCGGCAGGCCAATAACGCGAATGTTATTGCGTCGATTGCGCCCTTCCGCATCCTCTACGCGTTCCATCAGGGTTTTGACTTGACGCTGGATCAGTTGGATAGAGTCCGTGTGTTCCGCTACCGCCGGGGCAATCTCAGCCAGCGATAGGCCTTGATCCTTAACTTTGTCTGCTAGTTTCTCATGGTCCGCCTTAAGCAAGGAGAGGTTAGTGGTGAGGGTGCCCATCTGCGTCTCCATCACAGCTCTGGAGTCCCTGATCTCTTTGAGTATAAGGTCCAACTTATCGCCCTGCTGACTCTCTGAGGGGGTGGAGGTCAGCGGCGCAGAGCCCCCAGGGTCCGCATCCAGAGTAGGGCCCGTGATCGGTCCCTCCTTGCCCTCCGTGTTCTTCACGCCTTTGCGCACCATGGTAAGCGCCAGGTGTCCAGTTGGCGGTAGGAGCGCGTCCCAGGGTGAATACCAGCCGTCCGCGGCGCGTCTGCCGTCCCAGTAGCCCTCTCGGCAGCCTCTCCCAGCACTCCCAGCCCAAGGCAGTCGTTGAAGGTCCCCGCGACTCCGCCGGGGAGTGGTGCGCTCCCGGTACTGCTCAGTTTATAGGGGAGTCGGGGCCTCCCGCGGCGCCGTCCACCCCGAGGTGCTGTGCCTTCCCCCCTATCCGGCGAACGTCAGGGGCCAATGACAGTGACAGGATCCAACGGGTGCCACCCCGCCCGAGCCTCCAGCAATGGACAGGTGACGTGGAGTTGGGGCCTGGTCGGTATTGGTGCAGTTGTGGTGCTTCAGGGGCAATATCAGTCCCGGTTCAGGCCTCTCCGGTGCCCCGGTCTCCAGCCCGCCTCGTGGGGTAGGCCCATACACCCTCAGCTCCACCGCTCCGTAGCTGGGCAGTCAGGGCGTCTCGGTCGGGCCCGGCCTCCAGCCCAGGGGGCCCTCCGCCTTCCCCAGTCTGCTGTCTCCGGGACGTGGGGCATCAGCGCTTCTCGAGGCCCCGGTCCTCCGCCCAGCGCAGGGTCTCCAGGGGCCCCCCTCTCACTCCTCCGGGCCTCTCACCGTCTATCTTCGTGGGCAGGGGGCAGGTCAGGCAGTGGGGCACCTCATCCAGTGATCGCCACCATCGGCGGGAGCTCTCGGGCCACAGCGTCCGCGTTCCGGTGCCCTAGGTCAGCGCACAGGGCCGTTTCGCAGTCTCCGCCTTTCCACCCGGCACCCGGGGTCCCAGGGTGTCGTCCGCTCTCCTCGGCCGTCGCGGAGTAGGGGTCTCTGCTCCGGGGGCCACCTCCGATCTCGGAGCCTCCGACGTGCCGTCACCTTCCGGCCCTCGCTCCCCGGGCACTTCTGCCACTCGAGGCCCCGGTCTGCAGCATGATATCAGGCCTCACCCTCAGCCATGGCGTAACTCCGGGGTCTCCGCCGCCAGAGTGTCAGGATTTTCAGCGGGGCAGTCGGGGGTGAGGAGCTGCAGGATGCAGCCGTTTTCAGGCAGAAACAGCCCCCCGGTGTGGGTTACAGGATCGTTCTTCCCCCGGCGGCACCGGAGCACTAGCAAACTCCGTCCGCCATGTTGGCCTGCTAGCCACGCCCCTCCTGTTACTCTTATCTATAAACATTAAAGATGCATAGAAACAGGCTCAATTAAGGCAGTGAATGCTATAAAAAATCCTTGACAAAGACACCCCCTCCTCCTCCCAACAAGGTGTGCAATTCACTAAGGTGGGCAGACATACCCAACCTCCACTGCTAGGTTGGTACCGCTGTAAAGTTTTAGCCATGGCACAGGGAGACTTGGGGCCAGATGTAGCTCGCCAAATACCGGTCGGTAACGGCCGATTTCGGCCGTTACCGACCAGTATTTGGGATTTGTAATGTAGGGGGCCATAGATTTACAGAATCGATAATTTTACCGATTTGGTAAATATACAGAGTTGGTAAAATACAGAATCGGTAAATTTACCGATTCGGTAAATCAATATGTAGGTGGCACTGTAATCAGTGCCACAGGCCCTTCCCGAATCGTTATTTACCGTGGAATACTATTCCATGGTAAATAACAAATTCCTGTGTACATGCACATCTGTGCATGTACACCTGTGCCATGTGGGACACAGACATGCCCTAAGGGATATGTATGTGTGTCACATGGCACACAAGCCAGAAACAAGGGTGCAACAGGGTGTCAAAGTGACACCCTGTCCCCCTTGTAAATTCGGTATTTTTACCGATTCGGTAATTACCGAATCGGTATCTGCCATTGAATCCTATGGGCTTCAAGGCCCATATGAATCAATGGCAAATACCGATTCTGTAATTACAGAATCGGTAAATACCGAATCATACCGATTCGGTATTTGTTACCGAATTTCTACCTACGTTTGAATTACCGATTCATGAATACCGAATAGGTAAAATTCGGTATTTATGAATCGGTAATTCACATTTACCTACATCTAGGCCATGATGTTTAAACCTGAATTTACCACTTGGCTGGTTGTGAACTTTGCATAAAAAGTCTTAGCAGGTTCAACAGCACAGTGACATTTCTTTGTTGAGGGTAGGCCCCAAATCTCACCATCGGAACCGTATTTTTTATTAATCCTGGTTCCCATCTTGTGACTAATTGCAGACTCTTGGGCGGTCACTCTATGAAAGTATTTTTCAGCCTTTTTTTTACTGCCTTTGAAGGAATTTAAATCAAACTAAACACTGGTCGTAAACTTATTATTATGAGAAAACAGGACTTTAAACCAACAAACATTTGGTTTTTACCCGTGAAGCAAAGAACAACAAGTCTCATAATACACTCACTCAAATGTGATGCACTGGGAGCTTATGGACCTTGAAAGAAGACGTCCTTCAGTATGATGAGGGTACTCCTGCTTCACCAAATCATTTGATCATAGTCAAATCTTGCCCCTCCAAAGCATGCACCCCCTAAATTGCTGTTCAGTGATAGGCCTGTTTCTGTCTCAGCTAGAGGTTCTATTGGATCAAACAAAGCATACTGTCATAAGGCTTCTGTTCGCCACCCACGCCTTTACATCAAATGCCAAGCAATAAAAATAAAGCTTTCATTTTAAATGTAAAACATGAGATAGAAATATATACCCATATAGTGGCTGGATTGCACAGTGTTACACCAGAAAACCTGGGATCAATCCTGGCTTCCCCTCTTGGCCAAACTGTGTGATCCTAGGCAAATATTTTAGTTCACTCTGCCTCCTTTTTCTTCATTATCACACACAAGAGCGTCTTGAAATCCATGAGTTCAGGTTGTGCACTGTACAACAACTTCTCTTGTGCTTAATTTATTGCTGTTGTATAGCTTTATTTCGAAATATTTATCATTTCTTAAAAGCATTACAGTACAAAAACAAATTAAAATATACAACAATTGTGCAGTTCAACCCTCTAAGACACATTATACAATAAACAGCAATATACAGTCATTAAAAGAATAAAAAGGATGGGAAACACAGCATCAAATGGCTAAAACCAGTTGAATCAGGGTGGATGACCTTACTGGAGGAGCGATTTCCTCACAGATCTTATCCTCCATGCCCAGCCCAGAAATTTTGCCAGGCAACATGCAAACAGAGGGCGAGCATCCGATCTTAGAATCTGTAAGGCCTCCAAATGTGACCGGGTGCCCAGCCTCATGCAAAGAGATTTCAGCCATCTACGGCGAGGTGCAACATACGCTGAACACTCAAACATTAGATGGGCAGTGGACTCAACCCTATTAACACAAAAAGGACAGGACGAAATAGTTTGCCAAGGTGGTTTCCAGCTCGCTGTCCACTTTCCTAGAGGCAGAACTCCAACCCTGAATTTAAAATACAATGCCCTATCCATCGGGTTGGAGATCAGGTCCAGGTAAGGTTCACTAAGGGGGAGATCTTTAATAAGCAAAAACTCAACAGCAGATCTACATAGTTTGTAGTGACTCGCTCTCTCATTTGCCACCCAAGCCCAGAATATTTTCTTTAACAGCTGTTTAGGTGGGGATGTTCTGTTGGCCCAGGCGTCTCCCAAGCCCAGTTCGCAAAGGAGGCGCTTTATTTACTTCCGTGAGCCAACCGACCTTGTGCCAGCCCGGGGTTGAGAGGAGTTCACGCAGGGCGTCTGCGTAGCTTGAGAGTTCTGGTACATTCCATATTCGAGCCCACAGTAAGAGAGGGCGTAGCTTTGCTTGCTCGGATATGGGGCGTGTACCTGTATCAAATAGGAGAGGGAGAGTGGGAGTACTGTGAGGTAACCTCATTAGATCTTTATGAAATTTGTTCTCAAGGTGGGTCAGGGTATCAAATTTCTGCGTACCCCAAAGCTCTGCCCCATACAACGCCGCACTCACCGCCTTTGCCCTATAAATATCTAATATCACCCCAATGGGTTTAAGGGGTGAGGCACGATGTTCTTTTAATAATGCGCCTGTGACCCTCCTATGAGTCAGAATGATTTTTTGATGGTGAGCCTTCCAACTCATAGAGTCGCAGAGTCGGATGCCTAGATAATCGAAT
Source organism: Lissotriton helveticus (assembly GCF_964261635.1). NCBI lineage: Eukaryota > Metazoa > Chordata > Amphibia > Caudata > Salamandridae > Lissotriton > Lissotriton helveticus. The sequence continues at coordinate 226,867,895 of NC_136065.1, forward strand.
TCCCTTACCCTTTCGAGTGGGACTGAATCAAGGGTTGGAGGGTGTACTGCCTTCCTAGGGGGATTCAAGACCAGGAACTTGGTTTTGCTTATGTTAATAACCAAACCCCTGGAGTCACAAAAATCCTGGAACCTTGAAAGCAACGTTTGGAGGCCTAGCGGGGTTTTCGAAATCAGCAGGGTATCATCTGCAAACAGGAGAGTTGGTATCTTCCTGCCCGCCAGGGAGGGTGCGTCTGCTGGTAGTTTAAGGAGGTACTCCACCACTCCGTTTAGATAGAGTGAGAACAGAGTGGGGGCTAGCACACACCCCTGGCGGACACCCCTGTCTACAGAGATGCGAGATGTTTTTTGGCCCTGTGCGCCCCATCTGATTTGTGCAAAGTTGCTTTCGTGGAACTTGATGAGCAAAGCCAGCAAGTACGGGGGATACCCAAACCCTCAAGCACAACCCACAATTGGTTACGTGGGACTAGGTCAAAGGCAGTCCGCAGGTCTATAAATGCGAGATAAAGACTGCCTTTGCCCAGTATGACCACTTTCCAATAAAGCATTAGAAATCGGAATGTCTGCTCAATAGTGCCAGTTCCTGATCTAAAACCGGCCTGGAAGTCAGACAAAACCTGCTTTTCTTCGGCCCACTGCAAAATCCTCCCTAAAACTACTTTCCCTGCTACCTTCTGGGTAGAATCAAGCAGGCTTATGGGACGGTAGTTGGCAGGGTCGTCCCTACAGCCTTTTTTAAAAATCGGGACGACTTCCGCACCCCTCCACGAGTCCGGGAGGCATCCACCAGACATGGCCTCATTCAGAAGTAGGGCGATGAGTGAGCTCCACACCTCCGTGTCGATCCGGAGCAAATCGCCAGGGACACCATCTGGACCTGCCGCCTTGTTAGAAACAAGGCACCTAATTGCTCCTTCAACCTCCTTGGCTGCAAAGGTGTGGTCAATGTCTGTATTAGCTACCGGCATACTGTGCCTGGAACCCCTATTCTGTCCTGGAGCCCCTGATGGAATGGAGTAGAGCATGGAAAAATGTGCAAACCAGGCCTCCCCTGTGATGTTACATGTCAGCAGTGAGTCGACAGGCCTATCCCTGCCTCTGAGCAAAGCCCAGAAACCCCTCGTGTCTTTTTTGGAGCTGGCGTCCATTAGGTCTCTCCAAAAATAGTTTCATGGGTATCCCTTGCCACTGCTTGAGCTTTTTTATAATTTTTCCTAGCGAGTGTGATCTGAGCAGAGTCTTTATTTCCAACCGCCCGGATAAGATCGCTTTTAGCTGCACGACAGGCAGAGGAGTACCATTGGTCTCTACCCTTAGTTGCCGTTCTCCGAAGGGCCCTAGCCCTACCCTGTGGAACTATAAACAAATTACTGAGGGATGCGATAGTCTCTGTGAATGCCGTAAGGACATCGTTATCAAAATCCGACGCGCCTAGGTGGTGCTTTACTTTTGACATTATGTTCCCAGCTTGGGCCAATCTTTCTTCGTCCGCAACAACTTTCGCCCATTTTAATCGCCTACCGCAATTAGATGGTACAACTTCGTGGGAAGATTTCCAATTGGATCGAGGCAATGATGGATTCCCTACTTCCCACGGAAGGGCAAGGGTTAGGACCAAGGGATTATGATCGCTATCAGTTGTTTGTTGGACTTCCATATCATGGAAGTACTGCCATAAGTTATGGTTTAGCAGTATATAGTCGATTCTAGAGGTGTGGCCCACCCTATTATAGGTGTGCGCACTCCTAGAATCTGATTTAGATCGACCATTAGTGGCCCTAAGGTCATGTTCTAAACAAAGAGAGTTAAGATCAATGACATTCTGGATCAATGTTTTAATTGGATCAAGAGCGAGCAAAGGAATACCTCTCTTAGCATCGTCTTCCCAGATGTCCAGGATGTCTTCGCTGGCTAACGGTTCGAAACAACAGTTAAGGTCTCCAGCCAGGACAACAAGGGAGTCGATGTTGCAGTCACTGAGCTCCTCTTCAACTCCAGTTGAAGATAACAATGAATTCCCCCCCCCCGGCCCCCCTAAGATACAGATTAAACACCTCTAACTTCCTGCCCCCGGGGCACTGTATAGTGAGTCTCATGAGGTCAGGAGATTGGATATTTATGTGTCTTATGGATAGGCCCAGTGCGATACTGACCCAGATAAGAAGGCCACCAGATGGGCGGCCTTTACTGCCCTGTGGTTTGGATGCTGGCACAGAGTAGGTCGTGAAACCTACCCTGTGAAAGGGCTCCAAACACCAGGTTTCTTGAAGGAGGCAGATCCCAAAAGGGTCCACAAAGGAGTTCCAATCTGGCTTATCGAAGTTTCGAGCAAGCCCTGCCACATTCCAACTTAAGATCTTCAGCTGGGGATTATCTACGGAACTCTTGCAAGTCAAGGGAGCAAAGACAGGGGGGTCAGTGTTAGAACCGAGAGGCCGGGAAAACTGGAGAGGAATTGGGAGGGACGTCGAAGCAGCAACTGTCTCGCACACAATTGCAATGGCACTATTGGTACAATTGGTATTAAGAGAATGCAGCGAACCCTGTACAGACAAGGCCTGTGCCCTGGATTGGATAGGGGGGACAGGGCTAGTCCCAACAAGGGTAGACGACAACGGAAAAAAACCAACTTCCACCAGGGGTGCTGGAAGCTGAGCAGGTGGTGCCGGGTCAGGGGGCTTAAACAGTCAATCAACATCCTCAAGACAGTCATACCTGTTTGAGGTTGTAATCCCGAGCCAGCTTCTAGATGGATTGTGCTCTTTAGTGTAATACCCCCATCTGGGCTGATGACGAACCATGGACCAATTGCCCCCATGTGAGTATACATCTCGAGGTGGATACAAGAAGGACAATGGCCTCGGGGCAATGGATGAACCCCCATCCTCTGCAGCCCAGGAACAAATATAATTAGCCGTGTGTGAGTCTTCAAACGTCACGACTATGCAATCACCGGGTAAAGATTTCCTTGTGGAACCCACCCACGGTACTCTACGTACCATTTTAACTCTACTCGTCCTGCCATTAGGAATCGGTCTGTACGTATTGAGCCAGTGCATGACCTTGTTCTTTAGAGACCATTGGTTTTCGTGGTGGCCAATCGCTGCCTCCGGCACACCTGTCAACACCACCACGTAGTCATTGGCTTCTGGAGGGAGATCAATGTACCCCCCTCGAAAATTACTCTTGTTGTGTGGGCCCAAGGTAGGACGGAAGGAAGTTTTGTTCTGGGAGCCCTGAGTAGGCCGGTGGGTGGAACTACTAGGATTCTGCCTCCTAGGAGCAGCCATATTGGTGCGAGTGTGGGTTTGTGAGGTGGAAGCATTTGGGATATTAGCCCCGGACAGGGGTGCAGGATTTGTAGTGGCGACTATCTTGGTACGGGGTTTAGGGATTGGCTGTGTGGGACAGGGCGCAGTTGAGTGGGAAGTTAGACTATGCGGGGCTGTAGGGGAAGGGATTAAAACCTGAGGAGCTATATTATTCTCTATCAAACCTTGGTGTTCAAGACCTCTTAAGCCAAGTGTAGCCAAGGCTATAATACTTTTCTCCATCTCTAAGAGATGGTTCTCGATTCGAGAGAGTCTTAAATCCAGGGGAGATAAGAGAATTTTTAGGGTTTCCCAAACTACTCCTATGAATTCCCCTTCCCTCCCCTCCTGGTCGTTTAGATAGAGATCTACTTTCTCTATGGGTATATTGCGTTTGGTGGCAGCCGGTGCTATGCCGTCATTATCAGTGCACCGAGGAGCCTGTGGGAGAGTGTCATGCCTTCCCAAACTACCATTAACAGGGATGTTAGCAACGTTAAATATGTGTGCCCCCATAATTTTAGCCTTCTTGTATGAGGGAGTCGATCTAGGGGAGCGCTTTCTTTTGTGCAGATTGTCCTTAATACTATCAAATCTACCGTAGCAAGTGGACGCATCGGAATGAGAAATGGGGGTAAGATGGTGGTGAGGGCTAACCACAGGAGTGGACAGGCTTACGGACAAAGGTAGTGGGCACAAGGGTGGCGAAGGGATAGGCAAAACCGGAGTGTCATGAACATCCGCCATCGTTGTTACACACTGTTGGTTGTGCAAACGCTTTGGAGTGATGGCTGATGCTATATGCCCTAGGGAAGATTTCTTGGAGTTAGCAAAATCTAACGACAATTTCCTAGCAGCCGCCAAGTCAAGGGACACTCTAGTTTGAAGTTTGGTAATCTCTTGGTCTATGGCAATATTTGTGCGTGTAATAAAATCATCCATAGGACCATTGTGAACCAACCCCCCCTTAGCCGCCCTACTGCGGGTAGCACGAGTACACATATTTACAATAATAGACTACCAGCCTAGACGGGGGTAATGGACGATACCAATTTGGAAGAAGGCAAAGCTAGGGCGTAAGAGAAGGGGCCCAGACCAGACCTCTCAGACCTCGAACGGCCTCAAACGGCCCGCTCTTTGCCCGGTCTTCGCCCCGGTCGCTACCGCGCGCTACCGCGCAGCGGAGGCTCCACCCTCTTAAATAAGCAGGAAGTGACAAGGGGCGTGGCCGGCAGGGAGAGCGTCCACAGGTGGAACATGCAGGGACTCCTGGGCAATGGAGTCCCTGCTAGAGCGCTCGCAGCCCTGCCGGTGCACTAGAGATATGAGGGTGAGCAGTCCGCCTCAAAATGCCCCACAGCGGCTGTACACGCAGCAGGACCCGCGCAGCGGGTCCGGCAAGCTGTGGATATCTTGAGAACAGCGAATTGAGATAGATTCTTTATTATCCCGATGAAGTTGATGTATAAAAAAGTGACTCATGCAGGTTCAGAGGTCCCTGTCTGTAGCCTACTCGGGCCTGTGCTTACTGTTCTTGATCTACTCAATCTTGTTGTGAGTCACTTTTTTATACATCAACTTCATCGGGATAATAAAGAATCTATCTCAATTCGCTGTTCTCAAGAAACAAAATCAAGAAACACTGTTGACTATCACTTATTATTCAAGCCCTGAAGAAGTCTCAGTGTTTGAGACGAAACGCGTCGGCTAAGAAAAGAATCAATTAAGAAAAGAATCACTTTGTATTCTTGGATTTTTTTACCTTGCATTGCTACAATAAAGAACTTTGGAAAAGAAAAAACTTACTGAAGCCCGGACTTATCTGTTATAAGACTGTATATATCTAAATGCATTGTGGACTATTCAAATTATTAAGGAAACACTTTCTGGATGGGTGCTGATTCCATATTATTTATTGCAATTTTCGGGTTTTGCCCTTAAAGGAACAGACAGGGTTGTGTTCCTTGGATTCTCAAGCACCATCCCCACTACTTTCAAGCCACAGGTAAAAGTAGGTGCATTTTTCTTGCCTCAACCCTTTTTGCTGTATAGAATTAATCTTCCTATATTTGTACTGCAGATACCTCCCCCCCACTCCCACTCAGCGCCTTGAGACCCTCACGGGTGAGTAGTCGTGCTTTATAGGAATCCTGATTGATTGCCACTTCTGATCCTCCTGCTTCACTGAAAATGACCGTATTGTCCCTCCGAGCTTGCACCCTTGCTGAGTGCTCCATTCCTCCATAGCTCGGTTTGCGTTGCACAAATACTTATACATACATAAATTGCTTGGTACAACATCTCATTCTCTGTTTGTTAGTATCAGCATGCCTTTGTCCAGCCCCATTGCGGACACTTCCTCTTCGAGAGGTTCCTGCTATTGGTCGCGATGCAGGTAATCCTACTCTATGGCCACTCAATGGAATACAATCGATGGCTTGAGCTGTGAGCTAATAAGGGTGTTATTCTCCTCCGTCCAATGGATCTGTTGGCGCTCCTGCGTGTTTAACACCTACAGAAGATGCCTTTACTTTAGAAACCTCTAATTCTCTGAGTAAATAATATTTGAATGGCTTGATGGAAAGTCACCATGCAAGCTGCGAGGGATACCTTTTCTGTGGCTTGCCTTTGTATTCAAGGAGTCCTTACAGCATGCCAACAGTACTTACCGCTGATGGAAGCATCGCCTTCTTGTTCCCTTGGGACGCCACAGTTTGTGTGACTTGGCCAGCCAGATTACCTGCTTTTGTATTTGTTTGTTGATCTGGAATTGAGTAAGGACAATACAAACATGAGGAGAATAAAGTAGTAAACTCATTAATGGTGTTTAGATACTCAAAGAACACAAATATAGAAGAACAAATTGATTGGGCAGAGATGAGGCAAAGAACACGTTATTTAGAGGAAAAGGGGAATTAATGTTAACTAGGAAAGAGCAGGAAACCCTACAAAGCTACATACAAACATTTCCATGCTTTTCATAACCCTCCTGAATCTACAACTGTGCCAGCTTTGACTACCCCTGAACAAAGGTCAATAACCTGAGCCTTGAGAATACTCATGAACAGGAGACACTGTCCAGACGAGCATGTTCTATTCTCCCACTCTGAACACTCAGGGGCCAGATTTATTAAGGGCGTGTGCTGTCCTTTTGTCATGCAAGGTGATGCAAGGCGATGCAAGCACTTAAGTGGGATTTACTAAGCCACACATAGTTACCTTGTGTGGCTCTGCGTGGTTTAGTGAATCTAAGATAATGCAGGTGTGAGGAAGATCCCTGTGAGCCCCTGTACATACCTGGAAAGAGCCCTGAAGTCCTCTCTTCATACTTGCCTCCCCACCAATGTGACAGCAGAGAGAGAGAAAGACGCAGTGTGAGATTGGGCATGACATGGGGAGGGTCACCAACACTAGTATAGGTCCAATGTGGAAACACTGGAAAGGGGTTTTTGGAATTTCAGATCACTCGGGCGCACTGCCTCAGTTGATACGTTACAGTGTGTGAAGTGACAGGTTTGTGTGTAGTGCGTGAAGAGCAGGCGGAAAAACACCCTTAACCGTCTAAAAAAGTCAAAGGACTAAACATGTATATACAGTAATGCTCTCGCAACTACAATAAGGTATCATATAAACAGTACAATGACTGATGAGTATTAAAGAAACAGAAGCAGATTCTTTAGTGTGTTCTTAGTCACAGCAAGAAGATGGTTTATTCTCTCCAGACTTGAGGAATGTCATACAAAGCCGACACGTGTTTCGTCGTGTACAGTTGAGTCAACACGACTCTTCAGGGCTTAGGGCTCAGCTCAATCGTATTGATTGACATTAAGTCTGGACTTATGTTCGTGTGCTGTATGGGTATATAGGAGAGAGACACTGGTTATTCCGTATGTGACTAATTAGAAAGGGTATGTCCAAAAAAAAAAAGGGTCACGTAAAAGGCACTTATGTCTTAGTATTCTGCCTTATTGGTTGAGAAAAAATCTTCGAATTTAGACACTCTGACTACTGGTGTGTATCAGGTGGTAGCCGGGAGGGGATCCATCTGTAAAAAGACTCGCTAGAAACGGGTGCGTTTCCTATGTGGCGGTGCGCCGTGTTAAGGTATCCCTCCTCCTGTGGTTCCCGGTCGTCGTCTCTCGGGTACGAACACAGTGGTCTAAATTCGAAGATTTTTTCTCAACCAATAAGGCAGAATACTAAGACATAAGTGCCGTTTACGTGACCCTTTTTTTTTTTTTTGGACATACCCTTTCTAATTAGTCACATACGGAATAACCAGTGTCTCTCTCCTATATACCCATACAGCACACAAACATAAGTCCAGACTTAATGTCAATCAATACGATTGAGCTGAGCCCTAAGCCCTGAAGAGTCGTGTTGACTCAACTGTACACGACGAAACACGTGTCGGCTTTGTATGACATTCCTCAAGTCTGGAGAGAATAAACCATCTTCTTGCTGTGACTAAGAACACACTAAAGAATCTGCTTCTGTTTCTTTAATACTCATCAGTCATTGTACTGTTTATATGATACCTTATTGTAGTTGCGAGAGCATTACTGTATATACTAGTATAGGTCCAATGTGTTTTGGAACAGGTGGACAGTTTTCCCATTGCTAGGAATCCATCAGGAAGGAATGAGGAAGGCGCCAAAAATGCGAAGAGAGAGAAATGGCGAACAAGCCCAAGGAAAGACGGAATTGGACCGTGAGACAGTCGAAGACTGGGAGAACATAACCAGAGCCAAGGGAGACGACCTCATCAGCCTCAATGAGTCCCTGGAGACGTGGGCAGTGTGGTGGAGGGCGCTGGAGGATGCTGGATGGCCCGCCGCAACTGAGGAGAGTTGCAGCGTAGTGGGTGAGTGATTCAAGGGAGGAAACAGGAAGTTTTACGTGAGGGGGGAGTCGCTTGTGTTGCATGCACATTATTCCCTGCCTCTCCAAGACGCTCAGCACTAGGAAAGTAACAAGCACTTGGGTTTCTTTATTTTTAGTCACACTTGTTTGTCACAGGTGAATTCTTAAACATGAGAGGCTTATTTACAAGTCCCTTGCGCCACGTTTACGTCACTTTTCCCATGTTAAAAGTGATGCAAAAGTGGCGCAAGGGGCTTGTAAATCAGCCCTGAGCACTTTTGTATGGTAGTGGATATCACTTGCGTAGAATGCCATTGTGGGTGCCACGAGAGAAAGCTGTCAGCGAAACAGAAGGGAAACATTTGGCAACCTCCTGAAGAGAAAAGGGACCTGACTTTCATAGGGACTCTAGGAAAAACAACTGTATGCTGGGAGGAAAGCAAGTTGGGGCTTTTTAGACCCAGGGAGGGTCATATGTAGTTGTCCCTACAATATTTACTGACACAGGCGAGGCGATGGTGTAGGATGCTGTGTGACAAGAACCGAGTCCCTCCGCTTCTTTTTTCTGAACAGTTGTAGTCGCAGGTCCCATAGGTAGGGCCTTAAGCTCACAGCAGCACATAGAGGCATAAGTATATAAACTGATCACATATTAATAACTTTGTCACAACTAGAAGTACAGGTTGGTATACCCTTTGTCTCACCAGAGATGGTGTAGGATACACCAGGAGGTAAAGTATGAACCTCTTACTTAATGCTCTTTTCAAAGATTCTGGTCGCGCCCTCCTATATGGAGAGATTCCTAGTAGAAAGAAAGAAAATCAACATCAGCCATATTGGGAGGAAGAAGGAGACGTACAATTCAAGAATAATTACTAAAGCCCCAGAGTAGTACCTACATAACTCTGTGAACCCAATAAAATTTCAACATTCAGAAACCTACGCAAACTCCTCGTCTGTTTATTCACGCTATCCTCCTACACCTGGCGTCAGATGTGGGATCTGGCGATATGGAGGCTGCGGTTAACAAAATGGCGGAACGTTGCCAGACATTGGAAAAGGCTATGAAACAGTTCCTGAACACAGCTGATGAAGATAGAGAGAACCTCTACAAGGCCCTGACTGATCAAGCACAGTCACAAGACACAGCCATCAGGAGATTAGCAGGCATCCTGGGTCAACAAAGAGGCCACACTGCCTTGCCCTCAGAGGTCCTGTAGAATATGTCAGTGGAGAGGACCCAGATATTTTATTTAATAATTGTGATTGTATGGCACAGGCAGCTGCTTGGCCCACAGACAGATGGGGTCAATATTTGGATCCCTTGGCGTCTGGAGAGCTACAAATACACTATCAAGCATCTAACCCCCAAAGCACTACTCTATATGCTGAGATCAAGAGGAGTATTCCTGAGAAGCAGGGGGTCGATGAGGAGACCTTTGGATAAGGTTGCGACAGATCACAGAGGGCTCCCAGGAGACCTCCCGGGTCCTGTATTATCGAGTTAAGGATATGACGGACCAGTGGCTTAAACCCATCAGTGCCACGAAAGACGGAATCCTTGAAAAGATATACTAACAACAATTCACTGCCTTCCTACATCCCACAGTCCAGAAATGGGTGCGTCAACATATGCAGCTGACATTGGAAAGGGCGGGTGAAATTGTGAGCGTCTTTAACCGAGCCCATGAGAGTCAGGAAGGTTGTGAAGAAAGTATATGGAGGGGAACTGGATCCCGCACAGTGAGACCAACTAGAACGGGGTTGCCCCGGAAACACAAGCCAGTAACAATTCAACCTGGTCCTGCACCCAGACCCCAAACTCCCTGGACCACAATGCTTTCATTGTGGGGGATTCGAACATGCAGATAGACACTGTTCCCAGAAAGAAGAACCTTTGGATATCGGCCTGGTTAGGTCTCTTTATTGCACAACTGAGGCTCAACCCTCATTTCACTGTCAGATGGGAGTGAATGATTAACCTGTTTCAGTTTTGGTGGACACCGGATGTCTTCAGAGCATCATGTTCCCTCAGTTGCGCCCAGAGGGAATAACAAAAAGTCCAGGAATGGTGAATATACAATGTGTTGACTGGGATAAAAAGGTGTATCCCATGAGGGAGGTCCACTGTGAGAAGTTGGCCTGATATATGATGCTCACTAGTTCTAGTGATCACCTTGTATCAGTCCAAACAACCCTTATGGTGATTGGTTGTAAGTCAACCTTATTGACCAGCTATCCTAATGGTAGCATGGACAAAGCAGTCTTAGGCTAAACTCTTTTGGCATGTGAAGCCAGCTGTTTTACCACAATATAACCCCTTGAATACCAGATGAAAGGACACCACACAGGTTGTTATGAAAATAAACAGTATATTTATTAATAACAACACCTCTGAACTCTTTATGAGGTCAGAGGGCTAAGCACATGACAATCTCTTCTGAAAAATACGTTAAGTTGCACGAAATCACAATGGTGCCCTAGGGGCACGACAAACCATATACTAAGTAAGTGGAATGTGAAAGTCAATAGAAGGAATGGAGCTGTCCAGAGGCTGTAGGATCGATGGGGCCACGCTACACTAACTTCAGGTAAGTAATAGGAGGCCCACGGAACGCGTGTGCAGAGTGTGAACTCACACGCGAGATGCGTAACCACGTCTATGGACAGTACAGTTCAAGTTAAAGGTGAGTACGGACAATCCTGACTAGGTAGGACTAAAACGACTGTGGAACTGGACACTAGGACAGTTAAACTACCCTTGAGCACCGAAATGCTCTTGTTACCTCACCCACGGGCCACGGGTGCATAGGGTTCAAAGTGCGTTGGGTTCTCGCGTTGAAGTCAATGGAGCCTGAAAGAAAAGATGCTGCAGGCGACCAGGAGGAAGATGTCCGGTGCAATCCAAGGGTGGATTGTTGAAGAAGGAGACCTGAAAGCAGAGGGGACAATGTTCACAGTCACTAGCCAGTGATTGGAGTGGAACCAGGAAGGAACCAGATGTCGTCGTCGTGTTCAGGTGAAGAGTGGACGCTTGATTCTGTAGCCACGTGGACCAGGCGGTGTCTTCGACGACCAGAATGGAGGCACGAGCTGTCCCACGCAGGCTCTCGCTGTCGGCGGTGTTGGATCCGGAATCGGCGTCAACAGGCCTTGGCAAAGGCAACCCACGCGGTGAGGAGGAAAAGTGTCTGGTGCGGACTAGAAGAGTCCGGGGTGCCCCTCTTTTGGAAGGGAGCAAGGGCCAATCTGGAGCAACCAGATCAGTAGTGAAAATTCAAAGGTTCATCGTCTAGGAGGCCACTAGCCAGCCGGCAAGTGACCAGACAATGCGTCAAGCAGGAACCAAGCAGAAGGGCCCCACGCAGATCTCGGGGATGCTGGAGGGCTGATCTTCGGTGCAGCGGCAGCTCGGGGTTGGGGCTTCTCAGTCCCCAAAGCACTTGGTCGAGTTTACCTCGGGAGTCGTGCTGGAAGCTAAGTGCAGTTTCTTCCAAGAAGGCCGGTCCCACGTGTCTCCTCGCACCCACGGGTCTCAGCTTTGCTGCAGATGTGGGTTGAGGTCGGAGAGGTCTGGGAATCTGGGTCTCGTTGGGCTCTGAAGTCTGGATCCTCGAGGGAAGACGACAAAGGGAAGCTGCTGGACGCTTGATGGTGCCTGCTTGTGCAGGGTGGACACTCCTTGTCCACAAGGGAGATTCTTCAGTCTTCTGTGGAGCAGAACGTCGAAGGCCAGAGTTTCTTCTTCTTGAATAGTTCAGGATAATCTAATTTGGAATGGGACCAGCTCCTACCTTTATTCTCCTAAAGGGGGCTGCACTACTGACTAGGTCCCTCCCCTGGGTGGGACCAGGAAGGGGGGTGGTTACACCCCCTATCCTTTGTCCGGTTTCCCGCCAGAGCTGGGGCTGGGATGCCCCAGCAACTGGTTGGAACCGGTGTATGCAAAGGACACCTTGTGTGCCCCGGGCATGTCTCATTCCTTTCAAGTCTACCCTACCCAATACACAAAATCCTGTCTGGGGTGGTGCTAGAACCTCCCAAGGCAGGAAACCCTTTGTCCAAGCCACCCTCGCTGGAAGGACTCCCAGCAGCCAGAGGTCAGACTTGTGTCTGTGGTGGCAGCATCCATTTTGTGATGCCAAGGCTCGAGTTAACTTTAACCGGGGTTCTCAGTTACATACATGTTGTGTCCCTCTAGAAGGGTGGAATGCTACCCCCGTCGCCAGAATTGGCGAGGGGGTAGTATTCCAAATCGTATGACACCTTACTCGACATGTTTTGATAATGTTATACCAGAGTTGGCATTTAACCGCGAGGATTATAATGCACTTAAGAGTATATGGTATAGCGTTATCATGGAACAGCTATTAGGACTTGGTTCCGCAAGCTGCAAACGGGCTCAGCTCATGCTAGAGCACCATCTCACATAATTCCAAGCACTCTGCCTTCAGGATTGATAAGGCCTGCCATAGGAGTGACTGATAGGAATATATGTGTCCATTTTAGGGTTAGATATAGGTATACTATATCTACAGCAAAGGGTGATTACACCACCTTGCTCCAGCTGTCGTGCAGCCAGTTGTGTCAGTTTTAGATGGCCAGCCAGGGGTGGCATAATACATGCTTCAGCCCCTGGTAGGCCCTGGGTACACCTATGCCCTGGATACCTAAGGTATGCTGTACAGGGACTGATAAGGTGGCCCAGTACCAATTGGTAAATGCACCTAAGGTACATGGTTGTCAATTTAGAGAGAGAACAGCTAGGCTGTGGGTCTGATTAACAGGTCCACAGCCAGGGAAAGGTGTAAACCAGTGAAGGAAAAAGCAAAAATCTGGGGTGACCATAGGATTGCAGACCCCACTCTCCTACATCCACCTACAACATCAAGCAGACCCCATCGTTCCACTACGGGTAGGACTCATTCCTAAACTATCTGAGCCGTTAATTGTGGGTAATGATTATCCCAAATTGGAATCCCTGGTCCAGGAAACCTGGAAGGAAGGCGGCACCTGGTTGAAAATGCACGTTCTCTCAGGCAGAGGAAAGTGAATGGCCTACTCCAAAAGAATGAAGAACTAGGAAACAAAGAAGAGAAGAAAAGAGGTCTTCTCGAGTTATATTGCCGGTACAGGCAGAGGACTTCACATGGGTCTCCTATAGGAATTTCTGAACTGCTCAACAAGAAGAACCCTGGAACATCGCTTCTGAGCAGGAAGACCCGGGGGATGAAGATCCCCAATTCTTTATGAACAAGAGGTTATTGTACAGAAAAGGAGGGAAAACCCAACTCTTACAGCTATTAATATCCACTCCCTTTAGAGAAAAAATGTTATTCCTGGCACATAGCCATGTACTGGGGAACACTTCAGCACAGCAACAAAAGAGCATTTTAGATCGATTCTATTAGCCGGCATATATCAGCAGGTGAAAAAGCACTTTAGGGTATGACCCGGGTGCCAAAAGAATAGTTGCTATCATCCCTCTAGAGTACCTTTACTTCCTCTTCCGGTGATTGAGGAGTAATTCACCTGAGTAGGAATAGATATCATCGGTCCCCTTCTCCCTTCACGTAGTGGCTGCAGATATGTCCTTGTAATGGTAGACTACTCCACATGATACCCCAAAGCAGTGGCCCAGGGTCAATCCAACCCACATAGCCAAAGCCATGATAAACATATTTTCAAGGGTAGGATTCTTTCTAAAAACCAAGACGCGAGGACACTGATACATGCAAAGGAAAACAGGGTTTGGCAACAATACGCAAAGCACAAATTAGCAACTGTCGCTGATTCGGTTTAGCAGTCTTCTACAAGCAATTTGTCAGCTTTCCCAGTGTCCTGGTGTCAAACCGCTGCTCTCCACACTGGCCACCAGAGGCTTTCTGGGCCCTCCTGAGTCATCTGTGCATGCAAGCTCTCCTGCATGGAAGTCGCTGCCTCCATCAGAGACAAGCCACTGCAGATTAACTTACCGGCATGAAGCAACTCTCTGGTTGACTCCTCAGTCCACTGTTTTACTGCAAGAGAGAAGGTGGGCCCATCTCAAACTTATGTGCTAAGATGGCGACAACGGCAAGTAATTACCAACGGGGTCCCCTATATCCTACTCCTCCCACCATCTCTGTCAGGGAATGAAAATGGCACTCGCAGGAGTGACAGAAGGACCATGCAGGACACCTAAGTTTGCTCAGGAACATGTGGAATATATTTGCATATCTTTGTTTGGCTGGCCAGCAAACACCACTTGGCCCTATCAAAGAAGCACAATGTGAAGTCTTTCCTGACAGCTAATCAGAGCAGCATTATATATATTACAGAACGAAGAAGGCGCATGGCCAAATATTATAGTGCTACACAGAAATGGCCTAACACATAAGGAAAACGTCATTCAACTATAGGTATCTGAGAACTGGGGTTAGAGAGGGACCACATCCCTACAGACAGTCTGTGGCTGCAGCCTTGGAGAGCTGTGATGAATGAGGCCTGTGGTGGGCAAAACACACCACAGCTACAGGAGCCCTGCCTGGATAACAGCCAGGAGATGGTATTAGCACAGACTGGAAAGTGAAGGGGAAAACAACAGAGAGTTGAGCAGTCCCAGCAGTGAGAGCTGGGATAGCAGAGTTGGTTGGAGTCATACGGATGAGAAATGTATATATATTTTCTGAACTTTTTACCTGACCATCTAATTTTGGTGTCTAATGTTGAGAATTATTCCAAGAAGAGCTTGTATCTGAGAACTAAAGCTATCTGGCTTTTACATTCTTATTATGGCCATAAAAGCCATATAATATTATGCTCAGCCCTCTCACAACCAGAGCCATGCCATCTAATAAAAAAAAATGTATGCCATATTTCCCATGTAGGGCATCAAAAACAAGGTGATGGTTGGAATTCTTGAATTAATCTCTAATCTAAATAGAGCCTGACAAACTCAGGTTTGGTGGTGCCAGAGTTTAAGGGGCCTCCCACTCTGCCAAACCCTAAATAAGGTAATAAATTTGTATTTTCATGGCCGTTTTCCAACATCATTGAATACTATTAGGGGTTCACCTCCTTGTGAAGGCTTAGTATGATGAATATCAATGTATCAACATGCTAGGGGAAGTGACATCAGCTTCTCTTTGGAGTGTTAGTTACACCGAGTGGATCATTTGTGCCACAGGCTGCAGACGGTGGGCACCCGCACTCATTTACAGGGACTTGATTTTCATCATCAAACTTTGATCCAGAGCAAGAGAGAAAAAAGCAGAACAGGGAGAAAAAAGAAGGAAGAGAGGGATCCGAAAATGTAACAAGAGCAGGGAGAAGGGATTAAAAAGAACCTGCAAGAGTAAGATAAGGAGACATGAAGTGTTGGGTGATCGAAGAAAGAGGCATGAGGTGTAATGGAGACTATGCAACCTTAATATTCGCTGACTATGGCATTCTGGAGAAAAAGAATCAGGCACCTGCATTTATTTTATTTTTTTAATGAAAGAATTGCTATACCCTGAAAGCAGAGGTAGCAACGGCAATGTCAGTTATACCACAGAGAAGCTAATGGCAGCAGCTGCTACGTGGGCTACCCATCACTGGTGTGCATGCTTGATAGACAAGGGAACTGCGGCATTGGAAGGTACAGGCAAAGCAGCATCAAACTGTTGCAATTGAGTTGTAGAGCTGGGATTGCAATGGAGTATAAAGGCTGATGTTGGGGGAGAATGTGGCGTTATTGCTGGAGGTGCCAACTTTGGCACTGGGGAGCTTGGGTCAAGTGAGTCCCAGCATTGTTTAACATCCAGTGATTTTGGGAAAATCACTTATGGATTTATCATGACTTTGGCGGTCTTGGAGCGGGGCCGCCATCCTGCTCCAAGACCGCCAAAGCCATAAGAAACAGCACTCCAGATGACAACTTTTTTTGTCTCTGGTGGGTGGTTCTTTGGCGATCCCACTCTGGTGCCCTTGAAAAGGCACTACAATGGCAGAGTCAAAGGCAGTTCCTGTAGGAACTGGGGGTGCTTGCATACAGGGGGGCACACCATGTACCTCCCTGCATGCATACCTTGGTGCAGCTTCATAAACAAGAAGAATCCTACTCGCAGTGAGAGTGAGTATACCACAAGTGTGGGGACACTCAGTGTTGTGTTAAATACCCCTCACACACCAACAGGCCCCTTGGTGTCATGCTTCATCATTGGGGTCTTCGCACCCCTCTAACGGGATGCGGCGTGCTGCGACCAACGACTACGTGGGAGCACTTACAGTTGGACTATGTGTGGTGTGTGTGATGCAAGTGAAGGGGTAGTTAATGTGAGTGGTGGGGTTGGTGTGGGTTAAAAAGTACCTGGCTCGTGGGTATTGAGAAAAACTTTATTCGTTACCCCGGGCTGGCACTATTAAAAGGGTGCAGGGTGAGGTAATTAACTGTTGTCACTATGAACAGTACCTCTAGTGTGCGTCAACATGTTTCGGAGCTGGTGCTCCTTCTTCAGGACGGGGCACAACTTCCCACCTTACTCACGTATTTCTAACAAAGTGTATTATACAAAAAAAAAAAAATGTGCAAGACTATGTACAGTGAATTAATACTAAATACAGGCTATAGTGTGCCTACAGCGGGATTTGTTTGTGACCATGCACTTGCATGACTCAAATTGTGGTGATGGCTTGCTTCATGAGCATTTCTGGACGTCAGGGGATGATTGCTAAATATGCAATTAACTCAGGACAGAATTTGTCTCCATGTCCCCCTCACGCTGCTCCGCTGATTTTGCGTGAGGGGGACATGGAGACAAATTCTGTCCTGAGTTCATTGCATATTTAGCAATCATCCCCTGACGTCCAGAAATGCTCATGAAGCAAGCCATCACCACAATTTGAGTCATGCAAGTGCATGGTCACAAACAAATCCCGCTGTAGGCACACTATAGCCTGTATTTAGTATTAATTCACTGTACATAGTCTTGCACATTTTTTTTTTTTTGTATAATACACTTTGTTAGAAATACGTGAGTAAGGTGGGAAGTTGTGCCCCCGTCCTGAAGAAGGAGCACCAGCTCCGAAACATGTTGACGCACACTAGAGGTACTGTTCATAGTGACAACAGTTAATTACCTCACCCTGCACCCTTTTAATAGTGCCAGCCCGGGTTAACGAATAAAGTTTTTCTCAATACCCACGAGCCAGGTACTTTTTAACCCACACCAACCCCACCACTCACATTAACTACCCCTTCACTTGCATCACACACACCACACATAGTCCAACTGTAAGTGCTCCCACATAGTCGTTGGTCGCAGCACGCCGCATCCCGTTAGAGGGGTGCGAAGACCCCAATGATGAAGCATGACACCAAGGGGCCTGTTGGTGTGTGAGGGGTATTTAACACAACACTGAGTGTCCCCACACTTGTGGTATACTCACTCTCACTGCGAGTAGGATTCTTCTTGTTTATGAAACAGTGCCCGTGGAGTAAGAATCCTACTTCTATACTCTACCTCCCTCTGATTGTTTTTTTCATACCTTGGTGCAGCAGCAGCTTTGTTTCCTCACCACCATAGTTTTCCTGGTGGGCTCACTGCCATGAAAACTGGCGGTGAGGAAACTCCTAATATGCTTGGCGGTGCCGCAGAGGCACCACCAGCATATTAAGGATCTCAGACCATTGCAAGACTGCTGGTGGCGACAGTGGTACCATGCCGGTCTGACCGCCCTACTTGTAATAGGACAGTCAGACCACTGGTACTATGGCTAGCTGCACCAATACCACAGGGCAGGGCCGGACTGGCCGTTGCGGGCACCGGGCAATCCCCTGGTGCGCCTCAAGGGTGGGGGCCGGTTTTGGGCCCCGGGGGACGTTTTTGTTACAGGGCCATTTTTGCAGCATAGCTGCAAAATCGGCCTAAAACCTGCCCCGGCAAGGAGCTGGGTAGCATCCCCAAGCTCCAACTAGCCCCCCCTCCCCTCCCGGGGGCCTGTCGAGCACTTTGCCATGGCTGGTTTTGCTACCCAATCCGGCCCTGCCACATGTTTGGTGGTCCATTGGACTACCAAACTCATAATAAGAGCTTTCATTTCTCCTTGCCTTAAAAAATTAATGTGACCTTGTGCAATGTAGATTAGGCTCAAGTTACGCCCAGGAAACTGCATTAGCGAGAAAAAGGGGACAGTTTCGTATTTTGCAACATTGCAACAAAAAAAGCAACCGACACCACAGCCACTGGACTTTTTATTTATTTATGCGATTTTATATAGCGCGAACTTTACCCGAAGGTGTCAGAGCGCTTTACATAAGAACCAATTGAAAAACATAAGGATTTAGGATTACATGCGTTACATAAAGGATACAAACAGAAAAAAATTGCAAATGTACAAGATGTAAAGTCACACAAGGAAGAGATACAAATGGATATACTCTAAGAGTCACATAGGAATGGTAGGTAGTACAAAGGTCAACCGCATATACTAGTGATTAGAGTTATCTCTATATACATAGGGAAGGGATACAAATGGATATACTCTAAGAGTCACATAGGAATGGTAGAGCTCCTATCTTTTCACGCTCAGGTGCAGAATGTATGTGTAGGACTCAGACAACATTCTTTACGAGCACAGATTATTCATAACTCGACATTGTATGCAAGGAGCCCACATCTAGGAGATACCCCTATTCAAAGACTTACTTTTTTAAGAGCCCGTTTGAATGTTTGCACAGTGAGGAAACTCGGTGCCACTGTGCAATATCGCGTCTGTTAAAGAAAATGTTCTTGGCCTGGTGGAAAGAGCTTTTCTGGCAGCTCCTGTTATGTGGAAGTAGTAAGTACGCCCGTGAGAGTTGTTTACTTTCACAAGTTGTAGACTGTTCTGATTAAAAGAAAACTCTACGGCGACAACACGGGCCACAAAGCTCTGTTGCTAATTGAACTGGCTCGCTCCCAGATCTCCAAGGGCAGCGCGGCCCTGATTGGAGGGGACGGAGGGCATTAATCTTATGTGAGCGGGAGCCGGGACAGCCCCCGGGGAGAGGGGCCTGCCTGCCCGTCCGAGAGGCAGAGAAGCGTTCATGTGAGTTCACTCCCTAACAAAGCTAGAGGAGGACGAGAGGGGAGAGATGGCGAGAGGGGGGTGGGGGCGTGGGTTTACTCACCTCAAAGTTAAAGAGGAAAAGGCAGCGTTTAAGAGAAGGGAGCGCTTCTGCGCGGAGCGGGGTGGCGGAGAAGGGTTTTGAAGCCGCAGAGTTGAGCAAGAGGGTCCACCACGGAATTTGGAATAAGGGAGCTAGCTCGGTTGGGGGAGAAGGGTGTCTAAATCTGCAAGGGGGGGAGTGGGTGGAAAGGGGCGGTGCAGACGCAGAGTTCGCAGAGTTTCTTGTCACCTACCCCTGCTGCCTTCAGGATAGATACCCAGGGGTCACGAGGGCGCAGAAGGGGATAGCACTTGGGGAGAGGGCAGGGAGAGCTTCTAGGCACTGCAGCGCCCACACCCAGGCACTGCTGGTGCCCGATGCTGCCCACGGGCACTCTTTGCCAGCGCAGACACACTTCTGTGTTCCACACGCGCCTTCATGAGTTCACTGAATCGAAGCAAACATTTTTCCGGCACGTTGTGTTCTTAAACGAGAAGCCCCCCAATTGTCTGCGAGTGTTGGCCTAAAAATACTGCACTGAAACTAGTCCAAGCAGTGGCGAGTCACCCCTCCCTGGTCCAGCACCTTCTGAACACGCCCCTCAGCATGGATAGACCCTTTGCAGGTGGCGCGAGGCTGGGGGACGGGTGACAGGTGACAGGTGCCAGGCTGAGGCCATGAAGGCTTGGGCAGGAAGAGGGGGCATGGGAGAGGGGAAGACGATGCAGAAGACCCCATCGGTGGCGCTGGAAGCCCTCCTGCCACTGCTGCTGTCTTCGGACCCCGGCGAGGTTCTCCAAGCGGTGGAGGGCCTGCTGCGCGCCCTGCAGGAGGAGAGGGGCTGGTTGCTGCAGACCCTGCTGGGAGACCCCAAGTGCCAGCAGTACCTGGAGGCGCTGGGCCGCTTCCTGGGCGCCTCCGATGTCAGGTGAGTGAGGGCTCCTTTGCAGGCCTCTGCAGAAAGAAGGGTGGGTGGGAAGGTGGGTGGGTGTGAGGGGTTGGACGGGTGAATGGATGGATGGATGGATAGCAGTGTTGGATTAGGATAAAAAATCGACCTGGAACACCAAAAAAAAAGTGTCCCACATTTGTGTATTGCCTTCCGCAATGCTTCAGCAAAGTTTTATGAAAGAAAGGGGGTGGGGGGCATGCTTTATTCACTTCACGTAGATGCACAGATTAGTTTACACTGCTGAGCCACACATGAATGCAAGTGAGACCCCTTCTGCTCAGACCCCTGGGCCGCGTTTAATCAGCGTACATTAATGGGCCGGCCCAGCGAGAGAAAGGGAGTGATACCTCTGCCCATCTGCTTCTAGAAAGGCCACTCAGGCACCCATAGGGCCTCTGTTGGCATTGTACCTGCACAGACAGCCCCTAGGCTCCCAAAAAGGCAGCCCACAGCTGGAGCTCGGCTACCGGCCCTTCTGCCATTTCCCGAGTGCCCGCGTTACCGATCCTGATGATAGACGGATGGATGGATGGATGAATGGATGGATTTGCATGACTGCACGCATTTGTATGGTGTAGCACTGCCAACGAACATTGCCACTCTCTCGAAGGCAAGACGTATTTTCAGTTTTTTCTATTGGATTGAAAGTGCTGTTCGCCCGCATTTGGGGGCCTAATACCTACCTTGCCCTGGGTATAAATGATGTACTTTGTTCTCTTTATATTGAACGGTGTAAAAACTCGGTGCAGAATACGATAACATACCAAAGCCGTTGTGATGGAGATTCCAGTTGTCCAGTTGTAAATGATTTGAATGTAATGCCCATGGTCGCTGTAATGATGCTGAGGTGATGCTGAAGGTCAAAATTCGACTGGCTGGAAGAGCCCTGCTGCCCACTGGCACTCCCTCATTGTCTCTGACCACAGTTCAGAGTTCCAGCAGCCAGGGGACCTTGGCATAAAAGGACCTTCAATTTTGATGCATTTGATATTCGATGAATGGACATCGTCCAATGCCATGCACCAAAATAATTTGGCCAACGTATTACGTATCAACATATTGCGTAGAGAAGTATATATGCATAATTATAGGTTTACTATGCTTAACTCCACATAAAGGCTACTTGCCGCTATATGCCTTGGTGGTACAAGGATGTGACGTTAGAAACAGTAAATCTATGCTGGAGAAGTGTGGCTCAATGGTTAGAGCGGCAGACCCTGATGCAGAGGTCTAGCCCGGGACCAGGGTTCAATTCCCCGCCTCGGCGGGTCTTGGACTCAAAATTCCCCGGACCTGATAATTCTCGCCTCGGTGCCTATTCCAATCATGGAGTCCCACTCTGCAACTCTGGGCAATAGCTTGCTTAATCTCCACAACGGCCCCCACAACGCTAAGGATGCCTGGCCTCCACCTTGGGGGTGCCCAGGAGTGGACACCTCACAGGGAAAGCCAGGATGGGTTCCACAGCGGTATTCGTACAAGCGCCTTGAGACCCTTGCGGGTGAGTAGTGCGCTATACAAGTATCAATTTACATTTACTAACACAGAAAATATTTGAATCTTGATATTTAGGCCACAGTATTTTTATAGGATGATATTTAGTACTCAATATTCTTACATATAACACCGGCCATTAAAATGCCCTTGATGCCCTTGACATAGGATGGTTGACAGTTACGATGGCTCCATTTTCTTTGTCATTTCTCTCATCATTTGCTTTAAAAATGCCAGTGCCACATAATAGTGTTTTTCAGAGGGGTGATGTTAACCAGTCTCAAACCCTGCTCAAGAGAACTAGCAATATTTTTGCGCAAAAGTACAATACTGTTTCTCTTAAATGATAATACAGTGTACACTCCAGTAGCATCATTGCTTACCATTGGTTGGGTTTCTTGTCCCTCTCATTTGCCTGCTTCTTATTCGCCTCCCAGTTTGTCACTCTCATGTTTGTCTCGCCCATTGAGTATTGCCTCTTCACCCACCTCATTGATTGGCTAACTTCTGTGCTATGTCTGTTCACTTTTAGGGAACTTTTTAATTTTTTTTTATTTAAGCAGACCATGGGAAAGCATGTGTTTTCCATCTCTCCTTTGTGTGCTTCCCCCCTATCAAATTCCATGCTCGCGGCTGTGCTCTGTGGTTCGTCTATTGTTTTTACATTCATTATTATGCCTTCGTTTGCTTTTTTTCACACATCAACTATATTTATTTTTTTAATGTCTTTTTCTAATACTTTGTCATAGCCTTCTTATTAAATAGTAGCACACGGATGGACTGCTGTTTTCACACTGTTTCAACTGTATGGAGGGAATCCAGATGCTGCCTAATTAGCCAATCTGCAGCTAGGCAAGAGCTTCCCTCGTGGCTGGAAAGATGAGGGTGGACATGGAAACCAGTTGTGGGGAGGGCAGGGCCGAACACTGTCCTCTGGGGCTACGTATAATAAATGTCATGCCCTTATGCACAAGCACGTCTTGATATGCTTCCAGTGAGCCAGGACCATGTATAGAGTGAGAGAGATTGTGGCTTAGGATACATTTTTCTAATGCAGGCTAAGAGTAAAAAGTGTTTGGCGTGGGTGACTGGGCTTGGCAGTTGCATATGTAACAGGTTTTATACAATAGAAAAGAAAATGGAAAAGCAGTATACAATTTTCATGAAAGTGAAGATAGTTCTGAGGGTTAATGTACCTGTTGCAGAGAGAGAGGGCCGAATGTTTAGATCCTTGGCTATATGTTTTGCAGATCAGTGTTTTCAGAAGTGTTTCAGTTAGATCAACTAAATTAATCAGGACTATAACTCCCAGAATGTACTACATTATTACGCGAATCGAAGGGCTAGCGCACAACATCCTTGGTCACATGGGTTTATATGGTATCCTTGCTCACAGGTTTGGAATCTCTGCAGAGTCAAATGCAGGGTATTTTGGTTTTCTCCTCTCGTGTATGTCCATTCCAAAGAAAGTCGATTGCTTTTCATTGTGGTA
The DNA here is from genome assembly GCF_964261635.1 of Lissotriton helveticus. NCBI lineage: Eukaryota > Metazoa > Chordata > Amphibia > Caudata > Salamandridae > Lissotriton > Lissotriton helveticus. The sequence continues at coordinate 226,891,125 of NC_136065.1, forward strand.
TTTGTAGTGGTGTTTCTTTTCCATGTAAATGCAGGGTTTTAAATATTGACATAACTGACATGAGACATGTCGAAATCTCTTTTTTTATTGAGGTATTCTTCTTTTCAATTCAGGTCAAAAGGTGCTCTTCCAAGCAAGGTTTTTAGGTTTCGCCTACTACACAGCGCATGCATTGTCCGTTATGAGATTTATTGTTAGTTTACATTGGGCTTGTAGCCCGCCCACTGCTTACCATTAGTTGGCTTCATAGTCACTCGTTTGCTTGCTTCTTATTTGTTTGCATGTGTTCACTTTCCTTTCTCTTCTTATGTTTGTCCCTCGACTGGAGCATGGGTACCGTACTGTGCCCTTATACTGCCCGCTTTATCAGGCGATATGTTTAAGCACTCCACAAGAGTGCATGTGTTTTCCAGCTGTCTGCCTAGCGTGCTTCTCTTCTCTTCCTTTCCCTGCACTGCTGTCTGTCACCCGTGGGTTCTCATATGCACCCTTCGTAGATTGCTCGACCTCACATGCCTCCCTGCAGTGCTTTCTTGCCCGTGTCCTTTTCTTCCCTCCAAGCTCAATGTTGCTCTCTCTTTCTCGGTGTGCAGTCATAATATCGAGTTGTTTATTTCGACTGGACAGAATATCGAGTAAAAAATATAGAATGGACATAATATCGACTAGACCTAATATAGACAACAAAAATATCGACTAAAATGGACATAATATCGAATCAAAAATATAGAATGGACATAATATCGACTAGACATAATCTAGACAACAAAAATATCGAATTTAAGGTAAGTTAATAATATTTTTAATTTTTTGTGTAATATTATTCTGTAGCGGTTGTGGGTTTATAGGGGAATAGGGTGGGAAGTAATTTAAATATAATTAATGAAATCTGTAATATAATAGTAATTGTTAATTAATTATTAATTGTTAATTAATTAAAATATAATTGGTAAATAATAATAATTGGTTAATTGATCAATAATTATATTTTCGTAAAATATTTTCTGTAGCGGGTTGTGGGTTTATAGGGGAATAGGGTGGGAAGTAATTTAAATATAATTAATTAAATCTGTAATATAATAGTAATTGTTAATTAATTATTAATTGTTAATTAAATAAAATATAATTGGTAATTAATAATAATTGATTAATTGATCAATAATTATATTTTCGTAAAATATTTTCTGTAGCGGGTTGTGGGTTTATAGGGGAATAGGGTGGGAAGTAATTTAAATTTAATTAATTAAATATGTAAATTAATAATAATTGTTAATTAATTATTATTTGGTAAATAATTAAAATATAATTGGTAATTATTAATATTTTAAGAATAAATAAATAATAATTAGTAAATTAATTTCTGTAGTGGGTTGTGAGTTTATAGGGGGATAGGGTGGGGAGTAATTTAATTATAACTAATTAAATATGTTAATTAATTAAATGTGTTAATTAATTAATAATTGACCATTAAATAAAATTTACTTCGTAAATAAAAGTAATTGGTTTTGGAAATTAAATTTAAGTTTTGGGTTTTTGGGTAAAGGGGTATTTTTAGGGTTCAGGGTCATTTTTGGGTTTTTGGGTAAAGGGGTATTTTTAGGGATCAGTGTCAGTTTTGGGTTTTTGGGTAAAGGGGTATTTTTAGGGTTCAGCGTCAGTTTTTAGTTTTTGGGTAAAGGGGTATTTTTAGTGTTCAGGGTCAGTTTTTAGTTTTTGGGTAAAGGGGTATTTTTAGGGTTCAGGGTCAGTTTTTAGTTTTTGGGTAAAGGTGTATTTTTAGGGTTCAGGGTCAGTTTTCAGTTTTTGGGTAAAGGGGTATTTTTAGGGTTCAGGGTCAGTTTTTAGTTTTTGGGTAAAGGGGTATTTTTAGGGTTCAGGGTCAGTTTTTAGTTTTTGGGTAAAGGGGTATTTTTAGGGTTCAGGGTCAGTTTTTAGTTTTTGGGTAAAGGGGTATTTTTAGGGTTCAGGGTCAGTTTTCAGTTTTTGGGTAAAGGGGTATTTTTAGGGTTCAGGGTCAGTTTTTAGTTTTTGGGTAAAGGGGTATTTTTAGGGTTCAGGGTCAGTTTTTAGTTTTTGGATAAAGGGGTATTTTTAGGGTTCAGGGTCAGTTTTTAGTTTTTGGGTAAAGGGGCATTTTTAGGGTTCAGGGTCAGTTTTGGGTTTTTGGGGTACAGGGGTACAGTGTAAAAATAAAGTAAAATTAAATTTAAATTAAATTAATTTCATGAAATGAAATGAAATTCAATTATATTATATTAATATGTTTATTTAATAATATGTTTTTATATATATATATATATGTATTATTTTTGGTGATATAATTTTTTTATTTATATTAATTATTTATTAATATTACATTTATTTAATAATTATTTCTAAGTTTATATTAAATATATTTATATATATTATTTTTAACTTAATTTTAAGACATTGAAAAAAATCGATATTTTGACAGTCTATATTTTTGTAAGTCGATATTTTGGAGTCGATATTTTAGTACTTACCTGTTTGAAGATAGGCAGTCGATATTTTGTCCCTCGATATTTTATCCTCGATATTTTTGACGTCGATATTATGTCAGTGATCCCTCTTTCTCGCCTGTTTGCTTTTCTCCCCCACCCTCCATGTTGCTCTCCGTATTACCCTTTTGGTCCCTCCCTTGCTCTCCATCTTGCTCCTTCTTATTACTTTCAGCCCCCCGTGCTGATTCAGGCTCCATCGGTTCCCCAGTTTCAGAAGAAAATTCAAATACTTATTATGCAAGAACCCTGCACAGATCAGAACACTAAATACCAAAGAGGTAAACCGTGATCTAAATCGCTGGTGGAATAAAGAAGCAGCAGTGCATTGGCTCTCGTCCACCCTGGAAGTGGCCAGGAATCCAAAGACAGTGCAATTCGTCCCAAGTTAGGTGGGAGACGTGTTTCCAGTCTTATTATTTTCACTTTCTTTTATCGTACTTGTAGCTTTGCTTTTTCCCTTGAACACCCATGAATATATGTACCAAAATGGAAAGATGTAATAACAGTAGTGTGCAAGCCTATAGCCAGAAGTATATTTTAGGAGGCATGGCCCTCAGCTGTGTCCAAACAGTAAAGCTCTGCTCTGTTCGTTTATTCTTTCCCAAATACTGGTTGTACTACTAAATATCAACCGCCCCCCCGAATATTGTGGTAGAAGAATATCAGCAACAGAATATCGATAGGTAAGTGCATATGGGAAATATAGATTTACTATTCCTAACTTCACATCTACATACCTTGAAGATATATATATCGTGTAGGTACATGTATTTAGAGTACGGTATAGAAAATTCGTACTTACATGTGTAATGGTACTTTGATATTCTGTGCCATCAATATTCGGGTATCGATATTCAGGGTGAACACTGTGTGATTCTATGTAGATGAATACACTGAGTTTTGTAAGTTATATATTAAAGCATACTCAGTCAACTTTCCACATTCCAACTTTAAATCCTATCAGTTAGATGGGATTTGAAGTAAAGGGAAATAAAGTTGTAAAGTAGGCTGGCTCACAACTTTGTGTATTTTCTAAGCTGTTCAAGCAAAGCTTCTGAAGTTTTTAAAAAAAATTAAGCTGTCCTCAGCTGAGAACCCCCCTCCCCCACCACACTCTTACCTCAGGTGGTGGATGTCCAGCCTGCACACTCAGCATTGTTTTGCTGGATGATGTCCTATGTGGGGCATTTTGCATCAGGAAATCATCACAGCAGAAAAGGCCAGAAAATATAAAAACCTTACATCAGGTGTAGTTACGAAATTTAATCTGCTTTGTAAAGTTTGGAGTTTCTTAATCCCAACCAACTTCGTAGGTTTAGTTTTAATATAACTCGCCACTAATTTAACCCCTTCCATGCTGATGACGGCCCCCGTCCGTCATGCATCACGGTGGGCGTGTGCTGATGACGGCTGGGGGTCGTCATGATCCCACCCACTCATTAAAACGGCCGCACAGGCGCAGAATTGCGGCCGCGCCCAAGGGGTTAAAGTAACTTTTCAGAGAGCTTGGAGCATATCCATCAGGAACATTTGGGAAAATAGTAGTGAACAGTGTGTTGTAAACATTTTAAGACTGCAACAATGGCTAAAAATAAAAAGAATATAGATGTACTTTTACAGCGCAAGTTGTGAACGTCCCACAATGACTTTCTGTATAAAGTTGTGACAATATAGGGATAGTTTGATTACATTGGATCAATAGCATCAGTCAAAACTGCATGGACTTGAAGCAGTCTCTGGCATACACCCCTCATAGTTACAGGCAGGATGTGTGAAATGTGTTGAATAAATCAATCAATGGATCAATCAATCAATCAGGTGTTTTATAAGTGCTGGTACTCACCTGTGAGAGTCTCAAAGCGCTAAAAAGGAGACCTTTGTTAGATATCGACCAGCAAGACAGGCAGGTATGGTAAAGAATAGGTGATTGTGTGAGCCTGGGATGGGTCCATTTGAAGCCTTTGGCCTGTTTGCATACACTAGTTCCATCTCCAGTTAGAGGAGCCATAGATGGGCAGGTAGCAACACTGCATCTAAAGCTCTGAGTGGTAGTTTCATGGCTTGCATCTAGGATCCTTCTCTGTGATAACCTCCCTCTTTGATGCTGCTTGTTTTCGCATACAGTGGACTCCATGCATAGAATCCTAAAGTGGTACTCTTTATGTGGCTATCTTTGCTTGGACGACCAATCACCTTCCCGATTGCTGAATGTAGAAAGCATGGGAGCCTGCCATGTGTACTAGAAATGGAAAATAATTACTTGCATATGGATTGGCCCTCTATTACTATAGGTGCAGATAAGTCAAGCTTCATGTTATGAAACAGTTAAGAGACTGCCATATTTAAATGTACACTAGAAAGCCAAATCACCTCCTTAATAGAACTTGAACGTCTCGGCAAGTAGGTTTCACTTTCCAGTGACTATACCAGCAAATGTAGACATGGCTGATATGCATTAAAAGAGAAGATGTCAGTGCTTGCCACCAACAGCAGATAGCAACAAATAACAAGGAGTGCCATTGCTTTTTTAATAACACATTTTATGGAATTTTGTTTGACTTTTAACAACAACATCCACAAGGCCACCGGGTCCTGGCCACATGGCAGCAATAGAGCACTCGTAAATGTGCAAATGGATTGCTGAGTTACACATTTGCAATAAGTATGACATATATCACTATTGCATCCCCGGTCTCAATCAATGAACCACATGTCCCCAGTCCAGACGCCTGCCCCCAGATTTGGTTGTATTTCTGGAGGACCCCTCGCCTTAAACACAAGTTTTCTCAGCACCACGCAGGAGTCCATGCCGCGGGTGCTCATGCATGCCTCCAGTGCTTCGCGAGGTCTTTCTTGGCCACCATATACGCTGTTGCAATCAAAGAACGGACTGCTCTGGTGTCACCCACTGTTTCCATAATACCCAGCAAGACTATCTTGAGATCGAGCACTAAGGGAATACCCACTACCCACCCAAAAGGGGTGCCATTGTTAAGCAATTTGCAAAACACAATGTCAATCAGATAGAAATGGTTAGAACTTATTAGCACTATAAAAAACATTATGCAATGTGATTCTTGGATCTTACACTAAAATACTTTTTAGAAAATAAAGTGCAAAATTGTGCATTGAAATTACATTGAATGAGTTGAATTGGCCAAAACATAGTCATGGTAAGCTATACAGTCCACTTAAAATCTTCAATCACCTTTTCTCCATGAGTAGTGAACTCTCATTTTGCTCCTTTAGGCTCTGTCTCTCTCTCTCTCTCTCTTGCCTTTTTCTACTTAATCTCCTTTCGTTCTGTGAATCTTCTCCCCTTTTGTAGAACCTCTTCTCTTTATCTTCTCTTCCATCTTTTCTGTACTTCAAAATATTTTGAATTCTTTCTCTAGCCCTCATCTCCATAGACCATGTTTGGCAACTGTTTCTCTTGGCTGTGCATGGCCATTAGCAGCAGCTCCCACCTGTCCTTGATCACTGTGCTTTTCACAGTTCCCCGGTCCCACAAATCTACCACCCATGCGGCTCACCGGAACTGAAGACGCCTCCCACAACCGCAGAACAAAGAAGTTAGTACAATGTGGCCATCATATCCCTGAAGCTGTTGTCAATTCTTGTAGGCCAGGAAATCAGGCTGCTTGGATTTGGTGGGTTTTATCTGTTTTAGTACAGACGACCCGTTGACATCCACCACCCCCTTCACAGTGGGGTGGAATTCATCAGGTCCTCCACAGTACTGTTAAAGACAAAGCTTCTTGTGAAAACACCAGAAACGTTCTCTTTTCCAACACTTTGCGTGTTAGGGGTGTGACAAGGGTGTTGCTGTGGGTGTCCACTTTTGCATTTCCAGATTTTCAAGCAATTATAAACCTGGAAATGCGGCAGAATGCTATGCCACCCCAGCGGTGGTGTAGCGAGGAGCAACAAGGAGAAATGTTTTCATTTCTCCTCGTTTTTTCCTCCTGTAATGCCTTCTGTATTCTACAGCATGCATTGGAATAGGAAATCACCTCAATTGATTGTTTTTGTGCAGGAAGGTGCCCTTTTCTGCTCAAAAACAATCTCCCAACGATGCAAGCATCCTTGCACTATGATACAATGGTGCCTGTGCCAGCTCATGGCAGCAGTTTATGCACCAGCACAGCAAACAGAGATGCGACATATTATTGTAAATATGTTGCATCCCTGTGCTTTGAAACTAACGCAGTGCAGAGCAGCAAAATGACTTGTGGCACAGCGCTCCGTTAGTTTCTTGTAAATAGGGCCCAAGGCACCTAGAGTAGTATAGGGTGGTGTGACTTGATTGGATCCCAATATCTTTTCTTATCCAGAATGACCTGAAACAACAAACATTGGCTAAATAAGACATGTTCCTCAAATTTCTGTGAAGGAAATTTCAGGAATCTGTGAGGATCTATAAAATTCCTGCCATCCAGTGTTCCCACACTCCTCCCAATAAAAATGCTACCACAATTGTTTAGCAAGTATTATGCATTTACTACATTAATTACTTAGGACCTCATAGCAGCAATTTATTTGCTATAGCCTTAAAATAGATAAAGATTAAAGCAGAATCTCAAAGGAGTCAATACACATTAAAAAAGTGGATTCATACTACGCAGATCTTAAATTTCTGTTAGTCAATGTCCCGCAGTACATTGACTAACAGAAAATGTTAGTCAATGTACTGCGGGGATGTCTACAGAGGTCAAATATAATACTGATGCTTTCAGCCTCAGTTGTCCTGATTATGGTTTCCACAATGTTTTGTTTCAAGGAGATACATTCTCAGCATGTTGACCCAGGCAGGGTTATGTAGATATTACACCATTTTTGAAAGACAGTCTGTGATCGCAGCCCTTTGTTACATGGCAGGCTATATTGGATCATTTCAGATTCACACTACTGCTAGTGAGGGTATTTGCAGCCCTCTGCAGCAGACACATTAACCCAACAAGCTATCTGGCTCCTGAAAACAAAATAAAGATGTCTAGAGTAGATATATTATGTCATCAGGCTATATTTCACAACAGGCCTGTGTAGGCTGTACGTATGTCAGTCAATTGTAAGTTGTAACTGACTTGTGAAACTGTCCCAGCATAATAGGCTAATCAAAGCACTTTGCAATAGTGGAATCTGGAGTTTCCTGGTTGAACATTGGTTCTGAATAGCTGGTAGGTTTAGGTAGTGAAAATTACTTATGTATCAGGAATAGGAAAGGTCATGAAAGTTGCTGGCTTTAGAACAACATGACTCAATGTCATCAATGTCCTGTACAGTTGTGCAGTCTTTTCACGCTAACATTTTGGTTTGACATGCCGTATATGAAAGGGGAGAAGGGAGTTCAGTGAATGCCCACTGACTCCTTGGCCTCTCAGTGGTGACTATGAACTAGTGTTGGTACTACCTTTTATATCAGCTCCTCACACAACACTGTTGTGTCCATCAGGGATCCATCATATCCCCTCTATTATTCAACATCTACCTAATCTCCTTACCTAAACACATTAAACTTCACCTGTTACAATTACGCAGATGACACACAAATCATATTAGAAATGGATGGGAGAGTCTGGAAGACCTCTACAGTTAAAAACTTGATGACTGCCTTCGGGCCATAAACCCATGGATGATGAATAACCATGTACAACGGAATAACTCAAAGACGGAGATTATGACCTGTGGACAGTGGCAAAACTACCATGGCCTAAGAAACAGGAGCCCCCTCCAAAAACTTTAAGAGGAGTAAAAAACCTAGGGGCAACAGTGGATTCAGACCTATAATTGATACTACATACTACAAAAGTCAAAGAAAGGGCCCTCTACTCAATGAAAACACCATGCCGCCTTCTCCCATACCTTGGATACTATTATGAACACTTAGGGCCTTTTTACGAGTTCGGCAGTCAATGGACCGCCGAACCCGTGGTGTCAGTCTGCAGACTGGCAGTCCGCCCACCCGCCGCTTTAGGACTGTGGCGGGTGGTCCACCGTGGGACGGCTGCTTCCACCAGGGATCCAGGGCCTCTGGAATTATTTTACTGGTGTGGCGTTTTTCACATAATTATGAATTTGCCTAATTTGTTGCATAATCTCCAAATTTTAACAAAATAATTCTTTGTAGCTGAAACAAATGAAACCTTTGCCCAGACATGCTTCATCATTGGGTCTCATCCTGGTACCTATACACCAGCATGGGCTCAATTATGTTTCAGGGAGCACTTACGAATATTATCTAATGGGGTCCTATATAATCAAAATAACTAAGGCACACCCCAGTTTCCTCTAATTTTGGGTATCTTTTGTATGGTATAAACTAATGTGTGCTGGAGTTCAATGGAGTTATTATCCCTACTCCTTTACAATGGTAGAAAATTGTTACCTACCTCATTAATATTAATTTACAGGTTGTTTGTGACTCTCCCTGCAAATGTATAATTTGTGACACAATGGAAAATAGCACTCCCATTCGTAAACCAAGAGATGCTATGCATGAGCTTGGAAAAATTGTAGCGGAGTCAAGAGATGAATACAATGATGACATTGTTGAGTCCATTGAAGTACTGAAATACTCCGTTTATGCATAGCGGCCAAGACTTAATTCTGGTTATGTGTGACATTTCCATGTTTTCAGAGTGATTATGTGTGACATTTCAATCTTTTATGTATATTAGACTCCTGTAAAAAATACTTACGCTCTTTCCTCAGGGCTGCCAATATTAGAACAGTTAAGGGGGCAAACCTCTACTGTTTTAAAGGTTTATCAAACAATTTAATTGGTTGCTGTTTAATTAACTAATTAATTAATTAGAATAATTAATAATACATTTAATTCATCAATTTTCTCAATTTGGCATATGCTTATTTACCCATGGTAAATTCTTAGCTGGAAGAAACTATACATTTTAACATGTGCTGTGCATTTTCTTTTACTTTAAATAAAAACATTTTTTTTCACTATATGACATAAACCTAAAATGTTAGCTATTCTTTTAATTATTCATTTAACAAACATATGTGTTTGTTTTGACTTGTCTTGCATATACGGTTATTGATTTGCACTAAATCCATACAATAAAGCATTACCACGACCACCTTATTTGTGACAATTAATGGTAAATTACGATGCCGTTTGGAAGGGCCCGGATCGGATTCGGGTTTGCCGAATCCGATTCGGAACCCTTGTTTCCAATTGAATTGTACACACTTCCCGAAGACCGATTATGATGCCCTTAAGCCATTACGATGACCGATTTGGACAGCCATTCTGAATCGGTTTCTCTAGAACGAATCAGCAGCCAGAATCTGTCATTGGGGGCCCCTAGCAGGCCCCACTTCACCCCAAAAAACGGTGTTGGATCTAGCCCTGATCTCTTGACTGGGTGAGAGTACTCTGCTTAATTCAGAGACTCTGTCCATCACCACCCCTTGTAAATTATTTTGTCCACCCTAAGCGTGGAAGGGTATACTCAGATGTGAGTCCCTTGCTCATTGCACCATCAGGATTCAAGCAAGCCGGGCCGAAGACGCCTGAAATGGCAGAAACCGGTCCCCGGAAGCTTGTTTCCTTCCCAGTGTAAGAATTGGCTTTTGTAGTCTGGTCTGCCCTGTTCCCATGATGCACTGGGCCAGGGACAGACTAATTTGCATACAGCCAGGTTCTGAAACTGGGATGGTGCAATGAGCTAAAAAACGGTGTTGGATCTAGCCCTGATCTCTTGACTGGGTGAGAGTACTCTGCTTAATTCAGAGACTCTGTCCATCACCACCCCTTGTTGTAAATTATTTTGTCCACCCTAAGCGTGGAAGGGTATACTCAGATGTGAGTCCCTTGCTCATTGCACCATCAGGATTCAAGCAAGCCGGGCCGAAGACGCCTGAAATGGCAGAAACCGGTCCCCGGAAGCTTGTTTCCTTCCCAGTGTAAGAATTGGCTTTTGTAGTCTGGTCTGCCCTGTTCCCATGATGCACTGGGCCAGGGACAGACTAATTTGCATACAGCCAGGTTCTGAAACTGGGATGGTGCAATGAGCTAAAAAACTGTGTTGGATCTAGCCCTGATCTCTTGACTGGGTGAGAGTACTCTGCTTAATTCAGAGACTCTGTCCATCACCACCCCTTGTTGTAAATTATTTTGTCCACCCTAAGCGTGGAAGGGTATACTCAGATGTGAGTCCCTTGCTCATTGCACCATCAGGATTCAAGCAAGCCGGGCCGAAGACGCCTGAAATGGCAGAAACCGGTCCCCGGAAGCTTGTTTCCTTCCCAGTGTAAGAATTGGCTTTTGTAGTCTGGTCTGCCCTGTTCCCATGATGCACTGGGCCAGGGACAGACTAATTTGCATACAGCCAGGTTCTGAAACTGGGATGGTGCAATGAGCTAAAAAACGGTGTTGGATCTAGCCCTGATCTCTTGACTGGGTGAGAGTACTCTGCTTAATTCAGAGACTCTGTCCATCACCACCCCTTGTTGTAAATTATTTTGTCCACCCTAAGCGTGGAAGGGTATACTCAGATGTGAGTCTCTTGCTCATTGCACCATCAGGATTCAAGCAAGCCGGGCCCAAGACGCCTGAAATGGCAGAAACCGGTCCCCGGAAGCTTGTTTCCTTCCCAGTGTAAGAATTGGCTTTTGTAGTCTGGTCTGCCCTGTTCCCATGATGCACTGGGCCAGGGACAGACTAATTTGCATACAGCCAGGTTCTGAAACTGGGATGGTGCAATGAGCTAAAAAACGGTGTTGGATCTAGCCCTGATCTCTTGACTGGGTGAGAGTACTCTGCTTAATTCAGAGACTCTGTCCATCACCACCCCTTGTTGTAAATTATTTTGTCCACCCTAAGCGTGGAAGGGTATACTCAGATGTGAGTCCCTTGCTCATTGCACCATCAGGATTCAAGCAAGCCGGGCCGAAGACGCCTGAAATGGCAGAAACCGGTCCCCGGAAGCTTGTTTCCTTCCCAGTGTAAGAATTGGCTTTTGTAGTCTGGTCTGCCCTGTTCCCATGATGCACTGGGCCAGGGACAGACTAATTTGCATACAGCCAGGTTCTGAAACTGGGATGGTGCAATGAGCTAAAAAATGGTGTTGGATCTAGCCCTGATCTCTTGACTGGGTGAGAGTACTCTGCTTAATTCAGAGACTCTGTCCATCACCACCCCTTGTTGTAAACCACTTCACCTAGGGCATTCCGAATCGGTGCCGTGGAGGTACCCAAGGGATCCCTCTTTCAGACCATGCACAGTGTGGCAGGCATTAAGGGGTACCCGCCACAGGGTGCACGATTTTCCCCAGCCACCCCTTTCTACAATGGGAGCCTGTGCTCTTGTTTGAAACACTGGCTCCCATTGATGTCAACAGGAGTCTGACCCAAATGTATCCGGAAGCATCCGGATACATCTAATTTGCTCAGTCAGACTCCCCCAATTCGCGCCGTTCGGAAAGCATTCCGGGTCAGTTTTTAGTTTTTGGGTAAAGGGGTATTTTTAGGGTTCAGGGTCAGTTTTTAGTTTTTGGGTAAAGGTGTATTTTTAGGGTTCAGGGTCAGTTTTCAGTTTTTGGGTAAAGGGGTATTTTTAGGGTTCAGGGTCAGTTTTTAGTTTTTGGGTAAAGGGGTATTTTTAGGGTTCAGGGTCAGTTTTTAGTTTTTGGGTAAAGGGGTATTTTTAGGGTTCAGGGTCAGTTTTTAGTTTTTGGGTAAAGGGGTATTTTTAGGGTTCAGGGTCAGTTTTCAGTTTTTGGGTAAAGGGGTATTTTTAGGGTTCAGGGTCAGTTTTTAGTTTTTGGGTAAAGGGGTATTTTTAGGGTTCAGGGTCAGTTTTTAGTTTTTGGATAAAGGGGTATTTTTAGGGTTCAGGGTCAGTTTTTAGTTTTTGGGTAAAGGGGCATTTTTAGGGTTCAGGGTCAGTTTTGGGTTTTTGGGGTACAGGGGTACAGTGTAAAAATAAAGTAAAATTAAATTTAAATTAAATTAATTTCATGAAATGAAATGAAATTCAATTATATTATATTAATATGTTTATTTAATAATATGTTTTTATATATATATATATATATATATGTATTATTTTTGGTGATATAATTTTTTTATTTATATTAATTATTTATTAATATTACATTTATTTAATAATTATTTCTAAGTTTATATTAAATATATTTATATATATTATTTTTAACTTAATTTTAAGACATTGAAAAAAATCGATATTTTGACAGTCTATATTTTTGTAAGTCGATATTTTGGAGTCGATATTTTAGTACTTACCTGTTTGAAGATAGGCAGTCGATATTTTGTCCCTCGATATTTTATCCTCGATATTTTTGACGTCGATATTATGTCAGTGATCCCTCTTTCTCGCCTGTTTGCTTTTCTCCCCCACCCTCCATGTTGCTCTCCGTATTACCCTTTTGGTCCCTCCCTTGCTCTCCATCTTGCTCCTTCTTATTACTTTCAGCCCCCCGTGCTGATTCAGGCTCCATCGGTTCCCCAGTTTCAGAAGAAAATTCAAATACTTATTATGCAAGAACCCTGCACAGATCAGAACACTAAATACCAAAGAGGTAAACCGTGATCTAAATCGCTGGTGGAATAAAGAAGCAGCAGTGCATTGGCTCTCGTCCACCCTGGAAGTGGCCAGGAATCCAAAGACAGTGCAATTCGTCCCAAGTTAGGTGGGAGACGTGTTTCCAGTCTTATTATTTTCACTTTCTTTTATCGTACTTGTAGCTTTGCTTTTTCCCTTGAACACCCATGAATATATGTACCAAAATGGAAAGATGTAATAACAGTAGTGTGCAAGCCTATAGCCAGAAGTATATTTTAGGAGGCATGGCCCTCAGCTGTGTCCAAACAGTAAAGCTCTGCTCTGTTCGTTTATTCTTTCCCAAATACTGGTTGTACTACTAAATATCAACCGCCCCCCCGAATATTGTGGTAGAAGAATATCAGCAACAGAATATCGATAGGTAAGTGCATATGGGAAATATAGATTTACTATTCCTAACTTCACATCTACATACCTTGAAGATATATATATCGTGTAGGTACATGTATTTAGAGTACGGTATAGAAAATTCGTACTTACATGTGTAATGGTACTTTGATATTCTGTGCCATCAATATTCGGGTATCGATATTCAGGGTGAACACTGTGTGATTCTATGTAGATGAATACACTGAGTTTTGTAAGTTATATATTAAAGCATACTCAGTCAACTTTCCACATTCCAACTTTAAATCCTATCAGTTAGATGGGATTTGAAGTAAAGGGAAATAAAGTTGTAAAGTAGGCTGGCTCACAACTTTGTGTATTTTCTAAGCTGTTCAAGCAAAGCTTCTGAAGTTTTTAAAAAATATTAAGCTGTCCTCAGCTGAGAACCCCCCTCCCCCACCACACTCTTACCTCAGGTGGTGGATGTCCAGCCTGCACACTCAGCATTGTTTTGCTGGATGATGTCCTATGTGGGGCATTTTGCATCAGGAAATCATCACAGCAGAAAAGGCCAGAAAATATAAAAACCTTACATCAGGTGTAGTTACGAAATTTAATCTGCTTTGTAAAGTTTGGAGTTTCTTAATCCCAACCAACTTCGTAGGTTTAGTTTTAATATAACTCGCCACTAATTTAACCCCTTCCATGCTGATGACGGCCCCCGTCCGTCATGCATCACGGTGGGCGTGTGCTGATGACGGCTGGGGGTCGTCATGATCCCACCCACTCATTAAAACGGCCGCACAGGCGCAGAATTGCGGCCGCGCCCAAGGGGTTAAAGTAACTTTTCAGAGAGCTTGGAGCATATCCATCAGGAACATTTGGGAAAATAGTAGTGAACAGTGTGTTGTAAACATTTTAAGACTGCAACAATGGCTAAAAATAAAAAGAATATAGATGTACTTTTACAGCGCAAGTTGTGAACGTCCCACAATGACTTTCTGTATAAAGTTGTGACAATATAGGGATAGTTTGATTACATTGGATCAATAGCATCAGTCAAAACTGCATGGACTTGAAGCAGTCTCTGGCATACACCCCTCATAGTTACAGGCAGGATGTGTGAAATGTGTTGAATAAATCAATCAATGGATCAATCAATCAATCAGGTGTTTTATAAGTGCTGGTACTCACCTGTGAGAGTCTCAAAGCGCTAAAAAGGAGACCTTTGTTAGATATCGACCAGCAAGACAGGCAGGTATGGTAAAGAATAGGTGATTGTGTGAGCCTGGGATGGGTCCATTTGAAGCCTTTGGCCTGTTTGCATACACTAGTTCCATCTCCAGTTAGAGGAGCCATAGATGGGCAGGTAGCAACACTGCATCTAAAGCTCTGAGTGGTAGTTTCATGGCTTGCATCTAGGATCCTTCTCTGTGATAACCTCCCTCTTTGATGCTGCTTGTTTTCGCATACAGTGGACTCCATGCATAGAATCCTAAAGTGGTACTCTTTATGTGGCTATCTTTGCTTGGACGACCAATCACCTTCCCGATTGCTGAATGTAGAAAGCATGGGAGCCTGCCATGTGTACTAGAAATGGAAAATAATTACTTGCATATGGATTGGCCCTCTATTACTATAGGTGCAGATAAGTCAAGCTTCATGTTATGAAACAGTTAAGAGACTGCCATATTTAAATGTACACTAGAAAGCCAAATCACCTCCTTAATAGAACTTGAACGTCTCGGCAAGTAGGTTTCACTTTCCAGTGACTATACCAGCAAATGTAGACATGGCTGATATGCATTAAAAGAGAAGATGTCAGTGCTTGCCACCAACAGCAGATAGCAACAAATAACAAGGAGTGCCATTGCTTTTTTAATAACACATTTTATGGAATTTTGTTTGACTTTTAACAACAACATCCACAAGGCCACCGGGTCCTGGCCACATGGCAGCAATAGAGCACTCGTAAATGTGCAAATGGATTGCTGAGTTACACATTTGCAATAAGTATGACATATATCACTATTGCATCCCCGGTCTCAATCAATGAACCACATGTCCCCAGTCCAGACGCCTGCCCCCAGATTTGGTTGTATTTCTGGAGGACCCCTCGCCTTAAACACAAGTTTTCTCAGCACCACGCAGGAGTCCATGCCGCGGGTGCTCATGCATGCCTCCAGTGCTTCGCGAGGTCTTTCTTGGCCACCATATACGCTGTTGCAATCAAAGAACGGACTGCTCTGGTGTCACCCACTGTTTCCATAATACCCAGCAAGACTATCTTGAGATCGAGCACTAAGGGAATACCCACTACCCACCCAAAAGGGGTGCCATTGTTAAGCAATTTGCAAAACACAATGTCAATCAGATAGAAATGGTTAGAACTTATTAGCACTATAAAAAACATTATGCAATGTGATTCTTGGATCTTACACTAAAATACTTTTTAGAAAATAAAGTGCAAAATTGTGCATTGAAATTACATTGAATGAGTTGAATTGGCCAAAACATAGTCATGGTAAGCTATACAGTCCACTTAAAATCTTCAATCACCTTTTCTCCATGAGTAGTGAACTCTCATTTTGCTCCTTTAGGCTCTGTCTCTCTCTCTCTCTCTCTTGCCTTTTTCTACTTAATCTCCTTTCGTTCTGTGAATCTTCTCCCCTTTTGTAGAACCTCTTCTCTTTATCTTCTCTTCCATCTTTTCTGTACTTCAAAATATTTTGAATTCTTTCTCTAGCCCTCATCTCCATAGACCATGTTTGGCAACTGTTTCTCTTGGCTGTGCATGGCCATTAGCAGCAGCTCCCACCTGTCCTTGATCACTGTGCTTTTCACAGTTCCCCGGTCCCACAAATCTACCACCCATGCGGCTCACCGGAACTGAAGACGCCTCCCACAACCGCAGAACAAAGAAGTTAGTACAATGTGGCCATCATATCCCTGAAGCTGTTGTCAATTCTTGTAGGCCAGGAAATCAGGCTGCTTGGATTTGGTGGGTTTTATCTGTTTTAGTACAGACGACCCGTTGACATCCACCACCCCCTTCACAGTGGGGTGGAATTCATCAGGTCCTCCACAGTACTGTTAAAGACAAAGCTTCTTGTGAAAACACCAGAAACGTTCTCTTTTCCAACACTTTGCGTGTTAGGGGTGTGACAAGGGTGTTGCTGTGGGTGTCCACTTTTGCATTTCCAGATTTTCAAGCAATTATAAACCTGGAAATGCGGCAGAATGCTATGCCACCCCAGCGGTGGTGTAGCGAGGAGCAACAAGGAGAAATGTTTTCATTTCTCCTCGTTTTTTCCTCCTGTAATGCCTTCTGTATTCTACAGCATGCATTGGAATAGGAAATCACCTCAATTGATTGTTTTTGTGCAGGAAGGTGCCCTTTTCTGCTCAAAAACAATCTCCCAACGATGCAAGCATCCTTGCACTATGATACAATGGTGCCTGTGCCAGCTCATGGCAGCAGTTTATGCACCAGCACAGCAAACAGAGATGCGACATATTATTGTAAATATGTTGCATCCCTGTGCTTTGAAACTAACGCAGTGCAGAGCAGCAAAATGACTTGTGGCACAGCGCTCCGTTAGTTTCTTGTAAATAGGGCCCAAGGCACCTAGAGTAGTATAGGGTGGTGTGACTTGATTGGATCCCAATATCTTTTCTTATCCAGAATGACCTGAAACAACAAACATTGGCTAAATAAGACATGTTCCTCAAATTTCTGTGAAGGAAATTTCAGGAATCTGTGAGGATCTATAAAATTCCTGCCATCCAGTGTTCCCACACTCCTCCCAATAAAAATGCTACCACAATTGTTTAGCAAGTATTATGCATTTACTACATTAATTACTTAGGACCTCATAGCAGCAATTTATTTGCTATAGCCTTAAAATAGATAAAGATTAAAGCAGAATCTCAAAGGAGTCAATACACATTAAAAAAGTGGATTCATACTACGCAGATCTTAAATTTCTGTTAGTCAATGTCCCGCAGTACATTGACTAACAGAAAATGTTAGTCAATGTACTGCGGGGATGTCTACAGAGGTCAAATATAATACTGATGCTTTCAGCCTCAGTTGTCCTGATTATGGTTTCCACAATGTTTTGTTTCAAGGAGATACATTCTCAGCATGTTGACCCAGGCAGGGTTATGTAGATATTACACCATTTTTGAAAGACAGTCTGTGATCGCAGCCCTTTGTTACATGGCAGGCTATATTGGATCATTTCAGATTCACACTACTGCTAGTGAGGGTATTTGCAGCCCTCTGCAGCAGACACATTAACCCAACAAGCTATCTGGCTCCTGAAAACAAAATAAAGATGTCTAGAGTAGATATATTATGTCATCAGGCTATATTTCACAACAGGCCTGTGTAGGCTGTACGTATGTCAGTCAATTGTAAGTTGTAACTGACTTGTGAAACTGTCCCAGCATAATAGGCTAATCAAAGCACTTTGCAATAGTGGAATCTGGAGTTTCCTGGTTGAACATTGGTTCTGAATAGCTGGTAGGTTTAGGTAGTGAAAATTACTTATGTATCAGGAATAGGAAAGGTCATGAAAGTTGCTGGCTTTAGAACAACATGACTCAATGTCATCAATGTCCTGTACAGTTGTGCAGTCTTTTCACGCTAACATTTTGGTTTGACATGCCGTATATGAAAGGGGAGAAGGGAGTTCAGTGAATGCCCACTGACTCCTTGGCCTCTCAGTGGTGACTATGAACTAGTGTTGGTACTACCTTTTATATCAGCTCCTCACACAACACTGTTGTGTCCATCAGGGATCCATCATATCCCCTCTATTATTCAACATCTACCTAATCTCCTTACCTAAACACATTAAACTTCACCTGTTACAATTACGCAGATGACACACAAATCATATTAGAAATGGATGGGAGAGTCTGGAAGACCTCTACAGTTAAAAACTTGATGACTGCCTTCGGGCCATAAACCCATGGATGATGAATAACCATGTACAACGGAATAACTCAAAGACGGAGATTATGACCTGTGGACAGTGGCAAAACTACCATGGCCTAAGAAACAGGAGCCCCCTCCAAAAACTTTAAGAGGAGTAAAAAACCTAGGGGCAACAGTGGATTCAGACCTATAATTGATACTACATACTACAAAAGTCAAAGAAAGGGCCCTCTACTCAATGAAAACACCATGCCGCCTTCTCCCATACCTTGGATACTATTATGAACACTTAGGGCCTTTTTACGAGTTCGGCAGTCAATGGACCGCCGAACCCGTGGTGTCAGTCTGCAGACTGGCAGTCCGCCCACCCGCCGCTTTAGGACTGTGGCGGGTGGTCCACCGTGGGACGGCTGCTTCCACCAGGGATCCAGGGCCTCTGGAATTATTTTACTGGTGTGGCGTTTTTCACATAATTATGAATTTGCCTAATTTGTTGCATAATCTCCAAATTTTAACAAAATAATTCTTTGTAGCTGAAACAAATGAAACCTTTGCCCAGACATGCTTCATCATTGGGTCTCATCCTGGTACCTATACACCAGCATGGGCTCAATTATGTTTCAGGGAGCACTTACGAATATTATCTAATGGGGTCCTATATAATCAAAATAACTAAGGCACACCCCAGTTTCCTCTAATTTTGGGTATCTTTTGTATGGTATAAACTAATGTGTGCTGGAGTTCAATGGAGTTATTATCCCTACTCCTTTACAATGGTAGAAAATTGTTACCTACCTCATTAATATTAATTTACAGGTTGTTTGTGACTCTCCCTGCAAATGTATAATTTGTGACACAATGGAAAATAGCACTCCCATTCGTAAACCAAGAGATGCTATGCATGAGCTTGGAAAAATTGTAGCGGAGTCAAGAGATGAATACAATGATGACATTGTTGAGTCCATTGAAGTACTGAAATACTCCGTTTATGCATAGCGGCCAAGACTTAATTCTGGTTATGTGTGACATTTCCATGTTTTCAGAGTGATTATGTGTGACATTTCAATCTTTTATGTATATTAGACTCCTGTAAAAAATACTTACGCTCTTTCCTCAGGGCTGCCAATATTAGAACAGTTAAGGGGGCAAACCTCTACTGTTTTAAAGGTTTATCAAACAATTTAATTGGTTGCTGTTTAATTAACTAATTAATTAATTAGAATAATTAATAATACATTTAATTCATCAATTTTCTCAATTTGGCATATGCTTATTTACCCATGGTAAATTCTTAGCTGGAAGAAACTATACATTTTAACATGTGCTGTGCATTTTCTTTTACTTTAAATAAAAACATTTTTTTTCACTATATGACATAAACCTAAAATGTTAGCTATTCTTTTAATTATTCATTTAACAAACATATGTGTTTGTTTTGACTTGTCTTGCATATACGGTTATTGATTTGCACTAAATCCATACAATAAAGCATTACCACGACCACCTTATTTGTGACAATTAATGGTAAATTACGATGCCGTTTGGAAGGGCCCGGATCGGATTCGGGTTTGCCGAATCCGATTCGGAACCCTTGTTTCCAATTGAATTGTACACACTTCCCGAAGACCGATTATGATGCCCTTAAGCCATTACGATGACCGATTTGGACAGCCATTCTGAATCGGTTTCTCTAGAACGAATCAGCAGCCAGAATCTGTCATTGGGGGCCCCTAGCAGGCCCCACTTCACCCCAAAAAACGGTGTTGGATCTAGCCCTGATCTCTTGACTGGGTGAGAGTACTCTGCTTAATTCAGAGACTCTGTCCATCACCACCCCTTGTTGTAAATTATTTTGTCCACCCTAAGCGTGGAAGGGTATACTCAGATGTGAGTCCCTTGCTCATTGCACCATCAGGATTCAAGCAAGCCGGGCCGAAGACGCCTGAAATGGCAGAAACCGGTCCCCGGAAGCTTGTTTCCTTCCCAGTGTAAGAATTGGCTTTTGTAGTCTGGTCTGCCCTGTTCCCATGATGCACTGGGCCAGGGACAGACTAATTTGCATACAGCCAGGTTCTGAAACTGGGATGGTGCAATGAGCTAAAAAACGGTGTTGGATCTAGCCCTGATCTCTTGACTGGGTGAGAGTACTCTGCTTAATTCAGAGACTCTGTCCATCACCACCCCTTGTTGTAAATTATTTTGTCCACCCTAAGCGTGGAAGGGTATACTCAGATGTGAGTCCCTTGCTCATTGCACCATCAGGATTCAAGCAAGCCGGGCCGAAGACGCCTGAAATGGCAGAAACCGGTCCCCGGAAGCTTGTTTCCTTCCCAGTGTAAGAATTGGCTTTTGTAGTCTGGTCTGCCATGTTCCCATGATGCACTGGGCCAGGGACAGACTAATTTGCATACAGCCAGGTTCTGAAACTGGGATGGTGCAATGAGCTAAAAAACTGTGTTGGATCTAGCCCTGATCTCTTGACTGGGTGAGAGTACTCTGCTTAATTCAGAGACTCTGTCCATCACCACCCCTTGTTGTAAATTATTTTGTCCACCCTAAGCGTGGAAGGGTATACTCAGATGTGAGTCCCTTGCTCATTGCACCATCAGGATTCAAGCAAGCCGGGCCGAAGACGCCTGAAATGGCAGAAACCGGTCCCCAGAAGCTTGTTTCCTTCCCAGTGTAAGAATTGGCTTTTGTAGTCTGGTCTGCCCTGTTCCCATGATGCACTGGGCCAGGGACAGACTAATTTGCATACAGCCAGGTTCTGAAACTGGGATGGTGCAATGAGCTAAAAAACGGTGTTGGATCTAGCCCTGATCTCTTGACTGGGTGAGAGTACTCTGCTTAATTCAGAGACTCTGTCCATCACCACCCCTTGTTGTAAATTATTTTGTCCACCCTAAGCGTGGAAGGGTATACTCAGATGTGAGTCTCTTGCTCATTGCACCATCAGGATTCAAGCAAGCCGGGCCCAAGACGCCTGAAATGGCAGAAACCGGTCCCCGGAAGCTTGTTTCCTTCCCAGTGTAAGAATTGGCTTTTGTAGTCTGGTCTGCCCTGTTCCCATGATGCACTGGGCCAGGGACAGACTAATTTGCATACAGCCAGGTTCTGAAACTGGGATGGTGCAATGAGCTAAAAAACGGTGTTGGATCTAGCCCTGATCTCTTGACTGGGTGAGAGTACTCTGCTTAATTCAGAGACTCTGTCCATCACCACCCCTTGTTGTAAATTATTTTGTCCACCCTAAGCTTGGAAGGGTATACTCAGATGTGAGTCCCTTGCTCATTGCACCATCAGGATTCAAGCAAGCCGGGCCGAAGACGCCTGAAATGGCAGAAACCGGTCCCCGGAAGCTTGTTTCCTTCCCAGTGTAAGAATTGGCTTTTGTAGTCTGGTCTGCCCTGTTCCCATGATGCACTGGGCCAGGGACAGACTAATTTGCATACAGCCAGGTTCTGAAACTGGGATGGTGCAATGAGCTAAAAAACGGTGTTGGATCTAGCCCTGATCTCTTGACTGGGTGAGAGTACTCTGCTTAATTCAGAGACTCTGTCCATCACCACCCCTTGTTGTAAATTATTTTGTCCACCCTAAGCGTGGAAGGGTATACTCAGATGTGAGTCTCTTGCTCATTGCACCATCAGGATTCAAGCAAGCCGGGCCCAAGACGCCTGAAATGGCAGAAACCGGTCCCCGGAAGCTTGTTTCCTTCCCAGTGTAAGAATTGGCTTTTGTAGTCTGGTCTGCCCTGTTCCCATGATGCACTGGGCCAGGGACAGACTAATTTGCATACAGCCAGGTTCTGAAACTGGGATGGTGCAATGAGCTAAAAAACGGTGTTGGATCTAGCCCTGATCTCTTGACTGGGTGAGAGTACTCTGCTTAATTCAGAGACTCTGTCCATCACCACCCCTTGTTGTAAATTATTTTGTCCACCCTAAGCGTGGAAGGGTATACTCAGATGTGAGTCCCTTGCTCATTGCACCATCAGGATTCAAGCAAGCCGGGCCGAAGACGCCTGAAATGGCAGAAACCGGTCCCCGGAAGCTTGTTTCCTTCCCAGTGTAAGAATTGGCTTTTGTAGTCTGGTCTGCCCTGTTCCCATGATGCACTGGGCCAGGGACAGACTAATTTGCATACAGCCAGGTTCTGAAACTGGGATGGTGCAATGAGCTAAAAAATGGTGTTGGATCTAGCCCTGATCTCTTGACTGGGTGAGAGTACTCTGCTTAATTCAGAGACTCTGTCCATCACCACCCCTTGTTGTAAACCACTTCACCTAGGGCATTCCGAATCGGTGCCGTGGAGGTACCCAAGGGATCCCTCTTTCAGACCATGCACAGTGTGGCAGGCATTAAGGGGTACCCGCCACAGGGTGCACGATTTTCCCCAGCCACCCCTTTCTACAATGGGAGCCTGTGCTCTTGTTTGAAACACTGGCTCCCATTGATGTCAACAGGAGTCTGACCCAAATGTATCCGGAAGCATCCGGATACATCTAATTTGCTCAGTCAGACTCCCCCAATTCGCGCCGTTCGGAAAGCATTCCGGGACTGATTCGGTAGAAATGCTTTCCAGACAAGATTGTAAACGGCGCCTGTGAGTGACACTTTTTTCACGGGTAGGACAGAGTAGTTCTGTTCATGTCAACAGATATAATTCACTAGGCTCAACTTTCTGCACTGCAAAGAGCCTTAGAAAAGCTACAACGCTCCTGAAGTGATAATAAACAAGGTCACTCTCCTACTTTTTTTTTCTAGATTATCCCAGAAATGTTTGCCGCATTGTAGTAAATAATATTCAAGTGATTTAGGTCAATTTGTTATCCATATTGGGAAAGATGGGATGCTGCAAATAGCTCAGGCACTGTATCCCTTATGCAGCTGTGCATGCTACGAACTGTGGGGCTGATTTTGATGTCGGGTGGACCGCCACCTACAGGCCATCGGTGGCGGTCCCACTGACAGACAACCCTTCGTTCTGACCGCCACATTATGATGCAGGCGATCAGACTGAAACCATCTACGAACCCGTTGGGGTGGCGGTCGGAATCGTTTCTCTTGAATAGCGGCGGTGCCGCTGTTGGGATTACAATGTGTTAAAGAGCACATTTTCTGACCGCCAGCACGGCAGTCGAATCCCAAGTCTGATCGCCCGCCGTCATAATCAGGGCCAGTGTCTTTGTGGAAGTGCCATTTAGTAGGTAGCATTTGTTTGAAGGGGTAGTGAACAATGCAGCTTTATAAATATGTTTACCTTTAGTAATGCTAATTAGAAAACTGTAATCACATTTAATGAAGCACAGCCCAAAACAAGCTAAGAAGCGGGAGTCCAAGAACTTTAATGCAGCCAGCCAAACAGGCATTAGGTTTGGCCAAAATATCAAGTTTAAAATATTGGGAGACAGAAATATCAGAAATTAAAAATTATGACAAGCAAATTTTGTGGGGCACAAATATTGTTGACTAGAATATTGTTTTTTTAGGTAAGTAATATCGTTATAAATATTGTCAATGTCATTAATATCGTTTTCAGTAATATAGTGGTTAAAAATATTGTTTTTTAATTATTTTAATGTGATTGAGTTGATATATTAATTTTGTTACAATTCTTTATATAAATGGTATTCATTTTTGTAAAAATATAGCTTGTAATTTAAAGTGATTATACATGTTTTATCAATTTTTAATAGTAATTCATATTGTCATAGTGGGTTGTGGGGTTTGTAGGGGAATAAGATGGGAAGTTAATTAGCTAATGAATAATTATGAAGTATTTAACAGATTTCATTTAATGATATGATTGATATTTATTGATATTGATATTTATTATGTAAGTTATGTAATACTGAATTATTTTTGTTATCTGGTATTTGCGGGCTGTAAAGTTTATATAGGGTGGACAGGTAATTAATTAATAATTAACAATTATTTATTAATTGTTAATTATTTAATCAATTTTTATCATGTAATTTATTGAATACTTATTTATTTAACTTAGATATTAGTTGTGGGCTGCTAGGTTTGTAGGGGTCTAGATGGGAAGTTAAGTAATAACTAATTAACAGCATATTATAAATTGTTAAATAATTATGTAATTGATTTGTAAATATGTAAAATATGGAATACGGATTTATTTAACTTACATGTTAGTTTTGGGATGCTAGATTTGTAAAGGTATAGGGTGGGAGGTAGGTAAATTAAGCAATAATTAACTCTTAATCATTGTTTCTAAATTGATTGTTTAATTGAATTTTGAACATGTAATTTATGGAATACTTATTTATTTAACTTATATTTTAGTAGTGAGGTGCTAGGTTTACCGGGGTCTAGGTGGGAAGTTGAATAATAACTAATGAACAATTTATTATAAGTTGTTAAATAATTATTAAAAAATTTTAAGTATGTAAAATAAGGAATACTGATTTCATTTACTTATATTTTAGTTGTAGGATGCTAGTTTTTGTGGTATATGGGGTGGGTAGTTAATTAAGTAATAATGAACTATTAATATTTAATTAAAATTCAAATGTGTAATTTGTTTAATCATTTAATTGAATTTTGAATTTGTAAACTATGGAATACTTATTTATTTTCATTATATTTTTGTTGCAGGGTGCTAGGTTTGTAGAGGTCAAGGGTGGGAAGTTAATGAAGTAATAATTAACAATTATTTATTTGTGAAATAATTGATTAATTGATTTTAAATATTTAAGTTATGGAATACTTAATTTCCAGCTATATGTTAGGTGCGGGTTGCTAAATTTGTAGGTGTATAGTGTAGGAAGTTAATAAATAATTGAATAGCAATGATTTATTAATTGATAATTAATTATTGTATTGAATATTAATTATGTAAATTGTTTCATTGGTTTTAGTTTTTTTTATATTTTTCAGCATTTTTATATTACGACTTTAATATTTGTATACATATATGAAGTTACACATTATTGTAATGTGTTTGAAGAGAAGTACTTTCCCTACTCTTGCTTAGACTGTAGTAGAAATAGTATTGTGAACCTCTTCATAGTTCAGCACTTTCCCTACTATTCTGCTGTTTGGAGTAGGAATAAAGAATTTCACCCACCCAAAATTCAACGCTTTACCTACTGTTGCACAGACTGGAGTGGGAATAGTAAATGTAACCTCTCCGAAGGCCAACTCTTTCTCTACTGTTGCACAGATTAGAGTGGGAATGGTAATTTTTACCCCTCCGAAGTCCAACACTTTCCCTACTGTTGCGCTGTTTGTGTCACGATTATCGAGCTCCTCAGGATCAGGGTGATGCTTAAAGGGGTCCGCCTCCTGATTTTCCCACACTCTGACTAAAGTGAATACACAGAGCATAGAGGTAATCAAGCGAGGGATAGGGAAGGGTAGAAGCAGCAACGGAAGGGATACCTGAAACGAGAGGATGGAAGGGTTAGACAAAGGAAGTACTTGCTACGCTCAATAGGTCCTACTAGTTATAACACACACCTATAGTGATGAGCTCTGAGGGTGGACCCTTTCTCTCTGTTTCTGGATTATAGATGATTCTCTTCACATCCTTATCAGAATATTCCTAGAAACCAAAACAGATATTAGAAACACCACCATCTCATCCTACTCAGAATCAGTATAACCAAACATGCCACATATGTACCCTATCTCGCACTCCCCTTAATCCAAGCAACACCTACTCCAGTACCAGCGAGAATACTTGAGGAAATGTCAAAGAAAAGAGAATTAGGAAATGCCACGATCCTCAAAGAACAAAGTTGTTGCTCCTTTTAAAATCAGAAAAAGTGACCAAAGAAAGACTTCATAGGAATCTCAGTTGGCCCAGTAAAACTGTTCGTTTCCCTGAGAGAAGGCAGCCAGCAATAATAGGAAGAGAACTAAGTTAGAACCTGGCACATCCTCACCGGATGTCTAAGCTTACCGGCACTCTGAAACTTCCACTGGTCCAAAACAGGTTTTTTCGTTTTCCATGAGATAACTCCTTGAAAGGAAAGAACAGCCTTCCCCGAACTCCACTGAAGAGAGGAGTCTCCTGTGTTCACGATCAGCCGAGTGGAACACAAACACTGCGTTCGAAACGAGTCACGCCGGACTCGGTAATAACAAAGATCCCTTCCCTGCTGCAGCCGCTAGCGGTAAGGGTAAATATCGAATTCCTGCTCCGCCGAGCAGGGACGTGGTGCGAGGCAAGATCCTGATTTGTCTCCACCAAAGAAAGCAATGCCGCAGCATCGCCTCCCAGTAGGGAAACGCAAGGGTCCAAACAAGCGCCAGCCGCACGAACAGAGCAGACAGCGCGGCACTTCACCTCGGAACGAACTTCCAGTATGGAATCATGTACAACACCGTCTGTGCGTTGCGTGCTTAAATGGATTCAGCTTCTCCCAGAAGGCCTTCTGGTGATTGTAGTCCAGTCAGTCTTCCGGTACGGTAGGCACCAAGGTCATTTCCTGACAGTTTGGAGTGGAAATAGCCACACTTTACCTCTCCGAAATTCAACGCTTCACCTACTGTTTCACTGTTTGGAGTGGGAATAGTAAATGTAACCCCTGTGAAGCCCAACCCTTTTGCTACTGTTGTTTAGATTGGAGTGGGAATAGTAAATTCAACCCCTCTGAAGTCCAACACTTTACTGAATGTTGTCCTGACTGGAGTAGGAATAGTGAATGCTCCTCCTCCGAAGTATAAAGCTTTCCCTACTATTGCAGTAACTGGACGGGGAATAGTAAATCTAATCCCTTTTAAGTCAAAAACATTTCCTCCTGATGCATAAACTAAAGTGGTAATAGTATATGTAATATTCTTAAACTCCAATAGTTTTCTTTATATTTGTTAAATAGATTTTATAGTATTCATTGTTTTGTTCTATATTGTATACTATTGGTTTTCATTTTGGCATTTATTTCAATATTTATAGTATTTTTAGTAAATGCATTTTTGTGGTTTTAATTTTTTTATATTTTATTTATTTTCCACAATAATTCCTTTTTTAATTGTGTATATATTTATTTTCACTGTGTATGTATTATAGATAGATACATAGGTAGATAGATAGATATAGTGTAACATAATAATGAAAATATTTCTTTTACAGTTTAATATTGTATATTGTATGGCTTACTATGAATATGAATATATATATATATATATATATATATATATATATATATATATATATCCACAAAACGATCACTCCTTACAAGTAACCAGAGGACACAGCAGGGGTGCGTTTGGCAGTTCCTTTAATGACCATTG
Organism: Lissotriton helveticus; assembly: GCF_964261635.1. Lineage (NCBI taxonomy): Eukaryota > Metazoa > Chordata > Amphibia > Caudata > Salamandridae > Lissotriton > Lissotriton helveticus. The sequence continues at coordinate 226,918,788 of NC_136065.1, forward strand.
CTCGGCATGATGCATTTCGGCTTATGTCTGCCTTCCTCAGATGCCGCTTACAAACAGAGGGTCCATTTCCCCTCTTCCCTTAAAATACTACTGCCCTCCCTTCTGTAGGAGGTCTTCTGGCTCCACTTGATCGGATGCAGCTGCAGTCGGGTGTTGGAGACTGCAACTACCACAATTCCATGTTCCGGTAAGTACCGCTCGTGGAGTCCGGAGTCCGCTCACATGAGCGCGCTGTGCCTGGCAAGGGAGGGGGTTTGGTATTGAAATGGAACCCCTAAATAAATGTCCAGGACTCCCTTGGGTCCCCAACGTTCTGCCCCATTCACAAAAGTCAATCAAGGCCGTAAAACAGGAGTGTAAATATATATATATATATGTATGTAAGCCAGGAACCTCCTCCTGGGATGCCCGTCCGTAGTCTGGTGGCGCGCTGTGCGGTGGAGACAAGGCCGGCCAGTAGATTCCACACAAAGAACAGTAATTACGTGCTCTCAGAAGTTGTGGATAAAAGTGTAGAGTTTATTCCTCGGGTAAAAAAATTTGTAAAATGTAAAATAAATGTTCTGTAACACTATATGTATAGATAGATATTCATATAAACACAAACACCAATGTGTTTGTATGTTTATATAAGTACATATTTATATAGTATTAAATAATAGTGGAATTTATTTAATGTACATTATATTTCCTTTATTTTTTAAATATTTAACATTTACTACTTTAAACTCAATTTATATATTTTTTTTAAATCGATATTTTTGTATATTTGTGGACAATATTAGTGTCAGCAATATTTTTCCCAATATCTTGGTACTTACTATTATAAGTATAGGAGCACAATAGTGTGGTAAACAATATTTTTGACACAATATTTTTGTCAAACAATATTTTTTACCACAATATTGTGCCAGTGAACCATGACTGGTTCTTATCTGCCTTTGGGAGCGTTCAGGTGCTTGACGGGGGATTACAATATGAACCTGTGCTCTAAATGTTGGCTTTCTTCAGCCTAGAAGGAGTAGGTGGAATCTGGACCTTTTAAAGATTTGTAATTTCTGCTCAGTTTTCCAGCCTTTATTGCTTTTGCAATACCTTCTTCATTCATAGGAGGTATTTGTTCAACAATAAGGCAGGCAGTATCTCTGTCTTTTAAAAATAGGGAACGTGCATGCCTACTGCTCATGCCACCAATTCCCATTCTTGTCTTTTTGTCATCCTTTTACTCAGTCAACAGCATCTCTGCCTAGCACATATTGCCATATGGATTACTGGGCCTTCTCTGATTGCCCCCATTTTTTGCAAACATGTCCCCAGCACCCAGCTGCCCTTGTTGCTAGGCTGGTGCTATGTAGCTATATATATGGTTTAGTTTTTATTTTAATTATAGTTTGCATGTCTATCTCTCACATTCATACACCCATAACCCCAAGAAGTGCTGTGTCCCATAACACCATAACTGCACCTCAGTGGTCTTAACCTCTACGACGCTCATGACGAGCTGAGCTCGTCATGAGCCACGGCGCTCCGGTGCTCATGACGTGCTCAGCTCGTCATGGCCCGTGGAACGCTCAGGTGCGGGGAGAATTCCCCCGCTGTGCTGAGCGTTCCACGGGAGCCAATGCACATGTGACGAGCTCAGCTCGTCATGAGCACCGGAGCGCCGTAGCTCATGACGAGCTGAGCTCGTCATGAGCATGGGAGTGCTGTGCGAGCCCCCCTCCCCCCCACCACAGTGGGGGAATAACCCCCGCAGCGAAGGGGTTAAGACCTGATATGAACTCTACCGCCATAGGCTCAAAACAAAAACATATGTCCAATCTCACACCTCATATGCTGTAGCTTGCAACCAGTGTGGGGAAGCACCTCAGCACTCCACATAGAGGTAGTAAGTGCTATACAAATCGTACAATACAGTAGCATAGCTGCAGTGTTTCCCACGTCCATGCATTATGTGCTGTTCCAGGCCAGGCTTTTTTATATAAATTCTGGGATTTGTACTCCTATTTAATAATGGAATAAATGAGACTACAAATCCCAGAATCCAAATTAAAAACCTGGACTGGACCAGCACAGCACGCATGAATCTGGAAAACATAGAGGTCATTTAGAGGCCGCTAGAGGTCACAGCTGCAACTCCTGGCTTCCCACTTGTGACCTCTAGCACTATCCCTGCGACCACTTGTTTAAGAGGTCGCTAAAGGAGGGCTAGGGATCAAGTTAAATAGTGTTCTCCTGAGCCTTTTCAAATACTTTTTATCCCGCAACAAACATGGACATTTGGCTGACATTATAAATACATTCAGCTGTGAAACTCTGAACACTGAAATAAAACAAAATGTTGCCACTATTCCTGAAGTGGGGGCTCCAGCCTGAGCTGCCTTTACAGTGTGTTGTGAAGGTGGTGTGCTCAAACAGAAAATTAAAATTGAGCAAAGGCCGGCAGGGAAGAGAGAAAGGGAAGAGTTAAAGACCAGGGGAGATAGAAAGTCCAGAAGAGAGGAAGAAGACAGGCTAGACAGACAGGTGAGACATAGAAAGAAAAAGACATCTGTGTGTCCGTGGAGTTGTTGGTGGGATAAATGTAGACTGGCTTGAGAGAGGGAGAGACAGATGAGAAGTGGTGACAAATACAGGTGAAAAAGAGTCTGTAGAGAAGGGAAGATAGAGGTTGCAGGTAGACAGAAAAGAAAGACACTGCTTAGAGAGACAGAAATAGAGGATGAGGCAGGTCTGACAAAGGTGATAAAGAGACAGTTTAGAAGAGACAGCGAATAGTGTAAAAAAGAGACATCTGAGAGAAAGGAGAGACAGGTGAGAACAAGACCCCTAAAAGGTTCATAGCGGAAGAGACAGAGAGAAAGAGGGATACTTATGAAAGAGATAAAGGACTAATGATACAGGAACAATAGAAAGAACTGCTGAGAGTTGCGGAAATGGGCAAATGGACATCGATTAAGGGTTGCAGTGGGTCGCAGTTGCAATTCCTGGATTGTTTGGAACCCCTTGCAGTACGTTTGCTATCCCATGGCATCTGAAGTGACAAAATCAGCATTCTGTCCATCATCTATTCTTTTTGCATTAGTCGCCTTAAGTGGGAAGGCTATGCCCAGACGTGGGTCCCGTGCTCAGTGCACCACTGAATTCAATCTAGTCTGGCTGGTGAGGGGTGATACCCTGAAACCAGTACCAGAATGCTTTTTTCCGGTGCAGGGAGGTCCTGGCTTGGCAATTCGAACTGGACTGTTTACATGAGGAACAGGGCCAAGAATGATTTGCATATGGCTAGGTCCGGACTGGAGTGGCTTGGTGAGCAAAAGAACAATGAATTAGACCCAGATCCTTGTATCTGGGGGTGAACGTTTAGATTGTTCTGCATTCCGTTCATCATTTGTTCCTTTTGTTTTTGTCGCCCTAAGTGGGAAGGGTATGCCCAGACGTGAATCCCGTGCTTACTGCGCCACTGGATTCAAGTTAGCCAGGCTGACGATAGGTGATACCCTGAAAGCGGTACCAGGATACTTGTTTCCGGTCCAGGAAGGACCTGGCTTGGCAGTTCCGGCTGGGCTGTTCCCATGAAGAGCAGGGTTAAGCCTGATTTGCATATGGCTGGGTCTAAACTAGAAATGTACTGATATTTCTCCATACTAATCCACCACTAATCCTTTTGGGCTCTGGAGTAGCGTGCTACTCACCGAAACACGATTCAGCTCCTCATCAGGGGTAGTAAGCGCTAAATAAATACAATTACAATAATGTAGGACTGAGTAGGAGAGAATGTAACTGAGTGAGTGCACATGAATGAATGGGTCAGAGTGAATAAGATTAAGTGAGACTGAGTAAGAAAGAATTTGTGAGTGAAAGTAAGAATAAGTGGAACAGCGTGAGTGGGAATTTGAGTGAGTCTGAATGAGTGCAAATGAGTGTGTGAAAGCAAGAGTGGGTGAGGTTCAGTTAGTGCAAGTGAGAGAATGAATGAATTTGATTGAGAATGAGTGAGTTAGTGAAAGTAAATGAATTTGAGAGATAATTGGATGCTCTGCTTGGTAGTCTGCAGTTGACTGGCATACTGAATGCAATTTTTGGCTTATAGAGAGAGGCACGCATGACAAACTAGCGCTGGCACAAGTGCCTGTATTAGCATGACAGGCACCTGTGATAAAATAATGGCATTGCCATTCTAGAGATAATACTTGACATTTGGGGACGCCCAGGAAAACTTTTGGCACTGGCATACCGGAGCAAATTATTTGGCATAGGGAGCACCTATGGCAAAATACTAGGATTGGCACATCAGTGGTACTTCTTGGCATACAACAGGACATTCGTGGTATGTTGGGGAAAGGCAACTAAAATGCTGCACCTGACATAAGAGGTCATTTTAACATAAGCGTGAATCCTAGTATATGTAGGACACTAATGGCACAATTCGGGCACTGGCATATTGTAAACATTTTTAAGCAAGTTGTTGCTATGATTTATTATTGTAAATGCATGAAAAATTATGTTTTTGAATAAAACCTTAAAATAATTTAGGCTACCAGTACAGTTTGGTGTTTTGCGGCACTGCATACTCTTGAGATGGACACATCACAAACTCACAATGTTTCATTTAATACAAAGAGAAAGGAGTAATGTTCACGGACACATATCTTATCTGCAGTTTAGCATAGATGGTGTCTGAAATAGACATCGCTCGTGCCCACATAGCTGCGCCTCTGAGGAGTGGCCTTCCCAATCCCACGCTGTGTGGGGGAGGCTGAACCTCACCAGGGCCCCGGCCGGTGGCAACCTTTGTTTACGCGGTTGCCCTGGCACCGGAGGTCGTGGTGCTGAACTTTGTGCAGGCCGAGACAGTGTTTCTGATTTTATTCCTTTGTAGTTTTATATAGCGCGAACTTAGCCCTAGGGCTTTGGGGCGCTTTACGTGTGCATCGGTTACTTTCCACAAGATCATGTTTTTAGGCACGGGGAGATTAAGTTATGTGCCCAGAATCACAAGATGCTGAGCTGGCCCCGGGACTAGAACTTTATTTACCCATGCTGACGTCGTCAGCTCTGGCCATGACGCCACATCATTACCTGCTGCTGATGTCTCTCTTACGGCGCTCCGCTGCTTACCAACGTGAAACTTCCCCTAATAAATGGCCCAAATAAAATGAAATAAAATGAGATTGTTTCCAAATTGGTGCAAAGATGGTAAATCTTACATATTCGGAGAGCTGTGACGTTACGGCCGCAGCTGCTGACTTTGAAACATTGGGATCAGGCTCGAGTGGGCAAGTCCCTTAATCTCCTCATGCCTTAAAGAAAACATGAATTTGAGTATCTGACCTTGTGTAAAGCACTCCAATGCCCCTGGGACGAGATCACGCTATATAAAACTGCAAATAACAAACTACGGGCCTGATTCACAAAAGTAAAGTTAGACCAAAGTATAACTCTACGACGGTATTCACAAAGGACATTTACTGCTTGTGAATGCACTTTGTGAATACTTAAAATCCTACAGCTCGGCTTTCGGTATTCACAAAGGGCATTTACGTGTAGCAAATGTTCTTTGTGAATACCGAAAAACTTAAAGTTAGAGTTTCGTCTAACTTTACCTTTGTGAATCGGACCCATTGTCTTTAATCAATTGCAGTTCACTGACACCGGGCGTTCGTAAAATGTGTTTTCATTACACAAATATAAATGAATAAGAGCAACTTGGGTGGGAGGGAACCTGTGCATAGAGAATAAATAGGATGCATGTTCTTGTTTACGTTGAGTTCGCGTGACCGACCCCGTTAAAGAAGTTCCAAGAGGGAGTAAGGATACAGAGATCCATCCTGGGCATTATCAGGACGATGGTGTATCCCTGCCATCCACCACTGCTCACCGCATTTTAGATCTCCCTTTATTTCCACGGTCCCTCTCTTTCAACCTTTTTTTAGGCTGGTCAGTTTTATAGAGTGTCTGTCATATACTTTTTTTTATCGGTGAGGGATAGGCCAGGTGGATTTGAGAGGGTGGCATCCATTTTTTTTTTCATTTCAAAAGCTTTATTCGATTGTTTGAAAAAAAACCAATCATAAAAGCATATATAATACATCAATAGTACATAGCATTGGTGAAATATTAAAAGTCATACAATCAATAAAAGAGAGGGGCGGCAAAATAAGAAAGGGCTGCTAATTTTGCTGGAAACAACGCATTCGTTGTTAGGTTAAAAGGCCATACTTTTCCTGGCGGACACAGATTTCAGAATAAATACTGCTGTGAAAAAACACACATCTGGTTTGTCAAGTGCAAATAAAAGCCTCATAGCAGTTTTAACAGTTGACACAGAATATTTTTTAAAAAGCGGTTTAAGGTAGGCAATACGGAGATACCAATACAAAGGACAAAGTAGCAAAAAGTGCTCGGTGCTCTGCTTCGAAAACCCATCACATGGGCAGGGTGTTGACGTATACTTTTTTATCAGGGGGAAAGCCACCAGATTATGGACAATACCTAATCGTAGTCTGGTAAGGACATACTGGTGGGATTGCTTGGTAACCACTTTTAAATACTTAGAATAGCCAAAGCTTGCCTGATTATTAGAGTGATAAAATTGGTGTGTTACTTACAGGCAAGTGGCATCCCTACGTAATTTGGCTTTAGCCCCCAGATAGACATGTTTGAGCTCCTTTTTTGAGATATCAGTAGCACTAACGGGGACCAAAAAACATTCAAATCAAATACATCCCTAAATGATGTTATGACGTAATTAAGCCATGGGATCAGACTATATTTATCCAAAAGGGGGCCGCGAGAAGTAGCGTGGTGGTCAGAGGAAACAAGGCAACAGGCTCCGCCGCACTGGAAACCCTCCGAAATTGCACAGGAAGGCTCTCCCACCAGGTACGTGCTCCGCTTTGTCTTTTCAGCAGGAGGGGGCGGGAAGAGGACCAGGTGCGGCCGATCAGCACCGCTGAGCAGGCTGGTCCTCGCAGTCCCGCCTCTGTCTGTGTGTGGGGAAGGTGATTTTAAGGCAGGTCCTCGGGCTCCCGGCAAGCTCCCAGCGAAAATGTCCAGGCACCCTCGAGCGGCTCCCGCGAAGCGGGGGCTGCGAGAAGTAGCGTGGTGGTCAGAGGAAACAAGGCAACAGGCTCCGCCACACTGGAAACCCTCCGAAATTGCACAGGAAGGCTCTCCCACCAGGTACGTGCTCCGCTTGGTCTTTTCAGCAGGAGGGGGCGGGAAGAGGACCAGCTGCGGCCGATCAGCGCCGCTGAGCAGGCTGGTCCTCGCAGTCCCGCCTCTGTCTGTGTGTGGGGAAGGTGATTTTAAGGCAGGTCCTCGGGCTCCCGGCAAGCTCCCAGCGAAAATGTCCAGGCACCCACGAGCGGCTCCCGCGAAGCAGGGGCCGCGAGAAGTAGCGTGGTGGTCAGAGGAAACAAGGCAACAGGCTCCGCCGCACTGGAAACCCTCCGAAATTGCATAGGAAGGCTCTCCATATTCCACTCTGTCAACCAGGATCAGTGGCTTAGGTGGATGGATGTTGCTGTTTGGGGTCATCGGGCGAGGATGGTCGTTTGAAGATGTTAGGACTGGGTTATCAGGTTGGGAACACCGAGGGTTGTCCTCCTGACCAATGTGAGGATGGAATGGCAGGCTAAGGGGTTTGGGGCACTCAGCTGGTAGGTCGTAGGTCTGGTTTCTCCTGGAGGAGGCGATGAGAATGAGTGAGCAGGAGGTCACAAGGATGTGGCAGGTAGGACATGTAGGTGCAATAAATAAATACAAATAATGGATAGGTAGATATTGGGAATGGTGGAGAACCAATGGGTGCTGGAAGCGGGTGACCAGATAAGGACGGATTATAGGTCTGGTAGGTAGGTTATATATGATGTACAGCTGGAAGGTTCAGTGGTTCCTGAAAGTCGGGGTCGGTAGATCCAAGGAGTCGGTCACATATAGAGAAAGACAAAAGTTGGTTTGCACTTACATTTTTGGTGATGTTCAGTTTGAAACTGAAAGGGGTGGGGGTTGGATCTGCATTTTTGCTGTAATGTGCACCTATGCATTAAAGCAGATGATTCCATAATAACAGGGTTTTATCGTTGACTGCACCGTTCAGGCCAAGGTCAACAGAGGCGGCGTGATGGCATTTTATGGTCCTATTAAACCCTTTCACCATCCCTCACCGATCAATAGAAATCCTCGGCGCATTATCTCCTGGTGACGTGTGTGACTAATGAGAAAGGACAGGAACCGCAGTATTCTATTCATGACTTCCAGGCAGAACATTCTCTAATAAACATCGAGTTTGCTCCCCACCACCGTGTCTGCCCCCCCTCCTTCTTGCCAGGCATCCATTGTGCGCAAAATTGTCTTTAGGAAAATAATCCTATAATGCATTTCAGTTGGTTCTTTATGTACTAGGCTAGCGGACGGTTCCAACGTCTCTTACATTTTTATTTATTTCTGAGTGTTATGGCAGGTGATTTGTTGCCAATCTCTTGACAACCCAGGCATTATAAAAGATGTTCTCCTTTGGTAATCCGAAAACCACATGCCTGGCTCAATCTCTCTAAATGAAGAAAGATCACTCTAGAGTCATGCAGCGAGCAGAAACTACGGAAGTGCGAACTCTCATGAGTTAATTAAATGAAAAGTATTTTTTAAGTAAGTAAAGTTTGTTTAGTTAATTAACACCATAACAATTTTACTGCATATGTCTACTTTGATTAAAAACTGATATTTAAAATCAGTTCATCAACCAAATGTATCACATTGTAATATCTCACAGTTATAAAAATCTTCAATTGTCAATTAATACTCTCTAACTGCCACATGCCTCAAACTAAGCAATTGCGATTCCTCAATAGCGATTATTAAGGAATCGATATTAAGGAATCGCAATTGCCTATGCATGAAGGTTTCGCTAAAAAAAATGTGAATCGCAAATTGCGATTAGCTATTAGGGAATGCTTTCCCACTCATTCCTATGGGCCTAGTGGCCCATAGGGATGAATGGGAAACCATTCACAATTTGCGATTACCAAATAGGTAATCACAAAATGCGAATGCACATTCAAGGGTGCCAGGGGGACAAATGGTGATTACCTATTTTGAGAATGTAGTTAGGGACTTCCCTAAATACAATGCAAGAAGCATTCTCAGAATGCAACTTTGCATTAAGGAATCACACAATACCAACAACTTCAAGTTGATGGTAATCTGCGATTCATTAGAAAAACACACAATTGCATTTTTCTAAGTGCCATGTGGTGCACACACATGCCTTTAGGGCATGAGTGTGCGCCACATGTGCACACATGCCAATTTTGGGGGTGCATCAGGGTGGCCTTTTGGACCCCTGGCACCCTTGAAATTGCATTCGCAATTTATAATTACCTATTTGGTAATCGCAAATTGCAAATGTTTTCCCATTCATTCCTGAATGGGAAAGCATTCCCTAATAGCGAATCGTAACTTGCGATTCTCTATTAGGAAATGTGTAAAAATCAACATTTTTTTTGCGAAACCTACATGCATAGGCAATTGCGTGTCCTTAATAGCGATTCCTTAATAATCGCTATTAAGGAATCGCAATTGCTTAGTTTGATGCATGTGGCAGTTAATTGCTGTGCGGGTCGTGTTCGTTTCCTGCCTGGCGATTATAGCTGTAGGCTGCGCCCAGTACCGAAATAAAACTGTTGTTTTTTGGCTTTTATACTTCTTATGCCACGCTAGGCCCCTGCAGAGAACTTTAAGAGAAAGAAGAGGGCTACATTGAGAGACAGCAGTGAAACCTTAGCTCCCCTGTCTGCTACAACTGACATTGCCTACGAATAGACAAAATGCCAGAACCAATCAGCTCACTGAATTGTCGTTGGCCAGCTGTCTGACGTCATGACGCAAGAGGGTGCCCTCAGTCTCTTGCTCCTCTGAAGGATGCTTTTGATTGGTTATTAAGCCCTTAGTGGGCTGCATAGTTTATATTCAGTTCTGATGCATGCTGGGAATTGTATTTTCGCCATGAGCCTTGCATTTCAAACACTAAGTGTGTTCCGCTTCCATCTACATATTAGAGCATAATTACACTTCCTTTGTTAAATCCATGGTGCTGTGACGTGTGAATTGCATCCGACCTGCAGCGCTGACACGGAGTGAAAAGGTTTCATTCCCCAGCCTCTTTGTTCCATTTTCAGAAGATGGTGCAGTCCTGACACGGCGGGACCGCCGCGTTACAAATGTTAAATATCAAATTCCCTAGCCTTCCAGGACGCACACGCTGCAAGTCAACCATCCGGCTTTCAGGGATATTACTCGTCACACCAACCAGGTACGTTAGGATGCCTTGTGTGACGCGTTTCAGGGCCTTCTGCCCCGTAATCATAGGCTGCTGCTCGAAAGTGGAAACAGATTAGCTCTTTTATTCAATTTATTTTGCATGCTTTTGATTGGTTATTAAGCCCTTAGTGGGCTGCATAGTTTATATTCAGTTCTGATGCATGCTGGGAATTGTATTTTCGCCATGAGCCTTGCATTTCAAACACTAAGTGTGTACCGCTTCCATCTTCATATTAGAGCATAATTACACTTCCTTTGTGAAATCCATGGTGCTGTGACGTGTGAATTGCATCCGCAAGGTTTTTAAAATGCTAATTCCTAACTATATAAGGCCTGAAACCTATGGTTTTTTAAATATATATATATTGAAAACCAGTCCAAACTTCTTAATCAAGAAAGGCGCTGACTCCGTGAATTAATGATCCAAAGAAGATGTATTATTCTCAGTTGCTGCAAAATACGCAAATGTCTCCACCCCAGTGGGCATTGCCACCCCCGTGGCATGCTGGTCATTGAAGTGCTTCGATTTTTACCCCAGTGGGTCGCCTGACTCTTGCCGACCGTAGAGCTCAATTAAAACCCCAGTGGGTCGTGGGGCATTGTATCACTGCTGGTTATGCTCAGTAACATCCTCCCAATGTAGACATTTGCGTATTTTGCATAATTAGTGCCGAGAGAAACAAGCTCTGACTCCTGCTGAAAGCCACAACTACAGCCCATGAAGAAGTGCTAACATGCACGAAACACGTCGGCTGACCTACTATTTGATGCGAGGCTTGTTTTTCCTGCAAGGATACTGCTGTTCTTCCAATAAATATGTGGCAGATATAACTTACCCGCGTGGGTTTCTTCAAATGCTGGCAAGTTTTCGATGGATATATATATATATATATATTCACTGAAAAAACCATAGGTTTCACACCAGTTATAGTTAGCTGGAAGTTTTACTCGCATAAAACCATTGAAATTCCCACGTTATAGTTAGTTGGACTCACTATAACTTGCGCGTGCAATGCACTGCTGATGACATCACATATTACATCACTCATGACATGGTCAGTGACATCACTCATGACATCACTGATGACACCATGTTTGTGACAGAGTGACAGACCTCCTTTCACTGTAATGTAACCCTTGAAACACATATTGAAAAATAGAAGCTAAAATTTTCAAAAAAAATGGAGATACCCATACCAGTTACAACAACCAATTCAGTAATTCCACCATCTATATACACATCCACTCATTCACCAACAGTTCTATGTAGTCACTCATACATATACTCACTCATCATATGTAGTGATACACCTATATATCCTGTTACACAACGACAGTGTTCCAAAAGTTACTCACACACATACTCACACATGCAAATAAACAATTGAACATCCATTTATTTGCATATACAGCTATACACACACTACCACCTTACTTCTAAGAAAACATACACATATTTACTCTGTTAAACAATCACTTATAGAAAAACATAGTTATTTAAACAGGAACTCTTACAATCCCTCACTCTCACATATACTCACTTATATACATCAATATTCACATATACTAGATTAAAACATATGTAGTTACTGATAAAGACACTATTGAGACAGTCATTCACTCACTAACACACACATATACACACTCATCCACCAATACAGTCCTGCACATATGCTGTCTTCAAAAAACATACAAACAGTGAGTCAGTCATCATGCATCTATGTGCTAAGTAATACCCCCACCAAACCTTACAGACACTAATACTGATACTAAAAAAACATCTATTAACCCATATACACACACATGTAGCTACTCAGCAACCCATGCAGCCACTTATACACAAAGTGAAACACTAATACATATATTTAAATATTTAAACATTATTCTCTAATATATGTATTCACTAAGATACACTTAATAAACCAGTTAACCAATCAATTTTTTTTTTAAAAACATCCATGTAAACACTTATTTAAACATTTATTCTTCCATCAACTTTTACATATACATATATAAAAAATATTTATTTTTCAGAAAGACACACATTCACTGGATGGTGTCATCAGTGATGTCATGAGTGATGTCACTGACCATGTCATGAGTGATGTAATATGTGACGTCATCAGCAGTGCATTGCACGCGCAAGTTATAGTGAGTCCAACTAACTATAACGTGGGAATTTCAATGGTTTTATGCGAGTAAAACGTCCAGCTAACTATAACTGGTGTGAAACCTATGTTTTTTTCAGTGAATTTAATAGGTTTTTTTAATGCTAATTCCTAACTATAACTGGTGTGAAACCTATGGTTTTTTCAGTGAATTTCAATGGTTTTTTAATAGCAAATCTTTATAGGTATAAAAAAGAATACATTTTAAAACAAATTTTATATTGTATAATTATGTCAATTTAAAAAAAAAAAAATTATTTTTAACCCCGGGCCGCTCCCGTGGCGCGGACCGGTGAACGCACGGGTAAGCGCAATATTACGGCGCGCCCTGGGGTCATATGACGCACAGCGTAAGCGCACCCGGAAGCACGCGGGCGCATATGATCGCGCAACATCTCGACGCGCTTACGCTGCACGCCCGCGGGCGCGCCCCGGAGCGCGAGTACGGGCGCGTAGCGTAAGCGCGTCAGGTCATGTGACCTGAAAATAACACTTTCTATTGGTGCAGAACAGTTTTGGTTTCCAAATGAGTAAAGCCCGGGTCATGTGACCTGAAAATAACACTTCTCATTGGTTCAGGACAGTTTTGTTTTTCCAAATGATGAAAGACCCCACCTTTTTTCCTTATTCTGACTTTGTCCTTTGACTGAGGAAGACCTGTTTCAGTAATAGAGAGAGAACTATTTTGTACTTTCTAATGGCTACTGTAGCTGCAACAGCTGGAGCATCTGTACCACCACCACTACCACCACCACCAAGAGGACCACCACAACAATACATCGGTGGTGAAGAAGAGGAGGAGGAAGAGGAAGAAGAGGAGGGAAGAAGATGGCTGCCTGAACAAAATACCCCATACAAGCCCAAGTCACACATTGTATGGGAGTTTTTTTCACTCCCAGAGGGCAAGAAAAAAGTGAATGCGGCCAAGCTAACTTGCCTAATCTGTGGCGAACAACTCTCAAGGGGCAACCCAAACAAAAAGTATTCCTTTGGTAACAATACCATGATTCGTCATATGACCCGTAAGCACCCAAACAACTATTCTCGTGCAGAGCTCAGGGAACTGGCCAGTAACCTCCCCCAGTCTTCAAGGACCACCTCCAAAAGAAACAAACCCACTTCATCGGGACCAGAAACATCAGAGGTGATGCCTTGTATTCAGCAACGATTTGCTGATTTTAAAATCACTTGTACTGAATGTGGCAAGCTTATTGCCTATGGTGAAAAGAGCGTAAAGCTCATCGTCCTTGCTGGTGACAATCACAAGTGCCCCCAAAAAAAGTAATTTTTTCCGTTTTTTGTTTTTTGCTCCAGTTGAGCCAGTTTAAATTCCCTTTTTTTTGTTTCTCCCCATAAAAAAATACAAAAAAAATATAAAACTGTTTTGAAAAGCCCAAAAAAGTACAAAATGTTCAAAAAACATTAAAAAAATATAAAACAACAAAAAGAAGAAAAAAAACAGTTCTTTTTAGAACTACCTTTCATTTATAAAAATTAACCTATATTTTTAAAGAATCTCTGTCAATTTATTTTCCTTAGGGTACGCTCCCCGGTACGCTCCCCGGTGCGCGTACCGGGCGCTCCCACCGCGAAAATCGAAAAAAAAGTAAAACTTTTTTTGTCCCACGGGTCCCTTTTATGGCCCCCACATCAAACCTAGGGGGTTAGGGGGGGTCTACCCTGCCCCCTTTTGCTCATTTCCCCCTTTGTTTTTTGCCACCTCTTGTGTCTCAATCCTACCTAGACACAAGATGGCGGCTGCTGCTGACTGTTTCGAATGTTTTCAGACACCCGAGAGCCAATCAGCTTTCCGTGCGCAAGTCGCGTAGCACGCCTGGTGCGCTCCCCGGAGCGCGTACCGGGGCGCGGCTATAGATATATATATTTTTTTTAACCTAAATTACTCAAAATCCACTGGAGCACATATCTTGAGACATAGCAAAGGCACATCGGGCTACCAGTCCCTACAATTTTGCCAAGTTTGGTGAAAATCCATTCAGCCGTTCGAGCTAAAAGTGAGACCAACCGCCCTATGGAAATTAACATGGGGAAAACACGTTTTGGGACCCCCCTTTTATCTCAGTCCCCGCTTCACGTATCCCCCCCAAACTTTCAGAGAAGGACCGGAGCGCCGCGAGGCAACGTTGCTGAAAAATTCAGGCAGATTCCTCAACCGGCGTCAAAGTTATTCCCAATAGAATGGTGCGATTTCCCTATGGAAATCAATCCTAACTATAACTACCTACTGGCGACCGCCAGTAAGTAATATATATATATATATATATATATATATATATATATATATATATATATATATATATATATTAAATATCAAATACCCTAGGCTTCCAGGACGCACACGCTGCAAGTCAACCATCCGGCTTTCAGGGATATTACTCGTCACACCAACCAGGTAAGTTAGGATGCCTTGCCTGACGCGTTTCAGGGCCTTCTGCCCCGTAATCATAGGCTGCTGCTCGAAAGTGGAAACAGATTAGCTCTTTTATTCAATTTATTTTGCATGCTTTTGATTGGTTATTAAGCCCTTAGTGGGCTGCATAGTTTATATTCAGTTCTGATGCATGCTGGGAATTGTATTTGCGCCATGAGCCTTGCATTTCAAACACTAAGTGTGTTCCGCTTCCATCTTCATATTAGAGCATAATTACACTTCCTTTGTTAAATCCATGGTGTGGTGACGTGTGAATTACATCCGACCCGCAGCGCTGACACGGAGTGAAAAGGTTTCATTCCCCAGCCTCTTTGTTCCATTTTCAGAAGATGGTGCAGTCCTGACACGGCGGGACAAAGGTAGTGTAATTATGCTCTAATATGAAGATGGAAGTGGATGAAGGATTTAGTAGGTGCGTGTTAGAACTGGCTATTTCTGGTAGGCTAAGGCTGGCGCCAAAGCCAGGCAGAAACCACCATTCTAGTCAGGGCAAGGGAGTCACACGCCAAGATAACCCCTGCTCACCCCCTTGGTAGCTTTGCAAGAGCAGTAAGGCTAAACTCGGAGGCAATGTGTAAAGCATTTGCGCCAGCACACAACAGCAACAACATCCTAGGCACACCACAAAAGGAACTCCACACAAGGTTATATAAAAATAACTTCTGTATTGTAAAAACACATCAGATAGAAGTCACACATGTACACTGTGCCAACTGGCACGGGCAATAATCACAAGGGATTATGTACAGGACAGGGCCACATGGGCCACTGTCAGTATCAGCACTTAGTAGAAATAGCACTTCTAGAACTTAGAATAAGTATAGCACAAAATAACAGTTATAAATCACAACCAGTAACTACTGGTAACAGGTAAGTACCACCTACGCAACCCTAAACACCTTAGGAGAATGTCACGCAGGGGACCAGGACCTCACTAGGACCACCTGTACTGGAAAGAACAACCACCTAAGAATAAAATACACTTAGGGGTATCAGCAAGAACACATTACACATGATGCATCAAAAACACATTCAGAGGTGCAGGGAAGGAAAAACACATGATGCATAAAACATACATTCAGCGGTGTAAGAACAAGATACATGATGCATAAAAACATTCAGAGGTGCCAGATCATAACTCAATAGCGCAAAAACACATGATGCATAAAAACATTCAGAGGTTTAAGATCAAGGTGCGTAATCATATTAAATGCATTACATTTCCTAGCACCACATCACATTGCGCAAAACTCACATTAGGCAATTACCATCACATAGATAATCACATTGCGCCTAAATAAAATCACATACCAGCCCCCATCTAATATAGGGACTAAAGAGCCCTGTGTCCAGAATGTCAGGGAGCGCTGCCATGCAACGCCAGTCAGGGGTGCGCCACCGGCGCAAAACCTAAACGTTGCAGGTGCCCATTACTTGCTGGGCACCTGGGAACCATCACAAGACCTAAACGGTGCAGCTGCCCACTAATTGCTGGGCAGCTGGGAATCAAAAACTGCGACAGGGTCCTCACTGACCCTAGAACAGAACTGCGCCAACTGTTGGAGCCTCACAGGCTCTGAAACTCTGCGCATAACGTTGGAGCCACACAGGCTCTGACACAACACATGCCCAAACGTTGGAGCCCCGCTCGGGGGACTCAAATCATGAAATACCCCCTGAGCCCTTGTGGGCTATAATTCAAGGCAATGCTCCTCGAATCGTTGGAGTCCCTCGCTGGGGACTCAAAATGCTCAGGAGCCTCCCGTGGCTCTAATTATCACAATGCCCCACTTAGCAGAGGAGCGACCCGCTGCCATCCGGGGCCGCTCCTCAATCAGAGCCCCCTCCTGCACTCACCGGTCTTTTCTCTTCCGGCGGCAAGACATCTGCTGCTCGCGGTGGGGGCAGCCTCGCGCCCCCTCCGCCTCTGCTCACCACAGCCTCGGGGCTCTCCCCGGCTCCCAGGAGCCCCGCAATGGCCGCCTCGCTGGACTTCTCCCTTCCCTCGGGCCGGCGGCGGTATCTCCGGTCTCCCTCTGCACACGGGAGACCGGAAGGGCAGATCTGGGCCAATCGGAGCGCGGCTCTCCAAACGAGCCCCTCGTGACGCAGCAACTTGTTCCTGGGGGCCCGCCAATCAGAGCGCGGCTCTCCGGATCAAGCCCCCAACAGCGGCCCAATCAGCGCGCGGCCCCTTCGGTATTCCGTCCGCGGCCCCGGGCTGAGGACGGCAATCTTTGCGGGCAACATCAAGGGGTAGGCTCCCTTTAAATCCACAACAAAGCGAGGTAGGCACTCGCTAGATAGTTCAATAAACAGGGTGACCAAGGCCGGGTGGGCACCGGCTCTAAGCACATACAGCGCTCCCAAGCGCTGAGGAAAAGTAAAGCACTCCCAGGCGCTTTGGAGCACACACACAGGTGCGAGTAAAAATACAGCGCTCCCAAGCGCTACAACCGTAAAATAAAGGGCTCCTAGCGCTAAAGGACGAAATAAAGCGCCACCAGGCGGTAGGGGTGAAAGCAAAGCACTCCCAGCGCTAGGGACAAGTAAAGGTCCACAAAAAGTCCTTCAGGGGTCCAGGACAAGTCCCTCAGGTATCCAGGGGCCGGGCAGGGCCCAGGGATTCCTCTGGGCCCAAGCAGCAGCACGCCCCTGGCAGGATTCAAGTTAGAAACAAGAACATTTTTAGAGTGTCACAGAACCCTTCTTATACCCAAAATCCTTTGTCTAAAGGGTGCAGGCAGTGTGAGAACCAGCTAGAACTGGTTATAGGGAATTCCTTTCACTGACCAGGCTAGGGACATCAGACGCACCCCAGGGGGCGGAGCCAGCATTGTGTGGGGAAAACCCAGCCTCATTCAGGACCCTCAAACCAGACGGTCAATCCACAAGCAGGCCCAGGCTCACTCCTCCCCTCACATCAGCATGCTAAGCACTCCATTCACCACCGGGGCAGACCCTCCTAGACTCTTGGAGCCAGGCTCACCAGCCAGCCTCAGCCAATCACACGCCAGACACAAATTACACAAATATGCCAACTTCTAAAAGTGGCACTTCTACACTAGACACAATCATGCCGCATATACCATTGCGCAGCATTCAATCTCACGAGTTCGCACATCCCAAACTCGACCCTGCACTCCCCACACATCAGGAACTACCATGGTCACACATATCCTCCATGCATTCCTATGGGCGGGCAGGTCACTCACACACATACACAGAGAGCTCACGCACTTTACACTGTACCACAGTGAAAAAGTGCGCAAAGGCCTAAAATCACCAACACCAGGTCACAGAAACAGGCTAGGAAAAAGCTAAAAGTTTCGGGGTGAACCTGCCAAAAAGGGCCAGGTCCAACAGTGCGTGACTGACTGTATGAGTGAGTGATTAAATGTGTCTTACTAAATGCATGGGTTAGTGACTAAACAGTCTGAATGTGTGCATCAGTATGTCTGTTGTTGTGTAAGCTGCTGCATGTGTTGATCAGTAGCTATATGAGTGGCTATATGGGTTATTGATTGGTTGCCCAAGTATTTGAATGGGAGACTGAGTGTGTGTGTGGGTGGCTGGGAGGTGTGTGACTCTGTGCATAGATGTGTGAGCAGTTGATTCACTAGGTGTATGAGTTCAAGAGTGCATGTGGAAACAGCTATATGGGCGGTTGACTGTGTGCATGGGTGTGTTGGTGAGTGAATGGATATCTCAGTGCTACATGTACAAGTAAGTACATATGTAAAACACAGTGCATTTGAGAGTTGGCATATATAAATGACTATACATGAGAGCCAGTGAATGTGCGAGTGGCTGTATGGATCATTGTGTACTTGTATCAGTGATTGTATAAGATAGTAAGTATGTGTTAGTATATGTTTGAATAAGTAAGGTGTTGTGTGTATAACTGTATAGTTGACGAAATGGAAGTGTGATTGATTCTTTGCATGACTGACTAGGTGTGTGAGTAACTCCATGGATGAGTGGCAGTGTGTGACTGTCTGTATAGGTGTATGAGTGCATATGATAGTGTTGTATTGATGAGTGACTGTATGTATGAGTGATTCTATGGGTGAATCAGTGAATGTGTGTGTAGACCTAGGAATCAGTGAGTGCGTATGTAGTAACTGGTATTGGTGTGTCAATGGTTTCAAGAATGGTAGTCTGTATTTAACACTGGGTGTATCAAAGGTTATATTAGTGTGTGAGAAGGTGCATCATATTACCACATGAATGATATCATCAGTGATGTGATCAGTGATGTCAAATGAGATGTCATCAGTGATGTTATCAGTGATGTCATTTGAGATGTCATCAGTGATGTCATCAGCGATGTCACTGACCATGTCATGAATGATGTAATATGTGACATCATCAGCAGTGGATTGCGGGTGCGCTAAATATAGTTAGTACAACTAACTATATAGGAGCAATTTCAATGGTTTTTTAAATGCTAATTCCTAACTATGTAAGGCCTGAAACCTATGGTTTTTTAAGTGAATTTGCAAGGTTTTTAAAATGCTAATTCCTATAAGGCCTGAAACCTATGGTTCTTTAAGTGAATTTTCAAGGTTTTTTAAATGCTAATTCCTAACTATATAAGGCCTGAAACCTATGGTTTTTTAAGTGAATTTGCAAGGTTTTTTAAATGCTAATTCCTAACTATATCAGGCGTGAAACCTATATTTTTTTTCAATAAATTTCAAAGGTTCTGTAAATGCTAATTCTATTAGCTGATAACGTTTATATATGTTATTATCCTTCTGGGACCACCTGAGCAGCCATCTTGTTTCTCAGGAGAAGTGAGGCACAAGAGAGTACAAAACAAGAGTGGAAAACGCGAAAAGGGGGCAGAGTTGAGACCCCCTGACCCCCTAGCCCTTCTCAGGGGGTCCCAGAAGGACCACCAAGTGCAAGATTTTTTTAAATCGCGGGGTATGTGCACGGTACGTGTAACGTACGCGTACGGTGCGCGTACCCCGCGATGTTTAAAAATTCTTTTTTTTTTTTTGCCCTTGGGGGTCCTTTTGGGACCCCCTGAGAAGGGCTAGAGGGTTGGGGGGGTCTCTACCCTGCCCCTTTTTCGTGTTTTCCACTCTTGTTTTGGGCTCTCTTGTGCCTCAGTTCTCCTGAAAAACAAGATGGTGGCCAACACTTCCTGGTTTGGACAGTTTGGAATGTTGACAATCGACTGCCAGCCAATCAGATACTCGCTCGCGCACGTAAGGGTACGCGTACGGTACGCGTACTGTACATGTACGGTGCGCGTACGGTGAGCGCACATAGATATATATTTGCTCAAATTCTATTTTCTCAACAACTACTGGAGGGATTTTCACCAAATATAGAAAAGGCACTACTGCATACCTGTCCCTACCATTTTGCCAAGTTTGGTGTAATTCCGTTCAGCCGTTCGGGCTGTAGCCGTGTCTAAAGGTCCCATAGAAAATGCCATTTGAAAAATTTCAAATTCAATGTTCTCAAGAACTACTGGAGGGATTTTCACCAAACATAGCAAAGGCACATCTGCATACCAGGCCCTACCATTTTGCCAAGTTTGGTGTAATTCCATTCAGCCGTTTGGGCTGTAGCCGTGTCTAAAGGTCCCTATGGAAATTAACATGGGGAAAACACGTTTTGGGACCCCCCTTTCGGCCCCCGCTTGACGAATCCCCCCGAAACTTTCAGGGAAGGAGCGGAGCGGAGCTGGCCAAAATTCTGGAAAATTACACACAGATTCCTCAATCGGCGCCAAAGTTATTCCCAATAGAATGTTGAGCGCATATAGATATATAATTTGCTCAAATTCAAATTCTCAACAACTACTGGAGGGATTTGCACCAAATATAGAAAAGGCACTACTGCATACCTGTCCCTACCATTTTGCCAAGTTTGGTGTAATTCCGTTCAGGCGTTCGGGCTGTAGCCGTGTCTAAAGGTCCCATAGAAAATGCCATTTGAAACATTTCAAATTCAATTTTCTCAAGAACTACTGGAGGGATTTTCACCAAACATAGCAACGGCACATCTGCATACCAGGCCCTACCATTTTGCCAAGTTTGGTGTAATTCAGTTCAGCCGTTCGAGCTGTAGCCTTGTCAGAATGTCCCTATGGAAATTAACACGGGGAAAAAACGTTTTGGGACCCCCCTTTTTTCTCGGCCCCCGCTTGACGAATCCCCCCGAAACTTTCAGGGAAGGAGCGGAGCGCATCGAGGCAAATGTAAGTAAAATTACAGGCAGATCCCTCAATAGGCGCCAATGTTATTCCCAATAGAATTTTCGGAATTTCCTATGGTAACTAGGTCCTAACTATATATACCTACTGGCGACCGCCAGTAGGTAATATATATATATATATATATATATATATATATATATATATATATATATATATATATATATATATATATATATATATAATAAATATATATAGAGAGAGAGAGAGAAAGAGATATATATATATTTACACTTCAAGGTACATAGATGTGGAGTGAGGTATAGAAAATCTACCAATATTTACCTGTCGATTTACCTGTCGATTTTCATGTCCTCAATATTTTGGCTACAATATTAGGGATGACGGTATACCCTAGTTGATTTTCAGGACCCACGCCGTATGTATGTATATGCTTCCTCTTAGAAGAAATGCTTCAATGTAAACTTAGATACTGTTTCAGTGTGCATTCTCAATGCCTAATTCAATCTATTTTAGGGTGAATGGAGCCGATATTACGATCACAGATTTTTCTTGTGAATCAGGGACACGTCCTGAGTCCAAGTTGACTTGGCTTACCTTCCATCTCTTTGGTTCTCTCTTTCTTTCAATATGAATGACTCAGTGGAAGTATTTATGGAAACATTAATATTGTGCTACCATAATATGAGATGACATGCATGACCCTACTCTCTCCATCCTCCCTTCCACTTGTGTCCTGCCTCTCAATCTCGGCTCCTGTACCTCCTTTTCCCCATCCTCTCCTGCTTCACCCTTTTTCTCTCTAGACCTCAGCGTTCACCTCTCTCACTCTTCCCATTTAGCATGATCTTTCAACCTCTAATGAGTTTTATGAGTGTGATAGACTATACCAGTGTAGCTGAAGTCAATTATACTATTCTTTATTCTTCGTATCTTGTTCCCCAAGGGCTATTGCACTTAAAATGGACTCGTCAAATATACATGTGGAGGTCTCCATACGCTCCAGTAGCTGCTAAGCTGAGCAGTCAGGGCGTACTCCTGTAACTGGCAATAGGCTTGGAACCAAGACTTGGGGGCTTATTACAAGCCCGGCGGTCTACAGATCACCACACTTGCTGGGAACTGGCAGTGGCGGTCTTCCGACCACCCTATTATGACTATGGCGGTCCGGCTGCCCTGGGACCCAAGCAGCCGTCAGGTATCAGAGATCCCCGGTGGTGGCGCAGGGATCTTAAGGCCGCAATATGTTTGGTGAGCCCCCTGTCTGCATGCACCCACATTTTCCTGCATAGAACGAAATGCACAACATTGTGCATTTCGGTCCGTGCAGGAACATGCTTTGATGTTCCCATTGCTGTACCAGCTAGTCGCATTCAGAGTTTGCGCTTTTGGGGCTGGGGCCCAGGAATCTGGTGGGAGCTCTGAAAACAGTTGCAATCATCAGGAGCAGAAGCTCCCTTGATTAGAGTCAGGTTAAACCAAAATTTGAAATCATGTTACCTCAAGAACGCTAAGTCATAAAAAAATGTTCCGGTGGTTCTTGGTTCGGTGCCATCTGGCCGACACAATGAAGAGCACCCGGAAAATGCACAACCTTTGTGTTGTTCTTATCCTGAAACAGCAGATACAGTTACCCCACCAAATCACCATCACACTGGAGATAAAGGAATGCAAAAAAAAACAAGGCAACAGACCTTCTAGAACTATGCACCCCACAATCTGGAACTACAACCCAGTATCCATTAACACTGCTCCAACCTTGCTCCAATTTAGGAAAACTCTGAAGGCGCGTTTCTTTAAAGAACATTACATCACATCATATTCCCAGCAAACTTCTGCTGTCCACCCAGCTACCTCTCCCATCACTCATTTACTGTAACGTTGGCCTTCTACAGCGCCCTGCCGCCTTTCAGCTAGGGTTGGGCTGCACAAATACCAAATATAGGTAAATCTTGGATGCAAATCCTCGTGGTCATAGACAGGCTCCATCTACAAATTAGTCCTCCAAACTGGTCTAAATTAGCTAAGCCTTCCTTAGTCTCCTTTTTAGCTAAATCAATTTTACTCCACGGAGGCAGTCAAGGGTTTTGTCCTCCAAACAAGGACAGCTGCTTTGCTTTGCTGTCTGTAGCTAGGCCTCGTCTAAGCCTAGAGGAGAACCTACATTGAGGTGTCTGGAGTTCTCATGTCATTCTTTGAGCTGGTGCTGCATATCTTTGACTCCGAGTACAAAATGAGCACCAGGAACTAGCTACTGAGATCCAGTACTTGCCAACCGAGAGCACTTACAAACAGCCAACGGCCCATTGACATGATGGACCCGGGGAGGCAGCTGGAGGCAATCGTCAGAGTGAGGTTTGTTTGTGTTTGCCTTCAATCACAGGCAAATTTGCCACTTGACAAGGTAGTGAAAATCCTATTAGTCAAGAACAAGAGACCTTGGTCTCCAGGCCTTTGCTCAGAAGCCTCTTGTTGCTTCAGACCTCTCCTCTGTTAATCAGCGTCATCTTTTATCGTGTATCCCTGCTAAAACCAACATGGTATTCACGTACTAAGGAGGGTGGGTCAATCCCCTGAGTGATCAATGATTCAAGAGCAATGTTTTCATCTGTTTCCCAAGCGGCAAAGTTTGTTGAGTCATTTGTGTGCCGGTGGGTAGACCATTCCACAGGGACCGTGCTTGGGGTATAAGGGAGCACCGCTGTGCCCCTGCTCACTTTCTTTGGTGCAAACAAAACGGTTTTATCACATGATTTGAGTGATCTTTCTAGCTGGTAAAATAAGATTTTGGTCCACCTACATTCTTGCCAAAGACAAATGAATGAATGATGCTCATGGGTTTAGGTTTTACTCTTGCTTTGACTGTAAACGTGGATTCTTCTGCATGTTGGCTAGTGTACTAGTGGTGGAATTCAGAACCACCAACAGATTCCTTGTATCATTTTTCGTTGGCCTTGTCATAACAGAGTTACTGTAATCCAACTGATAGCCAACCACTATTCTGGCTATGGTTGTACTGTCTTTTTTTCTTCAGTAAAATGGGTTTTTTTGTTGCTTCAGATTATAATTTGCTGTAGACACTACAACATTGTGGTGGTGCATTAATATGGCTACGTCGCAGGTAACTCCTAACGCCTGTGCCTTTCTGCAATGCTTGTGGCTTCATCAGCAGCTCAGCACCTAAAGAAGCATAAAAAGAGGGAAGGGATAGAAAGTAAAAGATGGTCGATGGGAACAGAGCAAGAACCAAATGAACAAATAGCGGGTAAAATGAAACAATGCCAACGATCAAGCAAAGGCAGAACAATGAAAAGAGGAGGAAACGGTATTATAAGAAGCTGCAGGAAAAGAACCGACCTAGAAAAGAGGAACAAGAAAAAGAGAGCACGTTGAGAATAATTCAAAGCAAATAAAATTGATAGAAATACACAGCAACATTGAGAGGTGAGGGGAGACAGCAGCACGAAAAAGAGCAGAGGTAAACGAACAGAGCAAAAATCATAGAGCTATGCAGAAGAGAGTAATCTTCAAAAATATAAAAACACAAGAGGGAGAGATATGAAAAGAGAGACTGCAGACAAAATGGATACCAAGCTTGAAAAGAGGTGTAGAGAAAGAGAGAAAATTGAATATAATGAATATCGAAAGAAAGCAGAAGGAAAATGGGTAGATTTTTTTAGTTGGAGATCATAATGTGAGCCAGATACCACATGGGATCAATGCACATATTGCTGAGTTATATGTGTCATTTGCAGGACAATGGCTCTCAACGGTTATTTAATGTACAGGCTCACATGCTTTTATGTAGTCTGCATACTGCAGATACCTGCAGGTCACAGATAGTTATCCCATTGAGAAATCTGAGTAGGTTACAGAGATTTGAGTATCATGCATTTACACGTTTGGATCACAATGAGACGGAGCAGTGGGTTAATGACATTTTCTGTGGGGTTCTGTCTATAATAAATTGGTAAAAAATGCCAGTCTAAGTGAGACAGCTTTTACAAGGCAGTGCACTCAGAGTGGAAGCTCTGTATCAGAGAAATCCTACGATTAAAAAGAGAAACCTTAAGCAAAAACACATATTGGAGAAGTGTGGCTCAATGGTTAGAGCGGCAGACCCTGATGCAGAGGTCTGGCCTGGGACCAGGGTTCGATTCCCGCCTCGGCGGGTCTTGGGCTCAAAAATTCCACGGACCTGATAATTCTTGCCTCGGTGCCTATTCCAATCATGGAGTCCTACTCTGCAACTCTGGGCAATAGCTTGCTTAATCTCCACAACAGCCCCCACAACGCTAAGGATGCCTGGCCTCCACCTTGGGGGTGCCCAGGAGTGGACACCTCACAGGGAAAGCCAGGATGGGTTCCACTGCGGTATTCGTACAAGCGCCTTGAGACTCTTGCGGGTGAGTAGTGCGCTATACAAGTATCAATTTAATTTTACATATTGAAAAATGTACTCCTAAAAGACATCAATATTGTTTCGACGACCACCTCAGACTCCAAGGCCTCCTTGGTGACTGGATCAGCACAGCAGTGGTTAGTGGCGGGGACCAAACAGACATTCTCATGCTCTTACGACTTAGAGGCTGGCGAGGGACTGCGGTTCAGAGTCACCCCGTGGCATGGGAGACCTTGGTGCCATGGGCCCAGGTAGCCATGGGTCCAGGAGGTTCATCTTATATCCTATGCCTAAGAAAGTGATGTACAGTGACGGATGTATAGCGGGAGCACGAGGCAGCCAGGTCTCGTAAGAAAAGAAATGGGGGGGGGGGGAGACTGGCAAGCACGGTAGCCAGAGCCCATTCTGGAGGTGCCCTCCCAGTGCCAGTCCTTCCACTTTCACTCAGCGTATGAAGCAGAGGCATCTAGAATATTGGTGTATCATTGATAAAAGAAACTTTATTTTTGGGCTTTATTTTAGAAGACAAGTGGGGCATATGTACAAAGAAGTGGCGGAGTGAGGCATTAGCTGTCATGGCTTAATGCCTTACTCGGCTACTTCAGAAACGTAAGGCTGCACCATATTTGCAAGAATATGGTGCAGCCTTGCGTTTTCCCCTGCGCTGGCGCTACACTTAGCAGTGTAGCGCCAACGCAGGCACCCTTGCACCATAGTGCAAGGGTGTCTGCGTGCAGGGGAAGATTGTTTATGAGTAGGAAGGTGTCCCTTCCTGCACATAACCAATCTTTAAATACCGTTTTGTCACTTTTATGGAAGTTACAAAATGTCATTTTTTTAAAAAGATTGTTTACGTGCAGGAAGGGATACCTTCCTACACGTTTTGCTTTTTCCTTGTGTACTGCACAAGGCAGCACACATGGAAAAAGCAAAAACGAGGAGAAATAAAGCATTTCTCCTCGTTTCGGCAAGTTAAGACCAGGTTTTTCCTGGGCTTAATCTTGCCGCTGCGTCCTATTTACGCCACCCTTGGAAAATGTGATGCATCTTCGAAATCAATTGGTGTTGCGTTTGAACGCCCACTGCAACATTCATTGCCCTCCCCTTTCACGCTAAGTGTAGCATGAAAGGGTGCCTTATTTACAAAGCTGCATTAAGGCGGCGTTAAGCCATGTTAAGTGGCTTAACCCTGCCTTGTAAATAAGGCAAAGACCCTATCACCACAGGAACATCCTAAAAAGTGATGCTCCCGTGGCGATAGGAGCTTGTACATATACCCCAATGTTCGCCTACAGGGTTGTGTTGTCAGTAGATCTGTAACATGTCCATGTTCATCTGGACTCCTTCCCGGATTTACGTGTAGCAGGCACTTTACTTCTGTCGTGCAGCGATACCTGGTGTGTGGGAGCTCTCGACCTGACTTTGGAGATGATTAATATGACTTTAAAAAGAATGTGGTTAAGGTTACAACTCACCCGTACTCCATACTTCTGTTTAAGGAAAACGGACTGCATTAAAAAAAAAAAAACCTGCTTTATTTAAAAGCAGTCCCAGACATGGAGCTTTGCTGAGCCTAGCAGGCCACCATACCTGGAAGGCCCAGCCATTCTCAATGGGGTCGCAAATTGCGAGTGCCTCATGAATATTGATGAGGCATGCAATTTGCGACCCCATTGAGAATCACTAACAGTGTCTCTGACACTGTTGTACATGTCATTTTGCGAGTCGCAAATTGCTATTCGCAATTGAGCGCAATTTGCGACTCGCAAAATGACATGGTTGTATGTCTGGCCCATAGGCTTATATTTTAGATGGCTCACAGTTCATCAGAAGCATAAAAAGAACTATTAACTTCAAATAAAGTATAAAGAGCCATTGTAGATAAAAAGGGGTATGCTTTTTCAAATATCATTAGCCCCAAGCACATTTTCCATAGATTTACCATGGATGTTCTAAGATTGGACCATATTGCAGTCAAATACCTTGGTTGCAACTACAACTAACGTGAAATACATTTTAAATACTAAATTCAATTAAAT
Source organism: Lissotriton helveticus (assembly GCF_964261635.1). Taxonomy (NCBI): domain Eukaryota; kingdom Metazoa; phylum Chordata; class Amphibia; order Caudata; family Salamandridae; genus Lissotriton; species Lissotriton helveticus. Next base: position 226,946,368 of record NC_136065.1, read on the forward strand.
AATGATTGCTGAACCTTTGTTTCTGTTCCTTCCTAATCTGCGAGAGTTCCTTATCTTCTGGCTATGATATTGTGTATTACAGTGTTTCCTCAACGTTGCAGTCTCACCCTTGTGATGTAAGACTCAGAGATTCTAGCAGCAATGAACCTCCATAGATGCCTCCTATCGATTTGTGTTTATTTTCCAGCACCCACCTTTGAAATTGACGATCTCCATGAATAGTTCTCCTTCCAAATTGACATGTACAACTCCTGTTATATATGATGAAAATAAAAAAACTTTATAAGGGTGATCCTGTTGTGGGGAATATTCCAAATTAATAAATTTGTCAAGTTCAAAATTGTGAACGTTTTCCTTTTCAAAAATGTTTCTACAAGTCCTTTTGTCGTTAGGCCAACATAGATTATGTTGAACCTCCTATAGAGCCTCTTATTTGCTTCCTTATGTAGGCATACATACGTATACCTACTTCATGGCTTCCTTTTACCCTTCGACGACTTCTCCCATCCTCCTGCTTTTTTGTTTTTCCATTTTGTTCCAATCCCATATTATTTTTTTTCTAATGCCTAACCCCAACCATTCCAAATGTGCACCTCACCCCAAGCCCCCTTTCCTCGACCCACCTTAATGTTCTTAATTTCTTGTTTTCCCTCTGTGCATTTTCCTGTTGATGTTACAACAAATATAGACACCTCGACATCTACCAGTTTTTAATTTTGAGGTAACCCAGTGCATTCCTGTTATGTGTTTTAAACATAATTCATCTTAACATTTTTACTCTCTTAGGGATCTTAAGAACATTTCAATGTATTTTCAATGCCAGACATGGCATACAATACCTTGCCAGCTGCTTTTTTAACATCATTCTGTTTATTCATCACTTTGGAAACTTTTAAGTTGGAAATTTGCCTGTCAGCATTTTGCCAATTTGCCACGCTCCCCATATCATCACTGGTCTGCTAGTGTACAGTACACCTATTTTACATATTTGTGTTTCTTTATTTCACTTGGCTCATTATAGTGCTGTTACCCTATCCTAATTCTGTAGATGTATCCATCTTTCCAATTGCGTTACACATGAGCTACTATGGTGCTTTATCTTTATGTTTATGTGCTGATGGTATATCCTTTGTGAATCCCCTGGGTCTGGTTTGCTATGGTGCAGTATTACTTATATTCTTCTATTGACATTTGCAATGTACCATGTCCTGCTAATCTACATTTAATATTTATATAGATCAGGATTTCTGCAGACCTGACTTAATGTAGGACGGTATTGTTAAGGCGGTGCTGTGGATTTAGTACTGCACAATACTCTTTTCCTTTGTTAGGGTTCTATATTTTGCTAATTATTGCACAGAATTCAGTTGTTAGTGATCTGCAGCTTTTTTTTTAGAGGGAAACACCAGGTTAACCTAAAAGTCTGCTTTTTCCTGGCAGGCTGTGCAGTAATGTTGCCTACATCCTTGGCACCATTGCTGAAGATGAGATTGGAGCATCACACCTGGTGCTGCTCGCTGAGAGGCCTATCACAAAGGATTTCAGCCTTCTGGGCATGCTGGCAGCCATGCTGAAGTGGGATGATTCTGAAGCAGTGATGAATGCAGCAGGCACACTGGGCACCTTGGTAAGGATTCTGCAATACCTTATATATCTGCTAGTGTGGAAAGAAGGATGAGGCTTGAGAATTATTAGAACATTGGAATGTGGAACACTCCGTTGAAGACAAGGAAGTGCCCATTTTTCTATGGCAGTTAAGGCCCCCAAAACAACATTCCAATGTTGTTTTCACAAAGGCCTCTGGAGCCCGAGGGGATATAAACCCCTCGGGCTCCGAGAGGCCTTTGTTTTATTTGTTAGATCATTTTGCCCTCTAGTGGCAGAATGTTCTAATAGCCTTATAGCCCTTCGTAGCTGAGCTATACCGGCTATTAAAGTCCAGCTCCTTTGTTAAAGGCCCTCGCCGAACGCTGGAGTGGGTCTTTAATAGCTGGTATAGCCCACTACGGCGGGCTATAAGGCTATATTAGAGCATTGGAATGTTGAGAGCTCCATTGAAGACAATTGAGTAGCTCTGTGCTTCTAATGGCTGTTCTAATAGCCTTAAGACCCTTCTGCCTAGGGCTCTCCATCGTTATAGGCCCTTGCCTGCGGCTCCGGCCTATAACTTGGGTTCAAGGCCTCTAACCAACAGTATAGCCCTCAGCAGCTGGCTATAGGCCTATAACCTAACCTTTCCCAGACGCTTTCAACAGCATCCCTTTCTTCAGCCGAAGTGGGGCTTAGAAGCTCCAGCAGACCTGCATCTACTAAAGAAAGCTTAGATAAACAAATCATTGAAAACTGAACCACTGAAGCAGGACAAAATAAACAGGCAGTTAGAAACAGCAACAAAACAAAGGGGTGACATAGCAACAAATCCAATCAATCAGCCTGTTGTGGGCACATGAAAGAACATCTATGGAGACAGCGATGAAAAACTCCCAAACTGTAATATGACAAATCATATCATTAAGATGGAAAATATTTGATTACTTTGGAACTGAAGGGCATTTTGAATCTCACCTTGAAACAGTAACAATGATATATATATATATATATATATATATATATATATATATATATATATATATATATATATATATATATATAATATCTCTGAAAAAACCATAGGTTTCAGGGACGTTATAGTTAGCTGGACATTTCACTCTTACAAAACCATAGAAATTCCACCGTTATAGTTAGTTCAGCTAACTATAACTTTCGCACCCGCAATGCACTGCTCATGACGTCACATATTACATCATTCATGACATGGTCCGTGACATCAAAGATGACATCACTGATGACATCTCAAATGACATCACTTATGACATCATCCAGTGACTGTGTGTTTTTGTAAAATTTAAATATGTTTTATATATATTCCAAGGTGTATTGAAGAATGAGTGGGTGTATAAGTGTCTGGATCGAGAATTTAGTAGGTGAGTGACTGACTGTATAAGTGAATGATTAAATGTGTCTTACTGAATGCATGGGTTAGTGACTAAACTGTGTGAATGTCTGTATCAGTCTGTCTGTTGTTGTCCATGGTGCTGTGTGGGTTGGTCAGTAGCTACTTGAGTGTCTATGTAGGTTATTGATTGGTTGTCTGAGTATTTTTTTGGGAGACTGTGTGTTTGTGGGTGGGTGGGAGGTGTGTGACTGTGCATTGCTGTGTGATAGGTTAATTCACTGGGTGTATGGGTTCAAGAGTGCATGTGGAAAAAGCTGTATGGGTGTGTGAGTGTGTGTATGGGTGTGTTGGTGAGTGAATGGATGTTACAGTGGTACATGTCCAAATAACTACATATGTAAAAGGCAGTGTATGTGAGACTTGAATTATATAAATGACTGTACATGATAGTCAGTGATTGTGAGACTGGCTGTATGGATGAGTGTGTACTTGTATCACTGATTATATAAGAGAGTAAGCATGCATTAGTATCTGTATGAATAGGTGAGGTGGTGTGTGTATAACTGTATAGGTGAGTAAATGGGAGTGTGATTGATTCTTAGCATGACTGACTAGGTGTGTGAGTAACTGCATGGATGAGTGACGGTGTGTGAGTGTCTGTACAGGTGTATGAGTGCATATGATAGTGTTGTATTGATGAGTGACTGCATGTATGCGTGATTGTATGAATGAGTGGATGTGTGTGTAGACCTAGGAATCAGTGAGTGCGTATGTAGTAACTGGTATTGGTGTGTCAATGATTTAGAAAATGGTAGTCTGTATTTTACAGTGGGTGTTTCAAAGGTTATATTGGAGTGTGAGGAGTGGCATCAGATTTTCAAATGGATGATGTCATCAGTGATGCCATTTGAGATGTCATCAGTGATGTCACTGACCATGTCATGAATGATGTAATATGTAACGTCGTGAGCAGTGCATTGCGGGTGCGCGAGTTATAGTTAGGTGAACTAACTAAATCGGTGGAATTTCTATGGTTTTGTAAGAGTGAAATGTGCAGCTAACTATAACGTCCCTGAAACCTATGGTTTTTTCAGGGAATTTCTAAGGTTTTTTAAATGCTAATTTCTAACTATAACGAACATGAAATCTATGTTTTTTTCAGTGAATTTCAATGTTTTTTTAAATGCTAATTTCTAACTATGACATCCCTATTAAGTCTCCTTGTGGAGAAGCGTGGCTCAGTGGTTAGAGGCGGCAGACCCGGAAGCTGAGATCGGCCGTGGACCAGGGTTCGATTCCCCGCCTCGGCGGGTCTCGGGCTCAAAATTCCACAGACTCGACAATTCTCGCTCCGGTGCCTACTCGACTCACGGGGTCACACTCTGCGACTCTGGGCAATAGCTTGCTTAATCTCCACTACGGCCCCTCGCGGCGGGATGCCTGGCATTCACCTTGTGGATACCCTGCCAGGGTATCTCACAGGGGAATACCAGGACGGGTTCCCTAAGCAAGCGCCTTGAGACCCCTGGGTGATTCGTGTGCTATATAAATCGAAATACATTTACATTTACATTTGAATCCTGAAGGTCCCTGGTGGCAAAGTAGCCCACCAAGTACATCCAGTAAGCGCCACAGACCTGCATTTCAGAGAGGTGTTCTGAGGCCACGCCCCTTTTTACACCACACTACAAACATGGCTTCTGGCGCCCCCTGGTGCTTTGTAAATTGGGGGATTAAATCCCCTTGAGTCCTGAGGGTCCCTGGGGTCCAACTAGCCCACCAGGTACCTCCAGTAAGCACCACAGAGCTGCGTTGCAGAGAGGTGTAAAAAGGGGCGTGGCCTCGGACCACCTCTCTGCAAGGCAACCCTGTGGCGCATACTGGAGGTACCTGGTGGGCTAGTTGGTCACCAGGGAGCCCCAGTATTGAAGGGGAATTAATTCCCCATCTTAAAAAGCGCCACAGGGCGTGTTTGCAGAGTGTTGCTAGGAGGGGGCGGGGCCTCCGGCACAATGCCGGTCTTTTTTTTTTTTTAGAAGGGGGGCTGTGTGTTCCCCCTTCTTTTTTCTTTTTTTGGGCCCTGGGACCCCATCCCCCAGACCCTGAGACCTTTAAAAAAAAAAATCTAAACGGGAAGGGGGCCGCGTGGGCCCCCCTCCCGTGGCCAATTCCGGCCCCGGGGACCCTATCCCCCGGGGCATGGCCACATATATGTATTAATTTAAGGAGGGGGCTGCGAGGCCCCCCTTCCTGAGGCCTCTATTGGCACCAGGGACCTCATCCCCCGGGCCGACCTATATTTTTTTGGGGGGGAAGGAACGCATGGCCCCACTCCCGGGCCACTTCTAGCCCCGGGGGCCCCACCCCCCGGGGCCAGCCCTATCCGTTGGGGACCGTGGGGGGGGACCCAATGCCCCTACAGTCCCGCCGGCTCCCCGTCTCCTGCGGGATCAAGAATTGCTTTTCCACACGGGGAGCTGCAGACATGCTGCTCCCCTTATGGAAAAACATTCGGCTTTGGATTTTGGAAGAGAGAGCAGGTTTCCCTGCTCTCGCTTCCAAAATCCGAAGCAAGTTTGCTATGACTGTCATAGCAAACAGCAGTGTCCCGGGGGTGGGCACCCTGTGACACTGCAGGACCAGGCTGTCATGCCTCGGGACTCCCCTACACTGTCCCTTTAAGAAGTGTGCTATTTAAAGCACCGGGACACAAGGAGCGACGCTTCACGTTCTTGCGTCAAGCTCCCTTCGTTTCCGCATCCGTCCTGTTTCCTGTGCCTGACTTCCGTTTTTGCCTTGAGTTCCTGTTGTGTGCGCTTTGCTAAGGAGAGTTTCCGTCTCTCCTCTTTCCGAAGCGGTTCTTGGATTTCTCTTCTATTTGCACCGCATTGCTGTTTCCAGGCGTTTGCTTTGGCGCCTGCATGTACGAGTGCTGCCGGTTCACGGCATTCTACATTGAACTTCCTCCTGCCTTGCCTTTGAGTCCCGCCCGGCGGCCGGGCTTTGCTCCGCCATCCGGCTGGGCTCGAAACTCTACGTGAACCTTCCACTCACCTTTCCCTTGAGTCTCGCCCGGCGGCCGGGCTACGCTCCGCCATCCGGCTGGGCTCAGCTGTGTGTTTTCCTTCGAGGGTGTTTCTCCAGACAGCCGGGCTTGGTCTCCGCTGCCTGGTGTTTGTTTTCCACACATCCCTTCATTTTTCCCCTTAGGTAGTTTAGCTAGTTTTCCTCCTACTAGTCCCCTTCTATTCCGCCCTCTACATTTTCCCTTACTGGATTCATCATTCTGGAATTCTACGCCCTGCATTTGGAGTGATTCTTGCGTGGACCATAGTGGGTACTGCTTTCAGCTTCACTACAGGGAATCACGAGGGTCAAGCCATCATAAGAAGAGTTGGGCTAAAGGTTCCTTATATACCACTCGCTAGTGAATGGTTCTTCAAGACTTCTACAAGACAACTGAAGTGAGAATTGTACCAATCAACTGTAGTATCTCTACTATATTTAGTACATGCCCATTAACACATTATGTCATCTTTGTCACAGCTCCAGATGAAGTTCCTTATATAAACTCTACATGCACATTCTACAACACGATAGGAACCAGGGGTATGTGCTGTTTCTATTTGTAGGTAGCATAGTGTTTTCTTTTAGTGTGCAAATGATTGTTACTTACTTACCTTTCTTTGCAGCCCACCAGTTTACCAGTTCCCCAATTGATGTACCACACATAGAATCCAGAAGATCACCATCGAACACCACTATTTCCATTCCCTCCTTTCCTTGTTTTGTTTCCCTGTTTTCCCCTGGCGTGTCTCTCGTACTCTAGTGCTTGATAGAGTCGGAAGGCCGTAGGGGAAGGCTGTGGACTATTCTTCGGATTCCTGACGCTCCTGCGGAACCAACCTGCAATCCTTACACAGGCCCTGGGGGGTGGTCTAAAGTGATTGTGGGTCTGATACAATTCAGCGCATTATCGTGGTTATGGCAAGAAGTCTCTATGATCAAGAGACATACCATCTCGATAGATGGATGCCTTTTGCTCTTTTTCCTGCTTTTCCTGTTCTTGTGTTCTCGAAGCCAGCCAGCTACATTAGTGGCTTTTTAGACCCCCGTTTTTTTCTGTTTATTATATTGGAGTGTTGGCAGCCAATTAGAATAAAGCTCGTGGTCGGGAGGGGTCGGGACTCCACTGCGGCCATAGATATCAAAACTTTTATGTTTTGAATTTCTCAGCAACTACTGAACGGATTTACACCATTTAAAAAAAAAAGGTCGCTTTCTGAACAAAGCACTACCTTTTTGCCAAATTTGGGGTAATTCCGTTCAGCAGTTCAGGATGTAGCCTGTCTTAAATTTTCCTATGGAAATTAACATGGAAACAAGTTTCTAACTATAACTACCTACTGGCAACCGCCAGTAGGTAATATAGACACATACACACATACATATGTGTATATATATATATATATATATATATATATATATATATATATATATATATATATATATATATATATATATATATATAATAAAGAGAGAGCCCAAACCTTTGAGGCGGGTAATCTCAGGAACCACAGCACCAATCACAACACCCAATACAGTGTTGGAAAGGCCAGTTGCAGCAGAAGGACATAGGCTATGCAGACGCCCACCATATACATTTAAAAGGTAAAAGAACCGTGCCAGCAAAGTAGTCCCTTGTGGGCATGTCTGCGTTGTGCTGTGGGCGTGACAAACGCTGGGGGCGTGTGGTACGTTCCGCCCTTCATGCCATGCCTCATATCGTGTGCTGTGGGCGTGAGCGTGTGCGGGGCGTGGGATTACGGAAAAAAAAACGAGCGTTGTGCCCAATATTTCATTGTTTTTTCTTCCCAGGTTCTGTACATTCCGGCTCCAGGTGTCCACCCTGCTCCCTTCAAATACCCCTCCACCCCATAATCATAACCCACCCTTACTCCTTAAAATACCCCAACACCATTAAACACTAACCCATCTTAACCCTATAAATATACCATGTACCCCAAAACCCAAACCTATCCCTAAACCCTAAAAATACCCCTGTACCCCAAAACCCAAACCTAGCCCTGAACCCTATAAATACCCCTGTAGCTCAAAACCCAAACCTACCCCTGAACCCAAAAAATACCCCTGTACCAAAAAAAAACCAAACCTAGCCCTGAACCCTAAAAAAACCTGGACCCCAAACCTACCCCTGAACCCTAATATACCCCTGTACCCCAAAACCCAAACCTAGCCCTGAACCCTTAAAATACCCCTGTACCCCAAAACCCAACCCTTCCCCTTAACCCTAAAAAAACCCTGTACCCCAAAACCCAAACCTAGCCCTGAACCCTAAAAATAACCCTGTACCCCAAAACCCAAACCTACCCCTGAACCCTAAAATACCCCTGTACCCCAAAACCCAAACCTAGCCCTGAACCCTAAAAATACCCCTGTACCCCAAACCCAAACCTAGCCCTGAACCCTTAAAATACCCCTGTACCCCAAAACCCAAACCTACCCCATAACCCTAAAAATACCCCTATACCCCAAAACCCAGCCCTGAACCCTAAAAATACCCCTGTACCCCAACACCCCTACCTATCCCTAAACCCTAAAACTACCCCATAACCCAAAACTATATCTGAACCCCTAAAAATACCCAAACACCCCAAAACATATACCTCAGTACCCCAAAACATATACCCCTATACCCATACTTACCTTATCCAAACATTAAAAAAACATGCTTTTACCATTCATGCATTTACAACGAATTTCGTTGTAAATGTATGCATGGTAAAAGCATATAAAATGTAATGCCATGCGTTATAATGGCATTGCGGAGTCATGGTACTTTCGTAATGAAAGTATGCGGAGTGATGGTATGCGGAAAGAAAGTTGCAGAATAATGGGTGTTTACCCTCCCCCGGTAAGTACATTGGTGGCACGGCGGCCCACATCTCCAGCAACATACTCATATTTTTTCACCACCGATTTGAAAAATGCACAGGTCTCTCTCATTGATGGCCAGCACCGACATACACTTTTAGACACACCTCCCACCACAAGTTCTAGAATTGCGAACTTTAGAGCTGGGGAGCTACGTTCGAATCTCGGCATCAGCTCAACATCCTGTGATTCCAGGCAAATCGCTTTGTCTCCCCGTGCCTACCACAAAAGAATGTGTTCTTCTGTAATGTAAATTGTGCTCATGCAATGTTGTCGTGTTCGCGCTATATAATATTGCAAGGAAAAATAAAGTAGGGAAACTCGAGTTCACACACTACTGAACGCGCACTCTTAAGTGCATCAGCAGTGCACTGTGAATCGGAGCGTTTCACAGGCCTGTCACAGATAAGAAATGCTATCAAAACGAAATCCTACAAAACAATATACTACTGGCCGGCAGCAATTCATACCCAGACAACGTCGGGACGGGCTGCTATACATATATATACACACACGCACACGCACACGCACACGCACACACACACACACACACACACACATATACACACACATATATAAATATATATGTTTTCCTGTCTTCTACAAGGATTCTTTCACAGAACTGCTGTCAAAAATCAGGATCCCAAATCACGTTTGAACCCCATAAATCTTAAAAACAGTCTTTTCACACTTTCTTGACTCATCCATTACTCTTCTCAACCAGTCCTGACACAGTCCCAGACATCTTCAAGGAGGTGTTAGTGGCCCCACTTCAAACGAAATTTGGGGAGGACACATTTATCTTGAAAAACTATTGACCAATTTCCTTGCTGCCATACCTAGCAAAGGTGCTTGAAGCACAAGTTACACAACCCCTATCAGGTAGGATTACGGCCTGCCCATTCAACTGAAGCTGTCATTGTCTCAGTTGTGGAGGACATGTGGGAGGAGGCCGACAGAGGTACACCCAGGTGCTGGTCTTTTTAGAACTCTTCGCAGCCTTCAACACAGTCGACCATGAGCTCCTGGCTGGCAGGGTTGAGGTGGTGGGCCTCCGGGATTTAGCGCGGGTAAGGATTATATCCATTTTTAAAGGATTTGTGGCAATCTGTCCAGTTATTTCCTTTTAAATCTCCCAAAGTCCAGTTATTCTGTGGAGTTCCTCAGGGGTCTTCCCTGTTCCCTCATCTCTTTAATCTGTATATTCGTCCCCTAGTGCACTCTCTTAAAGATATATATAATTTTTCCTGCTCTGATGAAGTGGTATTACACAGACCAAAGACGAAACACGTGTTAGCTGTGAGTTTCCTACGGCCAAAGTAAATAGTAGTAGGAACAGAGGGCGAGCCTGTCTGGCTCTCCGCTGTACTGGCTATGGCTCTGACACAACTCAGGTCAATGAGTTTGCCTGTAGTATGCCAGACGTCTCCATGCTCAAGTCAGCAGCAATCAGTCTTACTAGTTACCTCTAGAAGGAGAACCTCCCGCTCCCTCACCTTTTGTATTTTTGAGTGACGGGCCGCATATGATCACTGTAGATTATCAAGCACAATGTGGGAGTTTGATTAAACCATGATAGCCATTTTGGCTTCTGTAGCCATAACCCCCCTTAGAAGGTAAAGGTTAAACCCTATAAAAGAAGAGGGTTCAAACTCGATGAGCAGATCAGATCATGTTGGGCTGCATTGCATTATCATGGACAGACAGTTGAGATGGAGCTCTGAAAGCACTTCACTTCTGTAGCATTAGCACTGGAAAATATCGTACTTTTTGACTTTGGCACCACTCAGTCTGAAATTCATTAGCATTTGTAAGCATTTGTTAGTTTTTATTTTTCTGTGCAATACAATCAATATTGGAGTCTAAAGAGGTTTCCTACTGTATGGTATTTACGTCTTTTAAACAGCATTTATTTGAGTGCTATTTAGGGTGTTGTAAGTGTCCTATTGTACAAGCATCTCTTTGTAAACCTGTTGAGACTTTCTTTTCAAGAACTCCCAGGCATTTTTAGCATAAATCATTCTTGCAGCCTTACATAGCTACATTAATTATTCTTGACTTACCACTTTAAATTACATTTTTATAGACAGCTCTCAACCCACTTCTCATGGATGGTTGAACAAGCTAGAATAATCTAACACCATTGGCCTTATTCCGATGCCGGGCGGAAGGCCATCCAACAGCTCATCCTTGGCAGTCTGCCCGACTTCTGAAGCTTCAGTCCGACCACCGTATTATGTTACAGGTGGTCGAACCTATGCCTTCGGGGGGAATCCGCTCTGCCTCCGACAGGCTCAAGGAGCACGCGAAGGGAGCAGGCAGATTACAATCCCCAAAATGGAAGCAGTGCCTACTTAGGCACTACCATGGGAATTACGATGCACCGTTCTGACAGCCTGTTCATGTCGGTTCTTCCGCCTTGAAAAGGCTGGCGGAAAGAGTGTGTTGGGGCCCCTTGTCCCCCGTGGGCCTCAGCTAACGCCAAGGGGGGCAGTGGGGGGGTCACCTGTAGTGTCTCTGTAAACGTCCATGCACTGTCTGTCAGGCAATAGGAAAAATACACTTTCCCACCGCCGTTAAGCTGGTCACATTGTAATTTGGGAGCAGGACCACTGACTTCTTTGTAGTGTCCTAGTATGGGCCTACAATACAAGGACACAGGACACATGCGTTGCTGTTGGTGGTTAGTCACATACTGACCACGCCCAGAGCCCTGGGCTATTTATTCACTAAGTAGCGTCTCCACGCTTACGTCTGGGGGATACCAAAACCCCTGCACGTCCCAGGGGGAAACATTCAGGAGATAGTGGGAGGGGGCGTGTGCTGCAGTGGTACACCCCACTGGCAGCAACACTACATTCCTCCTTTACCTATGGATGAAAAACAGAAGGAAACAAAACATTCAGATGCTCAAAGTTTATCCGGTCAGCGACCGTGCTGTGGTATGGGGATAACAGCATCCATACGATAGTTCACCAACTGTCTCTGGTTCAGTCTCTGCTTAACTGGCAACATGCTATAACATTTCAAACACCAAAACAGAACAGTCTTACTTTATTTCTCGGCGGGGTCAGCCATCTCGATCACCTCAGCGCCAACACTGTGCCACGAAGTCGCGATATCTCTGGGAAGGCTTTGGGCACGGACGCAGGCTGTATCTTGTTTGGCTTCGGCTTTCTCCTGTGACTGCAGGTGATTCTTCCGAGTCTCTGGCTTCGTGGGCAGTGGAGTCCTCCACGGGTCTCTGCGTGACATGGACGCTCGGGGCAGTGTCCTCCGCTTGGCTTGCTGCAGCGTCGGTTCCCACGGAGCTTGAGGGCCGATAAGGAGGGGCCGGGTACCACTCTTCCTGGTCACAGTCTATGCTTTCCTCAGGCACTTGCTTGAAAAATGAGACATTTCTAGTGACGGATTCGCCGTTTCTGGTAGCTGTAACCATGGTTCCATTTACCTCCGTCACAGTCCATGAGTCTAGTTCAAAGGGCATGCGGAACTTCCCCCCGGGGTGACGGTCTTTCACCAGAACCTTATCCCCGACTTGTATTGGACTGTCCGTTGCTCGCCTTCGTCGGGACGCTTCTTGATTGGTTTTGGTGCGCTGTTCCATGGACCGGTTCTTCGGGTGAGGGGCGAGCTCCCACGCGGGGTGGTGCGGGATGGTGTCCACCACGACTCTATTGAAGGAGAGTCGGCTTGGAGAGACTCCTGTAGTGCAATGTGGGGTCAAACGGTACTCTCTGAGGAACTGGTAGATGGCTAGCTCCAGGCATTGGCCGTCGGCGACCGCAATTTGTATTGTCTTGTTCAAAGTCCTCATTAGGCGTTCGACCTCCCCATTAGCCTGAGGCCACCGGGGCGTGATCCGTCTGTGTTTGATACCTTGGCCTTGGAGATAGTCCGTGAATTCGCTGCCGTTAAAGGGGGGTCCGTTGTCGGTGCGGATTTCTTTCATGAGCCCGTGGGTGGCTAGTATCTTTTCGAATTTCGGTATCACTTCCCACGTTGCAGTTGACGACACAATCTCTACCTCCGGGTATCGGGAGAAGTCATCCACCACTACGAGCATGTACTTGCCCCCAGGGAGGCTACCGAAATCCGCACTCGCTCGCACCCACGGGGATGTGGGGCCTTCCTCGGTCACTATTGGCGCCGGAGGGTTCGGGAGGCTCGTCGCTAGACACACTGGACATCTGTGGATCACTTCTTCCACAGCTTTGTCGAGCCCCGGAAACCACACCTTGCTTCGGAGCCTGTTTTTGGATTTGACGATTCCTTGGTGCGATCCGTGTGCTAGGACCGCGGCTTGTTGGGTCAGGCTGCTGGGCAGCACCAGGCGAGGGCCTCTCAGGAGGCATCCTTCGGCGGATACGGACAGTTCGTGTCGGACTTGATACAGGGCCTTCAAGATGGTTTGAGCATCCGATGTGCGGAAGGATGCCGGGCTCTGGAGCGCCTTCCAGTCTCCGCTCTCTATGGCATGGATCGCGATCTGGAGGCAGTCATCGTCCTTGGTGGCTCTTGACACCTCGTCCAGAGACATGGGACGTGGTCTTGACCTTTCGACGATCAGTCGGACGTACTCCTCAGTGTCTGCTGCTTCTGCTGCCTCCACATCAGAAACAGGTCGGGCGTGCCTTGACAAGTAGTCTGCAGGAATGCGCGAGCTTGGCCGGTACTCCACTGTAAATTGGAACTCCTGCAACTGCAGCACCCACTTCTCGATCCTTGGGGGAGGGCGAGAGGAAGAGCCTTGGAAGAGGGGTATTAGAGGCTTGTGATCAGTAACCACTGAAAAGGGATGTCCATAGAGGTAGATGTGGAAGTGGCGGCACCCCCACAGAATTGCAATGGCCTCCCGCTCTATCTGGGAGTAGCGTTGTTCGGTGGGTGTGAGGGTGCGGCTGGCGTACGCAACGGGGGCCCACTCCCCGCATGGTTGACGCTGTGATAGGACGGCGCCCAGACCAGTGGGGCTGGCATCCACAAGCAGTTGTGATTCGTTTTGGGGGTTGAAATACACCAGCGTCGTGTCGGCTGAGAGGGCCGCCTTCGTGTTCACAAACGACTCCTGTTGGTCCGGACCCCACGTCCAGGTGGCGTTGGATTTTGTGAGATCGCGGAGTGGTCCAGTTAAGTCGGATAGGTCCTTTATGAAACGCCCGCAGTAGGTCACCATGCCCAAAAAACTGCGGACTGCGGTTACTGAGGTGGGTGCGGGCGCGTTGTGGATGTCCTGGACTTTCTCTGGGTCCGGGCCTACTCCTTGATCGGAGAATTTGTATCCGAAGAAGCTTATGTCTTTTCGCAGGAACTCGCATTTGTCTTTGTGAAGAGTCAGTCCTCTCTCCTTTAGGCGGTCGAATACTGCGTGGACGCGCCGGATGTGTTCATCCAAAGTCGGGGCATGCACCAGGATATCGTCACTCACGTTTAGTACCCCGTCGAGACCTTGAAGGACGTTGTGAATAATGTTCTGAAACACTTCGGCGGCGCTTGATATGCCGAAATTGAGTCTCGTGTACCTCCACAGGCCAGCATGTGTGGAGAACGTCGTGATTGGGCGCGAGTCTGGGTGAAGCGGGATCTGATGGTATCCTGATCTCAGGTCCATTTTGGAGAACCACTTGGACCCCGCGAGCTCCCCGATGGTGTCATCAATAGTCGGCGTCAGATGACGTTCCCTCTTAATGGCCAGGTTGGGAAGTCGCATATCCACACATATCCTTACCGCATCGGGCTGCTTCGGTTTTTTCGCCACCACGATGGGGGACACCCACGGGGTGGGCCCGGTCACTCGTTCGATGATCCCTGCTTGTTCTAGCATTCGCAGCTCGGCTTCTACCTTGGGCCGGAGGTGGAACGCGATCCGCCTGTGTCGGAGAGCTACAGGGGCCACTGATTGGTCAATGTGAAGCTGGACGGGGGGCCCTCGGAGACATCCGATGCCCTCAAACAGCGAGGAGTGTTCAGTGACCAGATGATCCAGGCTTTGAGCTTGTACTGTAAGGGCAAAGTGTATGAGTCCGAGTTCACGTGCCGTCTTGCAGCCAAGGAGGAACCCTGACCCTTCTTGGGACACATAGACCTTCGTCTGCAGTTGCCTGGCGTCATGGGATATGGTTGTTCTGAATACTCCGCACAGGCGTAGAGGGCGCCGAGTCCCGTAGGCGAACACCTGCACTCTGGTGGGGTGAAGAGCGGGAGCGTCCACCAGGTCCCGGTACACACTAGCCGCCATGAGGTTTATCGTCGCTCCGGTGTCGATGAGGGCTCTGATTGCCTGGTCATGGACTTGGACAGTGCACATCGGTTCGGATGATGATGCGGCAGTCAGGGTGTTGAGCATGCGCACCACGTGGGCAGACGCGGCATCTTCGTCGTCGTCGTCCATGTCGCTGCCGGGTGACGTGTCTGGAAGTGGCGCCACCTGTCGCGCCCTCCTGGGTGGGCCGCTGAGTTTCTTCCGTTGAGACGACAAACAGACACTTGCAAAATGGTTGGCTTTGCCGCACGCACTGCAGATTTTACCTTGAGCTGGGCAGGCTCCTTTGTGCGGAGTGGCACCACCACACCACATGCAGGTCCGATCACGGGTGGACTGGGAGTGATGGGGCTGAGCGGTCTTCTGAGGCCTCGGCCGGCCATCTGGGCGTTGTGCCTTGACTGCGCACACTGGCTCCGACTTGATTTTGACGGCGGGATCTGGCTCCATGTGGGCCGCTCGGGCTTTGGAGAGCTCTTTGGACCGTCCTAAAGTGAGGATGTCGCGCATGGGCATGGCGTCCGTTTCGAGTACTCTCTCCCTCAGCTTCAGAGAGGCGCACCCTTGAATGAATTGGGCGCGAATTTCGTCTTCCGCGTCCGGGAGTGTACACGTGCTCGCCAATTTCTTAAGACGCGCGTAGAACACATCGACAGACTCCTCAGGGAGTTGGCGCGCTTGTCGGAGCAGGAAGCGTTCGTAGTCTGCGCTGGTGAAGGGTTCGAAATATCTTGTAATAGCGTCACGCAGGGTGGCGTACGTGTGGGGCGGGTCGCCTTCCGTGATGTCTTTGGAGATGTCGTGGATTGCTTCCCCTCCCAGGTGTAGGAGCATTGCTTGGCGTCTTCCCACTGCGATATCAGCTGCAATAAAGTAGGTCTCAAGACGTTCCACCCACTTCTTCCACCGAAATGCTTGGGAGGGCGGCGTACCGGTGACGGAAAATGGCTCCAGGGGGGGCACATTGGCCATGTTGGCGGCAGGAAAGCTAGGCGGGGCACTCCCACAGTACTGGCGGGCAGAGGCAGGACTCTTCGGGCCACCCAGGCACAGCAGGAAGGAGCAGGCACCCCTGGGGCACAGGCGGGCCCTTTTCCGCCAGAAGCGTGAGGAACGGCAGCCTCAAAGGTCCGATGACACGCGAGATGCGTGAGGGTGCGCCGCCAGTGTCCACTGCGCATGCGCGGGACCGCTGGGGCGATGTGCGGGCCCGGCGGTGAAAGATGCGTAGTGCGCGGGCCCAGGGAAACAGAAGCGAGACCGAGGCAGGGCGCAGGGGTAGTCGTGTGGAGCGGGCAGGCAGCGGCCTGTACCTTGAAGTGAAAGGAGGCGGAGGCCACGTGGAGTCACCGGAAGGCAGCGCAGGCAGCCGCAGGCAGGCAGGACGTCTTCTGGGGTGGCGAGGCGGCGCTGGACTCCCCACCGCCGAGGTAGAGGCGGGCCAGGTGAGGGCAGGAAACGTCGTCGAGGCTGCGGGCGGCCTCGGAAGGCAGGGAGGTGCACCACCAGCAAGGAGGCGCGCTGCGGGGCAGCGAGGTGGACGTGGGTGACCGGCAGGGTCACGGAGCGGCAGGGCACGCTGTGGGTAGGGGATAGACCCCCTCGTCGCCAATATAGTGTCCTAGTATGGGCCTACAATACAAGGACACAGGACACATGCGTTGCTGTTGGTGGTTAGTCACATACTGACCACGCCCAGGGCCCTGGGCTATTTATTCACTAAGTAGCGTCTCCACGCTTACGTCTGGGGGATACCAAAACCCCTGCACGTCCCAGGGGGAAACATTCAGGAGAAAGTGGGAGGGGGCGTGTGCTGCAGTGGTACACCCCACTGGCAGCAACACTACATCCTTGTCGTGCGGTCCCGTTTCTGAGAAGATGCCAGTCGGATGCTCGTTTGACCGGCATCGTAATGAGACCCTATGTGGTCTCATGAAAAACTTAATTGAGCTGTCAAAGATGTGCAGGTAAATGGATCTAGGGTTTCCGTATTTTGAGTCTTTTATGTGATAATAATGAATGATGATTACTCTCCCTTAACCCCTTCCATGCTGATGACGAGCTCAGCTCGTCATCAGTCACGGTGCTCGTGTGCTGATGATGAGCTGAGCTCGTCATGACCTCGCCCGTTCCGTGGAACGCTTGCACGCTGGGCTGATTCCCCTGCTGTGCTGAGCGTTCTAAGGAACGGGCGTGGCCGTGACAAGCTCAGCTCGTCATCAGCACACGAGCACCATGGCTGATGACGAGCTCAGCTCGTTATCAGCACCGGGGTGCTGTGCGCGCTCCCCGCCCCCCAGCACAGCGGGGGAATTACCCCCGCTGCGAAGGGGTTAAATGGTCCTAGCGATCAAATGCATATCACTTTTGCATGTTCCTAAAGATGATGTGTAATAAAGATGGGCTTTGACTTTCTACCTCTTAAGACAAAGCTCTTAGTTGATTGTTGTGGTGGACATTAGCTTTGTTTTTAAAAAAAGTACCTGTTATTGGATGATCAGAAAATGCTCCTGGGAGTGAATGGCTATGCTTTACCTTTACCTAGTGATGTTTATGCCCTTGACATGGTTCATGGCAATGAGTAAGATTAAATGATTTATGTAATGAAGACAATTTACTATGTGATTTAAGAGCATTTCAAAGTATAGTTCACTCATTCCTTCCTAGGCGGAGACGAGCATGGGCCAGCAGTTGCTTCTGAAAGATCCCAAAGGAGACGAGATCATTGAGAACATCACACTCTTGCTTGACTCTTCCAATGGATGGACAGCCAGCAATGCGGCCTTGGTGCTGGCACGACTCTCAATGTGCCAAGAGGGGTGTGAAAAGCTCTTGGAACACACCACCTCTGAGCTGACGTTGAGAAAGCTGATTATGAGTTTGCAGGTGGATGAAGCCGGTGAGTAAGTTAACCATAAAACCCTGTGGTCAAGAGAATTCAAAGGACAGAGTGGTTTGCATCGAGGAGTCACTTTGGAAAAAAAGCTGAAGCAAAAGCTTGTCCAAGTCAAGTGTATTTTGTAACTTGAATCCCAGTGTCTGCCATAAAGCTTTACACACACAAAAAACATAAAGACAGATCAAGCGTGAAGCAGGTAGAAACAGACAGCTAGATTCATGAAAGGAAATCCGGCTCGCAAAGGGCCAGATTCTGAGAATCTGGCCCTTTGCGAGCGCAATTTTTGCATGTGGGATTCATCATCCCAAATGCAAAAAACGCTAATTGCATAATCGCATATTTGCGAGGAATTGCATTTAAGGAATCTCTATTTGAGATTCCTTAAATGCAATTCATTAACCATTTTTTATTTGCGAATTCGCTATTTCTGGCCGCTATTTACCACGAAGTCTGACTTCGTGGTAAATAGCGAAAACTTTTTCTAAGTGGTATGTTACACATGTGTGTGCGCAACATCAGGCTACATTTACATTTCAGGGGTGCTACAGGGTGTCCTTTGGACACCCCTGGCACCCTTGAAATCGCATCCTTATTTGCGATTAGCAAATTGCTAATCGCAAATAAGGAATGACTCCCCATTCATTCCTATGTGCCTTTGGGCCCATAGGAATGAATGGGGAGTCATTCCTTATTTGCGATTAGCAATTTGCTAATCGCAAATAAGGAAGCTGTAGAAATCGCAATTAAAATTGCGATTTCTACATGAATCCCGTTTTGCAAGTCCTTAATAGCGATTCCTTAATAATCGCTATTAAGGACTCGAAAAACCGGACAATGATGAATCTAGGGGAGAATGTCGTAAAGAGCGTTGCAAAAGAAGAGCAAATGGGTATCGGATTAGTGGATGTGGCAGTGAAATCTAGTGAGAGACAGATGAGGATGTTGCAGAAGGGGTCCAGGCAAATATGGAGGAGTATGGCATACTAAGTAGTGATAAAAACTAAAGGTA
Source organism: Lissotriton helveticus (assembly GCF_964261635.1). Classification (NCBI taxonomy): domain Eukaryota; kingdom Metazoa; phylum Chordata; class Amphibia; order Caudata; family Salamandridae; genus Lissotriton; species Lissotriton helveticus. The sequence goes on from NC_136065.1 coordinate 226,965,449, forward strand.
GAGCATGTGGAGGGCATAGGGTGGGCACATGGAAAAAGGAAAAGCGGGGATAAGTGATAAGAGTGAGTGATTGCACAAAAAAAACTCTGGAATGACACTGAGTTAGCAATAGGTACATGGAAACGAAATAGAGAAAACACAGCTCAAGGTTAAGTGCAAAAGAAGTATATTGTTCTGATTATTACATAGCGAATAAGGGCGGGGGGACTTCACTGTATGTGAAACACAAGAATGTCTAACTAGTCTCGTAATTACAACTAAGTGCAGATAGTTTTCATCCTAGGTGACTCTATTCAGCATCTGGCTCTGCTGTGTAAGTACAATATGAAAGTTACCTGCAAGACTGCTCCGTTGTAACTTCTAAAGCAGAACTTTGCTGTTTTTTTACATTAATCAGCATTCAAGAATAATCAGGGTTTGACTCTCTGGCCTGAGTTTGCCTTAATTTATAAGCATAAGATGGAAGACAGTTGACTGTCTGAAGACGTCATTGGAGTACACTGATGCTTGTACGGATGTATGACATTACAACGCATGCTTTTACCACGCATGCCTTTACAACGCAGTTTTTACAACACATGCTGTTACAACCTATAGCGCTTAGGGGTGCTGGATAGTGAATAGTTTAATTTACTATTCCAACTCCAGTCCCCGTGGATAGTAGGGAAGGTGTTGGATAGTAAATTAAATCTATTCCCTATCCTAGAGCGCCCCCCAGTGCAATGCGTTGTAATGACATGCGTTGTAATAGTTGGTTCGTAAAGGCACTGCGTGGTAAAAGTTGCGTTGTAAAGAATGTTTCTCACTTCTACCACCATCATTTGTGCTTTGACTCCTTTTTTAGGTCACAGCTACACAGCTCACGCACTGTGTTGCGAGATGTATTGTTTACAATTCAGTGGGCTTACAACATGCCCACAGGATACCATTAGTTGTTTTCGTGCTCACTGTCACTTGCAATCTTTCGATTGCTTATCTCCCGTAGACTTCCCTTCCTTCTTTGTGTTAGCTCCTCCCTGGAGCAAGGACCAAGTACGTGTCTTCTTCCTCATTCATTTCAAATGCATTATTTGTTTAATTTTATGTGCATTTTGGTATTATCCCTCGCATGCAATGCGGCTTCCCTACTTTTAACACAGGTATTCAGCTTCTTATTTCTGATGTTTTCTCCCTATCTGCTGTCTCTTTGGATGCATTAGTTATTTACGGCACTCTACACTACTCCACTCTAGGTCCCTCCACTCCACTGTCCACCACTCTACACCAACCCACTCTATGCCACTCTACTCTAAGCCACTCCACTCTACACTATGCCACTCTACTCTACACCACTCCACTTTACTCTATGCCACTCCACTTTGTTGCCTCAGGTTCCTGGACCTTCGACAGGGAGCTTCTGTCAGATACAACCTATTTGGATCATTTGTATGAATGGATTAGACATTTTCTGTTAATTGATAGAGTGATTGCCCTGACTGGTCTGATGTGGGATGCCCTAAAGGCAGTAATTAGGGGGGACACGCTTAGCTTTAGTCTGTATCAACAGAAGTTATAGCAGACCGCGATGCTGGGTCATTATAATAAGCTATCCCTAACCTAAGAGAAATTAAAATCAAAGATCACCCAGCATTTTAGCAGGGAGGTGGCTGTTAAATTTCACCAATATAGACCGGAATGCTATGAATATGGGGAGACCACCGGGAGACTATTACCAAAGTGGATTAGGCAGACGGAAGTGGATAATAGGATACCTGCTATCATAGATCAGGAAGGGAGGGTGTTTGAATCCTCATCTGATATTGTAAGGGGTTTCAGGGACTTTTATGAAGCCCTATATATGGGATAACTGAAATCCCAACGGATGGGTATGAGGATTTTTTTATGGAATTGGACAGGGTCAGAATAAATGAGGAGGACCAGGATACCCTGGATGCTGAAATAACATTAAACAAGATTTCTGAGGTGACAAATTCGTTAGCCACAGGGAAAGCCACTGGGCCTGATAATCTTCTGCTAGAATTCTTTTAAGCTTTTTTTGGAGAACTCTGATATGTTACAGACTTTCCTGCAGGCACAAGCGGGATCAATCCCACCTTCATGGGAAACAACTAATATAATTGTTTGTAAGAAAAAAGGTAAATCATCTTTGCTCCCCGGATCGTATAGACAGATTTTTTTAGTACATTGTGATGGGAAAATGTATGCCAAAATATTGGCAAATTGGCTGGAGATGGTTATCTCGCCATTACTGTCACTCCGGCAGCACAGTTTTATTCCGAGGCATGGTACAGTTGACCCCATTAGACACGGCTATTGACTGTGTGTCATGGGAACTTTTGTGGAAAGGTTTGGTAGAAGCTTTATCAAGGTCATTAATGCCCTGTATAAGACCGTGAGGGCTACATTACAAATAAGGAGGTTGGAGGCAGAGTGTACACAGATATCAAGCAGTATGAGGGCTGCCCATGCTCACCTCTATTATTCTCATTATATATAGATACCTTCATAGCAAAGCTTGAGAATAACCCACATATTTAACTGGCTATTGTTAATCAAGTAGAGTGAAAAGTGCTCACTTGTGCAGACGATATCGCTGTGGTTTCTACAGATCCCTCTGCGGTGCTCCCTGAAATTGAAGATCTAGCTTGACAAATTGGGGCATGTTCTGGATATAGACTGAATGAGGGTAAAACCCAGGTGTTATGCACCGAGGGACCAGGATTCGGAGACCAACGAGTGTTGGTTGAAGAAGTGTACCTAGGAGTTAGAATGACAGCAGCTCTGGATAGATTGGTAGAACTGAATATAGCACCTTTATTATATAATAAACCATCTCTCGTTATTTGGAAGAAGTAATGCATTGAAAATTACTATTCTACCAAAGGTACTATATATTTTTAGAACTATCCCTATGGAAGTCAGTAAATATTGGCTGTCTAACTTAGAGAGTGCATATTCTAGCTTTTTGTGGGGGTATCGGAGACCAAGGAGGGCGGCTGAATACAAAATTTTGCAGCGGCTGCGAGGCGGATGGTTGGTCCCTAATTTTACTTTTTATTATTGGGCTTGTATGTTGCAACATTTGCGAATTGTAATTACAGGGGGTTTAGGTGGAATAAATTTGGCAGAAGCTTCAACAATCTATGAGATGATCTTGGGAGCCGAAGCTAGGGGATATCTTGATAAAAAAGTAGAACCAAGCTATTATAAGAAAAGCAGGTTTAGGACTATAAGAGCAGCATATAAGGTCTGGAGCCAGATTGAGCGGCGATCGATACTTAAGCTACATTTTTATACACTTATGTCAGCATCATCAATTTCTCCACCTGTTTTTCAGGATCAATTATAGACAGATGAGTGCAGAAGGGACTCACAATATTAGGAGATATTAGGAGATCTATACTGTGATGGTCAAACTTCGCTCCTTCACTGAGCCTATGATTTGCTGGTACAAGGCCTACAAGACGATTTGGAAATGCAAAGCTATGTGGGAGACTAGGTTTGGCACAAAGGAGTTCTGTCTCCAGGAGTCATTGGATTATGCAATAAGGTGTTATTAACGGCAGACTTAAGAAGCCTACACTTTAAGGCAGTATTCAATCTATACCACACCCCGGCCAAGGTGGCTAAGTGAGGTGGTATATTTTGTGGCAAGCCCAATAGGTGTGGTTCGGAGCAGGACAACATTATTCACATATTGTTCTCAAGCCCCAAATTAGAACCATTGATACAGGACATTGGGAGGTTTTTGGGGCTCAATTATTGATGGGCAGGTTCGGATTACCCTGTATTGATGATCTTGGGTGTGATTGACAGCTCGGAAGACAATGAGGTATTAAGAAGAGAAACATATTTATTATTTATTGCTATGGCGTTCGTCTGCTTGTGCATTGCATCAGAATGGTTAAATTCTGACACCCCCCGACATCAATGCAGAGATCAAGATAGTTAGCAGTTTACAATATGGAAATTAATCTATATAAATGCAAAAGGAAAAAGAAACAGCGGTGGGGGGCCAGAATCAGGGCCGCAGTTACCAACTGGATGGAAGGGCCAATGCAGCAGGAATGAATTGTGGATGAAGGCAATAAAGGTAGCAAACCATATGCTAGCCCTAGCCTTCATAGTGATAGGAATAGGAGGGGTTTGTCCCCAGTGTATTTCTTAGTGGGCATATGCTTTTGTCAACTTTGTTTTAATTTTGCTATCTCTGCTGATAATGTTTACTGAATGCTGCTGCTTTTTTTGATGAATGTTATGCTGTTAGTAAGCACTGGTACTTAATGGCAATGCTGCTAATTATGCAGCTGTTTATACGCACATCAGAATGGCCTTGTATTTGCACTCTATGGATCAGTGGACTGAGGGGGTATAAATATGTTGCCTCTATTGAAATATATCAATGCTATCATATATTTGCACTCGTTGTTTTAAGGGCTTCCCTCCTTTGAAATATCATCACTCTTGGTTTTAGAATAAGCATCTGCACTTTAAAAGTTAATATGGGAAGGATTATTTTAGTGTTATCGATATTACAACTATCAATTGCTAACCATTTATTATGTATTTTTTAAAACATGCCCTGGGATATTGTTCCCAAACCTAGTAGGGCCTACTTTTCTGATGCTTGTATGGATTTTGTAAATGAATTATTTTCTATTGCCCTGTGAATGTCTGCTGTGTAAAATGATGTAACAGTTGGGTAAATATCAATGAAGATATTTGATGAAATATCAAAAAGGGACACCTTCCTGCACATAAACAATACTTCCCCTCAACGCAGGCACCTTTGCACCATGATGCAAGGGAGCCTGCGTTGGCACTAGGATGCTAAATTTAGCACAGGGAGAAACGCAGGCCTGCACCGTATTCTTGTAAATACAGTGCAGCCCTGCATTTCAGGGTGGCAGAGTGTGGCAGTAAGCCAAGGATGCTAATGCCACACTCCGCCACTTCTTTTGGAAATATGCCTCTTAGTTCTGCCACTACATCCCATTGGTTTCAAATTAATATTTTACTTTTTATTTTCATATTTTTTTATATAGTGAAGCTGTAAAAGTCACAAATGAGAATACTCAAATTTCAATTTTTTCAATTTCATAAGTCTTTATTTCGATTTTTTTTAAATCATAAAAGAAATTTACAACAACAAAACTTATTCAAAAATTTGGAATTTAAAATTGACCTCCATTAGCAGCTAATAACGACCACTATACGCCTCATCAATTGTTTGGCCATTCATTAAGAATTGAACATATAAATTACATACATGTAAACAAATATTAATTAAATCAGATTAAAAACATAAATATACAATTCATTTCATTATACAGATATTATTTTAAAAACCATTTCTGTTGTTATAAAATTGTAAAACTATACATTTATCATTAAACACATTCTATAATCTCAGGTGACATGAGCCCATGAAAAAAAAACATTAGAAAGACCACTAAATGTCACTGTAGGCTCATTTTACGAGCGCGGATGATCCACATCCAGTGGAGGAACTTAGCCACCGCTATAACCACAGCCTGGGAATTGTCAGTTCGGAGGATCCTGACGGACTCACAACCTGTTTTGAGACCTAACTGAACACAAATGGGTTTTAGCCAGGATATCCTAGGGACCTTATATTCATGGCAGGCAAAAAGTATATGCCCAATGCCATCCCGCTGGGCGGGACAGAAGGGGCAGTCAGCGCCTTGTCCCCCGCGCCACCTCGCAGTGTGGGCATTGAGTGGTAACGTCCCCACCCTGAACTGATGGTATTTCTTCCTGTCCCCCGGGATAGTAATCCAGTCCCAATAACCCTCTAGGGCTGGAGAGTGTTTCAGTCCTAGGAATTCCGCCGTAAATGATGGTTCAATACAACGGCCAAATCTTTTTACCTCAAGCGTGTTCCAGTACAGGTCTCTAAATATTTTTCTAGATGGAAAGGAATTCCCTGTTGGGTCATCCCACAATGGGGATTGGCCCATGGCCATATATGTTGCTTTAATCTCCCTCAACCATAATATTTTGTGAGCCTTATCGGCATCTCTAACCTCGAGAAAGGCTCGAGCATACTGGGAGAGTTCTGGGGTAACCCATAATCTCCTCCAGTAGGCAGCTGATCTATATCTGGGCATATCTTCGAGGCAATGAGATCCCAGGTCGTAGCGGAGAGGAATCAGCTGGGTAGAAACCGGGAGGCCTGTAATATTGCGCAGGAATTTGTTTTGCGCACCCGTCAGCTTCTTTAGGTTACTAAGTCCCCACAATTCCGCCCCATAGAGGACTGCCGCTCCAACTTTGGCATCATAGATCTTTAAAACCGGGGTAATTGGCCTAGTATGTGACAAATAAAATTCCTTGGTAAGTGCTCCCGTCAGTTGTGCGTGCTTCGTGACCAGCTGGTTAGTGTGATGTCTCCAGTCTAATTTGGATGATAGGGTGATACCCAAATAGGTGAATACTTGGGTCTGTTCCAGTTAAACACCATCCATAACCACCTTCCCTCTAATGTATTTATTTTTATGTGAGAATACTCATTAACCATGCAATCATCATAAGCATGTAAAGCAGAATCTGCTTGATTTGCAATATGATCACCAAAACGCAAATGACATCCCTCAAACGTGACACATATTCAGAATGTATTACACACGTGTGGTATAGAGCCAGTATTAGACAACAGGGGATGCTGAACCCTTGGGAAGTCATCGGCTTCCGATCTCAAAACCACACAGCATCATTGAGAATAGCATTTTGAAATCAGTAGCCACTGGCAGACCGTAGCAGACCTCAAGGTTAAAGCCAGTGGCACAAAAGGCATCCCCCCCCGCCCCCCCCTCCCTCCCCCGGGTATAATATGGGTAATGTGTCACAAGAGCATCCCTCCTTATTTCCACAGACACCTCTATGAAAATTACCCACATCCGAAGTTACAATTCATGGGGACTGACAGCACATGGAAAACAAGATCAGAGGCAAAATGCAGTTGGGAACACATAGGCCCAGGTTGAGGTAGAGGGTCACAAACTGAACTCCTAGAATCATCAAGAGTTTAATGATAATGTAAAACAATGTGCTGTAGTGAAGAAAATAAAGTATTTGGGAAAATCCTTAGATTGCCAGTTATGAATCACACCATATAGCTGTACATTTATTAAAATAATCACATAGATATCCACAACATGTTCCTTCTTTGAATAAAAAGTTCCTAGGAAGCTTAGTAAACAGTATCTTGTGGGTGCAACAATAAAGCGTCTGGCCCCACTAAGGGTCCACTTACAGCTAAACCTACCTGTATTGTTGCCAAGCCTAGTGTTCTGTGGGGCCAAGTTGCAGGCCATCCCATTAAGTAGGCAACATCTTGGGGGTCTATAGCGTGTGCTATTGTATCTCATGATCACTCTATATCACTGGGGCCCAAGTTCTTTGCTTCATATGGTTAAAAAAAAGTGGAGTTGGACACTGTGGTACTCCTACCTGTACCAAAACTCCCAGAATAAACATTGTAATTGTAATTGTAATTACGTTAATACAGCGACTACCCCTGACTAAGCGTCAAAGTGCTTTTTGGCGAGTAGGACATTACTCCAGAAACCATAATAAGATTAGTGGTGAATTAGTATAGGGAAATATGAAATTAATTTGAGCGGTAAACATGTGAGTGTTAGTTGGGTTGTAAAGGATAGAGGAGGAATAGAAGAAGGGTTTAGAAAGTGTTTATTTGGAGATCATAGCAGTAGGAGGAGGTATGGGATGAGTAAAGGAGAGATTGAGGTGTCCATGAAACGCCTGTATGTTACATAAAAAGCAGACATGGATGTATACCAACATAAATGCCTTAATAGAGTATGTGGGTGTCAGGCATATGGCCTAGAATCCAGCCCAACGAAATGACTGCTAATGCCTACAAATGTGTGCTCGATCTCCATTATTTATATTAAGTCCCATGTATTAGCTACGTTCACTCTAATAAGGCAATAATGCAGAGAAGAGGAACTTTCTGCTCTTCAGTCTACATGTTACAATCACAGCAGCAAGGTACAAAGGCCTTGTTCTGATTCTACTTTGTAGGAAGCAGGGACAATAACGTTGCCTGCTTTCAATAAACTAGTGCGAAAGAAACATTGTTAGCCTTCTAGAGCAGCACCATAAGAGCCGATGCTCCATATGGACTCATTAGGAACTAAGGTATAAAGATTTGCCAGAATCTGTGAGGAATGGAAGGAATGGACCAGCTGCTATGGGGAAATGATGAATGGCCGAATCCTTACTGCAACCCCCACAGAGACTTAAGGTTTGTGGGAAAACGTACGTCTTGGCATTATAAAGTTTAGCTACAAAATACAATCAAATAATTAGGTGGCTGTTAACATTCTTTGTAAATTGGGATGGGTTTAGATAGGGGTTAAACTAATAGTGTAGGGATGTGTGAAGAAATAGGCTCATTTATTGCATTTGCTCTGATCTTCCAATGAATGCTTAGTTTTTCATAGTTATCTTTTTGATTCATATGATTTGTAGAAGAATACTGCATAGTAAATAAATATACATAGTAAAATACCAATTCTTGTGTGTGTCCGCTTTTTTCTGGGATCAAGCGCAGGGCTCCATAAGTGATACCTCATGCAGATAAGATTCATATATTTCCTTTTGGGGCTAAGGGGATCTGCCTGTTGTGCCCCCCAAATAAGGGGCACATACCAATTGCAGAACCACAAAGTAACAGTGTTTTCCTGTATATATGTGTATTTGGTGTGCCTTGAGGGTACTTTTTTAAAAATGTATTAATGGTGTATGTCAGAGTGAAGAATCATTTTGTGGTACATTGCTGCCCAGCATAAGGCATCTTGTGAGAACTCCCAATGAGAAGCATGTGGTTGGAATGAAGGGATGATGCCCCTGCTGTGATGGAGATCACCCGGTTATGCAATGATTGTCCTTTATCTGCAGGTTGTGGGATGAATGCTGCTTTCGCCATTGGACGTCTTTGTGGGACAGATTCTGGCCTCAAGAAAGTACTGTCCCTCCCTGAAGCTGAAAATATGGTGAGATAAGTCAGGAGCGTGTGAAGTATCCAATGCTTGTTTTCTCTTTTTTAAGTTCCTGTAGTGCACAAAGTCAAAAGGTTGGCACCCTTTTGTGCCAAATGTTCCAGGGAAGTTATTTCTACTCAGTGTGCTTCCTATAACACAGTGACCATTTCTGAGATACTTTTATTGTAGATGTTGGCTATTCTTGTGGTCACCTTCGAAGAATATTAGCTGTTTGTTTGATAAACATTTGTTGAATTAGGCATGTTCCTAGTGATTGCGGTTGACTGTTGCTTGGGTGTAAAGGGGTCAATCAAAGATGGCCACATTGTAGCATGTGAGTATATCTACTAATATGCGCGTAACTCCCACCAATCTACGCCACTAGGATGCATTGCTCCAGACCGCCATAAATTCTGCATGGAAGGTGATTTGGCAGCAGTGGTGTAGCCAGTGCACCATGGGCCCTAAGTCAAGCAAGGAAATTCAGCCTCACCCTTAGTTTTGTAGTTAAGAAACAGACACTAATTGGAGTGAAGTGGTCCCCTCGCACCACCGGGCCCTGGGGCCACACCTGCTGCACTATTGATAGATCCTGTGATTTGGCATGCCATATTATGATCCCCTTGACGAAGCCCTGTAAAGACGAGCAGTGTTCCCTCTACCCCAGTCTCTTACCTGACCTGAAAAGTGGATTAATAAGGGTGCTGATCTTGTTGGTGCATACCATCTTATTATCCTGACAAACAACCATTAAGGGCAGGTGAGCAATGTCTTTTCTGCCATTCCTATTGCCCCTTCTCAATCAGGGAGCCCTTTTAAAGGGACTAATAATAATGAAAAACAAAACAGCTAGAAGACAGTCAACATAGGACAGGAGGTATAATGGGAGAGAATGGGCTTTATTGACCTTGCTGCAGAGGCAAAGGACCTGTAATAATATTAGCCAGTGTGATGGCTGCTTCAGGAGGTGCAGACTGACCTCCTTGAGAGTGAAAACTGGAAGGAGGCAAAGGAAGAGGAAGTAATGTTGCTTAGGATTGCTTATTATGAAAATATGATACAGAACAATTAGTATACATACATGTTGTACATCTTAGCAACAATGCATAATTCATTCTTAAATTAAAAAGATGTTTTGACCAACTTTAACTGAAGTAGCCTAAGAATTCAGATTGATCTGTCATAAATTCCCCGATATAAGTGTTTGCACCCATTAAATAATAAGCCCCCAAATCTCGATTAGAGTTTTTCTGTATAATGGCCATTTCTAGACCGCACACACCTAAAAATCGAGACCACCATTCACGAGCGCTAGGCGAATTGTTGTTGACCCACAATCTAGCAGTATAGATTGCTGTTATCGTATAGCTGATACCGCTGCTGCAAATAGGATGCCCTGGCATTTAAGTGAAATATCTGTAGAAAAAACAAATAATATTAACTTAATAGATTCCTGGAGCGGAATGTTAATAAGCTTGCTCATTTTTCAGGCGATCAGAGTCATATTGTCTTGAGTTTCAACATATTGAATGAAAATAGGAATTGTATTGGCATCTAGAGAAGAACAGCAAAAACATTATGAACTTCGACTAAGGCTCGAAGAATAAAGCCTTTAAGATGTACTATAGACATCTTGTGTGAATTTATAGTGAGGAGTCTTAAGGGAGTAAGACATTACGAGATTATTGTCCTAATGTGAGGCTTTAAAGAATTTCATACTTTGTGACACCTTCTTAGGCATTTTCCGACCATCTATTTTACATATAATGCATAGTATCCGGCAGTTTCTCCAGAAATATATGGTAGGATCTGCCAATAACACCTTTGCTAGTTATTGTACTGAGAAGATTTAAGTACCTAAATGTCTCAAGGTTTAAATTTAAACGCAGAGTATTTCTATAGGACTCACACATCTGTAAATGTTTGAAGAATCATGTTATTGGAATTAAGAGGAGATTTAAAGCCCCTTGCGCCACTTTTGCGTCACTGTTAACATGGGAAAAGTGACGCAAAAGTGGTGCAAGGGGGCTTGTAAATCGGCCACTGAATATTTAGCAGCGTGGAAAGCAAAGGAATGAAAGTTAGGGCTGTCATTGTGGTGGCCAATATATTGGAGGTCTGATCCAGACCATTAATGAATAAAAGTATCGTGTGAAAAATATGAAAGTGAGGTATTAACTCCTAAAGCAGCATATTTGGTGTGTTTCGGAATCTCGAGGCATTGTGTGATTGAAGATGAGCGTAAATGGCGATAGGTTTAAAACATGTGCTTTAAAAATATTAAGGAAGGAAAAAAAGCACGTAAAAGGAGATAGATCATTATAGTAAGCCCTGGCCCCTAACAGCCACTTTGTTGTAGTAAGGGCCAATAATTGCGTGAGTCTATAGAAGAATGTATAGCAGTAATAACATTTAAAACAAGGAGCTGAAGTTGGAGAAAGCTAATAGCTCTGCAGGGCTTTTTATATTAATATATGGAACAAGAGACGTGAGTTGACTTTAAAAAAAAAAAATAAAGCACACAAGCAGCGGTAAAACATTTAGGCAATGTAACATTTTAATGACATTGAATCTTCCAAACCTTTCTCACAGAAGACTATTCAATTTTTGCAAGGGCCTTAGAGTTGAAATAAACAAAACATCAAGTTTTAGCTTAAACATATCTATTTTGGAATGATATTTTTACACCTAAGTAGGTAGCATTAGAGGTGGACCAAAGGTCCAGGCTCAACAAATTGTGGTTAGCAAAATTTGGGTTTTATTTTTGTTTAAATTATACTTTTTCAAATCGTCTTGCCTGATATTCACTGGTGGGGAGAGCAGTAGATGGGTTATTGTTAAAGAATGCAATGTCATCTACATAAGCAATTAGGTTAAGGTCAGCTTTATTCGTACCCAAATCTAGAATATCTGAATTCACTTGTACATGTTACAAATGCTACCTTGGATTGCCACATATTAAGATTAGATGTAAAAATTTGTAAACTTCTTGGATCAAACTCTTGACAGTGCTACATATCTTCAATTGATATTATGTGCTTTGTGAACTTCTGTCATGCCACATGAGTAGCCAACAGGCCCCAGTTCTGTATAAAAACTATACAATAACCTGTAAGGATATGTATGATGTGTAAGTAGTGTAGATCTGTCTAACAGGGATAACCACAGCACTTTTTAACATTCAAATATTCGGCAATAGCACCCTCCTGCAGTTTTGCTTTTTTAGGTCTCGCACCTGGCGACACAGCGCAAAGCGCTGTCGCCAGCGAGATCTATTGTCAGCGACTTGCCTCTCATGCGGTACAGACCGGGGCACGCGCAGGCGATTGTTGATTTTGTAATTGTTTTGAGCTACAGCTTCCTTTGAGAGAAGTCCCCTTTTTAACTGTGCATCGCCTCTTTTGTTGTTAAGATTGTTGCTCTGGAGTTAATGATGGCTAAAGGGGATGCTGGAGGGAGTCGGAACGCCTGCTTTGCGCTTAGCTGCCTCGCAGCAGACAGAGACGGCCACAATCACATCCTGAAGAGTCCAGCCTACAGCTGGGTCATCGATACGCTTTGTCGGCTTCTACAGTCTGAGGAGCAGGAGTCCTCCTGGTTTGCTGCAATGTATGTAACTTTTCTCACTCTTCAATGCAGTTTTCATTCCCTGCAGCGATACAGACCTCTTGTCTTGTCAAAGATTACTTGCTTGGCCACGGCTCTTAAATGTTTTGTGCGGCCTTGTAAAACTTGAGTTTCCATTGTTTTCTATTCTCGACTCTAGCACTAAACATAATAAATATATTGTAATCAACTGCCTTATCTGTAGTGCCTTTGTATTAATTTAGACATAGTTCTGTGGGAATTGACAGATAATTTTAGGATGGTGCTGCACAATTGCTATTTAGCCAATGATCATATCTAGTTTGTTGATAACCAAAACACTGAGGAATGTTCTGTGGTTCCAGTGGAAAGAAATATGGGCTGTTTTAGAAAGGGGAGGCTTTCCTTTTTTAGGAAAACCCCAAGGTTAGTGTGGTAATTCTCTGACCCATGTATACAATCTACTACACACAATCTGTTGCACAAGTCAAAATTGGGATAAAAAAATGGAGTCAGACATGGTTTTAGTTTTTACAATGAGCTCAAAAGTCACTCTGAAGGCATCCTAAACTCCTTTGCTTACCTCTAAAGCCTTCACATCCAAGACATGACAACAGGAAATCAGTAACAGTATGGAGGCTAGATTTATAGAAAGCATCTTTTCACTACGAAATGTATTACTTGGCCAAGTATTGAATACATTTAAAAGTAGATTTATATTCCAGAGTGTCTTGTTATTAGGTTTCGGTGGTCTTCTCAATCTGATCATTTTAAGGATTCTCCAGACCAACACATTTTTTACATCACTTTTTCCACTTACTAAGGCGTGACCAGCTGAGACTGCAGACCTTTAGTAGTTAAGCATTCCGTAGCAAAGACCCTTGTCAAACTGTTCTACTAGAAAGTTAACTACTTGAACTATAGGTGCCTCCATGGGACCAGATCCTTCGCCAGAAACCAACATATAAATTTCTCCCATATTCCGTTGTGTCTACTACAGGTACCAGAAACCCAGTATTCCTTGAAGAGCTCCCCAGCTTTTCCCAAAAGTCCTGACATCTCTTGAGATCTCCTGTTACCTTCCAAGCAAGATGGTTCATAGGTCTGCATATTGTTTAAGAGATCCCTAAAATCTTCTCTTAAGCCCTAAAGCCCCCTTTTTTGGTAAACCTTTGTAAGTATAGTGCGCATATCTGAGCCTTTAGCTTTGTTAGAAACAAAGAGGAAGACTGGGGAATATTTTGTCCTCCAGAAGCCCCATGGTATATGGTAGAGGCACTGTTGTGCATTGCCAACATAGTACTAAACCTATGAAAGTACATTTCAAATTAATTTAAACACTGAATACGAAGTGTGTAAACAGCACATTGACACACTTGCTGTAAGCGCAGCATGGTAGACGTGCTTGCATTTTCCAACTTGGTAAAATAAAAGGCGGTGCTGTGTTGAAATTTTTTTTTTAGCTAGTACGTGGAGCAATGCACCCAGGCTTTTGCTCCTATATTATATATTAAAGAGCAACTTCTTACCTCGTTTGAGGATGACGCATCAGCTCCCTGCTAAAACTTCCCCACAAATACCTGGAGACTGTATTCAGCCAGCGAAAAATGTACTTGCCCTGGTGCATGATGAAGAAAGTGAGCAGCAGTAAACAAACTGCTTTGCTCAAAGATTTCCCACTCATGCAACCCTCCTTGGTACCACCTCTCTCATCGAAGTTTCTGGTGGGCTTCATTACTTGCCTGCGTCTGCTGCTGTAGTTTCTTAGATGTCTTCAGTGCACCTCCGATCTCCATGGCGGAAACAATTATCTGAGAGCTTGCACAGACACAAAGGGGGTTGTAGCCTGCCCAGGGGGATCCAGTTTCACAACCACCCAACAGAAAGATAAAAAAAACACACTTTCCGACTCCAACCACTAGATGGCGGAATATGCACAGTATGTGAATCTATGCACAGTATGTGAATCTAGAAGAGTCTAAGCTGCAAAACTATTCTTACAGGTAAGTAGCTAGTTGTGTTCCTCCCTATCTATTTTTCTTAAGAGTCCTTTCTTTGCGGGAAGAAGAAAAGGTATGTCGCAGGCAAGTTCCAAAATCAATGCAAACCATGCTTGATACAGCCAAAAGGGAGGTATCAAAACTAGAGAGCATACCTCCTGTTTGACTGTCTGAAAACTCGCTTGATCATCGCAAAGGGGGGATGGAGTAAGCCTGAGTTCTTTTTCAGGGCTGCAGGAAGGCGTTCACAGCTAGAGCACCCGGGTCTGGCGTCCAGCTGAAATATCTCTTCCGCTGAAAGGTGAGTCTGCTTGCAAACAAATCCAAATTCAATGGCCCCCACAGGAGGCACAGTTTTATGAAGACCGATACATACAGCTTCCCATCGCTATAGTCCCTCAGAAACCAGGAATTCCAATTGGCTGAAACATTGGATTCCCTGAGAAGGTATTCTGCTTTGAAGGTGATCTTGTGTGCCAGACAGAACATCCAAACTTTTTTGGCTACGACCAATAGATCTGTGGATTTCATGTCACCTAGACGGTTTATATAAGCTACTGCCGTAAAATTGTCAATTTTCAGCAGTACTGCTCGGCCCTGTAAGGAATGCTTGAAACTCATCTGTGCAGAAAGCA
This sequence comes from Lissotriton helveticus, assembly GCF_964261635.1. Lineage (NCBI taxonomy): Eukaryota > Metazoa > Chordata > Amphibia > Caudata > Salamandridae > Lissotriton > Lissotriton helveticus. The sequence continues at coordinate 226,980,698 of NC_136065.1, forward strand.
GTGTGGTTAACTCAGAAAGTTTATATGGTGAGCCCTCTATGTGTGGGACCGCAGCCCCACGGTATTCTCAGTTCCCAGAGGAGCGCCCCATACAAGGAGGCTCACATCAGATTCAAGAATGTAATCCGGAGATGATCCAAAGATTTCACATCCATTCCAGGCATCCAGGTTGTCCAATCACAAACTCAGCTCTGATCTGGCATGGCAAGGATGGAAGAGGACAGGAGGCCGAACAGTCTGGCAAGTTCTCGCAGGGTTAGGTAATGTTGTTTTAATACAAAGCGTATTTCTTTGTGAATTTTGGAAACCATCTTCTACCCTGACTTATCACAATGGCAATATGTCACACATCTTGATGTCTAACAGGTGGAATATTACAGATGTTCCTGAAGTCTAAAGCTGGACTATATCTGCTTCTTACAGGTGGAGAATGCTGATTTATATTTCTTTGTAACAGAGTGAATCATTTGTTTTCAGGACAGTGAGAGTGTTGGCCAACCAGCCCACGGGAGTGGTCAAGATGAGGGAGCATCCCCAGTTGGAGAAGTTATTAAAGGTAAATAATTAAAAAATCCTCGAATTATTGGCATAAAAGTAGAACAGTAATCTGAAGGTGAAGGAATAAGGGATTAAATGGGGAAGAGAATGATAAAGCTATTCTGGCCATCTCTGCTCCTCCCAAAACTTTTGTACACCTTGCATAGTACCTTCATCTCTCTCCATGCAGGAGTGTTGCATGATCTCATGGTGGGGACCATTTCCGTTGGATGCTGACTACAGTTTGACCCAAGTCTGTGTGACTAGAATTATTGCTTAGCTTAAGGCGAGTCCTCCTTAGATCCTAGGTGCCTCAAGAGGTGTAAACCGATTCTGACCCATCTTAGAGTACTTCAACCCAGAGTCCACGCAGACTCTCTCCTACTTCAAGCTGAGTCTATTGAGAATCTGGATCATCTTTTGGCAGCCTTGTAAAAGTATTTACCCAAGGTCAAATTTACAGTGGGGTGCTGTTAGCAAGAGTCTAATTAAGCTGTTCTGTAAGTGAGGCCACGTTTATTCAGTCTCTGCACCTTCTTGTACAGAATGCCAAGAAAATAGCAGGGCTGTGAAAAGTTGAAAAGTTTCTTGTCTTGAAATCTTCATCAAGTTCTATGCAAAACTTTGCAAGTCAACAACACTGCATAGGTTTACACTTCCCACGATTTGCTTGCTAGTTGGTATTTTTTTTTCAAATTACTTTCCTAAAAGGTAAACTTTCAGAGAAGAGTCCTATATATATTTTCAATCTTGACAGGAAGTAGCTAGGTGAAAATGATTTTGTAATGTTGTAAACATACACTGTAAAACATTGCATGGGCGATGGTAAAATTAAACTGAAAAACTTTGGAAACTTCACGAATTGTAACAATGGGACACTTTGTACAGTCATGTTATGTTATGTTATGTTAACTGGGATTTATTGAGCACATAATCACCGGCAGGTCTCTTAGTGCTGCGAGAGAGTAACTAAACCCCGCCAACGGTCAGATGTACATACACCCGGTCGAGGCTTATGCTGTCCCCAGAGCCCCTATGAACAGAAGAGTTTTGAGTCTTTTCCTGCAGGGGAGAAGGGCAGATTCCTTTTGTAGGCTCTCTGGTAGCCTATTCCATAGTTGAGGGATCAATAAAGAGAAGGCTCTGTTGCCTTTAGAGGTTGTCTTGAAACGTGGGCAGGCCAGCAGGCCTGCCTCGGATGACCGAAGAGTACGTCCAGGCACACAGTTCCCTAGGTGCCCCTTGATGTATACTAGGGCCTGGCCTTGGATGGCTTTGTGGGCTATGCAGTGGCCTTTGAACCTCGCTCTCTGTTTAATAGGGAGCCAGTGCAACTGCTGCAGTAAAGGAGTAACATGCGCCCATCTTGGCAGCCTGAAGATCAGCATAGCTGCATCGTTCATGGCCACTTGTAGTTTAGTTATCAGTATCTCTGGTAGGCCAATGTATAAGGCGTTGCCGTAGTTCAGCCGTGACACATTCATTGCCGACACGACCAGCTGTAGTGTTGTGAATGAAACGAGGGGAGCTAGTTCCGCAGTTGTCTCATTAAGCCCACGCAGGTCCCGACCACAGTGGACACTTGGTTCGACATGGTGAGCTTGGCATCTATTTTGATGCCTAGGTGTAGCAGAGTGGCGGGGGACGCTACTGAGACAGACCGGTGGTCGACTGATAATCCTTACACCCCCTCTCTTTGACCGCTTCAGGACACCTGGGAAACGGAGTCCGAAGCGTGGTGGAATCAACTTCCCTCAAGAAATGAGGACTGTGTCTTTAAGGGGACAGAGTATACCGGAGAAGACATACCCACCTACAAGGCGTTGCTGTGCCGAGCGAGTCGACTGGAGGAACAAGGTACGCCCCCCGGTGACGTGCTGACGGGAGGAGTGGACAAAAAGCAGGAAGAGGAAGTATCCGTGTGTCCCGACACCTGTGAGAAGAGTGGAGAATGAAGGGAGACTGTGGCGGACGGAGGAGAGCAGAACGAGGACATTACGGAGGAGCGGAGAGCGGAGGTAGCAGTGCCTGGAGGCCAACGTTCCCAAGCACCGCCCAGACACACCCAGGGAGGAGTGTGGCTCACTCAGGTGCGTCACCGCATTACGGGTTGGCTGGGGCGGCGTGGCAACGCCGTGTAGTTAGTGTAAATATCGTCCTCACTTCCCGACCTACTCATTTCCCAGATTTCCCCCCCTACCTCCTTTTCCTCACAATATTACCCTTCACCCGTCTAGTTCACTGTTAATCTGTACGTACAGCACACAAACCACCGGTGTCCTCACTTCCCTGGTGCCCCGAGGGAACGTTACCATAAAAAGTGAGAGTGCTAAAAGCCCTCTCTTTGTTTCCCACATGTGGCGCTGGAACCCGGCCAGAGAGAGAGAACAGCAATTCCCTGAGGAAGAGAGAAGGCGGACCAGTCCACGAAGACCCCGTGCCCTTGCCGACACCTTGGACCTGGCAACCCTAGCTCGTGAAAGACTTACCCAGAGGAAGAAAAAAATCTTCATAAACATAAAACCCCATTTACCATACTCTGGTGTCTGAGTCCCTCCTTCTGAACCGCTACACTAGGCTTTTTACTACCGGGACTGGCGTAGTAGTGGTACCCAGCTCTCGTGGCCAGAAGAGGTCGTTCCCGGGGTTGTTTTTGGTAGTGATGGCAAGGACCTCGGTTTTGTCTGGATGTATTTTAAGCGAGTTGGCTGTCATCTAGTTAACCGTGTACCTAAGTATGTTTGGCACGTGTCCGTGGGCCTAGGAGGAATTGTCAATCTAGAGGATTATTTGTGGTTCATACGAGTAAATAAACATTTGGCAGTCCATGCGGGCCAGAGTGGTATACAAGTGGCTGGAGGTAGATGTTAAAGAGAAGGGGGGACAGCGCTGAGCCCTGGGGGACTTCGCAAGTTAGTGCGCCGATATTAGACACCTGATCACCCAGTTGGACCGCTTGAGACCGACCTGACAGGAAGGACGCAATCCATTGATGTACCAGCCCATGGATACCCAATTCTGAGATCCAGGCCAGTAGTTGTTCGTGATTGACCGTGTCGAATACCGCAGATAGGTCTTGTAGAACTAGGGAGCTCGGCTTCCTGCTGTTGGATGTGAGCCTAAGTTCATCCAGCATCACCAGCTCTGTGTTGTGGTGGGCCCTGAAGCCTGCCTGCCGTACCTGGAGTAGCTGTTGTTCCTCAGTGAAGAGTGACAGAGTTTTGATGGCACGTTGTTCCACTACTTTCGCCAGGAAGGGGAGCCGGGCGATGAGGGCCTATACTTCTTAAGATTGGCTACATCTGCCCCTGTTTTTTTCAGTAGGGGGATAACCCTGTTTTTCTTGAGCTCAGCGGGGGCACGACCCGTCTCCAGAGATCGGTTAAGCAGGTCAAGGACCTCCCTCTCTACTCCAGGTAGGGCCATTCGGAAAACCCTTGGTGGGCAGGGGTCCGCTGGTAAATCTGACTTAGCACGGTCCATCAAAAGGGACAGGGAGTCTCGGTCCAACCGTGGGAGGGAGGTGAGATGCTTACCGAGGGCGCGAGGGGCTGGGCCCACTGCCAGAGGGCACTGCTTAGTGGCTGTATTGTGAATGTCAGTTAAGATGTCCCTGACTTTGTGGAGGAAGGAGGACAGGAACTTATTGCATTCTACCGGACTGGCAGTGGAGTTCTGCTCTAGTTTCTGGCTAAGTTCTTTTAAGATTCAGAAGGTTTCTTTCTGCTTGTTATTAGCGTCCGTGATTCTCGCCTCGTAATATTCGACCTTCCTGGTCATGATGGCTTTTTTGTATGTGGTCAACATGACTTTGTAGCCTGCAAGTGCCACTGGGTCGTATGATTTGCGCCATTGACTCTCATGTTGGTGTAGAATTTGCTTCCTTTCCCTCAGGTCCTTTGCCCTTGTTCCTAACTCAAATCAAATCAAATCAAAATAAGCTTTATTCGATATTTACATTGAATATCATAAAAGCATTAAAAAAATTGATTAAAAACGAATCTTCTCACATTTATAACATTTATAACACTTAATTATCCAAAAGAAGCAAGGTATATATAGAATTTGAGTATAAAAACATTTTTCATAAGAAATAATCTTGAGACGGACACCGTAATTAGGAACAAACTAAAGTACAGTAGGATCTTTAGCTGTTTACCGAATCAAGTTGTACCGGCTAACGCATTTCTAAATTTAAGTAATAATTTTTAAAAATATTCCATTTTACATATGACATCCTTGTCCTCTAGCTCTTGTAGACGTTCAAAGGCGTCTCTGCAGGATCTTAGACCCCATTTTTTCAGCAAGGGTCTCAGTAAAGATTTCCTAGGGTGGTATAATAAGTGCAAAATAATATGGAGTGAATATTTGATTGGACAGACGTGTGATCACAAGGGCATAAGCTCAAATTTCGCGACCAGTCATTACATATCGGAAAAGTTATTAAGCGAAAAAAGGAGCCCAACCTAAATCTTGTAAGCAACATTCTTGTGTAACAGGAATTGTCACTGGACAGATATCGTTGTAACCCTTTATTAACTGTGATCCTTTGATAGGCCTGGACTGATTTATTTAATTTCTGGGTCGCCCACCTTTTGGCTTCTAGGCAGTCCAATAGAGTCTTTCTCAGTTCTTTTCTTGAGATATTCTCCAATGTCGTTTTGTCGGTGTAATATTCAGGCCGATCTATATCTTGGAACATCTTTTTGACATATGTAAGCCATTTCATATGTTTTGCCCCCTCTAGATTAAGGATATCCATAATTATATCGCGGTTTAGAGCAGTCTCTGCAGTAGTCCAAATTTTGTGCCATAGAAGTGGTGGCTCAACTTTAATTAAATCTATGATGAACGGTAGGTCTAGCTCAATATGCATCATGTAGACTGATGTGGATTTCGATGTCGCTAACAGGTATCTTAGGAAGTTGTTTTCAGCCACTTGGATTGATGAGATGTCATTTTCAATGCCCCAGAGGCCAGCCCCATAGATAGCTGTGGAGACACACTTGGCTTTATAGATCATAATGAGTTGTTTAACTGGCCTCCCTCCTATTTTACTTGAAAAGTCACGTATACCTCCAATTGCTCTAACAAAGGCAAGTTTCCTTGCTTTAACAGCGGGCTGCCATAATACCTTCCTGTTTATACTTATACCAAGGTACGTAAAGTTGTCAACTGTTTCCAGTTTTTGATCCTTGATAAAAATGGAGCATGGAATTTTCTTTCTGCCCTTACTGCAGGCCATAGAGAAGGTCTTCCCAATGTTGACTTTCAAGCCCCTTTCATGCATATAGTTGGTAAATGCAGCGACAGCTCTTTGTAACCCCAATCTTGTTTGTGAGATGATAGCCGCATCATCGGCATACAACAAGATTGGGATGGCTTGGCCTCCCACCTTAGGGTAGTCACATTCAATGTTTTTTAAATGCTCACCGATGGCATTTATGTAGAGGGAAAAAAGCAGGGGGGCTAGGATGCAACCCTGCCTAACCCCTCTATTGATGGTAAACCTTGGTGAGCATTCTCCCTTCAAACCAAACCGCACCCTAGCACCAGCATCTTTATACAATTTCATTATGAAGGCAAGAATTGATGGATCCATCCCTAGATGGTCAAGAGTTTCCCACAATTGGTCGTGGACCACACAGTCAAAAGCAGAGCTTAGATCTATGTATGTTATATAGAGAGTTCCCCTTTTAATCACCACATATTTTGACATAATAAGATGTAAGTTCAAGCTCTGCTCGACTGTACCCCTTCCCGTTCGGAAACCATATTGTAATCTTGAGAGTATGTTCTCCTCTTCTGTCCATTTTTGCAAGCGTTTCAGGATGATTCGCCCCGCAATCTTCATGGTGGAATCGAGCAAGGAGATAGGCCGATAGCATGATGGTAGGTGCCTGTCTCCTTTTTTATATATGGGTATCACTATTGCTTCGGCCCAAGTTGGAAGTTGGCCAAAGGCATTCGCTGAATTCAAAACAGCGGTTAATATTGGTGCCCACATATGTATCTCGGCCTTAAACACGTCTGCAGGGATGGCATCCGGGCCAGGCGCCTTCCCGGACGGACTCTCCCTTATTGCTTCAGTCACCTCTTCATGTAAAAACACAATATTAGGAATACTTTTGCTCCTGGAGGTATATGTTAAATGTGGAGGCAGGGTAGAATCCAAAGGGGTGCCATTTACAGGACTAGGTTTACTATATAATTCTTGAAAATGGGCAGCCCAAGTATCACCCCCTATTGCGAGGTCCAGGTGTCTCTTAGTTGTTTTTGTCCATGGGAGTGGGGCGTTTAAAAATTTCCAGAAGGCTGAGGAGTCCCTATTTTCACTTGTTGACAAAAGAGTCTGCCAAGCTTCTTTTTTAAGAGTATTTTTCCTGTTTTTAATGGCAAGATGGTATCGAAGTCTAGCTTGGCGTGTCTCCATAACCTGTTTAGGTATTGTGTGGAGAACTTTCTTGAGAGATTTTAGGGCTCTTGTACACTCTTTGTCAAACCACCCTTTTGGGGTAATAGGGACTTGCTTGAACTGTCTTGTAAGGAGCGTTTTAAGACTCTCTTGAATTTTCAAGAAGGCTTCCAATATTGCTTGAGGATGTTCGTTTGTAGACAAGCAGGTGTGTATCTCCTCCCATCTCAGCTTAAGTAAATTTTTAAGGAGATTAGTTGGGTTAATTTTATCCCATTTGATGGAATAACCATTTAGAGTACCTAGTCGAATGGGTTGTTCGTATTTAGGTCCGGAATTTCCGTGGCTAGGGGTGGAAAAAGGTAACACAATGGCTAGAGCAAGAGGATAGTGATCACCAAAAAGGTGGTCCAAGGTATCCCAACAGAATATGAAAGAAGAGTGCACCTTCGAAAAAAGGATGAAATCAATGGTGGAATTTACTCCTCTTCCATGGTATGTCGGTTTAAATGGTTTCAAGGGGGATGATAGGACATTTGCAAAGTCTAAGTTGAACGATGCCATGAAATTATTTAATAATTCCCCTGTATTTGTGTGCACAAAGTGATCGGGCATATCATCCTCTGATTCCTTATCGTGCGAAGGAGAAAATTTACACCCCCCCTGGAAATATTTTGGCAGATATGACAATTAAAATCACCCATAAGTGCTGTGACGCATTCCCCCCCCGCATTTCTTTAATCGAAATAATAGAATGCGACAAATCATCTAGTGTTTTCTCCAAGCGATCTAAGGGGATATTATTATACAGATTAATGATTAATAGACTCAAAGCTGAGCCCAAATCCATAACTATGATTTTGGAAAAATCCCCCATTACACATTTCCGTATCCTGTGTCCCACGTCTACACTTACATATATACACAGTCCCCCCCGGTGTCTACCCTGATTACTCTCTATTGCTGCTGAGTGAAAAGTTTGGAAGCCCAGTAAATGTATCGGGGTAAGGACCCAGGTTTCCTGGAAACACAGGACAGAATATGAGTTAACCACCTCCAGCCATGCTGGTTGAGTAATTTTTGAAGATATGCCCGCCAAGTTCCAGCTAAGAATGTGTAGCTTGGAGGATAGATCTTGTGTTACCATACAAGTAGGCAAAGTTTTTGTATTAAGAGGCTGGTCAACCAGGGGGAAACGATGTACTGGGAGCTGCATGTTTATTCCATTTACCAGGTCTTTTGTTATTTCAGTATTTTTCAGGAGGCTCTTCATAGATGGTATATTTGAGAGTATACTAGTATTTTCCTCACCCTCCCCCCTTTGGTTATTCTCAAAGGGGAGTCAGTCTATATCCTCCAAGCCGTAGAGCGGCTCATAGTAATTATTACAGGGAAAATTCCAAGTTGGAGTTATTGGTGGGAAGAAGTTGCCATAACCAGCTTGCTCATATCTAGGAGTTAAATAAGTTTTGTTTCTCCACGACCTGCCATCTTGCAAGTGTGGATTAAAGGTAGTAAAAATTTCACCCCTATTTCCCTGTCCTGGAATTTGGAATTTACACATTGATCTTTGATGGTATTGAGTTGTGAAGTTCTCATGATGTTGTGTGGCACCATATGGTTTTGGGGGCATTAAGGCTTCTGGGTAAAAATATAATAAGGATTTGGGTGAAATAGGGCCTTTATTGGTAGCAGTAAACCAGTCCATTATATGGATTGTAACTCTAGGATCTTTAAAAGTAATTATAATTACGTCGCCCTCAATATCTTTGGGGCGTAAACCTACCCAGCTAGTTCTCCTCACCATAATAATATCACCGTTTAGGTGTGGTGGCAGTGGCCTGTTCTTTTTTAGCCAATAAATGACCTTATTTTTGAGGCTAACAGGGTCTTCATATCTTACTTCAGGTTGTAGAGGTGGAACCCCTGTTAGAATAATAACATTGTGAGATGCTGCTGGAGGTAGATCCACATGTCTCTCACCCAGTGGTCTCTTATGTTTCTGGGTAAAGGTCCTCGTATCCCGCGTGGACTTGGTATTCCCCATTCTTGCCGAATCCACGAGAGATTTAATTTGAGCTGACTGTGCTCGAGGGTCTACTGGCAATTTAGATGAAACCTTAGGAACTTTGTTTATTTCACACAAAGGAACTGTGGGAGGTGGTATGGTGCGGGTTTTTGATGGTATTACAGTTATGTCAGGGTTGGACGTTTTTACCTCTTTTGTTACTTTCTCTTTGTCTTTGAGAGTCGGTGGGGAGTTTGCCATATTATTACTAGTTAAGGTATTTAGGGTAGGGCATCCTATGAGGGTATCCAATTGAGTTCCTTGTTTCCTTACTCTCTCCAATATTGGCATGAGTAATGCTTTCATAATGTGCTCCATCGCATCTACAAAGTCTTTCAAAATTGGCGGAGCCTGAGCAATTAGTGTTTTATTTAGTGTATTAGTAAGGACATTGGACGCCCCTTCAGCTAGGTTATGTAATTCTTTCATTAATGAATCCTTTTGGGGCATTATTTTGTGGATGATTATATCGTTCTGGCCTAGGCTTTTCTTCCTTCGCTTTTTTGGTGGGGATCTGGTTATGACCTTTTTCCTTTTCACCGAGTTAGTGCCTCTCAACGTTTTAGGGGCTTTATATTTAAAAGTAAATAAATCACATTGTCTTTGCTGTCCCAGCTCCATAATACATGTACTTTCGTGAGTATTAATAGGTCTAGGGGTATCAAGATCAATAATTAAATTACTGCTAGGGAGGGGTTGCTCCAATTGATGGCTGGTAAAAATCTGATCTTTGGGGGACGAGCTGGACTGGAAAATTAAAGGAACATTATCTATATTGAATAAATCGTCATCAGAGGTTTCCCGAGTTTTGTGATCCAAATGGACATCTGGGATAGCTTTAATACCAGTATCCCAGGCTGTGTTTTTAAGTTGCTCAATTGATAGCCGTCGAGCTGCACGGCGCTCTGCCAGGGCCAACTCTCTATCAACTTCCGCATTGGCTTTTATAAAATATTTATCCAGTGGGCCCAGAATAGAAGAACCTACCCTGGAGGGTAAAACGTCATCAGTGGGTGTAGACATACCCGGCTTGTAATCCCGCTCTTACAGTATGTTGGCGTGCAATCTCTTTACTTTTTGGTAAACAAAAGGGGGGTGGCCAAGCCAAGCCTTGTCTGGCCTTGGAGGGCCGTAGAGGGCCCGCCCTTTGCCTGGGCTTCGCTCCGGGCTGCGACCCGCGCGCGTCCCGCGATACGCGTTAATAGCCTTGCTTAAATTGCTGTTGGGGGAGAGGGGGCGTGGCACTGGGAGGGGGCGCCTCTCACCTCCTCTGCGGCCAGGCAGTAAGTCTCCTTCCTCCTCTAAGCTGCAAAAGGCTGGAAAAAAGTCTAATCAGCTACTCCTGTAGCGACGTGGAAGCAAACACAGGGCAAATCAAACCTCACGGCGAGCGGCACCCAAACTCTTTTCCTCCGGGCAGGTGCCACCTTATTTATGGCCTCTTTCAGTTTGCAGGTGAGGACCTCACTCTCTTGATCAAGGTTCCCCGTCCGTTGTCTTTTTGGGGGGATACTGTGCAGAGTATCTACTAGGTCGGCTTCCCCGATTTTATTCCAACCTCGCACCACTCTCCACTCTGAGGGGGAGTGGAGGGGGGGGGGGGCGGGGGGGTGAGGGGCACATGGGGACTGCTCCAGTCAAATGGCCAGCAGGACCCCGCACCTGATCAGAGAGTGGTCCGACCAGGCGCAAGGACTGATGTGGTTCAGGCTAGCCGGTGGCTGGGTGGTCCAGATGAAGTCGAGGGAATGTCCCTTGTCATGGGTAGTGGAGTCAATCAGTTGAAGCCCCATAGTGGTCATGTCCTCCTCCAGTTGACAGACATTTAACTCTCTGGGCGCCTGGTCCCAGTGGTCCCCTACCACCAGGATTCGTTGGTACCGTGAGCGTAAATCATTGATTAGTTCCGTGAGTAGCTCATTGAAACGGGGAGTCGATCGAGGAGGGCGGCACACCACCAGAAGTACCAGGCATGGGGATTTGGAGCAGAGTTTTACCTCCAAAACTTCCGCACTTTCGAGGCTCTCTGCAACTAGCTTATCCATAGCTATCCGTTTGTTGTAGAATATAGCTACGCCCCCTCCTCTTACCTTTTCCTGCCTGTTATGCCATAGGCAAAAACAACAATTGATAGACAGAATGCAGATCAATGTCATACATTCACCCCAGTACAGAGATCTGGGCCTAAATCCATCGTTTTTTTGCACTTCACACCACCCTAGTTCAGACATGGCCATATGCAAATCAGCCTTGACCCATGCCTCATGGGAACAGTCAAGCCCGAACTGCCAAGCCATGCCTTTCCCGAACTGCCAAGTCATGTCTTTCCTGGACCGGAATCAAGCATCCTAGGACCGGTTTCTGGCTATCAGCCGTCTTCAGCTAGGATAGCTTGACTCCAGTGGTGTGCAGAGCATGGGACTCACGTCAGAGCATACCCATCCCACTCGGGGTGACAAATGCAAAAACAGCAATTGATGGACAGAATGCAGATCAATGTCATACATTCACCCCAGTACAGAGATCTGGGCCTAAATCCATCGTTTTTTTGCACTCCACACCACCCCAGTCAGACATGGCCATATGCAAATCAGCCTTGACCCTGTGCCTCATGGAAACAGTCCAGCCCGAACTGCCAAGCCATGTCTTTCCTGGACCGGAATCAAGCATCCTAGGACCGGTTTCTGGCTATCAGCCATGTTCAGCCAGGATAGCTTGACTCCAGTGGTGTGGAGAGCATGGGACTCACGTCTGGGCATACCCATCCCACCATTTTGTTCGCCATAATTTGGCAGGGTATGCTCAGACGTGAGTCCCTTGCTCACTTTGCCACTGGATTCAAACAAGCCGGGCTGAAGACGGCTGAAATGCCAGAAACTGGACATCGTAATAAGGCCCTTTATTTCCTCTATATGCACTTACCTTTCAATTTTTTGGTCTTTGATATTTTGCCCATGATATTCTTCTACCATGATATTCAGAGTCTCGATATTCAGTAGTACAATATTCAGAACGTGGAATTGATTCAATCATTTGCAATGTGTGAAGAGATTTACATTTAACTTTTGCTATCCAATTGACATATTCAACAACTTACTAACACAGTACAAATTTTGGCCGTAGGGCACAGGGGAGTCATGCAAAGGAAGGAGTTAGACAATAAACATTCATTATGCCGTCTATGCATAAGATATTCCTAAAATGCATATTCACTCAGAAGCTTCTTACTGCTGAAAGAAACAAATAATTGACTTTCATCAACCATCGTTCCCAAGTCCTGGGTTACTACATTAACTGGAGATGGACACCTAGACAGTCCTTAGGAGTTTACTCCATTGTTCCCCCAGTGCTGTCATTGCCAAATCATGACACAGGAGATATTGAAACAGCAGCGGGAATAGAAAGTCAGCAGGGCCCTTAGACCCACCTGTACAACCTGTAGTCTTTCTTACTTAGACTTCCTGTAAAGATGCAGTTGAATACTGAAAACTGTTGAGATACAAGAAGGGCGGAGATCTTCTCCTATTAGCAATGTGAGTCTATGGGTGCTTTATATCACTTTGCACTCTGGAATTTTGTTAAATCAACTTCCATGGGAGGCCAAACTCTCTTCTCAAATGAACAACAGAAAAGTGTCCACTGATTGTTCCTTCTGCACACTACCTTAACGTCTGTGTTGTCAGAGTAAATGGCTGCCCACCCAGTCCTGGATACCCAACATGGAAAATGTGTTTTTCTTAGTCACTATAGTCTTGTTCTCAACCCAACCTGAGTTGAACTTGTGTAACATAAAGAAACAAGTAGATATGAAAGCCGTGGAACCCTCTAACGGTGGCTAGATACTGAATATAAGTATTGAAAAGGATGGGTGAAATGCGAGGATCTCTGAAGCACTCCATAGCTCATTGATCAGTCTGACAAACAGAAGAGAGAAAGCAATGGAAGGCCTGAAATCTGCTCAACAGTTAGGATTAGCCTATGCAGATCCTGCCAGTCCTCGCTGGTCTAGGTGACTGACAGGGGTGTCATGGTTGCCAATGTCAAATATCATTATCAAGCAGTATCAGGGCAGTTGCAATATTGCTATCAGTCACTAGCTTTAAATTGTCTTAGAACACCACCAGTATGAACTAGGTTCCCAAAGATAAAAAAAAAGTGCCTTAAAATAATTCAGAAAGATGATATCTTCAAAATAAAAGAGCATGGCTCCTGTCATTGCTGGGTGTAAACAGTATGGGTGACTGGTTGGGGGATTGATTGGGTCAGATTAAAGGCCTGTGGAAAAGTCTCAGGCACTTTTAGCGGTTGATGGGATTATGTTGAGGTGTGTGAATAGTCTCTTTGAGGCAGTGGGCACACTACACATCATTTACCACAGGGTGGTGAAGTTTGGCAACCACTATGGAGGGCAGCATGACCCTTGGTAGAAGTGACGTAGTGAGATCATGGATAAGTGTCTGCACTAGAGACAACAGAATACAATGCTTCCTTCACATGGGATTCTGCATGAATTTTAAAACACGCCTAAATACATGTGGCCTGAACAAGAGTTCGCTGGTAAAAGTAAATCATTTTATTTCTGGCGGAAGGCTGAACATGAAAAGGGAATGCACAGGCATAATTTCCTGTAGAATACTATCCCCACAGTCGGAGAAATTCAATTTAAGGATTTCTCTGGATCTAGAGCTTCCTTTAGAAATTGGGGGACGTCCCATTATCATCCAACTCTAAATCAGGCCCATGAAACCCTGCATTGTTAAAACCTTATTCGCTGACTAAAGGAAAATGTGTCATGAACTGTGCATTCATAGAATCTGCAGTGAATGTGTTTTGTTCAGATCAAAGGAATGTTAGTCTTTTGCATTGATCAAATTTGCCATACATTTGTCCTGTGTTAAGTAATAGCTACATTTCATTTCAAGACACCTGAATAGTTCTGAAAATAATACTTCGGCTGAAACAAATGGAATTTGAGATTGTGTAATGTTTGGAACATTAAACAGATTAGACAAAAGTTTATACACTTAGAACGAGAATCGAGATAAGTAACATGTTTTTCTCCTCTTCACCTAGAAAATTTCTGTCTCTAACACTGTTGGGAAGGAACTCCTTGAAGAGGTGTCAACCACACTATTGAAGCTCCAGCGCCTTCCCAGACCCCACCCCCCTGCAACCAAACTTCTAAGCAGTGGGTCCATCAAGCTAGAATGGAATGATTGCAAGCCTCTGAGTGGGCTTCAAGTCATGTACAGGTGAGTGTGAGTGTCGTTAAACTTCATTTTGGGAAAGATCACCTCTGAGAGGCTGTACTTGCATCAGTCACTGACGTGGCATTAAAATTGTGTTACACTATGAGCTATGTTAGCCAACTTAATTTTGCTCTAGCAAACTCCCAAGAACTAAATTGCTGAGCTGGCCTTTACAGGATTTTACATCTTGACCAGCAGCAGTCACTAGATATCAGCAGCAATCGATTATCTTATGTAAATATTATGCTGGTGAGAAAGCCATGCAAAATTTGTTAGGAGATGTGCATTGTGAAGAACACTTTGTTATCGTGTATTACAAAGGAACATCACAGAGGGTGGTCTTTGATGGATTACAAGACTGTATTTCTTAAATACAGTATTTTGCGATGTTTTAATAAAGCCTCCCAAATAGTCAAGTTAACATAAAAATGTAAGTTAAGTCTTCTACTAAACAAAATTTTAGGTTATAATAAACTAATCCGTAAACTAAACTACAAACTAAACAAAATACTGTGAAATAAAACTACCCTAATATTTATACTACAGTAGGCTAAAATAACAAACCATACTTTGAATAAAACCTTATAATAAACGACCTGGATGAAGGGGTAGAAGAAGGAAACAAAAAACAGAAAGCAGGAAATAGGTACGTTCTTGTCTTATTTCCTTCAATTCCGCCACCTGAAAGTAGTAGGTAGTCCATGCACAGTAGGGCCAGCGGGAAGGCACATTGTAATGAGTTTGGAATGAATTGTGGCTGGAGTCCCACCGCCAGGCATTTCAGGCCCTTTTGCCGTTGGCGCAGTCAAGGAAGCCTGGTGGAGTCAGTGGGACTGGGGCGGTCTTCTTGCGATGGGCAAGGCCATCATCTGAATCGGGCAGGTGGACCACCTAATCTGCCAGTGGGAAAACTGCCCAAAAACCCAATGGCGGGACCCATTCTGCCAAATATCTAAAACAGCATAAAATGTAATGGGGTGACCTAGTATCCCTCAGAACCTGGGCATATAGACAGTGTACTAAAATTGATTCTGTCGGGTAAACAATTTCTTTACAATTAATACAATGAATGTATTGAAAACAGAAGGAAACGCACATAGACGAAGTCAATCGAAATTAGTATATTGTAATCCTTAGTTTTTTTGTTTTTGCTTTCCCACAATTTTTCACAAAAAACTTTATTATCAAAGCATTTGTAGGCTGTCATAGAATGGTGAGAAGGTGACTTATAAGTGAGTAGGTGATCGAAAAGTGACACAGTGTAGTGAGAGACGATAATATGTACAGTGCTATATGCCACAGTGAATAAAATGTAGAACTCAATGGACATCTGTCCCTAGTCATTTGAATCTCCAATCCTACTATTGCTCCTTTTATTATTTTTAGTGGGTTGGAGAACATAGGGTATGGATTGTCATGGTATGTCGACTTTTCGACCCTAGGTAGCACGTGATTACAACAGAGTCACAGCGGGTCTTCTTCAGGACAAGGGGACAGCCTATGTGAAAATACCAACATTGGAAATGAGTACAGTGTTTTTCACAGTTGGGCCAAATGGAAAAAGGTAGACAGTCGACTGGACCTAACCGTGGCAGTGGTCCAAACAGGCCTTAGTAAGTACAAATATTCTCATAGCACACATTCACTACTAGTAACTGAACAAGTTGCTTACACGAACTCTGATGTTTAAGTCAAATAAATATAGGCTTCGGCCAACTGTATCCAGCTGTTTTAAAGAAAGGGAACAAACGAAATGAACCAGAGATTCCTTTATAAAGGGACAATATGGGCATATTAATTAATGTTCTAATGCCACTTTCTAGCATGTCAGCCCTACTCAAATGCAGCAGTTCAGTTATGTGTAAGCATAAAGCTTTATCTTTTTTTGAGAATATTCTTTGAGATTATGGAGATATAAGTTTACACTCCAAATATCTTGCTACCATTGCAATATAGGAGGGTTGTGTTATTGGAATTTTAGAATCTTCTCAGGGCCTTGTGACTAGAGTTATTTAAGTAATGTCTAACCTGCCATATCTCATCCTTTCCAAAAGATGACGCTACCAACCTGATATGTACAAATCATAAAGCAGATCAGACTCTAGCACAACCACAATCAAAGCGTGGAGTTGATTTCTAACCTAACGAAAAAACTTTAAAATCTATACCAAAGTAACCCAAAGTGAGCTTTACATGTACCTATTATAAACCTTAGACTAGACTAATACAAACTGAAAATTACACATAACTTACATTTTCACTAAACTGTATTAAATTGAACCTAAATCAAAATGTAAACTAAACTAAATCTTAGACTTTATAAACTTTATGCTAAATTGAAGTCAACTCAACCCTGCACAAAACTAAAGAAAATTAAAATAATTCTAGCACTAATCTGAAGTAAGCCATAAACTCTTTACACTAAACTAAACCTTACATATAATAATATAGTGTGAGTTCAATTACAATCATTCCAGTTGCATCCTGTATGTAGTATCTGATATTTTTATAGTATGGAGCAACACTTACTGGGCTTTCCTTGAATTGCCCAGTACTGGATGTTAGAGAATGTGTGAGGACATCAAGTATTAAATGCACAATTACAATGCCCCAAACACCCAATTTTGGGTAATTTTAGGTATGTGCATAACCCCCAGTAGTTCTGGCTGTTCGACCTCCTATTCAGGCACCATGCACTAGATGAGAGAAAGGAAACAAAGGTTTTAACTGGCTGGCGTCCTGATGATGAGCCCACTGAATTGATTATGGTTAAACATCGATCTTATCTTGGCCATGTGTGTGCTGTATACAGGTTGTTTAAGGGCCGTATACAGGTTGTTTAAGGGCTGTATACAGGTTGTTTAAGGATAATGTCTGTTTTTATATTTCATAGGGTTATTAAATTACCAGTTTTCTGTTACCTTTTTTGGTTTCCATTTGGGAATTTAATTATTTGTCCTTGACAAAGAATTTCCAGCATGAAATGCATTTGGGGCATTCTAATATGATGGTATTCAGGGACATACTGGTAAATGTGCGTAAAAAGGATTAGACATGAAAATGAATCACTTGGAAAAAAAATAATTTCAAATCAAATGTACACTAACAAATTAAAGCTGCAGCAGAATGGACTAACAGACAGGTCTGTTTAAATTACCAAATCGATTTTTCTTTTTTTTTAAAAACATATTTGATTGATTTTCTCTTTATCACAACTTCTTTTATCATTGATATACATTATTTAAATCGCCATTACCATGCTATGTATTGGATCTCGAAATAAAAGAAACAATTGTACTATTGTCGAAGAATTATCCTTGGTTCTATTTAACAGTTTTTACATGCATACTTCCATTGAATTGTAGTATCCATCAAGATTCAGTTTCTGCCATGTACATAACTCAGTATAGGCGCTGTAATGGGTTACATCACTTCTTACGTCCCTCCCAACTTAACCTAATCTACCTATGTTTCCCACACCCTCCCTCCCCACAGACTCGGTTCTGCATGTATATATTCATGTTGACAGTCAGCATAGCGAGATTTAATAATTATAACTCGTGGCATAAATCTAGCAAATGGTCCCTATGTTGTAAGTTGGTTTGAAGACAGGAAGCAGGTTGATGGTTAATTTATATTCTTGTATTAAAATGTAAAGGTCTTGAGTGGAAAGCCTGGCCAGTCAGTCTTTAACTGCCAGAGTACAGAACCAGGCACAACTACACAGAATGTGGAACGCCCTGGGCACAGTGCTCCACACTCCATGTTAAAGGCAAACCTTACAAGATAATTACAACACACTATTATATAATGTAGCGTTGCAAGGTCAATATTTTGGCATTGCCTACTTTTTGTTAGCATCCTTAACAATCTAACATTTCCCCTTCTACAGTGACTGTACCTCTGTGGCTATAAACTCCTCCAACATCATATTCCATTCTAAGGAGATAGATTTTTTTCACAGCCCCTTATGTTCTTCCCTCTGCACTTTCAGCTTTACCCCATCTGATCACTTCATTGTACCAGTCTAGCACCGACGGTGCTTTTACCGCTTTCCACCTCATGGTTATTGTGCGTTTGGAGAGAGTCAATGCCAAGTTAGCAAATCTATGTGTGGGAAGAATTACCAGATCGATGCTGTAGTGCACATACGGTGTGGTGATCTTTATTCCTGCCTGGATATATATATTTTTTATTTGATCTTATAGCATTTAAAAAAATCTTGTCACGTTAATTTACAGCTTCCGTGATGTAACACATTTGCAAGAAAGGTACAGAGTTCAAAAGCAAAACAACAGTCTACAAGAATGGAGGGTGCTTGTTGAGCTATATGTGGGCCATATACTGTTGAAGCATTGGTTATGTGTGGTTGTCGCTGAAAGTCACTACCATGAAGGCCAGGTTCTAAATCTGGATATTCGCTACTATGACGAGTACAAAGAGGGAAACAAAAGTTATTTCTTGCCTTTGCTACGTCATAAAGGAATATCAGGCTACTCTGACAGAGTTTTCTGAGAGATTATCAGTGCAGCGCTTGAGAGCACAGAGCACAGCTTTAGGATGGAAAGGGAACAAATGTGGGGTAGGTGACAGGTCATTCCTTTCTTTCTCATGGGTTAAGACTGACTGTCTTTTTTTTCTGTTGACAGACTTTTCGAGAAAGATAGCCTGCTTTACCATGGACACCAATGCAGCTATGTTTTCTCTAGTGTCAAGCCAGGCAAGGAGTACCGCTTCACCCTCTGCATGGAAACCGAAGGAGATCACAGCCCTCGCAGTAGCGTTACAGTGTTTACCCAGGAGGAGTCACTGCCTAGCTGCCCACTGCACCTACGAGTCATCGGACAGACAACCAGCCAATTGAAACTGAGCTGGGCTCCACCTGCAGAGCCTAAAGGAGTCATTAAAGGCTACACTGTGTACAGGGGGAACTCTGTTGTTGAGTCTACACAGGAACTAAGCTGCATTGTGGGAGGCCTCTCACCTGACACTAGCTACACTTTTAGTGTGTGTGCCTGTACAAGTAAAGGAAGGGGTGAGAAGGCCTTTGTAGAGGCTAGGACTACAGACACTGGTGAGCATGCCCCGGGAAAATTAACCCTCTATGTTGTGGGCCGAAGCGAGATCTTCATTACCTGGGATGTCCCAAAAGTGCCATTGGGTCGCTTCTTTAATTATGAGCTTTGCCTGAATGGGAAAGTGGTTTACCTGGGCACCGAGCGCACCTACACTGCCCGGCGGCTCACAGCCAACACAGAATACACATGCACTGTTAGCGCCATCACCAGTGAGGGACGTTGCGAAAGCCGACCAGTGACCAGGCGGACTGCGAAGGATGAATATGAAAACATTAACAAGTAAGCGCTTGATGTTTGCTATTTGCTCCAATACATTTCACCCCACTATTTTTGTGACAGTGTACCACCAGAAGATGCCTCCTAATTTTAATGGTGCCTTCAGTCCAAATGACCCACATTTGAACTTTTATTGGAATGTTTATATCCAGTCCACAGGTTAAAACCATCAGTAGTGTTCGTAGGTCATAACATTCTTGAGGCTTGTATGAAAAGACTGGTAGTCTGGGCAGTGGTCAATCTCAATAAAAACTGGCATCATTGTTCTCTTCATACACTCAGTGTAAATTGTTCCCCTAAGCACAACCAATCCCTTTATTCCCTGAACCAGTTTCTATGCACAAAAAGTTTACATATCAATACATGCAATTTTCCACAGAGGTTTTTCTCCCATGTGGAGCAGCCAACCATCAACAGCCCACTCAACTCAAAGGTCCACCGAATCGTCTGAGAAGCCATCAAAGAGCAGAAGCATCATGACAGAAACTCATAAACGTTCTCCTGCCGAGATACTAAAGAACCATATTCTCATAAGCCAAATGGCCAACAGATCCAGAGAGGATGGCAGTGCTGGCACATCCATTATAAGATCCAGGTAACACGAGATGGGGTTCTTGAGCGTGTGCAGATAGCTGCTATCCATCCATGCACCAATTCATCAAGCAGTGTATTGTTATCTCAGTAGCTATCTGTAACCTGTTTGGAGTTTGCCTGACTCTATCTGTAGTCGGTTTGTCTGAAGTTTGTAGTCTTGGTTTATAACTAATGGATCTCATGTATCTTCCTTTATTCTGATTGTGAGTCTTCCTGTTAATTGGTTTGTTTGTCTGCTTAGGTTATCAAGTCTTTCTGTAGTATGTCTGTTAATAGTCAGACTGTAGTCTATCAAGGCCTTTCTGTTCTTGATTTCTGCTTACAGTTTGCCTGTGTGTTGTCTGTCTGTAAACGAGAGAATGCATGAACACATGAATGACTAGTGCACTCATCAAATAGAGGGGAATATTACCAACAACTAGCGATAATTATCGCTATGTTGGCTTAGCGGCAATATTTTTATCGCCGAGCTGCGGCGATTTTTATCGCTTAGGAACCTTGCTATTATCAAGGTTTATCTCCTAAGCGATAAAAATCGGCCGAAATGCATGAATATCGCTGAAAAGTCAGCGATATTCATGCATTACCGAGCTAATGCTCTTAGCCATGTTATCCACCTACCATTGGATAACATGGCTAAGAACTGCTCAGGGGCAGGTGTTAGCTTTTGGAGATATTCGCGCTTAGCGCGAATATCTCCAAAAGTTGGTAATAGGAGATATCGTGACTTTGCATGTCATTAGTGATAAATTTCACTGACATGCAAAGCGGGTCCCAAGATGGTCGCTATCTCCTACTAGCTGTCGCTAACTGGTGTTAGCGACAGCTAGGTAATAGGGAGATAATTTTATCTCCGCTTTCTTGGCTTTTAAAGCCAAAAAAGCGGAGAAAAACCCCCTTGATAATACGCCCCAGAATTCTTTCCAGGTAGTGTTCTGATGGACGCCTGAGGCATCTCATTATGTTTCATGATTGCTGGGCTGTAGCTGGCTATTAAAACTCTTCAGCATTGAACACTGGCTGATTTGCCCGAGAAGGCATTTGACGAGCAGAAGAGCCTCTACCGAGAAGCACATTTAACCCTGGTTGTGTACTTTGAAATCTGTGTCCATATGTCTGGGTATAGACTTTGTTATGTATCGCTTTCATCCATAAGAGCCAGTAACGTGAATTGCGAATTCTGAATCTGCTTATTCACTAGTACTATTTCACAGTAGTGGGAAACGTAAGTTGTTTGCCAATGCTGTGACGTGAGTGGGGAGCGCTCACTTCCCTGTCAGCCGCAGTCTTTACCTATCAGCGCTAACAGAGGGATTTCAAAGCTGCTCTGAAATGTCGCTCAAAGAGCCTGTGAGCAAACCATTGGTGTAGTTCTCTGCTCCAGGAAGAGCAGAGAGCATGGCTTATTTAGGGAGAAGGCGGGAAGGCACAGAGGGTGGGGTAGGTACGTGCTCTGCCAGGTTTTGTGTTACTTATAGGTCTGGGTAAGTGAGCAAACACCTGAACTGAGTGTGGTGTGTGTGGGTGACAGAAGACTTGAGACCATATTAGGTAAAGTACTCCAGGGGCACAGCTGCATGTACACCCATTTGCACAGCTCGTTCTGAATTATAGATTGTATTGGCGTACATGTGCACTGGCGGTCTCTCAAAGGGAGCACCTTCCCTCTGCACCCGTGCCATTTTATAGACACTTGCTCAGAGGCGAAGAAGCTGTCAAGAGGCGCTCTGACTGTTGGACACAAAGAGGTGGTGCACTGTCAGTGGGCCTCTTAAAAGGGGGAAAAAGGAGCTTGGTGGGTGCTGTCACTCACTCCCCTCACCTGCACGGGGTTCTCTGCGCCCCTTTCAAAATAAAGCTTAACACTTTATGCCAATCCACTCTATGCCATTCCACTCTATACCACTCCATGCTACTCTACTCTGTGACACCCTGCTGCACTATACAACACTCTACACTACAATACTCCACTTTAAGAAACTCAACTCTAATACGCCCCCACTGTTCCCCACTTTATGACACTACAATACTATATGACACTCAAGTATACAACATTATTCTTTACTCTACTCTGTGTCACTCCACTCTATGCAACTCCCCTCAACGCCACTTCCCTCTACAATACTCCTCTCTATGACATACTACTCTAAGGGCCAGATGTACGAACATTCTGTTTAGCGACTTGCAATTTGCTGCTCGCTAAATAGTATGTACAACAGTGTCTCAGACACTGTTTGCAATTCCTAGTGGGGTCGCAAATTGCATGCCTCATTAACATTCATGAGGCAGTTGCAATTTGCGACCCCATTGACAATGGCTAGCACTCCCAGGGATGGTGGCCTGCTGGGGTCAGCAGATGCTGTTGCAAAACAATGGTACATGGCACTGACACTCGCTATTAGGAAGGGACACCCCTTCCACCCCTTCCTAATAGCAAGAGTCGCAAGCGCAATTTTGCGAGTCATCAACTCACAAAATTGCATTTGTACATGCCTGGACACCTTTTTTGCAGGCGCAAACTGGCTGATTTCCTGTTTGCGACCAGAAACCAGAGGGGTACATCTGGCCCTAAGATACTCTACTCCACTCTACGCCACTCAATTTTATACCACTCTACTCTACTGCACACTATAACACTATACTCCACTCTATACCACTCCACTCTACGACTTTCCACTTTACTTCACTCTATGCGACTCTACATCACATCACTCAACTCTACATCATGCCACTCAATGACACTCTACTCCACTCTCACACACTCCCCAACTCTGACACTCTACTCGACTCCACTCTGTGCCAATGCACTCTATGGCACTCCACTGTATGACACTCCACTCTACAACACTCCACTCTACTCCACTCCACGCCAGTATACTCAACACTGTCCAGTCCTCTCTACCCACTTCACTCTCACCATTCCACTCTACACCACTCCAATCTACTTCACAACATTGTACTCCACTCTACACCACTGCACTCTATGCCACTCCACTCTACGACAATCCACTTTATGCCAGTCTATGCCACTTCACTCTACTCCACTCCACACTCTATACCACTGTATTCTTCAACACTCTACGCCACTCTCCACCACTCTACTCCACTCTATGCTATGCCACTCTACACCACTCCACTCTGCACCATTCTATGCATGCCACTCTGCACCATTCCACTCTACATTACTCCACTCTACAACACTTTACTCCACTCTACGCCACTGGAGACGCACTCGAGACCACAAGGAGCGCCTGGGAAGGGCTCACGCTGATTTTTAAAAGCACAAGGGTAAAATCGCTTTTTAAAATATAATTCACTGTATATTGTTCACAGTTCCATACTCCCCGGTCCACCGCCAATTGTTTGGTTAGTGTGGAGGGAGGCGGAACAAAGACCCGGGCTACAGGAAGTGAATCACGACTTCCTGGCCGGGGCGACCAATCAGCTGCCTGCAGCTGTCAGCCCATCCACTACATCAACCCATGCACCTCAAGACGCGAAGCGGGCGTACTCGAGACCACAAGGAGCGCCTGGGAAGGTCTCACGCTCATTTTTAAAAGCACAAGGGTAAAATCGCTTTTTAAAATATAATTCACTGTATATTGTTCACAGTTCCATACTCCCCGGTTCACCGCCAATTGTTTGGTTTGTGTGGAGGGAGGCGGGACAAAGACCCGGGCTACAGGAAGTGAATCACGACTTCCTGGCCGGGGCGACCAATCAGCTGCCTGCAGCTGTCAGCCCATCCACTACATTAACCCATGCACCTCAAGCCGCTGGCGCACCAAAGGCATGCCAAAGGCAAGCCCGTCTGCGCCCGTCCGCGGCCGACCGGGGCCAGGGGCTATGACCCCTGCTCCTTTTTCTACTCAAATCAGAAGATACAGCCCCGACTCACTGTACAAACTTAGAGGAAAGGCCCCGCCGCCATGCTCAACTATGTGCAACCTACTAGATCAGAACCTAACATGCCCTCACTGTGGATTTCAGCCCCCCCTGTCCTCCCAACAAAACCTATACAGCTAAGCATCCTCCTGCTAAACTGTAGATCCCTACCCAAACACACCACTGAAATCTCACTGCTACTAGAAGAACATAGCCCTGACATCCTATTTTTAATCGAAACATGGCTCCATCTCGAGTCAGACCCCGACATCGTCCAGGCCCTACCCAAAAGATACCAAATTGTGCGAAAAGACTGCACAACTGGCAGAGGAGGTAGCTTAGCTATCATCTATAAAGAATGCTATAACCACCGCAGCTCCCCCATCCAATATCCAATTGCGAAAGTCTTTCATTCGCCTTAGAGTTCTCCCCCACAAGCACCCTATCAGGGATACTCATATACCGTCTGCCTGGGACCCTAGGACAGTTCCTTAACTCCCTGCCAGCCTCCATAGCCAACCTAGTCTGCAGTTCATCTAACTTCACTCTCCTAGGAGATTTTAATATCCACCTTGACAATGCCCTAGACAACAACGCCTTAGAAATAACTTCCTGTCTCGCTGCACTACAGCTCCAACAATTAGTGCTAAAACCCACTCATTCCAAGGGCCACCTCCCAGACCCCATTTTTACCAACTGTCCAGACCTCTCAGTGGGAAACCCTCGGACCCTACCATGGACGGACCACCTTCTAATACCGGCCTCATGGGGATGCCCAACCCCTCTTCAAGCACCCAATATAGCCACCCGGAAGGAACGCAACTGGTCCAAACTCCACCAAGCAGAATGGATAATTTCTTTAGATTCCTCCAGACCAGCCTTCAATGCGGATCCTTCTATAGCCAACGAGAACTTTAATAAGTGGATTTTAAACTCTCTAGACTCCGTTCTCCCCATCACAGTTACGAAACCGAAGCGCATCACCAAGAGCGCTCCCTGGTACTCCCAGGACCTACGACACCAGAAATGCCAATGCAAAAAACTAGAGATAAATTGGTGCTCAGACTACTCCCTCTCCAGAAAAACTGCGTATAGAAGTGCGATAAAAACCTAATAAAATGGAATTAGAACTTGCGCAAGCAGCTTTTTACGAGAGTAAGATCAACGACGCTGCATCCAAACCGAAGGAAATCTATAAAATTGCAAAATCCCTTCTCAAACTCCCTGAAAAACTCCAGATCCCTCTCAATCACCAATCCCGCTGTAACGACCTGACAGAATTCTTCCACAATAAAATACAAACCATATACACCTCCTTCCACCACACTCAAGCCCCAGCCCCAGTAATCAACCCTCCAGAGTCACAACCCCACATTTCAGCAACACTCGCAAACTTTCCCTTATTTGACCCCTCCACATTAAAATCCACCATGCTCCAAGTAAAATCCGGATCTCCCAATGACCCAGCCCAACCACGCTCTCTGCTGGCAGTTACCACGCACATCCTACCCACCATCCTTGAACTACTCAACACCTCGCTAGCCACAAGAACTGTCCATCCTCCTTGGAAATGGGCCATGGTCAGGGCTCTTCTAAAAAATAAAAAACAGCCTAGATCCCAACATTCCAGGGAACTTTCGACCAATATCCCTGTTGCCCTGGCTTAGCCAGATTTTTTTAGAGACACGTCAATAAGACTCTGATGGAGTTCCTAGAAACCCACCAGCTGCTTGACTCAACTCAAGCAGGATTCCGACCCATGCACGGAACTGAGACTGCCCTCATCAATGTTGCAGAAGAGGCAAGGAAGATCACGGATCAGGGAGGTACGGCAGCCATCATCCTGCTGGACCTAAGTGCCACCTTCGACACTGTAAACCCCAGCATACTACTACAGCGGCTCACCAACCTAGGAGTCTCATCAACAGCAATCTCATGGCTCGAATCTTTCCTGAAGGAGCGATCCTTCCAAGTGTTTGAGGGTGAAACTGCTTCCATTAGTAAACCTCTCGATTGTGGGGTACCGCAAGGTTCCTCCTTAAGTCCTACGCTTTTCAATATATACATGAGCCCTCTAGCTGAGGTCGTCCGTCCCTTCGGGATAAAAATAGTCACCTACGCGGATGATACTCAGCTAGTGGTGGCTCTGAGCTATCCTCACACCGGCCCCAATAGTCTCAGGGACTGCCTGGAGGCAGTGACCTCCTGGATCACATCTTCCTGTCTCAAACTAAACGGATTTGATTTGACATTTTATTTAGCGCAGCTTATGCCCGAAGGCGTCTTTGGCGCTGGAATAGTCTGCGGACTAGAGTACCAACTAGATCCAATTCTGAATGCCTAGTTAATTTTTAAACAGCCAGGTTTTCAGCTGTTTTCTGAACATCATCAGAGAGTTGCTGTTTCTTATCTCTAAGGGAAGGGAGTTCCATACCTTAGCCGTACCAACGACAATGCTCCCCCCCCCCAGCATAGCTGTCTGTACCTGGGAACTACCAATAGTTGAGCCTGTGCTGATCGTAGATTTATAGAAGGTAAGTATTTCCTAATGCCTTAAATGCAAGACATTGCGACTTGAATATAATTCTCTTGCCCACTGGCAGCCAATGGAGATCCTTCAGTCGGTACGATATTGGTTCGTTTTTGGGAATGTCCAGTATCAGCCTTGCTGCTGCGTTTTGCATTCGCTGGAGTCTGAGCAAGAGCTGCGTCTGAAGCCCTGTAAACAAAGCATTTCCGTAGTCCAACCTCGATATAGCTAATGCGGTAACCACCGTTTTTAGCGCATCCATGGGAATATATGGACAAATCTTCCTGATGATTTTGAGGATCCCCCAGAAGGTGGAGGTAAGTTTGTTAATATGCCCTTCAAAGGTTAGTCTTTGGTCAAATATGACCCCCAGATTTCTCACCTTAGCTACTGGTACTGGGCAGTCACCCAAATCATCCGGCCACCACTTTGGGGACCAGAAGGGAATATGGTTGCCTAGTAACAGAACCTCAGTCTTCTCGCTATTTAATTTAAGACAGTTCTTCTGCATCCAGGAATTAATCTGTAACATACATTTGTTAAAACGGTCTGCCGTCTCCTCAACATTGTCTGATACCGAGATCACCACCTGTGTGTCATCAGCATATGATATTGCAGCGAAGCCATATTGCCTGGTGATTTCTGCCAACGGGGCCACATAAATGTTAAAAAGTGTGGGATTCCGAGATGAGCCCTGAGGCACCCCGCACGGCAGCTTGAAGGATTTGGAGGTTTTGCCGTCCATTTCTACAGCAAATGTTCTATTATTTAAGAATGACGTCAATAGCGTAATGGCACTAGCTTGAAACCCCAGTTCTGCTAATCTTTTGATCAGAATTTGGTGATTGACCGTGTCGAAGGCCGCCGATAGATCTAATAGGATCAAGGCGGCCTCCTTACCCTGATTTAGAGTTTTTCTTAGTTCTTCCGCTGCCATCACCAAGGCAGACAAAACCGAGCTATGCTACTAGGTCACTGCCCCAATCTCAACATCAATCACCTCTAGCCCACTTGTCTTGGAACCCCCCTGTACCCAAAGACACAATCAAGAGCCTTGGCATCTGGCTGGACAAGTCCCTCAATTTCAACTACCAAGTAGCAAAGTTATCAGCCACCTGCTTCGGCCTACTCAGGCTCATCCGAAAAATCATGCCCCTCCTTCCCTTTAATGCAGACGGATCATGATCCAAGGTCTAATCCTATCACGTTTGGACTTTGGAAATGCCCTCTATCTAGGGGCTCCACAGTCCACCTTGAACAAGCTACACGTTATTCAGAACTGCGCAGCACGCACCCTGCTCCAGATTCCACGTCGGACCTCAGTTCAAACAGAACTCAAAAAGCTTCATTGGCTCCCTGTCAAAGACAGAATCATATTCAAGGGCCTGTGCATTGCACATACAGCTAGATACATCAAGTTTAATTGCGCTCGCAAAGGGCAAGATTCTGAGAATCTGGCCCTTTGCGAGTGCAATTTTTGCATTTGGGATTCATCATCCCAAATGCAAAAGTCGCTAATAAAGAATTTGCACATTTGCGAGGAATTGCATTTAAGGAATCTCTATTGAGATTCCTTAAATGTAAATCATGAACCATTTTGAAATTGCGAAATCGCAATTTAGGACCGCTATTTACCACGAAGTCAAACCTCGTGGTAAATAGCGAAAACTTAGAAAAATGCATTTAAATGCATTTTTCTAAGTTGCATGTTACACACACACATGTCCTTTGGACATGTGTGTGCACAACATCAGTGTAAATTCACATTTCAGGGGTGCTACAGGGTGTCCTTTGGACACCCCTGCACCCTTGAAATCGCATCCTTATTTGCGATTAGCAAATTGCTAATCGCAAATAAGGAATAACTCCCCATTCATTCCTATGGGCCTAATCGCAAATAAGGAATGTGTAGGAATCGCAATTTATTTAGCGGTTCCTACATGAATCCCGTTTTGCAAGTCCTTAATAGCGATTCCTTATGAATCGCTATTACAGACTCGCAAAACGGCCCTTTGATGAATCTAGCTGATAGAGCCTTTTGGAAATCAGGCGCCACCATCAACCACACCCTGGTCACTCCCTATCAACCAAACAGACAGCTTAGGTCTACCTCCTCAAACCTTCTCACAATACCCAGAGTTAAGAAAGTTAGATGTGGTGGAACCTCCTTCTCCCACAACACGGCCAAACTCTGGAACTCCCTACCCCTTCACCTGCGTGCGGAACACAACCTGTTGGTCTTCAGCAAAAAGCTTAAAACTCAGCTGTTTAACAATTAGAACAAGCTCCCTCTGTCCCCTCTCATGCAATTGTCTGCAGTGATAGGACCCCTCAGGGTAGCTACCGCGCTCTATAAATGTTCGTTTCATTTCATTCATTGTACTCCACTCCACTCTGTGACACTCTACTCCACTTTACGACACTCTACGCCACTCCTCTCTATGCCACTCCACTCTACGCCACTCTGCTCTACGCCAGTCCACTCTATGCCACTCCATGCTACTCTACGACTTCCTGCTCCACTCTACGACACTGTACACTCCTCTATTCCACTTTAAGAAACTCAACTCTGCGACATTCCACTCTGTGACACTCCACTCTTCTTAACTCTATGACACTATACGACACTCCAATGTACTACAGTCTTCTTTACTCCTCTCTGCGCCACTCCATTCTAGAACACTCTACTCCTTTCCAGTCTAAGACTCTCTACTCGACTATGCCACTCCACTATACACCACCCTATGCCACTCTGCGCCACTTCACTCTATGCCACTCTGCGACACTCCACGACACTCTCCTCTACGGCACTAACTTTGAACCATGCTGGACAGCAGCCACACTGGTAAACAACATGGCTAAAATCCCTTGACAAAGCCAATAGCTCTCGCATTGGCCAACGCTGTTGGCTTTGCCCAGTACTTATCTTTAGTATCCTGTCTTTCCCCATGAACTCTGCCACTCATTATCTGCCTTGCTTCTCTGCTTCATTTCCCTTTCTCAAGCCATATTTCTTTCTCCTGATACTTTGCAGAGTGCGGATCAGTTTAGGCTTATTTTTCAACAATCCATGTACGTATCTAGGAGCTCCCAGCTTGGTCCATTGAACAACATTTTACATTGGTCCAAACACAGACAACACTGTAATAGGTCTTACATCCTCACATATTACAAACATCCGCCTAAAAACAGAGGCTGAATGGTGAAGGTTGTTTCCGTTCCTGGTGTCAATGTACCTTCATTTCATGTATGTTGTCTGTAGTTTGGCTCCCCTGGTTAAGGGTGACATGGTCCTTGATGGGCTCTGAAAGGGAAGTCCCTTGTGGTGGGATCAAAAGGCAGATTGTGTTTGCTACTGGGCCAGGGAGAGCTTTGAAATATAAAGCAATCTTCTCGGTGGGTTTTAAAACTATTGCTGATTATTGGGCAATAATGGAAAGACCCCCTCTAATGATGTGAAAATGATCTTTACTATCGAATCCACTGCAGTACATCTATGAGTGTTTGCAGTGCACAGGTGCCTCGTTGGAATTTCTTAGTATGTTGAAAACAACTTGACGGATATCCTATATTATTAGATTAAGTAAAGGGAAGGTCTACGGTCATTTTGCAATGTTTATGTTAGTTTAAGTCTTGAAGCTACCTTTCTCCCTGTTGACCATACTATTGTTTCCTTGTGTTTGCACCATGTAGGAGAAACTCGTCTTTATCCTGGTCAACAGAATCGAGGGTAGAGACACCACAATCCCCTTCTGAGGTATAGTGAAATCTGACTTCACAAATCAGCTTTTCTCACTCTGAGAAATGTATGTGGTCAAGCACAACTTTGCACATGCAAAATGCATACTTTCGTCCCTCAAAAGTTGCATGAATCTCTTGACAATTTTGTAAAATTAATCTTTCATAGCAAAATGTTATCTGCTGTTATATCTTGTGACTTGTTTAAGCAAGCACACAACTTATGTAAAAAAGTCTCACAAGGTAGCGGCTGGATAGACATTTTCTGTGCAAACCAGTCCTGAGCTGGAATCACAAAATATTACATTTTAAACCCTAGGTGCAAGATCAAATGATATAAGTTACACAAAAGTCACACAAAATCAGATAATGAGAATTTTTTTAGAAATGTGGGTTTTGCATAAAGTGACAATTACATTTAAATCTCAGTTATAGTTAAAATGTCATGCAGAACTTGTTGAAACATGTAATGAGCGAATGGTGACACAGGGGGACATGGAAAGTTTTTGTAGCCACAAAAATATAAACTTTTTTCAGAAATCATCAAGGGTAGCCCAGAACACTATGAAATTCAGAGGGTCTATATAGTAAAGGAAAATGCACAGTGCAACTGTGTAAGTAGATAATCCTTCATTGTAGATTGCTTCTAGGATAGGTAAGTAGGAGAAGATAGGAAGTATAGATAAAACCCCATCAGGAGCAGGCTCCAATCAGCTCAGCCTGAGTTGACCAACTGACACTGTGAGCACAGAGAGACACCCAGGCATTCCATGAGAACAGAAGAGAAGTAATTTACTACACGTCCTCCTTCCTTAGGGAATGACAGCAGAAATAGAGAGAAAGATAAGTAAGATACCTCAAATATAACATTTACATGAAAGTACAATGAGATACACAAATCTAAAAATTTACTACATGAGGTATCAGAAATACCATTAGCATGAGCAGAAATACAATAAGATGCTAACATTACTAATACACACCCCATTCCCCTCCCTTAGAGAAAACAAAGCATGGCTTAGATGAATAAAAACCAATGCCACAAAGAAGGGTGGCCACCCCTACAACCTCCCCAAACATGGGTACACCAGAGGGTAGGAACCCTGGTAAACAAAGGTGGGTGTAGACACAGAGACAGACCCCTGGGAGAAATACAACATCCCAAATAAAAGGTACAACAGGGGTAAGATTCACTCTATATAACCGGAAGAGTGTAACCCCCACAACAGAAATACACCAGAGAAAAACGCTCTGGAAAGAAACCAAAAGTTCCCCTGATCAGGAAAGAAGGCATGCTGACACTGATAACTAGGAAGCTGCTCATTCAAAGTCCTACCAACATGAAACCCTTGGCCACGAGTTCCAAGCAGGTAAACTTCGACCTGAGCATAGTGTCAAAATGAAAAGGTGCCCCATGGGAAGTAACCCAAGGAACTGCCCAAACAATCTCTACCAAAAATAGGGAACAACGCAGGGTACCAACCCTGTAAAATAACACAACCTCCCCTAAATAGGGTACACTACAGGGTACTTACCCTGGAAAACAACACTGCAGGGTAGTCACCATGGAAAATCACATAACCTCCCCTGATAAGGGTACACCACAGGGTAAAATGCCCTGGAAAAGAACACAACCTCCCCTAATAAGGGTACATTACAGGGTAAAATGCCCTGGAAAAGAACACAACCTCCCCCAATAAGGGTACACTACAGGGTACTCACCCTGGAAAACTGGAAATTAAGATTAGAGGCATTGACTACCCCCACAACCTCCCCAAAGAAACGGGTACACTCTACATATGAAGACTAAATCAAGGCACACACCATTCAGTGGTACACTACACTCATCATCTGTACAGAAAGCTTACTGTCACACAACAAACTTGAATTTAAAACTGAATTGGAGGAGTGTACACACACACAACTTCCCCAAAGAAAAGGGTACACTCTGCGCTAACAACAGTAAAATGGAATTGAGTGCCACTAAAACCTCCACACGTTAATGCATATTTCAAATTATTATCTGAGCAGTGACCACATTTCTAGAAGCATAATACTTTCCCCTACCAGGATAAATCACATACCAAATAGGACATGCAATATATCAACTTGCTCTGTGTCCCGTTGTAAAGAGCTGCGGGTCCATGTATTGTCCGTTCTGCTGTCCGGGCAGCCACGACAGCTCCAGGAACATTGTTCTTGCCCCTGCTCAAATAGGCAACACCAGACAACTCCTCGTGGACTTCGTCAGGTGCATAGTGACCTCCTCAAAATTGGCAAAATGTCCTCTGCTTACATGCCGCACCAACCATTGACCATCAGAGAGAACTGTACTCGCAATACTCACTTACTGGAGCAGACCGGGTAATTTGTTGGCCACAAAACTTTATTGACAATGCAGTTTGCTAAAGAAGTACACCGCAGTAAAGATTGCCAAGCAGGAGGAAAACATCCAACCGCAAAATGGCGGCACGCATACATGGCGTAGTGCAGGGTGGCTTGCGGCAGGAGCGTGCACCAAAGCGTCCATTGCAGCAAGTCACAGAGAGAGGAACGGATGTCACAGAAGAGAGATTGCAAGCATGTCGAGTGCACGCGTGCGGTGGAGGCTCGTGGGCTATTTGAAAGGTAGCAGTTAAACTGCCATGGAGCAAAGGTAACATCTGAAATATCCAAATAAGTAACGTAAAGTGCCCCATACATCGGAATAACAGGGCCCCAGTCCCTGCCTCTCCAAATATGCGTATCGGCTGACTAAAGGTGCCCCTCGCAACACACACGCTGGGGACAGCCAGCAAAAAAAACTCCCAGTCACTGAGTATTACTTGTCCAAAAATGTGTGTAAGCTTACCCACGTGCCCCTATTTTGAACACTCATAAGTCTTCTCCAAGGCTGCCAGTTACTCTCATTCAGGCCCCAAGCTCCACAGGCAGACCACAATGCAGCATCTGTCTTGGAGAGTGTGCCAGTAAGCGTCGCTTTTGTGGACAATCTTGAGTCCCTTCCAACGCTATGAATACTCTCAAGAAGGTGCTAAACTCCACTTGCAGACAAATACGCAGCGTCTGTCTTGGAGAGTGTGCCAAAACTGAAAACACAGCAGGACAGGAAACTTGTGGCGCAGGAGAGACATGTTCACTGTAGGAGTCTTCCAGACAGTAGCAGGGTGACAGCAGGCTCACTACTGACAAACGCCCAGGGTGCAGGCTGTCCAGATAGTGCAAGACACTTGTGGGGCTGGCTGGGCGTTACCTTTGAGTTTCAATTGACGTTTTGAAAGTCCTTAATGTCTTTAGTTCCGTGTCCTTAAGTTCCTTGGTTCCTTAGTTGTCCTTTCTCCTTACTCCACGCGTAGGTTCAAGATCGTCGCCAAATTGCAGCAAAGGACGATGCACAGTCCAACTGTGAAAGTAGATAATCCTTTGTTGTAGATTGCTTCTAGGATAGGTAAGTAGGAGAAGATAGGAAGTATAAATAAAACCCCACCAGGAGCAGGCTCCAAGCAGCTCAGCCTGAGTTGACCAACTGACACTGTGAGCACAGAGAGACACCCAGGCATTCCATGATGTCATGGTACATTCTATTCAGTGGAGAACAGTAGAGAAGTAATTTACTACAGTCTAGTAATTTTGAAGATGGCAGTACTGCACACATCCTTGCCTTGCCTTCAGCCAAACCAATGGCAGGGTGACACGCTTATTTACAAATACTCACTGCGACAGCCTGCCATACCTGCAACAAGACCAACGATCTCCACTCTCAATTTAGCACAGTTGCAAGGAGATTTGTCACTTGGCAAGCCCCACTCTAGCACTTTCAAGTCCCAACGAAAACTTTTGTCCAGAAAAGAAGTGCCAGCATTCTCTAGAGTGGAGTCGCTAGAGTGTGGGACTGCCATAGACAGTGGAAGTTTGTGACAAACATGCGTTAGCAGACATGTAAACAAGAGAGCAGAGACTGGATTGAGGATGGGGGCAGGTAATGCCCTTGTTTGTTTCAGACGGTGGTAGTGATTCGTGTATGTGTGATTGTTTAAACGCTTATCTGTGTGTATGTGCATTATTATGAATGTGTTGTGCGTGTGGTTGGTGTATCCATCCTTAAAAAACATTTCCTCATCCTTGAAGCCGTTTACAGTGTTGGGCAACACCAAATATATATGGTGCCCCCAATATAAAGGGTTTGTCTCTGATATAATATTATTTGCATGATAATGTGAAATCTTAACATATGTTGGGCATCTTTGGACTAATGATGACTCAATGTCAGCTATCATTGCCATACTCTACTTATGCTTGACCTAGTTAGGGCCATCTATCATATAATTGTGGCCAACCTTCGAATAATAACGACAATGGCTTGCATGATGTGGTGGTTCTTAGCATTATCGTGGGCAGACATGGCACAGTGGTCCTGACAAATGGTGGGCATCCTTGGCATAACGTGGGCATCTTTTGCATTATGGTGGGTATCCCTGTCATCTGATGGTATGCAGCTGGAGCAGACAATGTCAATATGATGTATTTATTCAAGGGATATCACAAGCTGACATTTAGAGACCAAGCACAAAAACTGATTTTTGAGGCAAAAAAACATTTTTTCCAGAAAAAGGCAATATTTTCTTATAGTGTGTTAACCCAACATGAAAAGTTCACATTTAATAGAACCATATGTATTATGCGAAAATGATATACTGATGTCTGTAAACAAAATGATAAAAAATCAAAAGAATATTTAAAGATGCTCTTTGAATTGTGGTTTAAACTAAGCTGAGGAGATTTCCATTTGTCATTAGGCACTTTCAGCTGTGCAAGTTATTTCATTAGCCATGAAGACGAATGTTATAATGATTAAGCTTTTCCTGGCATTGCTGTTAGTAACTGTCTTATGTGTTGGGATGGTTGGTATTCTACCACAATACTGAGTTTTATATATCGTCCAGCCAAAATATTGTATCCAGAATATAGACTTCGGCAATATCATGTTGGCAGATACTTATGGGTATGTTTAATTGCATTCACATGTTTAACTCCACATCTATTTAGCTTGAGGATATATATCTTCAAGCCACATAGAGTGGAGTTAAGAATAGTAGATCTAAACTTACCTTACTTATAAATATGTTCTTTCATGATATTTTATTAGCCAATGCTACCGAAATTATATTTGGGCACTGACAATATTTTTTCACTTGATATTTTGACATACATTAGGTGACCACTACTAGTAATCCTCAAATTGTGAGCAATGTTTTGTTTGTACTGCAACAATAGTCAAAACCATTAACCAATAAAAGCTCAAGACACCTAGAACTGCTCAGAAGTTGCTCCTGTTATAGAAACGTTTGGACCCTTGGAATAAAGGAAAGCTGGAAGTAAACAACAGTTGCAACTTTACCAGGCATTCCAGAATGTACTGAGTGTGAAATGAGTGTGTAGAGTACACTCTGGAATGCCTGGTAAAGTTGTAACTGTTGTTTAGGGCTTTCATAATTTGTCATACTAGATCAACTGGCATACAATCACTTCCTCCAGGCAAAAATCCAAAACTACTTGATTTACAAAACATAATTGCCATCAAACCTAAATGAATACATAACGCCTATAAAAGCCAGGACTTTTAAAACATGGGGGTAAAATAAAGGACAAAAAGTATTGCAACATTGTACAAATACCCCACAACGATTTAGCTCACTGTCCTCCTTTATTAGGTTTCGCCTGCCGAAGGCTGCGCTCTGCGCAGCTTTTCGGCGCAGGCGAAATCTATTGTTTACAATATGGGCTTCAGGAACGTCCCCCGGCTCCCATTGGCTAGCTCCATAAATGGAGGCTAGCCATTGAGAGCCGGATCTGTCCGTCAAGGCCGGACCAGATTCGGGGGCGTTCCCGCGATTTTTTCGCTCTCCGCCTCTGCGATGTCGTCATCGCGGCGGTGGGCGGAGTTTTGTTATTTTTTTCTTTTTCTGGGTTTGTTTAGCACTCAGGCAGTGAATACGTTGGTGTGCGTTTGTCTTTACCACCCCTCCGACTTCATGCTCTGTTAACGGGGGAAAATGTGTGTATTATATGTCAAGAAGACCCCCCAAGGGTGTGACCATTTCTTATCACCTTGAATACCTACCTGTGTTGGGGAAATAATTAAATAACTGCGACCCACTCAGCTCATGAATCGTCCTTAAGACGAAGGCATCTACAACTTTAATATAAGTACTGACACATCTTTTAAAAAACTTTAATTGCCATTGACAAATGTGAATCTTTCACTGCATGTGTGTGCAACACACACATACACCCTATGTTGCATCGTAAAATTAATGGGGTTTGAAAATAAGGTTAATGAACTTGTACAATTGCAATGCATTTTAAATGTGTAAGGATCTGTTACGTTTCCACCTCAAACTCCAATGTTATATTTTGAAGGAAAGTGGGGGCAAAAAGAACAGTTGGTATCGGACACGCTACGCATAACCTACAAGCATCGACAAACCGAAAAATAAAGAAAAGTCTAATTGCTTTTCCCCTTTTTAGAAGGAAATTATTTGAAAATAAAGATGCCCCGTTGCAACAATTGCATTTGTTCTATATATAGTAATATATTTTTTCAGGGTGCCATTCTTTTAAATATAAGCCAATAAATCAAATTGTCTAAAGTGTCAGCAAATAAAACAAAAAAAAAAGCGTACAAAGTCCACTTGCCCGATGGAATCCCAGCAAACACCCCAAAACCTTCTCGCTTCCGGGTGTTAAGGTTATTGCTTTTCAAAAAACCCTCGCCCACAGTTCCGCTTTCCTCGTCCACCTTCCAAACTCGCTTCAATTTTCGCCTTCCTTGCCTCCTCTGAGGATGGGGGCCTGCAAATGGTCAAGTCACCCAAATGCCTCGCAATGTGTGCTTTTTTCAAGCATTAGATTTGCAAAGAATTCCTGTCCTCCTGGTCGGAAAAAAAGACAGGAAAAGAAAAGGAAAGTAAAGTAAAACAAAGAACAAGTACACAAAAAAATAAAAAAAAAAGCGAAGCGCTTGTGTAAAAGTTGCAACGCCGGTGGATTCCTGCCTTCCTCCCACAGCTTTTTTTTTTTAAAGCTCCCCTGAAGTAGGAAGTGGCGCAGAGCAGCCGAGTTGTGCCTTTTCTCCTTGTTTACAGCTCCAGCCGGCCCCTGCGCATAAATCTTGCTCGCAGCCCACAGAGACGCGTGTGTTTGTATGCATCGTTAGGGCCAGCTAATACCTAAGCCATTAACCGGACCAGTGTGGGCTTCTACTTTCGCTGAGGAACATTAACTTACAGTTAAATTTCGCGGAGAGAGAGAGGGCGAGAGAAAAGACATCGCGAATTTGCATAAGTATATTCATCACTCGGGTTTGTCATATTAAATTAGTGGAGTCGTGTTCTTTTTTTTCCGACCGCCTAAACTTTTTTCAGCCTTCCAGCGCTGAAATTGTTTTTTATTTATTTATCTTTTCAGAGCAGGGTTGTCGGTACAGGCGCGAACACCATAAATCATAAAATGGTGGTGGGGCGGGGGGGCGTAGGAGAAGACAGCACAGGGGACAGCAGTTGTTTGTCTAATAAACATCGGAGTGCATTAGTGGACTAGAGAACGGGGCGCTTTTGTCCAAGGGGAGATGGGGGTGAAAGAAAATGTGCCCTCCAACTGAAATTAATAAGTTGGGAGGATGTTATTTGTTGGCCCATAACCGAATTGTTTACTTCCCGCCAACCTATGTTGTGGCGTCTGTGAACCGAATGGCAGGTTACTTGGGGGTTATTTGAGGGGTTTAGGGAGTGGTAGACAACGTTTAATGCTGCATTCTGTTATTCTTCTAACATTTTTCCCCATTAGCCTATCGATCTCGCCTTTTAAAAAAATCTCTCCAACTCACTCCACCTTTCCATTAAAAATCCTATTTCCTGTGCACTCACTAATCAATGCAAATTTTCCCTGCGACTGATTGCATCGGGGCCGCTCTGACGCTGGGCTGTGGCTCGCGTTACTGCTGTTACGCCAACATTCCCCTGGAACCAACCAAAATACACATAATATTATAATAAAAAGAACCATTCTCCCAAACCCACTGCTTTGGAGCACTGCTGCCAACCACTTCCTTGCAGCCGATACCTCCACCCAAAAACCCATAAGGCAACGCATTCATGCCCCTATAGACACTTCTATATATTTGTTTGGCTGTGTAGTTCCCTCCCTCCCCGGTTCCCACCCCCACCTCCTTTTTAGGTTTCGCCTAAATCTGCCGAAATCTATTGTTTACAATATGGGCTTCAAGAACGTCCCCCGGCTCCCATTGGCTAGCTCCATAAATGGAGGCTAGCCATTGGGAGCCGGATCTGTCCGTCAAGGCCGGACCAGA
The DNA here is from genome assembly GCF_964261635.1 of Lissotriton helveticus. Classification (NCBI taxonomy): domain Eukaryota; kingdom Metazoa; phylum Chordata; class Amphibia; order Caudata; family Salamandridae; genus Lissotriton; species Lissotriton helveticus. The sequence goes on from NC_136065.1 coordinate 227,019,436, forward strand.
TTCGGGGGCGTTCCCGCGATTTTTTCGCTCTCCGCCTCTGCGATGTCGTCATCGCGGCGGTGGGCGGAGTTTCGGTTTTTTTTTTCTGGGTTTGTTTTTGTCATTCCATGCCGACCACGGCCGCCGGAGGAAGCCCAGGTGAGTGCTTGTTCATTATGCACCCCAGATGCATACACATGATGGACGCCCCCTGTTCTGCCCGAGAGCATTGCCCACGTACTGTGGAGTTCCCCAGTTCTGCCCATGGTTCTGATCGCCCCCCCCCACACTATGCAACCCCCGGACTTTCCCATCACAGACTCGTGCCCCTGTCTGGAGCTGCGGGCGGCGGCGGGGGGTGGCTGCTCCCCGTCCGTCCTGCGCTGACCCCCGGCCACGCCCCCCGTTCTTGTTGTCTTTCCTTTTCTTCCTCCGTTCTCTTTCTGTTTCCTCTTTTCTTTTCTTCACCCTCCTGCTTCAGGCGTCTTCTCCACTGATTACCTGCCTCATATGTTTCTTTCTCTTCAGTACGTATCTCTCTCTCTTCTCCCCCCCCTCCCCTCGTCCCGACTCATTTCCTCTCAATGCTCTCTTTCCCCCGCCTCTTTCTCCTCCCCTTTCCCTCACCCGCTCCTGATTTTATCCCCGTGTGTCCCCTCGGTCCCTTCTCCTTTCTCCTCCCGCTGCTCCCTCCTTCCTCCCTCTGTCTCCTATGGCACTGTTGCCCTCTTGTGCCCCCCGCACCCTCCCGTCTCCCCTCCCTCTCCCCCTCCATGTCAGTGTTTCCTCCTCCCCCTGGCCCTCCCTCTGTCTCTTCTCCTCTCTTGCACCTGATTTTATCTCGATGTGTCCCCTCGGTCCCTTCTCCTTTCTCCTCCTGCTGCTCCCTCCTTCCTCTCTGTCTCCCATGGCATTGTGCCCTCCTGTGCCCCCCGCACCCTCCGGTCTCCCCTCCCTCTCCCCCTCCATGTCGGTGTTTCCTCCTCCCCCTGGCCCTCCCTCTGCCTCTTCTCCTCTCTCCTCCCTCCTCCCTCCCACTCTCTCTCCTTTGCCGGGAGCTGCTGGCTGGGTCGTGGCTGGGCTCGGCTGGAGGCAGTGCGGGCGGTGGGTCCCCGGGTGCATCCTCGGCCGGATCCCTTCCTGGCTGGATCCCAGCCCGAGCCCCGGGTCTGGTGGCTCTGGATCCCCTGTAGCCGCTTCGGAAAACTTTCCCTCCGCTGCTGCTGCTGAGGGCTGAGGCGACCCCCGCGCTCTGAACGCCTCATCTGGACTCCCAGCGCTGGTCTGCTGGCTGCGGCTCTGGTCTGCGCCCCTCTGATCTCTGCTCCTCTGATCTCTGCTCCTCTGATCTCTGCTCCTCTGAACTCTGCTCCCTACTCCTCTGTTGCTTCTGTGCTCTGACCTCGTCTCCTCTGTTGCCCCTGTGCTCTCATCTCTTCTCCTCTGTTGCCTTTGTGCTCTGATCTCTTCTCCTCTGTTGCCTCTGTGCTCTCATCTCTTCTCCTCTGTTGCCTCTGTGCTCTGATCTCTTCTCCTCTGTTGCCTCTGTGCTCTGATCTCTTCTCCTCTGTTGCCTCTGTGCTCTAATCTCTTCTCTGTTGCCTCTGTGCTCTGATCTCTTCTCCTCTGTTGCCTCTGTGCTCTGATCTCTTCTCCTCTGTTGCCTCTGTGCTCTAATCTCTTCTCTGTTGCCTCTGTGCTCTGATCTCTTCTCCTCTGTTGCCTCTGTGCTCTCGTCTCTTCTCCTCTGTTGCCTCTGTGCTCTCATCTCTTCTCCTCTGTTGCTTCTGTGCTCTGATCTCTTCTCTGTTGCCTCTGCGCTCTCATCTCTTCTCCTCTGTTGCCTCTGTGCCCTGATCTGCGCTCCTCTGATCTCTTCTCCTCTGTTGCCTCTGTGCTCTCCTCTCTTCTCCTCTGTTGCCTCTGTGCTCTCATCTCTTCTCTGTTGTTTCTGTGCTCTGACCTCGTCTCCTCTGTTGCCTCTGCGCTCTCATCTCTTCTCCTCTGTTGCCTCTGTGCTCTGATCTCTTCTCCTCTGCTGCCTCTGTGCTCTCATCTCTTCCCCTATGTTGCTTCTGTGCTCTCATCTCTTCTCCTCTTCTCCTCTGCTGCCTCTGTGCTCTCATCTCTTCTCCTCTGTTGCCTCTGTGCTCTCATCTCTTCTCCTCTGTTGTTTCTGTGCTCTGACCTCGTCTCCTCTGTTGCCTCTGTGCTCTCATCTCTTCTCCTCTGTTGCCTCTGTGCTCTGATCTCTTCTCCTCTGCTGCCTCCGTGCTCTCATCTCTTCTCCTCTGTTGCCTCTGTGCCCTGATCTGCGCTCCTGTGATCTCTTCTCCTCTGTTGCCTCTGTGCTCTGATCTCTTCTCCTCTGCTGCCTCTGTGCTCTCATCTCTTCCCCTATGTTGCTTCTGTGCTCTCATCTCTTCTCCTCTTCTCCTCTGCTGCCTCTGTGCTCTCATCTCTTCTCCTCTGTTGCCTCTGTGCTCTCATCTCTTCTCCTCTGTTGTTTCTGTGCTCTGACCTCGTCTCCTCTGTTGCCTCTGTGCTCTCATCTCTTCTCCTCTGTTGCCTCTGTGCTCTGATCTCTTCTCCTCTGCTGCCTCCGTGCTCTCATCTTTTCTCCTCTGTTGCCTCTGTGCCCTGATCTGCGCTCCTGTGATCTCTTCTCCTCTGTTGCCTCTGTGCTCTGATCCCCTCCTCCTCTTGGGGTATGTTTGTTCACTGGACACTCATCGAAGGCATTTATTCTGTCAGGTACAGTGTAGGCGATAGGTAGGCGGCGGAAGCAGCATTGTGCTCTGAAAACGTTGGCTTGGATTGAGGGGCACCTTCTGTTTTTGAAGTTTCCTGAAAAATAGGCGCGCCTCCTCGCGAATCAACGTATTATCTAAATCCAGGTCACATTAAATACGGTATTTACTCCAAATATATCTACACGATTCACTAACTGTGATTGATTTTGAGGCAGATGAATTGAGATGTCAAGTGTTGTGATACCCGTGGAGCCTTCGTCTTCAGTGCCAATCATGACATGTTTCTGATAATGCAGTTGTTCTCGTTGGAGGCCCCATGGTTATTATTTACAAACATGCATACGTGTGTGTGTGTGTATATATACTTGTGAACGTCACATGATCGTTATGTGTGTCTGTATGATCTTCAATGCCTTGCATTGCTGTACGAGTGCCAGTGTTAAATGAGTAATATTTCCACTTGATAGCTGAAATATCGTTTATAGACACGTATGCCCAAATCTTATTTACAATCCTACATGTCCAAACATGACCTGAGTGGAATGAATACTCGTCTTCTTTAGTTAAATTGTTTAGTCTGCTTAACAATATTCAGTTCAACGAAATTGCTACATCTCGTCCTCTCATAGGCGAGCGCTTTACAAAACGTTGCTTGGGCCTAACTTCGGTGACGCCCTTCCATTGAAGAGCGAATTGTAATAATCAGAGACAATTTAGTGAATGTCCCGTAACAATGCTACATTAAAAGAAATTTTATTCTGTGTTTCGTTTTCCCAAAAGCAATTGAGTTTCGGTATTATAGCGCTCAATAATTGGAGATTCCGTTTAGTTATTTAAAATACAGCTGCTTCCTTACACTCCCACCTGTTAATTCCCACAACAGACTTAGTGAGGAGCTATATAATAAGAGTGTGTGCCAGCGGACTGGGCCACAGGAAGAATACGCGGGGGCGCGTCTAGCTGTAATCGGACCGACATTTCACCCGAGTCTGCTGCACTTTCGGTGAAAGGCTGAGATTGTAGATATTGGCGCAGTGAGGAGTTATTGTGAAAGAGACATGCAGCCTGGGTCAGGCTGAGTGGGAGCTTTGCCTGGCCCCTCTAAAAAATAATGTATTTTCATGCCCAACACAAACTCGAAAGTGAAATAGAGCATAGTGGCAAAACATGATTTACACAGGATCACACAATTTGATCAGTTTATTAGGCTAGGAATGAATTCCATGTCTTCTAGTTTGAAACTTTGCGACTAAATAAATGCACCTGTTGCAAATGCACACAACCACAGCTACAAATTCTGAACCAGCACCTTTAACCATTTCCCGTCTATAGCATTTACATGTTCCAAAACGAACTGTAATTCTACAATGCCTGACTATAATTCACTACACGATGATTATTTGTTTACAAGTGTTTTTCCTAGAGTCCTCTTTGCTCTGAAGCATGTGAGCACTATAGAAATAACACTAGAGTAATCTTCAATCTTTAGTGCAGTAAACAAACAGTTATTCAACGAAGGATGTGCAATGGTTAGTGCTGTACATATGATAGTTTAAGTGAAGTCATTTTTGCCGGGTGTCTCTGTCTGGTGAGTATTACCTCCTAGCTAAGACTTGTTTTTTGTATGTATCTTTAGCCAGTTTTCATCGTAGTGCAAAATGCTAACTGAAATAGTTGCAATACAAATCGCATTTGCGAGAGATTAAGCTATTGCCATTGTAAATGACAATGCCATTTATTTATCTGTTTTCAAAACCAACACATAAATAAAAAGTTTGTCATTCACAATGCCAATAGCTCAAACTTTTCCAAAAGGCGAAACCGTTGCATTGTAAATGCTTGTTTTCCTTGCTGTCGCCTGTGACTTAGCAAAGAGAAAGTCTGTATGCCAACCCACAGGTGGCATAAGGGGACTAGCGTTCAGCTACTCTTTCCTTGAAGGATGTACAATAGAGGAGAAAGAACAGGAAACATAGGAGAAGTGCCGTGTGGTGGACTGTATTGTAATTGTTTAATTTAGTGCCAAGAGCTTTTTCCGCTCTGAAAAATCAGCATGAACGGCACCATGCGGTGTGCCAGAGGGCGCAGCTTCTCGAGTTGATTTTGCTGCCCCTCCGGTAGATTTTCCACTTCGGCTGCAGCTTTCTTTCTGCCCGCCTTGGTAAAATCTGACTGGGTGCCCTCCTAGTGACCAAAAATCACACTAGAGGACTACAGACTCAACCAATCAGTGGTTACCGAAATTTTGGCCAGAACACTGCGTTAGAAGCATAACGTCTAGTGGCCAAAATTCCACCAATTCCTTTAGCGGAGCAGAATATATTGCCCGCCCCCACTACTAAGATAGTCATAAAAAATATATTCTTAGTGTGTATTCTTGAGTGTATCTATTTGTAGTAAAAGGACGTTTAGAACATACTAACAAGTACACTTATGAGTCTCACAGAACGCACCATCTTCATGTAATGCCCAAGTGATTTGTGAGTTAATATCAAATTCTCTGACTCAGATTAGTATGTTGACTAAGACTGTTCTTCCAGAGTGTCTAGAGAGCTCAAAGCTTGTGTTGTATTCTGCAAATGTTTCAGAAAACCTATCCGTCTCACCCACTCTTTCAGTCACTCTCATTGCCTCATTCCTCCACTCATTCTGACTCATTTTCTCAATCATTCTCTCTCCCTCTTCATCTCATTCACTGTCTCACCCCCCATTTCCGAGAAAATTAGGACCCCCATTCCGTGAAAGTCACTGGTGCAGATAGAGCCCCCCAAATTCCAGAATTCAAATCACTATGACCAGGAATCTTGCCACCTGTGTCCGGTTCACCTGAGTCCAGTTACTAGTTGTTGTTCTCCTTTATGGGATCTCCATTGAAAATCATATGCAGTGTTTGAGGCCAAGTTTCACTTGAAAATGGTCTGTTGACTTTTCCAACCATCTTTTATTGCAGGACATATTTGGTATGCAGATGCCCATTTATTACTTTCCTAAGCCAATCCTATGTCACTGTTCCAAAATGTGACCAGCCCCTGTGACTCAGTATCCTAATACATTTGTGGGTATAATCACAGGCATTTGCAGTGTTTTTTTACGCACTGATCATCTGATCCACTTTCACCTATTTTGAGTTAGCTTAAGTGGTAGAAGAAATGTGTGAAAGAACCACATACTCCATTTCCAGGGTGACTTCTTTAAATCGAAAAAAGTTTTCCCTGTGAACATAAAATGAAGGTATTTAATGTGTTGTGGCATATCTTTCCTAACTTTATGTCTACAGATTGTGGACTTTGCATCCTGAGGATGATAGGCACACCCTTGTGATTAAACAGTCATAATTTCATGTGTGGTATGCTAATGGTTCTGTGAAATCCAATACATCTACAGAAATCAACACAAAGGTACAAGTTGGCTCATCATGTTTTTTACACATTGGTACCAAGCCATCTCTACCTCAAGACAATCTTGGGGAGATGGTCTTCCAAAATTGAAACACTACTGAGCTGTTCTTTCATAAAAATTGAGGAAGAGCAACTAGTTCATGTGCCATGATAATTTTTTTATGGCATGTCACAATGCAGCATGTACTGTTTGCGAATGAGGAAGTTTGGCCTTTCATCTAGAACAGCTGAATTTGAAACCGGGTGGACTGGGTTCAAATCCTGGCCCTGGTTCAATATCCTGTGATTCTGGGCAAATAACTAATATCCCAAAACCTTACAAAGTGTACTGCCCCTTCTGTTGGGTGAACACCATTGCTAACAAAGAAGGAGAGAGCAAGTCTATTATTTCACCTTAAGTAAGCAAAGATATCTCAGAGATTGCTGCTTAACCTTCAAGTCAGAGGCTTAATTCCTGTATGGCTCAAAGATTTTCTTCTTTCCAGGTTTAATAGATGAACCTTCATTGAAGCCTTGATTATCATCTCGGTCGGTAAACAAGGGCTGCAAGGGCGCAGCCAATAATATAATAAATTACAGCCATTTTTGCATTAATATAAACTATTTGAAATTCGTGGTGGTAATTTGGGAAGTATCTGGTGGAATGATTGATATTGACAGTAATTCAGCAACCTTTGTCTGACAGCAAACGTTGTTGAAACCATGTGCAACAATAACTGGGAGATGCCCAGCAATGCCTGGTGATTGTCCAATATCACCACAGCATCGTTCAGTTTGGACGTAGATATTCTCATAATTGTGCAAGGCAGAAAGAAAATCGGTAATCTGGTTACTGGACAGTATTTCTGCACAACATTGATCCATGTTTTCAGTAAGGGGCAGATCACTCATACATGTGGTTTACAGCGTTGTGAAATAGCAAATATATGGCTGTAAGCGCTAATTAAATTTGTTATTATTAGGCGAGTCTTATGTGGAAATAATCTTTTAGTTTAACGTAGGGAATGCATTCCAGACATATGTTCTAAGATAGTAAGTTGACTCTAAAAGAAAAAAGATATTTCTAAGGCAAATGTTCTAAGGCAGTAAGTTGACTTTAAAAGAATACAGGAATGTAAATCCTTTTTATTGCATTTCAAATGATTCTAGAGTTTTTAAAAACTGAGCTTTATCACTAACATGTCTCCTTGCTTGAAGATCACAAAATCTACACTCAAATTAAAAAAGGTTTTAAAAAGATGGTCTTTTGTGTGTTACTAGGTAGTGCGGTTGAAAATGGTATCCAGGCCGTCTGAACCAAGACCACCTCTCCTGAAGGGCTTGACCAGAGAGGTCTCATTCGGAGGCAGCCGAGAAAGAAATGCTGAAGCTTCTGTCCGTCAAAATGAGGTGCTGACTGCCAAGGTATTGGGCTTGTTTGAACATTAGAGTTTAAGTGGATAGCTTGTATCCAGGTCTAAGGTGTATCACTCGAGAGTGTGATGCATTCAGCCTACATCCTCCTACAGCCAACATCACAAGACTAGAGCAGAACTGCAGCTAATCAGAAGTGAAGGGGCCAAAGCGCCCCCCCGACAGTGTCGCAGACAGAATATTCACTACAACCTCATTTTTCTACTGTGATCTCTCAAACAACCCTTTCTAAATTATTCCCTCACGTATCCCTTGTTGAACTCATCCAAAAATTCATTTTACTACTAAGATCTCCCTAATCCATTTCTAGAGCCTCTCCCTTCCTCCATCTCTCCTTTACTAATCCCAGAACTCCTCCTACCACTATGAACTCCCAATAAACATATTCTAGACTTTTCTTGCTTCTATTCCTCCATTATCCTCCATTATCCTTTTCAGTTCAATCAACAGACTCACATGTCCATCACTCAAGCTAACAATGGTTCCATATTTCCCTATACTTATTCACCACTAATCCTTTTTTGGGTTCCGGAGTAGCGTGATACTCACCGTAAAGTGCTTCAACGCCTCATCAGGGGTAGTGAGCACTATATAAATACAATTACAATATAGCGTGTGCTCAACATCGTTCATAAAAATGTCTCTGTGTCGGAGTAAACATTATAGAATCTATGTTATGATATTTAGAACACAATATTTATGGTCAACAATATTTCTTTGGACGATAATCTGGACTGCAACTTTTAAGAAACATATTACAACATGGTAAAATGAGTATATTCAAACCAATGTTACAAAGGATTACCAGTAAACTCCATGAGACAGATTTCTGAGTAAAAATCATCTCGAATTTTTCTAATGGCACTATTTTGCAGAAATACATGAATTTTGAATAATTAAATAGCACTTCCATAACTTGATAACCTGATGGTCAAGCATAAGGTTGGCAGTTGCACCGTGACCCAGTATTTCTGGTTGGAGTGCTATCCAACTTTTGTAGGGAGGTCAGGAGTACACTATTTCCATTGCCAAATCTATATATAAAGCCTTGATCAATGGTGATTACCACTATCGTAGAGCAATGGTTGGCCAGATACACAGCATCTACCAAGAATCCCAAGATCTTACATCACCGTCCCACTCTAAAGCAGGCTCTATGGTGGGACCACAATGGAAGTGGGAACATCTAACCTCTGTTGCTAGCTCCATCTCATGTGAGCAGTACACTTTTATTTCATCTGTGTATCCATAATTGGCATTATTTTCGACCTGATTGCATTCCAATGAGCGCATTTTGACAACCTTCTCAAAAGCACTAGTACACTTATATACTAAATAAAAATGCATATATTTTCTAGTCAAATATGATCAGGTTGTCAGCGTTAGGCCCAGCTACAATACCTTGATTCACGTGAAAAGTCTAATATGTGGTTCAGCTTGCTTTGTTCATGTTTTAAAAAGTGTTGGTTTAGAGAAAGTAAACTGTTATTTTGCTTAGTTTTGAGGTTGCTTTTTGTTGTTTTATAAACTGGAAAAGTGCAAATTGCAATGTGTTTTCCTTCTCTAATACCACGGTTTCTTGTGTTTCTTTGCCCTTGTCTCAGTCGGTGATCTCCTACTCGCCCATAAGCCCGGCTTTTCAAGGACAGTATGGCCTATGTACCCTGTCTCACCCTGTGCGCCTCAGTGCAGAAACAGAGAAGGGACGCAAAGTTCCAAGCTTCCCTGGAAGGGGCGGCTTCCCGCCTGTTTCCATTGCCATTTTTGAGAGCCTGGGACCGGAATACCTGGTGCAGCATCGATCAAAAACCGAGAGTGAGCTACTCCGGGGACCTCAGAAGGGGAAACAGGAGAAGACCCAGAAGTGGAAAAGGTGGGTAGCAAGAAAAGCATGCATGGGGAGTCAGTATGGTAGTAATCTGTGTTCTCTTTATTATTCACTTCTAAGGAGCCTTTAAAAAGTGGAACCTGGTGATCACTTTTTACTCTATAAATGTAATTTCATCTTTTATTGCCACTTTACCTTCTTCTATGCAAAATAACTGTTTACTGTGTACCTCAAAAGGTGATTACCCCTTTAACATGTTATTTTATTTTTCACTGTGACTACATCATATCCATAATATCAGTTACCAACACAGCATCATTGTAAGTATAAGTGGAGTTATGAATGCTCAAGCTATTTTTACAAATGTATACATGACTACATGTTGCGTGTCGACATCATGGATCCGATATACATGCAGGCCAATATATTAGGGCCTGATTTATAGTTCAGCGGGAGGGTTACTCCATCACCAACGTGATATTTCTTCCGTTCACTGTATTAGAAGTGCACTAAACCCATTGGCTCTTGTAATACTGCTGACAGAAATCCCTCATGTTTGTGATGGAGTAACGAGTACGTCAGACTCAAAATCAGGCCCATCTTTTCCTATGAATGTATGTGGTGATTGGATTGATGTCAATATGATTCCAATGCACTCTGTCCATGATTGACACCCAAAAAACGTTATCCGAGATCTCAAAATTGCTTCCTCACTAGATGGCAGAACAAGGCAGTGCCATGTGATTCTAGAATTTTTTAACGCTATAATTTCAGGTAGGCAATATTGTCATTAATTTCTATGTACTTGCCATAACATTGTGATTGGCTAGTTAAACTATAAGTCTCAAGACTATAAAATGTTGACAAAAGCATTTAAGAAGGCTTTTTTGGTTGTTGTAGAAGAATCTTGAAAGAGTGGAATTAATTCATATTTATGCTTCCTTAAGTGAAATGCTTGCCATGATGTGGGGATTTTGGAATCTCTTGATTTTGTACATTTCTGTGCTTTGTTATATTGCTCATATGCATTCACATATTTAAATGTGGTACAGATAAATGTGGGCACATTGTTCTTAAATCTAAATTTTTGCGACTCCCTGTCCTCGCCAGCTTGAGACAGAATAGAGCTCTGAGCTGCACTGCTACCTTTTCAGGTAGCAGGTCATACATACCCTCTGCTGTTATTGCCCCATCTCGTAGCACATGTTTTAAAGATATTTTATACTTCAGTGTCACTGGATAGAGCGTGAATCTATTCCGACATCAGCAAACAATATGCACCACTCTTAGACCTTTGAGCAAGTGGCTTTAAGGACAAAGTTGTGAAATGATTTGAGTTCCTTCCTGATTATAAGACTGCGAAGGCAATGCAGTTGATTGAAGACGGTAAGCACACTTTCACTTAGTATAACAGGGCTTCAGTAGATATGGTGGATGGGACCTGCAATGGTGCATGCTATACCGCTGCGATACGCAGCCACCTCTTGAGCTTTCAGTAGAATTTGTTGTAACTCCATTATGTTTAATACAGTTATTTACATGCAAATGGAGAAATGTAAGTAAAAGACTTGTCTGGTTGAAGAACCGTGTATTTGTACCGAGGCCAATATCTTCAGTGACCCATAGATTCAGAAACACTATACCAGCGGGGTTCGATGCTTCAATGGTTCCATAGTCCCTGATTGTACATGGCAGGATATGGCTGGATTGCTAGACAACAGGCAAAGTAGTCATGATTATTTTCTCATCCCATGTGGAAGGACAGAGTTCCTCTACATAAAACACATCTATTTGGAAGCCAGATATTAGGAAGTGAATCATGGCCACAGTCTCCAATTTAAAGTAAATATGGCAAGAAAGGGCCACTTGCTGCCTTGCTCCTATATGTAGCTGCGGTGAAGAGAGATTTTGTTTCTTCTGGAAGAAATTGAACATACATGTCTGCAGAGCAAAGTTAACTGCTATTAAGACTAAAAGCCACCATGTAACAGCAGACGTAAGATCGAGCTGTCGCCAAAAGAGGACTCCCAACCAGTGGCACTGAGAAATCCTAGTGTAATTTGTCTTGATAGACGAGAACATGTGAGGATTCTGCAGTGAACTTGGAGCTGTATGCTTAGATATGCCCTTCAGATATGGTGGTCGACATATTCAAGATATAGGAATCAAGAGTAATTTCAGACGTAATTTGCATATTTAGATGTGTTATTGCCTTTACTTTTGCTTGAAGAGTAAGTTTTCTTCACACTCTATTTACACACCACTTCACACTTATTACTTAAAACGTGATCGCCAGGAATTGCTGTCTTCTTTTCTGTATTTATTTCAAATTACCTGTTGAAGAATATATTATGTTTACATTTTTCAAAGCACCCCGTGAAGTAGCCTTAGTGAGTTATTAGCAAAAACAACAAGGTGATGGATGGAATGCTTGAATTAATCTCAGGCACTGGCAATGTCTCGGGACGCATCCCACTCCATTGTTTTTCCCCCTCCATGCCACATCACTTAAGACACAGGCATATGCAAATCAGTCTTGACCATGCTCCTCATGGGAAGTCAAGCCTGAACTGCCAGGCCCTGTCCTCCATAAACCAGAACACAAGCAACCCAGGACTGGTTTTGCCCTTATTAGAGCTCTTCAGCCAAGTTTAGGTTGGCTCTAGAGGCACAGTGAGCCCAGGACCCAAGACTGGGGTACCTGGCGCACTTAGGGTATCAGAAGCAAAAATAACAAGGTGATGGGGGGCGTGGCTAGCAGCCGGCGAAGATGGCTGCTTGCTGAGGGAGCTCCGGAGTCGAGGTGTCCTTCCCGATAAATCCGTCCATTTCTCCGACTAAATAACGGGAGGCTGGAACACCCGTGCATGCCCGTGACCGAGCGGCGTTGAATGCCATGGTCCAAATAACAATCCGTAACTGCTAACCAGAAGAAACCGAGACAGAAGCGAGGCGGCCTACTTCCGCGGCGGAAGCCGGGGCCTCAAGTGATTTGCCTGCCCGGAGACACCCTAAGGAGAGGGCTACGGAGGCGGCCTCGGAGGACCGACGGGGGATCCGCGATTGCAAATACACGAGCCTGTTCACCACACCCCTTGGAAGCGACACAACAGCGAGGTGAGAGCGCAGCCTGGGGGCCCGAGGTGCGGCACAGAGAGACCGGGCGAAGCAGCCGAACGGCGACCGAAACCCACATAGGAGGGCTGGGCTCTGGGACCCCTCCGGGTGCGGGTGCCGCCGAGTGCTGCGCTCCACAATATAACAGCTGCTAACGCCACCAGGAACTCCAGCGGCATTCAACGGACGGCCTACACTGGTCGCAGTAGCCGGGGCTTCGAGTGATTTATCGGCCCAGACGGAGCAGCAACAGAAGCCCATTTCTCATCGGGGGCCAGTGGGACTTCACAACTCCGAAAACTCCGCTAACACCGCGGGGGGGATACAGCAGAGGGGCCAAAGACATTGAACTAAGCGGCCTAGCACCATAAAAGGCCGAGGCCGGTCCAGGGGAAACAGCGCACGCCGCAAAACTTTCACATAGAAGCCACACAGGCCGCCAAAGAGATACCTGTGTTACCCCGACCCAGAGAGACCTCTCGGACAGCAGCGACTAAGCGAATGAACACTAATCTACTGGTGGGGACTCGGGAGGAGAGTTGAGACATTGCGCTGTAATATAACGCAGGGCCCCCGCCTGCTTTGGACACCCCGCTGCGCCCAACGTGTAATCCAGCAGTGTGGAAACTTGCCGCCGTTGTGGAACACCAATTCCCTGGGAAGAAAGTCTGCATCCGTACTGTAAATCAGACACAGAGGAACACAGGTGTGTAAACACGCTTCCCCTCCCCCCGTAGGTGGAGACACAACTGAAAACTTGGAGCACTGCAAAGGGAGGCAGGGGCAACAGGACGCCGAAGAGACCTCGAGATCCGCTGGTCAACCTTACAGGTAGAAGCACAGTCCCCGTGATCACTTCTGAGTACCATCATGTCGGGAAGAGGCCCCAGAAATCTCACGACTCAAGCCAAACTTGATAAGTATGCGTATAATAAGGATTTTCCCCCTTGCAGGAAGGGAGGAACTCATCGAGTGGTGCGCAAGGAGAGGGCGCGGCCAAAAAAGTGACTCTGGAGGACATAATGGCGGCGTTGGCGAACGTGCAGTCTACAGTAGGCTCCATTTTCACAGATGTCTCGTTACTCCGTGCAGATTTCTAGAAAATCACCACCAGAGTCACAGAGGTGTAGCTTACCGCGAAGTCACTAGTAAACGACACGGCAGTGCTGAAGAAAACGGTCTCACGGCTTGAGACAGAAAACAAAATTCTGGCCGAGAAGCTGGATGATCAGGAAGGGCGCTCTCGCAGAAATAATGTTCGAATTTTAGGTATTCCGGAGAGTGAAGGCACCCAGGCTATGGACCTATTGGTTGAAGAACTGATAAAAACTAGACTGCAGCCTAAGGGTCTCTCCACGTTCTTCTCAGTAGAACGGGTGCATAGGGTGCCAGGTGGAAAAGCCAAGCCAGGGACGCCCCCAAGACCGGTGCTCGCGCGCCTATTCAACTTCAGAGACAGAGATGTCATTCTTCAAACGGCGCAAGTCTCCCCGCAAATCCGCCTGCAGAACTTCTCAATTTCATTCTTCCCTGATTATACGGCAGCGGTGTCCAAACGGCGTCGCAGCTTTCTGGAGGTCAAAAAAGCTTTAAGAGCACGTGAAATGCCCTACTCCATGTTATTCCCAGCAAGGCTAAGAGTAGTTGCAGAAGGGAAGGCCTGGTTCTTCGAGACTCCCGAGGAGGCATATGACTGGCTTGAAGGATGGAGGAAACAAGACGGATCCCGCCATGGTGGCAGAGACCGCAGTCGACGCACCGAAGACGCAGAACTGGGTAGCCCAGAACTCTTCACACCTAACGATGACAACTCGCAAAGAACGGAACCGGAAGAATCTGGTCTGAAATGAATCGGACCGACTAGGAAAGAACTATACATAGTCTACTACAGACGCACATTGACAGTTCTTGTAAGCCGGCTCTGGACATGGGGCAGCAACGGGCCCAGCCGGAAAGGAGGGGTCACGCTCACGCCGGACTTCGTAACCCCTACACGCAAGTACTCTGTTGTGGGTTGGGAGAGAGCACTCTGCTGAGTTGGGGTGGCGGGCAGTTCTAAGTCCGTCGGGCAGGGAGGCAGGGAGGGGGGAGGCATGGTGGGGGGGGGGGAAGTTCGAAGTTTTTGGTTTTTAGATATGGTTACTAATGGAAAAGACCTCAAAGCATGGTACTTACTGCATTGTGCCTTCTTACAGGACATAACAAGGTTACACTACTCATTCCTCACTCCACGTAGACATGACGACAGGCACAACCTGCGCTAATGCACGGGCGAAGACCCTAGTAGCCCCCGTGGCCCACTTACAGTGGTCACTTGGAACATCCACGGGTTAGGAGATAGAATTAACGGGGGTTAGTGCTACGAGCCCTGAAACGACAGGCCCCTACTCTGGTACTCCTACAGGAGACTCACCTCACGGGAGAAGTATGTAAAGCAATGGATCGATGGGGGTTCAAAATGGTGGTACACGCAGAGTTCTCCACAGGGTCTAGAGGGACGGGAATTTTAATGAGAAAAAACTCACCCTTCGTAATCAAGCAAACAAAACATGATGGTCAGGGCAGATTTGCAGCAGTACATGGTTAATGGGAGGGCAGACTGGTTAACGTGGTATCAGTATATATCCCCCGGTATTACAGACGGTGGCGCTCCCAGCCCTCAGCGATTTCCTACTGTCACTGCCAAGTGGAGAACTCCTCATCGGTGGGGATTTTAATGCCACGATGGACCTAAGCATAGACAGACACCCGGGGCGATTGACAGGGCCTGGGGTCACCCGCCTGCTTAGCTTTGTGGAGGCACTCGGACTGACCGATGTCTGGAGGCACAAACATCCGTTAGATAGACAATATACCTTCCACTCAGCAGTACACAACAGTCTATCCCGACTAGATTATTTCCGACCCCGAGTCCACACTTTCCTCTGTAGAAAACATCACTATTGGGCCGAAAGGTATCTCAGACCACTCCCCAGTGAGTCTAACGCTTTCCTCCTCTCACACCTCTCACAAGCGACTATACCCAATTTATCCAGGCTATCTTCAAATACCACTAATACGAAAGGAACTCCATACCACTACAAAACATTTCTTTACCGAAAACGAAACTTCGGTGAGCTCTCCAACCGTACTGTGGGAAGCCTATAAAACTGTCCTCAGGGGTCAGGCTATTTCATCCATAACAGAACGCAATCACTCAAAACACCGAGATCTCGCGGCCCTTGAACATGAGCTCCAAGTAGCTAACATTGCCCACTCAGCCAACCCAACGCCAGAGTCAGCTCATACTCTTTCGCTAAAGCAACAACAACACAGGGAACACCTTAGACTAGAAACGATAGCAGCCCTCACAGCAACCAGACATAGAATTTATGATATAGGGGATAAAGCAGGGAAGTTGTTGGCATGGCTTGACAGGAGGGAACCGCACTATAGCACAGATACATCTGGCAGAGGGGCGAATTACCTCAGACTCAGGGAAAATTGTGAAGGCGCTAGCTGAACATTTCAGTATGGTGTACGCTTCTTCCTCATTAGTCACGGAAGTGGAGGCTGTGAATTTTTTGCGGGAAGTGAAACTGCCTAGACTTGACTCCGAGGCCTCCGAGGAGCTTGAAGCTGACCTCACGGTGGAGGAACTCGGAGAGGCAATTCAGTCCCTTCAATCCGGCAAAGCGTTGGGCCCCAACGGTATCCCAATGGAGCTTTATAAACTACTAACACACACCCTCAGCCCACACTTACTAGCAATGTACAACGACAGCCTGGAGCGGGGAACACTACCTTCAGACCAGAGAATGGCCACCATTGTGGCTATCCTAAAACCGGGAAAGCCCCCGACAGAGTGTCTTTCATATCGTCCTATATCACTGATCAATGCAGAGTCCAAAATTCTAGCAAAGTTAATTGCAAATAGGCTACAAACACACCTTCCCAACATAATTCACCCGGATCAGTCGGGCTTTATGCCAAAAAGGAACACTGCACTTAACCTCAGGCGTTTATACAGTGTACTGGCGAGGGAAAATAGTCTGTCGGAGACAGCAGCGGTCCTCTCACTAGACGCTAAAATGGCCTTTGATATGGTGGAATGGCCGTATATTTTTGCGGTTCTTCCACGCCTGAGCTTTGGCCCTAAATTTTGAGCTTAGATTCGACTCCTGTACGCAGACCCAGTGGCTCGCGTGGCAGTAAACGGGCAGTTATCAGACTCCATCACATTGACGAGAGGGACTCGACAGGGGTGCCCACTATCTCCCCTTCTTTTTGCAATGGTACTGGAGCCCCTAGCAGCACAGATTCGCAACACTCCTCTTATACGTGGTATTGCTTGGGCGGGGGGTGGGAAGACCGTATATCCCTCTACGCAGATGACATTCTAGTGTACACAACAGACCCCGAAAATACTTTGCCAATATTATTCGAGCTGTGCGACACATTCGGGAAACACTCAGGCTGCACCATAAACTGGGATAAGTCGGTTTTATTCCCATTAAAGGGCCTGACACCCCGACTCCCCCCTGGCTGCCCGCTGGCAATTTCCCAGGACACGTTTAAATATCTGGGTATACACATAACAAGGGACCCAGTAACCTTCTTCACTAAAAACTTGACCCCCCCGTTGGAACGACTGCGTAGAGACGTCACTCACTGGGAGTCACTGCCCCTTACACTGTTAGGTAAAGCTGCTTTATTTAAAATGATGGCCCTGCCCAGATTCCTATACATGCTGGAGAATACACCATATCAGGTACCCATAAACTATTTTAGAAAAATAACAACACAAGTGTCCACACTCCTATGGGGCAACAAACCAGCCCGCGTGGCACAAGTCAAACTACATCGCAGTTGGTACGATGGCGGCATAGCACTCCCTAACATACGCCTCTATTATTGGGCAGCACACCTCAAAGTAATAAATCAATGGATACACGCCTCTCGGACAGACCCAGCATACAAGGTGGATTGGGCGCAGCTGGGGCAGGAAAATATACTAGCAAACCTTTATAACAAAAGACGAGCACTGACGCTAGCAGGCCTGACTAAACACACTGTTATGTTGTGGTATACAGCACAGGCACAACTGGGATGGAAGGAGGTCATAACCAAACTTACACCCCTGTGGGACGCGAAGTAGCTGGGGATCCTCAGAAACAGCCAGGGATTCGAACATTGGGATAGCATTGGTATCTCTACAGTGGGGGACCTATGGGATAGAGGAACGATCATCCCGTTTGACCAGCTTACACAACAGTACGATCTTGCGCCAACGGAGTTCTACCGATACATGCAAATCAGACATGCACTCCAAACAGCTCTTCCCCAGACCGAGAAAATATCTGAGGCCTCCCCACTGGAGGATAGGCTCCTCACAGACTTTATGCCTAAACGGGCCACCTCCTTCACGTACCGCAAACTAATTAACAATATGTCAGACCCCACAGCGACACTGAAAGAGAGATGGACAGCAGATATTGATGCCATGGATGAGACGGAATGGCAGATGGCACTCGCCTCTCCCAGGGAGGTGGGAATTTCGGCCAGACTCAGACTTGTGCAATTTAAAATCTTACATAGAACCTATCTCACTAGACCTACACTTCATAGAATCGGTAGGACACAACACCCATTTTGCCTCAGGGGCTGCGGAAACGAGGGTACCTTTTTCCACATAATCTGGGACTGTCCTCTGTTAACGGAATACTGTCGTCAGGTCTTGCGTACAATTTCCCAAGCACTACATGTATCCCTGTTGCCTGAGCCGCGAAGGTGCCTCCTCAATATCTGGGAGGCGAATGACTTATCTCGCTATGGGCAAATCTGGGCGACATTAGGCCTCATGGTAGCCAAGAGTAATGTGGCACAGAAGTGGAGAACGGCTGAATTACCTTCTTTGAGGCTTGGTGTAGGGACATGGACATGACAATGATTACGGAAAGAGCTGTAAGAGATGTAAATAGGAAATGCCCTCGCAAATGGACCAAGATCTGGACCAACTGGAACACATACAGAGGGGATATCTGCGACCCTGTTCCCGAGTCGGACAATGAAAGCTCAGATGATGACTCCGAGGAGGGTTGATAATTCAGGAGGGGGAGGATTGTACAAAATAGATACCATGGTAATAGAAGTAGGAGTTGGGAGAGAAATTAATCAACAGTATAAATGCTATTTGATGATTGTAACCTTGAAATTTACTCATGCCTACAGTCTTCCTGTTTTGTGCATTAAAATCAATAAAAACACTTAAAAAAATAAATAAATAACAAGGTGATGGATGGAATGTTTGAATTAATCGCAGCCACTAGCAATCACTCAGGCCGTATCCCAATCCATCGTTTTTCACCCACCATGCAGCATCAGTTTGGACCCAGCCGTATGCATATCAGTTTTGACCCTGCTGCTCATGGGAACCATCCAGCCCGAAGGGGCAAGCAAGGTCTTCCCTGAACTGGAACACAAGCAAACCCAGGACTGGTTGTGCCCTTATTAGGGCTCTTCAGCCAGGTATAGATTGGTTCCAGTAGCACAGTGAGCCCGGGACCCACTCTATTGCCATTACTGCTTGCGTTCAGGTCCCAGAATCAATTTAAAAGTAGAATAAGTGCCTCACTACTCTGTTCTTATGCTTTCACTACTTGAGTGTTTATTCAAAACCTAGCTGTCCGAGCAAATTAACAACTTGTAGATGTTAAAGCTAAGTACCAGTACATATAAAAGTAATTGTGACTTTATGGGCGTCTTTTTGTTATGGCTCTTACAAGATCAGCTAAGTGTAGGTGACATTTTTTGAGGCTCTATGAGAGTATAACAGTAAGATTAATTTCAGATTCCTATTCTGGGAACTTCAATTCTTTGTTGTCGTCACCCCTTCTTGGGCCTTAAGTTAAAGTCAATCTTTTAGCTGATGAGCTATAACGCAATTTTCACTGAGACAGAGAGAAATATAGTCTTAGGAGTCATGCTTGCTTCCTTTTGAAAGTTATTTGACATTTCCATGTCAATTATTCAAGCTCTTTTCGGAATTATGTTCAATCCCTTCAGCACCAGTTCAACAATGACTGCAAACAGATGATTTCAAGAGTGTCATTACTGGTCGAATAGAGTAAAGTATTTAATGGGTAATAAAGCACCTGATCGGAACCTCTAGCTGTTTGCTAAACTAATGCTGCATCACAGTAAGAGATCACTGTGATATTTTCTATTCTTTAGTGTCTGTGGTAAAATTGTTGTTCATCCTTTCCTAAATCATCACATGACTTATTCTACAAGAAAAAGTAGTGCCAGGGAAGCACTTTTATTAAATTATGTTTGTCCATTTGGGAGGTGGTGTCTCCCATTCCCAGGCCTATATGCCACCATCCACTTCTGACATTGGTAGGTTTAGGTCCTCTCCCAGCAGATGAACTTCTGGCATCTTAATTCCAGTGAAGTACTCTTGAGCCGATTGGCACATGCTGAGAACTATAAAGCAATCACATTTATGATGTACCACACTTTTCACAGCCATTGTTGTTTGCATGTATGCCGATGCCCCGACTCATACTCAAAATTAGCAAGAACTAGAAAACTAGTTCCCAAGTAAAGGAAATCAAACCCAAATAAGATACCTAGGTTACGTTAGCTATATCCATATTTCTGACAAACATTTCTATATAATAGTAAGCAATTTTAGAGTGCCATTTGTAAAAAGTTGTCAAACCACAGGATTTAAAGTTCAGTATCCTCATTAAATGTCCTGACCACCAGGCCGCAATACTGATTGTTTAATGCATTTACCAGAATTATGAAGTGATCCTCAAACTCACGGGCTGGAAGATGAAGAAGACTGGGTAATATAAATGATTTGCCCAAAAAGAGATCTACAGAAATGGTAATGAATCTTACGCATTTAAGGTGATACTTTTTGGGTGGCATTTTTAAAAGATTTTGAAATTGAGAATGTACTGGCTGATGGATAAATCCATTTGAGGCTCACCCCCAATGGAATTATACATTAAGAGACTACACACTTGTGAAGACGGAGTCACCCCTCTAAAATCACTTCCTGGTGGCCTAGTCCTGCCACATGACACAATCCATGGGAAGCAGATGTGTTTAATGGGCTAAAGTTAAAGTTGAGAAGCAAACAAATGGTAGAATCAGTAAAACAGGAAAGCTGTTTAATAGCTGATATAAAGATTTGATAGAGAAACTGCATTCTAACAAGATATAATATGCAACAGAGATGTTTGAAGCCGAAAAGGAGAATGTGAGAAATACAAAACAAATACTTTCAGATAGCTTTGACGACGCAGCAGACATTATTAGAAGTAGAACTACTTAAACTATTAATACAACTGTTCCGGATTAAGATTTGAAAGGCAACATACTTGCCAGTCAATCAATCAATCAATCAATCAATAGGTTCTTTATTTGGTTTAAACATTTTAAACCATAAAAGTACATGATAAAAATACAAGCCAAAAACAACAAAATATACATTATACGTTTTAAAATCAGGGCTTCCATCGCCATGAGAAGGTTAGTATAGTAAAAGTTCATATCAAACATAGGACAGCAAACTTAAAATACAGATATAAACTCAAAAACAAGCTAACATTCTAGTGCAGACATTAATTTATATGAAAACACTGATTTTCAACAAAGTGATACAATTGATAATGACCTCATCATCCAATCCCAGTAATACATTATTGGTTTCTCTGAAATTACTAATGTGTAGCTTCTTGATCACGGGAAGTGTTAGATTTGGGGGGTTCTAGTTGGCATAGGTAGGTACCTGTGACAAATAGGGATCCTTGTATCTAGTCAGGGTAAGGGGGTACATTCCTAAAATAACCCCTGCTCGCCCACTGGTAGCTTGGCAAGAGCAGACAGGCTTATCTCAGAGGCAGTGTGTAAAGCATTTGTGAACACATACAGTAATCAAGTGACAACACTACAGATGGACAACACACAAGTTGTACATTAAAAATAAGTATCTTTTCATATAGATTTAACAGAAGACCACAAACAACAAAAACAAAAATCCACAATACTGTCCTTAAAACTGTAGAATTAGCTTAGTTCTGTTTAGATGTTAAAATGCGACACTTTGAGTCACTGTACCTTTGGGTGCGTAACGCTATACAACGAAAGAGTTGCAGGGAAGGTGATGCGTCAGTTTCTTACATGCAGGAACGGTGATGCGTCGGTTTCATACTGCGCTACCGTGTCGGTGCGGCTAGCAACTCCGTGACGCGATGAAGATCTGGTGCGATGAAACAAAGATGGCGTCTTCTTCTTGATGCGACACGCTTTTCCGATTTTGCGAGATGTCTCGACTCGATGCGACAGCTGCAGCGGCGACACCCTTGTGATGTGACGACAGTGGCTGCAGCACGCTTCTCCGTGGATGCAAGATACTTCTGCGATGCGATAGCTACAGCGGCGACACCCTTGTTCAGTGATGCGACGACTGCGGCGGCGACACGTTTCTTCCATGTTGCGAGACGTTTCTTGTGATGCGGAGTCATTCGACACCTGCAGCGGCGACGCCCTTGTTCAGTGATGCGATGGCAGCGGCTGCGACACGCTTCTTCCTCGTGAGTCGCGCTTCCAGCTCCTTGCGACACGCAGTCTCTCAGAAGGCCCAAACCAGCTCCAGGCACTTCCAAAGAACTCTTGGGGAGCTGGAGGTTGAAGTCTGTTGTCCCTGAGACTCCAACAGGAGGCAAGCTCTTTTCTCAAGCCCTTGGAGATTCTTCACAAGTTGAATAAAGCATACACAAAGTTCCTTTCTCCTTTCTATTGCGGTCAGGCAACCACTGCAGGCAAATCCCCCAAGCAGCACTTCAGCTTATGGATAGTCTCTCCTCAGTTTCTTCCTGTTCCTCTCCTCAGCAAGGGTTTCTTCTTGTTTCCCAAAGTGATCAAAAGTTCTGGGGTTTGGGTCTCCTCTTTTATACACAGTTTCTCTTTGTACTCTGAAGGCAGAGAGGCCTTTGCCTAGTCCAAACCAGGTTTGGTCAGTCCTAGAGCACTCTGTTTACATGACTCCTTCTTTCCTTTCACAGTGCAGGGCACAGACATCAGACACACCACAGGAGGTGGAGCCAGCATTGTGGAGGGAATGCACAGCCCTATTCAGGTCCCAGGTGCAACTCCTCCCTCCCATCTAAATGCAGATCTCTCTATTCAGCACTGGGCTGACTCACCCTGTCTCCTTGAATCCCCCAGCACCTGTCACTCAAACTCCAGACAAGGAATACACAACCTAGCAGAGGCAGGCTTGGATAGTTTGACAAGAAAAATCCTACTTTCTATAAGTGGTATTTTCTACCACAGAATGTTAAAACCAACTCCACTAAAAGATGCATTTTATCATCCTGAGTTCAGGCCTACCAAACTCGAATTTCTACCTAGTTCCCTGAGTCAGTTAGGATTATAAGATGTAATAATCAAACTGCCCATTCTGGCCTATGGGGACTAGGTATCCTTGCAATAGTGAAAAACTAAAACGGCTGTAATTCACTATTAGGACATGCCACACACATCAGGGTTTGTCCTACCTTATTCTTACAATGCACCCTGCTCTTGGGCCTACCATAGCGGTGTCTGATATGAAGAAAAGGGAAGGTTTGGGGACTGGCAAGTGGGGGGAATTGCCCAGTCAGCATGGCAGTACCAGACTGCACATAGGCTCTGCAATGGCAAGCCTTAGACACACTTTTACAGGCTGCTTCTGTGGGTGGCACAACCAGTGCTGCAAGCCCACCAGCAGTATTTGGATTACCAGCCCTGGGCACTCCTGGTGCACTGTACTAGGGTCTGAAAGGTAAACCAAACCAGCCAATCATGGAATCACTAATCCATACATCAAATTTACAATAGGGAGCACTTGAACTGTGGCACTGGACAGCAGTGGCACAGTGTCCAAAGCATCTAACACCAGCAAAAACACATGAGGCAACAGCAAAAAATGGAAGGGAGACCCAAGCCAAGATGCCAGGTCTAACAGGAAGCAAGATGGTTTTGGTGTATATAGAGTAAAAACTACAGAAAAATAAAAAGTGCTGCATTAATTGACCTGATTTCCCATCACAGGAACATGTACGGGTGTCTAAGCTAGCTTCAAAGCCTAATCGAAAGCTCAATTAATATTTTGTAGTACCTTTCCTAAAACGGAAAAGTAAACTATGCTCCCAGTGATTCGTATGGCCATTCAAGTAACTTTGGGGTGAACCAGTCTGCCCCTGATTTCTACGTAAATAGCCTGATACTCTCGTTTTTTCTCCCTCTTTATTCTCTACGCCAGCACATGATGGTACCAACAAACCTGTTTCTTGGCGATAGAACATGGGCCCTTGGGGTTTTCAAACAGCTGGTTGAGACCAATCACGCGCAGACAGGATTCGATGTACTTTAGCTACAAAACACCTATATCCACGGGTCTATTTTAACTGTTAGAACCACAAGAGACATAAAAAAACTGTGACCACTAACCTATAAAACTCAAGCAGGCTACAAAAAAGAAGTAAAAGTCCTTAAAAAGGACGGATTCCCATCACTCACCAATGGTGACATGCTTCATCATCTGGGTCTCCTCCTAGTGTCACACTAGTGGCACTAAGGGCTACAACCCTTTCAAAAGGAAAGGGGAGCTCGCGGATGTTTTTGTTATATATAAAAAGCTATAGACATTATTAACAAGTATCATCTTGTAAGAGGTACCAGTATCATTCATGGGTC
The DNA here is from genome assembly GCF_964261635.1 of Lissotriton helveticus. Taxonomy (NCBI): domain Eukaryota; kingdom Metazoa; phylum Chordata; class Amphibia; order Caudata; family Salamandridae; genus Lissotriton; species Lissotriton helveticus. Next base: position 227,043,657 of record NC_136065.1, read on the forward strand.
TCAAGTACCCACTGGCTTTGCCAACAGGCAATTTATAAACCTTTCTGTTTCCTGATGAATACGCCTGACACTCTAGATGTCATTCCCCCCCCCCCCCCCGGCCACACTTAGGTTAGCTAGCAACTCCCCAGTAATCTAGAACAACCCTCATAGTATTGCTTTCAAGATTATCTTTCCAGCCTCCAGTACAAACACAAATACAATGCATAACAGCAACAACACCTACAGATTTTGGAAAGAAACTGTACTTCCAATGACTGAACTCCCACCTTGCTAAAACTCTGACTGACAAGCAACCACTGGGTGTATCTGCCTACTACAACTAGCTATTAACATGCCTACACAACCAGATACCATGACATTTTGGATCAAAACTAACCTCATAACAGTATCACATAGACAATGACAAGATCAAGAAAATTAGAACATAACTATGCACCTACAACGTAAATTTAGAAAATCATGGTACAAGAAAGACAAAATCTTACTATACAATAACAGAGCCTACAAAACAGCAATCGGAACTATAAAAAGACACACTACTCCACATGCAGCAATAGTCTACAAGCACTGCAGATCGGCCATCAAAGGAACTGCAGAAAGTCGTGGTAGAATTTTGCAACCAAGAGAGCTGCAGCACAGGGACATCATCAAAGGAATTGCAGAAAGTCCTGGCAGAAATTTGCAACCAAGAGAGCTGCAGTGCGGAGGCACCATTCTCTCCAGCCTTCTGCAACAAATTCTTTAAGGAGTTGATCTAAACCATTAAAGAAAATGAAAGATCACTTCAAGAAAAAAACAGATAACACTACTCTTGCATATATCAAGGGCCACTACAAAGGTAGACACAATCGATTAACCAACTTTGAATGTCTTTAGTGTTCTATCTAAAGAAGATTTACACAATCTTATTGAGGCAAGTAGGACATCGCAATCACCATTGTATTGTGTCCCCTCCTTTACATGTGCATGTATGAGGGTTATAGATAGATGCTTACTAAATAAATTCTTAAAACAAGGATCCTTCCCACCCAAATTGTATTACACCTATATCAACCACTTTTCAACAAGAAAAATCTTGACCCAACCAACCCACAAGATTTCAGGCAAATTTCTAGTGGGTCATTCTTGTGTAAATTGATTGAAATAGCTGTGTTTACCCAACACTTTAATTTCACTGAGGAAAGTAACCTGTTGCTGGATCAATAGACTTAGCTGAGATCAGACAGAGGCATAGAATCAGCTCTCATACCCATATGACAAAACATTAAACTTACTGTTAATAAGAATGGATTGACTGCACTACTGCTACTACTGTGCTTATCAGCATCGCACGATACAGTTCACCACTTGCTAATATTCAGACTGCAAAATATGCAGACCATGACACCACTCTCAAATGGAATGCTCCATTACTTCAAAGACAGACAAACACTGGTATTCATACCATTATTTACATCAGCAATGTGCACCTTGCACTGTGGCATCCCACATCCCTTCTTTTCTATTCTATATCTTTATAACCCTGTCTAGTTAAATGCTTTAACCTGATGTGCCACAATTATGCAGGTGACACACAAATCATCGTACAAATGGGCATCCGAAAGACCTACACATGTTGAGACTTGATGACTGCATCTGCGCCATCAATGGGTGAATAATGTCTAACCGTCTAAAATTCAACAACGCAAAGATGGAGATCTTGTCAGACAGGTATGGCACAAATACTAACAAACACCAATGTACTATCATATGGGCCAAATAACTTGATGCTTCTCCAGCCAAATCAAGATACTCAGACTTGACATTATCCCATATGTCAACAAAGTCACTAGGAACACTTACAAAATGAAAGCATTCAAACACATCCTACTGTGCAATGAATACCAATAAAAGTTACAAGCTCTCCTCACTCTCAAGATGCCAAAGCCAGACTGTGCAAACATCCTACATTTAGGAGCCTCATGCTTCCTTTGAAGCCTTTTACTCTGCCCACACCCCAAGGTACCAAGTTGCACATGACGCCCTTCGCCGGCTACCTGAAGCAAGGTGATCAATGTCCAAGGCATGATGCATTGCCCTCCCATGGAAAAGGACCATTATATTTACTGTTGAAGTTTAACTAATACAAATTAGGAAGTCATCTTCCAGACTAGCACTACAGATCATTTTACCCCTTACCCGTAGAAATCCATAAGAGATTAAACATTATCGTTCCCAGTGGCAATACTGGAACTCCATACCAAGCAAAATACAAAGCATAAAAGAGCACACAAACTTTAGAGGAGAGGTGAAAACCTGGCTGTTTTTTAGAAAATCCCAGACTACTAGTCCAATCGAATAGCCTGAAATAAAGACCTACTTCCAGCATACACACCGCCCATGGCAATCACCACCCTCAGCCAGCTGCTAATGACATGATGACAGAGACAGGTAAAACCCACTAGTACCAGAGGCGTCTATCCTTACAACTATCAGATAAACATAGAATTCTGTTACTTCTAACTATGCAATCATGCTATCGCCCATATGAAGGAGATATAATCAACGAGTTCACTATTACCAACCACTCATTACTATTTGGATAAACATGTAATGTCTAGGAGATATGCACAAATTGCTGGTCAGGGGAGGAATCTAACATAGTCCTTGCATGCAGGTCCCAATTAGTTATATATTCATAACCCGACACCTCTTACAGGTTCCAAAACAGTACAAATTGCTTGTCTAATTGTCACGCCTCCTCATCCATTACATCGCTAAGTGCAGTGCAGTGCCCCAACTCAAGAGCACTTCTCTTGTCACACAGAAAAGTACTTCTCACACAGGCTCAAACAGAAACCACATTTCCAACAAGACATTCCAACATGGTGTAGCATTCTACTCATTGGCTACATAGTGGTAGTGAACATTATATAAATGCTACAAGTCAATACAATACAATTATTCTGGACTGCTCCTCACATTCACTAATGCCTCAGTCATTGATACAAGATAATTACTTAGTACTCTCTCAGATCATAAAGAGAATGCAGCTTGTTATGTCAAGACACACTTTTGTCATTCGCAAGCATAACTGAGAATATGACGGTCCTGGCACTGCCTTACACGAAGTGGGGTCCGACCACCACCTCCCATCTCCCGTACTACGAGTGTGGAGGTGGGACCGCCACAAGACCACTGCCTCCGCTGGCTGTTGTGACGGTCTGGAAAGGGCCTGAATATGTTGGCGTGCCAAAGCTGGCACGGCTGAGTACATTACCACCTGCATATCCTTCGCCCTTCTTACAGCAGGGACCCAGCCATGAAAAGGGTAGCAGACATGCAGGTAAGGGGGCGCAGCGATTCCTAATCAACGGCAACCTCTCTGCTCCCTCTCCGGTCTAAGTTGGAGTCCCCCACGGATCAACCCTCTCCCCTACCCTCTTCAACCTCTACTGCGAACCACTTGCAGAAGTATTAAGTACAGCAAATATCTCCTACCATATGTACGCTGACGACACCCAGCTCTACATCAAAGCCTCCTCTCTCGAGGATATACTCTCCCTGAATGAGGCCCTGAAATCAACCGTCCATTGGCTCACCTCCAATCAACTCAAGCTCAATGCCAAAAAAACAGAATGTCTCTTAATTTCCCCTCCAAAAACCAATCCCGAGTCGCAGATATAGATCAAGGCTATCACAGGCCTAGATTGCCCACCGACCATCGTGGACTCTGTAAAATCTCTGGGAATAACCCTTGACTGCGAGTTGAACATGCGGGACCATATCAACTTGATGGCCAAATCAGCCAGATTCCACTTGAGCTACCTCTGGAAACTGAAACCCTTCCTTGACACTACCGACCTAAAAAGTGCAGTCCAAGCGCTAGTAATCTCTAGACTGGAATATGGATGCTCCACCCTCTCTGGTTTACCCAAGATCTCCCTGGCACCCTGGAGAGCCTGTCTTAATGCTGCCGCCAGACTTCTTACAAGCTCAAATAAATTTGACCATATAACCCCACACCTGAAAGCATTGAACTGGCTTCCCCTCGAGGCCAGAATACAACTCAAACTGGCCTGCATTACACACAAGGCCTTATCCTCAAACTCCCCGACTTATCTTGCACAGAAACTGGTGGTATCTAGCGGAATCAGGAACTCCCGGTCCGCCAGAGACCTCTTACTCCAACCGACACGGTTCGGGGAAAAAAAACCTTTTAGGCCGGGCTTTCTCTGGATCCGCCCCAAGAATATGGAACTCTCTCCCGTCAGCCATCAGAAGAATCCCCTCTTTGGCATGTTTCAAAAAGGAGGCCAAAACCTTGCTTATGGGTAAATTCCTCTCCTAAATGCTGCCTCCTACCAACAGACTTTGACTAACTACTGACTAGTGACTCCCTTCGGAATGCCACGCAACCCCGTCAGGAAATATGGGGCCTTATCTGGAGCTATTTAAATGTAAACTGAATATACTTGTCCTCTACCCTTAATGTGTTTCCTTGCCTAATGTGATCACATGTAAAGCGCTCTGATACCCTAACGGGTCAAGTTCGCGCTCTATAAAACAATAAAACAAACAAGGGTTCCTTGTGCTAGATTTGTAGGTACACATTCATACTAGATTTTAAAGGACATTTTTAGACTCACCGTGAGATATTTTGTATGTCACCTCTTAAGTCCTTTAGAATTTATCTGGGATAAAAACTAGTTTTTTTGGTATTCTGCTTCTGGTGCATAATATTTAAAATCAACAACCTCAAAATGAAAGGCAGTTGGCCACAATAGTCTGAACTGCCATCGTTTACCAATGAAAACTGAATAGTAATGTATACTTAGGATTTCCTTTCAGGTAATTTAGATACAAAGAAATGCAGGGCCAGTTCTTCGGAAAGGACATTTTAGAAATTTTTCAAGTGGGGCAACAATGAGGCTCGAAGCATCACATATGACCCCACGCAGCACGGGAGGGGCTCCAAAATTGCACTTTTGTCAAGGGTACGAAAAGAACTAGCCTGTGTCCTTTTTTATTTAAAAGAGGGACAATATGGTGCTTATCATTGTCAGGCCATGAGTCAGTGAGGGACATTGATCCTGAGTGTATTTCAAATGAGTTACCTCTAATCATTATTTTGTCTCTTAAGGGTGGACCAAGTATCTGCTTCAGTCCATCAGGATAAGGCGCCGAATCCTTGTTTCCGTAAGACCGCAGAGCCTGGTAAAGGTACGTGTGGTGGGATGTTGATGATCCTTCTTTGCAGCTGCTTGTGAAAACAAGAGCAAATGGCATAAGTTGTTTTCAAATCATTTAAATCATTTAATTTAAAAGAGAGGTCAGCATCACGAACTAAAGTTGAATGTGGGCAGTATTCTATAGTATATTTTTTACTCTGACCTATTGTAAATTCCATTTAATTTGTTTTTCAAAAATCAGCCTCCCTGTGTCTTTTATACTGGTATGACAATCATTCCCACTGAAATATAATATATTTGAGCTTTTTTCATACGTATTTAACTTGGACCTCCTAAAACCTGACTATAATTCACTTGTTGATGGGGATGTGTTGTGAGCCCTAGTTTAAAGCATGGTATTCAACACCTATGCAGGCTGTGATGGTTCTTACCTCTGTTTTGCATATATACATTCAGGATTACTTATAAATAACACTGGCTGTACTTCTGAACTCACTATAGCACAGCTTGATTGTTAATTTCGGAGGGGTCTCCCAAAGCAGTTATGGTTTGTAAGTATTAGGGATAATATGCTTTTTAAGAAACATCCAGTAGATTCACAGAATATATTCTGGGTCAATGAGACGAAAGGACTTGCCCTACATGTAGGAATGGAATACCTAGGGAATATTTAGGGTTAGTCTGCTTTCAAACACTGAGTACATTTACAAAATTGGTAGTCTGTCATAGAGAGTGGAAGTATAAAAAGCATATGCTGTTGTCTCTCTCCCAACATTGTAGATTCCATGTTGCTGATACACCGCAGGAACCTAAGAGACTGGGAAGGTAAGAAGGATGCAAGCGATATGGTTGTCCCAGATATGTTCCGGATATCAGCACCTGAACTGCCCAGGACCTTAGGGAAGAGCACGGCCTTCACACCCATGAAGAAAAAGGTGCTGTCTGTTCACCTTCCCAAGGACCAGCTTTTAAAGGAACACCTGTTCTCACATGCGAGGGGTGAGTATCAGGATAGACATTGAAAGCCTTGCAAAGCTGTAGGGAGTAAGAAATTATTCTGCCAGTTACAGTTGTGTGCGAGACTGTGGTCAGGGTACTCTTAACGCCCTTAATAGTTTATCTATCCCCTGTTCTAAAGTATCCAGTCCCAGACATACAGATGGTATGGGTATACTCTTTATTTTGTTTAGGGTTTATTCAGTCCTGAGCCAGTCTCTTTGAGAACTTTAGTCAGTCTCTTGAAGAACACAAAACACGCTGATAAGCTTCTACCGCTCCTCCAGAGTAAGCTTCCAGGGGCCTCTCTTCCCGCCGTCTTTCTCCCGGCCAGTGTGGGGACCCAAAAAGGAAAACAGAAACAAGCATTGGCATAGCCAATAGGTCTCGCCTTTGGGACTGTATAAGTGTTTAGCCATGCAACAGTTGATGTTGCACCAAGGATATTGTGCTGCATGACTAAATACTTATAAGGTGCCAAAGGCGAGACCTATTGGCTATGCCAATGCTTGTTTTAAAAAGTGCACAGAAGGACAATTCTGTGTCGGAGTACCGAAGAGGGGACGCCGGAGTCTGTAGCCCTTCCCAGGGGAGCCGTGTGCGTCCTTGGCAGGGAGAAGGGCACAGCTGATGCCATGGTTAGCTGTCACTGGGGCTGCCCGCGGGGTGCTTTCAGTTTTACAGATTGCACTGTACCCACCCCAGTTGCCCGGTTTTCGTGCACACTGCTCCGCGGCTAGTGTCAGCGCCGCTCCTGAGCGCCGGCGTGTTTACTACAGCGAATACAGGTGCTCTAGGGGCGATATTAAAATGAAGAGGTTGGCATGCCGGTATGCACCGAATTCCAATGTGGCACACAGGACTGGGAGCAGCAGTGCCACTGGAGACCGAGTGCCAGCCGCTCGGGGTACAGGGAGTCGATGCCTTGTGCACTCTACCATTACTGCTTCCCTCTACCCGCTTGGCAGTCTCTTACACCAGCTTTATTTTTCAATTTTTAGAACGCTCTTCAATCGTCTTGATGGAATTTTGCAAAACACGTGTATTTATTTCAAACAATAACATACAATAAATATGATTTTTCTCAGGTCTCTTTTCCCCCACGATCCTCTGCTGTAGGTTTTTTGTTATATATTCGTTGAAAAGAAACAACAACTTTATTTGTCTTTAAATTTGCATCTCATAGCCGCATGTTTTTCAATGACTTACTTGGTTTTCAGAAAAAACACGTAAAAGAGGCAGATAAAGACGTCAGTATGAGAAGAATATACAGAACTAGAAGGAAGGAGAGGCAGAAGAGAGTACACGAAGTAGAGGAAAGAAGAGAGAGAGAGAGCACAGACAGAGGAGCAGGACAGAGATAAAGAGGCGCCGAGAGCAAAGAAGGAGGTGTCTAAGGGAGAGATGAAAGAGTGGGGAGACTTGGTGAGATGGACAAACGCAGAGGAAGAAGAGACAAGTAGAAGGCGAATGCCAGGGGAGAGAATGAGTGAGACATGCAAAGAAAGCACTGTAAATGGACTAGAGTGAAAGAGAAGAAACTAGGGAGGAAACAGCAATGCCAGGAGGTCTGGGAGGCTGGGAAGAAAATGTTAACGGTGAGGAAGTGAGAGCCAAAGGAAAAGACAGAAGCGGGAGAGGGACAACAAGACGGAGGGCATTGCTGTGGGGAGGGGAGAGGAGAAATGCAACACGGCGGGCAGGGAAGGGGGCGGAGCGGGGAGAGCGGCATGAGGGTGTGAAGCAGCAGGGGCCTTTGAAGTGAAGCTAAGCTTCACTTCAAAGGTGTGGGAGGAGTGCAGCTCAGGCAGAGCGCACGCTGGGGGAAGCTTGCGGGGCGGAGCGGGAAGAGCTGCTGGGGAACAGATGGCTGGCGATTTGATGCTGTGCACGCGCATTTTAGGTCAATGCGCATTGACCTAAAAGCGCACGGGCACAGCATCAAATCGCCAGTTAGTTAAAGTCTGTTTAAGTCCCTATAGTCTCGCTCCCGCTCAATGCGCATGCGCATTGACAGGTCGCGAGACCTAAAAAAACAAGGCTCAGGCTTTTGGTCCTGTTATCTACACAGGGAATGGGGAGGGGTCATGCACCGTTACCAAAAAAAAACCACTTATTGTGATGTGCTTAGTAATAGGGAAAACATTGTAGTGCCTCAGTGTCTTGTGACGCGTGCCCACAGCCCCCGAATCAGCCCCGAACATGCAGGTTGCACTTGCCTGCTTCCACGGCCCTCCGTGGCCGTGGTGAAGGGAGACCTCACCTCCTCGCCGTCGGGGAGTAGCTTAGTACCTGGCGTGGTGCTCCTAGAGCTGTCTCCTCTCCCGGGGTCGGGTTCACCTCCGCGTTTCTCCTGCTCTGCGTAACGTCTCTCCTGCGCCGCTCCCTCGCTGAGTATCCGCTATACCTCCTCAGGTCTGTGCGGGTCCGCCGGTCCACGCTCCTCTCCTCGAGTCTCCCCCGCCGAACGCCGAAGTCCTGGCGTCTCACCCTTTTCTCCCGTCTCCGCACCTGGTTGTTTTTTTAAGCCTGGGCCGCTAACCGCACTTCCGGGTTGCTCCTCCCGTGGCGGCCATATTGGGTTGGTCGGGTGAGGTTTCAGATGCGAAACTCTCACCTGCCTCAGGACACCCCCGCGCCGCACGGCCACCAGCTGCTGCGTGCTCCTCGCCCCACTGCTGCTCGCAGAGCCTGCCTCACTGACCCCGACCCTCTGCCTCGCTGATACGGCCCTCGCCGTATCTGCGTGTGCTATCTATCTTGTTCCCCGTCTGTGCCGAATATCTCAGTTTGTCTGTTTATTTCCCCATTTGTGCCATTGAACACCAGCTTGTTTTCACATCTGTGCTGTTTTAATCTTTCCTCCCAAATCTTGTTAATCGCATTGCATTTTTTGTTTCCCCAGTGCTGTATTGTGTTGTCACTGCCCGCCCCGCTTCCCGCCGCCGTGCTCGCGGCCATGCCCCCTTTTTCTTCTGTGCCCTCCTTGCTCCCGCCTCCCAGATGCTCCTCCCTCCCTCACACTTCGCCATAAATGGCGACCGCGCGGACGCGCAGCGGGCGCGCCGATTGTGCGCCAAAGGCGCACCAAAGGTAAGCCCGTCTGCGGCCGTCCGCGCCTGGACCGTACCCAGCGCCAGGACCCCTGGCCCCCACCGATGATGCAAGTCGACCCGACAGACCTACGACGCCGCCGCCCTCAACGCTCTCAATGCCGGCCGGAACCCCGCCTGCTGCCGAGCCGCCCCGAAACGCTTCCACGGACCCTTCACCTGCACAACCTGCAAGTTCACCTGCCTCCGAACATGCACCGCGCCCGCAAAGCCAAACCCCAGCAGCGATCTCAAGTGCATCCTGCTCAACACCCGCTCCATCCACAGACACGCCGTCGAACTTTGGAACCTGCTCGACACAACATCACCAGACGTCGCGTTCCTCACTGAAACTTGGATGAACGCCTCCTCAGCCCCCGACATCGCCATCGCTATCCCGGATGGATACAAGATCATCAGGAGGGACCGCGTCAACCAGACCGGAGGAGGCATCGCCATCGTCCACAAGAACACCATCCGCATCACGACCGACGCCGACGACATCTTCACCGCCGCCGAACACCTCCACTTCCAGATTCACACCAACCCAAAGACGACCCTCAGAGGCACCCTCATCTACAGACCCCCGGGACCACGCACACAATTCAGCGAAGACATCACGGACTTCATCAGCCCACACGCCCTCCCCTCCGACGACTACATCCTCCTAGGGAACCTCAACTTCCACCTGGAGAACAACAAGGACCGCAACACCGCCGCCCTGCTGGACAACCTCGCAAACCTCGGACTCAAGCAACTGGTCAACACACCCACCCACTACTCTGGCCACACGCTTGACTCCGTCTTCTCATCCAGCAAGCACATCGCCTTCAGCCACTCCACCGGACTTCACTGGACCGACCACAGCTGCGTCCACTTCAGATTCAGAAAAACCACAACCCACCACCACCCGCAACAGGTCCCTCACAGAAGCTGGAGCAAGATCACCGCCGACCAGCTCACCACCTCCCTCAGCAAGAACCCACCTGCCAGCACACCGGACCCCAACGAAGCAGCCTGCAACTTCACGCAGTGGCTGACCGCCTGCGCCGACGACCTCGCACCACTGAAGAACCCTCCCAGCAGACCCAGAAGCAAGAAGGCCTCCTGGTTCACCGACGAACTCAAGGACTCCAAGAAGAACTGCCGCACCCTCGAGAAAGCCTGGCTCCGGAACCAGACCACAGACAACATGACCGCCCTCAAACAAGCCACCCACAAGCACCACCAGCTCATCCGCACCACCAAGAAGAAATCACTGAAGGATCGACTGGACAACAACGCCCACGACAGCAAGGAACTCTTCAGCATCGTCAAGGAGTTCTCCAATCCTAGCACCGGCAACAACGACATCACCCCTCACAAGATCTCTGCGACTCCCTCGCCTCGTTCTTCCACCGCAAGATTGCCGACATCCACAACAGCTTCGGCACACCATCCTCGCACCCAACCGCCGAACCAACGCACCCCACCACGACCCTTCGCACCTGGACCGCAGTGACCACCGAAGACACAGCCCGCACGATGAACACCATCCACTCCGGATCCCCGACTGACCCCTGCCCCCACCACGTCTTCAACAAGGCCGACTCCACCATCGCACCCCAACTCCGAGACGTCATCAACACCTCCTTCGACACCGTCACCTTCCCGGAGAGTTGGAAGCATGCCGAGCTCAGCGCCCTACTGAAGAAACCAACAGCGGACCCCACCGACCTCAAAAACTTCCGCCCCATCTCGCTCCTCCCTTTTCCTGCCAAAGTCATCGAGAAGATCGCCAACAGACAGCTTGCCGCCTTCCTCGAGACAAATGGATTCCTCGACCCCTCGCAGTCCGGTTTCAGAGCCAACCACAGCACCGAGACCGCCCTCATCGCAGCCACCGACGACATCCGCGCCCTTCTCGACAACGGGGAAACAGCAGCCCTCATCCTCCTGGACCTCTCCGCAGCGTTCGACACTGTCTGCCACCGCACCGCACCCTAGTCCAACGCCTCAGCAACACCGGCATCCAAGAGAAGGCATTGAAGTGGATCATCTCGTTCCTCGCGGGAAGAACACAGAGAGTCCGCCACCCCCCGTTTCGTTCCGAGGCCACCGGAGTCATCTGCGGCGTCTCGCAAGGATCTTCACTCAGCCCCACCCTCTTTAACGTCTACATGAGACCTCTTGCAGCCATCGCACGCCAACACAACCTCAACATCATCTCATACGCCGACGACACCCAGCTGATCCTCTCCCTCACCAGAGACCCCGACACCGCCAGAACCAGCCTCCACGAAGGGATGAAGGACGTCGCCGAGTGGATGAAGAACAGCCGCTTGAAACAGAACTCAGACAAGACGGAAGTCCTCATCCTTGGACCATCACCCTCCGCCTGGGACGACTCCCGGTGGCCCCCAGCCCTGGGCGCCGCCCCCAAGCCGACAGACCACGCACGCAACCTGGGCTTCATCCTGGACTCCTCCCTCTCGATGACCAGACAAGTCAACGCCGTCTCCTCTTCATGCTTTCACACCCTCCGCATGCTCCGCAAGATCTTCCGATGGATCCCGATCGAAACCAGGAAGACGGTCACCCAGGCCCTCGTCACTAGCCGGCTAGACTACGGAAACGCCCTCTACGCCGGAACCACAGCCAAGCTACAGAAAAAAATGTAGCGCATCCAGAACGCCTCCGCCCGACTCATCCTGGACATCCCTCGACGCAGCCACATCTCCGGCCACCTGAGGAACCTGCACTGGATCCCCGTCAACAAGAGGATCACGTTCAGGCTCCTCACCCACGCACACAAATCTCTCCACAACCTGGGCCCCAAGTACCTCAACGACCGCCTGACCTTCCACACGCCCAACCGCCAGCTACGGTCCGCCAGCCTCGCCCTCGCCACAGTACCATGCATCCGGAGAGCGACCGCCAGAGGCAGATCCTTCTCCTACCTGGCGGCCAAGACATGGAACTCCCTCCCCATCCACCTTCGGCTGACCCAGGACCACCTCGCCTTCAGGAGACAACTCAAGACCTGGCTGTTCGAGCAGTAGCGGCCCCCCTTCCCCCAAGCGCCTTGAGACCCTTCCGGGTGAGTAGCGCGCTATACAAGTGCTTTTGATTGATTGATTGATTGACAGAGACCAATGGGGTAACCCTGTGAGACGCAGACGATATAGCTTGGGCTAAACCCCAACATGGACAGTCTGGGTTTTTGAACAAAATGCCAGTTCCTATCACTCGTACTCGGCCTAATTAGAAATTCTAATTGCAATCCATAGAAATAGATATTCCATTCTTCAAACCTCACGTACTGAAATCAATATATTCTTTGAAAAAGTGAAGTTTTCTCATTCTCATTAGGGAGTCGTGAATATGAAATATATGACCTCAAACATTTTTTGTCTTTTCTTTGAATTTTAACCACATAATAATGAGGAAAGGATCCAGAGCTGGATAAGAAAAAGATACGTGTCTGTAACAGAGGTTCTCTGTGACCAGTGTCATTCTCAGAATCATAGGAGGATCCCCCAATCACTCCACCTTTTATAAGTATTACGGTATTGTAAAAGGAGTGAATCAACCTGAAGAGAATAATGATGTGCACTGCACCTTGGGCCCCTAGCCTCTAAGGGTACTGGTGTTGTTATGTTTCACAAGTAAATAGATCTATCTTTGCCCTCTGGTAAGTCCAGGTGTGAACCAATTTTTCTGATGAGCTAACAACTTGTCTTTTCCCTCTACTCAGAAGGAACAGACAAGTTATTACCTCGCATATCCCACGACTTACAATGAGATGAGATAATGCATAATTAATGATTTCTACATGCTTAACCTTTAGCATCAAAGGTTTACCATTATTTTGAGTGTTCAGACAGGTGTACCAGAACTACATCTATTTTTATATTCTGAGGATTGTCTGTAAGACAAAGCTGTATTATGTCTCTGCAGAGAGACTGCTGTGAGACTATGGCCCTTTTTATAAGCTGCTTGTGCCGCTGGTGCGTCACTGTTTCCCATATAAAAAGTGACACACCTGTGGCGCAAGGAGCTTGTAAATAAGCCCCTTTGACTCTGATGCTCTGTGTGAAGCTAAATAAATACATAAACCATATGACCATGTCAGGGGGGAGAAATAAAATGAGAATTGATTTGCATGCTCATGTTGAAAGCTATTAGGCCTTTTCTTAAGTACCAGCTACTCCGTCGAATATATGACTACAGTGAATAGAAGTACAGTATCAGAAGGCAAATTAAATGTATAACACCGTGTTACTTGATGATGAACATAGTTGCATCAGCTATTGCAAATGAATAACAGCTTATATGGCCTGAGACCGCAACGAGCAGCTATGCAAGTGCACTACACAGGGGCCTCCTAGTAGACATAAAAGACAAAATGTGCCTCCTGCTTTAAGGTACCAAAGAACATACGTGCTACTTTATATTAAAAGTGACACTGCTATTAAAAGAATGCTATAAAATGAAGTTTACATGTGCTATTTAGGTACCTATTTACTTAGAGGATCCTAGGAGCTGTTTCACTAAGTTTAAGGCTCATGATCCAACAAGCAAATTCTGAAAATAGGGAACTGCCTTGCGCCTGTGACTGAAGGACGTTCGGGTATTTGGTTGATTTTGCTAACTGCACCTGTCTGGGGCATGAGAATACCACAAAATGGTCTCTCTTTGGGTCTCCATAATGGTGCTTTCCAGTTCAAATGATTACCAAATTAGATCTTTTCATAACTGTGTAATGATTATTAAAATTAGAAAGGTTAGGAAGAGCCTTGCAAGCCCCTTATGTGTGATTTATTTCTCTCTACCAAATACCACTGATTTCCTGACACCTGCCCACCCAATGGTGCCTTTCTCCTTGATTCTCTTTCCTTTTTTTCATTTCTCCAACATATCATCATTTTATTTTCTGGATATTTCCTTAACCGATACTCCCTTCCTATCATTTACTTCTTTATTATTTTTTGTTTCTATAACTTGTTTGCATCATATGCACTCCTATATCTTCTGCCTCTCCCCTTTATCTCCTTTGAATACCCCTCCCATTCTTTACCTCTTCCTTCACTTCCTTTCTTAAGTCCTCTTCCCTTACTCCGTATCTTTGTGCACCACTTTCTCCCTCTTCTGCAAACTCTCCGTTCCTTACCTAATTTTCATACTTTTAAAGGAATTCGAATTGTTTCCTCTGCTCTCTCTCTTCCTTTCATTCCTATAGTGCCACCTCATGATCCTCTGCATAGTTCTGTGACACGTATACTCACATTACTTTCTAGCACACATTTTTCTTTTGTAAAAGAGGAGTAGCTATTAAACTTATTCAGTGTTAATTTTACCACTGTTGTATTGACTTTGTCCCTGCAGCATCCTTTCAAGAACGCCTGAATGCCTGGTCTCAACTCCAGCCAGGATGCTTTTTACAAACCCAGCCACAGCGAACTAAGGAGATTCACACTGTGGGAAAACCTCGCTCTGGAAAAAGGTGAACTGCAGCTCAGTGCTGAACAAGTGTCATTCTGCATCCATTTATAGTACAGGAACAGTGGCCTTCACTATTGAAAGAACTCTGGACATTTGTGGCTAGCCACCCTGTTTCATCTCTACCCCAAAAAGTCATCGCCACTCCTCAGCATGCATCTCATGTGAAACACGGAGCCACTCGAGCCGAAGTCTGAATTATACCATTCAAATCCATGAACATGGCCAATAGATGCTACTGTGATGCTTACTTTATCACCAAGACCTTCTTTTTTACATCCACGTCATACTTTTTCTGCACCAGAAGAGCGCACGTGCATAGCGTTAGCAGGTTAATGTGATGGAAGTCTGCCTTTTGCCTCAAACATGCATGTATCTCACTTTGAGAACAAGCAATCCTGCGAGAGAAGTGCATCTCCTGCATGCCACGTAAGTCCCCCAAAAAATCCATAGGGAGAGTTTTATCTTCTCTATGTATCCAACTCCCAATTTCTCCATCATGAAAGTGTACAGTACATACCATAAAACATCTCATCCATTAGGATTTGTTCATTATGCTCGAGCAGCCCAAAGTTATGAAAACACATCTTGGATTTGCTTATCTATTTCTGAATCAAGGACATTTTGGTGGGAAAATATGTAACTTTATTTCTGAGCAGAAACCTAATGGGCTGCAAAACTTAAGGCCCTCTCACACAGCCTCGAAGCACAGGTCAGTGGGTTTTCTATGGTCATCATCGGTTTCAATTACAACTGGCTGATTACAATACAGCGAGTTGGAATTGTAACCGGCCAGTCATTCCAGCTGGATTCCGACGGGCTAGTCGGAACCGGCTCGTAATCCATATGGACGGCGTTTTATGCCGTCTGGATTACGATGCATGGTTTCCGGCAGGCTTTCCATGCTGGGATTTCCGACATGGAAAGCCTGTTGGAAAGTGTGTTTGGGGGCCCCTTGAAGGGCCCCCTTCTGTTTTCGGACTCAGGTTGGGGGCCGAGGGGACACCTATGATGGCCACTTGTTGATCCCTACACCTTGTAGCAGGCACCTTGAGGTCCATTTCTTTTTCAGTTCTATTACTGATTTTGCTCCATTACTTCTGATGGAAAGTACTTCCATGCACTCACCACTCCGAAGCTCATGATGTTAAAAGTCTTAACTCAGGACATCTTGTTCCAAAATAATAACATGAATGGAGTAAGAATAATCATTATTCCTTATTTATGCTACTGTCATATTTAATTGTTCTATCATATCTCCTTTGTCCCTGCCCTCCTGCAAGCTATGGAGATTCAAGTCCTTTCAACACTTTCTAATGTAGATGAAGAACCTGGCAAGCTTTTAGTACCTCTGGGGGATTTTGAGATAGACAATTTTAGTATGTCTCTATGCATACATCACGTGTCCGGTGTGTCTTTTGATTTTTAATTAAATATGAATGTTTTTGTGAATTAATTTATTTACAGTTATTGATGAGATGACCTATCAATTAAATATTTCCGAACAACTACATTTTGTCAACAAAGTTGTGGTCTCCGTAAACAATAATTTTTTGTATGAGTACACAATATAGCTCTGAATTCGATCTTTAAAGGTAGTATGGTGAAAAGAAATTGCTTGTAAAACCTTTCATGTTGTATTTAGATACTGGTTCAATAATTTATGGAATAGCGGTGATTTAAGCTTATATCGAGCATATGTTGTTGTACATCACATCCTACCATCTAGCATTGCGTTCAGAATATTGCAGAGGTTTGTGTCAGTTTCAAGCATAAATGATCAAGTAACCGAAACTCCCATTGCATCAGTATGAGGACTCAACCTTACGCTACTTTTTCCACTGTTGGGTTCAGAACTAAAGGTCGGTGCTTTGTCTTCCAAACCTCGTCATAAGCAAGAAAACAGGTTTTATGCAGGGCAACAAAGACGAGGTTATACCAAACACCGTCAGCTCCTGTAGCATGTTAGATTCTGATATAGCCACAAAAGACATTGAATCAACATATCAATAAACTTGAATCCAGATTACTTCACACTTACCTCCCGTGAGGTATGAGAATGACTCCTTGGAGGGGTAGAAAACGGAAAGAAAAAATGAAGTTTTTTTATCTTAATATCATATGATGATGGCGCCTATTAGCAGCACTAAGTATGAAATTTGTGCCTGCCTCGACATCATGATGTTTGGTATTTATTTATTTATTTATTTATTCAAAGTTTTATATAGCGCGAACAAGATCCTTACAGATATCAGAGCGCTTCACAAAGACAGGGAAGGGGCACAGAGTAAACAGAGATAATGGGAACAATATAGTAATCAGTGACAAGGTAATAACATGGATTATAAAAACAGACATAACACCAATCCATATATGATCAGGTAGGTAACATGGTAACATGGTAATAACATGGTAAGTAACATGGTAATAACATGGATGAAAAAAAAAAAAAAAAAAAAAAAAACAACATAAAACCACTCCATATATGGTCAGGTACGGGAGTAGTATATAGCAGCACAGGTCATTGATCCGACTACCATGACGTACAGGTGGATCAGTAAACTAACGTGTATCATATCTTGGTCGGTAGTAATAGAGTAGCGTAATAGTGCCCCCAACAAGTCGAGGATAGGCAGAGCAGCGATACAAGCAATGCAGAGTCTCTGACACAACATCTGTAGCGGTCAGGAAATATTGGCCAGAAGCATTGTTTTCACCTCTTTCTTGAAGAGTGCAGTGGAGGTGATTAGCCGTGTTTCAGGAGGGAGCGTATTCCAGATCCTGGGTGCCATTCCTGAGAAGGAGCGTTTGTAAGTTTTCGCTTTCCGAAATCTACGGGGTTTCAGGAGTAGATTTTTAGTACTCCTATTGGATCTCGACCCACCTGATATAGACAGCTTTTGAGCGAGGTAGTAGGGTGCCTTGTGGTGCACGGCCGCGTGTGTCATAGTTGCAATTTTTAGCTGTATTCTGGCTTCAAAAGGCAGCCATTTTAGAGACTTTAGATCTGGGGATATGTGCGAGTGCTTTCTTGAGCCAGTAATGAGTCTCGCGGCAGCGTTCAGGGAGGCTCTTAAGGGTGCTGTTGTGGATAGCGGGAGACCGCTGAGGGTCGCAATTCCGTAGTCTATTCGAGGGATGACTAGAGCTTGTACAGCAGTTTGGAAGTCTTTGGCAGGGAGGAAGGGTTTAATTTTCCTCAGCGTGTTAATTTGGAAATTAGCTGCTTTTGTGGCTTTGCTGACGTGCTGCTGCATGTCGAGCTTGGCGTCGAGTGTGATGCCTAGGGATTTCGCCGAGTCCACGATGGTAGGTTGGACATTGAGTGCTGTTAGATTGTTGAGCCAGGTTTGGGTGGTGGAGATTTTCGCCGGAGGTGAGATGAGTAGGAACTCAGTTTTTAGAGCATTTAGTTTGAGGTGATTATCGGCCAGCCAGGATTGGGTGTTAATAAGCGTGGAATTCAGCTGTTTGATATCTTCCGGGGACTGTAACTTTAGGTAGAGTTGCGTGTCATCAGCGTACATATGGAATTGAACATTGGATGCTTGAAGCAAGGTGGCGAGGGGCCAAGTGTAAATGGCTTATCTGTAATCCTTGTGATCACAGACGGGCTTACCTCACCATCAGGAGTTGAAGAAGCCAGATGAAATACCATATAGGCTTATGAGTACAATGATGTCAACAAGGCCTCCTGTAGTCTTTAGGGGGAGATAAACCTAGGAGAAGAAGCAGGTTTTGCAGATAACCAAAGGTACATACAAGAATTTGCAAAGGTACCACAACAAAACTGCAGTGGTTTGCTACTCAGGTTGAACAAGGAGTGCTGCTTGTACATGAGGGTCACTCTAAACACACACCACTTTCCGGATCCAGTGAGAGAGTTGAATGTTTCCACACCTCTCTGAATCTACAGCCAAACTTGCAGAAGATAGAATGCCAGTTAGCAGTCGACCTGGGGAAAAGGCAATGGAATAAGGTAGAAACCAGACACTGGTGGTCTGATTTACAGAGGTAGCTCATCATTTTGAGTAATTTACAATTTTTAGTAAGCTTAATCCTTTTTTTTTTTTAAAAGACCTTTATTTTGTTCGTTTCTGCACAGTCACACAGCTTTTGGCCTACAACCTCAGGGGCTGGCCGCCATCATATCTCACGTATTTCTCATGTTTAGACCTAACACAGCCCATAAGCCGCCAACCCGGAGGTGCGGCGGCGTTACCGTACACTTATGCAGACGTGTCATTATCAGAGTACACAATCAAATAATTCTAGTTTTATATATAATAACCATTAACAACATGAACATGGAGTCATTTCACACGGTTGATGATATTACAAACAACGGTTGTGATAGTCCTAGTCCGGTTTAGGGTACCTTATGTCTATTGTATGCCCTCAGCTACACTACCGCTTGGCTTATTGCTTCTGCAGTCGTATACAGTAGAGGAGTCCCTCACCGCGTTCAACTGGTACGGAGTCACCGCCCCTCTGCCACCTATCCCTCTATCTGTACCAAGGCGCAAGCTAGAGTCTCCACCACCTCCTCCCCTCTCTACCACGTTAGTCTTCCTCCCCCTCTTCATCTGATGTCAACTGTTCGTCCTCATCTAATGGTTCACATATGTCCCCCCTGAATCTATTCCATGGGGTCCATATTTTGTTCCATTTACGTGGGCAGGCTCTAACAGTGTATACTGTCCTTTCTATTACCATGATCTTGTCCATATTCGTGCACCATTGTGTTAGCGTCGGGATAGTCGGCGCTCCCCATTTCTGTGCTATGTCGCGTTTGGCTATTGACATTCCTATCACTGCCCACTGCCGTCCGTGTCTGGAAAGGTCATTAGGCCCCCATACGTAAAGTAAGCATTGTCGTGGGGCGGGAATCAAGGACAATTCTAGTGTTTGGGACACAGTACGCATGACATGCCTCCAGAATTCCTGAATGCGTGGGCAGTCCCATATAGTGTGAAATAGAGTCCCTACTTCGCCGCATCCCCTCAGACAATATGGGTGTTGTACCTTGTGTATTGTGTGCAGCATCTTTCTCGTATAATACACCCTATGCAGGATTTTTAATTGCACGAGCCGGAATTTTGCTGATATTCCCACCTCTTTAGGTGAGGCTAGAGCCTCGTTCCAGTCAGAGTCGTCTAATTCCCCTACATCTTCCTCCCATTTGGCTTTCAGTTTTAGGGTGGGATCTATCAAAATATTTAAGAGTTTGCGATATGTAAGCGATGTCGCTCTTTCCTGCATAAAGTCCGTGAGGAGGCGGTCTTCCATGGGCGACGCTTCCGGGACTTTCGTGCCGCTAGGGATGGCTGACAGCAGGGCGTGCCGCACTTGTATGTATCTGTATAGCTCTGTGGGCCTAAGCTCGTATTGTTGTTTCAGCTGATCGAAGGGGATCACCGTATCTTTGTCCCACAGGTCTCCCACTGTGGACAGACCTATGTTGTCCCATGATGTGAACCCTTTGCTACACCTCAGGGTACCTAGGGCCTTTGTGTCCCACAGAGGGGTGAGTCGTGTGAGTTTCCCCTTCCACCCCAGTTTCGCCTGTGCCCTGTGCCACAATGACACGGTAAGTTTCGTGGGCCCCACGAGTGAGCGTATCTTCCATGGGTCGTACAAAGGCGCCAGTAAAGTAGTGGTGCCTAGTTGTTCCCTGTCCGCCCCATAGGCTGGGTCCCCCTGGTGCACATGTAGCCACTGATTGATGGGTTTTAGCTGGGCGGCCCAATAGTAAAGTTCCAAGTTCGGTAGAGCAATCCCGCCGTCATACCACCCCCTTTGCAATTTGGCCTGCGCTATCCGTGCTGGTCGGTTATTCCACATGAGGCCTGCCATCAGGGCGGATACCTTTCCAAAGTATCTCGTGTCCACCGGGTACGGTGTATTTTCCAGAACATACAAGAACCGGGGCAAGGACACCATCTTATAGAGTGCCGCTCTGCCCAAGAGTGTCAGTGGTAGCGCCGCCCAGAACTTGACGTCCTGTTTCAGGCGGTCAAGCAGCGGTAGTAGGTTCTTCTGAAAAAATTCCGTTGGATTTCTCGTGACGTGTATCCCCAGGTATCCAAAAGCGGAACCCGCTAATTTAAGAGGGCAGTTGTCGGACCGTGCAGCACCTACATTTCAGATTTGCTCCAGTTCAAAGTATACCCTGATATTCTCCCCTGTTCGTCACATAGCGTCAACAGAGCAGGTATACTCCGTTCCGGGTCCGTCAAATACACCAGTATGTCATCTGCGTACAGCGACAAGCGGTCTTCCCATCCGTCGGACCAGGTGATTCCTTTCAGTAGCGGGGTGGAGCGTATTCGGGTCGCCAGTGGTTCCAGCGCGACCGCAAATAGCAATGGTGACAGGGGGCATCCTTGACTGGTACCCCTCCCCAGTCGGAACGCCCGGGATATGTGGCCATTTGCCACCACCCGTGCCACTGGCTCAGTATACAGTAGCCGGACCCAGGCCACGAATTTCGGGCCAACCCCCATATGGGCGAGGGCTTCGAACAGGTACTGCCATTCTACCATATCGAACGCCATTTTGGCGTCGAGTGCCAGTATTACCGCCTTGTCCGTCAATTTGTCCGCTCTAGCCAACACGTTATGCACCCTACGCAAATTGAGGGCGCTATTTCTATGTGGCATAAAGCCAGACTGATCTGGGTGAATAATGTTCGGTAGGCAGGCCATTAGTCGGGTGGCGAGGAGTTTAGCTAAGATTTTAACCTCTGCGTTAAGGAGAGAGATAGGTCGATATGACGCACAGTCTCCCGGGTCTTTCCCAGGCATGGGGATTGCAACAATGGTCGGCTCCCTTTGATCAAGTGGAAGTATGCCCCGGTCGAGGCTTTCTACGTACATGGCTAACAGGGGACCACCAAGTCCCTCCGCTGCCGCCTGGTACCACTCTATCGGAATACCATTCGGTCCAGACGCCTTTCCCGGCTTGATGTCATGGATCGCCCTTTGTATTTCTTCTTCTGATAGATCCGCCTCTAGCTCCGCAGCCGCTTCCGGCGAGAGCGTCTGAAGTGGGATGCTTCCCAGCGCCACACGTGCCGAGTCCGCTGATACTATAGTGTCGGGCGTGTACACCTCTTCAAAGTGGTCTGCTAGGGCCTCCACTATCTCCTCTGGGCTTGTGAGTACCGTTCCTTGATTGTCGCTAATACGTTGAATTCCCCTGGTGCTACCTCCCCTTATATCCAGCCATGCCAGCATTTTCCCTGCTTTATCTCCGACATCGTAGACTCTGTGTGTCGTGTCTAACACCTGAGCCACCGTCTGTTGTTTTACGTGTTCCCTAAGTAGCTGCTGCTTTAGGAGCAGGGCCTGTGCCGCTTCGGGTGTAGGGTTCGCCTCGTGTTCTACAGTAGCAGTGTGTAGTGCTAATTCCAACTCGGAAATCTCACGCTGCATTTCTTTCTTATGGCCCGTTACGGAGGCAATGGCCTGCCCCCTCAACACCGTCTTGTACGCTTCCCACAGGGTGGCTGATGACTGCACTGACTCTGTATTTTCTGCAAAGTAGTGCGATGTCGTTGTTTTAAGTGTTTTGCGGATCTTGGGTATTTTGAGATATGATGCATGCAATGGGAAGACTCGCCTACGTGACTTCTCCTGTGTGGTTAGTGTGAGCGTGACCGGGGAGTGATCTGATATCCCTCTAGGGTGGATGTCTACTGTGTCTACTTGCTGTATGCCGTTACCCAGAGCTAAGAAATAGCCAATTCTTGATAAGCTATTGTGCACTGTGGAATGGTAGGTATACTGCTTTGTGTCGGGGTGTGTATAGCGCCAGATATCGACTAGTCCCATGGCGGTCATGAATCTCTGGATCTGCGAGGGCCCCTCCGTTTGGGTGACTGTTGGGAACCTATCCATGAGGGGATCTATCGCCGCGTTAAAGTCTCCTCCGATGATAATGTCTCCCTCGGGCAGGGTCAACAGGCATTCTCCCAACGCTGGAAGTGTGACCGAGTGCAGCGCCGGAAGGACATACACCGACACCACGTTTAGGAGTTTCCCCTCCCACTGTCCTTGGAGTGCTGCGAAGCATCCCTGCGTGTCTGTCTTAGTGCTCAGTGCGAGGAATGGAGTTGACTTCTTTACTAAAATGCCCGTGCCCCTGGACCCCGTAGTAAACTCCGAGTGTACCGCCATTTTGTACCCCTTCCTATCAAGGGCCTTGGTCGTGCTACCCGTAAGGTGTGTTTCCTGAAGTAACACCAGGGCTGGCCCTTGCCTTCTAACCGCATTCATCACCAACCCCCTCTTGATCTTATCTCCCAGCCCTCTCACATTCCATGACATGAGGCGGAGAGGAACCACTCGTGTTCTCGGCATCACCTCCTCAGGTGTTTGCGTTTGCGTGTCTTGCATATTGTGGTGTGTAGCTTTGATAGTGCATATCGGACGTGAGTTTCGGGGCATATCTCCCCCGATCCTGGCCTAGACCATCAGTGTGTTCTGTTACGTGTGTAGACCCTAACCGTGGAACTGTAAAAACTTTTGAACAACCCCTCCCCACCACCCCCTCCCTGCCTCCCTGCTCAACGGGCATTCAACCGCCCGCCACCCCAACTTAGCAGAGTGCATAGCCCTTCCCTTAAACATTATACTTGCGCGCTGGGGTGGAGTATCCTCCGGAGCAGGCGACATCCCTGCCCTCCTTCGGTCCCCCCAGGTCCAGTGTCCAGGCGCGTCCACCCAGCAGAGTCTCTTGGCAGTCAATGATGTGAGCGACACCTCCGATTTATCATTCAATTCCTCCTTCTGCTCCTCGGCTTTCTGGCGTTGGTGACTTATTCACCTCCCCTCTTCCGGATGCACGGGAGTCCTCGTGAGCATTTTCTCGTTGATTCCGTTCATGCCTGTTTGTGTGTCGAGGGCGGCCGGTGGGTTGCCATCCCTCCAACCAGTCCTGGGCCACCTCCGGTGTGTCAAAAAACCAGACCTTGTCCTCAGCCACCACTCGAAGACGCGCCGGGAAAAGCATGGAATATGGCAATTCCTTCGCCCTCAGTGCCTTCTTAACATCCAGGAAAGTTTTCCTCCGGCGCGCCACTTCAGCAGTATAGTCCGGGAAAAAGGCAACAGTTGAGTTTTGGATACGGATAGCTGGAGACGCCCTCGCTGCCTGGAGGATGGCGTCTCGGTCGCGAAAATTGAACAATCGTGCCAGGATCGGTCTTGGAGTAGCCCCCGGTTTTGGTGTCCCACCTGGCACTCGGTGGACCCTTTCCACTGAAAAGAAATGCGAGAGGCCCTTGTGTTGCAGGTGCGTTGTAACCAAGTCTTCCACATAGAGGTCCATCGCCCCTTTACCTTCCGATTCCGGGACTCCTAGTATTCTAACGTTGTTCCTCCTTGAGCGTCCTTCTTGGTCGTCCAGCTTGTCTCGGAGGGATTTGTTGTCGGCCACCATTTTCTCCATCGCTGCCTGTAGCTCTGACACATCTTCCAACAAGGATTTCGTCACCACTTCCACCTGTTTCACTCTCTCGTTCATTTTCTGAAGATCTGCTCTGATCAGGGTGACCTCTGTTGCCGTAGAGCCCACTGTGGTTTGTACCTGTGCCAGAGCTTGCATGACGTCCTCCAGTGTCGCTTTCTTCGTCCCTTCACCATCCTGTGTCTTTCCAGGGGAGTTACGCGATTCTGTCGGGGGGGGGGTTAGTTTTGTCATAAGCGAATTTATCAAGTTTGGCCTGTGTCGAGGTCTGTCTTGGGCCCCTGCCAGCCATGGCTGTGTCCGTGGTTGTAACTTTAAGTTCTTTCCGCGATTCGCGGTGCTTTCGCTCCGATCTGAGCCTCTGGTTCTCCTGACGACCATTGTCCGCCAGCGCGGGATGTGTGGCCGACCTCCGTCACTGATCATGTGCCAGGCCCCAAGTGGAGTGAGTTGACAAGGAAGTAAATTTCCACTCTCCTAACCGTCCACCGTCCCTTATGTGTGGCGGCGAGGGGGGGGGGGGGAGAGGCCCCACGACGGTCCAGAGCGCCCCCGTGATACGGCGAGAAACTTCTGCCTATGTCCAGGCTCTGGCCTCCGTCACTGTGCCAAGTCCAGGCCCCCCTCTCGCGTGGCCCACCACAGGCCTCAAGGTCACTCACGGATATGGCACAGGGTCCACGTGCTTCGCTTCCTGTGTCTCCGTCGGGGGGGGATGGGGGGGGACCGTGCAGTTGTCGGGTGGGAGTGCCCTAATCCCACGCTCCCAGATTCAGGTGCAGGGACGGATTGCTGCCACCCGGACTTGCCTTGCCCCAAAGCGCGTCCGTTCACATTAGTGCGCCGTGTGTCCCAGCGTAGCCTCCCTCCCGGGCTCCGATTCCAATGTAAGGGGCGTGCGGTGCTATTCAACTTTGTAACCCTCTGCCTGCAGTTGCTGGCTCTCCGCTCAGTCTCCTCGTGACACACGCGTGTGCTGCACCCCCCCCGCCGCCCAGCAGATGTTTGCAACCTCCGCTGCGGCCGTTCTCCTCCTCACCGGTTCCGCATGTGGTAGGGCTCACCGGTGTAGGATTCGCTGGCTTGGGTCAGTTCGCCGCTCCCTCCGCCGCCGACGAACTTCTGTTGTTCGCCTTCAGCGACTGTTTCCGGTGCCGGGCCCCGCCGACCCCTCACTTCCGGTCGGGCCGCAGTGTCGGGACAGTCCGCTGCTTGTCTCCTCCCACAGGCCTCACCTCGCCGGGTGCCGCCGCTGCCGATTCCGGTGTCTGTCGGCTTTGAAAGTCGCTCCACTGGTCACCGCCCAGTCCTAGACCCGGTGAGCCCTGTCGGGGAATGTTTCAAGGCGGATTAATGTGCCGGATTTATAGTGGATGTCGCCTCGTCCACGGAGCTCCTACGTTACGCTGCCGCCATGTTCGGCTGCCAGCCACGCCCCCCAAGCTTAATACTTTTTGCTTATTCACAAATTCCGATTGTTTGTTACTAGTAACAAAAGTATTAAGTCCAGCATGAGACATGCCTAGCCACTGGTACCGCAATGGCCTTCCATACAAAATAATAGAGCTAAGGAATTAAAATAAAACCCCAAAGGAAAAAATGTAAAATTATTATTTTAGTGCGGCGTTTCCGTGGAGTGGGCGGGGCCGCGTCGGCAGTTGGCCGTTCGCAGCACCAGCGAGGTGGTAGTGCTCGCGACGGCCAACGGGAGCACGGAAGGGGTTAAAAAATAGTACATATTTATTATTCAATTATAAAATATGTTAATAGCATAAAAATCAGCATTAAAAATGTATGTAACAATAATATGTTTTGAAATATAACTAAATTAATTGTAGTTAATTCCATATATCACTTTAAATAATTATTAATGCGTATTTGTATTTTTTGGTTGAGAATTTACTTTTTAATTGAAACTTTAGAAAATAATTTAATTGAATATTTTTCATTTTTTAATGCTTCAGTTTAAAATTGAGATAATTGTGCTGTAGCATTGTTTTTAATTTGTTCTACGTTTAAAATAAATATATAAAATTAATTCACATTATTATTTAACATAGAAATATTTAACAGTTTATTTTCAAGTTAAAAAAACTATTATGTTTTTCCCAATACTTAACCATGCAGAGATAACTGTCCTAACAGCAGAATTGGGGTGGAGATCTGCACCCCAACCTCAGATTCTCCATATGGTAAAGTATTGGGAAAATGTTTAAAAAATATATTTAACTCGAAAATAAATGTTTTAAATATTGTTATGGTAAATATTAATGTAAATTCCTTTTATATATTTATATATATTCCAAATGTGGAACAAAATACAAAAAAATATATCACTATTAGCTTAGTTTTGAATTAAAACTTTAATAAATGCAAATAAATTGAATGAAAATTATTTTCTGAAGTTTAAATTAAAGAATGAATTCCCAGCTAATGGAATTTTTTTTTTCTTTTTACTAAACATTAATAATTATTAAGGTACTGTATGGAATAAATGACAATTTATAATTTATAAAAAATGATTGTTACATTCATTTTTAAATTCAAAATAGGGTATTACAATATTGTATACTTAAATAATAAATATGTACTTTTTGTATATATATTGTCTTATCATTAAATAGTATTTATTTATATTTTTAATTATCTTATAACATTTATTTAAATTTAACATTATTTCCTATTGGGTTTCATTTTAAATCCGTGCATCCGTTATTTTCTATTGGAGGGTGTTGTATTATCAGTGGTTGGCCATGTGTGGTGCCAGACTTACTTTTGTTTATTAGCTGTACCTGACACTTGTACTTTGCAAATAAGCAAATAGGATCTACACTCTGACTTGAAATGTATATGGGCAATGTCTTCAGCTGGCTGGGTGCTAAAAACTAAAAGAAAAGATGTTTCATAGCGTATCAATCTTGCCACATCATCTAATACTTTGTCACGCACAACATAGCTTCAGAACATTTCTTTGTTTCTAACTCTGAACTTCCTAAAACCTGATAAATAAATATTACCTCTAAACGGCAATGTCACAAACATTCACTAACATCATAAAGTTTACCTGTGCAAAAGTAATCACGGTCCCAACCTATAACACTACTTTTATCCCATATGTGCATCAAGAGAAAAACAAATCGACATCTTTGAAGTGATGGTGATCCTTCACAATCCTCAAGTTGATATAGAAGGTGTGCAATAAATATGAGTTTATAATCCATGAAGGGTAGTTTTGAACCAGTATGTTCATAGCATGTGTGACTAGAGATACATGCTCAGCATACTCCTGCCATTTAGTGTTTGGCCAAGACATTTGTGACTTGTTTTTCTTAGCAAATGTGTTGGAGTCACAGACGTGTTGGGACCCCACCACTTAATTTATTTAAAAATAAGGGTTGGTGCCCAATTACTCCTTTTGTTAGCAACAAACAGCCCTGCCGAGGACAGTCCAGCGCGAGGGGCAAAGTGATTGCAATCCTCCACCTGCCGCTTCTCTACAGTCCCCCTATCTCTGCAGATCACTAGAGGCCAGGCCACCATGCACGGTCAGCAGACTCCATACTAGAAGGAGACGGTACAGTCAGGCAAGTAGGCTGACGCTGGCAGTGACCCTGCCAAACAGAGAAATAACAGTTCAGGTAAAGCTGTGCAGGGCAGTAGCCTAATGTGGACACACGCGCAGGCAGGGCAGTACTGTTGGTCCATGCAACAGCAGGTGGGTACATCATACTGAGGTGTGCATAGGCTCTGTGCCCACTCTAGGTTTACACATATGCATCGGGAATATTTTAAATGAATAAAAAGATGTCACGTGCAACATGCTGACAATATTTATGTGATGACAGTTCTACGCCGGTACCTGCACAGGGCCTGATTTTTCAGGACAGGCAGCAGTCCCGCAGCCTAGAACTTTTGATCAGGACTCTTGGATGATACAAATAGTGCTGGTGGGCAAAAATAGGTGCTAGTGCCACCCACCAGCAACCACCAGCTCAAATTAACCACTGCGCCACCCTTAGTCTACATTACACTAAGACTCCACCTCAGATTGTTTTCTGCTTATTCTGTGAGTAGTGTTAGTGGAGTGCAGTGTCGACGAAAAAGATAGTGTGTACTGTGTATTGTAGAACGTAATGAAGTTGAAAGGAGGAATATCTGGCTTTATTCACATGTGAATCTAAAGCACTATACACTATAAACAAATGGTTACAGGGTAAGTACCATTACTCAAAAGTCTGTGGCTCTTAAGACTGGGTTTGTATTTAATGGCTGAATCTAGATGGTAGGATTATGCAGACCATATGAATCTACTGCACTACAGGCTACAAACAGATGGTTACAAGGTAAGTAACATTTCCCTACTGCAAATTGAAATTTGTCTCTACAAACACAAATGGGCTCCTATAGAATACTCTGTGTTTGCTTCACACGTCCAGTCATTACAATTGCAAACAAAGTTAATGCTACAACAAAAGTGAATCTTGACTGCCTAGGAGGAATGCTCAGGACTTGCTCTCGATAACGTCAAAATGGCCACCACCACTTGCAAACTTAGTGCGAGTCATGTGGTTACATGGGGCATGTAGTTTCCTCGACTGTACTTAAGCATCTTACATATCACATCTAGCGAAGACATAAAGCCTCTCTGCAACTTGTGCTAACCCTCTGAAAGCACTACTAGCCTTTCATTCCACTGAATGCGCGCACCACCTAACAGCTTGAGTATTGCATCTCTGTGCTTGTAAGGCGTGCAGCTGTGAGTGGATGCCACAAATCATGACAAGCCTCTCCTCTGGCCATCCGATGTTTCCTGAAAGCCTGGTTTAAAACCAAAGAAATTTAGCTGGAAAAAAAAACTTCAATTTTCCAGGGTCCTTTAAAAAGTTCACCAGTGTGTTGGAGAACCATGTCCTCTCCCCCAAACAACAGGTTTCAGACCATGCTGTAACTGCAGGCAGCAGATTTGGCTGGGGACACAACTCTAATCTGTTGGATTCGTGCTTTCTCATTTACTTTAGGGTGATACGAGTCCAGGAAGTGAAGATATGTGCAGCAGAACACATGAAGAAGTTCTGTATTCAAATAGGTCCCGCTCACGCTCAGTTGCAGCTGTGGGCTTCATCTCGGTCTCAAGGCAGCTCGCCAACTGTTCAACTTTGTAATTCCTCCAGTAAGCTCAAGTTCATGCGCAAACATAAGAAAGTGAAGCGGCCAATGAGATCTTCCTGGCAGACCCTGGTCCAGACGATCCAAGATGTACAGGACCAAATATGTTATACATACAGGTCTGGATAATATGGATTGCCTGAGTAGGGCAGTCACAACTATTGTTTTTCCCTGTTGACATACATGGGTGCATTCCACAGGATTCCATGGTGATATACAGACCTCCCTAAGGCATGCTCCCCTTAGTGGGTCCTGCCTTTTCTGTAAGAAGGCAGACTCTGCATTGGAGCACTTTAACTTAATCAGAGGTACAGCGCTCTCTTTGGGACAGTTGACCCCTACCAAACAGTTTTTGAATCATTTCAGAAAACTTACAGGCTATTCCAGAGGGTTGGCAGGAGACGCCTTAGTCCTTTTGAGGCTGTGGGCATGGGTCTGGCAGGCAGCGTACAGGTCAGCATGGACATCAGGCCTTTCATTTTTCTTTCCGTACTACAACAACCAACAAACTGTTTTAATTTGCCAGGGGGACCACATTCCACATTTCCTTCCAAGTTGTCGATGCACCACATCAGGCAGATGGATTTAGAAAAATGTTGATATAGGCTATGCCCTATATTTTCGCTCCTTCCCAGCCAACATTCCTCACACACCGGAGAAAGTTTTGCAAAGCATCTGTCGATCCTAGTAAAGGAGGTACGCTTGTTGCTTGCCAATGTGCCATAGAGTTTAGTGGACTTGGAGGCACGGCAGTGGATGTTACTCTCACTATTTCCTCATCCCAAAGAAAGGACAGGTGTCTTAGGCCTATCCAGGACCTCCAACTCCTGAATGCCTTGTTGCAGGACAGTTTCAAAATGCCCATTGTCTCGAAATCTATCAGCTCCAGAGCCAGGTGACTGGCTGGTGTCAAAAGTAGGCAAAGGGCCAGGCAGCAGGGGTAAATGTCTTCCACCTCCTCTTCCAGTGCCACAACATCAGGACATGCAGTGGGATCAGGATGCAACACTTCCTCCCAGATGGAGATCCATCACATCCAGCAGCTAGGTCTTGAAAATTACTCAAAAAGGTTTTGTCCTACCTTTTCTTTCCTCCCCACCCAATATTCCTCCAAAGCCAGAGAGAATTTCAACATCTGCCTGAAAAAGAGCCAGTCATCAAGGACCATCTCCGATCAAAAAAAGAAAGAAATGCCTTGACCCTGCAAGCAATAGTGTGATAATGTGGATCGCGACGTTCTGCAGTATTGCAAACTCTAAGGTACTCCTCAGCCGGGATGAACATTTCTGGTGGGAGGACACAGAATATCTTCCCTGACACCTTCCCGTAAACTGTTGAAAGACGGATGAAGAAACTGTTCTTCTAGAGAAAATCATTCAATACTTCATAAGCACACAATTCGCACCACATAATCGGAATTCAATTTACAGTATTCTTCCACATCACTTTCACAAAAGGACTTTATGCCAATAATACACACATTTATTTGGTATTTATCAATCTGAAAACAGCTTTCATTACTGTAAAAAGCAAAAATTAGTGGTATACTCCAGATAGTTTGGGCACTAAAAATGTATAATATAATGTTGCTATATGAGGTGAACACTGCAGCAGCCAGAGAGGGAAATAGAGGGGAGAGACCTATGGGTTTTCAAGTTGATAGTGGTGTGCGTGAAGCTGACACTCCTATTCATTTAATGAGTTCATGCCATATCTGCCTTTCTTTACTCAAATGAGTATGGTGTTCTAAAGTCAGTAATATAAAGATTCCACACTGTTATGTGAAGATGATATGGTTTTAATAGCCAAAACTAAAAATGCATTACAATGGCTATTAATCTTTTTCAGAGAATTTACGAAGTGTGCACAACTTAATGTGAAAGTTGGGCTTATAAACAAAATCAAATAAAATATGTGCTGAGTCAAAAATATAAGCTCCTATAATTACCTAGAGATATGATTTACAACATAACTGTGCTGGGTAGTCAGATGGGCGTCTGACCGACATTGCAGCGAGATTGGGACCGCCCGACAAGAACTCGGCAGTCCCACTCACCATACATCCCTTTTTCTATTCCAGCTTGTGCTGTGGCCTGGAAAAGCCATTATCAAGAATGGGGTGACCCAAATTGATCCTGGACCTGGGTATAGTACGGTATCAAAGACAATGGTCCCTGACCAGAGATGGTTTATTGATTTAATCAAGCTTATAATAATAAGTTCCTAGATGTGAGCTTACCTCATTGGCTCAAGGTATTCAATACCGACATTTAGATAAAAAATGCAACAACCCAGATTGTCATAGTGGAGAATAAACAGTTTTATTCCACCAACTGCAATAGTCTTTTAACTTTTTTCAAAATCAACTCTAGTCACTATTAGGTACACAGAGAGGATGCTCAAAAGTACGTGCAAAAGGAGAGGTGCTCAAGAATCAAAGAGGTGAGTGAAAAGGAGCAAAAATACGTGACATTTTAAAACCATATAGAAACATACACTGGTTCACTAATTCCAATCAAGCGTGTCTTGGCCACAAAAACTATTACCACATAGTACATTATCATCAAGAATTTATTTTTCAGCATGTTTTTACAGATTGGGGTTATGCGTGGTCCAAGAGGGTATGGGTGGCATCGACGTTTCGACCCGACTTAGTGCTTGGGGATTAGTGGGAGCCTCAGCTTGCAGGTCTTCTTCAGGACGAAAGGGCAACCTCTGTACCAGAGTGATGTCAACCTCCCATGTGGAGATCAGAGTAGTCAGGATAGTTAATATTCCAAGCAGGGCATCTTATGGTGTCTCACAGGTGTATCATATTGCCACACTTTACGTGTGCATCTGCGGCTGTGTAGTTAATCCTATTCAGATAATACAACCCTTTCTTGATTGGGTGTAGGATGCAGTTTCTGCACATGTGTACTGTATCCACAGATATTGAAGGATTTTCGGAAGTGGATAGAAAACGCAGACCCGCGCAGTGACCTAACTCGGCACTCACAACAAAGAGGAAGTGTCTACCTCTTCAGACTGGGGTGAGGACTCCGCCCCTCCCCTAATATCTGTGGATACAGTACACATGTGCAGAAACTGCATCCTACACCCAATCAATTCCTATCTGCGTCTGTGGTACAGTTGGCTGTGGTGGGTCTATGGTAGATGAGGCACTTTTTCATTCAAAGTGTTTCATACAATTAGAGCCCATTGATTTTAAGCTTCCAGTTTCATTCTACCAAGTCAAGGAGAGTGACTTAAGATGTGCTTTACATTTCTCTAACCAACGCTCCACATATTTACTCATAGATTGTGGGTTAGGGAATCCCCTTACCCCTAGGAGATAGACGAGAGCTAGGTAAGTCCTTAGTCTGGGAGGACTTTGCAAGCAACGGTTTAGATTGCATAGAACGAAAAGGGAGAGGTGCCTTCGCTCTTTTGCCAGCTGGTTTAGAGTGGTTTACCCTCTTACACTTTGGGTTGGAGATTGAGGGAGTACTGGGGCCCGTGCTGCTTTTATCATGTGATACAGCAAGATCTCTTAAATGGAGCTTTATTGGAGCGATTGGAAAGTAACCAGGCACATGAGTAGGGGGTCTGGAGAGGACTAATGTCCGTGTTGGAAGCTAGGGGATCCACCCATATGAGTGGGGGGCCAGGGAGGGAGGGCCTAGATTCAGTGATAGCCTTCTCTCTGAAAGGCTGACCTCAGTAGTCACTCACTACCCCTATCGCCCTTTCCAACATACACTCTAATGATGTGAATTTCATAGATGGTGTTTCTGTAGTGTCTCCCCCTGGTGACCTGTCAAGTTCAATTTCTTATTGCTAGTCACATACTTCTAGCATGCCAGATGGTGAGGGAATACCTCTGAAGTGTAAGAACCAAGGGGGGTTGCCAAGCCCAGCCTCTTCCAGTCTATGATGGGCCAGTCATGGCCCGGTATTTGCTCGGGAACATGACCGGGCGTATCCCACTTGCGTCCCTCACTGCAGGCTGCTGCTTTTGAGCGTGTGTTGCTCTATTCCTCCCTCTCCTGGATGCAAGGTAGGCTGGGGGATGAAGTCCCACCCCAGCAAAGTGCAGCACAGAAAAGCGATAAGATGTGGGCTGGGAAACCACTTTAGGAAACACCTGCACTGTGGGCTGCTACCCATGCTGTTGACTATGTGTCCCACCCATCCTCTGCACAAGTTATGCTTGGGGATGAAGTCACACCCTAACAAAGTGCAGCACAGACAAGCGGTAAGATGCAGGCAGGCAAACCACATCAGAAATCCCTCCATATTTAAATATTATCCCTGCAGAAGAAAGAATTATAATCACTAAATTGTTTTTAAATTTACTCCCCTTGTCAACTGATCAGACGGAGAAAACAATAAAGACTATATTAGCTCTGTTTATTGTTTGTCAGTGTGGTTTTGAGATGGAATAAGATCTAGTATATTTTATCCCTTTTTGCTCTTGATACAGGATGCCCAGGATGAACTTATTAAAAAACTTGTTAAAAGAAAGCATGCGTGGCCAATCGTGAATGGTTTCAAGAAAAAAAAGATTCAAACCTACCTGGAAACTTCATGGTCAGAAAAATAAAAACACATTTTTATGAATGCTAGGTTTGGTAATTTTCCAGGTCTATGCCACTTGGCACCATGGAAAAGATCAGAAGATAACTGCCTGTGTAGGCTATGTAAATCAGGACAAAAAGCCATCTTACACTTATTGTGCCTTTGTCCGGATCTGGAAGTTGAAAGAAAAAGTACAGTTAAGAAATTGTTTAATGAACGTGGTGTAAGGACTTGTAGGCAGGCATTAATGGCAAGCTTGAATCCAGAAGATCTATCAATTAATTCAGCTTTTTTTAAATTCCTTCCAATGGTTCAAAAAAAGTTGGAAGCCTGTGTTTGATTAAATTATGAGCTGTGTCAATACGAACCGACTGACTCAATCAAAAAATAATTTTAAACGATTGAATATTATATTAGACTGATGAAAATTATTTGAACATATGGATTGTTTTAGTATTTTATATTTTTTAAATGTTTTAGCTGCTTAGTAAGATTTTAATTAATCAAACAAATAAAATAAATTTGAAATTTGAACTTATTAGTTACAATAGTTGAGAAGCATGCTGTAGGCAATCACAGAGTATGCATTAATTTTTCATATGAATGGCCAGTTATATAAAGATAGCACTAAACTTTGAGATGTAGGAATTTAAATATTATTTAAACTTTTAGTAGTAACTGATGCAATTATGTAGACGTTTGTTTGCTGTAGTGAAGGGATGGAATTTGATCATATGGACAAGAAGCAAATTTGATTTGATGAATTAGTGTGCAGGATCGTGTTGGACTTGTAAATATAATGTCAATTATAACATAAATTTAGTTCCTAGGACTCCCCAGGACCTGCGCTTTTTGGATGACCTAAACTGAGGGCTTGGTGTGAGACAGACTCTGGACACCCCCACAGGATGAGTCAGCCGTTAGACCAGCTAGCTCTACAGTGCCACTATCACCCCCCTGTATTAAACAGAGGTGTAGGTAGTTTCTGGCAACCACTGAACATGACAATCCTGATTCTTCAGGTATCGTGGAAAACAGTACGATATCTTTCGCTCAGTCACTCGTGCTTACTTCTCTCAGAATACACATAGAATGACGATTGGAACGGTTTAATTAATAATTTATTGATCAAGCGTCAGTCTAGTATGAAACATATTCGCTGCGACAATCAAAAGACAGAAGCAGACAAACGTGATCGCTAGCACCAATATCGTAAAGAGCAGATACAGTTCTACCATAGTGCTAATAAGATTAACAAAAGCAGATTATATGAAACAATAGCATTGGCGTACACCTACGATGCAGAGCATACCTAAATGTACCTAGGCTAGGTATGTAGGTGAAGCATGTGTTTGTAAGTGCTAGGATATATCCTAATGGAGCCAAGAACCCCACGGCGATGTGCTAACCCCTCACCTGATGGTTCGGAATGAAAGACCCCGTCTCTGCGTCGAGGATGCCACTGCCCAAGGGATGTTGGGTCTCTGCCTGTTGAAGGATCAGCCTGCAGAGCCTCGGTCCAGCCTGGAAGGAATTCTCCTCTGTGTCTGTAAGGGAGAGTGAGGGTCTTTTAGACTAAAGTGGTCACTCAAGGGTTTCTTCCAGAATCGATATGTTTTGAAAACATTCACTAATCCTTTGCTAATCCTTTTCTGAACAAAACACTCATGCACAGCTGGCTGTTGGCCATGATGAAAAAAGTGGTGACCCTTTTACAGAATTAATCTGCCGTGCCGGAGGACATGTTTATGTACGTCAGGTACAGGGATTAAAATAGGGTACGTGGAGCCTGGTGTCTAAGAGTCAGAAGTAACCTATTAGGTAAAAGGTCACCTGTGTGGGACTGTTATGTCGTGTGGATGGGACAAAATGTATGTAATCAGTACGTACATGATGGGACAATCCTAAAGGACATGACAGTAACAATATTTTATGTATTCATGTTGTATGATTATGTTATATTTTGTACTGTTTTTTATAAGTTAAGGTAAGTAATGATGAGAAAAATAGTTCTCTGGATGAGGCAGATACGGCATGCCAACAAAACAAATACCAGGCTGATTCTACTGCCTTTTAACCTACATAACATACCTCATAGTTCATGAAAGATCTACCTGCAATCTAATTCAAGTCATGAGCACATAAATAAATTAAACTCATTGAATCAGATACAACTACTTAACCACCTTAAACTAATACCTATACATTTAATACTATTTGCCGTAAACCGAATATGTCGAGCATAACAGCACATACACCAAAGATACTACCCCTGCTGCTGTCATTGTAGTTTGGAAAAGGAGTTTTCAAATGAGAACCACCACAATACTACATTGGAGACAAAGTATGTGATGTCATTGTCAACAACAAAGGCATAGGACTTAAGCTGAAATCGCATGTACACTGGGGTACATCCCCTACAGACATATAGGCAGGACTACATTTCCCGTGATAGACCAATATTTGGGACCAGATCACAGGGTCCTATTCCATAGAAGAAGCCCCCATCCGACTTTTCCTGCAGGACCTCTAGAGACGCGGTCACAACTCACATTACCTTTATCCTGGTACGACAGCCATGTCCCCTCACCTGAGGTGTACACAGTAAACTAACCATGTTATGGGTAGTATAATCATTCCTTAAAATCTATTCTAGAAGTCAATGTCCAGCACACAATTTGTAGACTTGCTAAGGTACACATCTTGATCTTGTTCTCACATTCTCTTTTCTTACTCATAGACTGATCTTTTACACTTGACACTAGTCATTCATTACACCATGACATCCAGCTCACAGACTGTATTTTTTCACAGCGTGTAGCTTGGTCACGTTTGCTGTGCCATGTTACCCACAAGATGCCACAAGCATTTAAAATTGTTCCAGATAAAATTTTAATTTGAACTTGGTTTTATATAATCTTGAAGCCTTGAAAAAGTCCCAGTCTGTAAGCAGAAAGAGTTAACCCCACGGTGACTGGCTCTGTGAGAAACGTTATTCTTAATACACTTCTTCAAAGCATCCTTTGCAGGAGTATTTAGCATCCCAATGGGAGCAGGCATCTTGGGAGTAGGAAGATCTAATATTGATGTTGCCTCAGATCAGATACAGGCTGCTGTGGAGAAAATACAAAATCACAATAGGGTGGCCCTTTGCACATCTCCAGGCACACATAACACTCACAACAGATGCATCCCTTCAGGTTTGGGGAGCACATTGGACCCATTTCACAGTATAGGGAAAAATGGCCATTGTAGAACAACTGCTCCGCATTAATGTGTTAGAATTTAAAAGCAGTGTTTCCAGCAATGAGTGGTTTCAAACACACTTGCAGGGCAAAGATGTACTGACACACACAGAAAACATGGCAACCATGTGCTGCTCTTAGAAACAATTCCGGCGGTGCTCTCTGCCTCGGCACGCCTGAAGACGATCTGGGATCCGGGCAAGTGTTCCTCCTAAGCCCCCGTATCCACATCCGCGAGCACTCTAGGACTCTGTTGAGCCCTTCATTGACCTGGATCGGGCCGCCCCTCGAATGGACCCGTCCATCCTTTTATTTAATGGCGTTTGGCTTGATTATAATTGATGGCATAGTTCTTGGGCATAAATGTTGTGTCCTAATGATGATCCCCTTATTGTAATTGGGATCAAAACTTCGTCTTGGCTTGATTCATTACTTGTATATGTACTAAGCGAAGACACTTTTTATGCACTGCGGCTTATAAGTGTATTGTGTTACAAGTCACCGAAATGAACAATGCCTGAGACTTGGAAATGCCTAGATTTCTATGTTGTGTTTCCCACTAATCCTTTCATGTTTAAATTTCTTTGAAATGATTGTCAATAAATGATTTAAGTCTCCACTTGGAGCAAGCATACATAGTTTTTCATTGCAATTTCTATGGTATCATCATCGATTCCCTTTGGAAGGGACCTTTGGTCTAACAACATATCTTAGAAACAGGGAGGCACACACACTATACTTCAGCCTCAAACTACACTAGAAATGTGGCACTGTGCTCTCAAATGCTTTATCCATCTCTTGACAGAACACCTCCCAAGAACAGACAACGACCTGACTGACCTACTCAGGATGCACAATCAAGACATGCATAAATGGAAGTAAATCCCCAAATTCTCAAATCTTACTTACGAAGGTGAGCACACGAAACACTTATCTGTTAACTGAAGTCTAAAAACAAAATATGCCAACACTTTACATCCAGGTTTCGACACTCCTAATCTCGAAGTAACACTCTATGGATAAAATGGTCAGGGATATCTGCATGCTCTTTTCCCTTTGAAATTTGTTGCACTAAAGTAAAAAGTAGAGCAAGTAGGACCACATACACATTGCGCCTGCAGAGTATTTTGCTGATATACCTGTGGATGAACTTACGGCAGTGAGATCCCTGCCTAACAGGTGAGGATCTTTTAATATGGAAGACGGTCACATGCCAGTGATTGGGACTGTGCCCCCGCCAGCCTGGTAGGCTGGCGGGCCTCCTTTATCACATGGTGAATACTAAACAGAGTTGGAGACCTATCATGCACATAGGTTTACAGCTATGGTAGGTAAGCTTTGCACTTTCGTAATCAATTGCAGTTTTTGCGGACTCACCAGGATGTGGAAGGTTGCCCAAGTTGTATTTTATATGGTCCTGTGGAGGATGTATGTGGCATTAGGTACCCCATCAAGACACTGGCACTTTCTGCCTCCCTTCATGTGTCACAAGAAGACTAAGCAAATTATCAGCTATGGCTTGAACAAGTACTGAGCACACCCATGCCCACACTGCCCTGCTTCCTGCAACATAGCTCCTTCAGAAGTCCCGTATTCGGTTGGCACCTTCATCCAGCACTGACTTGCAATGGATACAATGAACAAGTCCCAGAATATCAAATGCTGATGGCATAAAATTCCTAGATAGAGCTGGCTTAACGTGGCACGTTATATGGGACCATTCTTAAGTTATACCAACACATCCCTGTAACCTCCCTCTAAAAAAAGAGCTTGTTGCGTGCCTGTAAGGAGCCATTATGGCAGGGCTTACAGCTCCTACAAGTGGCGTCACTGGGGGGATTCAGACAGTTGGACCATATTAGAATTACTAGCCCGGGGAATGTAAGGGGCCAGGCCACCACATATTCTTTGAGGCACTGCAGTGTTTAACCTTATCAGTGAGAATTTGTTTTTATGTTCAGTGAAGACAAACGCTAGAGCAGTAATACTCAAAGTACGCCCGGGGACCGCAAGTGGACCTCCTGACCTTTACATGCGGCCTCCTGGTAAGGTGCAGCACTGAGCTGCTATTTACTCGACTCAGCACTAACAAAAAATTATTTTTAATTGAACTGACATTTATTTCAAGGTTAGTTGATGTTAAAGAACAAAATAACTAGGATGTCCTGCACTACTTAACTTTAGGAATATCCTGAATTCACATACTTTGAGGTCCTATTATATGTGATAAGAAGAAAAAGGAGGGAAAGTGAAGTAAAACTATTGCCTAGGATCATACAATTTGGTTAAGTGGGTAAACTGGGATTAATCCAAGATTTTCTGGTTTCACATTGTGCAATTCTGCCACTAGATGTATATGCTTTGCTTACCCTAAACCTACCTTACCACCAATTCTCCCCCCACCCCGACCGACAGCCTGCAGACATCAATGCGGTCCTCGGTCACATCACAGACCAAAATGTATGGCCCCCGGGGAAATGTTTGTGAGTACCCATGCGCTAGAGGTAATTTAAGGCAAAAGTAACGTCACTCCGCGAGTTTAGGCCACCAGAAGTTAAAATTACAATACAGCCGATTGGCAAACAAGCAACTTCATGAGTATACCACTTACTAGTAGTGAATGCTCTAAATCATTTTGCAACATTAAGGGCTCAATGGGAGAAAAAAGTGGGAGGCATGGAGGGTGATGAAAGGGAAGGGGTGAGAATGAGCTCACTCG
Source organism: Lissotriton helveticus (assembly GCF_964261635.1). NCBI lineage: Eukaryota > Metazoa > Chordata > Amphibia > Caudata > Salamandridae > Lissotriton > Lissotriton helveticus. The sequence goes on from NC_136065.1 coordinate 227,083,561, forward strand.
AGTTGGTGATCTTGTTACACCTCTACCTAATTCAGATTAAGGGGCATATTTATCAAAGTTTTGTGTCACCCTTGCACCACGTAAGGTAGCGCAAGGGCGACGCAAAACCCAAATGAGATTTACCAAGCCACACAAGGTCACCTTGCATGACCCTGCAGTGCTTGGTAAATCTGGAGTAACACTAGACAGCATAAATCGCTGGCATGTGCTACCTTGCATCCGGGAGGCATTTTATGGGTGGAGCCTGGGTGTTCTCATGCATCCACCCATGGATTTTGGGGCATTCACATATGTACTATGAGTGACAGACCTGGAATGAGTCAAAATGCTTTGCCTTCCTGGGGGAGGAATAACAAGGAGAACTATCTTTATTTCTCCTTGTTTTTCCTGTTTCTACTTGTGCTGCATTATGTAGCACACATAAAAGGAGGAAAAAGCCTCAAAGGATTGGTTTTGGGCATAAAAACAATCATGCCTGCAAAGCAGGCTCCAATGTGGGCATGCATTGGCACTAGTTAGCCAAAGGTGACGGGGAGAGGGCAGGAATATGCCATATTTAACCTTATATGGATAGTTACTTTCCTTTCCTTGCACTGGTGAACTATGTATATGTATATGTATAGCACCAGCGCAGCTACCCTTGCACTTGCACCATGGTGCAAGGGCACTTGAGATGCAGGCAGGATTGTTTTTGTGCAGCAATGCAGCACATGCAGAAAGAGGAAAGAATGAGGATAAATAGGGGATGGTGTAGCATTTTGACACATTCCCAGGTCTACCACTCAAGGTAAATCTGGGAATGTGCTAAAGTCCATGGGTGGATGCATGGGAACACCCATGAAACACCTCCCTGGGCAGAGTAACGCCAGGCAGCGACTTGCGCTACCCTTGCCGTACACCAGATTTACCAAGCCACACAGGGCCACCATGGTGGCCTTGGATGTCTTGGTGAATTTCATGCTAGGTTTTGCGTCGCCATGCGTCCCCTTGCATGGCGCAAGGGCGATGTAAAGCATTTGAAAAATCCACCTCATAATCCCCAGTAATGCTGTTACAGGCCAAATCAAAATAAGTTTGACCAACGTAGTTCCCAAAAATCTTGTAATATAATTTTGTTAGCTGAAATTACATAAATGCCTTAAACATTTTTTACAATGTATTGTTTATTTGAGGTTTTTATTATAAATATGCATTTTGTTATTTATTCACTTTCATTAGAAATGTAAGGTATTGCCCAACAAAAAAACTTCAGTTCACAGGGGACCGTAACAAGTACAGAATGCCAACGGTGGACCCTAGATGCCGCACCAACTCCTGATTATTTCCACAAGTGTCAAAAAAGTACTATAAGCTGTTAGTGTGCAAACATAACTCCTGCACCCACCGTTGCGGGGTGCAACCCAAGGGGATGGGAAGAAAGTCACTGTGCACTACTAGGATATCCAGGCGATAATAAAGAAGCTCAATCAGTTTCTTCTTTGCAAAAGTCTTTATTTGATATAATTCCAGAATATAAAAGCAACAGCCAACGCGTTTCGTTCTTAGAACTTCGTCAGGGCAGTCAGTAAGTTGCATAAAGATTGTCTCAATCTGTCCTGCCTGTGGAGTGTGGCAGTCTTTCAAGAACGTGTGCCACCTTGATAAGGGCCACGTTATAGAGCTGTTAGTAAATCGTCTCCATTAGGTGCCGGATATCTCCTAGAACCCTTAGGAATTACATCAGCAGTAAGTAAATTCAGGGGAAGTTTGGGAGAGTTATTGGGCAGAACTACGTGGACCTGGGACATGCTGTCGAGAGCAGAAATTCAGAGATATTTGCGTGTCATGGAAATACTGTGTGGGTGGGGGGATCCGGTGCACGGAACACAGGGCCCTGATGAAGGAACAGTATGTCAAGCGTATATTTTAATTAGATCCTACGGGAGCCCCAGTAGTCCATCGTTGACGCAGTTGTGCAAGTACTTAGCGAAGCACGAATGCGTGCAGGGAGGCGTTCACTCGTTCTTGTTCCTACACACCTCGGAGAGTGTTGTTTCCCACTTAGCTTTGAGGAACTGGCCTACTCTGCATTTGTTCTTTGTGACGTTCACTTACTTTCGGGCCTCAAGAAGGGAAGTAAAACCAGGGCCCACTTGGAAGGTAAGCTGTCTTTGGCTCTCTATTGACATTCGGCCATAGGTTAGAAAACAAGACATTGAGCATAGCCCTTCCTACGGTGCCAAAGAAAACAAGCTTTGACAAAGTCAAGCAGTATGGCCTCTGCAGCTGATGTCAAAGTTATGTTTTAATGATGTTTTATTGCAAGCATATGCCATAAAAAGAAACATGTCATTGCCAAAAGGTGTCAGACATAAGCTTGCAATAAAACTTTTTTTTTAAACTACCCATAGTATATAATTTTAATGTAATAGTACTGGTGCTTCTTAACAGGCAGGTGTACATAGTGTAGGTTTAAAAACCTTCTTTTTATTTTTAATGTACATCACAGGAAAGTATGATTAGTACTGGTGCAAATAAAAGGTGATGCAAAAACAGAAAAGTGATGGAAGGAATGCTTCAATTAATATCAGCCACTGGCAATCACTCTAGCGGCTTTCCAGTACATTGTTTTTCCCCACTATGCAATACCAGGCTCACACGTGATATAAGCAAATCAGCCTTAGTCAGGCTTCAAAAAGTTCAGCTCATGCAGCCAGACCAGATCCTTTCTAGACAGGAATACACAAACCTCAGACAGGTATCAGCCGACTTAGATCTCGTCAGTGAGGTATAGCCTGAATCTTGTGGTAGAGTAAACACTGAGCCAATGTATGTGCATAACCATCACACAAGGGTGTCTATTCTGCAAAAATGACAAAGTGATGGAAGGAATGAATGACATTGCCAAGCGTATGCCCAGAGATGGGTCTCTTGCTCGCTGAGCCACTGGATCCGAACTAGACCTCTCTGATGCGGTCTTGTAAGGCATAAGCCAGCCTGGGAATACTACCGCTCACTTTTGGAGGAGGCTTCGCCTGGCAGTTTGGGATGCACTGCTCCTTCGAGGTACAGAATCAATACTGATTTGCATAAGGTGAGTCTGAGTCTAAAGTGGCTATATATGAAAAAAACGGTGAGTTTGAATACTATCCTGTGTGCCTGGCCGTGGTTTAGACTATTTGCAAGCATTACCCCATTATTTTCTGTGTGATCAAGAGTATGCCCAGATGTGGCCAGATGTCACAAGATTCAAGCTACATCTCTCTGACAGGGTCTTATAAGGCTTAGCAGTCTGAGGTTGCTTGTTTTTCCTTATGGAGGGGGTCTCACCTGGCAGTTCCCTTGAAGATGGCCTCACCTAGCAGTTCCATTGAGGAACAGGATCAATTTCCAGAAGAACTCAAAAAGTCACACATACACCCTTTACTGAAGAAAACAAACTTGGACCCACTGAACCCTGACAACTACAGACCCATTACAAATGGACCTTTCCTGGGCAAACTGATAGAAAGAGCAGCGTTCGCCCAGATGTCACAATTCATTGAAGAGAATTACATACTTTCAGACTTCCAAACAGGATTCCGTCCAGGAAGAGGCACTAATTCTGCCCTCCTTGCCATCTGGGAAGACCTGAAGAATACAGTATACTGCTACGGGGTTGGTGCGCTACTCCTCTTGGATCCCTCGCCTGCCTTTGCCTCGGTTGACCATGACACTCTGAAACAAAGACTCTATGAAGCCGGCATAAAGGGAACTGCTCTAGACTGGATCGCGTCCTACCTTCGAAACAGAACTAATGTCATCCATACCCCACCTTTCTAGTCCAAACCATACTCCACAAAAGCAGAGGTCCCTCAAGGCTCTATCATCTCGCCCATGCTTTTCAACATCTACATGAAGTCATTACTGGTACTGATCAATCGATTTCACCTCACGTGCTATAACTATGCAGATGACACGCAAATAATCCTTTGACTGGAATGCCCCAAAGACATTGGAAAATCCCCAATTTTCAGTTGTCTCATAGCCATGGATCAGTGGATGACTTGGAGCAATCTCAAATTGAATGCTTCCAAAACGGAAACATTATGACCCGCTTGCCGCCTGGCCTGATGAACTGGGATCACCGCCTAAAGTATCGAAGGAAGTAGGAAACCTTGGAATGACCATGGACTCCATTCAGCTGTCAATGAATGTCCAAGTGGACAAACTAGCAAGATCAAGCGTTGTCACTATAAAAACGCTGCAACAAATGTTTCCTCATTTGGGTTTTCCACATAAGGTCCAAGCTACCATCTCCCTTGTTCTGTCCAAACTCGATTACGCCAATAGCCTCTACCACGATCACCTTTAACAACCATGAAAAGACTACAAAGATTCAGAACTCTGCTGCCAGACTACTCTTGCCTATCAAACCACAAGACCACATCTCACCTGCCTTGAAAGTCCTGCATTGGTTACCGGTTGCCAGAAGATCCACGCTGCTTTGTATCACCCACAAAGCAATACATGGAATGGGACCGCTCTTCATCAAGGAATAAAAACACCAAACACATTCTACAAAGGAACTTCCGCTATAAACTAGACTAAATAGACTTTTGGCGCCCCAGCTATGGAACACTTTACCACTGACTTTGCGCAGCACATCCAACTTACTGATGTTCAGGAAGGGCCTTAAAACCTGGCTTTTTTCTACTTAGCTGTAGTTTCTTAGGCGAGTCTGTATCCCCCTGTCTTTTTGTTTTGGCCCTGTTTTTCTTTTAATTGTGTTGTGTCTTCAGGTATGCAGTGAAAAGCGCCGGGACACTCTTTGAGTAGCCGTGCGCTATATAAAACAATTATAACATAACATAACATAACATAAAGGGGTATCTTGCCTCAAAATCCCAAGATACAAGAAAAAAAACATGAGTGGCACATCCTTCCCTGTTCAAGCAGCCAAACCATGGAACTCTTTACCCCCCAACATAAGATCTACCGACAACCACCTTATCTTCAGAAAACTACTCAAGAATTGTCTCTTCCCCACATAAGCACCATACGCAAACAGAAATTTACAGCATATCCCTCTGTATATAAGCATTTATTTTCACTATCGATATGTACCTATCTTTGTGTATTGCTTTGTATAAACATGCAGAATAATTATGTTGTAAAACTAAAATCATCTTTGGTCTACATGTACTTGCTTACATTGTGCATCTATGTACCTTCCACGTACTTGGATCTGTGTGTCTGTTACTTAATTCCTGAAAAGTCATATCCAATGCACTCCCCTATTTTTCATCCTGTACCTCTATCAATATCTTTAATCTACATATACTTAGCTCCTTTATGCATCTATATACTTTCAATGTACTTATGGAGCTATATATTTATCACTGTCTTCTAATTTAGCATTTCAAATGAACTACCCAATTTCTCAGCCTATACTTCTCTCAATACATCTTCTAGCCCAACTTTCTGACTCATCTCAAACTTGTATTCTACTACTCTTTCCAATGCACTACCCCATCTCTCACCCTAGACATCGATCAATATATCCTCTACATCCACTCTTTCATTTATCCCAAACCCCATACCACTACTATGATCCTCAAAATAACCCTTTCTAGACTCTCTCCTACTCTACCCCTCCTTGCATCATCTGACACCTCTTTTACTATACCGATCCCCCAAAACAAACTCTTCCCTGCGACTCTTCCCCTCCAAAAACCATTTTTACTCATCCAAAAGCCTCCTGATACTGCTACGACCTAAAAAAGTATTAAAAAAAAATCCTTCACTCTTCTATCCGTCTACTATCCTTTTCAATCAAAATTACAGACTACCATGTTCACTTCTCAAATTCCATATTCCACTATACTAATTCACCACTAATCCTTTATGGGTTCCAGAGTAGCATGCTAAACGCCAATATAGCGTTTCAACACCCCATCAGGGTTACAAGCGCTATATAAATGCAAAGGTTTTTCCCTTTTCTACCCCTCCCCAACCCTTCTCAATCCAAATAACTGACTAACATATACACCACTCAAATTAATTTAATGTTTCACCATACCAATTCAACACTAATCCTTATGGGTTCCAGAGTAGCGTGCTACTCGCCAAAAAAGCACTTCAAAACCCCATCAGGGGTAGCAAGTGCTATATAAATACAAACCCCTTTCCCTCTTCTATCCCACCACCAACCATTCTCTATCCAAATAACTGAATAACATATCCACCACTCAAATTACTTCATATTTCACTATACTAATTTTCAACACTAATACTTAATGCGTTCCGGAGTAGCGTTCTACTCACCAGAAAAGCGCTTCAACGCCCATCAGGGGTAACAGGTGCTATATGAATGCAAACCTTTCTTCCTCTTCTATCCCTCCGCTATCCTTCTCACTCCAAATAACTGACTAATATCCACCACTCATAGTCATAGTCAAAAACTTTATTCGATCAAATGCAAAATGATCATAAAAGTACAAGGTAAAATACAAGATAAATAAAAACGTATTTTCAATATTCATTTTCAATTTGGACAATAATACAATTTATTTCATCTATAGTTAAAAAAAATTAAAAACAACCAAGACTTTCCATGATATAAAACCAGTTATTGCACTTTCAGGTCAAAAAAAGCTTCAAAACAATTTTCAAGTTGCAAACCCATTGATTGTTAACATCTCCCTCTTTTCCTTTTTTTCATGCAGGCCCATAGAAACGAAGCTAAAGAAAAACATATCAAAGGGTCAGATAGACCTTTTAAAAAATATAGTGCCACCCGGCATTGATTAACATTCATTTTCTTTAGTAGCGGCTTCAGGCAGTAATTCCTTTCCTTCTTGTAAAGACTGCAGAATAAAACTAAATGCAAATCAGTTTGTTTAGACAATTTGTCAGATGGGCACAAAATTAGATCTGCGTGGTTATAAGTTTTATCAGGGTAACCTAACATGAGCGGGTCATGTTCAATCGAAACCTCAACAATGTAAATCTATGTTGTGGGTTGGTGACGTCTGCCAAATAGAAAAATCCTCTCGCAAACACTGGGGGGTTTGAGCCAAAGGTTAAAACTGCATGGTTCTTTCTGTGGTATTCTCTAATTTCATAATCCATCATCTGCTGAAACATGCTTTTGATCTTTTGCTTTGGGACTTTACTACATGAAGATGGATCCTTAAACAAATGGGAGAGGCCAATTGTGTTCAAAAGTGTTTCCACATAACCCAACCATCTCGACATCCTAGAGTTGTCCATGTCTAAACAATTGTTTATTATAGTTTGCGTCAGCGGCACTATATCCCTAATCCAAATTGAGTGCCATATGAGAATGGGGGCCAGTTGTAATGTATCTGAAATGTGAAGGAGGCCCAATTCTATATGTAGAATATAGTTGGAAGCGGAAACAGGAAGGCCCACTAAAGATTTTAAAAACTTCTTTTCAATGGTTTGGAGTGCGCTCGTGTTTACAATACCCCACACCCCAGCCCCATATGTTACTGCTGCCTTAACTTTGGCCTGATAAATATTTCTTATAGGTAAGAGAGGCCTATCCTCTAGTTTTTTGGCAAATGATTTTACAGCAGAAAGGCTTCTTTCCATTACCCCTTTTCTAACTTCCACTAACCTTGACCACGATAAGTCCTTATCTAAGAGTACCCCCAAGTAGGGGAAGGAGTCAACCACCTCTATTCTCTCCTTCTCCACATGTAATAGGGCGTTCTATCTCTTTTTCTTGCTCCCACTATTACTGCAAAAGACTTAGTGGGTTATAAGAACATACTTGTCAAGTTTTCAGATTGCTTATGTGTGACCCATCAGGAGTAACAGGTGCTATATGAATGCAAACCTTTCTTCCCCTTCTATCCCTCCGCTATCCTCCTCACTCCAAATAACTAATATCACCACTCAAATTACTTTCATGTTTCACCATACTAACACACCACTAATACTTTATGGGTTTCCGGAGTAGCTTGCTTCAGCACCCCATCAGGGGTAACAAGTGCTATATAAATACAAACCTTTTTCCCTCTTCTATCCTTTCTGCTATGCTTCCGAATCCAAATAACTGACTAACCTATCCACCACTTAAAATTTACATGCATGTTTCACTGTACTTATTCAACACTAATCCTATATGGGTCCCGGAGTACCGTGCTACTCGCAGAAAAAGCACTTCAACGCCTCGTCAGGGGTAGTAAGCGCTATACAAATGCAATTACAATACAAACAATACATTCCTCCCATTGCTTTTTGTGTGCAAAGAAAAGGTACTACAGGATTTAAATTTCCATAACCTGAACACATAGTTTAACCATACAAGACTGACTAAAAAATGAACAAGCATTTGCAATGCAATAGGTCTCGCATTCGGAAAGTTGGAGCTATTGGTCTTGTAAATGACAATAATTTTATTTATGTGTTGGTTTTGAAAATAGCTAAATTAATAGCTTTGTCATTTACAATGCCAATAGTTATAACTTTCGCAAATGTGACACCTATAGCATTTGTAATGCAACATGTTTTGTATTTACGTGACTTAGATGTATTGATATTACAAATAACAATGGCTTTTAATTTTTTAAAATAATTAATACTTAAATAAAAGTGATTGTAATTTATAATGGCAATAGCTTAAACTTTTGTAAATAACTTTTGTGAAGATTATGTTTAGTGTATTTTATTATGACGAAAATCCAAGAACAGAAGTGAAATATTAACATCTTTTTGTGACATTTGTAATAAAGCTTGAAACTTTGAGAGAACATATTTGACCCAGTTGCTGTTGAATTGTTGCACAGATTGATGCTGTGATGGCGACGAGTGATGTTGCTGAGTGGTGCTGTGGTGGTGCTGAGTGGTGGGAGGGAGTTCCGGATCAGAGTTTGAAGATGTGGAAAGAAAGGAACAGACATCAGCACGGAGGGATGACAACTATATGCAGGTCCCCGCCGTCACCTCCATGGCGGATTGAAGTCGACATGGAGCAACATTACGCCATGTAGCGCCTCACGAGTGACTATTGTAAAAACATCTGGCTCCAGTCTGCTGCCTGGAAATATTCTAAAGGAGAGGAATCTGCCATTAGATGTATCCATCAGGACATGAGATGCAAACATAGGTATGTCACACATTTGCTTTTGCACAGCTCATCATAAATGGATTTTATTACATTCCAAGGTCACAGTTACTCCCAGAGAGGCCCTGACTTCTTCTTGAGCTTAATAAATGTGCGTTTGTCACCTCTTCGTGTACCAAAATATGAACAAGTGCCTGAATCTCAGCTCCTCTTTCAGTTCCAGGCGAATCCCAAATGTCCATCTTGCCACAGGCGCAGCTGATAGGCGCTTATGCATTTGAACTCTAGAAGGACGTGCGATCCAGTGGTTCATCCGTTACCTGTGAAACATAATACCAGAGTTTGTATCCTGGCTTCTACGTGAACACGAATTGTATGTTCCGCGGCAAATCAAGTGTTCAATCCGAGTCCCAGTGTCCAATATCTCCCATAATTAATGGTGTCTAAAATCAAAAGTCCTCTGTTTGCAAGAGCCGAGACTCGGAAGCGCATTCCATCCCCCTGGAAGCTAAGATGGGATGTGAAAGGTCAGCCCTAGAACAGTGGGCCCAGCCGCTTGCCGCCTTGTACACCTGCGGCAGGGGCACGCCGTGCGCGGGAGGGCACGCATCAGTGCTAAAAGCAACCTTTCGGTGGAACCACGCTCACCGGGGCTGAACACGCCCCAGGAAGAGGACAAACACGAGCTGTGCATTATGATCATGCCAGAGCAGCACTTTTACACGTCGATCAGGCTTAGAATAGCACCACACATCCTCGTATACACGCTGCTCGTGCTGTAATGCCTCCAGCCATGTCTTCCCTGGACCGGAACTGCCAAGCCATGTCTTCCCTGGACCGGAATCAAGCATCCTAGGACCAGTTTCTGGCTATCAGCAGTCTTCAGCCAAGATAGCTTGGCTCCAGTGGCTTAGTGAGCACCGGACCCACGTCTGGGCATACCCTTCCCACATAGGGTGAACAGAAAAACACACAAGATGAAGGACGGAATGTTGCACAATGGCAAAACATTCACCCCCAGTCACAGGTCTGGGTTTAATCCATCGTTATTTTGCTCACCAAGCCACCCCTGTTCAGACATGGCCATATGCAAATCAGTCTTGACACTGCCTCATGGGAATAGTCCAGCCCAAACTGCCAAGCCATGTCTTCCCTGGACCGGAATCAAGCATCCTAGAACCAGTTTCTGGCTATCAGCCGTCTTCAGCCAGGATATCTTGACTCCAGTGGCTTAGTGAGCACGGGACCCACATCTGGGCATACCCTTCCCACATAGGGTGAACAGAAAAAAACAACATGATGATGGACGGAATGTTGCACCATGGCAAAACATTCACCCCCAGTCCCAGATCTGGGTTTAATCCATCGCTATTTTGCTCACCAAGCCACCCCAGTTCAGACATGGCCATATGCAAATCTGTCTTGACCCTGTGCCTCATGGGAACAGTCCAGCCCGAACTGCCAAGCCATGTCTTCCCTGGACCGGAATCAAGCATCCTAGGAGCGGTTTCTGGCTATCAGCTGTCTTCAGCCAGGATAGCTTGACTCCAGTGGCTTAGTGAGCACGGGACCCACGTCTGGGCATACCATTACCACAAAGAGTGAACAGCAAAACCCACAAGATGATGGACGGAATGTTGCACAATGGCAAAACATTCACCCCCAGTCACAGATCTGGGTTTAATCCATCGTTATTTTGCTCACCAAGCCACCCCTGTTCAGACATGGCCATATGCTAATCAGTCTTGACTCTGTGCCTCATGGGAACAGTCCAGCCCGAACTGCCAAGCCATGTCTTCCCTAGACCGCAATCAAGCATCCTAGGACCGGTTTCTGGCTATCAGCTGTCTTCAGCCAGGATAGCTTGACTCCAGTGGCTTAGTGAGCACGGGTCCCACGTCTGGGCATACCCTTCCCACATAGGGTGAACAGCAAAACACACAAGATGATAGACCGAATGTTGCACAATGGCAAAACAGTCACCCCCAGTTACAGATCTGGGTTTAATCCATCGTTATTTTGCTCACCAAGGCACCCCAGTTCAGGCATGGCCATATGCAAATCAGTCTTGACCCTGTGCCTCATGGGAACAGTCCAGCCCCGAACTGCCAAGCCATGTCTTCCCTGGACCGGAATCAAGCATCCTACAACCGGTTTCTGGCTATCGGCCATCTTCAGCCAGGATAGCTTGACTCCAGTGGCTTAGTGAGCACGGGACTCATGTCTGGGCATACCCTTCCCACATAGGGTGAACAGCAAAACACGCAAGATGAAGGACAGAATGTTGCACAATGTTATGTTATGTTATGTTATGTTATAACAATTTATAATGCGCTCAGCGACCCCAGCGAAGGGGCATCCCGGCGCAGAGACAACGGAGCAACACAACATAACAAGGAAACAGTGCCACGGAGAGGAAGCTAAAACAAGAAAGTCTTGATGGCTCTGCGGAAGGACAACAGGTCCTCAAGCAGCCGGATTTCGACTGGGAGGGTGTTCCAGACTAATGCTGCTTTCACCCTGAAAGAGCGACCTCCCATCCTGCTGAGCCTAAACCTAGGAACAACGGCAAGGGCCTGACCTTGAGACCGGAGGTTGCGGGTGGGGGCATAGAAAGAAATGGATTTGGCCAGAATCTCAGGACCTATGCCTCTTAGAATTTTAAAGGTCAAACACAGGACCTTGAACAGAATACGTTTCCTAACCGGGAGCCAGTGCAAGGAGCGGAGGACATTGGTCACCGGAGAAAACTTAGGCAAGCCAACAATGGCTCTCGCCGCGGCGTTCTGCACCCGCTGCATGCGGGTTAACTCAGCCTGGTTAGCCCCAACCAGCAGAGAGCTAACATAGTCCAGACGAGAGATGATAGTTGCCTGGACTACAAGCTGTCTGGTAGGGGCATCGAAGAACCTAAGCACTGGCCGTAAGCCTCTTAAAAGTCCAAAGCAGCAGGCTACGATTTTTTTGGTGTGCCCTATGAATGTGAGACCAGCGTCTAACCAGACCCCTAGATTCTTCACCTCCGACACCGGGGTCGGAGTGGGGCCCAGCTCCGAGGGCCACCACTGATCGCCCCAAAGCTCCACTCCCTTCCCGACAACCATGACCTCTGTTTTTGTGGCATTAAGCTGGAGGCAGTTGCCTGTCAGCCAGCTGGCCACCGCCTTCAGTCCGGACTGGAACCTGGGGGCGTCCTGTTCCGCATCCCCGCTGAGAGTAACCGCCAGCTGTGTGTCGTCGGCATATGAGACCAAAGTTAGGCCCCACTGCCTTGCGACATCAGCCAGCGGTCTCACGTAAAGGTTAAACAACGTGGGACTCAGCGAGGAACCCTGCGGAACCCCCGAGGCCAGCGACTGGAACCTGGACTTGAAGGGAGGGATGGCAACACAGAAGGAGCGGTTGTCTAGGAAGGAGCGGAACCACTGCACAATGGCAAAACATTCACCCCAAGTCACAGATCTGGGTTTAATCCATCTTTATCAGATAGGTCAAGATAAGATTTAAGTCCCATTGAGGCATTATGAAAGGCACGGGAGGAAATGTGTGTGTAATGCCTTTCAGGAAACGGTGAACAACCGGGGATTTAAAGAGAGAAGGCTGATCTGGAAGCCTGAGAGAAGCAGAGATGGCCAAAAGATAATCTTTGATAGTGCCCAGAGCGGAGCCCTGCTGGGCCAAAGATAGTAGGAACAGAAGGACCTCAGAAAGAGGGGCAGAAAGGGGATCTGCAGCCTTTGCGGTGCACCATGCCACAAAGTTGTAACCACCTGCAGGCGTATACCGTCTTAGTGGAGGGACGCCTGGCTTCTAGAATGACATCACAGACTTCAGGAGAAAGATCGAAAGCTGTCAACTGTCGCTGCTCAATCTGCACGCATTGAGGTGGAGGCTGGATAGGTTCGGGTGGAGGACCGTCCCCTGCTGCTGCAACAGAAGATCCTCCCGATGAGGCAGCCGGATCGGGGGATTAATCGCCATCCTGAGGAGCTCGGGATACCATTATCTTTGTGTCCAATCCGGAGCTACAAGGATGACTTGGGCCCGGTCACGCCGAATCCTCTTCAGCACTCTGGGCAGAAGTGGTATAGGCGGAAAGGCGTACGACAGACCGCAGCTCCACTTGCGACGAAAAGCGTCGCCGAGCGAGTGCCGTCTTGGAAATTCTAACACGCAGCATTGAAGACATTGCGTGTTCTCTTCAGTGGCGAATAGATTTAACCAAGGCTCTCCCCACTGCCGAAAGAGACCTTGTGCCACGTCCGAGTTCAGACGCCATTCGTGATCCATTAAGCACCGGCGGCTGAGTTTGTCCGCCCTGGCTTTCAGAGAACCTGCCTGCTGTTGAACCACCAGGGTAATGCCTTGATGTTCCAGCCATGTCCAGAGATGCAGAGCCTTCTGATATAGGGTCCACAACCCCACCCCACCCCCACAGGGCGGTGGTTTTGTCCGTGAGCATCTGCACTACACTTCCTCGGACAGTAGGAAGGAATGCCTTCAGTGCAAGTCGGATCGTTTGAAGCTCCAAAAGATTGATATGGAGCCGGAACTCCGCCGGAGACCAGAGGCCTCTGATCTCCGCCTCTCCCAAGTGGCCACCCCATCCCAGGAGGGATGCATCCGTCACCACTGTGTGCTCCGGTTGGGAAAGGGAGAGGGAGCTGCCATTGACCCAATCGCAATTCGTGATCCACCACTGCAATTCTCCTGCAGTGCTCTCCGAGATCTGGACATGATCGGACAGGTTGCCCTGATGCTGTGCCCACTGGAACTTCAGGTCCCACTGCAGAGCCTGCAAATGCCATCTGGCATGTTGCACTAGCAGGATGCAGGAGGCCATCAGGCCCAGGAGCTGGAGGGTCATCCTGACTGAAACCCGGGATAGAGGCTGAAAGAATCATAGCCTGAATATTCCGGACTCACTGCTTGGGAGGATAACCCCAAAACCGTGTTGAATCCAGATCCGCTCCGATGAAGGGGAGCTTTTGAGAGGGATTCAGGTGCGACTTGGGCACATTGCTGGAGAACACCAGCAAATGCAGGAGGTCGGCCGTAGTCTGAAGGTGGGTGACGACTGCCTGGGGCGAGCCCGCCTTTAACAACCAGTCGTCGAGGTAGGGGAAGACCGACACCCCTGACTTGCGCAGATGAACTGCGACCACCGCCATCACTTTCGTGAACACCCGAGGTGCGCTGGTAAGGCCGAAGGGGAGCACGGCAAACGGGAAATGCTCTTGGCCTACCGTGAAACACAGGTAACGCCGGTGGTCCGGCAAGACGGGGATGTGAAAATAGGCGTCCTGCAAGTCCAACGCTACCATTCAATCTACAGGGTCGAGGGCAGCCAAGACCTGAGCCAGAGTCAACATTTTCAACTTCTCCTTCCGGAGGAAGCGATTGACGTTCCTGAGGTCCAAGATGGGGTGCAGGCCCCCTTTCTCCTTCTTGAGGACCAGAAAGTAGTAGGCATAACAACGACGTCCCACTTCTGGCCCAGGAACGCGCTTGATGGCCCCTTGGCCAAGAGGGCTGTGACTTCCTGTTGGGAAAGCGCCAAGTGATCCTCCGACATGCGGTGGAACTGAGGTGGCATGGCTGGGGGGGCACACTCGAAGGGGAGGGAGTAGCCCCTTCGGACGATTTGCAGCACCCACCTGTACGAAGTGGCAGAGCGCCAGTGGGGGAGGTGATGCTGAACCTTGCCGCCCACCAGCGTGGGGTGCACCCCAAAGCTTGGACCAGGAAGGCTTTGAGGCGGATGCTGCGGGAGCAGAGGTGAACTGACCCGCACGCTGGCCCCTTTGCCGCCGCGGCGGCCACCACGCCTGCGGCCACACTGAGGTTTTTTCTGCGCAGGCCTCTGGTTGAACGAACATGTAGGGGTGCCCCTTCCGTGACCACGAAAGGAACGAAAGGTAGACGTGGCCGGGAGTGTGGTGGAGAGACCCAAGGACTTGGCCGTAGCCCGAGAATCCTTGAAACACTCAAGCGCACTGTCTGCCTTATCGCCAAACAGGCAAGTACCATCAAAAGTTATGTCCATGAGGGAACTCTGGACATCCCCCGAAAACCCCGTGTACCACAGCCAGGTGTGGGGACACAAGGCAACTGTCGTGGAGATGGCTCTCCCCAAAGAGTCTGCAGTGTCCAACCCCCAGCGAATGTCAAACTTAGCAGCATCCTTCCCTTCCGCAACAGCTTGGGAAAGTACAGCCCGAACCTCCTCCGGGCACCGGGTCAGAGTTTGCGCCACCGTGTCCCACACAGCGTGAGAGTAGCGGCCCAGGAGGCATGCAGTGTTAACTGACCGCAGCCCCAGGCTGGCAGAGGAAAACAACTTCTTGCCAAACTGCTCCAGCTTTTTCGATTCCTTATCCGACGGAGTAGTAGGGAATGCACTTTGGGAAGTGGAGGCCTGAATGACCAGGCTCTCCGGTGTCGGATTATTTGTTAAAAAGGCAGGGTCACCCGGTGCCGGGTGGTGACGCCTGGCCAAGTTTTTATCCACAGGAACATCTGTGGCTGGCCTAGATCAGGTGCCCATCAAAACATCTGTCAAGGCCTCATTGAACAGAAGCAGAGGTTCTATAGAGCTTGCCGCCGGCTGAAGCACTACAGTAAGGAGGTTCGTCTTGAGGGTAACAGTAGGCAGATCAAAATCAAGAGCCTCAGCTGCTCTACGGAGCACCACAGTGTATGTGGCGCCTTCCTCCATGAAAGTTGAAGGAGACACAAACCCAGGTTCAGAGGAGAGGTGAAGGCCACCTGCATCCTCCGAGTCCTCTGCCCACTCATGTTCGGACTCGTACTGCTGTGCAAGAGGGTCCTCAATTAGGGTCCCAAGCCGGAGCAAAACTGCCCGGAAACTCGGGCAAGGCCGGAGGTGGGAAGATTGGAACCCATTGCGGTGCCAGGAATGGAGCCGTAGGGGGCGCCGGGGCCGGAGCTGGCGGTGGAGGACCCTGGGGAGCCAGGGCCAGAGCCGCCGGCGGAGGACCTAGCAGCGCCGGAGCCGGCGGCAAGGAGGGGCCCTCAATTAGGACCGTGGGGGCCTGAAGGTGCGCCGGCGGGAGCCCTAGGCCTGAAAAGGTGGTCCATGGCGGCAAGAAACTCTTGCACCTCGGCCGGAGTCGCCAACGGACCCGGATAGGGTGGGTAGGCTGCGGAACTCTCAGGCTCCAACAGAGCCGTGGGGGAAGGACCCCTGGCCCCCTCGTCCGCGTCCAGAGACCGACGGGGGGAAGTCGGAGAGCGTAGGTGCTTCTTCAACTTTTTCTTGTGACGTCTCTTACCCGATTCCGAGGGTGAAGACTTGGACCTCGAGG
This sequence comes from Lissotriton helveticus, assembly GCF_964261635.1. Lineage (NCBI taxonomy): Eukaryota > Metazoa > Chordata > Amphibia > Caudata > Salamandridae > Lissotriton > Lissotriton helveticus. The sequence goes on from NC_136065.1 coordinate 227,099,944, forward strand.
AGCAATGATGATGGCTCCGCGGTTGGTCCCTCGAGCGACCCATGGACCTCGAACGGCGCAGAGACGACTGCCGGGGAAAAGCAGCTTTCGGGACCGCTCCCGCAAAGCCTTCGGAGCCATGGCCAGACAGTCGGAACATGACTGGGAGTCATGGTCCTGCTCCAGACAGTAGAGAGAGACGCCATGGGGCGGCCACCAACATCGTACGGCAGCAGATCCCACAGGATTTAAACCCAGGCATCCCTACGTGGCACCAGGAGTCAAAGACTCAAAAAGAAGTAGAGACAAAAAGTCTCAAAAAAGTTAGTCAAAAGGTGACCAGGGTACGTGCTCTAACCGGATCTGCGCTTGCTGGCGCGGAAAAAGTAAGAACTGACGTTAGCACACATGGATGGCGCCTAAGTAGTCTCCGTGATGTCATCTCATCACTTACAAAGCCAGCAATGGACGCAGAGCCACACAACGCTACCTACTGATGCGCAGGGGTACTGCTGACGAAAAACATCTGACGCCTGGGGATATTCTAAGGCAGGGGTCTCCAACCTTTTCTATAACGAGCGCTACTTCTGAGCAATGGAAACGGTTCTGAGCTACTAACGGCTTCGACTATTTCTGCAGCAGTGACCACATCAAATACAATCACTACAGTGACCACACCTTACAGAATTATAGTAGTGGCCACCCACATGCATGTCACACTATCAAGAAAATATTGTGTCATGTCAAAATATCGAACCCAGAATATTACTAATACAATATCATGAAAGTATACATGAATACGTAAGTATAGATTTACTATTTTTAACTCCACATCCACGTACCTTGAAGGCTCATATATGTGCAAGATAAATATATGTGAACTTTAGAATGTAATTGAAATTAAACTCTTCTATAAATACTTACCTTCATGATATTGTGACAGCCAATATTCTGGCCGCAATATTTTTTCAGTCGTGTGGTCACTTCAAACACTAGACCTGCAACCCACCTCAGACAGGCAGGCACAAAGCACACCAAACAGGGTGACATTTTAAAAGTGACATTTTTAAATAGCGTAAATAAACCTCTGCACACCATTGCGCCGCTTTTATTATTTTCATTCCACACCACACATGGGGCCAGATGTAGGTAAATGGGATGTATGACATTACAACGCATGCTTTTACATCGCATGCCTTTACAACGCGGTTTTTACAACGCATGCCTTTACAACGCATAGTGCTTTGGGGCGCTGGATAGTGAATAGTTTAATTTACTATTGCAACTCCAGTCCCCGTGGATAGTAGGGAAGGTGTTGGATAGTAAATTAAACCTATTCCCTATCCTAGAGCGCCCCCCAGCACAATGCGTTGTAATGGTTTGAGTTGTAAAAGTTGCGTCGTAAAGGCACTGCGTGGTAAAAGTTGCGTTGTAAAGGATGTTTCCCAGGTAAATGTCATTTACCGATTCGTAAATACCGAATTTTACCGATTCGGTATTTACAAATCAGTAAATGCTATGTAGGTATATTTACCGATTTTATTATCGAATCTGTAACATTAGGTAATTACCAAATCGGTATTTACCGATTTCGTAATTGCCATTGATTCCTATGGGCCTTGAGGCCCATAGGAATCAATGGCAATTACCGAATCGGTAAATACCGATTCGGTAAAATTACCGAATTTGCAAGGGGGACAGGGTGTCACTTTGACACCCTGTTGCACCCCTGATTCTGGCTTGTGAGCCATGTGGCACACATACATGCCCTCTGGGTAGGTATGTGTGCCACATGGCACAGGTGTACATGCACAGGTGTGCATGTACACAGGAATTCGTTATTTACCATGAAATAGTATTTCATGGTAAATAACAAATTCTTAAGGGCCTGTGGCACTGTTTCCAGTGCCACCTACAAATAGATTTACCGATTCGGTAAATTTACCGATTCGGTATTTTACAGAATCGGTAAATTTACAGAATCGGTAAATTTACCGATTCTGTAACATAAATGCCCCCTACATCTCAATCACCAAATACCGGTTCGGCCGTTACCGACCGGTATTTGGCGACCTACATCTGGCCCATGGTCTCTACATTTTCTACCATGGGGGGGTTCCTAGGGTAAGCCTATGTAAGGCAGAAAGCACACCCACTTTGGACTGCTAACCAGTGCTAAAGGGTCCAACATTCGGAAACCACCAATTCAACAGCAACAAAAAGGCTAGGGGGAAGGCAAAATATTTCGGGATGACCCTGCAAGCAGGGCCAAGTCCAACAGCTCTCTACTAGCCGCACACTACTAAAGATCAACAAAACTATTCACACTATCAAACGATAGCTCCTACATTACATTTGCTAGCCTTCCCATTTCAGCAAGAAAGGACACTCATATATACAATTTGCGACATTACCATAAGAATGGTGGTAATGCATACATAAATGCAAATAGATAGAACCATGTGACTGAGTGGTGGAAATTTTAAGCAAAATTGTCAGTTACCTCAGCAGGGACAATCAGTTTCAGTAGGGGTTTCTCACTGTATCAGAAGAGGGACAAAACCTCTAAACCAAGTTTCCAGGTTGAAACAAAGGGCACTGGAGTGCATCCACCGAACGCAACACATTTTGTGTGTAAGGACTGAAAGCACAAGAACACAGTACATGTTATTAAAGTCACTGAGGAATCAATCAGTACCCATCAGACGTGAAGGGGTGTCTAGAGTGCTGCTAGGCATGCTTTTGAGACTTTGCTTTTTGTATCCCCGCGCAAGATGCCTGGACCCATCATTTACTTTCTGAACAGATTTCCTAGTCACACAAAAGTGTGATGTAAACTTATGACAAGAGGTCCTTGGCAGCACAAACCCTCTGAGATGTGAGAGCACAAAACATCAGTATGTCGCTAGTTAGCTTTGAAAAGGAGCATTCCTTCCGTCTGGCTGGCTCTACGTCTTTTCTGGTGTAGGTCACTGGTTTCCACATCGGTTGGTGATTTGATTAGAGGATATGTTCTCAAAGAGCATATCCCTGGAGCCCCTTGTTCAATTTCAATTAAGTAGAGTCTCTAGAGCTCTGTGGATCAGAGCTAATGATGCTGGACTAAGGGGAGGACCCTTTAAGACAGAGACAACTGCTCCTCTTGGCTACAGGAAGCGCATGAGGTCAGTTGTCGTCACCCTTAGGAGCCCAGAGTGATCCCCTAAATGGAAAGGCTTGTGGCGGGAATGGTCTACATCTTTCTGTTGCTCCTTGCCCTGTTGACCAACTCACTGCTCCTGCTCTGCTTCTACAGAGAACGAGGACTCAGTGTTAACGACTGGATTCTTGTTAACTTGTCTGTTGTCAACATCCTGTCTTCTGTCACCAGGAATGCCTTTGCCTGCCTGACAATATTCGGTGTGAAAGGGCTCTGCCAGGTGGATTTGTTTTTCCTGGCCACAGCCTTGTACCTCACTGCCTACTGCAACTGCTTCCTAAGCCTGAACCAGAGTCTTCAGATACTGAAGTTCAGGAGCACTTGGATTATGCGGCTGACACTGTGGCTAAAGCAACACCTGGCACGGATCCTCGTGGCCATGTGGGGTCTGTGTATGTTGCCAGCCATACAAATGGTTGCTAGCAGCAACTTCTACAAGAACACCACATCCCAGTATGTAAGAACAGTGCTGGGTAAATGCACAATGTCCACTGGTCCGGTGAACAAGGTCAGTCAGATCGTTTTTGGTGATGTTGTCCCTTCGACCATCTTCCTCAGCTCCAGTCTGATCCTCATCCAGAAGCTCTGGAAACACAAGAGGCAGATCCAAGCAGCCGGCCTGGCACAGGCTGGATGGAGAAATGCCAAGGAGAAGCGGGCCACAAGGACGGTGCTGATGCTGCTTGCATGCTACATCACGGTCTGGGGGTGCAACTATGCCTTGGGGTTTGTACGCGATAGTCCAAGTGTGTGGGAGCCCAAGGTCATCACCAAGACCGCATACGCCTTCATTAGTGCCCTGATCATAATCCGGGGGAGCAGCAAGATGCAGGAGAAGGCCTCCAAGGTGCTGCACATTTGTCCTTCATGCCCCAGTAGTTAAATAGGACTAGTAAGGAGGCAATGCCCGGTGCTTCAGCTAGACACACCAGACGCACGGAAGGCCAGCCTCTGCCCTTTACTCCCTCATTTGCCAGTTTGGTCGAATATCTTCTCCCTTTGCTGTTAGGGTGCTGCTAGCCCACTGCTGCTGAGTGTTTGAATGACAAAGGTTGGATACTAAGCACCAACACGTCAAGTCCTCCGGAAGCGAACACTGGTTATCGGACCGGTCAGCACCTGGTGCCTACGGAGGGCTTCGGCGCAGTCATGTCCTGAACCGGCTTACAACAAACTCTGTTCACTCACCTTCTCCAGACCATATGACTTCTCAAAACCCACAGGAGGCAGAGGCAATGCCTTCCACCTCTTCTGTCCTTCAACTCCTCTTCCCGCTCAAACACCCCTCACCACCCTGTCTCCATTGCTCTCCCCCACACCGCCCCCTCCCTCCCCCCTCGATGCTGCTGTGCTGTGACAAGTGCGCCCTCGGGGCAGGGACAGGACTTCTTCCAGGGGTCGGTTCACCACAACCCAGTGACCACTGCCTGCTGCTGGGTGGTGCCCATCACGGGCGCTCACTGTTCACCACAGATCCGCATTTCAAGGATTCAACTGCTTCTTCTTTCCCTCTCGCAAATTGTCCTTTTTCTACTGTCACTTGTAAATCTTATATCTGGTTCCCCACTGTGGAATAAGAAGTCAGGACTGTGGAGTGATTGTACCTCAAAAGATTCCATCGCCACTTTGAAAAGTTACGTTTTGTTCACATAACACTTTACTGTGTATTCTAATTATTGTCTGAACTTTATAGGACACCCGGAAACCAGCATTTACATTAAACAACACAAATAAGTATATCCCTTTGAGAAACATCACACTCACTCCAGTGCCAGGACACTTTCTGCAACGACGAGAAGTTTACGATAAGGGGTGAGAGTCGTTTCCATATTCCAAACGCTTGCATCATCATGACCCGCCGCCATATTATGTGGCAGCATTACCACACCACAGAAGATAACATAAGTGCGACCAGTCCACTAACAGCGGCCGTCCAGCGACTGCACCCAGGAAACACCAGAACCAAATCCGTGGCACTGGCAAAATGCAAGTTTTGTAGAATATCCATATTCTGATTTAAAAAAAAGCAGGCTATCCCCATGGTGCCAACTGTGCCCAAGCGCACATACCTGAGAGGGAGGGGCGCCGCTAAATGGCGCCTCAGAGAAGGACGCACCGGGCGGCCACTGGCACAGCTCCAGCTGACAATAATGACTGCAAAAACAGATTCTACACCACCAGCTGCATAAATCTAGCAATTCCAGAAATAGCTTCCTTTCAAAACTTCCGCCTGCACCTGCTGTCAAGCTCTCCTCACTAAATATATCAGGAATGGAGTTAAAAAGTAAAGTCACCCAGTGTTGATACATACTAGATTTACGGACACATACAAGTCAGAATATTTGTGATTATAAAATGTTTATGAATTAGAGATTTCCGAATCTATTTTTTTATATATAACATGCTTTCGTTGTTATTTTTAGCATGGAACGCTCCACAACCCTCCAGCGACACAACTGTGGCCAAAGTACACGCTGTAGAACATGAGGAATAGGCCTGGGTGAAAGTTTAATTATGCTGGCATAGTTGGCGAAATTCTGGTAATTTCACGTCACACAATCTAAGCAAAATTACCAAGATTACATCATTTTGCCCCACTGTGCATACATTTGTGTAATTGTGCAGTCATTTTCAATAATTACACTATAGCAATTTCACGAGTTTCACTCTCCCCTAGTTGTAAGCAGTGCTAAAGCAGATAATCCCTGAATTGACTTCACTTTGAATTTTGTGTTTCCAGTCTCAGGCCAATCTCCCCTTTGTTTCAGTTCACTACTGACATTCAAGGTGACAATCTACAGCAGTGTTTCTGTAGTTTGCGGGATCGCGATGCATACTCATGGGGTCCACGATCGTTTAGATAATTAAATAGTAGTAGATAAAAAAAATACATATATATAAAAAGTAAAACTAAAAATTCAAAGTTTTAAAACTCTCTGTAAATGTGAAGGAATTTGATGCTGGATGCTAAAAATAAAGTTGCTATCCTTATCTTGATTTGTAGGAGCAAGGCAAGTACAGCAAACAGGATTTAATAGAAAATTATTGCTGGCCTCAACTGAAGCAACATTAGTAGGCCCCCTGACAAAAAGAGAGCACGCTTTGGAGCACAAAAGAAAGTGATTTGCTAGACCCTGCCTATGACTTTGTGTTTCATAAATAAATCAAAATGTTGAAATACTTCATTCTTCTCATTCAAATTTCGCCTATCTGTTTTGCTTTTTTAATTAAATAAAATATTTCCAAACTTGTATATTTGTTTGATGTGTTCATGTTTCTGCATTTCTGTATATTGTTTTGAGAATAAAAGCATAAAATGCTTAAGGAGGGCTACACTGCATTCAGTAGTGATTCATTTGGTGGTCTACAAAAGTAAAAAGGTTAAGAACCATTGTCTTATAGTGACAGGATTGTTCAGTCATCAGTTATTGTATCTTTAATTTAACAGGCACCAACAGGTTCTTGCATTTTTGGTTTTACAAACGGATGGCTATTTAAAATGCCAGGTTTAATATTAGGAGGAACATGTACTTCCATTTCAGTCATCCAGTGCTCCTCAAACACAAATAACTTTTACTCACTTGACTGACAACATCATGCCATGTTCACTCAGGGTAATGCCAGGGAAATACTTTGTATTCAATTTTATCTTGGCATATTCCAGGTATTTAATTAATTAGAAGCAGACAGATATGATGTACCAATGGACCTGCAACTTGATGCCATACTGTTACTTCACTGAGAGAATGCCACTCAGGGCTGGAGGAAATGTTCTTAATCTCTGGTATCATGTGGGGCCTCCAGCAAGGAATCACCTTGGGTACCACGGCGTAATTCCATTTAAGCCTTGTTTCTGACACAGAGACCTCTAGTAATTACCTAAGGTGTTGCTGCCTTGTACAGAGAAGGATTGTGTCTGACTCCAGGGATTTCTACTACCAACCTAAGATACTGCAGCCTACTAAAGAAAAGGATTTTTTTTCTAACACCAGCAAGATTACTGGCCATGCATGAGCATGCATCTTGACACATGCATTCACATGCGATCGGTAAAAGACCTACTGGATTTTTCTGCCCCCTGACCTCAGGATTGTTCCTGTATTTGTTTTGTTATCGTTTGCATCGTTGTGCCCCTGATCGTTCTGTGCCTCCACCGCCGTTTTCTGCCGCTGCTCCCTCGCGGCCCCACCCCGCTCCCTCCAGCATCACCGCTCCCCTCCCCACTCGCCACCGCGCTCCCGCCTCCCAGCTGCTCCTCCCTAGCTCCACCCCCCCTCTCCATTTATGGCAGAGTCCGCACGTACACGCAGCGGATGCGCCAAGGGTGCGCCGAAGGCACGCCAAAGGCAAGCCCGTCTGCGCCCGTCCGCGTCTGGCCCGCGCCCAGCCCGCGCCCAGCGCCAGACCCCCTGGCCCCCGCAGATGCCATCCCACCCGCCGGACGTACGACGCCGCCACCCTCAACGCACTCAACACCGGCCGGATCCCCGGCTGCCACCGAGCCACCCCAGGACGCACCCAGATCAACGGACCCCAACCAAGCAGCCAACAACCTCACACAGTGGATCACCAACTGCGCTGACGACCCCGCACCCCTGAAAAACCATCCCAGCAGTCCCAGAAGCAAGATAGCCCCCTGGTTCAACGACGACCTCAAGAACTCCAAGAAGAACTGCTGCACCCTCGAGAAAACCTGGCGAAAAAACCCGACTACAGACAACATGACCGCCCTCAAGCACGCCACCCGCAAACCCCACCAGCTGATCCACACCACCAAGAAGTCAGCACTCAAGGATCGACTAGACAACAACGCACACAACAGCAAGGAAATCTTCAACATCGTCAAGGAGCTCTCCAACCCCAGCGCCGGAAACAACGACATCACTCCCTCACAAGACCTCTGCGACTCACTCGCCTCGTTCTTCCACAGCAAGATCGCAGACATACAAAAACAGCTTCGGCGAACAGACCACGCACCCAACCACGGAACCAACGCCCCCCACCACCACCCTCAGCACCTGGACCCCGGTCAGCACCGAAGACACCACCCGCACGATGAACACCATTCACTCCGGATCACCAACCGACCCATGCCCCCACCACGTCTTCAACAAGGACGACTCCGTCATCGCACCCCAACTCCGGGACATCATCAACTGCTCCTATAACACCGCCACCTTCCCGGAAAGCTGGAAGCATGCCGAACTCAGCGCCCTCCTGAAGAAACCTTCAGCAGACCCCACCAACCTCAAGAACTACCGCCCCATCTCGCTCCTCCCGTTCCCCGCCAAAGTCATCCAGAAGACCGTCAACAGTCAGCTTGCCGCCTTCCTCAAGACGAACGGATCCCTCGACCACTCACAGTCCGGCTTCCGAGCCAACCACAGCACCGAGACCGCCCTCATCGCAGCCACTGACGACATCCGAACCCTGCTCGACAACGGGGAAACAGCGGCCCTCATCCTCCTGGACCTCTCTGCAGCGTTCGATACTGTCTGCCACCGCACCCTAGTACAACGCCTCAGCAACGTCGGCATCCAAGAGAAGGCACTGGAGTGGATCATCTCGTTCCTCGCCGGAAGAACCCAGAGAGTCTGCCTCCCCCCGTTCAGATCCGAGGCCACCGAAGTCATCTGCGGCGTACCACAAGGATCATCACTCAGCCCCACCCTCTTCAACGTCTACATGACCCCCCCTCGCAGCTATTGCACGCCAACACAACCTCAACATCATCTCCTATGCCAACGACACCCAGCTGATCCTCTCCCTCACCAACGACCCTGCCACCGCCAGAACCAACCTACACGAACGGATGAAAGAAGTAGCCGAGTGGATGAAGAACAGCCGCCTGAAACTGAACTCAGACAAGACAGAAGTCCTCATCCTTGGATCATCACCCTCTGCCTGGGATGACTCCTGGTGGCCCCCGGCCTTAGGCAGCGCACCCAAGGCAACGGACCATGCACGGAACCCGGGCTTCATCTTGGACTCCTCCTTCTCGATGAGCAGACAAGTCAACGCCGTCTCATTATCGTGTTTCAACATCCTACACATGCTCCGAAAGATTTTCCGATGGATCCCCACCGTAACCAGGAAGACGGTCACCCAAGCACTCGTCACCAGCCGTCTGGACTACGGAAATACACTCTACACCGGCACCACAACCAAACTGCAGAAAAGACTCCAACGCATCCAGAACGCCTCCGCACGACTCATCCTGGACATCCCCCGACTCAGCCACATCTCCGGACACCTGAAAGACCTGCACTGGCTCCCCGTCAGCAAGAGAATCACGTTCCGTCTCCTCACCCACGCACACAAGGCCCTCCATGACCTGGGCCCCAGGTACCTCAACAACCGCCTGACCTTCTACACTCCCACCCGCCAACTGCGATCGACCAACCACGCCCTAGCCGCGGTTCCACGCATTCGAAGAGCCACCATGGGAGGAAGATTCTTCTCCTACCTGGCAGCCAAGACTTGTAACTCCCTTCCCATCCACCTCCGTCGTACCCAAGACCACCTCTCCTTCAGGAAGCTACTCAAGACCTGGCTGTTCGAGCAGTATCGGACCCCTCTCCCCCAAGCGCCTTGAGACCCTCTGGGTGAGTAGCGCGCTATACAAATTTCTTGATTGATTGATTGATTGACAATGCTTTTTAAAAATAGTTTTATCTTAGCCATAGCTTTGCCCTCCACCCATAATGTGCCTTTCGTTTAATCCTAGTGTGAAGGTTTACTTTTCTAACTTTACTCCTAGCTATTTTGAGTGAATTCAGTGCACTTGCATTATAGCTAATCAACATACACTACCAACGGTCTTAAAATCCTTTTTTTCTTTAAACATATTTTATTAAGTTTTAAGTAAGAATTAAAAAAACAAAATCCCTCTGTTATGCCCACCCTCTTCCCACATCATCTCCCCAACTAGGCATCACATGGCAACCAAACAAATCACTTTCTTCCCAGTATCACACAATGGTCTCCAGTTTGGGATCATTGACCTCATCCCAAAAATCTGTGGCTGGTCACCTAGTCACTCGAATTTGCAGTTCTCCCGAGTTAAATGACCCACAGGCCATCCAGTGAAACCGGGCACTGCAAACCCCCCCATCCTCCCCGAGTGTCAGTCCATATACTCGCACTGGGCCCTCCATGCATCCCAGATTTTTTCAAACTTGTTTGGACAGGCCTGGACCTTGTAGATTTGTTCTTCTGCCTCATACATCAGTCCATGTTGTTTTTCTAGTCCTCCACCCTCAGAACCCAGGCACTGCTCCATTTTTGGATCACAGCATGCCTGTTCATTATAATGGCCATATTACAGAATAAATGGATGTATCTTTCCAATGCTTGCTCGTCCCACATGCCTAGCATCATTCATTTGGGTGTGAGGTCCAGTCTATGATCCCAGACACCCTGCTCCCTACACCCACCCAAAAGTGCCGTAGAGCACCCCTATATTTCTGCCTGGCCCCCCTAAATCTGAGGCTAGAAGAGGGCATCCTGCACGTGATGCCCATTGCTCTAGTGTTGCACTGACTGCATTGAAATAAATTGCCACAACCTATCATATACATGTTCACCAGATTTCCAGACAGCTTTTGGTCTGCAGAAACAGAGGGCCCATTGCATAGTCATAGTTTCATCAGCAGCACTAGTACCACAGCACCAAGGCAATTTTCCTTTTAAGTTTCGACAACCCACGCTCCAATGACCTCTTTCACACACAACAAAGCTTCTTCAAGTTTGTAGCTATCGATGGTGCAACAGGTGCAGTGGTACTGGGGACTAGAGCTGTGAGCGTTCATTTGGACCCCAATTATCCATTTATTCTATCCTATAATGAGTAAGAAGGTGCTGTTTCCATGCTTGCATTAGTGCTCATGTTACACTTGCTAGGCCTCTGAGCTACTACACATAGTAGTTAATCAGAAAGAGGGATAAGGGATCTAAATCTCCGTTTCATTCCCCAAAGGAAGTAGTAAGTTAATCACTAGAGAAACGGACACTAGTAACACCTTATGACCATTGGTACAAGGGATAAATCAGAGTAACCTCAATAAACTCTATGTATTTGTTGGATAAAAAGGTGCGGTATATCTGGTTCATCCGCCCCACATTAGAGTTGTGGCAGTTATCATTGGATACTCCGAAATAGTGATTTTGCCAGCCTCAACCCGAGGCGCCTCTGGTCTAGGGTGCAGCGTCCAGAGAAAGTGAATGAAAAAGTGTGAAAATAAATTGTACAAAAAAAGGAAGGAATTGTTAAAAATGGTAAACAACCCAATGGATTTTTAATATAGGTTGATTAACCACAGATTATTAAAAATAGATAATACTCCTTTTTAGACCAAGTTACTGGATCTAGCAGTATAATTAGGAAAATACGTCGACATGTTTCAGCTCCTTGGGCCTGGACGGGTCTATGGAGCTTTCGTCAGGACTAACAAACATAAAAATTCATACTCACACAATTTGTGTAGTATTTGTTTCTGATATGGTCATTTTTTGGTTTATTATAGTTGAGAACTACTCCTTCACAATCTGTAATGAGATGGAATGATATACAAAACAACTGCACACTTTTTATTCAATGCATTGCATTACTAATAAAGATTGGTTTAATAACATTTTTACCGCCAAAACAACATGACCAAGGGAGGCAATGACAGGAGGGATTAAGAGATGCTAATATTTAGTACTAATGAAGGCAGCCGCGGTGTAGTGCCAGATAGCGGTATAGAGGGCGGGCGCTTGTTTGTTTTTGCCGAGTTTGTGCTCGCAAAGCTCTAATTATAATAGCCCGCTGATTGTGACCTGGGGTTAGTCGCTTAAGCGCTGGAAAAATAAGCGCATGGAGAAATGTACGAATATGCGCAATAAATAACTACGCCATTCTGCTACTTTGCCATAATCGTTTTCGAAGGCTCGATGGAAAAAAGCAATAGCGGTAGGGTTAGACACTACGCTGTTAGAAATATACTGATGAAAATACAGTTAAGAAAAGTGGTTTTTCCTACCTTATTCACATCATGTCGCATGTCGCAAAACATGGAAAAAATGGATCTGGACGTTGAAAACAAGAGGAAAATTGGTTTAAAAAACGGTGTGCTTCACATCTATACATGATGTTTCAATGGTTTATGCCCTAACGGGTTAGCACCCATCATAAAACGAAGAGTTGAAATAGAGGAAAAAAACATTGTCGTTTGTCCCAAGCAGGGCGGAACAACACAATTCACGGAGCATGCTTATTATTTGTTTCTGGGAAATCAGACGAACACTGGAAAATTTTGAACATTATAAAGTTGATTGTTTATTTGTAAAAGTGGTACGAATTTGTAACATAAGTCATCAGTTTTGAACTTCGTATATTCGATTATATTTGTAAAGCATTATGGGAGTTGTAATGCTTTGACAAGGTGTCATCGATGAACATTGGTCGGGTGTAGAATGTCACGTGGTAGAGGGGGAGGGGAGAATGATTGTATAAAGAGCTGAAGGACGGGTAACACAAAGCTTAATCGTTTTGGTGCAGGAATTGAGGAAGATGAATATAAACTGAGCAGGTACGCGGAAGTTAAATCGGATAGATTGTTGGAGGGAGAGGGGTGTTTTAACTAGTGTGGTTAAAGCGGAGTATGAATTCATGCTCAGGAAATGTGTGAACTGAAGATTTAGCGGTAAATACGTAGATGGTGGGGGAAGGAGTAGACTTGACTGATGGTTGTTAAGCGGGGGAGGAGACGAGTAAAGAGCGGAACTGGAGGGCCTGCACTAATAAGATGGAAGTAAGGGAGGATAAAGGTGGGGGAGGTTTGGTTGATTGGGTTAGAGGAGGGCAGTTATTTATTAAGTAAGAGGGAACAATGTTGCAATAAAATTGGGGGTAACAAAGCAGAACATCATAGAAGGAACGAGATGTTACATTTAGCGGAGTGAAATTTGTACCATATATTATGTACACAAACCGGATGTTTTTTAATGTATGTTTTTTAATTATTTCCAGTTACACCCTGACGAAGGGCCCCCAGTGGCCCGAAATGCATTGGTGCTAATAAACTGCTCTTGATGAATTTTGCCTTTATCGTGTTTTTTGAAGAAGAGGTTCGGATGGCCCACTTAAAACATGAGAAACTTTGAAAATTGCATGTCCCTGCTTGTGGACCAGAAAGGTTTAAAGTGTAAATGAAAATGGAGAAAAAACTTGGAATTTATTGGAGTATACAACATTGAAAACATTGAGAATACTTGCAAATGCGATATGAGCTGTGCCACTGGTTTTGGGGCTGAAAGACAGCCCCAAGTTGATGATGTTTTAGTTTATACGTGCGTTTGGGCTAGGCACGTCACCGGTGTTAAAGCACGCAAAACATGGAAAAAATGGATCTGGACGTTGAAAACAAGAGGAAAATTGGTTTAAAAAACGGTGTGCTTCCCATCTATACATGATGTTTCAATGGTTTATGCCCTAACGGGTTAGCACCCATCATAAAACGAAGAGTTGAAATAGAGGAAAAAAACATTGTCGTTTGTCCCAAGCAGGGCGGAACAACACAATTCACGGAGCATGCTTATTATTTGTTTCTGGGAAATCAGACGAACACTGGAAAATTTTGAACATTATAAAGTTGATTGTTTATTTGTAAAAGTGGTACGAATTTGTAACATAAGTCATCAGTTTTGAACTTCGTATATTCGATTATATTTGTAAAGCATTATGGGAGTTGTAATGCTTTGACAAGGTGTCATCGATGAACATTGGTCGGGTGTAGAATGTCACGTGGTAGAGGGGGAGGGGAGAATGATTGTATAAAGAGCTGAAGGACGGGTAACACAAAGCTTAATCGTTTTGGTGCAGGAATTGAGGAAGATGAATATAAACTGAGCAGGTACGCGGAAGTTAAATCGGATAGATTGTTGGAGGGAGAGGGGTGTTTTAACTAGTGTGGTTAAAGCGGAGTATGAATTCATGCTCAGGAAATGTGTGAACTGAAGATTTAGCGGTAAATACGTAGATGGTGGGGGAAGGAGTAGACTTGACTGATGGTTGTTAAGCGGGGGAGGAGACGAGTAAAGAGCGGAACTGGAGGGCCTGCACTAATAAGATGGAAGTAAGGGAGGATAAAGGTGGGGGAGGTTTGGTTGATTGGGTTAGAGGAGGGCAGTTATTTATTAAGTAAGAGGGAACAATGTTGCAATAAAATTGGGGGTAACAAAGCAGAACATCATAGAAGGAACGAGATGTTACATTTAGCGGAGTGAAATTTGTACCATATATTATGTACACAAACCGGATGTTTTTTAATGTATGTTTTTTAATTATTTCCAGTTACACCCTGACGAAGGGCCCCCAGTGGCCCGAAATGCATTGGTGCTAATAAACTGCTCTTGATGAATTTTGCCTTTATCGTGTTTTTTGAAGAAGAGGTTCGGATGGCCCACTTAAAACATGAGAAACTTTGAAAATTGCATGTCCCTGCTTGTGGACCAGAAAGGTTTAAAGTGTAAATGAAAATGGAGAAAAAACTTGGAATTTATTGGAGTATACAACATTGAAAACATTGAGAATACTTGCAAATGCGATATGAGCTGTGCCACTGGTTTTGGGGCTGAAAGACAGCCCCAAGTTGATGATGTTTTAGTTTATACGTGCGTTTGGGCTAGGCACGTCACCGGTGTTAAAGCACGCAAAACATGGAAAAAATGGATCTGGACGTTGAAAACAAGAGGAAAATTGGTTTAAAAAACGGTGTGCTTCCCATCTATACATGATGTTTCAATGGTTTATGCCCTAACGGGTTAGCACCCATCATAAAACGAAGAGTTGAAATAGAGGAAAAAAACATTGTCGTTTGTCCCAAGCAGGGCGGAACAACACAATTCACGGAGCATGCTTATTATTTGTTTCTGGGAAATCAGACGAACACTGGAAAATTTTGAACATTATAAAGTTGATTGTTTATTTGTAAAAGTGGTACGAATTTGTAACATAAGTCATCAGTTTTGAACTTCGTATATTCGATTATATTTGTAAAGCATTATGGGAGTTGTAATGCTTTGACAAGGTGTCATCGATGAACATTGGTCGGGTGTAGAATGTCACGTGGTAGAGGGGGAGGGGAGAATGATTGTATAAAGAGCTGAAGGACGGGTAACACAAAGCTTAATCGTTTTGGTGCAGGAATTGAGGAAGATGAATATAAACTGAGCAGGTACGCGGAAGTTAAATCGGATAGATTGTTGGAGGGAGAGGGGTGTTTTAACTAGTGTGGTTAAAGCGGAGTATGAATTCATGCTCAGGAAATGTGTGAACTGAAGATTTAGCGGTAAATACGTAGATGGTGGGGGAAGGAGTAGACTTGACTGATGGTTGTTAAGCGGGGGAGGAGACGAGTAAAGAGCGGAACTGGAGGGCCTGCACTAATAAGATGGAAGTAAGGGAGGATAAAGGTGGGGGAGGTTTGGTTGATTGGGTTAGAGGAGGGCAGTTATTTATTAAGTAAGAGGGAACAATGTTGCAATAAAATTGGGGGTAACAAAGCAGAACATCATAGAAGGAACGAGATGTTACATTTAGCGGAGTGAAATTTGTACCATATATTATGTACACAAACCGGATGTTTTTTAATGTATGTTTTTTAATTATTTCCAGTTACACCCTGACGAAGGGCCCCCAGTGGCCCGAAATGCATTGGTGCTAATAAACTGCTCTTGATGAATTTTGCCTTTATCGTGTTTTTTGAAGAAGAGGTTCGGATGGCCCACTTAAAACATGAGAAACTTTGAAAATTGCATGTCCCTGCTTGTGGACCAGAAAGGTTTAAAGTGTAAATGAAAATGGAGAAAAAACTTGGAATTTATTGGAGTATACAACATTGAAAACATTGAGAATACTTGCAAATGCGATATGAGCTGTGCCACTGGTTTTGGGGCTGAAAGACAGCCCCAAGTTGATGATGTTTTCCTACCTTATGCCAAGGAGTACTCCACTTCATCGGGGTTCCGCTTTTAATTTTAAAAGCCCAGAGCTGCTAGGAAAATGACTCCATTAGTCTAAACTCACTCGTGCATCTTACCGGTTTTGCAAGATTCAGAAGTGCCGGCGCCATTACCCGCGTGCATGTGAGGTTCCTGCCTTGTGCTGACTCTGCCCCGGGGTGTAGCTTCTAAGTCGAACTCAAGGGTTTTAAAGGGGCCCGGCAGGCGGCAAAGGTTTATCGTTTTTTCTTGTTTTTTGGCAATAGAGTAACTTTATTGAGCTCTATGAAGCGTATAGCTAGGCTAAGTTCTTGATGTCGAATTCCGGATCAATGAGGGATTATAGAAAAACAAAACATATCAAAAGGCAACCAACAGGGAAGCGAAATACTCTTCAGATGGTCAATTCATGCCCTGTAGTTATTTGGCAAATCGATGCCAAGGGATGGCATCGTTCAATCCTTGGTCGCATGTTTTGAGGCGGTCCACCCATCTCTGTTCTTTTTCGAACAGTAATCGTTCACAGTTATTCCTTTTGTCAGTGAGCATTTCGATTACAGTCCAGCGAAGCTCTTCACAAGAATGGCCAGACTCTACAAAATGGGCACATAACTTAGTGGTGTTCTTTTTAAGTTTGATATTACTTTTGTGCTCACCAATTCTTACTTTGATTTTTCGACAGGTCATCCCGATATATTTTTTATTACATGGGAAGCTAACCATGTAGATAACATGTGAAGAGTTACAATTCGTATGTTGGCGTTGTGTCCATAACAGAGTCTCCGTTAATTGTAATGTTTTTGATCCTGTGGTTGTCTTACAGGCTACACAGGAACCACACGGGTAGTGTCCAGTAACAGGTGCCATCATCACATCCCTTGTGGTTACCTGTTGCTGTATCGTCAATGGACGGGTGTGGACTAAGACATCCTTGATATTCTTGGTTCTGCGATTGGCAAATCTTGGTTTTGGCCAATTGAAAACTCCGGTGTTTAAAATGTGCCAGTTTTTGTTTATCATTTTGTTGACCTCATAAGTGGACGGGCAAAAGGTCGTCACACAAGTTGTCAGATCTTGTATTGGTGCCTTGGGAAGTTTTGCAAGAGGCACTCCCTTGGTTGGTTGCTTGCTCTTTTATTACAGTACTTTATTGTTTTGACCTTGTAATCCCTTTTTATCAGTTTTTGACTCAGATCTTTAGCCTGTGAGAGATAATCTTCATTCCTACTACAATTTCGTTTAAACCGTAGGAACTGGCTAAAGGGAAGGTTGTCTCTGAGTGGCTTGGGGTGGTAACTTTGATACGATAAAAGGCTATTCTTGGCCGTAGGCTTCGTGTAGGTTTTGGTCTGTAAAATATTGTCCTCTACAAAGATTGTAAGATCCAGAAAATCCAAGCTGTTGTTGCTGGAAGTAAAGGTAAATTTCAACCAGGGATCCAGCTGGTTAAGCCAGTTCATGAACTGATCCAAGTCATCTGTAGTATTCCAAATCAGAATAATATCATCAATATACCTCTTCCAGTAAAGGATACTGGAAGAGAAGATGTTAGTTTCATTGTGAATGTATTGGCTCTCAAAATGACTCACATACAGTCCCGCCACCGACGGGGCGAAGGCACTGCCCATAGATGTGCCATGGGTCTGGAGGTATAAATTGTCCTCATAGGCAAAAAAATTCTCCTTTAATGCTAGTTTGCAACATTCGAGGATGAAATGTCTCGGTGTATTGTATTGCCATTCTTCAAAATAGAGGAAATCTTCCAAGACTTGTAAAGTGTCATCTTGTGGGAGGCTGGTGAATAGCGATTCCACATCCAAGCCCACCAGGAGCATTGTATCAGGATCAAACGGTTTGTCTTTAATCTGTACCAACAGGTCTCGGGTGTCTTTTAGATATGCTGGAGTTCGTTGGACTAAAGGTTTCAGAAATTCATCCGCAAATTTTGACAGCGGCTCGAGCACTGACCCTATTCCAGACACTATAGGTCTTCCAGGGGGTGGGGACCTATTTTTATGAGTTTTTGGAAGTGAGTAGAAGTAGGGTGTTCTAGGCTCTTGAGTGATCAAATATTCAGCTTCTTTCTTTGTTATCCACCTCTTGGTCTCTGCTTCGTACACCATGATGGATATCGTGTTTTTTAATCTTTCTGTAGGATCTATAGTTAGCTTCTGATAGAATCTCGTGTCAGACAAAAGGGCAAGGCATTGTTGGTTGTATCCATTTTTGCTTAGGATTACTGTGCCTCCCCCCTTATCTGCCGGTTTGATCACTATTTCCTCATTCTGCCTCAGGGAATCAAGAGCTAGACGCTCCTTTTTGGAAAGATTCTGAAAAGTTTTTTTGTTCTTGTCTATTTCGTCCACACCTTTCATTAAGGCTTGCTCAAATGTATGGAATTCTGGAGGGACACTTGAATGTGGTGGGTTGAACGTTGATTTTCTACGTAAAGCGGTGTCACCCTCTTGCTTGCTCGTGGTATTGTTATTAAAATAAGCTTTTAGTTTCAGTGTCCTACAGAACTCTGCCAATTCGCATTTTAATTTGAATGTATCAAGTCGGGGTGTTGGCACAAAGCCTAATCCTTTATTGAGGCTTCCTACTTGGTCTTCTGTCAATTGCAACCCTGAGAGGTTAACTATGAGGGATTGGTCTTGCTGGTTGACGGTTGTGTTGCTGCCATGCTCCTGGTCTGTACATTTCTCTGTTGGTCTTGCCACCGTAGTGACTTTTTTCGGCCTCTTGGTTGATTTTGGCCCCTGGATAAAAAAGGCGGCTCTTGTTGGTGCGCGTTTGGATTTATTTTTTGAAGAATGGCAATACAATACACCGAGACATTTCATCCTCGAATGTTGCAAACTAGCATTAAAGGAGAATTTTTTTGCCTATGAGGACAATTTATACCTCCAGACCCATTGCACATCTATGGGCAGTGCCTTCGCCCCGTCGGTGGCGGGACTGTATGTGAGTCATTTTGAGAGCCAATACATTCACAATGAAACTAACATCTTCTCTTCCAGTATCCTTTACTGGAAGAGGTATATTGATGATATTATTCTGATTTGGAATACTACAGATGACTTGGATCAGTTCATGAACTGGCTTAACCAGCTGGATCCCTGGTTGAAATTTACCTTTACTTCCAGCAACAACAGCTTGGATTTTCTGGATCTTACAATCTTTGTAGAGGACAATATTTTACAGACCAAAACCTACACGAAGCCTACGGCCAAGAATAGCCTTTTATCGTATCAAAGTTACCACCCCAAGCCACTCAGAGACAACCTTCCCTTTAGCCAGTTCCTACGGCTTAAACGAAATTGTAGTAGGAATGAAGATTATCTCTCACAGGCTAAAGATCTGAGTCAAAAACTGATAAAAAGGGATTACAAGGTCAAAACAATAAAGTACTGTAATAAAAGAGCAAGCAACCAACCAAGGGAGTGCCTCTTGCAAAACTTCCCAAAGGCACCAATACAAGATCTGACAACTTGTGTGACGACCTTTTGCCCGTCCACTTATGAGGTCAACAAAATGATAAACAAAAACTGGCACATTTTAAACACCGGAGTTTTCAATTGGCCAAAACCAAGATTTGCCAATCGCAGAACCAAGAATATCAAGGATGTCTTAGTCCACACCCGTCCATTGACGATACAGCAACAGGTAACCACAAGGGATGTGATGATGGCACCTGTTACTGGACACTACCCGTGTGGTTCCTGTGTAGCCTGTAAGACAACCACAGGATCAAAAACATTACAATTAACGGAGACTCTGTTATGGACACAACGCCAACATACGAATTGTAACTCTTCACATGTTATCTACATGGTTAGCTGCCCATGTAATAAAAAATATATCGGGATGACCTGTCGAAAAATCAAAGTAAGAATTGGTGAGCACAAAAGTAATATCAAACTTAAAAAGAACACCACTAAGTTATGTGCCCATTTTGTAGAGTCTGGCCATTCTTGTGAAGAGCTTCGCTGGACTGTAATCGAAATGCTCACTGACAAAAGGAATAACTGTGAACGATTACTGTTCAAAAAGAACAGAGATGGGTGGACCGCCTCAAAACATGCGACCAAGGATTGAACGATGCCATCCCTTGGCATCGATTTGCCAAATAACTACAGGGCATGAATTGACCATCTGAAGAGTATTTCGCTTCCCTGTTGGTTGCCTTTTGATATGTTTTGTTTTTCTATAATCACTCATTGATCCGGAATTCGACATCAAGAACTTAGCCTCGCTATACGCTTCATAGAGATCAATAAAGTTACTCTATTGCCAAAAAACAAGAAAAAACGATAAACCTTTGCCGCCTGCCGGGCCCCTTTAAAACCCTTGAGTTCGACTTAGAAGCCACACCCCGGGGCAGAGTCAGCACAAGGCAGGAACCTCACATGCACGCGGGTAATGGCGCCGGCACTTCTGAATCCTGCAAAACCGGTAAGATGCACGAGTGAGTTTCGAGTTATGGAGTCATTTTCCTAGCAGCTCTGGGCTTTTAAAATTAAAAGCGGAACCCCGATGAAGTGGAATACTCCTTGGCATAAGGTAGGAAAAACCACTTTTCTTAACTGTATTTTCATCAGTATATTTCTAACAGCGTAGTGTCTAACCCTACCGCTATTGCTTTTTTCCATCGAGCCTTCGAAAACGATTATGGCAAAGTAGCAGAATGGCGTAGTTATTTATTGCGCATATTCGTACATTTCTCCATGCGCTTATTTTTCCAGCGCTTAAGCGACTAACCCCAGGTCACAATCAGCGGGCTATTATAATTAGAGCTTTGCGAGCACAAACTCGGCAAAAACAAACAAGCGCCCGCCCTCTATACCCCTATCTGGCACTACACCGCGGCTGCCTTCATTAGTACTAAATATTAGCATCTCTTAATCCCTCCTGTCATTGCCTCCCTTGGTCATGTTGTTTTGGCGGTAAAAATGTTATTAAACCAATCTTTATTAGTAATGCAATGCATTGAATAAAAAGTGTGCAGTTGTTTTGTATATCATTCCATCTCATTACAGATTGTGAAGGAGTAGTTCTCAACTATAATAAACCAAAAAATGACCATATCAGAAACAAATACTACACAAATTGTGTGAGTATGAATTTTTATGTTTGTTAGTCCTGACCAGTGGTCGAAGTGGGAAAACAAAAGTAGGGGAACTGTGGGTGGAGAATCAGGGGGCGGGAATAACCGAAGATTGAATCAGTGAGCGGAGTCAGGGGTGTGGCTAGAAATAGCAAAACATGCTCCATCACCTCTCCTGCCCCGTCACCTCTCCTGCCTCGTCCCTTCTCCTGCCCGGTCACCTCTCCTGCCCTGTTGCCTCTCCTGCTCCGTCTCCTCTCCTGCCCCGTCTCCTCTCCTGCCCCGTCGCCTCTCCTGGCCCGTCGCCTCTCCTGCCCCGTCACTTCTCCTGGCCAGTCACTGCTCCTGCCCCGTTCACTGCTCCTGCCCCGTTCACTGCTCCTGCCCCGTTCACTGCTCCTGCCCCGTTCACTGCTACTGCCCCGTTCACTGCTCCTGCCCCATTCACTGCTCCTGCCCCATTCACTGCTCCTGCCCCGTTCACTGCTCCTGCCCCGTTCACCGCTTCTGTCCTTTCACCGCTCCTGTCCTTTCACCGCTCATGCCCGGTTACTGCCCTAGCTCATGCCCCGTCACCTCTCCTGCCCCGTCACCTTCCCTGCCTCGTCACCTTCCCTGCCCCGTCACCTTCCCTGCCCCGTCACCTTCCCTGCCCCGTCACCTCCCCTGCCCCGTCACCTCCCCTGCCCCGTCACCTCTCATGCCCTGTCACCTTTCATGTCCTGTCACCTCTCCTGCCCTGTCACCTCTCCTGCCCCGTCACCTCTCCTGCCCCGTCACCTCTCATGCCCTGTCATCTATCATGCCCTGTCACCTCTCCTGCCCTGTCACCTCTCCTGCCCCGTCACCTCTCCTGCCCCGTCACCTCTCCTGCCCCGTCAATTCTCCTGCCCCGACACCTCTCCTGCCCTAGTACCTCTCCTTTCCTGTCGCCTCTTCTGTCCGGTCACTGCAGTCACTGCTCCTGCCCAGTTCACTTCACTCCGTGTACAACATTGACAAAGGTGTCAAGTTCCCCACAGTACTCTGCTTGGGGAAAGCTCCTCTCTAATCACCAACTCCGATCTCAGGGGCACTTGATATGTTAAAGGCAGAGGGCGGGCGCATTGTCATTCGAAAGGGGATAATCGGCCTCAATCGGAATGACAATGGGCCCGCCCTCAACCTCTGCGAGCTCAGGGAGGGGCTGCTGCAGCCTCTGGAATACAACAGAGAAGTGCGAGCAGCCCCTGGAAGCGGAATGAAAAAAGTTATCATTTTATAGTTGGACTATTCTTGCCCTCCCGGGGCGCTTTTTTGAAAGCAAGAAGTAGGGGAACGGATTGAACAATTTTTTAGAAGTAGGGGCACGCCATGCCCTTCCGTCCTCGCCCACTTCTACCACTGGTCCTGACGAAAGCTCCATAGACCCGTCCAGGCCCAAGGAGCTGAAACATGTCGACGTATTTTCCTAATTATACTGCTAGATCCAGTAACTTGGTCTAAAAAGGAGTATTATCTATTTTTAATAATCTGTGGTTAATCAACCTATATTAAAAATCCATTGGGTTGTTTACCATTTTTAACAATTCCTTCCTTTTTTTGTACAATTTATTTTCACACTTTTTCATTCACTTTCTCTGGACGCTGCACCCTAGACCAGAGGCGCCTCGGGTTGAGGCTGGCAAAATCACTATTTCGGAGTATCCAATGACGCCATCTCCAAACAAGAATATACCTCATCCTTAGCCCAGTACAAACTAGCCATACAATCAAGGAAGGCTGCTTTCTTTGAGGAAAGAATAACCACTGCTAGAAATCCACAAAAAGAAATCTTCCGGGTCCTGGCGGAGCTCAGAGTGAACAAGGAGCAAAGTCCCGAGTTCACTCAAGAGGACTGTCAGAGGTTCCAGGACTTCTTTGTAAAGAAGATATCTGACATCCTGGATGAAATCGCAGTAACTGCACACCTCGAATGTCCGCACATACCGGACTCCACTGGTCCACTAAACATCCTGCCTCTAGCTGAGTTATCCCTTATTTCAAAACAGGAATTGCTCAAAATCACAGGCCGAGTCAAATCAGGCTCCTTGGTAGACCCTTGCCCGCCTGACATATTCAAGATGGCAATGCCAGGAATAGAGGAAGAGGTCCTGCACCTATTGAACACCTCTCTTCGTTCAGGACAGATCCCTTCAGCTTTTAAAGAGGCTCGCTTGATCCCCTTACTGAAAAAACCTGGAGCGGATACAAAATGTCTGAAGAATTTTCGGCCTATCTCCCAGCTGCCTTTTTTGGCAAAGGTAATTGAGCAGCATGTGCTAGCTCTACTGTCAGGCCATTTAGAGAGCAACAACCTGCTGGAGACCAACCAGGCAGGGTTCCGTGCGAATCACAGCACGGAACTAGTTATGCTATCCATTTTGGATGAGCTTAGGATGCGAGCTGATGTAAAAACACCGAGCGCCTTGGTACTATTGGATCTCTCCGCGGCGTTTGACACCGTGTGCCATAAACAGCTTCTGTCGCGGCTGAGATCCTTCGGTGTCGTGGGCACAGCACATGCATGGCTCACATCATTTCTGCAAGGGAGGACACAACGAGTACAGCTGGGGGATTTACTTTCTACCCCTGCTCCGATCACCTGCGGGGTCCCCCAGGGATCTGCCTTGTCCCCACTACTTTTTAATATCTACTTGCAGCCACTAATTGCTCTCTTGAATAGGATGGACTGCCTAGTATACAACTATGCCGATGACACCCAGATAATCATCCGGCTGGATGATGGTCCAGGAGCATCCACCAGGCTACAAGACATATTGAAAGCCACTGTCAATTGGATGTCGGAGAACTCCTTAAAAGTTAACCCGGATAAGACGGAAGTACTACCCATTTCCATCTCGGGTAACCCTTGGAGTGATAAATTCTGGCCTAGAGAGTTGGGTGTCCCCCCAAAGCCGGCAGTTGCAGTTAAAAGCCTAGGCCTATATGTGGATAAGAAATTATCCATGGAAAAACAAGTTACCACCGTAGTAGGCACTAGTATAGGCTTGCTAAGACAACTTAGAAAGATCGCTGCCCTACTCTCCTTTTCCACCCTGAGGCACGTAGTCTCAGCCACTATTCTGGCTAAGCTGGACTACGGGAACTCCCTTTATCTGGGTTTGCCACAGCGGCTGCTGGACAAACTACAGGGAGTCATGAACGACGCAGCTAGGCTGATATTTAAAAAACCTAGAAATGCCCATGCCTCTCCCCTGATGCAGGAGTTACACTGGCTGCCAGTTCGCCAGCGAATCATTTTCAAAGGAATGTGCATTGCTCACAAGGCTTTGTATGGAAAAGCCCCAAAATACCTGAAATCCCGACTATCCCCCTACATACCGGGTAGGACTTTGCGTTCGTCGGATGCTACTCTTCTGTCCCAGCCCCGCTTCAAATTGACCACGGTGGGGGGGCCGTGCCTTCTCCAACACGATCCCAGCTTTATGGAACAAATTGGATCCAGAGCTCAGGAAGGAGAGCAATCTACTTTCCTTCAGAAAGAAACTTAAAACCGTACTATTTAAACAAGCCTGGAGCAGGTCTTAGGTGCATAGCTGGTTTCCAAGTGAATTTAACATCTATCATGTAAATCTGGTCAGACCGCGCTTAGAGACCCCTGTGGTTATAACGCGCCATACAAATTAAATAAATAAATAAATAAATAAATAACTGCCACAACTCTAATGTGGGGCGGATGAACCAGATATACCGCACCTTTTTATCCAACAAATACATAGAGTTTATTGAGGTTACTCTGATTTATCCCTTGTACCAATGGTCATAAGGTGTTACTAGTGTCCGTTTCTCTAGTGATTAACTTACTACTACACATAGCCTGATGCCAGAAAAGTGCAAAGACTCTGGTACATCATCCAGTGACAAACATCCTAATAGACTACAACTGTCAATACATTAATAATGCTAGCAGGTCTCACTCCTGTCTCACACCAGAAATCCTGATCCATTTTAAGCCTTGGACAAACTGGACAAACTTCCAAGGCACCCCTTTCAAAGTGAGCATGTCCTCACTAGTCAGACGTCCTCAAGGTCTGCATAGAAAAAGATAATTATTTTTAAAAACGTTGTCTTCAGGACATCAGCGTTCTTCATCTATTCCATGATGTCTCTCTTCTTATGTCACCAAAGCTCAACATCCTTTTGCCCAGGTACGCCCCTTCCCGCAATCTTCGCTCTGCTAATCTTCATCTTCTGGTAACGCCAATCTTCAAACTACAACGCCAAGGCGGTCGCAGGTTCGCTACTCTTGCATCCAGACTTTGGAATTCTCTCCCACTGGAATTGCGTTCCTGCCCCGACCTTTTGGCATTCAGGAAACGGCTCAAGACCTGGCTCTTCTCATCAGCCTAGGCCCTCCACCTTCTCATCAGGTTGTTCTGTTCTGTTGGTCAGCGCCATGAAGCCCCTGGGTGTCCGTGCGCTTTACAAAAAACTGTTAACATAACATATCACCCCTTTCTCTTCATCCCACCCTCTACCTAATTCTACATCTTCCTCTTGCTATCTCACCTGTCACTACCCCACCTGTTAACCTCACTTCTCTCAATGTACACCTTTCTACCCTACTTCTCTTCACCTCTTTCACAATCTCACCTCTCTACCACAATTGGTGCCTATTTCTACATCTCTGACTCTCTACCCCATCACAACCTCAACTTTGTCTTCACCTCTTCTCTCTACCTGAACCTCACCTCTTCGTTTCCATCTCACATCCCTTCACCTCTATTCTGTCTATACTGCCTCTCTAAAGCTCATCTTTCTCTTCACCTCATCTTTCTTCCTCTTTCTCTCTCCATCTTTCTATATTCCTTATCTCTCTCAGCTCTCTACCTCGCTACATTCTACCTCACCTCTGCCGCTACCTCATTTCTCTCTCTATCTCACTTTTTATGTTGTCAGACCTTATGTGATCGAAAGAAAAAGAGCTTTCACATGTACTACTGAGAGATGGGCTTACCCACAAGTAGTTTGCCTTCAATCCAGCATTTGTTTAGGCAGATGTTGCGTGCTCCCCCTGAAAAGTGTGCTTGTATTGTACTTTTTGACTTGTGGGAAAGCGTATGCTCACAACAGTAGGATTGAATTGGTTATGGGGGCAAGTTAACGGTCAAGACCTTAGGCCTGATCTGTTTACTATGAAACGTTTTTAAAAGGAAGTAGGCCTGGCATATTTATTGTGAAAAAGCTTGGTAAGATATAAATGATACTCATTCTTTAACTTCTCCCTATAATGCAGACATTTTCCAAAGATTTCCTGCCCTCAAGCACTCCTCATATGTTATCACTTCTGGGGACGGCCCCCCCAAAATATATCACCCTGGCTACGGGGCTGGGCAAACCTCTTCCACTCATCATCTTTGAGTCTGTCGACATCGCCCTCCCACCTGTCTCTAAGGGCTTGGAACGGCAAGAAGCTGTTGGGTAACAGGGTGTTAAACACTGCTGATATGGCTTGCCTGTGCAGAGTTGCATAGACCACTCAATGTCAGGGATCTCTACTCCGGGAGCTTCTCGATCTGACCTATTCTTTCTCGGATGAGGTTATGGATTTTAATGAACCACAAGTATTGACTCCCCACCACTTCATAGTCCGCCTGGATTATTTCACAGGGGATCAGGTCCATTTTAGTCCACACATGCCCAAGCTTCAAGATCCCCAGAAGATCCCCAGAAGCTCCCATTTGGTTCTCCCCTTGAATCATTGCAGTGGCACCAGTGCGTTGGCCTCCCAGAGGGGGGTTTCCATAAGGATCCAGCCTTCACCCCTGGGCCACAAGCCTTACTGGGCAAGCAACGTGCATAGTCAGCGGTGATCGGTCCGAGACCGCTCCGGTTAGATACCGAACATTCCTGCATCTACCTGTTTGCCCTGCTGGGAAAAGGAAGTAGTCTATTTGGGACATTAATTGTATTGCATTAGTCAAGTAGGAGAACTGCCTCTCTATGGGATGTATGACTCTCCAATGGTCCTCTAGCCTCATTGCTCCCATAACATTTCTCAATCTGGCATCGTCCCTGGGTCTCTTCCCTCCCATGATCATCTGTCCATCTCTCCCCTACACCCAGAACAAGGCTTAGGTCTCCAGCTACCACTAGTAATATCCTAGGAACCGACGTGATCCACCCCAACATCTTATCCAGTCCCTTTGATTGGCAGCCCAATGGTAAGTACCAGGATGCCACATACAATTTGTCTGCCTACTGCCACATGCCCCTGTAGCCACCCAGCAACCCTGGGGATCTACCTATGTCTCTGCCACCTTTTAAGTAAGAGATTTACAGGCTAGAGTACAGGTGCCCCAGGAGCCTGCAGTGAATCCCATTTGGGCAAGCAACGAGCATCTGCCTTTACCCACAAAGCCACAGTTGTTGCCCAGTTAAGTGGGTCTCCTGTAGCAGAACAATGTCTGGTGAGTGTCTAGCCAGAAATGTCAGTACTATTACGTGTTTGAGCATG
The DNA here is from genome assembly GCF_964261635.1 of Lissotriton helveticus. Taxonomy (NCBI): domain Eukaryota; kingdom Metazoa; phylum Chordata; class Amphibia; order Caudata; family Salamandridae; genus Lissotriton; species Lissotriton helveticus. The sequence goes on from NC_136065.1 coordinate 227,127,712, forward strand.
TCGGTCTTGCCATTCATATTCCAGGATAGGAACATGAGGAAGGTTCCACCTGTACTATGGAGGTGGTGTGACTCTACTGTGTGCGTCCTTGTCGCCTACTTGGTTGGACTCAGGATAAAGTTTTGGTCAGTGATTGCCACTTTGTCTCCCCCCCCCCACTGACCCCCAACCTGTCCCCCATATATTCCCCATCTCCCCTGCCTTCCCTTTTTCCTAGTGCGGTGAGAATGCAACCTCTCACCCCCCCCCCAATGTCTGAGGTACCTTTTGTCCACCCCCCAGACCGGGCGCCTTACACGATTTCATCTGGCGTCACCACCGGCAGGACTAGTTCCCCCATCTCTGGAGACCTCATTGTTGTCCACCAAGTCAGGGGAAACCATTGCCAAGGTGGACCAGTTGTTGCTGGTGGACCAAGGGCGCTCCTTTTGGACCTGTTGGACCACCCTTGAGCGCTCCATCTGTGCCTGATCCTTTGTGGAAGTCTCAATGCGTCACCACCAGGCAGAACAACGGGGTCTCTACTCTCGCCATTCCAGGTTCTCTGCCCTGGTACGCCAATCCGGAGCCAGGACATCCCCTATGGTCTATCTAGCCCCAGACCTCAGCAGCTGAAGCAAACAAAGAAAGATTCCCTCTCCACTGTGACGCACAGTTTTGCAGGGAAGAGCAGCACATACTTCCGATTCAGGCTTTTCAGGTGCTGTTTCACTTTTAGGAATGTTTCTCTTGGCTGTTGGACCACTGTGGTGTAGTCAGGATAGATGTTGAACAGGTTGCCCCCGACCTGCCAGGAACCCGTCGCGGGTGCCTCTTGTAGAATGTGGTTCCGGTCTCTGATGTTAAGTAGTCTAGCAATTATCGGCCTGGTATGGGCCCCCGGCGGAGGCGGCCACCCAATGTGTTCACTCTACAGTATACATACTGGAGGCATTACCTCCGAGCACCTCCTTCAGCAGTCACTGTTCCACAAATAATTCCAAACTAGGGTCCTCTGCTTGCTACGGGATCTCAATGATGAGCATGTTGTTTCACCTGGAGCGGCCCTCTTCGCTATCCATGCGTGCCTTCAATCTCTTGATTTCTGACTGCCTGATTGCATCTTCTGAATGGTTGCGGTGCTATACGTGCCCAATGGTGCAATTGCAGTTAAGGAACATTCCGCCTCACCCAACATTGCTGTCAATTTTCGGTGTTCCTCCTGCAAGAGGCCTGCACCCTGGCCAGTATCTCTATTTTATGTTCCAATCCCTCCTACGTGTCGTGGACAGCCGCCAGGATTCTGTCCGTGTGTGCTTCGAGCAGCATCCTTGTCCATCTTCAGGTCACGCGACTCAACCCCCTGTGCTAACTTGGCAGCTCAGCGTGGTGCAGATGAATGTGAGCCGCCCCGCAGCGACCCCTTGTCTTGAGTCCTATGCAGCAGTGAGGGGAATTGCCACAGGATCCACACCCACAGGTTTTGCAGGAAAGCTTCTGAGTTTCTAAACTTCTGCTCACGGACCACCATCAGCTCCAGCAGGATAAGCAGAAGGCACTCATCCCAATCTGGCTGCTGGGCATCCCCAGGTCTGAGTGTTCAATTTCCTAAGATGCGGTCCTCCTGTGTGCCCCCAATCATAAAGGGAGGCGTACATGCTTCTCTGTGATCTGCCACAGCCCCGTCCAGGACCAACAGTCCTCACAAGGGCCCGGTAGATGCTGCCGAGGGCTTCCCTGCCAGCCTCCAGCCTCAGTAACGTGGTTGGTGCTGCTGGTGAGCCACTTGTTTTACCCTGATGGGCCTAGGGGCGTGCACGCCGTCCTCGGCTGGGCCCCGCTGTCGTCACCACACGTATTGGGTCTCAGTAGCGCTACAGCCGCTTCTCCCCACCGTGCCTGACCAGCGTCCAACTGTTGGCCCCGCACTGGGGGAGAAGACGCCTGGAAGGTTTCACACCTCGACTTTGAAACCGCAATTAAGGTGCCGCATCGCTCCGTCACCTGGGACTCCACCACACCTCAGCAGAAACTGACTGCCACCATCGCCTTCCAGGCCACACCCCCTCTTAAAATCTTTTAGGCACAATAAGCCCGCTGTTATAACTATCATTGAAACTGCAGTCTAGAGCAGAGGTCTTCAAACTGTTGTAGGTTGAGCCCCACCATCTGAATTTTTTTAGATGTTGGGCCCCCCCACCACCTGACAGAAATTTCAGGAATCGATCGCCACGTGCATATCACTGGCCATATCCCACAAATAATGTTGCTAGATCTGTTTGCATCTCTGCTGCTTGCGCATTATTTCTGCTACAATTTAATTGTAATATTCAAGTTAGACACACTTCCAGGCCGGGCTGACACAAGTGGCGCTGAACTTAAAGTGTCAACGTCACTGCAGTTAGTGCCCAATGATGAAGTAGGCTCACAATACTAGGCTATGTGCATCACTTCCGAAGGTCCTCATGCTGCCGCCTGTGTTTCTTTACCTTAAAATGTGCAGCTCCTGCTCCTCCTGAACTCACCGCAGCTGACCGAGGTATTTCCAACAGTAACTAATGCCTGCATGCGGCTGATTTTCACCGTTGTCAATGCAGGGCACCGTCGACCATCTGCGGTAAAGATGGCTCATGGATGGTTCCAATGTGGTATCGGATCCCACCTGCACCAGTCAGCCAAAGTCAGGGCTAGAGAGGCTGGCTGGCTCACGAGTCAGGGGGGGCAGTCGCAGTGAGAGTGGGTGCAGCAAGCTGCTGTGCTCATTGGTTGCAGCATGTCTGATAGCACTTTGGTGGTGGTAATATATCATGCGACTGGGAGGGACCAAGCCTACCGGGCCGCATCTGGGCTCAGCTACTGTCCAGTGACGATCATGAATAAATATTAAGTTCCTGATAGAGCAGGTAATCTATTAACTAAACCAGGGTTCTCCAACGGGTAGCTCGGGAGCTACTGGTAGCTCGCCAGTACCCTTGAAGTAGCTCCCTGTAGTGCAGCCCAGCATTGTAAGTAATTCAGAGGGTCCTGCAGTTTTAATAATGGTTGCGCTACACATTTTTGTAACCTCAAATTGTCAGTCTTTTTGTTGCAAAAGGCAAGATATTCTTTCTGTGTATTTACCCAATATAAAAATGTTCGTATTTCATAGAAAACACATTTTGGAAAACTAATATGCTAATGTTTGAAAACAAAGGATTAAAAATACAAAATATATTTATAGCTGCTCTTTGAATAATAATTCAAACAAGGCTGGGGATGTTCATACCTGTACGTATTCCCTTTATACCATTGGGCAATTTCTCCGTTGGCTGTTATTTCATTAGTCATGTGGAAGCATTTTTTGTTGATAAAACATTTCCTGACATTGATGTTAGCAACTCTTCTCTGTTTCATACACGTTGGGAGGTTTGTGTGTTTCTACAATATTGAGTTTTAAATATCGACTGAAAAAATATTGCGGCCAGAATATTGGCTATCACAATATCATGAAGGTAAGTATTTATAGAAGAGTTTAATTTCAATTACATTCTAAATTTCACAAATATTTATCTTGCACATATATGAGCCTTCAAGGTACGTAGATGTGGAGTTAAAAATAGTAAATTTATACTTACGTATTCATGTATACTTTCATGATATTGTATTAGTCCTATTCTGGGTTCGATATTTGACTTGACACAATATTTTATCACTTGATAGTGTGACATGCATGTAGGTGGCCACAACTAGTAATTCTGTACGGTGTGGTCACTGTAGTGATTGTATTTGATGTGGTCACTGCTGCAGAAATAGTTGAAGCCGTTAGTAGCTCAGGACTGTTTCCATTGCTCAGAAGTAGCGCTCGTTATAGAAAAGGTTGGAGACCCCTGAACTAAACTGTAGTTATCAATTACATCTTTTTAAACACTTATCCGCTGCTGCCGTGAACAGATTGCTGTTACAGTTTTTTTGGTCTCGCTGGCAATGCATCCGCAAGGATGCATTTGTCCAGCTGGAGACGTATAGTGATCAGTGTGGGGGGAAGGAGGACAAGAGGGTGTACGAGCTTTTCTTCCTGGATTCGTGTGCGCGAACGCGCACGTCGCGTCCCGCGCCATACACATGCGCGCGCAGACAGACACTCGCTCACACACACACACCCCCTCCCCCACAGTCACACACACACACTCCAAGACACATACACACATGCACACACGCACGCACACACACATACACAGCCCGCCCCCCCCCCGCACGCGCGCGCGCACACACATGCTTCCCCCCCCCCCCCCCCCCCCCCCGCAGCTCAGCAACCCACTCACCGGCTTCCTTCGTGCGGCGGCTCTCCTCAGCTGCAGGGCCCGGCAGCAGGACTCTTCTTCCCTCCATCGGCACCGGGGCGCAGGGTAGGCTCCTGCCTGCTCCGGTGCTCCAAACACGGCTCCAATCGCGGCTCTTCCGTGGGAGGCGGGGTAGGCTCCCGCCCTCCTACTTCCTGTTTCCGGTTGTCGCGCCGGCCTGCCTGACTTCCTGGTCGCAGGCCGGCAGAGTGACGAGGATGTTTGATTTGCGGTAATTATTTATTTAGTTATTTATGCATTTTTATATAGCGCGGACTTTACCCGAAGGCGGTATTTATTTATTTATGTATTTATGCATTTTTATATAGCGCGGACTTTACCCGAAGGCGGTATTTATTTATTCATGTATTTATGCATTTTTATATAGCGCGGACTTTACCCGAAGGCGTCAGAGCGCTTCACATTAGGAACAGAAATGAAACATAATGAGAAACATTACAAAAGAACAGGTTGCAAAAACATACGTTACTTACATAAGGTAATAGTGACAATTGTGAGCAAACAAAATACATGAGGTAGTAAAAACTATGAGCAACCAAAAATACATGAGGTAGTAAAGGTAATAGTGACAATCGTGAGCAAACAAAATACTTGAGTAAAAATTGTGAGCAACTAAAATACATGAGGTAGTAAAGGTAATAGTGACAATCGTGAGCAAACAAAATACTTGAGTAAAAATTGTGAGTAACCAAAATACATGAGGTAGTCAAAAGTGCACAAGAGGAAATGAAAGTGACAAGTGTGCAGTTATAAGAGAAAACAGAGTATAATTAGAGGTATAGTCCTGCAATAAGTGCTAGACACTCAGGCTCAGGAACAAGCGTTACATGGGCAAGGTGGCACTTGTGCAAGTATCAAAGGTAAAGACATGTGAGAGGTAGCAGCCGTGTGTTGCAAGGGCAGAGTGGTGTGTGCATGTTACAAAAGGGCACCGAACACCAGTACATGGAAAATACTGCAAAAAGGCAGACCCTCCAATCACAGGCATACACTGGGAAGGCACTTCCATGGTCATGGAAAGTAGAAATTATCAGTAGTGGGAAGTCTTCCTCACAATAGCAAGAGGACGTGAATTACTTTTGGAGGTGTCTCTGGAGGAGGAGAACTTTGAGGTCCCTTTTGAAGGCCTGGGAGGAGGCGGTGGTCTGGAGCTTTTTTTGTCCTCTCGCGGTTTGTAAATACAAAACATATTGCATTACAAATGCTATAGGTATCACATTTGCGAAAGTTATAACTATTGGCATTGTAAATGACGAAGCTATTAATTTAGCTATTTAAAAAAAAAAGAAACATAAATAAAAACTTTGCCATTTACAATACCAATAGCTCAAACTTTCCTAATGCGAGACCTATTGCATTGCAAATGCTTGTTTGAGCTACGTGACTAGGTTTGAGTAGTACTAGTAGTAGGGCAGAAAAGCACCACGCCACGGAAGAACACTATCACAGCATGGGGGATTTTAGTTTGGGATGGGCTCACCACCTTCTGCTTTGGTAGGCCTGCAATCAGTGATGACAAGAAGACCATGCTGGCATGGCTGATCTGCAGCCATGATGTATCTTTTACCCATGTATGTATGGGTCTGTTTAACAGCAGACAACTGTAGATTTGGTGGCCCAGCCACCGCCGGCATGTTAGAGACACTGCGTCTGCTACAGAGGCGAGGAGGCAGCAAATAACTTTATAAGGCCCACAGTCTTTACAATCCAATTGACATACAGTGGCGTTAGGCCTTTTCCACCTGTGATCCAAGTGGCAGTGAGCAGAATGGCACACAAGTTTACCTGAGTGAGGTGACAGGAAGGAGGACTGTGCATGGGGGTAAGAAGAACTGTGAATTAAATACCGCCACGATCATACAAAGCATTTGAAATTCGGAAAATATAATCAAATAGGAATGCCAGTAGCAGCATGGCAACGGAAAGCAATATGTCACATTTAAAAGACATACAATATTCTGACGCTCTTAGGTAGCTTGTTCGTAAACATATTTAGCCAATTATGACTTTCAAGTCAATGTATGATTCTGTCATTAAATAACGGAGTTATCCAATGGAATTCAAAAGCCAAGCAACACAATGCAAATTTTGATATTACAGAAGAACAAGTTACTTACCTTCGGTAACGGTTTTTCTGGTGGATACAATATTTGCCTGTGGATTCCTCATCTTGTGGATATCCCCCTGCGTCAGCAACGTTCGGAAAATTATTTTGTAGCACGCCGGTGTGGACGACGTCACAGGAGGACGGCATCGCGCGCGACTCCGACTGACGTCACTGACTCCTTACTAGGCCTACGTCGGCGTGATGACATTAGTTCCGCCCTTTTTTCCGTGCCTTCGAGGCACCCGGACGGACCAATGATAGTAGACATATACATATACAATGTACCCAGTACATAATTTCCAAAAATACACACTTAGTGTGACGATAATGCATGAAAAACACCATATATTACAAATATATATAGATAAACACATTAATGCATTTAAACATTGTCATAAACTCAGATATAGAAGAGTGGACAACGGGGAGGCGGGAGGGCATGTGAGGAATTCACAGGCAGATATTGTATCCACCAGAAAAAGCGTTACCGAAGGTAAGTAACTTGTTCTTCTGATGGATACATCTGCCAGTGGATTCCTCACCTTGTGAATAGAGTCCCACAGCAGTCCCCACTCCCGGAGGAGGGTGTCCACTCTTCTATACCAGAAAATCTTGAAGGACAGAGCGCGCAAAATGGCCATCCCTCCTCATCTCGCTATCCAAGCAGTAATGCTTTGCAAAAGTGTGGAGGGAGGCCCATGTCGCCGCTCTACAAATGTCCTCTACAGGTACACCTCTAGACAAAGCAGATGTTGATGACTTTGCTCTAGTAAAATGAGCCCTTATACCCTCTGGAGGTTCCTTACCAGCCAGGGCGTAGCAGATTTTGATGCATAGTATGATCCATCTTGAGAGTGTGCGCTTGTGCACAGCTCTTCCTTTTTTGCAGCCAGCAAATCCATCAAAGAGCTGGTCATCCACTCTATAGTCTTTTGTCCTATCAAGATACAAGCTCACCGCCCTTTTGGGGTCCAGATGGTGAAGTCGCTTCTCCTCCTTGGAAGGGTGAGGGGGAGGATAGAAGGTAGGAAGGGTAATGAACTGTCCTAGATGGAAGGGAGTTACCACCTTAGGCAGAAAAGCAGCCCTGGTCCTAAGAACCATTCGTTCAGCATAAATGGTCAAGAACGGGGGCTTTGAACTAAGAGCTTGAAGCTCACTTACCCTCCTTGCCGAGATAATTGTGACAAGAAAAACAGTCTTAAAAAACAAAAGTCTCAAAGGACACCTGTCTAGAGGTTCAAACGGAGTACCCATTAAATATGTAAGAACCAGGCAAAGGCTTTGCCATCCTGAAACTCCTGGCCAGGCTTTTCCCCTGGATACCTCTAGATTGTAGAAGATCTGTCACACAAGCCTTGCTAGTTAGTCAAATGGATTACGGTAATGCACTATTTGTAGGCATGAACGAACTCCTACTGACGCGACTCCAGGTGCTTCAGAACGCCGCCGCCAAACTTGTCTGCAACAAAGACAGGCTAAGCTCGGCCTCTGCATGCATGAATACGCTGCACTGGCTACCGATTCGACAAAGAGCTATATTTAAATTGCTCAGCCACGCACATAAGGCCCTGTACCGAACCGGCCCTCTCATAATCCAGGAGAAAATTGAGTTCTATGTCCCCACCAGGAGCCTTCGGTCACTCCACCTGGCCCTGGCAAGAATCAGACGCATCAGGAAAGCGAGAACAGGAGGGCGATCGTTTTCCCATCTGGCAGCAAAAAAATGGAACGAGCTACCCTTGGACCTTCGGCTCATCTCCTACTACTTACTGTTCCGTAAAAAACTAAGAACTCACTTATTCCCCAAGTATTAATTCCTAATTACCCCGCAGCTGAATCTGGATACCCGCTATCAGCGCCTTGATATCCCTTGGGATGAGTGCAGCGCTTAACAAATACAAATACAAATGGCGGTTTTCCAGACACTGCTAAAAATTCTTGCGGGGGTGATAAGTTGTACTTATTATTACTGCCCATCTTTAATTCCTAGAAGTCTGTTTATGCTGCACAGTGTTATATAGAATTATAAAGTCAGTATCAAATTTGCTTCCACAACTATTATATGTCTGTTCCTTCACTGTTACTTTCTTTTTAACTTTTTTTTATGCTGCACATTGTTTATACAAAATGCCTTATTCCCGCAATTCTCACTGGTGTTCGCATGCGTTTCTTGTTATTTCTTGTTCCCTTCCAGTTCGCTAATATTGCTCACACCCGCGCCTCAGTGCTGTATTCCTTTAACCTCCGTGAATGAAATTGACTCGCCGCTATTTTTTTGTGATTGTTTTTTCAAAATGGGAGTCATGTCAGCATGCTGTTGCGCCTATTCACTATACCGCTGACTTTTTTTTACCTTATTCCTTCATCGAAGATTGCTTCCACGCGGCGTGCTTACGTCAGCACACCAGGCCCGCCAGCCCAGCGTCACACTCCTTTCTGTGCTCCCCTCAAGATTCACCTCAATTGTCAACGACCAATTTTCCAAATATCATCAATTTAAAACTAACTTCTAACTTACTTCATTTCCATTGGTCAGTTTCCACCTTTCGATACTTCCTTTCCTTTCCACTTTGTCGTCTTGTTACACACACTTCCTCACTTCTTTATTAGGTCTCGACTGGCGTTGGAGCGCGCATGCGCTCCTCGCCTGTGAGAGCTATAGTGAACAAGTCAGTTTCGAGAAGGGGACTCGAGCCCGCCCCTCATTTCCATTGGGTAGCGTCAGCGTTTATGGTAAACGCTGGCTTCCCATTGGAAAGGAGGGTTTTTCATTGTCTCCCTGTTGTTTTTTTGCGGACTGGCTCGCCTGATTCACGGCTGTCGTGAAGACTTTTCTTATCTGCTTGTTTATTTAACAAGCAGATAAGGGGTGGACAAGGCAATGGCAAGCGCTTGTTGGATTATGGTGAGGGGGGTGAGTTTTCAGAGTCCATATGTTGTGCGCCCGCCTCATCCAGTTTTTATCTAACCATCATAAGGAGCATTCTCGTTTCGTAGTTCTTTATTCAATGCCCTTTTTTATGTGGAATGCTTTGGGCGGGAGTAATGCTGTAAAAAGTAATCATTGAAGAAAACAATGTTTACTAGTATTTCTTGAATGCGCTCTGCCCACTGAACGTTGTGAAATTGTGAATATCTAATATTCTGCATGACTCACACAGGAACCGAAATGACTTCAGTCATTTGTACGGTTGTCACGTGGTTCACGATTTGCTAGAAAGAGGATCTGAAATCGAAAGTCTTTTAGAAGATTCTCCTTGTTTCGGGCAAAGTACTCAGAAGGAACCGCCTCGCTGATGTCTGAAATAACACAAAGAAAGGGGCGATTGAAAACATATATCTGCTCCAACGCGTAATCATGCCTATCAGCGCTTTGCCGCTGCACTTAAATTGTCATATTTCTGGCACACCTGTTCTGCGTCCCAGTGATTACGCTGGAAAGGGTGTTATTGTGCCGCGGTTTCTGACGTGCACAAGATTGGCAAGACACCTTGAGCCGCCCCAAATGCAGGCCTCAAATCTACCGGTTACAAAACAAGCCTCCTCGAGCCCGGCTATTATTGTCTTTTGTGACCGTTGCAAAGAGGAAGCGATATACCTGCCACCTCACATGGTCCAGAAAGGCAATGCTTTGATTCAAGCCTTCCAGGTAATAACTTTCGCCCGTCTACCTTCCTGCCTTGCCGTAGGCATTTCACATAAATTCACTAAATGTTTGTAACTGCACAGACCTGTGCCCATTGTGTTTTTCAAAAAGGTATTGCTTCGGTTGGAGCCCATCCCTGGAACATATAAAGGAAACATTTTGACTTGCCACGCAGTGCCTACTTCCAGTCTACAAGAGTGGGTCAAGTTCCGGTCTGGGAGAGGGCCCGGAGCAAGATGGCCGCACTTTAGTGCTGCTCTGCTGGCCAAGACTCTAATCCGCCCATTATCCTGCAAAATCGATGTCATCCAGGGCTCTACAGACTAGATTTTCTCTTCTTACTGTCTGAGGAATGTTTTGACCTAACTTCGCTGGGATTTGCTGCTGTCTAGCTGCACTTCTGTCCCTCCCTCAGCTCTGGCGTGAAATGGCAGCACCGCTCTACACTGCTCTACTGTTGAGGTCCCGGTGTCGTTTGTGGCGGATCTGCGGCTGTAGAGCAGGGTGTCTCCCGTGGTGATGTGGAGCCTGTGACCTTGCTGCTCCGTGGCGCTGTTGGCGGCTGTTGATTACGGTTCTGCTTTGTGGCTGTGGGATCTCCGCCCTGCTGCTCTGTGCTCTCCAGGCCTTGGTGAGTGGTGCTGTCCTGGTACGGGGGCCGGGTCGGCTGTTGAAGGCCCACATCTATTGCTCCTGATTGGTGCCACGCGGCCTGGCGGTTGTGCTGCTCCCCGTATGCTGCGGCTTCTGCTCTGATCTGCTTCAACGGGTGTTACGTGGCCTGCAGCTGAGCTGATTCCCGCCGGCCACGGCTGCTGCATTGATTGACTTCGGCTGGTGCTGCGCGGCCTGGCGGCTGAGCTGATTCCTGCCGGCCGCTGCTTTGATTGACTTCGGCTGGTGCTGCGTGGCCTGGCGGCTGAGCTGTTCTCCGACAGCCGTGGCTGCTGCTCCGATTGACATTGCAGCGCTGAGGTGAGGTGCGGTTTCCCTGGGCGTGGCGGGCCGTCCTGCTGCTGCAGCGGTTGCTGCCTTCCACTGTGCCACCACTTATCAAACTGCCGGGCCTGCGGCTAGTTATATTGGCGCCTTCGGCCCTGTGCCTCACAGTCTGTTTTACTTCTCCGGCCTGGGGCTTGTACTCCTTTCTGTCCTATAGCGGGCTCTGCTCGCCATTTTCCATATAGTTGTGCATACCTTCCAGTGCCCCTGCTGTGCGGCCTGCTCATCAGGACTATACTCACTGGCGCTGAGTGCGCCTGATTACTTCTTGGCTGGCTTCAGTTTCTCCCTGCACACTGTATGTTATTGCGCATGATGGGCTTCACATTATACTGTTTATACTAGATGCTCCCTCCTGTTGCCTTTATTATCCCTGTGCTGGTGTGCTGCTGACAGGGGGCTGTCCTTCTGAAGGACCCTATCTGTAGGTCTCTGGCAGTGGTGTGCTGTGCCTTGTTCCTTGTGTTTCCTGGAATTGGCACTAATACCTGGTTGGACACATCTGCTCAGGGCAATTAAGAACGTTGGTTATCTCCCTACAATTATTGTCTGGCGGCACTTGTTTCTTCTGGTTACGCTGGGTTGAACTCTGGTTTGGTCATGGGGCGTACGGACAAATAACAAGGCAAACTTAATTTTGAGGTCAAGAAAAACCCTAAGTCTCAGACTCCCAATGCCTCAGACACTGAACCTGATCTTGAACAGGGCTCAGGTGCTAAGCTGGAGCGCTTGATGATGTCCATGCAGCAGAGCCTCCACACTATTTATGCAAAAATCGACAACCTGAATCTGCGCATGGACACGATGGCTTCTAAACTAGATAAACATGGCGCACAGCTGGCTGAAGCTGAACAACGCATCTCCACTACTGAGGATCGGGTCGAGGCAGTTAGCTCTTTGTGTGCCAGTATGGAGAACCTTTTGGAGGTTATTAGAGCTAAGAATGAGGATCTCGAGGCCCGGTCTGGGAGGAATAATCTTCGTATTACGGGCATTTTGGAGACGACCAACACCGGGCCCATGGAGCTGTACGTCGAGACGCTTCTCCCTCTCTATTTGGGGCGGAACATTTTTCAAAAGTCCTCATTGTTGAGCGAGCTCACCGCTCCTTGGCTGCCCGACCTGTCCCAGGCGCGCCGGCCCGTCCTATTATAGCTCGACTGCTGAATTATCATGATCGGGACACTGCGCTACGTCTAGCAAGGGAGAAGGGCAGTCTCAACTATCAGGGAATGAAGGTGGAGCTCTTTCCTGGCTTTACAGTAGCGGTGCAACTGGCGCGCAGGGAATTTCACGCTGTGAAGAAAAAACTGCAATCGCTTCATATCCAATATGCAATGCTTTACCCTGCCCGCCTGCGTATTTAACACAATGGGAAAACACGCATATTTTTGACTCCCAAGGAGGCCCTGCAATATACTCGGCAGCTGGAACGGCGCTCGTCGAGACGTGAAAAAGTTGGCGACTCTGACGGCTGATATGACGAGCTTGGTACTCTTTTGTAGTGTTTGCTGTTTTTATTTTGCCACAGCTGTTCTGGACGTAAGCTGTCCCTACATATTAGCTTGGGACTCCTTCATTGTTCTACCGTGCAACTTACGTATGTATTACTGTGTCCTATTTAAGTATGGGCGTAAAATCCGTTCCGCTCGCGGAATTTTCAGATTTTCGGCAAATTTGCGATCCGCGAGTTCTCGCGAATTTGCAGAAAATTCGCACGCAGCGGATTTTTTTGCTTGGTCGCGCTTGACAAATACAATATTGCGGCACGCGGCGTTCACTTACCGTCATTCAGCGTTTGAAGAGTTGTTTTTCTCCATGTTTGCGTGTGCTGCGCCATTTTGGATCTTGCTGCGGGATCCCGCTGGAGTTTGTCGACCGCGATTACGTCATCGCGGCCCGCCACCTTGCACAGCGAGAGTTTGTCAACGCGAGTACGTCATAAAGGCCCGTGATCACGCATCGCGGGAGTAAACAATTGCGAACACGTAGATGCGGCAGGCAGTAACAATCTTGCGGTCGCAAAATTGCTAAATTTGCAATTCTGCACAAGAAATCCACCAGCAGGCAGCATAAACCTTCTGAAAATGATGATTTTTAATCAGAATAACTCCTCAGGTTGACATTTGCCTGCACTTTTTTTTGCAAGGAGTCCATTTTTGGGGGGGGGGGAGGAAGTGCCCCACAGTCTCCAACTTCCTGTTCCTGTCCAGCAGGCTCCTTCCAGTGCTTTGTTCATGTCCTGGTCACTTTGATTTGGATCTTGACCTGGAAGGATTACTTTTTGTGGATGCTGCTGGATATTTGGATTTGAGGCCTTTTTGACTTTCTTTGGACCACTTTTGGATTAGAAATTTCACAAGTAAGTTTGTTTGGGGCATTACAGTTGCTGCAACTACAATTTTGGAACTTTTTCAGAACATTAAATAAAATATATTGTGGGTAGCCACAGTATCCAGTAGGACCAGGGTTAGTTATGGGCGCATGATACAACTGTTTTGTTGAATTTCAACATGATTTAGGGCATGGATGGCATTGGATTGTGGTGATTTGTGTGTGTTTTTTGATTTTTTGGCTGTTGTTGGGGCCTTTTGCCCAGGGGTACTCAGTGGTGCATGGACTGAGTCTTTCTGTAGGGTCTCTTTAATGTAAACATCATGAAGGGCATTGGATTGTGGTGATTTTTGAGTTTTTCGATTTGTTGGCTGTTGTTGGGGCCTTTTGCCCAGGGGTACTCAGTGGTGCATGGACTGAGTCTTTCTGTGGGGTCTCTTTAATGTAAATGTAATGTAAATGTAAATTGATTTAAACATCATGGAGGGCATGGATGGCATTGGATTGCGGTGATTTTTCTGTGTGCTTCGATTTTTTGGCTGTTGTTGGGGCCTTTTGTGGGTTTTATTTGTAAAGCGCACTGCCACCCTACTCAGGGTATCCTGGCGCTGTATACCGCTGTGGAACCCTTCCTGGTTTTCCCTGTGAGATGCCCCCTACTGGGCACCCCCAAGGTGGAACCAGGCATCCCAGCGCCACTGGGGCCATTGTGGAGATTAAGCAAGCTATTGCCCAGAGTTGCAGAGTGGGACCCATGATTAGAGTAGGCACCAATGCGAGAATTGTCGAGTCCGCGGACATTGAGCCCGATACCCTGCCGCGTCGGGAATTGAATCCTGGTCCCGGGTCAGAACGCTGCATCAGGGTCTGCCGCCTCTAACCAGTGAGCCACACTTCTCCACTTTTGCCCAGGGGTACTCAGTGGTGCATGGACTGATTCTTTCTGTGGGGTCTCTTTAATGTAAACATCATGGAGGGCATGGATGGCATTGGATTGTGGTGATTTTTGTGTGTTTTTCGATTTTTTTGGCTGTTGTTGGGGTCTTTTGCCCAGGGGTACTCAGTGGTGCATGGACTGAGTCTTTCTGTGGGGTCTCTTTAATGTAAACATCATGGAGGGCATGGATGGCATTGGATTGTGGTGATTTTTGTGTGTTTTTCGACATTTTGGGGTGGTGTTGGGGCCTGTCCATGTGGGTGGGGGCCATTTTGAGGCCTGGTCCAGGCAGGGCCTGTCCATGTGGGTGGGGGTCTAGGGGCCATTTTGAAGCCAGGCATTGTGCTTTGTTGTGCCATAGGCCTGCACCCAGTCTGCCATGCTTTCATCCATTATGCCCAGGGGTACTCAGTGGTGCATGGACCGAGTCTTTCTGTGGGGTGTATTGAATTTCAACATGATTGAGGGCATGGATGGCATTGGATTGTGGTGATTTTTGTGTGTTTTTCGATTTTTTGGCTGTTGTTGGGGCCTTTTGCCCAGGGGTACTCAGGGGTGCATGGACTGAGTCTTTCTGTGGGGTCTCTTTAATGTAATCATCATGGAGGGCATGGATGGCATTGGATTGTGGTGATTTTAGTGTGTTTTTCGATTTTTTTGGCTGTTGTTGGGGCCTTTTGCCCAGGGGTACTCAGTGGTGCATGGACTGAGTCTTTCTGTGGGGTCTCTTTAATGTAAACATCATGGAGGGCATGGATGGCATTGGATTGTGGTGATTTTTGTGTGTTTTTTTACTTTTTGGGGTGGTGTTGGGGCCTGTCCATGTGGGTGGGGGCCATTTTGAGGCCTGGTCCAGGCAGGGCCTGGCCATGTGGGTGGGGTCTAGGGGCCATTTTGAAGCCAGGCAGTGTGCTTTGTTGTGCCATAGGCCTGCACCCATTCTGCCATGCTTTCATCCATTATATCCAGGGGTACTCTGTCAGTGGTGCATTTTATTGGTCTTTCCATTTTGGGGGGTGGGTATAATAAAAATGCTTACTTGCAAACTATTAATTGAATCGCTTCATATGCAACATTTATTTCACTGATGTTCCTCTGGCTTCGTTTGCTTTTAGGTGCAGAAAGACGAATCATCAGCCTCATCGTTCCTCATCAGTGCCAGGAAGAAGTCCTGCTGCGGTGTGTGCAGCACAATGTCACGTGTGGCCACAGACAACTCTGCAACTTGTGCAACTGTGGCCTGCTGTTCTGACATCTGAAGAAGATGGCCCCAAAAAAGTTGCCCGTAGCTCCTCTAGCAAGAAAGTTGCCAGTAAGGAGCAGAAAAAGCAAGTGGCGCCATTTGCCAAGGAGACTGGTGTGCCGACCGCCACATTTTTTGGGGAAAAAAAGTACGCCTGCAGCAGCAGCGGGGTCTGCTGGGGACCAAGCTGGGACCAGCACCTCTGCTCCATTGGGCTCAGTGCCGCCACCACCACCACGCCAACTTAGGTCCAAGCCCTTGAGTGCTGCAGAGGCAGCCAGTATAGTTGTTCAATCACCATCGACCAGTGATGTTGGCTCATCGCAAGAAAGTAGCAGCATCCCTCAATCAACACAGGTTGTTGTAACTCATCTGACGAGTGTTCAACAACCACAGCCGCAACAACAACCACATATGCAATTACAAGCCTAAGTACATGTGGAAGGAGAGGCGGCGCAAGGAGAGGCGCAAGCAGAGGTGCATGGAGCGGCACAAGTGCCCACAATAGTTGTTCCTCCCGAAGTAGGGGCACATCAGGAAATCGACATTCAAGCCGAGGTATCATCTGAGGAAGCCACTCCTCCTGATGATTCATTGTCTTCCAGATCCCCAGCAAGGAAAAGATCAAGGATGGTGTCTACATCTTCTTCAAGCCCCCTTCCTTCTGATGATATGTATGAAAATTGGGAACCACCAGTGCTGTCTGAGAGTGAGGCAAACCATGATCTGACAAAGGTAGCTAAGCGTAAAAGGAAGGTCCCCGAAAGTCTCATAGTTATGGAGTGTGATGATGACGCTGAACAAGAAGTGGTGTATACTCCTGCTGATGAAGACTCTCACGACGACGACGCAGTCATCATAGTCGTCACTTCAGCCTCAGCGGGCATGCAGCAAACAGACATTTTTACCATATCCCGAAATGCTGCTGAGCGTGATGTTGGCGACGTGTCAATGGGACCACCACCAATGCAGTTAACTAGTACACCACCACCTACAGCTTCCATATTTTCTCGCCAGAAGGGACCTCCATCCACCTCGACCTCCATTTCCTCAATTAGTGGGGCTGTAAGTGTACAACGTAGTAAATTTCGGCAACACACATCCTCCACTTCATCTGACATTAGCATTCCCAGTATCGCCTCCTCCGCCCCCCACAGACATTTGAAGTCCGCAGTTTGGGACTTCTTTAGTGTCAGCCCAACAAGGGAAAACGTAGCCATTTGTACCATTTGTAAGGTTCGAGTTAGTCGTGGTAAGCTTGGTACCAACTATGGTACCGGAGGACAGAGAGGTCATCTTGAAAGACAGCACACTGTCAAATGGCATGCGCACCTAAGGGAGATCAAGGCAGCCCGAATTGCAAGTCAACAAATTGTATCCGTTTATGTTTCATCTGATGATGACGAGGAGGAAGAAGCGTCAAACATTTCTTCAGTTACACCCAGTACCCCTGTCAGCAGCACACCCCCTGCAAGATATATGAGCCACACTAAGAGTGTGGGAGAGAGTGAGACACCAATGCGAAAAAGTTCATCATCACTGAGCGTAACTGGGTCGAAGAAGTCATCATCATCCTGTAAAATGGTCCAGCCCACCATTAGAAGCATGTTGTTTTCAGATGCGCCATTTGAACGCAACCAACCAATGGCGCGTCTGTATAACACTAAGCTGGCTAAAATGCTAGCGCTGGACCTTCTCCCTTTTTTTTGTGTGGAAGGGGTGGGTTTTCTTGAAATGGTGGCAACGCTCTGCCCTAAATGGAAGGTTCCTAGCCGGTTCTATTTTGCCAGAGTTGCGGTTTATTTATTTATTTACAGTTTTCTATAGCGCGAACATGACCCGTGGGTATCAGAGCGCTTAACATTCTGTGATCTAGGTTACAAACATAATATATCTATCAATTAGATCGTAAAAGTCTGATATGGTGGACAACACTAACGTGATGGAATTAATTGCGATTTAAGTTACACTGATCTGAGGAAGTATTTCTTCAAAGTTCAGTCGGTCAAATCCTACTCCCATAAAGGGTATACGGTCATACAATTCGCGGCACGTCTTCGGTAGAGTTTGTCTTGTTATGGGAGGAACTTGCTCATAAGAAAGTTCTTGATTTCTTTCTTGCATGTTATTGTGTTTGTGATTTTTCTGATGTTTGCAGGAAGGGCGTTCCATATCCTGGGAGCTACGCCTAAGAATGTCCTCTCATATGTTTTTTTCTTCTTAAAGATAGGTGGTTTCAGGAGTAGATAATTTGCATTCCTGACAAGTCTGTTTCTTCCTGAGATTTCTATTTTGTGGGCTAGATATTTAGGAGTGTTGTGATGAATCGCTTTATGGGTGATACATGCCATTTTCATCTGTACTCTAGCTTCGTACCGTAACCAGTTTAAGGCCTTCAGGTGAGGCGAGATATGATCAAATTTCCTAGATCCTGTAATAAGCCTTGCCGCTGAATTGAGGCAAGCTTTTAGTGGTGCTGTTGAGATTTTTGGAAGGCCAGCAAGTGTAGTACACCCATATTCTATCCTAGAGACAACCAGAGATTGCACAGCTAGTTTCAAGTCTGTCTCCGTTAAAAAGGATTTCATCTTCCTTAGATAGTTGAAATGGAAGCGGGCGTTTTTTGCCATAGATTTAATATGGGTTTTCATATCGAGGTTCTCATCCAGTGTGATTCCGAGAGATTTCGCCGAATCTACTAGAGTTGGGATGCAATTTAATGCTGTAATCATTTTGGACCATTCTTTCACTAAGGAATTTTTTTTTGTGGTGTGATGAGTAAGAATTCTGTTTTGTCATCGTTGAGCTTAAGATGATTGTTAGTTAACCATTTTAGCGATATTTTGAGGGCATCGTTCATTGTGGTTATGTCTTCCAGGCTAGCAATCTTGATGTAAAGTTGCGTGTCATCTGCGTACATGTGGTAGGATATTTTCGAATTCCGCAGAATTTGAGTGAGAGGTTCGATGTATAAGTTAAACAGTGAAGGAGATAAGGTGGATCCTTGCGGTACTTCGAGTGTGTTAGGGCAAGATGGCGAAAGAGCTTGGTTTACTAGGAATCTCTGAGTTCTGTTCTTTAAAAATTATTCGAACCATTTCAGTACTGTGCCAGAGATTCCCATCCTATCTGGCAGTCTGTTCAGTAATTTTTCGTGGTTAACTGTGTCAAATGCTGCTGACAAGTCTAGGAGGATGAGTAGACAGGATTGATTGCGATCAAGAGCTTGAAGAGCATCATCGACAATGTGTAGGATTGCTGTTTCAGTGCTATGATTTGCTCTGAATCCAGATTGGCAGTCATCTAGCAGTGCGAAGTTGTCGATATGTTTACTCAACTGATTCTGTACACATTTCTATATGAGTTTAGCAAAAAAAGGGATGTTGGTCACTGGGCGATAGTTGTTTGGATCTGTTGGGTCCGCTGTGGTTTTTTTTATGATAGGGACTACTTGCCTAGTCTTCATGCATTCTGGCAGGCACCCCTGTGATAGTGAGGCGTTTATGATCTCTGCCCATATTGGGATCATAGTATGGCTGATTTCTTTCTGGCATTTCGATGGTAGTGGGTCGTAATAATGGTTGTTGGGTTTCGTGGTCGCAAGTGTGTTAGCAAGTTCCTTATGATCTAATAATTTGAAGGTGCTCTAGTGTGCCTTGTTTTTAGTCGATTTGTTTGCATGGTTCGGGTCAGCTAGTGGTGGTGGCGTGTTGTCTTTAATGTTATCTACGGCGGTCTTAAGATCTTCTTCCAGCTTATTGGCTTTGTTAATGAAGAAGGTAGAAAATTCATCACAACTTAGTTGTGTTTTAGTGACCTCTTGGACAGATTTAGCCAACTTGTTGGATTGATGTTTTATGATTTTGAATAATTTACGTGGTCTGTTTTTGGCGTTACCCAATTCTGTTCTGATGAATTCCTTCTTTGTGTTGATGATCTTCTTGTTATATTCCTTTCTGATTTTTCTAAGAGATGTCAGTGTAGGGGAGGAAGGGTGTTGTCTCCATTTTCTTTCTGCTCTTCTCAAATTGCGTCTTTCTTCATTCAGTATCCCGTTGAACCATGGATTTTTATTCTTTTCCGTCACTCTTTTTAATTTGAGTGGTATGGTGGCATTGACTATTTCCGTTACTGTGTTGTAGTAGTGGTTCGTTAGATCGTTCACATCATTCAAGTTTTCAGGTGGGTTTAAGTCTCTCTTGCAACTTTCCGTTAGCAAATCCAAAAAAAAGCGTGGTGGTCAGACCAGTCGCACTGTTCAATGGAGAGGATGGCGATGTCCTTAGTCTTCGAGATAATCCAGTCCAGTGTGGCTCCTTTTGAGTGAGTAGGTTGAAGACATGCTTGGGATAGTTTCAGATCATTTAAAAATTCTTTAAAGGCGTTGACCTGTTTGTCGTTGTTGTCATTCCAACGAAGATTGAAGTCACCTAAGAATGTCAGAGTTGGTGTTAGCAGTGATGATCTCCATCAGTTGGTCAATGAAGTTCATATTGTTTCCTGGTGGGTGGTAAAGGGCATGTAGATTGCAGATTTGTTTATTTGCTGCTCTTATGTTAAGCCCTAGGTATTCGCATGATTCGAGGGGGTCGGATTGAAATTGGCCAACTTCTAGAGTCGATCCATGGATACATGCAATACCTCCTCCTGTCTTTATCTGTCTATCTAGTCTTAAAATGTTGTAGTGCGGTGGTACCAGAAGGTCTAAGACTGGTGATGAGGATTCCGATAGCCAGGTTTCAGTCAGGATAGTTAAGTCTATTTCTTGTTTTATGATGATGTCTGCTATGTCCGAAGCATGTTTCGCCGCCGATCGACAGTTGAGTAAAAGACATTTTAGAGATTTCTCCGTTCTGGTTGAGGTTATGTTTACCGGTTCCGTAGTTATATGGATTTGCTGAAGGTTGTTGAGGTTTAATTTCCTTTCCTTCCTTGTAGATGTTCTGTTAGTGTCTATCGTTACTCTTTTGATTTCCTGTGCTCTCATAGGGTCTGATGATTCGTATACCTGGAGTAGTGCTGTTATGTCTTCTTCTGTTAGTATGTTTTTGTTCCTATCTGGTCTGTTTTGTCTGTCTGTCAAAGGTAGAGATCTCATGTTGTTTTTCTCTGTGGGTGTATTTACTAGCTCTCTGATGAGTTTTACTCCATTCTGCGTATTCTTTGTAATATCATAGAGTTTTTCTATCACTATCTTGGAGTTTTGTATATCCTTTGCTAGATTGCTGATTTGTGTTTGGGTCTTGCGGATAATTCTCATGACCTTGGGTGCCATATTGAGAATAATCTTTCGTAAGTTCCCATTTTCACTATTTTTGTTCCTGAGTTTCCGTTTGGAGCACTGTATCATTGGATTTTTGATATATCCCTTCGGTCGATTTTTATCTCTCTCATTGGTTTTGTGGTTAGTCGTTCTATCCTGCTTTGTTGAGCCACAATTATAACTGTTATTTTCTATGATTTGTGTTCTCTCTGAATTGTCCTCGATTAATGAATTTTCTATTTCGTCTATGTCTCTAGATTGAGAGACTAGATCCTGTAGGATATTCGATGGGATGTTGGTTTGTACAATTTCCTGTCGTTCTCTGGTTGGAATAATGTTTATAGTGTTGGTGTCAGCTGAGCTTGGGTTGTCCGTTGGCGTATTCTGGACTTGTACCAGCCAAGTGTCACTTAATTGTTTCTGGTCGGGGTTGATTGGGTTACTACTTATAGGGTTATTGTCAGTTGAGAAAGTGTTGTCCGTTAACTGATTCTGGTGTTGAACATGCGTTGCGTCTTTTCTTTGTGTGGCTTGCTCCAGTTCCTGGTGGTCTCTGGTTATTGAGCTGCTTGTAGAGAGAGTATCGAATGGACGGGGTTGTCTTCTGATCTACTCTGGTGACGGAGTGGGTTCATGTTCTCCACATTTCTCTTTAGAGTATCGAAGATGTTGTCGAGTTTTTCTAGGTCGTCGTTAGAGGCTTGGATCAATACTATACCATTCTTAAAGATAGTTATGCAAATGTCCGCTCTGAGTTTATGTGAGGCCTTAGTCATGAATTTTGTTCCATGTGGGATGTTTGTAGTGGTTTTAATGTGTAGCAGGTTTGTGAAGGTATTGCATGGGTATGGGCAAAATTTGCGAATTTGCGTTCCGCGAATTCACGCGAAATCGAATTCCGCAAAATCCGCGAATTCGTGGATTTTTGTTTTTTTGCGTGTTCGCGGGGCTTTTTGTGTGTTCGCGGGCCGCTTGCATGGCGAAGTTACCCATGCAGTCGTTTATGGGCACAGCACCCTCTGGTTCACCACTGCCACCCTCTGGTTCAACACTGCCACCCTCTGGTTCACCACTGCCACTTTCTGGTTCAGCACTGCCACTTTCTGGTTCACCCCTGCCACCCTCTGGGTCAGCACTGTCACCCTCTGGTTCACGACTGCCACCCTCTAGTTCATCACAGCACCTCTGGTTCAGCACTGCCACCCTCTGGTTCACCACTGCCACCCTCTGGTTCACCCCTGCCACCCTCTGGTTCACCACTGCCACCCTCTGGTTCATCACAGCACCCTCTGGTTCACCCCTGCCACCCTCTGGTTAACCACTGTCACCCTCTGGTTCAGCACTGCCACCCTCTGGTTCACCACTGCTATTATTTGGTTCACCACTGCCACCCTCTGGTTCACCCATGCCACCCTCTGGTTCCCCACTGCCACCCTCTGGTTCACCCCTGCCACCCTCTGGTTCACCCCTGCCACCCTCTGGTTCAGCACTGCCACCCTCTGGTTCACCCCTGCCACTCCCTGGTTCACACCTGCCACCCTCAGGTTCACCACTGCCACCCTCAGGTTCAGCACTGCCACTCTCTGGTTCACCCCTGCCACTCTCTAGTTCAGCACTGTCACCCTCTGGTTCACCACTGACACCCTCTGGTTCACGACTGCCACCCTCTAGTTCATCACAGCACCTCTGGTTCACCACTGCCACCCTCTGGTTAACCACTGTCACCCTCTGGTTCAGCACTGCCACCCTCTGGTTCACCACTGCCACCCTCTGGTTCCCCACTGCCACCCTCTGGTTCATCACAGCATCCTCTGGTTCACCCCTGCCACCCTCTGGTTCAGCACTTTCACCCTCTGGTTCACCACTGCCACCCTCTGGTTCACGTCTGTCACCCTCTCGTTCATCACAGCACCTCTTTTTCACCACTACCACCCTCTGGTTAACCACTGTCACCCTCTGGTTCAGCACTGCCACCCTCTGGTTCACCACTGCGACTCTCTGGTTCACCACTGCCACTCTCTGGTTCACCCATGTCACCTCTGGTTCACCCCTGCCACCATCTGGTTCATCACTGCCACCCTCTGGTTCACCCCTGCCACCCTCTGGTTCACCCTTGCCACCCTCTGGTTCAGCACTGCCACCCTCTGGTTCAGCACTGCCACCCTCTGGTTCAGCACTGCCACCCTCTGGTTCAGCACTGTCACCCTCTGGTTCACCCCTGCCACCCTCTGGTTCACCCCTGCCACCCTCTGGTTCAGCACTGCCACCCTCTGGTTCAGCATTGTCACCCTCTGGTTTACCCCTGCCACCCTCTGGTTCATCACTGTCAACCTCTGGTTCATCACTGCCACCCTCTGGTTCATCACTGCCACCCTCTGGTTCACCACTGCCACCCTCTACAGAGACCTTTTGTGATGCAGCGGCAGCCCAAAAGATGCGCCATGAGGCTGGATATTAACAATGTGACGCATCTCTCTGTGAGATGCGTCACGTTGTAAAGCCCTGCGCCATCAGGAGACGTCCCGACTCAGCCTCCTAAAAGTGGCTGAGTGAAATCTACAAGATTTCACTCAGTCACTTTTAGGCCAATGCTGCGTCAAAACCCTGCGCCTGCTTGAAGCAGGCGCAAGGCTTGATGCAGAATTGGGGAAATAGGCCCCCCCAAAGCATTGCTGGAGCTGCGTCGCAAGCGCGACGCAGCTCCAGCAATGCGCTGCTTTTACGGCACAGATGCGTGACGCATCTGTGCCGTTTTTGCCACATAGTGTGCCGCATTGTAAATGCGGCGCACCATGGGTGGCGGAGCTGCGGAGCACAATAACTGGCGCATCCCTGGGGATGCGCCAGTTATTGTAAATCTGCCCCTATACATTTAGCCAACGAGGGAGCACTTACTGATTAGACAGTAGAAAGTACTTCAGTTGAGTAGAGGTATTGCACAAAAAGGTGGCATCTTCGTGGACAAACATGCAGGGCGGGATTCATTCTGCCCCCTGTTAGACTCGTTTTTTGTGCCCTTCTGCCCTCTGTTAGACTCATTTATCCCTTGTTTTTTTGCCCTTCTGCCCTCTGTTATACTCTTTTTTTGTACCATTCTGCCCTCTGTTATTCCCTTGTTTTTATGCCCTTCTGCCCTCTGTTAGACTCGTTTTTTGTGCCCTTCTGCCCTCTGTTAGACTCGTTTTTGTGCCTTTCTGCCCCATTAGACTCGTTTTTTGTGCCCTTCTGCCCTCAGACTCGTTTTTCCCTTGTTTTTCTGCCCTTCTGCCCTTTGTTAGACTGCTTTTTGTGCCTTTCTGCCCTCTGCATCACCACATCATCACTCAGCGCTACCCCAGCAGCACTCAGCTCCACCACAGCACCACTCAGCACCACCACAGCATCACTCAGCACCACCACAGCATCACTCAACACCACCACAGCACCACTCAGCACCACCCCAGCATCACTCAGCACCATCCCAGTATCACTCAGCATCACCACAGCATCACTCAGCATCACCACAGCACCACTCAGCACCACCACAGCACCACTCAGCGCCACCACAGCATCAATCTGCGCAACCATTCAACAACAACTGGTTCAAATATGTTCTCTCAATGTTTCAAACTTTATTACAAATGTCACAAAAAGATGTTAATATTTCACTTCTGTTCTTGGATTTTCGTCACAATAAAATACACTGAACATAATCTTCACAAAAGTTATTTACAAAAGTTTAAGCTGTTGCCATTATAAATTAAAATCACTTTTATTTAAGTATTAATTATTTAAAAAAATTAAAAGCCATTGTAATTTGTAATATCAATACAGCTAAGTCACGTAAATACAAAACATGCGAGACCTATTGCATTGCAAATGCTTGTTTGTACTTTGTCATCTACGAGATCTTTCAATGTTTCAAAAGAGAGAAAGAGAGAGAGATAGAGAGAGAGAGGGAGGGAGAGAAAGAGAGAAAGAAAGAACGAAAGAAAAAAAGAGAAAGAAAGAGAGAGAGAAAGAAAGAAAGAGAGAGACAGACAGAGAAAGAGCAAGAAAGTGAAAGTGAAAGGGAGAGAAAGAGAGGGAGAGAAAGAGAGAGTAAGAGAGAGAGGGGAGAGAAAGAAAGAAACAAACAAACAAACAAACAGGGAGAGAGAGAATGAGAGAGAAAGAAAGAGAGAGACAGCGAAAGAGCAAGAAAGTGAAAGAGAGAACGAGAGGGAGAAAGGGAGAGAGAGAGGGAGAGAGAAGAGGAGAGAGGGATCGAGAGAGAGAAAGAGAGCGAGAGAGAAAGAGAACGAGAGAGAAAGAAAGTAAGAGTCAGAGAAAGAGCAAGAAAGTAAAAGAGAGAGAGAGACATGGAAAGAGAGAGAGAAAGAGAGAAAGACACACAGAGAGGGAGAGAGAGAGAGAGGATGAGAGAGAGAAAGAGAAAGAGAGAGAAAGAGGGAGAGTGAGAGAGAAAGAGAGAAAGAAAGAGAGAGAAAGAGAGAGCGAGAAAGAGGATGTGAGAGAAAGAGGGAGAAAGAGAGAAAGAGAGAGAGAACAACGGTGAACGAAAGAGATAAGCAGAGAAAGAGGAAGAACTTGAAAGAGAGAGAGAAAGAGATAAATAGAGCAAGAAAGTAGAGGGAGAGAGATAGATAGAGAGAAAGAGAAGGAGAGAGAAAACGAGAGAAAGAAAGAGAGGCCGGATCTCTGAAGGGCCAGATTCCTGAGTTGCCCCTACAGAACATACAACTTTTTATTTTTAGCAAAATGCATATGAAAATTGTGCTGTAAAGGTTTAACCCCTCCTGACAACTCAAAATGGGTGTATTTGCCATCCTCTCCCTTCTTCCTGTTTTTTATATCTGTAAGTGCTTCCTGATGAGGTTTAATTCCTGGGACAGGTGCCTCGTTGCCTACTTGTAACTATTCTCTGACCCTGCTTCAAGGGTCAGAGCAGGGTCAGAGAATAGTTGCAAGTAGGCAACGAGACGCCAGGAAGCACTTTGCAGCAGGTGCCCAAATGAAGGTAATTTCTTTGTAACCCTTTTGTAAAAGGTTACAAAGAAATTAGGTTCAACTTTTGCACCTGCTGCTGTAACCCTTGCTTGGCTGAAAATTCGTCCCCGCTGATTCACGGATTTTACTGCGATTTCGCGAGATTCGCGGATCTCGAAATCGCAGAAAATCCGTAAAATCGCCCGCGAACCGGATTTTACGCCCACCCTTAGTATTGCGCCATTTTGCCCTTCTTCTGGTGAAGAAAATCATATCTTTTATGATGATCCCTTTATCCAGCCAAAAAGAAGTGTCGGCGATCAATGTGTCAGGGTTTCTCCTCAAGAGGTTATGCTTAAATTTTTTGGCTGCATTTTTGGAGAGATAAGAAGGGTATAGTATGTTGTAGGCGTTCTTGCCTATTCGTTCCAGGTAATTGTCTTCCATCTTGTGATAAGAGTTGGCGTTGTAGAATAGGTCTCGTGGTATTAAAATTCTCTGATCATTAAATACTAATGGTAATTATCCCACTTCTGTTAAGAATTATAGCAATAGAAATTATCTTTAGTAATTGTAAAAGATTTTTGTTATAATTTCCTTTCCCAAGTAAAATCTTCTATGTTCTACTAGAAATTGCTCTATTCAATATAATTGGTTAGCTAGCCTTGGTTATGAACTTATGGTGTTAAAAAAATGGACTTTCCAAGATGTCCGCCGTTTTGGTCGACCTTCTAAGGGCTGAATACCTTCTCTCTTTCTCTTCATAGAGTTTGTCCTCTTTCACTTTCCATCCTCTGTTTAGGATTTGGAATGGGCTCCTTTCTCTCTGTCTATTAATTGGTTGGTCCTCTTTCTATTGTATCTGCCTCCGGATGATTGCCATTTTGTAGTATTTGCTCTTTAAAGTGCAAGATTTACCTATCCATTCCTAAGGATGGTAATCGAGTTGTTCTGAGTGGCTGCCATTTTAAAGTCAGGCGCGCCGCTTCGATAATTATTTCTTTCAGTCTCGTGCTTTAAATCCTATCTTTTGTAGTAATGGATTAGTCTTTATTTTGCCCCCACTTGCGTTATTTTTTGGGAGCGCAGGGTCCCTTTAAATATACGATCTTCCCGATTGCTTTATTATTTGCCCCGCCTCCTTGCCGTCCCTCACCTTCACTCGGTGCCGCGCCGGTGCACGGGGCTTTCCATTCTCTTCACTCCGCTTCCACGCTGCCGCAGAGGAGATCCAGGGGCTGCATCAGTACTCCCAGGTGGGGCGCCGAGCATCTAGGGGCAGTATGGCAGATCAGCTCGTCTGTGTCCCATGGATGTCGATGCGACGTCGATGCAAAGTTATCTACTGTGTCGGGATGAGCACTTCTTGTGGTCGCCTTCCCGAGTCCTCCGGTGCCCTCAGCAGTCGCTGGTCGCCTTCCCTAATCCTCCGGTGTCCTCAACAGTCGGTGATCATGGCGGTCTTGAAGTCCGGTGAGGGTCAGTGACGCTGGACTTCGGTTTCTTCCTACCAGGGTAGGACGTGGTAGCTTTATTTTTCTTTACTTTTCTTCCAGCACTACATGAAGATGTGCTGGAGGTGATTGGGGCAGCTTTGCAGAAGAGTGCTGTTCACACTATACATCTGACAACAGACATGTGGACCAGTTGCCAAGCCCTTGATTACATGTGCATCACTGCACACTGTTTTTTTTTTTTTCAGGGGTTAAAGCAAAGCTAAACGCAGGTGTTGACACGGACAAAGTTTATAAAGCTGCTCGGAAACATGCAACAGTAGCCATGTTTGCCATGGAGAAAACTCATACAGCAGAAAACATTTTGCACGAGTTTAACACAAAGGTCTTTCAATGGCTGTCCCCAAGAAAACACAGGATTGGTTATGTTTCTACGGATAATGGCGCCAATGTAGTTAAGGCCATGGATAAGGGTAACTATTTCAGAGTGCCGTGTTTGGCGCACTGTATAAACCTGGTTGTTAAAAAATTCTTGCGTGAAGAAAGTCCAGTCTACGAGTTACTGACCACCTGCCGAAGAATGTGCACACATTTCAACCATTCTTTTAAGGCCCGGAAGCAGCTGAGGTGCCTGCAACATGAACGTAAAGTGCCAGGGAAAGCACTCATCCAGGAGGTGGTAACACGTTGGAACTCAACCTTCTACATGCTTGAGCGTCTGTATGAGCAGTATGCGGTAGTCGATCAGTATTTCTTTAAACTGGGTACACCTATGATAGACCTGAGGATACAGGTGGAGCAATGGAAGCTAGTTAAAAGCCTGACAGACATGCTTCGTCCTTTTGAGGTCTTCATGAGTGCAGTCAGCAGGGAGGACTGTAATTTAGGAAAAGCTATCCCATTGTTGCGCATGCTAGAGCACCAACTGAAGGCAGTCTTCTACGTTTCAAAAAGATGGAAAGCAACAAGCATTTGAGTTGGCGGAGAAGTTATTACAGCGCCTACTTCGCGATGAACGTCTTGAAAAGATCCACACAGAACAGCATTACATTTCTGCTACTATTCTGGATCCACGGTACAAAAAGGCAGTGGCAGGCAGAGTATTCTTTCCTTTTGATGACGCAGATGTTACAAAGTACAAACATTGGCTAGCTGTGTCAGCCACTCGGTTTGAAAGAGAACGGCAGGAAATTGAAGGAAAAGGCAGTAAATCAGCATCAGCAGGCCATACGGAGTAAAAAAAATCCACTTCTGCATCTGTGGCTGTGGCAGAAATGAGTGATTTTCCCTCTCAGCCGTTAACGACACCAGCAACCGTATCATCTGCACCAGACACAACAGTAATATTGTGTGAAGAAGAGGATTGGCTAACTCAGCTTGGGTTTGCTTCTCAAAAGGTCCCAGAAAAAAGTAAGCAAAGTGGAGGAACCCTGGAGAACCTTGAGTCGATGGTGCAGGCCTATCTGAATGACTCAACAGAGGTCTATGTTCATCATGACCCATTGGCGTATTGGCATGGGAAAAGAGATGTGTGGCCAGAGATCACCAACCTGGCTATAAATTACTTGTCTTGCCCACTCGCAAGCGTGTCTTCTGAACGTGTTTTCAGTGCTGCTGGTGGCATTGTAACTTCCAAAAGGACCCGCCTCTCACCCAAAAATGTGGAGAGGTTAACAATGATCAAGATGAATCAGCACTTCATACCACCAGATTACAAAATACGAGAATGCACGCAGGAAGAAGACGAGGAGGACACCAACTTAGATGAGGGAAGTTCTTTTCTGTTAACTGACCTACTCCCGTCTGAATTCGCAGAGTTTGAGGACGAGCTCTTCTTCCCTGACACCGAGCCCTGAAAATGAGTCAATGAATCACTAACTTTCTTTTTCGTCCTTATTCACTTTTATTCCTGTGTGTCTGTCTTTCTTTGTTTTGCAAAATCTATATAAAAAAAACTTTAATCACCTAATCACAAAAACAAGCCCATTATCAGAAATGTCTTCACTTATTGATTTGAAGGTGCCGCAGTCTGCATTCCTCAGGTTCACAAGAACATGCTCCTCCACCCTCCTCCTCCAGACTCCTATTTCCCTCAAACCAGATGGCTGGATTACGCCCAATAAAGAAATACTCTGCACTTGTGGGGGTGTTCTACTTCTTTGCGGGTGAGTTGACGGGTCTGGGGCATTGCTGTGAAGGTCTAATACCGGATAAAAGTGATTTGGAGAAAATCGGAGGTGAAAAAGTATATTGCTTTTTTGCTCACTTGCCTGTCTTTGGGGTGCTGTTTGGGGGGCTTCCAGGTTTTTGGGGGTGGGTTTTGGGGTCTGGGAGCACTGCTGCCACAGTCTAATGTTGATTGCATTTGTTTTTCAGAAAATCCATGGTGGAAAAGGGGAGTTAGGGCCTAGATGCAGAGCTCATTTGGACTGCATTCCAGGAAGGCCCAAAGTTTCGTAAGTGTGGCTTTTCCCGGTTTTGCTTTTCAGCTTTTTTGGGGGGGGGGGGGGTGAAACTTGTTTTTGCCCGGGTTCACGGGTCTGGGGAACTTTCTTGGAAGGTGTAATACCGGCTAAAAGTGGTTTGGAGAAAATCGGAGCAGAAAACGTTTTTGCGCTTTTGATCACTTGCCTGTCTTTGGGGTGCTGTTTGGGGGGCTTTTAGGTTGTTGGGGGTGGGTTTTGGGGTCTGTGAGCACTGCTGGCATATTCTAATGTTGATTGGATTTGTTTTACAGGAAATCCATGGTGGAAAAGGGGAGTTGGGGCCTAGCTGCAGAGCGCCTTTGGACTGAATTCCAGGTAGGCCCAAAGTTTTCTAAGTGTGGCTTTTCCCGGGTTTTGCCTTTTGGCTTGTTGGGGATGTTAAACTTGTTTTCGCCCGGGTTGACAGTTCTGGGACCATTGCTGGGAAGGTCTAATACCCGAAAGAAAGTGTTTTGGAGACAATCACTGGGGAAAAAGTTTTTGCATTTTCTAAGATTTCGCTCACTCTACCGTTTTCGGGGGGCTGTTTGTGGGGGTTCCTGGTGTTTGTGGGGGATTTGCGAGTCTTGGAGCAATGCTGGGTATGGATACTTTTGCTTGCTTGCAAGTGGTTTGAATACAATCCATGGTGGGTAAGGGGGGATTTGGGCCTACTTTACTTTCAAAGTACGTTTTGTCACCATTTTCTACTAGGCCTCTGACAGGCAGCAGTATCGCATGTTTTTCGAGATCTGATTGGGGGTCTTCTACATTTTTGCGACTGGGTTTAGTAAGGGTTTGGGACCACTGGTGGGAAGGTCTAATTTTGTTCTAAAACACAGTTTACAGTACACCTAGCTTGAGGGGAAAGATCCGCTAAATTAATTCGCCCATACTTATTTATCCTTCAAAAGGAGACTCAGACAGAGTACGCACTTTCAAAAATATTGTACTGTCTATTAGGAAACTCAGAGTGTGACTTTTTGCACTACACAGCGTACATACCTTATATTTATTTGTCAGTGGTGTTCTAATATCACTTCCTGTTTTTCCATCAAGAATTACAGGCCGGGTTTCAGCCTGTGCAATGGGGAAAAAAGGATGAAGTCAGGCTTCACATTAGCGAGCCGCAATTCAGCATCCGCCAGGCAGGCAGTGGACAGGGTGTCTTCTGGTCACCAACATTGATGGACGGAGCGTCAGATGGAATGGAGGAGTCCCGCTAATAAGAGGAATGGTTAGATGCATGCAACTTCCCAAATTCAACAGGACAACTACAACAACATACAGATACAGTATCCGTTCTTTTCTAATTATCTTTTAAGTAATGTTATTGCTGTGAACTTCTAGGAGTGTGACTCTGCATTTCTTTGATCTCTGCTTCTAAATTCATCCCTTCAGCCATTGTATAGGTTTTACTTCTGCTATTTTTCAAACCTAATTTAATGTACGAAGTGTTTCTCCGAGTGCAGAGATAGGAAAGTGAAAACACATAATTACTGCAACCCTGTACTGTCGCATTCTTTCATTCACGGTTGTCGAAAGTACTACTTACTTTTCAGTAACCATGCATGCAGTAGTGCATGCACTTCCTTTATGTCACTTAAAAGATTTATGGATAACTTTGTCCCCAAAGATTTGTTTATCTTCAATTATTGTTTGTCCATGCTGTGTTTTTTTTTCTTCTCTGAACAAAACTTTCCCAAAAACCACCATTCCCAACCATTTTCCAAACCCTAACCCTCTTCCTGTGTGGTTTTGATTGATATGTGACTAAATGACAGCAATAATTCCACACACTTGCTGGGGAGGATAAGGGCATAGCAACAGGCTGGTGAAGGAATCCGAGGATATATTCTTACTCAGCTTGACACAGACCCATGACTATTGGCAAATGAAAGCAGATTTTCATGTGCGCCATCAACTTGATTGATCATCAAGAACATCCTCCTCCTAGACGTGGCAAATGATTACGCTGCTGTGTCCTTCACCTTCAGTACTATTTCTTGTAGTAGTAGCCAATGTCAAAGAAATTCAACGCAAGTAGTAGTTATACTTTCAATACTTTACCATTTGTTAGGCTACATTGTGGCACTGTTCTAGTGTACCGTCACCTGTTATATTCTCTATCGTACCGTTATAATGCTACGGTAAGGACAAACAAGGTTTCATTTTCTTTTTTTTCATATGCTGCAACTGCCACTGTGTAACACCACTAGTACCACCGCAATTATGACATTTCATCCGCCCAGGATTGCCAACCTTAATCGCCATTTCCCGTGCAGCCAGCCCTGTGCCTAGCCCTATTTCCAAACAAAAATTACTGGTAAGATAAGCGTTTGGGGGGAGGTAGTATAATGGAGTATTATGAGAGACGAGAGACTGACAGTAGTACTAGTAAAGTCCTAGGACTATTGAATTCCCTTACTCTGTGAGAGGCACTTAGTTTTGAAAACATTTGGGCAATTACTTACACAACTTGAATCAAGATGCCACTTAAGTTTCAGGAAAACAAACTTACTGTTAAACCCCCACCCACCAGCCTCAAACGCAGTAAAAAACACGTATGCTAAGATAAAGTTTAAAGTATATTTATATCCCTAACATAAATAATCTCCCGCAAGACCCAATCCACCCCCCTCCCGAACCCCAACGAATGTCCGTGAAAAGTCCAAAAAACCCAACTCCCAATTCCCACTCCCCAGAAGTTTTTAAAAAAGGGGCAAGGGACAGTCTCCTCCTACTGATGGCTGCTGTTCACTTTTCGGGCCAGGTCGGCATGCTCCTTGCAGAGGGTCTCGAGCAGGGTTTTGGTGTTCAAAAGCTCCTGCTCGAGGTAGGACACCCTGAGTGAAAGGCAGTGCAATCTTTTTTTGGTACTGCTGTGGGGGGCAGCTGATTTTTTTGCTGCTCGGCGGTGGCGGGTGGCTGAAGTACCCCGGCTCCGTACCGCTGGAGACCTGCTGCGCTGACTGGCTGACCCAGGGAGCGTGGAGGAGGATGCAGCTGTCCCGGTCGATGATGTGGTCGACTGCGTTTCTCCCTCCTCCTGGTCCACCAGCCGCCGATATTCGGCGACAGTCGCCTCCAGCCTCTGTTGCCGGGCCCTTTTAGCCAGCTCCTTCCGTGTTGGTTTGGAAGGAGCATCTAAATGAAGAAAGAAAGACATAGTCTGTAACCAATGCTCTTTAAGATTAACACAAAATGATTCAGCAGAAAGTTGTGTCACAGTAGAACTAGCAACTTGCAAGCGCAGTACATAACTATTGTGGCCAGTATCTATCTAACCTCCCACTTCTTCATCCTTGCTCTAACATTAGTGGGAGTTTAAGGAATCAATTCTACGAGCACTATGGACTCACTCCATTAGAGTCGACTATGACAGTACACCAGTCTTATTCTTCTCTCTTGTTTAGCAAAATTGGTACGTTAACTTCTGCAAGCCGGCATAATGCCAGCGCAGTCAACTTGCACACGAGAAAAACAGATGCCCGCCATGATGAGTGAGACAGACTTGCGTTACTGTACCGGTCCAGTACATGCAGGTGGTGATGCTCTTACTTTTCTATTACAGGTGGCACTGAGAATACTCTGTTACAAGGGCTACTGCTTAATTAATTTAACTTTCACCCTACAGTGGCAATGAATACTAGAAAAGGAAAATGAAGAAGATAAATAATCTGATTATCTATCACTGCACATGGTATGTATTTGCTTACATATGGGATGACTTTAGGTGCTTTGCTTTTTATTGAGTGAACAGTGATACAGCCACACATGAATGACCGAGTTCTACTAAACTTATTAACAGAGGTAGTGAGTGGCCATCGTAATAGCCGGATATATGCTGTGCTTGCAATACAAACTACTGCTAATATTCATGGTAGTATTCGGACAAAATTTAAACTTCTTTTCCTTGCCTTTCCTACACTGGAACGGACGTGCGGGTGCGGTGTTACATGCTCTTCAAAGTAACACTTAGTTCATCCAGTGACCGTCTACTCTCTCTAGATACACATATGCTATCTAAGAGTCAGATAGTACCAAGATCCAGGCATCCATCCATTCAAACTATATGTCAATCATTCTTCTTCATGTCTCTCATCTGGACAAACCTTACGTTTTCTCACGGGAAAACAACCTTTTAATTTTATTTGGGAAACCGCAAGCCATACATCCGTGCTTGACTTGCATTTGAATTTCAACCAAAGGATATATTGCGCACACATACAGTTTCTGTTTCACCCACCCAGGCTGTTCTCCTTCCACCCATCCTTGCTTCATCCTTCACCCAGCCATGCATCATATTCCTTCCCAGCCACCTCGGGCACCAATGAAACACGTATCATTCTTCTTTGTCAGTCATTATTACTTTTAACTTGCTCGTCCTTCCACACTTACTTACACCCTTCTTTCGCTTTTCGTTCATCCCATCCATCAAGTTCATCTCAGATCTGATTTGGATTCTCGAAAAAAAAATCACAGCTGAGTTGAAGTAAATTTAGAGGAGGCTACTACCTGGTTGATAAAACTTTGTTCTAAATTTGAAAGTCTTCTTAACAGTATAGTAACTTAACTGTACAACATATATACTACACCCGTGCAGAGAGCACACTCTGCAGTCTGCAATCTCAATAAGTAAGGAATATTAGAGCTTACCACTGCCCGCCACTACCTTGGCAACCCTCACAGCAGATTCCTCCGGCACTTGCACCGCCTCCTCCCCAGAAGTGTCCTCCTTCACCACCGCGCTGGCCCCGGCACCAGATGTTCCACCTACAAAGTACATTTAAGAATGTTAGATTTCATAGACATACACCACTCACTAGTATTTTGTCTAGGAATGAAGAAATGTGAATACAGAAACCAATCTAATAATTTGTGACTGTCTACTCTAAATTAAAAAATATCCCTTTTTCCAGGGAAGGGTGTTGTCTTGCTGCACTTTTTGGAACAACTAATGAATGCTTGCTTTTTAACACGCACCATTTTTCTCATAACAGACAGAAGCTTCACTTCTAAGAACAAGAGCAAGATCAGATCATCATCACTAGGACGGAGTGACCAACGATTCAGCACCAAAAAGAAAAATTAAAGTTCAAACCAGGTGAGGGTTCGGCTCGCCCACAATAAATGTGTGAAATAAATCACTAAGCACTTTTCCATTTTTAATCAACCGTTTATGTTTTATGACAAACTTGATTTTAATAAATGTTTTTACTTTTAATAAAGCTTTTAAACTTAAATAGACTGTGGTTTTTGGTCAAGAGTGACTGAGCAAAAGGTTTTGCAATTTGCAAGCATGAGTCCGTGCCTCTGACACTTCTGGACCCTGACTCCGTACTCTTGTCCGGCGTTGGATAATCATCATTGGGGATCAATCATCGATGAATTCGGGAGCTAAATGACTCTGCCACACTCTCTAGTCAGTAAGGAGATTGGGGGTTCTTCAAAGTCTGTTATCACTGAGGTATGTGGAAAGTCTACCTGCGCCTATTATAATTGATAAACAATGCACTATTTAGTGTCCATAGTTCTGTTTGTGCAGATTTGTCCCTGCAACAGTAGTAGTATGGATTGTCCTCCTATCCAAACCAAAAGTAAAGTAGTATCTTATTCTTTCTTGGTGGTCATTCACATTTTATTGTTGGGAATTGTCAAAGCATAAACATTTAGAAGACTTGAAAAGACATTATGGACAATCCCGGAGGACTGCACTCAGTGCATAAAGCTATTGCTGACTAGAATGGGAGTTTTGTTTAACACCTTTTGCCAACTGTGCAATCTTAGTTAGCTACACAGACAGACTAATAAGAATAATCTAGTAATACCACCGGGAGTCATAGTAGAGGCAGGATAAGAATTTAGATACAGTCTACAAGAAGATCAAAGACGATTTAGAAAAAAATCGAATGAGGAACGTTAGGAAAAAATAGGTACTCTATATTAAAATGAAAACCTACCGGGGCCAGCAAAGGAGCCCTCCCCTGACTGATCCTGGCCTTCTACAGCAGCAGCAGCCGGTACCACCTCCTCCTCTTGCCCCTGGGGGGAGCTGATGTACAACATGAAAGAAAGAAAGACCCGAAAACATGGATTATTGTTGTCAACCAAATCAAACATTTAAAAAGAACAATAACAAAATATTTTGGCGAAATAGCAAATAGACAACTATTCCACGGGATATATTGACCTATCTCATGTGGTCTACTACGATATTAGTATTGCTTGATTTGCGGACCGTCGACTTGGAAAGCTATGTAACTCACTAAACAAACTACCAAAAAGGTTCGCCTAGGACTGGCAGGCAGCAGTCCAAAGCACGCGAGGTGACAGACAAACTCCATCGTGATTGCAGATCAGTGACAACACTAAAAAGTTTCCTACTACATTAACCAGTCATTAAAATACTCAAACTATCAATCCACCACCACTATTTTTAGGTCGAGCTGACCTAGCTTTCAATGCGAAAGCATTGAAAGCTGTCAGCAAGACAACTAATGTTGCCCGTATTTGGGAATGAGGACAGCAATGTGCCACGCGCTTTCGTTTCCAGTTTTCACCGCGGGAGCGCACTCCTAGCTACTTGCTGTGTGCGTCGTCAGTTTCGCTTTCGAGCCAGTGCCCCTGGGGAGCCTCGTGGGCTCTGGAGCGATGCCGGCACTATCGTTGGAGTCCCACACTGGGGACTCCAAATACCATGGCCCCCGCAGCCCTTAACATGCCCCGAGTACCTCCTGTCCCCAGAAACGCAAGCACGGAGCCCCACTCACCAGGACTTCGCCTCTGCAGGACTCTTACGGGGAGACAACGTGCCCCGCCAGGTCCCGCTCCGGGGCTGCTCCCTCCGGCGTTAATGGGCACAGGGACACTGGCACTCCGCTCCTTGGCTTCCCGGGCGGACGCCACTGCACGCAGGGCTCTTCTCTCTCTGCTCCGGAGCCTTGCGCCAGCCATTGCAGCCTGCCTCCTGGGAAGCTCCGGTCGCGCTCGACTTCCTGCTTCTGGTCAGGCCCCGCCTCTGTCTCGAGGAGGGCTGCCTGACTTCCGCCCAGCCTGTTGGTGAGAGGCTGCAGGGGCGAGCCGAGAGCCCTGGCGCGCGGACCATGGGCACGAAAGTCTCCTAAGAACCAGCCTGCCCAACTTTTCCAATGAGCAGGACGGGGGCTCTGTGCTTTCGCAGGCGGATCGATGCCCTCTTCCTGCCGGTCTGTGCCAGGACGAGATATAATGAAGAGCAGCAACTCGAGCAGTAAAAGCGGCGGAGGCAGCAGCAGTAACCACAAGGAACATGCCCCGCACCACCACCACCAGCAGCGGCACCAGCAGCACGGGGCAGCCAGGAAGGGCTGGCTCTCCGCGGCGTGCCTGCAGTTCTCGCTCCGGGATTATGGCTTCTGCATGGGAACCCTACTGCTCTTCTGCCTGGGCTCGCTTTTCTTCCAGCTCAACAGTGGACCGCCGCAGCTCCTCCTAGACATGCGACGCTATCTGGGTAAGGAGGCGCTAAGCTCCTGTCTTGTACCTTTAAGCAGAAATGTGAAGAGAGAGTGTGTAGAGGAGGAGGGGTGATAGATGGAAAAGATTTGTGGAAGGTTTGTGACGAAAACTTTAAAAAAACGTGCTCTTTGGATAGCACAACTTGTTGTTTTGTTTGTCAACTCATTTGTATAAAATTAATTGCAGTTAGCGCAGCGAGAATTTCCTTAAGTATGTTCTAACCTTTCTTACAGCACTTTTCTAAATTTAAATGTGGAATTGAAGTGAAATGAAATATTTAGACTTTTTGTTTGTTCTCGTCTACTGAACGCATTACTTGTTAGTACTGTTTTTGTTCAAGTCGGAGTTTTTTTCCTCCTGTTTTGTTCTGCTTCACTTGAAGTTTTGAGCCTTTGTGCATTTTGTGACCTGATGACACCTTCATTCTGTAATCGCGCCTCACCCCTGTGAAGTATTGTGTATGCGGTGCCCTGGATAGCGAGGTGAAGCCAACGCAGCTTTAAACGCCACTCTTTCGCATGGCATGCCTTTAATGAACCCCGGCCATCCTTTCTACGCACAGCAGAGGTGTAAAAGCGCCCCTTGTGTCTCGTGGCAGAGGGTGAGGCAGCTCAGTGAGCTGAACTGCCAGTGCCCAGGCCACCGGTTTTGTATGTGTGATACACGTTAACTGAGCACCACTGAGGTGCGTCGAATCTCTTTTGCTCGCACCCACACTAAAGGCCCAGTGTATACAATGGTTATCCGCAGAGGCGTGCTGCCCCCTCGAGGGGAGGATGGGCGTGGGCGCACAGGCTCCAGATAAACACGAGCCCTCCGTGCCCAGTCAGTCGTCCCCCAGTGCAGACTTTGGGAAGCCGCAGTTTTGAAAGCCATTGAGTGTCTGGCTGGGGCTGTCCAAACAGGCCTTTGTGTATCTGCAGCCGCAGACTCGCCACAAGACTGACGATGCAAGCTGACAGCCTTTTCGGGTGTGATTAGCGGTGCATGCGTCTGCGTGGGCGAGCAGGCTTCTGAAATGTGCTTTCCGCGTTTCGCACGGGAGCAGACATGTGGAGACCAGACCACGCTGGGTTTATTTCTAAACTTGTTGCGAATAGGAACAGCCTGGACCCTTATTTTAATTGTGGTTTTCCAATGCACTGCTGATCTTTTCACGGAGCACTTGTTACTGCTGATATGTGCTATTTCATCGAGGTGTAACTAACAGACTGTGCTAGTGTGCAACACTTTAAATGCTTAATGTTTTATATTTGCTTTAACAAAGCCAGAGGAGCGCCCTAGTGCTTCACAACGTTTCCAGCATTTTAATGCAGTTTACAACAATGATAACCTAGTCGTATGGGTACAATTAACAAGTAAAAGCTCGCTGGTTAATAGGTTTCTATTTCAAAGAATATTTCATGCCCCAGACCTTTTTAAAAGGCTTTACAAGAGTTTACATTTTTGCTAACTAGTTGTTTAAATAGTCTTTAAAGGTTCACACGGTCATTTTTAAAGCAGATTACCAGATTTTCAGATAACATCAGAGGAATAAGAGCCGTGAGAAAATAGTTATTTCTGTAGAAGGTGCATTTTCGGGGATCGCCTATCTGCCTGAAAGAGATAATTATTCTGATGGATACGGAGAAGGTGCATTAGGTGCGAAAGCTAGTACGGGATGGATTCTTTGGCTTGTAACCCCTGTTGGGTCGTCAGAGATGGTCAATTTCGGTGAAAAAATATTTAGAAATATTTGAGTGTAGAACATGGTTTGTTAACCAGGCAGACGTCGTATGGACCTCTGAAAAGTCAAACGCTGTCCCACTGTGACTCCAACCCGTGACCAGGAAAGAAACCATCTCTATTGAAGGTGCATTATTCCCTGGGATATTTTATTGGCGTGTGTATCACAGTTAATGATGCCTTGCACTTTGAGATATCTCATTGGCGTGTGTATCGCAGTTGAAGATGCATTATACCCTGAGATATCTGATTGGTGTGTGTTAGAGGTGTGGCGCCGCGGCTAGGGCGACTGACTCCGGAATCTTGGGATCACGGTTCGATCCCCGGCACGGCGGCAGATTAGCCCAGCACCATGTGACTCTTGCTTAATCTTCCCGACGGCCCCCAGCGCCTTGAGCCCCTTACGAGTGATTGTGCGCTTTACAAATGTGAATTATTCTTATTATTTCAGTTAAAGTTGCATTATGCCCTGAGATATCTTATTGGTGTGCGTATCACAGTTGATGGTGCCTTGCACCCAGGGATATCTGATTTGTGTATGTATCGGAGTTCAAGATGCATTACACCTTGAGATATGATTGACTTGTGTATCGCAGTTAAAGATGCATACACCCATATGACAGGTACCCAAACCCAGCGAGCTATTTTATTAGCATTGGAACCTGGCACCTGTAATGTGCACCCTACGCCCAGCAGCAGATTTATTAAAACAAGATTGTGTGACTGTTGGTTTGTTTGTATGTCTCGCATGTCAATCCACTCTACCATTCTACTGGGACCGGAACCAGTGACCTACAAATTATACACAGATCTCAGAAACAGGCACTTAACCCACTGAGTTGGCAACACGTCCCTTGTCCAATGTGCGACTCGTGCCAGGTTCTCACCTAGTTTAATGGTGTTCCTCGGACTGGCGCTGCTTTGAGGTGACGTGGCGCAGAGGGGAGGACAGTGGTAGGTTTTTAAGTTTTAATAATTTAAGTATTAATAATTTTTTTTAAAAAGCCATTGTTATTTATAATATCAATACATCTAAGTCACGTAAATACAACACATATTGCATTACAAATGCTATAGGTGTCACATTTGCGAAAGTTAAAATTATTGGCATTGTAAATGACAAAGCTATTCATTTCGCTGTTTTCAAAACCAACACATAAATAAAATATTTGTCATTTACAATACCAATAGCTCAAACTTTCCTAATGCGAGACCTATTGCATTGCAAATGCTTGTTTCTTATTGCTAGGTGTACAAAGGAAGGACTGGACTTGAGTCAGTAGGGGCAGATTTACAAGCCCCTTGGGCTCTTTTGCTCCGTTGTTGCGTGACTTTTGTGAAAGAGGCGCCATGGTGCGGCGTATATTAACAACGTGACGCATATGGGAGATGCATCACGTTGTAAAGCCCCGCGCCATCAAGGGGCAAAGGAGGGCATTCCTGCGCAGGAACGCATCCTAAAAGTGGTTGAGGTAAATCTACAAGATTTCAATCAGTCACTTTTAGGACAATGATGCGTCACTCAAACCCTGCGCCTGCTTGAAGCAGACGTACAGCTTGACGCAGCATTGGGGAGATAGGGCACCCCCGAGCATTGCTGGAGCTGCGCCATCGTTGCGACGCAGCGCCAGCAATGTGCCGCCTTTACGGCACAGATTCATAATGCTTCGGTGACGTTTTGGGCCCATGGTGCGCCGCATTTTAAATACGGCTCACCATGGGTGGGGGTGGCGTGGCGCACAATTACTGGTGCATCCCTGCTACTTTGCAGGGATGCGCCGGTAATTACAAATCTGCCCCTTAGTGTCCAGCATTACGCAGTTCTGTAAACTACACTCATACATCATTTCTCAGGCCAATGAAATGAACACAAAATCGAAAACAAATAAGCATAGTAGCAACGCTACTGAGAAGGAGAGCAGTGCACCTGAAATGCACAGAAGATTTTGAAATATAATTTACCTACAATGTAATCGGCAGCATTATTGCTCTTGGTAAAAAACAAAAATTTGCAATATAATAACACACAGAGCAGGAGAAAACAGAGTAGTGATGAAATAGCTACTACTACTCAACAAGCCCGGGGATCTTGACGCTGAGCAGGTCGAGCAGGTCGCGTTCCCGGTCCAGGAGATCCGTCCAACGGTGGGTGGCCTGGTTGTAGGTGCGCCGGTCCCGAGAGTGTTCATACATGGCCCGGCACACCTTCTCCCACCGCTCCCGGGGCCCGTAGCCGCTTGCGATCTTGCCACCTTCCGCGATGGTCCTGGGGAGGTGACGCTGTACATAGTACACTAGTGCGGCCACCTCCTCCGCGTGAAAGATCTCCCGTGGCATCACTAGCTCCCCCCTCAAACGCCTGCACGGGAGCCGGGCACGGGGTGCGGGAGCCGGGCACGGGGTGCGGGACCCTTCCCCTTCTCGGGCTGCTTCCCGGCTCCCTTTACCATGGTCTGGGCAGAAAGGAAGGTAAATAAGAAATAAGAAATAGAATAGGGAAGAAGAAAAGAAAAGAGTTTAAAAAAAGTAGTTTAAAATTAACCAAAAGTAGCAGAAAACACAAAAATATAGAGCTAGAAAAATAGAGGGATAGATAAGTAAAATAGATTAAAAAAAAAATTCAAACAAGCAAAGGATGGCAGAGATTGAGAGAGGATACAGAAAGGATGCCCAGAACCATAGCAATGAATTAAAAACAAGATGGCCGCGCCCGTTCACGACCGCGTGGGTAAGTTCGCGCGAGATTTCCCACGCGATCACACGTGAACCTGTACTAGCGAGCCGCACACTTCGCGAGATTACACATAGCGCCCGGAAACGGAAATACGTCACGCAAACAAGATGGCCACGCCCATGTACGACCGCTAGGGTAACTTCGCGTTGTTGCGCTACAAGGGGCTCGCGAAAACGCAAAATAACACGCAAACTAACACGCCGCAAAAAAACAATTTGCATATTCGCACGAATTTGCGGCTTCTGAATTCGATCTTGCACAAATTCGCGCCCCGCGAATCGCGCGAAATTGCAGAAAAACGATTCCACTCAGCAGGTGCAAAAGTTCAAGCTCATCATTAGTAACCATTCCCTGTAGTGCTTCCTGAGGGGCCCCTCCAGAGTTCAGTTGCCTACTTGCAACTATTCTATGACCCTGCTGTGACCCTCACAGCAGGCTCAGAGAATAGCTACAAGTATGCCACAAAGGTCCTGTTAAAAAAAATTACACTGCAACAGAAAGCAATTATAGATAAGGAAGCAGGTGCCAGACTGGAAGTTCAAATTCAGTGACACATTAATCAGCCCCTAATTCATTCATGTCAGTTGAGGCAGGGCAGGTGTGCCAACAAATTTTGCAAAACTGAAAGCACTTAGCAGGTGCAAAAGTTCAAGCTCATCATTAATCAGGAAGCACTTACAGCTAAGGAAGCAGGTGCCAGCTCAAATTCAGTGACACATTAATCAGCCCCAAATTAATTCATGTCAGTTGAGGCAGGGCAGGTGTGCTTTTCCTCCCATAATCTACAGTGATGAACCAGAGGGTGGCAGTGATGAACCAGAGGTGGCATGGGTGAACCAGAGGGTGGCAGTGGTGAACCAGAGGGTGGCAGTGGTGAAACAGAGGGTGCTGTGATGAACCAGACGTAGAAACAACATGGTCGCGACCCAACAAGTAAGTTCGCATTTGCGAACTGGTAAAAAACCCTCGCAAACTGGCAGAAACCCTTTCGAACACAAAAAAGAATTCGTAAATACGCAAATTCGCGAATCGCGAATTCGCAAAATTCACCCATACTTAGTCCTATTCTGAATACCATGTTTTCATTTTGAGCATTGCATTTGCAGATTGAAATGTTCTGTTTGGCGGGCCTTTGTTGGTGGCTGGAGGTCCTTCTTGCTTGTTAAACTATACGGGGCCACAATGTTGCTCAAGAGTTATGTTTTGATTATCCTAGCATTTCGAGTCTTGGCCCACCCTGTTTATTGCAGGGTGCCAGTGGCCACTAGCGTTTCTCTACATGGGAAATCCCCACAAGGTTGTCTTTTCTGTCATGGCACATTTCGGTGTCTTTGTTGCATTGTTTTTAGATTGGAGATCCTCCTTGAAGACATTACTGACTATGCAACGTGTTTTGGGGTTCTTTTGTCTATGTTTCGCATGGGATTATCAGCGGCATGGCTTATACTGCTGGAGTGGGTGGGATGGGATGTTGGGGATCAATATGTTGTGGATTGTACATGGGCAATATGTGGAGGTTATGGCGTGGCAATGTTGGGGACACTTTCTAGACACTATGATAGATATGTGTGTTTCATGGATGGGACATGACTGATCCCAAAAACAAGACGTTATCCTGGCTTAGCTCGAATGTAAGGGGGCTCAACAATCCAAGGAAAGTCTGCCAGGTGCTCTCCTATCTAGATCGACACCATATTCAAATTGCTTTCCCACAGGAGACACATCTTACTAAACAGGCGGTGACTGCAATAGCTACAAGATGGGCTGGGGTGAAGCTAGCTGCTTCATATTCATCTTACGCGCGGGGGT
Organism: Lissotriton helveticus; assembly: GCF_964261635.1. Taxonomy (NCBI): domain Eukaryota; kingdom Metazoa; phylum Chordata; class Amphibia; order Caudata; family Salamandridae; genus Lissotriton; species Lissotriton helveticus. The sequence continues at coordinate 227,171,221 of NC_136065.1, forward strand.
GATAATCCGGATTTGAAAAGGTACCCCCTTTATGCCACTCTCTGTAGAAGAGGATGATGGTGGGAGATCTATAATAGTCCAGGGGGCGCTATATGAGAGGTCTATGGTGCTAGTTAATGTGTATGGTCCTAACATCGAATACGCCGTCTTTTACGACACTCTGTGGGGGAAACTTTATAAGCTGCCCCCTTCCACTCTTCTTTGTGGGGGCGATTTTAATGTGGCGTTGGATCCTCATATGGACAGAGTGTCTATGACGGACTTACCTCCCAAGAGGGCGGCCATTGCACTGCAGGATGGTATGTTGACTTTGGGGCTTATTTATTTATTTTCATTTATTTATTTCCAAAGTTTTATATAGCGCTACTGGACCCGGGGGTATCAGAGCGCTTTACAAGATAGGTAAACAATTACAATAAAGTAAAACAATGTGCATTAAAACATGAGTTACATAAAATAGGGTAATAGAATGTGCTGGGTGTTTAGGGGCGAATGAGATCAATAGGGGGTGGGGGTGTTGAAGTTCAGAGGGAGAAGGGAGTGAAGAAAAGGGGAGAGGCAGAATGAGAGGCGGGGAAGGGGTTGAGGAGGAGGCAAGAATCAGGGAGCAAGGAGTGTAGAGAGTCAGACATCAGTGAGGTTAGGTTCCCCAATATTTGTTGTGAAGGAGTATTTTCAGTCTTTTTTTGAAGAGAGGGTAGTAGGGGTTGCATCGAAGATCTTTGGGGAGAGTTCCAGATCGTGGGGGCGTTCCCAGAAAAAGCACGAGATTGGTTTTTTTTGTGCTTGAGTCTGGGAGGGATTAGGACAAGGGAGTTGGTGCTCCTCAGGGACCTGGAGCATCCAGCTTTTTGCAGATTCTCAGCCAGGTAGGAGGGGGGTGTTTAGGTGAAGGACTTTGTGCGTGATACATGCAAACTTGTAGGTGGATCTACCTTCTATTGGGAGTAAATTGAGGTTTTTTAGGACCGGAGAGATGTGGTAGAATTTTTTACAATCGGAGATAAGTCTGGCGGCAAGGTTGAGGACAGATTTGAGTGGTGCTAGGTGGGCTTTAAGGGTGCCAGCGAGTGTGGCGTTACCATAGTCAATACGGGAAAGGACAAGCGATTGAACAGCGGTTTTAAAGTCGTCTGCTGGTATGAAAGGTTTGAGTTTTTTGAGGTGGTGGAGGGTGAATAGGGCACCCTTGGCGGCATTTTTGATGTGTGGGATGAGATTCATGTTATGGTTAATGCTGATGCCTAGGGATTTGACAGTATTCGAGGGGGAGAGGGGGCAATTGAGAGCTGTAATATCCTTGATCCAGAGGTGAATGGTGAGGGAGTTGTTTTTAGGCGTGAAAAGAATGATTTCAGTTTTTTGGGGGTTTAGTTTGAGATGATTAAGATGGAACCAGGCTTGGATTTTAATCAGGATCTCGTTGAGGTGAAGGATGCCATTGTGAGATTTAATCCTGTAGTATAGCTGGGTGTCATCCGCATAGAGGTGGTAGCATATTTTAGCTTGTTTAAGGATGAGGGTGAGAGGTTCCATGAATAGGTTAAATAAGGAAGGGGAGAGGATGGAGCCTTGCGGAACACCAAGTGAGACAGGTTGGGGCTTGGAGAGGCAGTGGCTGAGCTTAATTTGTTGGGATCTATTTTGAAGGAATGAGGAGAACCATTTGAGTACGGTGCCCTCGAGACCGAAGTGAACTTCGAGGGTGTTAAGAAGGGTGGGATGATGGACAGTATCAAAGGCAGCCGAGAGGTCAAGGAGGATTAGTAGAGAGGATTCACCTTTGTCTAAGGAGCGATGGATGTCATCTGTAATATTGAGCATGGCTGTTTCAGTACTGCATCCTTTTCTGAAACCAGATTGGAATATGTCTAGGAGATTGAATGAGGTGATATGGTTATCAAGTTGGGTCAGGACACATTATTCCAGGGCTTTTGAGAGGAAAGGTAGGTTAGAGATGGGACGTAGGTTGTTAAGGTCGTTAGGGTCAGTGGAAGTATTTTTGACGATGGGTGAGATTTGGCCTAGCTAAAGGGAAGCGGGAACACATCCCGTGGAAAGAGATGAATTGATGATGTTGGTCCAGACTGGAGCAATTTTTTGTCGGTATCAAGGACCCCCTGATAGAGATAGGACTCCTGGGTCAGGGAAAACAATGTTTATGTAAGGGTATATACCCAGGCAGACTTACAGTACAAGAAAAAGGCTAATCAGAAAAGCATATTATATAAATTGTATAAATATTAATAATAAAAATCGTGCAATGGACTGAAATGATATCAACAAAGATGATTTTAATTCCAATAAAAACATATAGATTTGTATACACAATATAAGCGATAAAAACTATTGATTCCTTGTGTGACCTCTCTTTTAACACATCTTATGAAATCATAGCAATTTAATTAAAAAAAGTTTTGTTCCTTATTTTTAAGTCTCTGGTTATGAAGAATAGGGCTGTGTGTGTCAACGCGTTTCGACAAGGTCTTTTGTCTTCATCAGGACAGATGAATATTCAGCCACTTTTTCTAGACAAAATAAAACAATATTTTTAAATGGCATAAAATTAACAGTGCATTGCCTCTTTTTTATACTTCAGAAAAATCTTTCATTTGATGAAAACATATTTTTCTCTTAGCCAAACTTGTATTCTCACACGAATCTTTTCGAATAAAAAGAGTTGGAAAACGTACATATCTTATAACTCTTGATGTATATAGTAATGATGTAAATAGTTCACAATCCATCTTCATGTTCAAGATAACAAAACTGAACATACATACATGTAGATGTCAAAATAAATAGTTGGCGTAACATTTTGGCGTTTTTGTATGAACAGGATATCTATATCCGTATTCATAACGTTTATACTGCATTAAAAGAAAGCATTTTATTTTCAGTTTCTCTTGGATTCATCCAGAATTTTCTAGATTCTTTTTGTGTTGACCGGCCTATAAAATAAGATTTCACTAACAAGCTATGTTTCAACTTTGAAATGCTTATTTTCCAGAAAAAAAGTTTTAGCAAGACATTTTATGCAAGAGACAACTTGAATTTTTTTTACTATTTATTCTTTCTGGATCTAGGGGTCAGGAGAAGATACATTTTAATCAACGAGACGATGAAAGAGACTTTCCTTAACTTGTCATTATAAACTTTTGTTTACTATTATTCTTACCTAAAACAAAGTTTGAAACAGTTGTTCGGAGTTGATGGAGGGAGTAAGGCACCTTTCCTTTTTATATCTGGAATAGGTATGTGATATCTATTTTAAAAAAAGAATTACGGTCTGTTACTTTCTATAACGACTCAAACACTTTTCTTAAAACGTTTATTGAGTTTTCCTATTTTATCATTAGCGATTCTGTAGGTGCATCTTCTTACCTGTTTTAACAATGTTCACTGCTTCCATCTTACTTCTACCTGCATCTATTTCTCATCGGCTATTTTTAAAAAAAAGATTTTAGAGAAAAGGGAAACGTCAAGCACTCTCCGACATTCTCGTCCACACAATGCATTGTAATTGTTAGAGCTGGTCGTCTGTTTAAATAGAGAGAATACATAAATAGGTACCGATTGATATTCTGGGCTTACGAAAGCTTAAAATTGCTTCCCTTCTCTATTATTTACCCGTATCCAGTGATGATTTCCAAAGAAAACGGACAGGAGAACAGCAATGTCGGGTGATGAGTCGTGTCAAGATCAGGTGTTGGGTGTAAACGGGCTTTATCTGGAAATTGCCTCCGTTATAGGCATACAATCTCTGGTCAGTTCTAAAATACAAAGTTAAACTATATTGTCGATAGAAGTTCTTTTTCAAGATATTATATACTTTTTCTTGTTTAAAGCTTAAGTTTTTTTATATACCTAGATATCGCTTGCTGAAGGGATCAGAATTACTGCCGACTCTTCGCGCTTTTTTTCTTTTTTTCTTTTCTCCCTCCCTTCTCTCCACCTTCGTAGTTAAGATGGCGCTGTTCAAATCGAATGTTCGTTTAAAGCACAACCACCGCTAGATGTAATAAGTATACGAGGAAACAAAATGGTATATTAAGAATAGGGCTTTTAAACACGTGGAGGAAAGCTTCGCAAAGTTCAATTTAAATAATGCGAAGTACGTGCGGAGTTTTGTTGGGCTCTTACCGTTGTAGCATTCAAGGAGCTCGAAGCGTCTCTGCTTCCCTCGGTGGGTTGTGTAGAAAAGGAGAATTACGCGGAGTCCTTTCTCTACTGCTATTTATTTCTTGAATAAGCTCCACCCACATTTTAAAGTGATATTCTTGTTTAAGTGGTTACGGGTTGGGTATCGGTCTCTGGAGTGGACTCCGCCCATATTCCAGGCGGTATTTTGCACAAACAGTTACGGATTAGGTATCAGTATCGTTATTTAAAATAAATATAAAACAGATCTTCAAATAAAGGCAATTTGTCATTATGTTATCGTTACTATTTGTACAGCAAAGTCATGATTTGTACAAGCAAAGTCATGATTAATTTGGTGTTGGTACTATATTATTGCATTTTCCCAGGGTAGGTCTTGGTTCAACCCATGGTCAAATGTCCCAAGGGTGAAGATCCAAAAAACCTTTTTTTTTTTGCGTATCTCGTCACCTCCTTGGTTTTTTTGTAGATGGATCTTCTCCAGAATGCGCCATTTCAGTTCTTCTGGTTTGTGTTTATATTGCATAAAATGGTTTACCAGTGGTGCTGAGATTTTCTGTGTTTAATAGCTGACCTATGCTCGGTCAGCCTGGTTTTTATCATACGAGATGTCTCACCTACATATCCTAGGTTGCAGGGGCATGTAATCAAATAAATAACATTCCTTGTATTACAAGTCCAGAAATCTTTTGCTTTGATCGTTGTCTTATTAAACTGCATTTTTTCACCAGTCAGGATGGTGTCACAAGATTGACACGATCCACAGCGTGAAGTGCCTTTGATTGCATTTGTCCCATCAAATGATTTTTGAATAAAAGGAATACTTCCTGTGTTGCCCTTATGGCGGGAATGAACTATTTGGTCCTTTAGGTTTTTATTTCGCCTGTGGGCAAACATAGGTTTCGGTCATTTTTGTTGATTATCTAACGCATTTAAAAGGTGCCAATTTGAGTTTATTATTTGTCTAACTGTGGAATCCATAGTCGAATGTTTAGTTATACAAACTAATTTTGGGTCAGCTTTTTGTTTTTGAGATTGTAACAGGGTATCCCGATCGTAGAAGCGGGCTCTCTTGTACGCCCCTCTAACTAAACGATGTGGGTATCCCCTTTGAATAAATTTAGACTTCATAATCTCTGCTTGGATGTCAAAGTCTTTTATGTTTGTACAGTTCCGCCTTACTCTCAAAAATTGAGAGAAGGGGATACTGTCTTTCTGACAACGTGGATGATAACTTTTAAAATGTAGGAGGGTATTCCGAGCAGTGGGCTTCGTATACAAATCCACTTCTAGGGCACCATCTTTGTTCTTTATGTTTATATCTAAAAATTCAACTTTGGATTTGTTGATATGCGCAGTAAAACGTAAGTTTTCATCTGTCAAATTTAACCAAAGAAGGAACTCCTTCAGAGTCTGTTCCCCATCAGTCCACACAAAAAAGATATCGTCTATGTATCGATACCAATGGGAAACAGACTCGAAGAAAGGTGCCACCTCATTGAAGATGAATTTACTTTCGAACAGGATCATGTAGATATTAGCTATTGACTGGGCCATTGAGGCCCCCATGCTTACGCCTTTAACTTGTAGGAATAGGTCTTCACCGAATTCGAAAAAGTTTTCTTTTAGGACTAAGGTCAAACAATCTTTAATGAATGGCTTGGAACAGGGGATCTTATGTAGATCGATGAACCACATTGTGGCCTCAATTGCTTCTGCCTGGGGTATATTACTATACAGTGACTCGATATCAAGGGTCACTAAGATGTCATTATTTTCATTATATGCTAAATTTTCCACCTTCGCAATTATGTCACCAGTATCTTTCACATAAGATTGCGATAAGGAGATATAAGGGCGTAAAACCTGATCCAAGTATTTCGAGACAGCTTCCAGGGGTGTCCCAATTGTAGAAACAATTGGTCGATATGGTGGATTTTTCTGGTCTTTATGGATTTTGGGTAGTCCATATATGCAAGATACCTTCCTGTCTGATTTGTTTAAGAATTCAAATTCTTTTTTATTTATTATTCCTTCGTTTGCTGCTTTTATGGTTAATCTATTTATAGTTTTCACTATTCTGTCTGTTGGATTAGTTTTAATTCTCTTATAGAAAGTGGAATCGCTTAACATTTTGATCATGTTGTCCTCATAGGTGGTACGGTCAACCAGGACTATTCCTCCACCTTTATCGCTGCTCTTAAATACGATTGTGTCATTGTTCTTTAACTTTTCAAGGGAATCATGTTCCTCCTTTGAGATGTTGTATCTGGGTTTTGGAATAAATCTGAGGGCCTGATCTAGCCGTTTGAGGACAACCTTCTCAAAAATCGCTACTTCAGGGCCTACTTGATGTAAAGACGGAGTGAAAGTGGATGGTAGAGCTACGATGTTATTACTTATATTGTCTAGATCCATAGGGTCATTTTGTTGGAAGAACTTCTTTAGCCTAATTTTTCTCAAGAAGGAATGGATATCACGGTAGAGTTAAAAAATATTTACTTTTGCATGTGGGACGAAAGATAGGCCCTTTGTTAGAAGAGACAAATCCGGGGGTTCAAGAGTGTAGGAGGATAGATTAAATATTGGGATTACATCCCGTTCCTCCAATATTGTTTGTTTCTCGTCTCTAGATATTGTTGAGGTTCTTGGGCATATTGGTTGGTTTGATAGTTGCCTCTCGTATGGTTCTGAAACCTGACTCTCTGACGGCGTCCTCTCCCCCCCCGGTGGCCTAAAAAAGGTTGACGACTATTTCTTTGGCCATTTCTGGGGTTAAAGGGTCTATCATCCTGATATCCCATATTACTTTCTCCCTCTGAATCTGGGTCTGAGGCTGAGGAATTGGAGAAGTTGTTGATTCTATGTTGAAAGGTATGAGTATTTGTTCCAGGTTGTAAATCGGCTCTAAAGAAACCTTCTACAATATAGGGGTATGTTTTCTCCACAGAATAAAATCTTTTATCTTTCACGAATTTATCTTCCTTCCTTTTTTTTTAAATAATCAGAAAATGATAATATGTCTTTTTTTATTGTTTCTAAATGTTTCTCTGCCTCTTCTAAGGTTGTAGATTTTTTCAATTTATCTTCAAGGTCCTCTATTTCTTTTTTTATATCAGCAGCTAATTCTTTTGACGTGGAAATGATCAGAATCATAAGGTCTCTCGAGCATTGGCTCGCGATCATGCTCCATTTTATCAAAAAGGCTTTAATGTCTACAAAAAGGCCTGGGATAGTCCGAATCCTCAGACCCATAGGGATTATGCCATCTTTAAGATAGTTCAACATAAATTCCCCATGGGCTTCTACTCTAACTAATTTCTTCCGTAGATTTAATAATTTATTGTAGTCACTGTTGTTTTGTGGATTACCTGTTTGGTTAGTACCAAAGTCTACATTAGTTCCTACTAGAGTAGCAAATTCCTCATCCGAGAAACCAAAAGTTTGGAGGTTAGACATTTTATTCTAAGTATAGTTCTGAAAAGTGCCGAGAAAATGTTACGCCAAAAATCTAATCAATTAACAAATAGATATGTGATATCATTTAAAAAGAAATCAATAAGGATATAGTTTCCAACAGCAGCAAGGAAAAAATAGATAAAAAGAGAGAGTCCCACACGGATAAACCGTGGGTAATATTTTGTCGGTATCAAGGACCCCCTGATAGAGATAGGACTCCTGGGTCAGGGAAAACAATTTTTATGTAAGGGTATATACCCAGGCAGACTTACAGTACAAGAAAAAGGCTAATCAGAAAAGCATATTATATAAATTGTATAAATATTAATAATAAAAATCGTGCAATGGACTGAAATGATATCAACAAAGATGATTTTAATTCCAATAAAAACATATCGATTTGTATACACAATATAAGCGATAAAAACTATTGATTCCTTGTGTGACCTCTCTTTCAACACATCTTATGAAATCATAGCAATTTAATTTAAAAAAGTTTTGTTCCTTATTTTTAAGTCTCTGGTTATGAAGAATAGGGCTGTGTGTGTCAACGCGTTTCGACAAGGTCTTTTGTCTTCATCAGGACAGATGAATATTCAGCCACTTTTTCTAGACAAAATAAAACAATATTTTTAAATGACATAAAATTAACAGTGCATTGCCTCTTTTTTATACTTCAGAAAAATCTCTCATTTGATGAAAACATATTTTTCTCTTAGCCAAACTTGTATTCTCACACGAATCTTTTCGAATAAAAAGAGTTGGAAAACGTACATATCTTATAACTCTTGATGTATATAGTAATGATGTAAATAGTTCACAATCCATCTTCATGTTCAAGATAACAAAACTGAACATACATACATGGCGGATCGGCAGTTAATCAGCAAGCACGAGAGGGGGTGGTGCTGGGCATTTGGGAGGGCGGACAGGGGGGGTCAAGGAGACGCTGGACGTAGGGGAAATCTGCTTGTACCAACGAGAACTGGGATAGTGGACTGAAGGTTAAGGGGAGTGGAGGTAAAGGATGAAGATGGGCAGATGAGAGAGCTTGTAAGAGAGTTAACTTCTAGGGCTGTCGTGCAGGTGTCAAGTTGTGAAGGTGGGGGCGTGATGGCATAGAAGGGAGGGGTGGTTTTTGTAATTTCAGCGGGTTCAGATAGGGTAGAGCCATTCAAGGGGAGGGGTGGGCAGGGGTGAATGTCTGTATTGGTAGCAGCGCCAGGAGGAGTGTCAGTGTTGGCAACAGTGTCGGGGTTGGCAACCATGCCATGTGGGCAATTAATAGGGGGGTTGAGGGGAGGGATGTTGGAGTGTATAGAAGAGGGGATGGTGTATTGTGAGGGTATAGATGTGTGGGTCTGAACCAAGGAGTGTGCTTTGGTGAGGAGAGCGACATCAGTTCTAAGGGAGGTGAGTTCAATGGCAAGGGATGATAGGAGAAGTTCAACATTAAGGAGTGATTGGGTAAGAAGTGGGGAGTAAAGTGGGGTAATGAAGTTTGAGGGGTAGGAGTGGTCTAAGGGTCTGAGATAGAAGGGAGGCCGGGGGATAGCCTGGGGAAGGGTTGTGATGAGGGTTATGGTCATCGTTGGGAAGAGCGGGGTCACAGGAGATAGACGGGGATGAGGCATTCAGGTTGGGTAAAGCAGGGGCACAGGAGATAGACGGGGGTGAGGCGTTCAGGTTGGGTGGTGGGTTTGGAGAACAGGACAGGGAGATCGGGGGGTGGCGTTTCTGGAGTCTTCTGTGTTGCATGGGAGAACAGGGGAGTGTGGGAGGGAGGAATCGGAGGGGGGACGTGGGAAGTAGAAAGGGGCTGAGGGGGGATGTTAAGTGGGGAGGGTGAGGGAGAAATTAATCATAGGGTGGGGTGAGGAGGAATTCAGAGGGAAATGGGGGTGTAGAAGAAACTGCATTATTAGTATGGGGAGGGGAGAGGCGGGGGTAGGAGAGGAGGTTGGGTTCAAGATTGGGTGGGTTTGTTAGGGGGAAAGTAGGGCTGGGGGGGAATGGGCATTAGGGGTAGTGGGGGAGTTAGTGGCACTAGTGGACTGAAGAGGTTGGGAATCAAGAATACAGATGGGGTGCAGACGGTGAGATCGTGGGAAGGGGAGGGGGGTGGGAGAGACCATGGATAGAGATGGACCCCGGGTTTGGGTGAGTTAGAGAGAGGAGACATGGGGGCAGGGGAAGAGGAGAGAGGTGAAGGAGAGAGGTGAAGGATCGCGGGGTGGATGGGGTGATAGGGGAGCGTTCGCGGGTTGTAAAAGGAGTTGAGAAAGTGCATGAAAGTGGAGTTCCAAGGTGTATAGGTGGAGATCGGAGGCTTGGATGAGAATGTTTCCAGACTTGAAGATGGAAATGTCTACTTCTCCCATGAAGGCGGCAGGTGGGGTGGTGGAGAGTTTCAGACCGTATGGGATCTTGCGGGAGGTGGTGATAGGGAGGTGCTGTAGAAATAGGCTTTTCCATTTAGAAGGGCGCTTGGAGAAGAAGATATAGTTGGTGGTGATGGAGGAGTTGAGGCTGTTGTGGTGGTCGGCAAATAGGGTTTCAGGATGCTGACAGAGAAGTTTGTGTTTAAAGTTATTCTTCCCATGTTTGGAGAGGTGGGGAGGGTTGATGGCTGGTGGCTGCGTCATCCTAGTAAAAAAGAAGGTACCTGCCACTCCTATGCCCAGCATGCCTGGTTCCGCATAGATTTCTGGTTGATGACTCGTGATGCACATGATTGGACAGTGCGGATCGAGCACCTGCCAGAACACTATTGGATCACTCCCCCTTTGCATTTTTGCATGGCAATGCCGGATTATACCCCCACCTTTCCAGTGGCGGCTCCAGCCCCCCCCCCCACTTGTTGGACCTGGTGTTTTGCGAGGGTGATCGAGAGGCCATTGCTGACTATTTCACACATAATACTGGCTCGGTTGACACTGTGGGGACACTATGGGAGGCCTTCAAGGAGACTAATCATGGGGTATGTATTAGTCTCTAAGCGGGGGTTCTTCGATCGCTCAGAGGCACCATGTCTGCGCTGGAGCGTAACCTAAGGGGGTTGGAGCAGCAGTACGAGGACTCCCCAGCTGTGCTTGAACTTATTTAAGAAAAAGTGGCAGGATATAATGAATTAGCTGACCAAGAGGTACGTCATATGTCCCGGAGGGGTAGGGCCCGGTACTATGGGGAGGGTGGCAGACCTGGAAGGGCACTAGCTGCTCGTATTATGGAACCTAGGGGTGGATCTTACACTGTTAGCTCGATCACAGTTGATGAAGTCACTCATCATGACACCTCTAATTTTTTACGAGCGTTCGCTAATTACTATGAAGACATGTATGCTTATCGCCCAACTGCTGATGAAGCTGAATTGCAACAATGCTTGGATGATATAGCACTAGTGTTGCTTTCTTGGGGGCAACTGGAGTTTTTAATGCATCCCATCACCTTAGGTGAAATTCAAGACACTATTAAATCCCTTTCCAATGGTAAATCGGCTGGCACTGACGGGTTACCAGTCGAATTTTATAAAACATATATCGAAATTCTTGCCCCCTGTTTACATCAGGTCTTTGAGGAAGCTTATGAGTCTCAATGAATACCTCCAACGCTACGTGAAACGTTGGTGGTCACGCTTCTCAAGCCTGGCAAACCATCGGACAGGTGTGAATCCTACTGGCCATTATCCCGAATCAATACAGATGTTAAAATCTTGGCTAAGGTTTTGGCTACTAGATTGCAGCTGCTTCTTCCGGTTATGGTTTTGTCGGATCAGTCTGGTTTTGTGCCTACCCGCTCCACCTCCCATAATCTAAGGACGCTTTTCGCGGTTATGCTTGTCCTGGAGCCCACGTTGCCGGCGGTGGTGGTACTCCTTGACGCCGCCAAAGCGTTTGATTCAATCTCCTGGTCCTACATGCGTGCCATTTTAGATCGTATGGGGGTGCCTTTCTCCTTTACCAATTGGATCAAACTGCTCTATAATTCCCCTACAGCGCAAGTGAGGGTTAATGGTGACTTATCTCACTTGTTCCATATTCATCGTGGTACGCGACAGGGCTGCCCGCACTCCCCCTGATTATTTACGCTTATTCTTGAGCCTTTGACATGTATCTTGTGCCAGCGTTACTCTCATGCGCCCATGCGGTTCTTCCAATGCCCTTTGGCCGTCTCTATGTACACTGATGACGTGCTGCTGTATGTGCGTGAGCTTGCCCTTCATCTTGCTTCCCTCCTCCGAGAATACGTTCGGTTTGAATGGTTCTTTGTGCTAGGAATAAATTGGTCCACATCCATGATATTGCCTCTTACGGATTGCACCTCTCCCATTGACCTAGATTTTCCCTTGGTTTGGTGTACCGATAGCGTAAAATATTTGGGCATATGGCTGCATCGTGACCCTCAGGTGGTAGTCTCCGAGCTAACTACAGAACAACCATTACGCGACTTGAGGAATAGGTCACCCGCTGGATTAAGCTGCCCCTCTCCTTTGCCGACATTATAGCGTTAATGAAAATGGTATTACTCCCTCGCTTTCTGTATCTATTTTTAAATATTCCGGTACATTTGACATGTCCCTTTTAATTACTCTGGCGTGGGGGGGGGGGGGTAAAAAGCCTCGCATTACGTGGGAAACGCTTACGCTCCCTTATGAGCAGGGTGGTTTTACAGCTCCCGACTTTTACTTGTATTATCTGTGCGCGCAAGCCCACTTTGCGCATTATTGGCAGCATGACTCTGCTTACATTCCTCACGTGGCGGTCGAGGCTGGCGCAGTGCACCCAATACCCCTTAAGTCCATGATTGTTAACACACATACAGTGTTCGAGAAAGGGGAGTTTGATACGGTTCAAACCACGGTTAATGCATGGCATGAATTAGGCGGGCACAGAAATTGCCACTTTATGCGCCTTGTATGCCTGTTCTTCATCACACGGGTCTCTCGGTTACTACTGAGGTGGGTGCCCTGCGGACACTCAGGTGAATATGGGGGATGTGTATCCTGAGGGGCAATTTACCTCTTCGGCATCCCTAGTTCCTGGAGGCCCTATCACCCCAATGCACCTGTTTGTTTACACCAGATTGAGGTCGGCCTTGCGCGTGCTGTATCCACAGTTTCCCGCTGAGCCGCCTACATTAGAAGCGCTGCAACTTTTATACACTGCTCCCTCTAGGGTGAAGCTGGTCACTAGACTATCGGGTGTCGCAAAGGGAGGTGGCGGCCTCTGCTGTAGCAGCTTTGACTAAATGGAATACAGTATTACCCCGCGCCATAACGGAGGATGAATGGGCGGACTGGTGACGCTTGACAGGGCAGTTAAAAGCTAATGGAAACTTGCGCATGGTGCATTTTAAATATGTACATCAGTTATACTATACACCTGTCCAATTGCACAAGTATGGTTTGCGAGATTCAGCTGCTTGCAGACGCTGTGGGGCCCTTGATGCTGATTTTTATCACCTAGCATGGGTTTGTCCCAAGATATTCTCGTACTGGGAATCGGTCATTAAGATTATTAGCCTGATGGTTGATCTTTCGCTGGATTGTACCCCTCAAATATGTCTCCTCGGTCTTATCTCCTGTGTCAAGGCCTCCTGCAGAAGGTTTGTTGCCTTTGCGTTGTTGATGGCCAAGCGAAGGGTGTCTATGTGTTGGGAGAGCAGACTTGCCCCTACAACTAAACTATGGTTGCAAGATCTAACCTATTGTCGAGACCAACTGGTCTGTTATGCTGAAGAGCTACCTGCATCTTCGAGGCCACGGGACATTTCGTCACCCCTTACCACCTACTTATTATCTGTGCCCACTAGTTGGCCTCCTATTACTTCTGACAATGAGGTGACTATGTTTACTATATGCCTGTATTGCACTGTACCCCCTTACCTTTGTCAGTTTCTTTTAGTTTTTGAATGAAATACCGTTTATATGATTGTCTAAGTAGCCCTGACTTGCCCCCAATGGATGCGTCATCTTTATGTAATGTATAGCTATTGATATGTATGCCATGTACTGTATTTTCTCTAGTGTTTGTTTTTTCTTGTTGAAAATGATCAATAATGTTTTTTTTAAAAACAAAAACACTGTCAAATCACGGAGTACCTATAAATAAAAGCCCTTGCTTCACTGAAAAAAGAAAAAAAAAAGTTCCCGTCTGGGAGGGAATTTGATAGGAAGTTCTCACACCTGCTAGCTGGGGAAGCATAACGTCTGCACAGTGAACCCGTTTCTTTAAGGCACTCCAGTGTAAACATGTTGGAGATAACCGTACAGGCTATTGCCTAGAAAAATAAGTGATTGTTAAAATTAAGCGTGGGCGTAAAATCTGTTTCGTTCGCGGAATTTGTTGGATTTTTGGCAAATTCGCGGTCCGCGAATTGCGGGAATTTGCCAAAAAAAATCGGCAAATTCGCAAGCTGCGGATTTTTTTGCTTGGTCGCGCTTGAAAAATACAATATCGCGCATGCGGCGTTGACTTACCGTGATTCTGAGTCCGCCGAGTTGTTTTTCTCCCAGCTTGCGTATGCTGCGCCATTTTGGACCTTGCTGCGTGATCGCGCGAGAGTTTTTCGAACGCAATGACGTCATCGCGGCTCGCCATTTTGCACAGCGAGATTTTGACAACGCGAGTACGTTATAAGGGTCCGCGATTACGCATTGCGGGAGTAAACAATGCCGAACACGTAGATGCGGCGCGCAGCTGACGTCCGGCGGGAGATTTGAACAGCTCGCTTTCCCGAAATTGCAATTCTGCACAAGAAATCCACCGCAGGAAGCATAAACCTTCTGAAAATTATGATTTTGATCAGAATAACTCCTCAGATTGACATTTGGCTGCACTTTTTGTGCAAGGAGTCCATTTATGGGGGGGTGGGAGGAACGAAGTGCCCCAGAGTCTCCAACTTCCTGTTCCTGTCCAGCAGGCTCCTCCCAGTGCTTTGTCCATGTCCTGGTCACTTTTGATTTGGATCTTGAGCTGGAAAGATTACTTTTTGTGGCTGCTGCTGGATATTTGTATTTGAGAGCTTTTTGTACTTTGGAGTTTGGATCACTTTTGGACTTGAGATTTTACAAGTAAGTTGGTGTTGTTTGTTTGGGGCATTGCAGTTGCTGCAACTACAGTTTTAAAACTTTTTTCCACAACTTTAAAAAATATATATATTGTGGGTAGCCACAGTATCCAGTAGGCCCAGGGTTAGTCATGGGTGCATGATACAACTGTTTCTGTGATTTTTTTTAAACTTAATTCTCATTTATGTCATGGAATGTTAGCTCACTGTTATATGTTGATTTTTTTTTAATTTTGGGGTGCCTGTAAAGCCTCACTAGCCAGTAGGCCCAGGGGTAGTGAGTGGTGCATGGACCAAGTCTTTCTGTGGGTTGTCTTGAATTTAAACATCATTGAGGACATAGATGGCATTGGATTGTGGTGATTTATTTGTGTTTTTCGACTTTTTGGGGTGTTGTTGGGGCCTGGCCATGTGGGTGGGGGCCATTTTGAGGCCTGGTACAGGCAGGGCCTGGCCATGAGGTGGGGGTCAAGGCACAAGTGGCCATTTTGAAGCCAGGCAGTGTGCTCAGGCCTGCACCCAGTTTGCCTTGCTTTCAACCATTATGCCCAGGGGTACTCAGTGGTGCATGGACCTAGTCTTTCTGTGGGGTGTCTTGAATTTAAACATTATTGAGGGCAGGGATGGCATTGGATTGTGGTGATTTTTGAGTGTTTTTGGACTTTTTGGGTGCTGTTGAGGCCGGGCCATGTAGGTGGGGGCCATTTCGAGGCCTGGTCCAGGCAGGGCCTGGCCATGTGGCTGGGGTGAAGGGGAAATTTTTAAGCCAGGCAGTGTGCTCAGGCCTGCACCCAGTTTGCCTTGCTTTCTTCCATTAGGCCCAGGGGTAGTGAGTGGTGCATGGACCAAGTCTTTCTGTGGGTTGTCTTGAATTTAAACATCATTGAGGACATAGATGGCATTGGATTGTGGTGATTTTTTGTGTTTTTTGACTTTTTGGGGTGTTGTTGGGGCCTGGCCATGTGGGTGGGGGCCATTTTGAGGCCTGGTCCAGGCAGGGCCTGGCCATGTGGCTGGGGTGAAGGGGCCATTTTGAAGCCAGGCAGTGTGCTCAGGCCTGCACCCAGTTTGCCTTGCTTTCTTCCATTAGGCCCAGGGGTAGTGAGTGGTGCGTGGACCAAGTCTTTCTGTGGGGTGTCTTGAATTTAAACATCATTGAGGGCATGGATGGCATTGGATTGTGGTGATTTTTGTGTGTTTTTCGACTTTTTGGGGTGTTGTTGGGGCCTGGCCATGTGGGTAGGGGCCATTTTGAGGCCTGGTACAGGCAGGGCCTGGCCATGTGGTGGGGGTCAAGGCACAAGTGGCCATTTTGAAGCCAGGCAGTGTGCTCAGGCCTGCACCCAGTTTGCCTTGCTTTCAACCATTATGCCCAGGGGTACTCAGTGGTGCATGGACCTAGTCCTTCTGTGGGGTGTCTTGAATTTAAACATCATTGAGGGCATGGATGGCATTGGATTGTGGTGATTTTTGTGTGTTTTTCGACTTTTTGGGTGCTGTTGAGGCCTGGCCATGTGGGTGGGGGCCATTTCGAGGCCTGGTCCAGGCAGGGCCTGGCCATGTGGCTGGGGTGAAGGGGAGATTTTGAAGCCAGGCAGTGCGCTCAGGCCTGCACCCAGTTTGCCTTGCTTTCTTCCATGGCCCAGGGGTAGTGAGTGGTGCGTTTACCAAGTCTTTCTGTGGGGTGTCGTGAATTTAAACATCATTGAGGGCATGGATGGCATTGGATTGTGGTGATTTTTGTGTGTTTTTTTACTTTTTGGCGTGTTGTTGGGGCCTGGCCATGCGGGTGGGGGCCATTTTGAGGCCTGGTCCAGGTAAGGCAGAGGTCTTCAAACGTTTTGATGCCGAGACCCCCTTGTAAAGCCTTTTTAGGCTTAAGGACCCCCTTCCAACAAAAGTTTCTAGAAACTGGTACTCATCATCAACAACTATCGACAACCATAAATGCGCCTGTTAGACCTCATCACATCCATCCATCCATCATTCATCCACCCACCCTTTCATCCTTCCATCCATACATCAATCCTTCATCCATCCACCCTTTCATCCTTACATCCATCCTTTACACATCCACCCTTCCATCCATCCATTCATCAACCCACCTTTTCACACATCCATCCATCATTCATACATGCAACCTTTTATCCATCCATACATCCATCCTTCATCCATCCACCCGTTCATCCTTCCATCCATACTGTAGTGTAATTCCTATATTCCCAATAGGCTCTGCGCATTGAAATAACATAAACAGCAGTTTAGACGTAGGACTGAGGTCATCTAGGTCTCTACTGACTATGTTAGACTTAATTAGTTTTTGCCAGCTAGCTCAGAGGTCACTTGAAACTTTCTCGAATGTTCAGGAAAGCGTCAACTCTCCTGATTTAGACACGAAGGGATTAGTTTCTGACAACTGCATAAACATGACAACTTTGCTCCCTCAGAATAAAGATTGTATCTCTAGAGTCGTGTGAAAACAATAGACAGCTATTTCACTTAGTCAATCGTGCGTACTTAGTTTCACCAGAGTGCATAGAAATAGAGAGACTGGCGTTTTCAATAAAAGGTGTTATTTATTGAGCAGTCTTCTTTCTCATGCAAGAGAAATGAATTGCCACAATTGCAATACTTATCATGTAGTAAAGTGCGTACAGTAAAAGTAGTATTATGAAATAATACTGTAAAAGCATTGATATGGTTTCTTAGCCATATGATACTTTAAAATGGATAAATTATATACATACATGAAAACAATGACTAACGCACTCAACTGGTGCTTCTAAGATACGCCTATTGCAATTTGGGTTTCAAGAGGCACAAGTTCCATGGCTTTGTTGCATAGTCCTTTTTTATTCACTGCAGGCTTATCAAATGTGATTAGTCTCTCAGTTTGAGCCTCTTGGATTGTAGCAAGATTTGGTCTTCTGCTATTTCTTGGGAGTCCACTGGGCCTACTACTTATTATTGGCCACATGATTGTGGTTTTACCAGGTCGATGGATACAACTCTGTTCTCCTTTTTACCAGCAAGGGGCGGTAGTACTACTGATCTTGTTCCGCTGACAGCTAAGACAGGTACTGCTTTTCTGTAAGAAGGCCCAAATTCCTTCTTCACTGCGATCTTTTCTCGGACCAGATCCCCAATCTTTGCAATCCAGACAGGTCTTGCTGCGACAGGTGGTTTTTCCTCAGTGGCTGTTGGCTTCAACTTTATGTTACTTAGATTTCATCTTCTTTCGTTTAAGTCCTGTAAAACAGCCAAACGGTCTTTGATATCAAAGGCTTTTTCTTCTAACACTGAAGTGTGACTATCTAAGTCCTGAATGTGCATCCTAGTACCGAACAATAGTTCGTAGGGAGTGAAACCTTTTAGAGAATTTCTTGGCAGATTGTTAAGACTACGTTGGACACTTGTTAAATGTTTGACCCACTCATCACCCGAACCTAATACCCTTGCTGTTATAGATTGCTTTATGTCACGTTTTTTTCTTTCCACTACCGCATTTCCCTCAGGATGGAAGGGAGAAGAGTACCGCAATGCTATGCCCATGCTGGCCATGGCCTCCTTGTAAGCCCGAGAGCTAAACGCAGGATCCTGGTCAGAATGTAGCATGCCAATTGCGTATGTGCCGATAAAGACTCGCAAATCTTTTATAACAGTTCTGGCGTCAGCCGTGCGCTGGGGTCTACATTTTAAGTGAATCTAGTCTTAATATTTATGGGAACGCATTTCTCCGGCTGGATTTCTGCGTATAGATAGCCTGATGCTTACTAATAAAGGAGTCCTGGCAGTAGTCTGGTCCGGTTCATAACTGCGATCTCTGTTGCAGTCTGAACAATCCTTTGCAAATTTGTAATTTTGCAGGCTCATCCCCGGCCACCAGTATTCTGATTGTAATTCTTGTAGAGATTTCACGATCTCTTGGTGCCTTAGACCCAATCCCATGTGTGCGTCTTCTATCAAGAAGACTTTCCGGTTCGTGTTTGGAATTACTCTGTCCCCCACTCCAGGGATTTGAGCAAAAGGAACGGAGTTTGCATCAATTATGTATGTATTATTGAGTGGATAGTCGAGAGGTAATGATGCATAGTCACCTTTTAATGAGGCTTTTACCGCCAGCATGGTTTCTCAGTCTATGTGTTTTTAGAACGCTTTTTTGTGACTATGGGAGCCGGTTGAACCACTTCCGCTGTGGCTCTGTCAGCCAATTAATTCCTGCAACGTGAACGCCATCCCGTCGATGACTCCGTGTATGTATCACGTGAGTCTCTCGTAGTTCTTTCTTCAAAATAACTACTTGTTCCCATAGCTTTTTATGCTTTATTGTGGCACCTGTGTCATCTTTGTAATCTTTTTCGATCCATGTCTGCATGTCATTATTGTAAGACTTGACGCACAAATGCGAATCGCACACAATTAGTGTCGGGAATTCACGATCGGCATTTTCAAGTGCCATCTTTAAAGATCTTATTTCAGCTCGCTGAGCTGTACAGTTTGAGTGATTCAGTTTTTGTGATTATTGGTCTGAATTTACCAAAGCGCCAGTGACCTTTAACAATCGCGCACGCTGCGTTGTAGGATTTTTTTATCTACATCGTAGTGTTGTGCAAATCTGTCCATGTAGATTACACATGTGTACTGTTCGAGAGGCAGAATTTCGATTGGCAGAGGATATTCTTCGTCATATTCTAAATCTTCTAGTTTTTTCATTTTCGGGTCAAAAAAGTTTTCTGCAGCAAGATCATTTTCCCATTGTATCCCTTTTGGATCTAGTGCCACAGCATTCAGATTGCGTGGGCTTGTTAATGCCTCAAGGGCTGATTCTGCTGTTAAAACAGATATCCTCCTGCCTTGGTCTCTTTCTTTTGCTACAGCAGTTTGAACCGCTATTAGAATATTTTCAGTAGAACTGAATTTCATTTCAGCTTGTATGTACAAGTGAGATTTGTAAACTATTGGTACTGTTTCTCCCTCATTAGAGGTCAGGTACGTGAATACGCATCTTCCTGTTATGACTCGGATAACAAGGTTGGGTACGTTTTCACGTGTTTGCAATTTTGTTTTAGTTTACATGTCTGTAATGATCTTAAAATTTCTGTGTTTCTGAGTCCAATTGATTGGTTTGAAATCAGGTTTTATTAATTCATAGAGAGGTTTAACCTTCTCTGCATAATTTAGATGTATGTTCTTCCGAAATTCAGGAAACCTAGTATTGATTGTAAATTCTTCAGTGTTTTTGGAGCTTGGAGTACAGCACACTTCTCTAAGAAGTTGTCTGCAAGGCTTTTGCCTTCACTTGATAATTCATATCCTAAAAACAGGACAGTTAGGTTAGCAATTCGTGACTGTTCATTTGTGAGGTGCATGTTTCAATCACCCCCTGGTATTCAAGTTGATCTAAGATCTCCCTGACTTGCTTTTTAGTTTCTTGTTTAACTGGGTACTGCCTTTGTGCAGTGGGTTGATTTTTAAACTGGATTTTGTGAGGAGGAGCATCCTCATCCCATCCTACATGATTTTTATATAATGCAGGAGCTTGGGCCACTGCCCATTTTTTTGCAAATGTATCTTTTTTATGAATTGGAATATGATTTGAGAAGGCAGGCATAATCATTTCTTCGCCAAAAGGGCACTCCCTTACAAACTCTGGTGGCCAGTCTTTTTCTGCTAACAGGATGTCAGCCTTTCGAAAGGTTATCCCAAAAGAGACCCCTTACTTTTCTAGTTTTGTCCCCCTCTATACGCAATATTATTTCGTATAATTTATGGGGTTTGCTAACACTGGTGTCTGTAGTTTCCACCTGAATGTATTCATTTGTGTCCACTGTCTCCAGAAGATTCATCAGGATCTTGCGAGCTATGGTCACTTCTGCTGCGCTGTCTAGCATTGTCTGGGCCCACTCTCCGATTTTCAGTTGTGTCCTCAGTATTCTCGGCATGTTTTATTCTAATACTTGCTACCTTCTTTTTTGGAAATTGTAATTTTTTACTTTGGTGAGCAGGTTCCTTGTCTTTGGACTTGACGTGCTCTTCCTTGTGTTCTGACCGTCCTCTGCTTTCCGATTTCTGTGAAGAAGTCTGAAAAGATCGAGAGGGACGTGTATCAATATCTTGATATCTATCAGGTTTTCTCAATTTATCCCTATCTCTAAGGTTGTATCTTTTCTTAGAGGGCTCCCTCTGGGGAGACTTGTTTCCTCGGTCTGGAGATCTATCTCTCCGTTGAGGAGACCTTCCTCTGGACTGGAATCTTTTTTCTCTGGGAGTGGATTGTTTATTACCATCCCAACTCTTTTTTGGAGTGTTTAGATTATTTTTAATAAAGGTTTTTCAGGATTTTCAGTTAGTTGTGGTTTTATTGGTTTCCCACCCAAACTATCTCTTCCTAGTTCTTCATAAGATTTTTCTATGATTATGGCAAGTTCAAAAGGTTGTTCTGCTATATCTGTTTCTTTCAATTTCTGGCGGATCGCCACAGATGCTGCTTCTCCTTTTATGTTGGCCAATAATATAGCCGAGACCTGCTTGAAGTCTTTCAGTAATTTCATACCCAGAGTTAAAGCAGGTTCTGGACCGTATTCATTTTGAATCTGTCGTAGCACATCTGGTATTATCGCCATAGACGGAACACCATGTGTTTTTGGATATATTGAAGCAAAGACTGTGCCCCAAGTGTCACAGTCCTCCACATGTGGTGCGACCCCCATTGGAAGGCAGATAGTCAGAATTCTGTGTTTCTCATGAGGTATAGTATCAGGAAATACTGCCTCTGAGTGATTTTTTGTGCTAACCAGAATGAAATTTGTTCCCGTTTTGCGGGTATTTTGCCAATGGCTGATTGTATATTCTGTGGTGTGATTTTATTTGTGTTCCCCTGGTGAGGGGTGGTCTGTGGAATGACTTGCTGCGTGTTGTGTCCTCCTGAGGCGGAAGCCGGGAGGTTGTGCTGTGTGCCGCGAGTGTGTGGACCTCCTCAGAGCGCTAGCAACTTAAATCTTTCTGTGTAATTTTAAAATCTGCATTTCAGCATTTTTAACTGTGTAACGTAAGTGATTAACAACTTACTTAGGCAAGATCACCTTTATCTCAGGACACTCGTGGGCCCCTTCCCCGCAATAATTAGTGACAGTCCGGTGATACTCCCGTGATCAGCCGAGTTAGGCGCTGACACACTCTGACCTCACATCGGCCCTCGGATTAGAGCAGCGGCCATCTTGGGGGTAGGCTACACCTTCTGCGCTCTAGTCTCTAGCGCATAAAAGAGCATCTGTGGCAAGTGCGAGCCCTTGCTGCGTGTTGTGTCCTCCTGAGGCAGAAGCCGGGAGGTTGTGCTGTGTGCCGCGAGTGTGTGTGGACCTCCTCAGAGCGCTAGCAACTTAAATCTTTCTGTGTAATTTTAAAATCGGCATTTCGGCATTTTTAACTGTAACGTAAGTGATTAACAACTTACTTAGGCAAGCTCACCTTTATCTCAGGACACTCGTGGGCCCCTTCCCCGCAATAATTAGTGACAGTCCGGTGATACTGCCGTGATCAGCCGAGTTAGGTGCTGACACACTCGGACCTCACCTCGGCCCTCGGATTAGAGCAGCGGCCATCTTGGGGGTAGGCTACACCTTCTGCGCTCTAGTCTCTAGAGCATAAAAAAGGCGAGCATACCTCCGCGCAGCAGACGCGGTCAGCGGACGTGCCGTATCAGCGCCGGAGTGACGCCAGAGTCTAGCCCGTCTGTGCCCGTCAGCGCTAAGGAAGCGCCAGGGGCCAGAAACCCTGTGGGATCTGGCTCCCAATCAATTTGCTACGGTAGGGACACTTTACTCATGTTAAGACCTAAACTTTGTGCTTTCTCGCACTCAAGGCCATCTAACCTCATTATCTCCTCCTACCCGTGTATGCCCTGTAATTCTGAACAGGAACCAGGTAATCCCGTGACTCTATGTTCACTCTTACAGGAATCAGTCCGGCCCAACCCAGTAAAGAAAAATGTTACTCTCAAGGTGGGCTTAATTAATAGCCGCTCCTTGGTGAAACACTGCCTCGATATAGCTCAGACCTTGACAGACGACAAGTGGGACGTTCTTTTCCTGACGGAAACTTGGTTGGGTGATGAATCCAACCCTGCCTTGTGTCTGGCTATTCCCCTTAACTATAAAATTCTGTGCGCTAATAGGCAAAGTCACAATCCTGGAGGAGGCGTAGCCATAATCTATAGATCACAATGGACTATTTCTTCTTTTTCCTATGCCCAAATTGAATCTATAGAAGCACTACCATTCTGTAATAAATTGGCACCCAATATTACATGCTCAGGCCTTTTAGTATATCGCCCTCCTAAGTCCAAGGTATCTTTTCTTCCTGCTCTCTTGGACTTTGGGCTCCAGGCTACCTCCCGCTATGCGAATTTCACCCTGCTTGGCGATTTTAACCTCCATGCAGAGGTTACTTCTGATCTTCCCAGTCTTAATTTTCTCTCGACCTTAATGGGTGGTGGTTTAAACCAACTGGTTTCCCACCCTACCCATAAGGCTGGACATACACTCGATCTTATCTGCTCAAACCTGGCAGACATTTCCGTTAGTGAGCCCTACCCGGTGATCTGGTCTGATCACTTTTGTATCCCATTCTCTATCTGCCTGTCTCACCAAGCCAGACTGAGGGTACCGGCCAAGACGGCTGGCCGTAACTGGAGTAAGATCACTCCAGATAGTTTAGTCAAACATCTCCCTACTGCGGCCCCTAAAGATGCAACTGACCTGGACACCCGTCTGATTAATTTTAACAACTGGATTTCCTCTGCCATTGACTCTATAGCCACTATGAGGCCTATTAAAACCTTTCGAGATGCCCCCTCCGCTCCCTGGTATTCTGACGAACTACGCAAGTGCAAATCTGCTTGCAAACGTCTGGAACGACAATGGAGACATTCATACTCCCCAGATGGGAAACAGAAATACAAAACAGCCCTTAAAGAATACCGGAAGAAGATAATGGTCCATAAAAGAAAGCACTTAGAAGAGAAAATTAATCAAGCACAAGGCTCTACTAGGGAAATCTTTAATACAGTTAGAACTTTTACTGACCCTATGGCCCTCAAAAGTCAATCCCCGGTGTCCCAGTCCCTCTGCACCCGCCTCTCTGATTACTTCGAGGAAAAAATTGCAACCATCTAGGACACCTTTCCCTGCGGTATTAATCCAGATTCTGAAGAAAAACCCACAGATTATCCAGTATCTGTCCCTGTCTTCTCAGAATTTGAGATCACATCACTCTAGACCGCTCTATGGCAGAACTCTTAAAATGTAAGTCAGGTTCTCCACTTGACCCCTGGCCGGCCAAACAGTATAAAGCACTGGCCCCCCTCCTTAATCCCTTACTGAATAGCATCTGGAATGACTCACTTAGGACAGGCATATTTCCGGATTCCTGGAAACATGCCCAATTGGTTCCTATTCTAAAAAAAAACCAACGCAGACCCAGATGAACCAGCTAACTGCAGGCCCATCTCCCTGTTGCCGGCCCCAGCCAAGGTTCTTGAAAAGCTGGTCCATCAGCAATTAGCAGGCTATATTGAAACCAATGGCCTTTTCCATGATTCGCAACATGGATTCAGACCAGGCTGTAGTACTGAGTCTGCCTTAATAGAGATGGATGATTCCGTATGATGGAAGCTGGACGGGGGTTTGAGAGCGGTGTTGGTGCTGCTCGATCTTTCGGCAGCATTCGACACCGTCTCTCACCCCGTCCTGCTTGACCGCCTTCGATCTATAGGCATTCAAGGTAAGGCCTTGGACTGGCTATCTTCTTTTCTATCTAACCGGACACAGGCGGTGTTTACCTCCCCCTACACTTCTAATAGCCGTACGTTAAAGTGGGGAGTCCCTCAGGGCTCCTCACTGAGCCCCCTTTTGTTTAATGTTTATTTTTCCCCCCTGGCTGAGCTTATTGCTCAGTCATGAATTAAGGCATCTTCGTATGCTGATGACATTCAGCTTCTGTTTTCCTATGACACTCCTACCCAGACCACTTTTGACCCACTGATAGATTGTCTTCGAAACATCGCATGCTGGATGGATAACAATTTCCTTTGGATGAATGCAGGAAAAACGGAGGTTCTCTTTTTCCATCAACCTTCCCCTCTGGATTCAAACCTCTGGTGGCCACTGGATCTAAGTGCGGCGCCCTCCCCTAAGGAAACAGTAAAAAACCTGGGGATCAGATGGGACACTAACCTTTCCTTCCATAACCAAGTCCAGACGGTATCTGCCGCCTGTTTTTCAAAAATCAGGATGATCAAAAAATGTATAAACTTTCTCCCTAGTAACACCAGGAAAATCATTGTCCAGGCCTTAATAACATCCCACTTAGATTATGCCAATGGCCTGTATCTTGGACTTGCTTCTGGCCTCTGTCATCGGCTTCAGACAGTCCAGAATGCTGCAGTTCGGCTGGTCTGTGGCCTCTCTCTACGTGAGCACATCACGCCTCTTCGACGTAGGCTACATTGGTTGCCAGTCCAAAAAAGAGTAGAATTTAAAGCCCTCACCTTGGCTCACCGTGCAACCAAAAAAAAGGGCTCTGCGTATCTCTCTTCCAGCCTTCGCCCTTACAGCAATACCAGACATCGCCGATCCAACTCAAAAGGACTGCTGTCTACCCCTAGATTCAAAAAAGTTCGATCTGGGGTTAAAAGCTTCCAGGTATGTGCGACTTCTCAATGGAATAAACTCCCTATCTCTATTCGAATGATTCAGGAGGAGCTACTATTTCGCAAAGCACTAAAAACATTCCTCTTCTGCTAAACCCATTTGTGAAAGACTCAGCAAATATGCAAGAAGCGCCGGGACACCCCGTTGGGGTAGCTGCCCGCTATACAAAACACATTAAATAAATAAATACATTATTATTGCTGGTTGGACTGTTGAAGTCCGCATGACATATTGGACCAATTGTCTATGTATTTTAATTAGTAGTTTTAGCTGAGCTAAAAGTTCCCGGTCTGACATTTTATCAATGTCGGGATGTGGTGTGTAGCTGGCTAGAACCGGCCACGTGGCTCCTGGTCTACCTAGTGGACCGAGCCTGGTGATGTGATTTTGATGTTTTAGGGCGCCTTTAAACCAGAGCATGTGCTCTTGGTAAGTTAGTGGGATTTCAACGTCCTCAAAAGGAGCGTATTCATCCGGAGGTTCCTCTATTTTGTAATAGTGGAATTCGTGTGTTACAGCATGTGCTGCTGGAAATTGTATCCATGAATAGAATACCTCTGTCTGACGATATTCATGGGCCTCTACCACGAATATGACTGTACCACCTCGTGATGATACTCCATTTTCTATATGTTTTTTAGTTATAGTTCTTACATTTACCGGAATGATTATAGCAATCTGGTCATTGTCTTGGAGATTTGTGTCATCCGCTAGGAGTTGAGCTGCTAATCTAGCTTTCTCCCTTTCCTCTTCATTATCCGACATTTTAATGACAGGAAGTTTTGTTGCAGAGCAAATTTCAAGGAAACAAAGATTAGGTGCACAATATTTTGGAACACTGTATCCTTCAACGTTGACTAAACTAAAAACTATACATAGGAATCTCTTCCTACTAAGTTCCGGCGGATATTAACCTTTTCCCCACTCCAGACGTCTTTTGGAGTTTTTACGGGAAAAGGGGTCTGTGTGAAAAAGCACAACTGAGTTACTCTAATGTCTTGCGTTAGATTATCGCCTTACCAAACGTTGGGCGCCATGTAGTGTAGTTCCTATATTCCCAATAGGCTCTGCGCATTGGAATAACATAAACAGCAGTTAAGACGTAGGACTGAGGTCATCTAGGTCTCTACTGACTATGTTAGACTTAATTAGTTTTTGCTAGCTAGCTCAGAGGTCACTAGAAACTCTCTCGAATGTTCAGGAAAGAGTCAACTCTCCTGATTTAGATAAGAAGGGATTGGTTTCTGACAACCGCATAAACATGACAACTTTGCTCCCTCAGAATAAAGAGTGTATCTCTAGAGTCGTGTGAAAACAATAGACCGCTATTTCACTCAGTCAATCGTGCATACTTAGTTTCACCAGAGTGCAGAGAAATAGAGAGATGGGCGTTTTCAATAAAAGGTGTTATTTATTGAGCAGTCTTCTTTCTCATGCAAGAGAAATGAATTGCCACAATTGCAATACTTATCATGAAGTAAAGTGCGCACAGTAAAAGTAGTATTATGAAATAATACTGTAAAAGCATTGATATGGTTTCTTAGCCACATGATACTTTAAAATGGATAAAATATATACATACATAAAAACATTGACTAACACACTCAACTGGTGCTTCTAAGATACGCCAACCCCGGTGTACCTGACCTAATCCTAATACGTGGGAAGGAGTAAGTAAGTTGCAGTTTAAGTTAAGTTGGTTTTTTGCCAAGGAATCTGAATCAAGAATTCTCTTAAGGATTTAGTCAGCTCCGTACCTTGGTAATAGAATGTAGGAGGTCTTGTCTCTCTCTCTCAGGACTTGATCTCCCAGCAACCCGCAAGGGTGACTGGAAACACCGGAGCTGGAATTTTCTCGGCTGGAGAAAAAGACAGCGTCTTTCTCAGTGCGTCAAAAGGGAGGGGCGGCTTCCTTCGGCTCTCGCATCAGCTGGGCTTCGGGTAAGTAGATAGCCGCTCTGCTCTGCTCCAAACCACCGTGTGTTTGCTTAAGGCAACGTTGGTATATTTATACCTGAAAGGTGCCGGGTTTGACGTAAAGGTTGGACATAAGACGTCACTAAGAACTAACAGTTCTTTCTGGACTCAAGGAGTTCTTGTGCAAATCAAAACAAAAGCAGGGGGAATTCCCGGGCTGCTGGAGGCTTGGTTTGTTTGTTTAAAGAACGCGTTGTACTTTCTAGGAGTCTAGGGGAGTAGCCTTGCCATATTTGGACTGCATTGGCTATTACTAAATATGGATATGATTCTTATGCCTTTATAAGGATATTATTTATTGTAACCACATAAGGGCATAAATCGGGAATATTGAATTAGGGTCCTAGATAGAAACACAATACATCCATCCTTCATCCATCCACCCTTTCATCCATCCATCCACCCATCATTCATCCACCCACTTTTCCACACATCCATCCATCCATCATTCAGCCATGCAACCTTTTATCCATCCATACAACCATCCTTCTTCCATCTACCGTTTCATCCTTCCTTCCATCCATCCTTCATCCATCCATCCACCCTTTCATCCATCCACTCATCATTCATCCACCCACCTTTTCACATATCCTTCCTTCATCCATCCACCCTTTCATCCTTACATCCATACATTCATCCTTCATCCATCCACCCTTTCAGCCATACATCCATCCTTCGTCCACCCACCCTTTCATCCATCCACCCATCATTCATCCACCCACTTTTTCACACATCCATCCATCCACCCATCATGATCCATGCAACCTTTTATCCATCCATACATCCAGCCTTCATCCATCTACCGTTTCATCCTTCCTTCCATCCATACATCCTTCATCTATCCACCCTTTCATCCATCCATTCACCCATCATTCATCCACCCACTTTTTCCACACATCCATCCATCCTTCATCCATGCAACCTTGTATCTATCCATCCATACACCCATCCTTCATCCATCTACCGCTTCATTCTTCCTTCCATCCACCCTTTCATCCATCCACTCATCATTCATCCACCCATTTTTTCACATATCCATCCATCCATCCTTTATCCACCCACCCTTTCATCCTTACATTCATCCTTCATCCATCCACCCTTTCATCCATCATTCATCCACCCACCTTTTCACACATACATCCATCCATCATGATCCATGCAACCTTTTATCCATTCATACATCCATCCTGGGTGGGGTGTCAGTATCTCTCTGCGTCTTCTTCCTTCTTCCTCTCTCATGGGAGGGCATCTCTGTGCCTCCCTGCTGGGGGTGGGTTGGGGTGGAGGGGGCAGATAGGCTGTAACAACATCTCACCTGAAGAACAGACTCTCAGGCACATTTCTCCCGCACAGGCGCCAGGTATGGGGGTTCGTGCTTTGTGCTTTACAGGCGGGACCCACAGCTCCAGGCACGCAACGTCCATTGAACTCAAAGGGCTACAGCCTCCTCCCCCAGCCACCCTCCCCTTCCCCCCATCCCTTCTCCTCCTTGTGTATGTGAGCAGGGCTTAAACACCTTCAGGGACACACACAAAGCCGCACCCGAGTACTTCACAGGTCTTTAAAAGACCTTTTACTTGTTAATGAGGCTTTGTTGTTTTTCACCCCTCGTTGTGAATTAGGGCTCCGCCCGACGCCACTAAGGCAAACTGACAATCTGCTACCCCCTTCCCAGGGCTCCACGCCCCCCCTGGGGTCGCGCCCCACAGATTGAAGACCCTTGAGGTAGGGCCTGGCCATGTGGTGGGGGTCAAGGCTCAAGGGGCCATTTTGGAGCCAGGCAGTGTGCTCCGGCCTGCACCCAGTTTGCCTTGCTTTCATCCATTATGCCCAGCGGTACTCAGTGGTGCATGGACCAAGTCTTTCTGTGGGGTGTCTTGAATTTAAACATCATTGAGGGCATGGATGGCATTGGATTGTGGTGATTTTTGTGTGTTTTTCGACTTTTTGGGGTGTTTAACTAATGTTCCTCTGGCTTCCATTGCTTTTAGGTGCACAAGAGAACCACCAGTGCCAGGAAGAAGTCCTGCAGCGGTGTGTGCAGCACAACGTCACATGACGTCACGTGTGGCCACAGACAAGACAACTCTGCAACTCGTGCAACTGCAGCCTGCTGTTCTGACATCTGAAGAAGATGGGCCCAAAGAAAGGTGGCCATAGCGCCTCAGCGAAAAAAGTTGCCAGTGCCACTGCCAGTAAGAAGGAGCAGAAGAAGCAAGTGGCACCACCTACCAAGGAGACTGGTGTGCCCACCGACACCTTTTTTGGGAAAAAAACCTACGCCTGCAGCAGCAGCTGTCTGCCGGGGACCAAGCTGGAAGCAGCACCTCCGCTTCATTGGGCTCAGTGCCACCACGCCAAGTTAGGTCCAAGACCATGAGTGCTGCTGATGCAGCCACTTTGGTTGTTCAATCACCATCGACCAGTGATGTTGGCTCATCACAAGAAAGTACCAACCAATCAACGCCGGGTGTAACTCAGCTGACGAGTGCTCAACAACCACAGCCGCAACGACAACCACAGGTGCAACTAGTACAAGCGCAAGTACATGGGCAAGGAGAGGCGCAAGGAGAGGCACAAGTAGAGGCGCAAGGAGAGGCACATGGAAAGGTGCATGGAGAGGTGCAACTAGAGGTTCATGGAGCGGCACAACTGCCTACAACGCTTTTTCCTCCAGAAGTAGGGGCACATCAGGAAATTGATATTCAAGCGGAGGTATCATCTGAGGAAGCCACTCCTCCTGATGATGATCCATTGTCTTCCAGATCCCCAGCAAGAAAAAGGTCAAGGAGGGCTATTTATTTTTATTTATTTATAGCATTTGTAAAGCGCTCTGCAACCCTAGGGGCATCCTGGCGCTATGTACATATAGCTGACAACACTGTGCATCATGGGCAGAAAGGATATCTTTTGATTCTTGGTATTTAGATTTTAGGGGGTTAGATTTTAGGGAAGAGCCATGTTTTCACCTTTTTTCGGAAGGCCATCAGTTCATCTGTTTTCCTGATGTCAATAGGTAGTCTATTCCACAGATGAGCTGCCGCTATGCTGAAGGCTCTGCCACCACAGGTGGCTTTCCTGATCCTGGGTATGCTGATGAGATTGGAAGAAGAGGATCGGAGGGACCGAGTGGGTTCGTACCACTTAAATTTGTTTTGAAGTGGTCGAGGGCCCATCCCATGCACTGCCTTAAAGACAGTGCATAGGGATTTAAAAAGGATCCTCTGGTGTACAGGCAGCCAGTGTAAATCGGCCAAAGCGATGGTAGTAGAGGATCTCCGCCCTCGGGATAGTGCCAATTTTGCTGCAGCCGCCTGGATGCTCTGAAGTCTGGAAATCAGGTAGGCAGGGGATTCCAGTAGCAGAGCATTACAGTAGTCCAGGCGGCTGAGAATGGTACTCCTAACTATAGTGGCTCTAACCTGTGCTGGCAGAAGGGGCAGCAACTTTCGAAGTCCTCGCATTAAGGCGAAACAGCTACTCACCTGTTTATTGACATTTGTCTCTAGACTCAGACTGTCATTGAAACTGACTCCAAGGTTTCTCACTGATTTCACTGGGGTTAAAGACTCACCTGGCTCCAGAGGCCAGAAGTCTGTAGGTAGACTTCTAGTGATTTTACCTACTTTGCAATGCATTATTTCGGTTTTGTCACTATTAAATTGTAATGAGTTCTGGTTTAGCCAGGATGTCATTTCCAACATACAGGTGTGGAAGGTCTCAAGTGAGTCTGCATGGGCACCATCAAGAGAAATCATCAGCTGCGTGTCATCTGCATAGTTGATCACGCTAATGCCGTGAGACTTGATGATGCCCATCAGGGGTTGCATATATATGTTGAAGAGTATCAGGCTAATTGCAGACCCCTGTGGGACCCCATGTGGAACTTTAACAAACTCTGACTGGTACGGAGGAATTGCTACTGCCTGCCATCTGTCCGTCAGATAGGAGTGAAGCCAGTCAAGCGCAACTCCCCCAACTCCAATGCTCTTCAGTCTTGTCAGCAGAATGTCGTGACTCACCGTATCGAATGCGGCGGACAGGTCCAGCAAAATTAAGATTGCTGATTCTCCCATGTCCGCCCTCATTCGTAGGTCGTCCAGAACCGTCAGCAAAGCTGACTCGGTTCCATGAGCTGGTCTGAAGCCGAATTGCTCCTCTTCAAGGATGTTGTTGGTTTCCAGGAAGAGGGCTAGTGACCTGCTGACCAACCGCTCCATGATCTTAACTGGGTATGGCAGGAGCGATATAGGTCGATAGTTTTTATGGCAGTTTGGGTCCAGATTTGATTTCTTCAGTAGGGGAGTGACAACTGCCAATTTCCAGTCTTTTGGTACAGTGCCTGTGTTAAGAGATTGATCACACAGCTGTCGCAGTACTGGGAAGAGTTCGTCCCCGAACTCCTTTACTATTTTATGAGGTAGAGGGTCCAAAGGGGATCCTGATGTTATATTAAGGGCTGTCATTGTAAATTCTTGTTCTGTCGGGGCCTCAAGGTTCTCCAAGATGGCCTTTGGAGTGGGGCGTCTTACATTTCCCACGCTCTTCTCCCTATTCTCGGTGTTATTATTATACTGCACTAGAGGAATGGAGATATCCTTCATACCCTCGATGATTTTGGTAATTTTTTCCTGGAAGAATGATGCTAGGCCATCGCATAATTCTTGTGAGGGCTTGATTTGGCTTTTTGCACATTCAGGGTTAGACAGCTCTTTGACTATCCTGAAGGTGTCACGAGATTTGTTGGAGCTGTTTAATATTAGGTCTGCGAAGTAGTTTGCTTTGGCTATAATGATCTCTTTCTTATACTGCACAATTGTCTGCCTCCAGATCAATTTCTCCTGTTCTAGATAATCTTTCCTCCAATGCCTCTCCGCCTTTTTACAGGCATTTTTCAGTTCTTTCAGTTTGTCCGTATACCAGGGGGCGGAGGGTTTTCCTCTTTTTCTAATTGCTTTCAATGGTGCAATATCGTCAAGTTTCCTGGTTACCTCCTTACATAGTAGATGATAATTTGTGGTGATATCGTTCTCTAGATCAAACGAGTTCCCCACTTGGTGGAAGTCGAGCTTCCCTTCCTCTTTCCTTTTTAGCAGACCCTTCCAGTCACGGCTAATGAAAGTCCTAGTCTGCGTGTCTGTTGGTCCTGTATTAATCAAGGTATGAATGTTAAATAGTAGAAGATGGTGGTCTGACCAGTCTACAGGTAGTGTTGTTCCCATAGTAACGAGGTCCTCTGCCGCGAATATTAAGTCCAGTATATTTCCTTGCCTATGTGTAGGGGTGGTTATCCATTGTTTCAGACCTAAGTTATTACAGGATTGTGTAATATTATAATAGGCCGTGTGTAGTTGGTCGTTATCCCACAGGTTAAAATCTCCCAATACCAGCAGTCTGCTGTGTGAGATTGACATGTTATTAATCACAGTGATCAGTTCCTGCTGTTGCATTGCATTGATGTGCGCCGGTGTTCTATAGCAGATTAAACCCGTGAGGCAATGGCCTGAATCGTGTCTGATCGATATCCCGAGAACTTCGGCACATGAGACCATATCGACATCCAGTTTTACAATATTTAGCTCTTCCCTGAAGATAATTCCTATTCCTCCCCCTTGTCCCGTAGTCCTGGGTTTATGAACGATCTTATATCCTATCGGACATGCCGGCCCTAGCTCTGATTCCATTCCCACCACCGTCCATGTCTCGGTTACGAATAGAATATCCAGGTTGTTGGATTCGATCAGTAGCTGTATTTCAGTGGCATGTTTCGGGAGGGATCTGACATTTAATAATCCACTGATTAATTCTCCCTTAGTAGAGTGCTTATATTCAGCATCCTTTAACGGAAAATGCCTATTGCCGGCGATCAGATCCGGTTTGGATAAAGATACAAGTGGGAGGGGATTAATGTGTGGCAGACGTCCTAGGCAGTTGGGGCAGAGGTTCTTATCCTCAGATATTATGTTAGGGGTTAGGCAAGGGCAGATAGCTCTGCCAGCCAGTGGATCCAGCAGCATCAGTGCTTCCCTACTATATCTATATGCCTCGAGGTCCGGAGACGTTCGGGCAGGGGGGGTTGCCCTGAGCTCGGTCTCGGCGCGGACGAGCGCAGACGAGCTTGCCTTAAGCGCGCCCGCGTCAGCATTCTGCCGCTGTGCGGGGAAAAAGTGCCTTAAATCTTTTTAAAATACACAATAATACACAAGTTACACAAGTTTAAAATCACAAGTGTCCCTGCTCCCGGGCTACTACTACTACTACTACTACTACAAGTTCTTCTTCAAGCCCCCTTCAATCTGATGACCTTGATCCTGATTGGAACCCACAAATGCAGTCTGAGAGTGAGGAACGCCATGAGCCGACAAAGGTAGCTAAGTCTAAAAGGAAGGTTCCCGCAAGACTTCGACTTATGGGTGATGAGGACGAACAAGAAGTGGTGTCTTCTGCTGCTGATGAACAGTCTGACGACGACCCAGTCATCAGACGTCACTCTAGCCCCAGCGGGCATGCAGCAGACAGACATTTTGACCCTATCCCGAATGGCTGCTGAGCGGGATATGGGCGGCGTGGCACTGGTACCATCACCAACGCAGTTAACTACAACACCAACACGACCTACAGCTTCCATCTTTTTTAGTCAGAAGGGCCGGCAGGGACCTCCATCCAGCTCGACCTCCATTACCTCAAGTAGTGGTGCTGTAAGTGAACAACAGAAACAAATTCAGCCACGCCCATCCTCCACTTCATCTGGCATTGAAAGTCAAAGTAGCACCTCCACCACCAGCAGACATCTCCAGTCCCCCAGTTTGGGACTTATTTACTGTTAGCGAAAAGGCGGAAAACATGGTCGTTTGATCGGTTTGTAAAGTATTAGTTAGTCGGGGTAAGCTTGGTACCAACTATGGTACCGGAGGCCAGAGAGGTCATCTCAAAAAACACCACACTATCCAGTTGTATGCGCACCTAAGAAACATCCAGGAAGCCCAAAGTAGAACTGATCCAAATGTATCCATTCACATTGCATCTGATGCTGATGAGGGGCTGATTGTGCAGGGGGGAAGTCAAGAACCGACCGTCATTTTTTCTGGTACACCCAGTACCCCTGGCAGCAGCACTGCAGTGGTAGCGCCCACACCCTCTACCCCTGCAACATGTATGAGGCACACAGAGTCTGGGACAGACACCAATGCAAAAAAGTACATCAATGAGCCTAACTGGTTTGAAGTCTGCATCATCATCATAATCATCGTCACGTAAAACGGTCCAGCCCACCATTAGAAGCATGTTTTGGTCGGAGGCGCCATTTGAACGCAACCACCCTATGGTACGTCTGTATAACGCAAAGCTGGCTAAAATGCTAGCGCTGGACCTTCTCCCTTTTTCTTTCGTGGAAGGGATGGGTTTTCTAGAATTTGTGGCAACAGTCTGCCCTAAATGGAAGGTTCCTAGCCGGTCCTATTTTGCCAGAGTTGCGGTTCCAGCACTACATCAAGATGTGCTGGAGGTGATTGGGGCCGCTTTGCAGAAGAATGCTGTTCACACTATCCACTTGACAACACACATGTGGACCAGTTGCCAAGCCCTTGATTACATGTGCATCACTGCACACTGGGTCTCTTTTGCAGGGGTTAGAGACAAGACAAATCCAGGTGTTGACCCGGACACAGTTTTTCAAGCTACTCGGAAACATGCAACATTAGCCATGTTTGCCAGGAAGAAAACTCATACTGCACCTAACCTTTTGGACGAGTTTGATAGGAAGGTCTCTGAATGGCTGCATCCACGAAATCGCACAGTTGGTTATGTTTCCACGGATAATGGCAGTAATATAGTTAAGGCCATGCATCAAGGTGGCTATTTCAGAGTGCCGTGTTTGGCGCACAGTATTAACATCGTGGTGCAAGATTACTTGAAAAAAGAAAACACAGTCATCAAGTTACTGACCACCTGCCTAAGAATCTGCACACATTTCAGCCATTCTTTTAAGGCCCGGAAGGAGTTGAGGAGCATTCAACATGAACGTAGACTGCCAGTCAAAGGACTCATCCAGGAGGTGGCAACACGTTGGAACTCAACCTTTTACATGCTTGAGCGTCTGTCTGAGCAGTGGGGGGTAATAAATGATTATGTCTATAAACTGGGTTCTACTATGAAAGACATGAGGCTAGAGTTGGAAGAATGGAAGCTAATTGCAAGCCTGACAGACATGCTTCGTCCTTTGAGGTCTTCACGCGTGTAGTCAGCAGGGCGGACTGTTCTTTGGGCAAAGCTATCTCATTGTAGGTCATGCTAGAGCACCAAATGAAGGCGGTGTCTTCAACGTTCCGAGATGATGCTGAAAAGCAAGACGCATATCAGTTGGCGGAGAGGTTATTAAGCCGCCTAGTTGGCAATGAAAGGCTTAAAAACATTCATACAGAACAACATTACATTTGTGCCACTATTCTGGATCCACAGTACAAAAAGGCAGTGGCCAGCAAAGCATTCATTCCTTTTGATGAAGCAGATGTTTCAAAGTACAAACATTGGCTAGCTGTGTCAGCCACTTGGTTAGAAAAAGAGCGGCAGAAAATTCAAGGAGCTGGGAGAAGTACAACTGAATCAGCAGGCCATCCGGCGTCAAGTTCCACTTCTGAATCTGTGGCCGAAGGGAGTCACTTTCTCTCACAGCCGTTAACGACACCAGCAGCAACCGTATCATCACCCTCACCTGCACCAGGCCCACCCATGATATTGTCGGAAGCGGATTGGCTAACTCATCAAGGGTTTGCTCGTTCCAGTGCTGCAAAGGCCACATATGGTACGCAAAGTGAAGCAACCGTGGAGAACCTTGAGTCGATGGTGCAGGCCTATCTGGATGAGCCAACAGAGGTCTTTGTTAATCAGAACCCATTTCTGTATTGGCATAGGAAAAGGCCTCTATGGCCACTGATCACCAACCTGGCTCTAAATTATTTGTCTTGCCCACTCGCAAGCGTGTCTTCTGAACGTGTTTTCAGTGCTGCTGGTGACATTGTAACTTGAAAAAGGACCCTCCTCTCACCCAAAAATGTGGAGAGGTTAACACTGGTGGTATGAAGTGGATTCATCTTGATCAGATTACAAAATACGTGAATGCACGCTGGAAGAAGAGGACACCGACTTAGGTGACGGAAGTTCTTCTCTGTTAGCTGACCTACTCCTGTCTCAATTCATAGTTTCAGGACGAGCTCTACTTCCCCGACACCGAGGCCTGAAAATGACTTCCTTTTTTTTCCGTCCTTATTCACTTTTATTCCTGTGTGTCTTTCTTTGTTTTGCAACTTTTACCACAACAAAACTCACAACAAGTCCATCAGCAGCACTGTCTTCATCTTATTTTCCTTATTGATTTGAAGGTGCCGCAGTCTGCATTCCTGAGGTTCACAAGTTCACAATTCAATCATGCTCCTCTAACCTCCTCCTCCAGACTCCACCAATCCATTTCCCTCAAGGCAGATGGATTACGAAGAAATGAATAAAAAAAACTTTGTTTTCATAGACAAGTCCCCCCAAGTGGGACAGAAATTACTGACTGACTACATGCTTGCTGATTGCGGACAAGAGTTGCTTCTGAAATTGACAGGAGAGGCTGCCATGTGGGCCCTCACTTTCCGAAGAAGATGCGGAAAAAAAGTAGAACAGGTAATGAATAATTGAGAAGATGGCATGCAGTGGACAGCAATGGCTGTCTGGCTCTGATGAAACTAATTGCTGTTTGTTTTTTGTGCATGAAATGAATCATATGTCTTGTCTTAGTTATTATTTAATCTTTTACACAGTAATTGTAACTCATGTCAACTACTCTGTTTTTTTTTACCTTGTTAAATTCAAATTGTACTTCAAATTCAGGGGCCACTATGTTGCATTTTACAATATCAACAACGTGGGCACACAGCTTGTGTGCACATCCCAGCGATGGGCACTCCCTCTGGTTCGCCGTATAAGACAGACTCCTTTATATTTATGAATCAATTTATTATTGTTTCAATTGAATTTCAATGAATATAGATTCAGTTCATCACATTCATTTCAATTTTTATATGCTTCAAATCTTTTCAACAACTAGGCGCTGTCGACAATGGTGCTCCAATGCATTTCGGGCTGGAGTCGCCCTTTCTCAAGGAGCTCTGAAAATAAGAACGGCAGTCATTTGCATCTTAGTTCAACGATGTAACAACTCACATAGTAAATTCAATGTTTACACATGAATGGTACACTCTAAATAAACCAAATGTGTTTTACAATCATCCATAAACCGTGATGGAAAGCCGTGTGTCATGTGCTCAGGTGACATAAGAGTATTACGCATGGTTTATCAATGGCGGATACGTGAAATGTGAAAGGGTTGTGTGATCATGCCGGGGGTGGGAAGAACCTGAATTAAAAAGATGCTCACGTAATTTGACAGTCAACTTCACTAATCGTGGAAGCTGAAAAAATGCAGTTGAATCGGAGTTAGTATAATGATCGTGATTTATAGCGGCAAAGCGTTAATGTCCGCCTTGGTGGGGAATGAAACTTACCGAAGAGTTTCAAAGCGGGTACATGGAAGTCTCCATCATGTTCGGCTGGCTTCGACTAGCAGTGCTGGCGCGTACGTGCTTACCATGCACGTTTGTGTAAACATAGGGGAAGGACTTCTGTTTAACGATACATCATGAGCATAAACGAAGGACTAGTGGCCAAAGTTTAGATGTTGGCCATCTTGAAACGGGGGATAATAAAGAGGATGAATAATAAAGGAATACCGATGTTGGAAGAGCGAAAATGTTTGGAAAAGTGTGTGTTCGGTGGGAAAAAAGGAGTGTATATTTTGGGCTCAATAGAACATGATAAACAATAGTAGCATGATTATATATAACATGTAACATTTAGAGTCATATAAACAAACAATGTACAGTAGCACAAGAGTTTTTGTGTCCATATGTACCATGTCAGGTACTTATAAAAAAACAACTTCGTTCGATACGGTCATTAAGACCGAATGGTTTCAGCGACTGCAAACGGTAAATCCAAGCGGTTTCTTTTTGTAGAAGCATTTTGTTATTGTCTCTTCCTTCTTTTTTTTGGATCATTTCCAACACCATGAATTTCAGTTGTGCTACATTGTGCTTATGTTCCATGAAATGCATGGCCACGCTGGATCTTTCTTGTTTTGTCCTTATGTTTGACTTGTGTTCGTTCAAGCGGGTTTTGATTTTTCTTTCTGTTTTTCCTATATAGATCTTCCCGCATGGGCATTTCAGTAAATAGATTAAGTTGGACGAGTCACATGTTGCGTTTACATTAATTTTGATTTCTGTGCCCTTCATTGGATGGTTTATTTTATTGCCTTTAATGATGTTGTTACAACTATTACAGTTGAGGCAAGGTCTGGTGCCTTTATATGTAGTTTGTTGCGGTGTGTCTCTTGATAAGATTTCTCTCAAATTATTGGCTCTGGTGTATGCGAAGATTGGTGGGTCTTTGAAAAGATCTTTGACATCCGGTTCTGACGATAGGATTCTCCAATGTCCCAGTATGATGTTTTTGTACCTTCCACTGAGTGTGGAGTATTTGGATACTATCACCATCCTTGTATCTTTATTTTTTGTAACTCTAGTGAGTGCCTTTTCACGTGAGATCACAGAGACCATGTTCATGGCTTCATTTACTACTTCAGGTGGATAACCTCTTTCAATGAATCTTGAGTTCATTTCAGTCAATCGTTTAACGCAAACTTCTGGGTTTGAGACGATGCGTTTCACTCGTAACATTTGGCTAAAAGGTAAATGACGTTTGAGTGTGTTCTGGTGAAAGCTGGAATAATACAGTGTGTTATTACGATCTGTCGTCTTCCTAAAGAGGTCAGTTTCCAGACCTGTGAGGGACCTTGTGATGGATACATCCAGAAAATTTATTGTTTGTTCATTCATAGTCCATGTAAGTTGAATTTGTTGGTCTTTGGTATTGAGTGTATTCAGTTCATTCTCTAGCTGATTCTTCGTTCCGTTCCAGATGAAAAATAAATCATCGATGTAACGTGTGTACATGAGCAAGTTGTTTGTCCATTCAGGATTGTCATAGATGTAAGCTTGTTCGAAATTTGCCATATATATATTTGCATACGTCGGTGCGGCGCAATTGCCCATGGACATGCCCGACAACTGTTGGAACCATTGATCGTTGTGAGTGAAATAGCTATGGTATAGCGTAAAAATCATAAGTTCCATGAGTAGGACTTGCATAGGTTCTACGATATCGCTGTTTAGCAGGTTTTTTTCTACTGCGTCAATTCCTCCACCATGTGGGATAGACGTGTATAAGCTTTTCACGTCTGCTGTGCAGAGTATCAGGTTGTCATTTTCATTGATTTTGACTTCTGAGAGTTTAAGTAAAAACTCAGTAGTATCTTTCACGTAGCTTTTTAAATTCTTGACAAAAGGTTGAAGGTAACGATCAAGGAATTTTCCTACGGGCTCATGGAGAGACCCCTTGGTAGAGACTATCGGCCTCATCGGTGGATCCATCAGACATTTGTGGATTTTAGGCAGTATCGTAATCGTTGGGCTTTTTGGGTATTCAACCAATAAAAACTTTTTGGTACGTTCATCGATTGTTTCCTGTTCAAGTGCTTTGGTGACAATGGCGACTAATGTGGCTTTGTATTGGCTGGTAGGATTGGATTCCAATGTCATGTGTCAGGATCCGAAATGTGTTCAAGCATTTTAGCCTCATACATGCTGGAATTGATAACGACGAGTGCGCCGCCTTTGTCTGCTTTTATGCATTTGATTGCTTTGTTATCAGCAATTTTTCTTAACGTACCATAATCTTTATGTGTGATGTTTTTCCTATTGGTTTTTTTGTTGAAATTAATTTTCTCCAAATCCTGTTTAACTAATGTCTCGAAGGTGTCAATACTTTTGTGGCTGGTTGGTGGCATGTAGGAGCTGGATGGACGTAAACCACAAAGTTGATCAGGTTTTTTTTCCGCTACCGGTGGAAGTACATTTTCAAAAAAATGGCGTAGCCTCAATTTACGTGTTAATTTGAAGGTGCTTGTCTCCAATTCCAGGTGGTTGGTGAAAGTGGTTGGAATGAATGATGTACCTTTTTGTAAAAGGTTGATTTCGTAGTTTGACAGTTTAGTATCTGAAATGTTAATTACTAGCGATTCCCTTTCTTTCTGTTGTCCTTCTTGACACTTCTTGTGGTTGGTGCTTCTTTGTCCTTTTCTCTTACTCCGCCTGGGTCGTCGGTTTCTTGTGGGCCTCCCCCTAAAAAAGGACCAGATGTTCATGCATTTTCCTCTGGTTGATTTGTTGTATGTTCTCTATTCCTGTTCTCATCAAATGTTTTTTTTTTTCGGTGGACGGTTAGACACGTCACTTCCAGATGAGGATGTGTCTGTGTGTTGGCTGAATGGTTTATTGCGACGACGTTGTGCATATATGTCAGCCCAGGTGTATACCTCATCTAATTTGTAATCGAGCGTGTCGCGTCGAAATTTTCTAATTTTCCGGTCGTTGATGTCTTTAGTGTGTTTCTCTAGTTGTGTTTTCACATCCTCTAGCATTTGAGATAGTTCTTTCGATGTGGTAAATCCTTTCAATTCGTTTTCCACTTCACTGATTTCATGTGTCAATTCTGTGAGGATTGTGGACAATTCCTCTATGATGAGAAGGATTAAGTCGAGGCTGCATTTGTTCAAAATAGCATTCCATTTGGTTTGGAAACTTTTTGAATTCTTACAAAGGGAAGGCTTAAGCGCGATTCTTAGTCCACGAGGAATGCGTAAGGCTTGATGATATTTAATTAGTGTTTTGGCGTGTAGTTGTTGGTTGATCCTGCGTTTTGATAAGTAAAGAAGATGTTTGACACACTGTTCTCTTGTGCGACTGGTGGTTTCTTGTGATAAGTCATCACTTATTAGAGCATAGATGCGTTCTTTCTCTTCATCTCCATATGCCAAGAGGCTAGCTCTAGCTTCTGTTGATTTAGAAATTTCCTCGTATTGCATTGTTGGATTTCGATGCGTGCTACCGCCTTGAGGGCGGAAAATTAATTATGGAAAAAAACAGTAAATGCGGTGCACAGCAAGTTAATGTGGTCGTTTGTAAAAATGGTAGTTTGGGTTCTTTATATAAGGGTGCTCCTGCTGGTGGCGTAACCGTCCGTTTACGCCGATAGTGAACTCAACAACGTGGGCACACAGCTTGTGTGCACATCCCAGCGATGGGCACTCCCTCTGGTTCGTCGTATAAGACAGACTACTTTATATTTATGAATCAATTTATTATTGTTTCAATTGAATTTCAATGAATATAGATTCAGTTCATCACACATACTTCCACCGGTAGCGAAAAAAAAACCTGATCAACTTTGTGGTTTACGTCCATCCAGCTCCTACATGCCACCAACCAGCCACAAAAGTATTGACACCTTCGAGACATTAGTTAAACAGGATTTGGAGAAAATTAATTTCAACAAAAAATCCAATAGGAAAAACATCACACATAAAGATTATGGTACGTTAAGAAAAATTGCTGATAACAAAGCAATCAAATGCATAAAAGCAGACAAAGGCGGCGCACTCGTCGTTATCAATTCCAGCATGTATGAGGCTAAAATGCTTGAACACATTTCGGATCCTGACACATATATGACATTGGAATCCAATCCTACCAGCCTATACAAAGCCACATTAGTCGCCATTGTCACCAAAGCACTTGAAAAAGAAACAATCGATGAACGTACCAAAAAGTTTTTATTGGTTAAATACCCAAAAAGCCCAACGATTACGATACTGCCTAAAATCCACAAATGTCTGATGGATCCACCGATGAGGCCGATAGTCTCTACCAAGGGGTCTCTCCATGAGCCCGTAGGAAAATTCCTTGATCGTTACCTTCAACCTTTTGTCAAGAATTTAAAAAGCTACGTGAAAGATACTACTGAGTTTTTACTTAAACTCTCAGAAGTCAAAATCAATGAAATTGACAACCTGATACTCTGCACAGCAGACGTGAAAAGCTTATACACGTCTATCCCACATGGTGGAGGAATTGACGCAGTGGAAAAAATCCTGCTAAACAGCGATATCCCAGAACCTATGCAAGTCCTACTCATGGAACTTATGATTTTTACGCTATACCATAGCTATTTCACTCACAACGATCAATGGTTCCAACAGTTGTCGGGCATGTCCATGGGCAATTGCGCCGCACCGACGTATGCAAATATATATATGGCAAATTTCGAACAAGCTTACATCTATGACAATCCTGAATGGACAAACAACTTGCTCATGTGCACACGTTACATCGATGATTTATTTTTCATCTGGAACGGAACGAAGAATCAGCTAGAGAATGAACTGAATACACTCAATACCAAAGACCAACAAATTCAACTTACATGGACTATGAATGAACAAACAATCAATTTTCTGGATGTATCCATCACAAGGTCCCTCACAGGTCTGGAAACTGACCTCTTTAGGAAGACGACAGATCATAATAACACACTGTATTATTCCAGCTTTCACCAGAACACACTCAAACGTCATTTACCTTTTAGCCAAATGTTGCGAGTGAAACGCATCGTCTCAAACCCAGAAGTTTGCGTTAAACGATTGACTGAAATGAACTCAAGATTCATTGAAAGAGGTTATCCACCTGAAGTAGTAAATGAAGCCATGAACAAGGTCTCTGTGATCTCACGTGAAAAGGCACTCACTAGAGTTACAAAAAATGAAGATACAAGGATGGTGATAGTATCCAAATACTCCACACTCAGTGGAAGGTACAAAAAAAATCATACTGGGACATTGGAGAATCCTATCGTCAGAACCGGATTTCAAAGATCTTTTCAAAGACCCACCAATCTTCGCATACACCAGAGCCAATAATTTGAGAGAAATCTTATCAAGAGACACACCGCAACAAACTACATATAAAGGCACCAGACCTTGCCTCAACTGTAATAGTTGTAACAACATCATTAAAGGCAATAAAATAAACCACCCAATGAAGGGCACAGAAATCAAAATTAATGTAAACGCAACATGTGACTCGTCCAACTTAATCTATTTACTGAAATGCCCATGCGGGAAGATCTATATAGGAAAAACAGAAAGAAAAATCAAAACCCGCTTGAACGAACACAAGTCAAACATAAGGACAAAACAAGAAAGATCCAGCGTGGCCATGCATTTCATGGAACATAAGCACAATGTAGCACAACTGAAATTCATGGTGTTGGAAATGATCCAAAAAAAAGAAGGAAGAGACAATAACAAAATGCTTCTACAAAAAGAAAACGCTTGGATTTACCGTTTGCAGTCGCTGAAACCATTCGGTCTTAATGACCGTATCGAACTAAGTTGTTTTTTATAAGTACCTGACATGGTACATATGGACACAAAAACTCTTGTGCTACTGTACATTGTTTGTTTACATGACTCTAAATGTTACATGTTATATATAATCATGCTACTATTGTTTATCATGTTCTATTTAGCCCAAAATATACACTCCTTTTTTCCCACCGAACACACACTTTTCCAAACATTTTTGCTCTTCCAACATCGGTATTCCTTTATTATTCATCCTCTTTATTATCCCCCGTTTCAAGATGGCCAACATCTAAACTTTGGCCATTAGTCCTTTGTTTATGCTCATGATGTATCGTTAA
The DNA here is from genome assembly GCF_964261635.1 of Lissotriton helveticus. NCBI lineage: Eukaryota > Metazoa > Chordata > Amphibia > Caudata > Salamandridae > Lissotriton > Lissotriton helveticus. The sequence continues at coordinate 227,215,293 of NC_136065.1, forward strand.
ACAGAAGTCCTTCCCCTATGTTTACACATACGTGCATGGTAAGCACGTACGCGCCAGCACTGCTAGTCGAAGCCAGCCGAACATGATGGAGACTTCCATGTACCCGCTTTGAAACTCTTCGGTAAGTTTCATTCCCCACCAAGGCGGACATTAACGCTTTGCAGCTATAAATCACGATCATTATACTAACTCCGATTCAACTGCATTTTTTCAGCTTCCGCGATTAGTGAAGTTGACTGTCAAATTACGTGAGCATCTTTTTAATTCAGGTTCTTCCCACCCCCGGCATGATCACACAACCCTTTCACTTTTCACGTGTCCGCCGTTGATAAACCATGCGTAATACTCTTATGTCACCTGAGCACATGAAACACGGCTTTCCATCACGGTTTATGGATGATTGTAAAACACATTTGGTTTATTTAGAGTGTACCATTCATGTGTAAACATTGAATTTACTATGTGAGTTGTTACATCGTTGAACTAAGATGCAAATGACTGCCGTTCTTATTTTCAGAGCTCCTTGAGAAAGGGCGACTCCAGCCTGAAATGCATTGGAGCACCATTGTCGACAGCGCCTAGTTGTTGAAAAGATTTGAAGCATATAAAAATTGAAATGAATGTGATGAACTGAATCTATATTCATTGAAATTCAATTGAAACAATAATAAATTGATTCATAAATATAAAGGAGTCTGTCTTATACGACGAACCAGAGGGAGTGCCCATCGCTGGGATGTGCGCACAAGCTGTGTGCCCACGTTGTTGAGTTCACTATCGGCGTAAACGGACGGTTACGCCACCAGCAGGAGCACCCTTATATAAAGAACCCAAACTACCATTTTTACAAACGACCACATTAACTTGCTGTGCACCGCATTTACTGTTTTTTTTGCATTTTACAATATGCAAAATGTCCTTGGAGTGGACTCACTTGCCAATATACCATGATAATTGATTAAGTAATATATCTTTTTTCTTTACAGTCACTCACTGGGATGGAAGGATCCTCAGCGTCGGTTTACGGAAGAACTATGGCCAATTCGTGAGTGGCAAACAGGTAAACCAGTCTACAACAACTACTACAGCAGAACTACATGTCTGTCTATCCGTGGTATGTAGTGGTCAAGGGCGAGGCAGTGTACTGTTGTTGTTATGCCAGGCAGAGTCCACTCCAGACAGCATTTCATGTAAAATTAGGACTATGTGGCTTGCTGCATACAATTAGATATGCTTTGTCTGTCTGACAAAGAGCCTAGGTATGCTACATCAGGTTGCTTCACTCAGTGGTGCCTGCCTTGACCGTCTGCATGGCACGGCCTCAAGCTTGGGCCAAACATCCGTTATGTTTGCGAAATTTGCTGTTTTTCGGTTTTTACGCAAATCTCGCGAAATTACAGAAAAATCGCAAATTCTTGGGCGGAACGGATTTTTGGCCCATGCTTTCGGTAGGGCCATGCAGACGGTCAAGGCAGGCTCCACTGAGTGAAGCATCCTGATGTAGCATACCTAGGCTCTTTGACACAGACAGACAAAGCATATCTAGGGTTTAGGGTTCAGTGCGATTTACTAGGGTTTTTGGGCTTAAGTTGGTAGGGTTCCCGCTGAGTCTAGGGCTCAGGGTCTGATGCAGGCTCCTTCATAATTATGTTGGCAAGGTTTTAGGGGGGTTTGGCGTTCTTTGGTCCAGAATTGGCAGAATTTTGGCCTTTTTTGGTGTTTTGCGAGCGTGTGTGTTTGGGTGAAAACTAAGTGAAAACTAGTCATAGACCTTCTTCTTCTTCTTCTTCAAAGAGCGCAGTGGTTCGATTTTGTTCTGCCTTGCTGAGATTCTTGGGAATCGCTGGAACAAGTGTCTAGGCAAGTGTCAAGAGGATCGAAGTAGTGGAAGTGCTGAAAAGTTGAACAGCAATTTTTGGTGAACAGCGCAATTTGCCATGTTTTGAAACTACCAGTATTGCATGTTTTTGGGGGGCTGTTGTAGATTTGTGGGGGTGGGTTGGGGGGGTCTTGGAGCACTGCTGGGAAGGTCTAATTTTGATTGCAAGTGGTTTGAATAAAATCCATGGTGGAAAAGGGGGGTTTGGGCCTAGTTGCAGATAGCGTTTTAGCACAATTTAAACTGAGGCCTAGCAGTATTGCATGTTTTTGGGGGGCTGTTTGGGGGTGTTCTAGATTGGGGGGGTTTGGGAGCAATGCTGGGATAGTCTAATTTTGATTGCGAGTGGTTTGAAGAAAATCCATGGTGGGAAAGGGGAGTTAGGGCCTAGCTGCAGAGTGCTGCAAGTGTCACATTTTCCATTTTTGCTTTTGGCCTGTTTGGGGGTGTTCTACTTTTTTGCGGTGGGTTGACGGGTCTGGGGGCATTGCTGGGAAGGTCTAATATCGGGCGCAAGTGGTATGGAGAAAATCCATGGTGGAAAAGTTTTTCTGTTTTTGCTTACTTGCCTGTTTTTGGGGGGCTTCTAGGTTTTTGGGGTGGGTTTTGGGGTCTGGGAGTACTGCTGGCACAGTCTAATTTTGATTGCATTTGTTTTTAAGAAAATCCATCGTTTGGACTGAATTGAAGGTAGGCCCTAAATTTTCTAAGTGTGAGTTTTTGCATTTTTGCCTGTTTGGGGGTGTTCTACTTTTTTGCAGGTGGGTTGAGGGGTCTGGGGGCATTGCTGGGAAGGTCTAATATCGGGCGCAAGTGGTTTGGAGAAAATCCATGGTGAAAAAGTTTTTCCGTTTTTGCTCACTTGTCTGTTTTGGGAGGGGCTGTTTGGGGGGCTTCTAGGTTTTTGGGGTGGGTTTTGGGGTCTGGGAGCACTGCTGGCACAGTCTGATTTTGATTGCAAGTGGTTTGAAGAAAATCCATGGTGGGAAAGGGGTCTTTTGGGCCTAATTTCAAAGTGCGCTTTCTGCTTGATTTTCAACTAGGCCTCATCCCCGTCGCAGTATTGCATGTTTTTGGGGGGCTACTTGGGGGGGTTCTACAGTTTTGCGCCTGGGTTACGGGGTCTAGGGGCACTCTTGGAATGTCTAATTTTGATTGCAAGTGTTTTGAAGAAAATCCACGGTGGAAAAGGGGGGTTTGGGCCTACTTGCAGAGTGCGTTTTGGCACGTTTTGAAGTTAGGGTTCAACCTGGTAGCAGTATTGCATGTTTTTAGGGGGCTACTTGGGGGTGTTCTACATTTTGCCGACTGGGTTCAGGGGTCTGGGAGCACTCCTGGGAAAGTCTAATTTTGTTTGCAATTTTCTTTAAGGAAATCCATGGTGGATCCGCAGAATTCAACCAGAGTTACTATTACTATCCTTGTAAAGGAGAACCAGGTTACGCACTTTTGAAGTGATGATTGTATATAATAATAATGTCAGCTCTGAAAACTGAAAGTGTTATTTTTGCACTACACAGCGTACCTTAGATTTTTTTAAGTGGTTCACTTCCTGTTGTTTTCCATCAAAAATTACAGGACGGCTTTTACCATGTGCCATGGAACAAACGCTGAACTCAGACGTAATCCGCAATTACTCATCAGGCAGCCAGTGGACAGTGTGTCTGGTCACCAATATTGATCAATGGAGCCTAAGATGGAATGGAGGAGTATATCGCGAATAAGAGGAACATGCAACTTCACCAATTCAACAGGACAACTACAACATAAAGTTAAAGTATTCTCTCTTAACTTCTACTTATCTTTTAAATGTTATTGTTGTAAACTTGAACTTTTACGAATGTGAGTAGGTGCGTTTCTTTGTTCTCTGCTTCAAAGTCATCTCTCCAGCTATTTCATACGTTTCTTTGCTATTTTTATAACTAGCTTAATGTACTAATAATAAGTGTTTATTCTCTATGAGGGCAGAAAGGCAAGTGAAATTGCGTAATTAATGCAGCCCTGTACTAGTGTCAATGTCCAATTGTTTCCTCAAACTTACTAATAAGATGTAGTAAGTACAACTTTTCAGTAACCTAACCATCCGTTTAGCAAACAACTTCATGCATGCAGTAGTGTACTACCTTTATGTCCCTTAAAAGATTTATGGTTATCTTTGAATCCAAAAATGTGTTTCTCTTCATTTGTTGTTTGTCCATGCAGTGTTTTTTAGGTTTTGCCTGGCGAAAAGATGCGCTCTGCGCATCTTTTTCGCGCAGGCGAAAACCTGATGAGAACTGTAGTGGGGTTTGGGTCGGCCCTCGTCATTCATTGGCTGGCTCCATAAATGGAGCCTAGCCATTGGACGAGGGGCCTGTCCGTCAATGCCGGACCAGATTCGGGGGCGTTCCCGAGATTCTTTGGCTTTTGCCGACGTCACGCTACGTCAGCCGAAAGCCGATTCTCGGGAACGCCCCCGAATCTGGGTCTGCATTGAGCCTTCACCCACCTTCCTGCCGAAGGAAGCAGCCGTCCGTCTACAGCAAGGGCCGCGCTGGGATTGGCCCAGCCGGCCGAGCCTCCGCCGTGTCATCGGGAGGAGGAGTGGCTTTATTTTGAAGTGGTTCCGACGGTATGTATGCTGCTGTGTTTTTTTTTTTTAGGTAAGCCATCTGCTTTATTTTGCTAATGTAATGTTTCTCCCTCTCTTTTCCAGGTCCAGCATGGCCCGTGTCTTCTACCTGCAGCTGTGTGCTCCGCTGTGCAGGAAGTGGTTCCGACGGTATGTATGCTGCTGTGTTTTTTTTTTTTGAGGTAAGCCATCTGCTTTATTTTGCTAATGTAATGTTTCTCCCTCTCTTTTCCAGGTCCAGCATGGCCCGTGTCTTCTACCTGCAGCTGTGTGCACCGCTGTGCAGGAAGTGGTTCCGACGGTATGTATGCTGCTGTGTTTTTATCTTTGAGGTAAGCCATCTGCTTTATTTTGCTAATGTAATGTTTCTTCCTCTCTTTTACAGGTCCAGCATGGCCCGTGTCTTCTACCTGCAGCTGTGTGCACCGCTGTGCAGGAAGTGGTTCCGACGGTATGTATGCTGCTGTGTTTTTATCTTTGAGGTAAGCCATCTGCTTTATTTTGCTAATGTAATGTTTCTCCCTCTCTTTTCCAGGTCCAGCATGGCCCGTGTCTTCTACCTGCAGCTGTGTGCACCGCTGTGCAGGAAGTGGTTCCGACGGTATGTATGCTGCTTTGTTTTTATCTTTGAGGTAAGCCATCTGCTTTATTTTGCTAATGTAATGTTTCTTCCTCTCTTTTCCAGGTCCAGCATGGCCCGTGTCTTCTACCTGCAGCGGTGTGCACCGCTGTGCAGGAAGTGGTTCCGACGGTATGTATGCTGCTTTGTTTTTATCTTTGAGGTAAGCCATCTGCTTTATTTTGCTAATGTAATGTTTCTTCCTCTCTTTTACAGGTCCAGCATGGCCCGTGTCTTCTACCTGCAGCTGTGTGCACCGCTGTGCAGGAAGTGGTTCCGACGGTATGCATGCTGCTGTCTTTTATCTTTGAGGTAAGCCATCTGCTTTATTTTGCTAATGTAATGTTTCTCCCTCTCTTTTCCAGGTCCAGCATGGCCCGTGTCTTCTACCTGCAGCTGTGTGCACCGCTGTGCAGGAAGTGGTTCCGACGGTATGTATGCTGCTGTGTTTTTATCTTTGAGGTAAGCCATCTGCTTTATTTTGCTAATGTAATTTTTTTCCCTCTCTTTTCCAGGTCCAGCATGGCCCGTGTCTTCTACCTGCAGCTGTGTGCACCGCTGTGCAGGAAGTGGTTCCGACGGTATGTATGCTGCTGTGTTTTTATCTTTGAGGTAAACCATCTGCTTTATTTTGCTAATGTAATGTTTCTCCCTCTCTTTTCCAGGTCCAGCATGGCCCGTGTCTTCTACCTGCAGCTGTGTGCTCCGCTGTGCAGGAAGTGGTTCCGACGGTATGTATGCTGCTGTGTTTTTATCTTTGAGGTAAGCCATCTGCTTTATTTTGCTAATGTAATGTTTCTTCCTCTCTTTTACAGGTCCAGCATGGCCCGTGTCTTCTACCTGCAGCTGTGTGCACCGCTGTGCAGGAAGTGGTTCCGACGGTATGTATGCTGCTGTGTTTTTATCTTTGAGGTAAGCCATCTGCTTTATTTTGCTAATGTAATTTTTTCCCCTCTCTTTTCCAGGTCCAGCATGGCCCGTGTCTTCTACCTGCAGCTGTGTGCTCCGCTGTGCAGGAAGTGGTTCCGGCGGTATGTATGCTGCTGTGTTTTTATCTTTGAGGTAAGCCATCTGCTTTATTTTGCTAATGTAATGTTTCTTCCTCTCTTTTACAGGTCCAGCATTGCCCGTGTCTTCTACCTGCAGCTGTGTGGGGGCTTGCAGTGTGTGTGGGGGCTTGCAGTGTGTGGGGGGGCTCGCAGTGTGTGGGGGGGCTCGCAGTGTGTGGGGGGCTCGCAGTGTGTGGGGGGCTCGCAGTGTGTGTGGGGGGCTCGCAGTGTGTGTGGGGGGCTCGCAGTGTGTGGGGGGGCTCGCAGTGTGGTGGGGGGCTCGCAGTGTGTGGGGGGGCTCGCAGTGTGTGGGGGGCTCGCAGTGTGTGGGGGGGCTCGCAGTTTGTAGGGAGGCTGTGTGGGTGTGTGGGGGGATTTGTGTGGCTGTGTGTGTGGGGGGCTCTGTGTGGGTGTGTGTGTGGGGGGGTCTGTGTGGGTGTGTGTGTGGGGAGGCCTCTGAGTGTGTGTTGGGGTGGCTCTCTGTGGGTGTTTGTGTGTGTCATTTGCGAGAGATAAAGCTTGTGGCATTGTAAATGACAATGCCATTTATTTATGTTGAAAAAAACATAAATAAAAATATTGTCAAGAGCAATGCCAGTAGCTCAAACTTTAACAAAGGCAAAACCATTGCATTGTAAATGCTTGTTTTCTTTCTTCTCTCCACAAAACTTTTCCCAAAAAAACCTCAATCCTATCCAATCTTCAAAAACCCTAACCCTCTTCCCCCGGGCTGTGTGGTTTTTCATCGAGGTATGACTAAATAACAACAAGAAATTCCACACACTTGCAGGGGAGGATAAGGTTTAAGCACCAGAAAAATTTAGAAAAATGGAATTTCATGTGCGACATCGTGGATTGAGCATCAAATATCATGCTCGTACACATGACAAATCAAATGGTTAATTCTTATGTTTAAGTATCCTTTGCCTTCATAATATTTCTTATAGTAGTCATAGTCCATGAAACTAGTACTTATATTTAGAATACTTTAGCACTGCTTAGGCTACAATTTATGGCACTGTTCTGTAGCGTACTATCTATTGTACTGTTTCTAATGCTACGCTCAGGATACTCAATGCTTCATTTCCTTTTTTTTCATATGCTACTACTGCCAGTGTGTACCACTACTACTACCAGCACAACAATGATATTTCATCCGTCGAGGATTCAAGTCAACAACCAACCTTAATCACCATTTGCCATGCAGGCAGCTCTGTGGCTACCCCTATTCTCAAACACGAATCACAGGTAAGATAAGCATTTTGGAGAGGTAGAATAATGGGCTAGCAATGGGAGGAGAGCAGAGACTGCCAGTACTACTAGTAAAGTACTAGTAGGGCTACTGAATTCACTAACTCGGTTACGGGCACTTTGGTACATTTCAGGACTAGATGTTTCATTCCTGCTGGTAAGTTGGAAGAAACCAAACGTCCAGTAACCACCGCCACCCCCACAAAAAAGAATATGAACTCGTATACTATGTTTTGGTATGAAAAATAATTAAGAAATATATTCATGCAGTCCAAAAATAAAAAAATTTAACCCAACTCACCCCCCTGCCTAACCCCAACCAATGTCCAAAAGTCCCCTTTCCCAAACACCCAATTCCCACCCCCCAACAGTCTTTAAAAAAGGGGCAAGGGACCTCCGGTGGGGTAGTGTGGACAGCTGTTGCTGCACGTCCCACAGCTCTTTGCGGAGGCCCCGGAGCTGGTGCTGATGTTTTTCGGCCAACCGCTCCAGGTTCTCCACTCTTTTACGGAGGGGGCGCTGACGTACCATCCAGGCTCTGGGGGGGCAGCTGATTGTGTTGCTGCTGTGCGGCAGCAGTGGGAGGCTGTCGGGCCACGGCTCCGTTTGGCTGGAGGCTTCTGGCTGGTGGACACGGGGCACTTGAGGAGGATGAAGTGGTTGCCGTCTCCTCCTCCTGCTCCCGAGCCCACAGCCGCCGATACTCGGCACAAATAGCCTCCAGCTTACGGGCCCTGGCCCGGACAGCCATCTCCTTTCGGGTGAGCTTTTTCGGAGTAGCATCTATATGAAGAAAGAAAGAAAAATACTGTAGCCAATAGTCTTTAACATAAAGTCAAAATAATTCAACGGAAAGTTGACTCTCAGTAACACCAGCAAGTAGCAAACACAGTATAACATTTTGGCATGTATCTTTCCGCCGTCTTTGTAGGCCTGTGACATTACTGGGAGTTTCAGGAATTCCACTAGCAGGACTAGGGATGGACTCACTAATACATACATAGTCAGAGTACTAAAAAAAGTCTTCTGTTTTTTTCTCTTGTTTTGCAAAAGAAATTACTGGTACGTGAACTTGTGGTAGCCGGCATGGCAGCTCACTCAGCTTGCCCCCAAGAAAAACAGACACAACCCATGATGACGCAGACTCGCAGTACTTTAAGCAGTACATGCAGGTGGGGATAGGAAGCTCTTACTTTTCTATAGGGGTGGCTCTGCCACTGGCCATACTCGGTTACATCAAGGGCTACCGCTCAATGTAATGATATCTTTCGCACTGCCCCCCCGGGCCTTGAGCCGACTACTACAAAAGAAGAATGAAGATTATTCAATTCTGATCATATATCATTATCCTGCCGATCACATGATCTTTGGTTAGATGATGGATGCCTTTAGGTGCTTTGTTTTGATAGATTGAGTGAACTACAGCGATAGTCCACCAATGACACAGCTGAAATAAAATTATTAACATAGGGAGTGAGTGTGGTACCCATAATTGGCGGAGGGAAGGACTTGACTTGATATAATGTTGTCAACTATACAATCCATACACAATAGATGCTGTGCTTATAAAGTAAAGTACTGTAAGTCAAGGCAGGGAGTATTTGTGAACAATCACAAATTCTAGTATTTGGATTTCCTCAGCTTTGCTACTCTGGCACGGACAGGCTGTTCAAAGTAACAATCTTTATCCACTCAGCGTCTGCTCTACTACATCATACACCTCTGCTATCGATGAGGAAAAAGAAGATAACATCCAGGCTTCCAAAGTGCATCTATCATTCTTCTTAATGTCTCAAATGTACCAAGTTTTCTTTTTCTCAACAACCAACTAACACCCTTTTCATTATATTTTGGAAACCACCGTCTTCTTCTCTTGACTTGCATTCAAAAACACCATTCTTTACAGTCATAAATGTTAGGACTCGCTCATCCTTCGTTTCACCTTTCTTTCACTTTTCGTTCTTCACATCCCTAAAGTTCATCTGATATGACTTGGCTTCACGATAAAAAATTGCCAGCTGAGTTGAAGTCAAATAGAGGGGGCCATTGCTTACCCGAGAAGTAATGCTATTACAAGTCAAGGTTGACTGTCTTCTCCGTGATAGCCAAAAAAGTAGTTCTAAATTAGTAACTGTTCTTAACAGTACAGTGTACTTGTACTAGTGTACTGTGTACTGTACAGTACATCATACACTCCTTTGCGAGCCTACTAAAAAATGTCAATAAGTAAGGAGTATAATAACTTACCACCGTCCGCCGCCGAGCCTTCCCCCCCAGCTCCTCCTGGTGGCGCTGCCGCATCCGCCCCTAGAGTGGAGCCCTCCGCACTGCTGGCCCCGGCACTGGTGGTCATCTGTGCCGGATCAGATGTTGTGACGTCTAGAAAAAACATGTCATATTTTCAGATGCCATACACAACCCCCTATTTCGTCTCGTAATGGAAGAAAATGTTACATAGTTTTTTTCAATCCCAGTAATAGAAAATGTGTTAACGGTTTTGGGGAGGGTGTTAACTTTTTATATGCTTAGTCCATTAAATGCTACACTTCTTAGGACAACTGATGAATTCTTGCTTAACGTGCACCATTTTTCTAATTACAGAAAGAAGATTACATTGCCCTTCTGCCAACAGAACGATTCACCAACTACTAGTAAGTCATCACCAGCAGTACTTTAAGTACTTTAAAAAAGGTGGGGGCTCCCGCACAGTTATTCTAATAATTTAATGTGTCTGTTAACTATTACGTTAAAGCAGAGGTCTTCAAACTTTTGTAGGTTGAGCCACCCCAGTTGATTTTTTTTAGATGTTGGGCCCCCCCCTACAACCTGACAGAAATTTCTGGAATCTGGTACACTACATAATCGACTGCCACGTGCATATCACGGGCCATATTCGGCAAATAATGTTTAACACAATAAGAGTGTTTAGTAAACTGCAGGTTTGTGAATGGGTGTGGTGAAGTGACCGAGGATTATTACACAACTCAAAACACAAATTTCCAAGATAAAATGTGCGCAAATTCTTTTTACTAGGATGCTTTGTTTTACACATGACCTCGATTAGTAGTAACACCACCAACATAAATGTGTGGACCCGTTTAGATCTAAAATTGCATGAAACTAAAACATTTATCTGCAAATAGTTATAGACTCAATCACATTAAAAAGAAATTAAACAAAACAGTATTAACAAGAATCTGTTTAGGAAGTATTCCAGGCCATCGGGGCAAAAACAGAGCTGCTTCTATCAAGGGAACCCCTGAAAGGCTGGATTGCAGTGCATGTAAATATGTCCTTTTGTAATTTAGGACGAAAACCTTGATGAGGCACGACATGCCCATACTTGTGTACAGGGGCGCAACTAGACACGAACTTCGGGGGGGGCTAACACTCCTATCCAGGGCTGGCCCTAGCACTGGTCTCACATAGTGCAACGGTCTGTTTTGGCGCCCCTCCCCCATTTCCATGAATTTCCTCACTACCACTCACCAACAATGCACCCCATCTCTTTATAGCACCTTTCTGGCAAATATTTCATTTTTTTTATAGTGCTACTCATTGTTTACCCACACTCAGTCCTTTGATCTGAATGGTACACATTCTTTGTAGCAGGCACATTAAACCTCTGCGCTGGGTGAGTGCATGGTGATCAGAGTGAGTGCATGGTGATCAGAGTGAGTGCATAGTGATCAGAGTGAGTGCAGGGTGAATGGTGTGAGTGCAGGGTGAATGGTGTGAGTGCAGGGTGAATGGTGTGAGTGCAGGGTGAATGGTGTGAGTGCAGGGTGAATGGTGTGAGTGCAGGGTGAATGGTGTGAGTGCAGGGTGAATGGTGTGAGTGCAGGGTGAATGGTGTGAGTGCAGGGTGAATGGTGTGAGTGCAGGGTGATCGGTGTGAGTGCAGGGTGATCATTGTGAGTGCATTGTGATCGCTGTGAGTGCAGGGTGAGAGGGTGAATGGTGTGAGTGCATGGTGATCTGTGCGAGTGCATTGTGATCACTATGAGTGCATTGTGAGCATGAAAGTGAAGGGCGAGAATGAGGAGTGAGTTGTCTGAATGCAGGGTGCATTCCCAGACACTTGAACTAACACAGCAGGTTATTAACGGCAGTGTAGGGTTTCAGATATGTTAAACTATTGCTATTATGACATTAACCAGGGATCAGGGTGGAGGAAATGAATGTGCTGATCTTGCAACAAACTTCCAGTTTTATGGTTAGGGTTGTCAGCTCATTGTTTGTACCAACAGGGCCATTAAAATAGTCACCTAAAGCTGCATTGTCAGTACTTCTCTCTACATACTTTGAACAGCACATATAAATAGTAGCTCTTTTAATTGTGTTTTAGGGCTGCCTGAATGGTCCATGACTGATAATAAAATGGAACAAAGACAGAAAAGTCACATTACAAATGTATACATATTTATTTATAAGTATATTTGGTGTCAAGACAAACAATTTGCAGGCTGTTTAAAAAACACATGGCTGGCTGTCATTTTTCTTTTGGTAACTTGAAGCCCTGTGGGCGTTGGAGCACCTGCCTGTGTAAATTTAAAAGAAACGTTGAAGAAATTAATGAAATGAAAATGGATTTATAAAGCGCATGGCTGCCGAGTGTGTCCCAGCGCTGTAGAACCAAGGATACTGAGGGGGGCGCCAGAGTTTAAGGGTCCCGGGGAAACAGAAAGGTTTTAAGGAGTTTACGGAATCTAGTGTAACTCTGTTCAGTGCGAATCCCAACAGGGAGGGCATTCCAGTGGGTTGCCGCATTTACAGAGAAGCGGCGTCCCCCTGTATGGGCCCTCTTGACTCTCTGGACGATAGCCAAGTTAACATGATCAGAGCGTAGGGACCTGGAAGCTTTGTAGAGGCGGACAAGGTTCCCTAAAATAGGGGGTCCTTTCCCCTGTAGGGACTTATGGGCAATACATAAGGATTTAAATTTAATTTGTTCGCAAATTGGCAGCCAGTGAAGGGCTCTGAGTGCCGGTCTGGCTGATGCTCTGCGCGGGGTACCTGTAAGCAACCTTGCGGCCGAGTTTTGGACTCATTGAAGAGTAATGATAGTATTTTCAGGTGCGGCCAAATATAAGGCATTACTATAGTCTAGCCTTGATAGAATTAGGCCCTGGATAAGTAATTTTCTCGATTGCTCTGGTAGCAGAGGTAACATTTTGCGGGCAGAGCGAAGTAGCCCTATGCATATGCCCGCTGTCTTTTTGGCTTGGGTCTTGAAGGACAGGTCCTGCTCAAACCAGAACCCCAAACTTTTTAACTCCTTCTTAGGAGTGGGCGCGTCCCCAGGCATGCAGGCCAGATGGAATTAGGTAATGATGCGATGTGGTGGCCTAGCAGCATGAGCTCTGTTTTGGTTCCGTTCAATTTGAGTCGGGACCTATTCATCCAAGAGTGGATTTCCGATAGGCATGAATGAAAATTTTCCACGCAATGATTTTCTTGGGAAATCGAGACGACTAGTTGGGTGTCGTCAGCGTAGGTGACTACTTTGATCCCAAAGGTATTCACTACCTCCTCTAAAGGGGCCATATAGACATTAAATAAGGTAGGGCTCAGCGATGAGCCCTGTGGAACCCCACACTGAAGGAGGGTCAGTTTGGAGCGAGCCTCACCTTCCCAGACCTGAAAGGTTCGGTTCTCCAAAAAGGAAGTGAGCTATTGCAGCGCAGTACCTGTTACTCCCAGAGTACTGAGACGGTGGATTAAGATCTTATGATCCACCGTATCAAAAGCTGCACTTAGACCCAGGAGGATCACAGCCGTTGATCAGTCCGGATCCAAGATGCACCTTGCCTCCTCCGCCACTGCTAACGTTGTCTCCTTTCTGCTAACAGCTTCCTCCAGGACGGGGTTAAACTGGTAGAGCTGAAATGCTTCAGCTGCTTTGGGAAGCAGGTGTCTCCTTTGCTAAAACTGAAAGCAAGGAACAGAGGTAATTTCAGCTGCAGTGGGAGGCAAGGAGTCTCTGCTATGAAATCAAACGCAAAGGAACAGGACTGTCTGTTCATTTGTTTTCGTTTTTAGCAGAGACCCTTCCTCCCACTGCAGCTGAAGCAGCCCAGCTCTACCAATTAACCCCCTCCTGGGAAGGTTAACTGTTCGCTTTATACAGGACAAAAGCGCAAGTCGTGCCTCATCTATTTCCCCTCCCTCCCCCCTCCTCCAGCTCTGTTACCGGAGCTCGCAAATAAACATTTGAAAGGAGTGAAGACTTGCACGCCTTGGGACAGTAAAAAGACTCTGAAAGTTAAGATGCTAGTGTGGAGTGTGCGCCCCCCCTGAGATGGTGTCGCGCCCCCACAGATTGAAGAACTCTGCGGAAGTAATTTGATTCATGGGAATGTTGTTTAAACTTTAACGTCATCTATCAGCAGTACTCGCTCTGAATACTACTCTATTAAAAATAAAGAAATCATTATTTCATTTCTTAAATGAAAATAAAACTTTAAAACTAACAAACACTGTGTGGTTTTTGTTCACGAGTGAGTGAGCGCAAGGGTTTGAACTACTGCACTTGGCAGTCATGTTTCAGTGACTCAGATAGGCCGGGACTCGGCGGTAGTCTTCTTCTGTGTCGTAAAATCATTAGTCAGACACACTAGATAGTCGGTCAGGGGATTGGGGGTTCAACTTCTGTTCGGACTGAGGTATGTGGAAAGTCGAACTGCACCGATCATCAATAATGTCCTATTTCTCTTGTCCATACTTCTTTATGTGCAGAATAGTCCCTGAAACACTAGCGGGATGGTATGTGCTCCTAGCAAATCAAAAAGGCAACTGGTACCTTTTTCTTGGTGTAAACATTGACATTTTGTTGTTGGAAATTGTCAAAGCACTTACATTAAGAAGACTGGAATAAACAGCAAGGGCAACCAGATGACTGCACTAGAGCTATTGCTGGATCAGAGTTTTGTTTAACACCGTTTGCCGACTGGGCAAGCTTACCTACCTACACAGACCGACTCATAATCGTACATAGTAGTAGCACAGAGAGTGATGGTAGAAGCAGGATAGGAATGTAGAAAGTAGTCTAGATTAGAAGAAGAACAAAGACTATTTTGTAAAAAAATAGAATTAGGAAACAGTTTGTAATGAATAGGAGCTGTAAAAGTTAGGGAAGAAGAAGTATTAATATAACAATAGAACAACTTACTGGGGCCAGCAGAAGAGCCTGCAAGGGACCGATCCTGTGATTGTCCACCTTCTTCCACCGGAGTCTCAATGGTGCTAGTCTCCTTGCCCCTGGGAGGTGCTGATGATCATGAAATAAAGAAACACAACATGGATGATTGTTGTCAAAGAAATCAAATATTTCAAAAAAACAATCTAAAATTATCTGGGGGGAAACAAATTAGCAACAATTGCCCTACATGTATTGACCTATCTGATCTAATCAACTAGGAGGATACTAGTACAGTATTGCTGGATTCGCAGACCGTCTATTTGGAAAGTTATGTAAATCACTAACGAAACCAACAACAAAAAGATTCTACTACGACTGCCAGCACGCGACGTGACAGACACAGTCCGTCATCATGATTGCAGAGCACTAAAAAATTTCCTACTACTAGTATCAAGTCATAATATACTCAACCTATCAATCCATAACTATTTCTTCTTCTTAGTGGCAGCAGGAGTACAAAGGAAGGACTAGACCTGAGTCTCTAGTCTCTCTAGCATTACGCAGTTCTGCTCTCAAATGAGCACAAAGTTGCAAACAAGTAAGCATAGTAGTAACGCCACTGAGCAGGCGAGCACCTGCAATCACAGAAGCTTTTTAAACATTAATTTACCTGCAATGTAATCGAATCTGCAGCATTCTTGCTCTTCGGGAAAAACATATATTAGCAATATAACACAGAGCAGAAGAAAACAAAGTAGTTATTAAATAGCTACTCACCAAGGCCAGGGATCTCCACACCTAGCAGGTGGAGCAGGTCCTGCTCCCGGTCGAGGGCGTCGGCCCACTGGTGCGTCGCTTGGTCGTAGGTGCGCCGGACCCCCGACTCCCTCCGCATGGCCCGGCACAACTTATCCCACCGCTGCTGATGCTCCCGGAGGCCATACCCTTTACCGGGCCTGCCCCCTGCTGCCAAGGTCTTAGGGAGGTGGCGCTGAACAAAAAATATCAGGGTGGCCACCTCCACCTCGGTAAAAACCTCCCTGGCCACTACATCAACTCCCCCCAATCGCCCGCAAGGGAGCCGGCTACGGGGTGCGGGACCCTTCCCCTTTGCCTTGCCGGCTCCCTTTGCCATGGTCCTGGCCGAAAGAAGAAAAGAAAGAAATAAAATAAAAGAGAGAGCTAAACAAAAAAAGTAGTTATTAAAGTAACAAAAAATTTAAAAAAACATAAAAAATATAGATCTAGACAAATAGAGAGATAGATAATGAGCAAAAAAAAAGTTCAAAGAAACAAAGGATTGGAAAGATTACAAGAGGATAGAAAAGCCAGGCCCAGAACCATAGCAATGAATGAAAAACAAGATGGCCGCGCCCATTGAGGACCGCGTGGGTAAGTTCACGCGATATTTCCCCAGCGAGCGCGCAAACTCGTAATAGCGCGCCTCACACAACGCGAGATTGCCAATAGCGCCTGGATAGGAAAATACGCAATGCGCACAAGATGGCCGCGCCCACCGGCGTAGCTAGAGGGGGGCGGTCTGCCCCAGGCGGCACTACTTTGGGGGCGGCGGCCTTTATAATTTATTTGAGGGACATTCACTGACACTCCCAAATAAATTATAAAGGCGGCCCGCGCGCGGAAGAGCAAGCCTGCCTGATTTCAACAGCAGGCGACTTACCTTCTTTGTGTTTGTGGTGGGGCCCCGTCCCAGGGCCGTCAATCTTGTAGTGTGGGAAAGCGCTACCAATGACGGCCCTGGGCATAATGTTTAGTCGGCCCTTGCGTTAGCGCGGCAGTGACGCATCACGCACTCACCTCTTTTCCCGCACGCATCAGGATGATTTTCTGCTCGTGACGGTTCGCGTCGGGTCCATCAGCCGAGGGAGGAGAGCAGACGAGCAGTTGCGTTTCCATTCAGAACAGTAAAGTTGTTTCAGTGAGCCGTGACTTCCATGCCCCCACGCCCAGGACGCCCCGGTGTCATTTCCACATTCCACCTGGCCTAATAGGGGGGAGGGCTGCTTAATTTAAGTTGCTCTCCCCAGTGATTATAGTCATTCGCACCAAAATTAGAGGATGTTCACTTGTTAGTTTTAATGTAAGCGACTAACCAGTTTTGAGAATGACTCAAAAACATTCGGGCACATATTGAGCCAAGTAGCCAAAGGTCGGGTTAAACAAACCAAATCTTTTATTCAGCCCAGGAAATGAGAAGAACATTTCAAATTGTTGTTGTTCCATGTTTTACTGTCTGTCTTGAAACCACAGGCAGCCCAGTTCAAAAATCTTACAATACATTGAATGTGGCAGCTTTTTAGATGATGAACAGAAGTGTGCTGTCGGAATGTTTTGTGACAGACGTCTTTCCTTTCTTCTCACACTACCACACCTGGGTATTATTGGTGTTGATATTGGCGGTGTCGACTGTGTTTAAGGATGTGTCAAGCTTCAGTTCAGCCGAAGATGTAGACTGACTCGCCGAGATTTCCAGCTGTCCCAGAGTCGCTCTGAAGTACCAACCTCTTGAATAACTCATGTGAGAAAGAAGGCAAAATGAGAAGGGGAGGGGCGGAGGAGAAAAGGAGTGCTTGTTCTCGAGAGGTGGTATTGGGAAAAGCTGGGATGGACTCGCATCGGACTAAGCAGGTGATTTTGCATTATTAGATCTCCCCCTTAGTGAATTGCAGCAGCAGTTTACGGCGTTACCTAATTATGCCCAAGAAATAATTTAATACAAAAGTTTAACAAAATAATCGTCCATTGGAGCAGAAGCCTTACATTCTCATTGCCGGCAGATAAACAACAAACTCCATAGGTGTGTAAGAGCTTTCAGGGCTTTAAGTGGAATGAAAAAACTGGGGAGAGAGGGGGTCTCTCGAAGGGGTGTGGGCGTGACCAGTGTAATTAAGGGCGTGGATTAAAACACATATGCTAAAAATATGTGTTTAGCATAGTGTGCCACCCGACTTGTATTTTGCTGTTACTGTCATTGTATCCAGATATATGATACAAGTAACATCATACATACAAGTCAGGACTATTGGCTTTGTCAATGGTTATTAGTTGCATAAGATAAATAAGCAGCAACTATGGCTTGTTTATAATATTGAAAAATCTTACACTTAAATCCCTGGTGACACCATGACAACAATGTTGATGCTCCTGAGTTTCAAAAAAGAGAAGGGAAATCCAGAGAGAAAATGACTCTCTCTAAAGGATTTTCCTTCCCCTACAACGTTCACCTGGCATGACGTCATGCTATAACTTCTCCACTATTGAGAAGTGAGTGTTTTTGCCAGGGCACAAACCAGAGCCCGAAAGAGACCAGTTTCGAGGCCCCCTTTAAAAAACTGCCGGTGCTCAGCACCTGTGAGGCCCGGCCCACTTAAAGCCCTGAGAGCTATCAATATTTACGAATTACAATAACCAATACCGTTCCTTAGTCCTCTCATGCCCAATGTCACTTAGCTAAGGAAAATTATGTTAGGCGTGGTATTTTTCAGTTTTTTAAAACTTTAAATGATAGAGACTGTATTTCTTTTAAAGGTGCTCTCACAAAAAATACTGTCTCTAGTGCTCTACACAAGTGAAAATCAAATTCCTATTTTCTTACCCAAATCAGAAAAAGTAGAATTCCACCTCTGGAAATGATTTCAGACTGTCTGACCTTAAAAAAACAACACTGATCAAGGCTATTCAATATGAAATAAGTTTCCTCTGAATAGGATATAGACATCAGATAGAACACAGAAGAGAAGCAAACTGGGAAGATCTGTGTAATAATGTTAATTTGAAATTCTCTTCATCAAATCTATGCCTAAGATCGTAAACAAAATAGAGCAGTAATGAAATCCTTGCTAATGTTTCTAGTAAAAAACATTGGCAAGAAGTGACACATCCTACATCACACAGAGAATATAGTTGCTTATTTGCCCGTTTAGGATGAACAGAGTTAGTAAATGTTATCTGGATTTTAAATTGGTAGGCTAGCAATTGGAGATTATACATGGTTGAAATGTAAACATATTAAACATGTCGTCTCCAATACTAGATCTGTCATACATTCACATGGTTGATTTGCCATTGACCTGCCTGGAACTCTTGGTAAACAATGTTAACATAACAATATCATTGGGAGACACTGATACAAGTGCGGAGTGTGAGCAGCGGGGAGCATTGGACTCACAAGTTTCACCCAATAGTGAACACTTGTCAGATCTGACGGTAGTCCCTTTGAACAGGCGTTGCATCAGACTTAGGTCTGAAAATTCTCCCCCTTCTCCCCGTTTGCAGCACACATGCACATTGTGTAGTAGTAACGTGTACGACAGAGGAAGGGTTTTTGTTCTTTCTTCTTTTCCTCACGATGTTGAGAGTACACCTTGGGCTCCCTTGTCTAGCCTCTGCACCCACCACACATACCTAAATGAAACGGTCTATGTCAACTGTAACTATGCTGCAATATTAGTTCTCTGTATTTTTTGTTGATGGAAAACTGAATAATCAAATTAAAAGAAACACTCAACAGAAAATTGCAAATACTCGGGGTGCTGTGCGCAGCCCTCTACAATTGCGAGTTCAGATAGTTAACACTTGCACTAGTTAATAGACCAATGAAAAACTAGCATTCCAGTGATACACGCGAGAAATATTTGGGACCGAAATTTGACAGAGATGAGATTCAAAATTCGAGTCCGAGACTTAAGCTCACACAATCACAGGGCTGCAGATGCCATGGGCGGCAATCTGAGGGATAGCCCCGGGCGCCACAAGCTCTAGCTACGCCCATGTCAGACCGCATGGGCAACTTCGCGGTCGGTGCGCTGCAAGCGGTCCGCGAATACGCAAAAAACCCCGCGAAAACGGAAAAAAAATCCGCAAATTCGCACGAATTTGCGGATTATGTGGATCGCGATTTTGCGTGAATTCGCGGACCGCCAATTCGCAAATTTCGCACATACTTACTTAAAATGGGCTTTATTTCATTGATGTGTTTTGGGTGAAGCTACTTCACCTTCCATGTAGGTTATTCACAAGTAGTCAATATAAGAGATTTTATGAATATGCATTTTAAATTAAAAAAAAAAATTCAGTAGAACATCGTGCTGGCCTATTTCTGAATGGTCTATTTTTGGGCAGATAAGAAAAGTGATGCACAGAAACATGATCTTCCTGGGATCGCACAGGCTGATCCCACACTGGGAAAGAGGAGTGTAGCAATGTAGCAAAAAGGCAGACCCTACACCTATTTTTCTGACTCCTCTATCCCCAGGCTGTTAGAGTGTCATCTGGCAAAGTAAAGGCTATGTTCACAATCTGTAAATGTGTTCCTTTTTTTAAAAAAAGGCACAGTTGGTATTTAGACCAGCAGTGTCAGTGCTTTTAGGCTGGGAAGTGGCCCTTGTACAGGGAATGAGGCCCTAGTACAAGGAATGACTCTTTCACGGAGGTGGAGCTGGAGCTGATATGTTTCTACTCAAAGAATTTCATATTGTGGCATTAGACACCCATTATCCCTCTTGTGCCTCTAGGAGGTAGCGATGCTCAAGACACTTGATCTCTATAGACCTGACCTGTGGTATCAAGAGCCATTTTAAGGACAACCATTTATATTAGACAGGCCACCTCGTCTTGACGCATCATTAAGGTGTCGCTTTCCTTTTTTATTGTAAGAATATCTAATAGGTACGCTTCGAAAAGCCACACTGAATATGTGATTGTTTGACACCATTGAGAGAAATTTGCATTGGATCAGGTTTAAGGTTCCACTGCCTCAAGATTGGTATTCCGAGCATTGTTTGGAACCTGTTAAGCATATAAGTGGTTGGATATCAGAGGAAATTTGCATAGGTTTGCAGTTTTTTTTGCTTTAATTATTTTGAGAGAGACTAGCGAGTGTACTTTTATAGGAAATGTTTTACGTTCAGGTGCACGTCAATGTGGGTGAGATTTTTTTTTCATCTACATTAAGCTGAATAGTTTTTAACAAAAAAGCTTTTAAAGGGGGCTTTTTTGGCCCTATACAAGAGCTTAAACAACAATAAGAGCTTTGCTCACTGTCTGCCTCTCAGCAGGATATCAGGATGCTATATCAACACAAAGACACTGGAAGGGAACGGGTTTTATGGGATGAATCCGAGGAAGAATGCTTTAATAAAATTCAGCATATCATGTAACCCCAAACGTAAGCCATTCCATCAACCCCCCTCTGCCTTTCCCTTTTGGAAGCGAGCTGCCCACTCCATGTGAGGAACCTCCCAGCCCCTCCCCCGACCCCAGGCACCAACATTTGTTTACGTGAAATATGTATCACAGAAAACCAAATGAAATTAAGTGTATTTATGTTAATTTATTGTTCGAATGGTGCTAAATGGATGACGTAGTGAAATGGTGTGAAATCCCATCTCATGTCCCTTTAAGTTAAAGATCTATTTGATCTGTCTGAGTAAGCAGTGCCAGGGATCTGAGTCAGGAATTTGCAGTGTTAAACCATAAAGGGATAAATGCATTACTATGTGCAGGAATCCGTCAGCAATTAAGTGACGCTTATCTAATGTGACTAATATGCGGGCTGTCTCGGGCCAAGGGTAAGAAAAGAAGAGTAGCGGTCAATCGAGTAGGACTTGGGAACCCTGCCTATTGCAATGAACTTGAATTGTTAACTAGCTAAAAAGATTTACTCATCAAGGGTGAAACATTTAAAAGGTCATATTTTTTTAAACTGTGAAGTGGTTTCATACACCAAAGAGAAGGAAAGTGTGAGAAATTGTTACAGTACGAGTCATTGTGGAAAGATGTGTTCAATTCACAAACACCACATGGCCTTGATATATCCAAGACCTTTTGTGTTTTCTCTAATTGGGTAACATGGTTCTATCCATTGGGAAGTTCGCTCTGTGAATGATTATTTAGGGCTTGGGCATACTGCTGTTGTAATGGAGGCGATATAAATGCATCTAACTTGTACATTTCAAGATGGAGTACACTGTGGAATTGGAAAAGGATTGTAAAGATCCTGACTGAGAGCTGTGATAATAATGAGATGAAAGTTAAGAGGTTTAGAAAGTATGGTAAACTGGTTCGTACAAGGGGGTTATTTCTCTCTGTTCATGACAAGCTGACAATCTAGGCCCTTATGATCGGTAGAATGTACACCATCGCGCACCCTTCCTTTTTGTGGCCTAAGTGCAACACGCATTAAGACCATCCCCATGGAAGCAGGTTCTGAGGTCATTTGTCAGGGGTTTTAATAGGTTGAATGTTCTCCTGGAGGTACACTGTCTGGCTGGACCATGTGAGGTCCCTTTGAAGTTCAGCTGATTGAGAATTGGACTTCGAAACACTGAATTTGAGTGCACATCTCTCCAGGAGCGTATGGCTATTTGAGGACTCTTAATGGTTAGTGCCTGCTTCATACATACATGGCTATATTTTATTATTAATATCAAATTATATGATGCATCTGAATAGTGAATAAACTAATAACCTTATTCGAAAAAAACGAAAAAATACATTGAATAATAGATATACATAAAATGAAATTAATAAAAAACTAAAATATTGTTAAATGTAGATTAAGGACGTTGAAAATATAATACAATATTACATATACCAAACTAGTAATACAATTAACATAGAAAAACACAGTGAATAATCATAAATAGCTATGTTAAAGTAAATGTATTGATACATACATAATAATGACAGGACAGACAATGGTATGTTGACGTCTCCTTGATAGCTCAGACTCACACCTCCTTGAAATCCCAACTTTCAAAAGGTCAAAGACACTAAAATGATCATTCTCACGAAGGTCCTCTTCTCTTGAGGTCTCTAACTCCATCAATGATTGCATCAAATCATAACGTCTTATGAAGCATTTAAAGCAGAATTCATATATGTATTGTTTAACTCTACCTTAAAACCTTTGAATATAAAAACACGTGCCCTTTAATTCTCGATGGACTTAACCGCATAGTTTTTTCCGGTGTTTTTATATTGGTTATGGCTGTCCATCCTCCTCCGTTTACATATCGACATTAGGCGTAGCACTTTGACGCATACATGAGGCACTTTTATTGTTACGATTTTAAGATTTCGGTTTTGCTTAATACTTTTCAAATTATTTGTAAGCGCTCTCTTGTATTTGGATCCCTGATAACTTGACCTCTTGCAAAGGCCCCACTAAGTTAGTCCATGCTGTATAAAACTGCTAAATAAGTGAGAGATCACTTTCTGTAAACAGACCCTTAAATCTTGCTCTTATCTTGTCACATTTGCTGTGCATTCAAAAACAGAGATCAAATGTCAGGCTCTGTCTTCTGAGGGTGCTTTGGGTTTAGTTTTATTTCTGTGACTTCAAAGTGAGAAGATGTATGTGACAATCTTTGTGTGAAAGCAAAGGTTTTTTTCTAGCCAACACCAAAATTGAAAGGTTTGTAATTGGACTGTGCAGATATTTCAGAATATATCAGATTTAGGAAAGCACAAACAAATCACTATTTTTTTTAATTCTGAAGTATGGTGGAAGCACATATTTAGTGCCCTTAGGTGACAAGTACAACTAGCAGCTGCAATGCAATAGGTCTCGCATTTACTAATTACAATTGTTAACGTCTGTCTTTGCAACTCCGACAGTGTCTGTTAGGGGTAGTAAGCGTTATATAAATGCAATTACAATACAATATAATATTACGTGTGCCACAGCATGCGCTATTGTGCAATACATGGAATGCAGGCAGCAAAACAAGCATTAAAAATGCAATAGGTCTTGCCTTTCATTAAGTTAAAGCCATTTGCTTTGCTATACAATACCATTCAAAGCAAATGGCTTTCACTTAATCAAAGGCGAGACCTGTTGCCTTTTTAATGCTGGTTTTTCTTCGTGTCCTGAAGTAATTCTTGTTATCCGATATGGATCTCCTTTCACTCCGTCTTGTGTAATTCATCCTCTCCTTCAATTATGACACCGTTTCAATCTTCACTTATTCTTCTTCTTTTCCGCGTGGATGCTTTGGTGTGTTGCGTTCCTCACCTCGTCGCCATTGTTAAGTAGAGCTGCAGCACAGTCTAATAGCTACAGGGGTTGAAGTGGGCGGGATCGGCAGGGCACAGCGTGTCCCTACTTCTGGGCCCCGGGGGAGCGACAGCGATCATCGGACGGAGACGGTGCGGAGGCCCTGGCAGTGCGGTCGCCATCTTGAATCCTGTGCTCGGCGGACACCCCCTGGTGCGTGGAAGACGAGTGAAGGGCCCGCCGGATGCGGGTGCGTGACTACGGGGGTGCTTGCCTGTTGCGGAGGTCCTGCAGCGGGAGACGAAAGACCCTGGCCCTCCCCGCGGTGCAGTAGCTGCCTGGCTGGAACTGCCTTCAGGCCTCGGACGGGGGCCGCCATCTTTTGCCGCCCGAAGCTCGCCCTGCCCTCTGGCTGCTGCTCGGATCCGGGGCGACCCTCTGCAAGCGGTGGGCCCGGTGCTGCTTGTGGCGGAGGGGGCTCTGGTGCTGAAGGGAGCCCCTGCTGGAGCATCCGCGTGGACTAGCTGCCACTTGCCCCCTGGAGACAGCGGGTGTGGCATCTGGACGCCGCGGCCGTATCGGCCTGGAATTACCCTCTGGAGGCCTTGAGTAGAGCGGCTGTCTGATCACCCCCCCCACTCTCTTCAGGCAGTGATAGGCCTGGGGCGGTGCTGGCGGGCCGGTCCGAGAGGCACGTCTGGGTGGCAGCTCCTCGGCCCTGAAACGGTGAGGCCGACTGGCGAGGCCGACTGGCGAGGGAGACCGAAGAGCAGCGGTCCACCATTTTGTGAGCCTAGGACCCGGAGGTGCGAGCCTGGGCGCTTGGAGGCCCCTGTGGCGAGGACGGCGCTTCTCTCTGAGCGGAGGTGAGGATCAGCGGCGGCTCTAGAGTGCGGAGCAGAGAGCGGACTGCAGCGGAGCCAGCAAGGGAGCCGTCCCGGTGCCTGGTGATCTGGGCCTTTGCCAGCGGTGGCCTGGTTTCGGGGCCTGGTGAATCCTCCATAGCGGCCATCTGAAACTGCGAGGCCTGCAGCGTGTGCGGAGCTCTGGGGGCCCTGCTCCGTGGTGGGGGGGCCTGGAGCGGCGAGCGCCTACTGCGGAGAGGTCTGGACCCCGATGCGCCATTAACCCTGGGCGCGACCTGAGACGGCGCCGGCCATCAAGGTGAGCAGCACGGCCCCAGCGAGTGGAGTGGCGGTGGGCAGCGCGGCCCGCCATCTTACTTTGAGACTGTGGGATTGCCTTGAGGGCCCGGCGGCTGAGAGCACGTACCTTGGGGTGGAGTGGACGTGGACTGTATCTCGCCCCCTGCTTGTGGACTCCTGGCCTTATAGGTGGGTGGCTAGTCAGTGGGGTGCTTAGAGTGGCAGCTGGTGGGGCGCTTGGGGGCCATAGCGGCAAAGCTCCTGGTATAGCCATAGGCGGGAGATGACCGCTGCCTGGACACCCTTGTAAGGGATATTGCTGGTGAGTGGTGACTCTTCTGCTGGAGTGTTAATTGGCCGGGTCTCTGACTCGGACCCTGCGCGCCTCGGGCTCTGGGGAGCGGCGCTAGCGACTCTGCGGTGTAGGCTTCTGCTCTGCGGGTGGAGGGGAGGATTTGTTGGGTTGTTGTGTAGTGGGGGGGCGCAGGAGTGGGTGCAGCCCCTTGCCTAAACCTTTAAATTGCCCTGTGTGCCCTCATCTGACCTCTGCGACGTAGTGGGGAGTATTTGTGCCTTCTGGATGAAAGCGGCTGTAACTAGCAATGACACACTCCAATAAAGGGAACAAAGCCAAGTCATCTGCAGCCCCCAAGGACAACACTGTCGTAGCAATGTGGGGGAAGGCGGGGGTGACGGCTGCCGGGCAGGGGTCATCACGGACTGCTGAGGAGTCCCCACCGGTCACTCAGGCATTCAAGTCCACCTTTATGTCGGAATTGAAAATGGAGATAGGATCGCTGCGGACTGAAGTTCGCACGGAGGACCAGGAACACCTATGGCAGCACCTGGCGGCCCTCGAGGAACAGAACATCGAGCTCCAAGTGAAGCAGGAGGATTTGGAGAACAGAAGTCGCCACAACAACCTCCGTATCCGGGGGATTCCTCTTGGAGAAGAGGGGGAGGACATCATGGGATACGTGACGCAGCTCCTTCATGAGATTTGGGGGGACGACAATGCTTCTCCTCCGGCTTTGGATCGGGCGCACCGTGTGGCCCGGCGGGCCGACCGGGACTTCTACCTGACATTCTGACGAGGGTCCATTTCTTTACTGAAAAAGAGGCGACCTGGAAAGCTGCGCGGGATAAACCAGACCTCCGCTACAAAGGACACAAAATCCAGATCTTTCAGGACTTGGCCCCCAACACCCTGAAGAGGAGACGGGCATTCCGGCCAGTGACCGAAAAATTGCGCAACATGGGCATCGCATACCAATGGGGTCATCCGTTTGTACTCATATTTCAGTGGGAATCCAAGCGTAGAGTCATACGGACATACACGGAAGCGGCGCAACTCATCCGACTGCCGACAACCTCGCCGGCGAGCCAGACTCCGTCTCATAGGCGGGAGAGGAGGGCGGCCGCGCCTTCATGGACCACAGTGCACCGGCAACATCGCCCGCCCTCTGATGCTGAGCGATCGCCCTCACAGGCCAAGCACGACATCATCGCCCATATTCGGTCCCTCGAGGGGGATAAGGAAGAACGCGATGGGTGCTCCCCGACACCGTGATCTACGGGACGTTTGGCTCACCCCTCTTGGAAATGGGGGGCTTCACATCTAGGCCCAGCGGCCCCTCTCACATCACCCTGGCTCCCGATGTGCAGGGTGGAGTGTTTGCGGGAGCTCCTTGGTTATTGACTTTCGAAGACCGCCCCAAGCCCCTCTTAGTCTGTCCCTCAGGGAGTTACATCCCAGAGCGCGTCAAAACCTGCGGGTGCAGGATGCTCTGTAACGGGGACAGTGTAGTGAGGCCCTGTTGGCCGCAGTTGTTGTCTACCGATGAGTGGCCTCTCTGGCTGCTCCTTATTTCTCTTCTCTTTTCCTACTTCTCTTGCTTCCTGCTATTCTATATTCTCCCTCTCCTCCCTCTCCCGGAGGGTGCGGGGCGGGGGAGCCGGTCGATGGCTTGGGGTGGGATTGTGCGTCTGAGTGACTATGGTACACATGGGGTATGCGGGGTGTGTGTTGCGAGAGTATGGCTGTTTAGTGATATGTCCCTGATATGGCAGTGAACACACCTAGCCCTTTGAAGGTCCTGACGCTTAACGTGAAGGGCCTTAACTCGCCCAGTAAGCGTTAGCAGGTATGGCACTATCTTCTTCGGTAGCACCCTGACATCATATTTCTCCAAGAGACGCACCTTTTACAGGCTGACACTGCGCGCATGGCACACCCTAGGTACCCGCTTCAGTTTTAGGCTGTAGCTGACACTAAGACAGCGGGAGTGGCGATCTTGTGCAGAGCTGGCATCAGGCGGGGAGACGACAGACCCTACCGGGGTGGTGATAGATGCTTTCTTCGAGTGGGTGTAGAAATTGGGCGTCGTCGCATCACGTTGTGTAATGTATATGCCCCTAATCAGACGCAGGACCGTTACCTTCGAGACCTTCTAGGGGGGCAGGTGCCGCAGGATGGCTCGTCGCTCATTGTAGGGGGGGGGGGGGGACTTCAACTTGGTATGGAACCCTGTGATGGACCCGAGTGAGAGCTCCTCCAGTGGTGCGGGGGCAATGTCGGCGGCTCTGCGCAAGCAGATGGCGGATTTAGGGATGTTTGACGCCTGGCGCTACTTCTTTCCAGACAAGAGGGAGTACTCGTACTACTTGCATGTCCATCGATCCTACTCTCGCATTGATTATTTATTTGCTTCTAGTGATCTCCTCCGCGACACTCTAGGGGTCGATATGTCTGAATTTCGAAGCACTTAGATTTCCTTCTGCCAATTTTTAATAATCTTTAAAAAAAAAAAAAAAAAAATGTTAAAAATAAAAATACATCGAAAATCGTTTTTTTTTATTGAAAACAAGTCAACCAGTGACTTCTGCTCACTTACCCCCGCACTGCCCTGCTTCCTAATTGCATTGCAGCCGATTTTGAGGCTGGGGAGATTCTCTCCCAGGCAGGCAGAAGTGCGGTGGCCATTTTGGGTGCGGACGCGATCAGCGGACGCACCGGATCTGCGCCGGAGTCGCGCCAGAGTCCTGCCTGTCCGCGCCTGTACGTCGCCTGTACGTCGCCTTTCGCCAGGAACTATGACGAAACAAGTAAAGAGGTAATATCGTACTCAAGACAATCTATACTATCCCTAAGAGACTCGACCAGAAAGTGTGCCAAAGTAAAACTCTCATGTAGACAAGGTCCCTTCTCATGCCCATGTGGTTTCTCACTCCCGTGTCCTTCAAGACCACCACCCTTGAATAAAGTTTCGCCCCAACAAATCAGAATAGGCCAGTTAAATGTAAGACCCATGCAAAAACATTGCTCGGAAATTTACGAGCTACTTTCTAACTATTCAGACATCTTGTTTTTGACAGAAACGTGGCTGCAAGACGACATGAACTCTGTCAATCTAGCCACCCCCTTAGGATATACTACACATACGCTGAATAGACACCAGGGGAGGGGGTATAGCAATCATGGCTAAATCGGACTTCACTTGCCACATATCGAAACTAGAAATTAAGGAGAGTGAATGTGCACGATTCACAATTAAGATAAACTCTCAACTTAGTCTGATAGGTCTTCTGATATATAGACCCCCGGGAGCCGGCACGAATTTCACTACTTCGCTCCTGGAACATTTATGCTCTTTGATCACCGACACTGCCAACTTCACCATTATAGGTGACTTAAACATTCATTTTGATCTTACCTCTGATAACAAGATCAATACCTTGCTAGCAGATTTGGATGCTTTTCAACTCCGACAGTTAGTGAGTGGCTCAACACATAGCGGTGGGCATCTCTTAGACCCCATTTTTTCCAATCTAAATAATGCGACTGCTGAACCCCCCATCCCGATGGTTTGGACCGACCACTGCTTGGTGATTATGACTATCCCTTTTGCTAGTGACACTAACTCAAAACCCACTCAACAAGTCCTGAAAAGACCCTGGAGGAAGCTTCGCCTTGAAGACTTCCATGCACTCCTTACTATGAATTCCCCCCAATTAAGCGAAGACCTTGATCAAAACTATGAACAGTTTTGTGAGTGGATCAAAAAGGCCTTAGATTCTCTGATACCAGCTAAATGGATCAAAGCGCGTACATATGAATCTAGTCCCTGGTTCAATCAGACCCCCCAGGATATAGCGGCATGGACTAGCAAATTTAGCGGCACAAAAATGGAAATTTAGCGGCACAAATATGGAAATTTAGCGGCAATTTTGTGGCATTTTATTTGCTCATATTTCCTACAACAAACACAGATATCTTAGTTTTTTTCGTTATTTAACAACATGAAGCTATGTAGGTATACTAATGTAAGCATTTCTCCCTAGAAACACTCTTGATTGTGGGTTTAAGTAATTCCCTTTTCCTACAGCTTGACAGTTACATGAAATGAATGTCCACAATGTAGTGGTAAAGCTCTGGTTTAGGGGTTACTTTTTGTTAAAACCTCCTGAACCTCCATCTCTCCCTTCATTCTCTGCTCAACCTGCCCTTCTTTCTGTACTTGGCCTTTCCATCCTACCTTCTCTCTTCCTTCCTCCTTTCCTCTCCTCTCCTCTCCCATCCCCTACCCCTCTTCTCCTCTCCTCCTCTCCTCCTCTCCTCCTCTGCCGGTCACCCTCCCCAGCCCAGCCCACCCCTCCTCTCCTTAGCTCCACTTGCTTCAAGTACTCTCCTCCCCTTCTCTACCCTTCCCACTACACTCCTCTCCTCTCCTCCCCTACCCTCAATTCTCCTCTCTACTCTTCTCTCTCTTCTCTCCTTCTCCTCCCTCCCTCCCATCCTGTCCCCTCCCCTCCTCAGCTCTCCTCTCCTTCTCCTCCCTTCCTTTCTTCCCGTTTCCAGAAGGGGCCCTGGCACTCGTCTCGCAGGCCTCCTCCTAATGTTGCGTTTCGCGCTGACACGAGTTTTATCTTAAGAGGTGCGAGCCGGCAATTAGTCTGCATGAGAGTTGCAATGAAGGACAACATAAATAGAATAACTTCAAGTGTGAAGTTTATTGCAAGATAGAAAAGTTGAGGTGGTCACAGTGACGACGTGACGAAGCCAGCCAGCAGTCAGACTCAGCAGACAGTCACTGAACTCACTACACGCACCAGCACAAGGTCTAGCATGACTGTGTGCGCGCCGGTGACGTGGCTGTACTGCGCCTGGGGGGGCACAGTTAGTATTCGCCCTGATCGCCCATCAGGGCCTTTCTTTCCCATATTGACCCTTGGCTCCAGGGGAGAGGGCGGGGCCTCGCCCCAGTCACCGGGAGGGTCTCCAGAGGGGAGCCAGGCGCGGGAGGGGCACTTCAAAGCCCTTCACAGTGAGCTGCTAATGCCCCATTAAGCTGCCCCATTAAGCCCGGAAAGTTATTCTTTTGTGTCCTTCCAGCCCGCCCCAATAAACAATGTAAGTGGGCCCCCAGGATATAGCGGCTTTCGTAAAAATGCCGCGATTTCTACAAAAGTGCCAATTTCGCGGGCACGTTTGTAAAAATCACTGCATTTTTACGAAAGTGCCGATTTCGCGGCAAATCGCGAAATCGCGATATCCTGGAGGGTCTGTTCAATGAAGTACTTTCCCTGCAAAAGAAGGAATGCAAAAAAAGCGGAACGAAAATGGAGGAGAGACTATGATCCCTCACTTAAAACCCTCTACATTCAAATGCAAAAAAGCTATCATCGGAACATTTGCAGGACTAGAACGGATTACTACACCACGGAAATCAAGAACAGTGATAATGCCTCCCAAACTATCTTCAGGATATTGAAAGTGCTCAGTGCTAAGAAAGTGACATACAACCCTAATATATCTTCTGCATTTTGTGACACTTTGGCGTCTCATTTATCGACAAAATTAAGAAAATCTATAGTACCTTCCCAACAAACACTGTCCTCGCTCCTCAAGCGGACTTCAATGGGCCCAACCTATCCGAAATTCCAGCACTTAATCAAGTCGACTTCCTCAAACTATGCAATAAAATCAAATCAGGCTCACCTGCAGATCCCCTGAAACCGGAACTATTCAGAAACTCCGACTGGACGGTCTTAGGGCCTCTTAGAGACATTATAAATCTTTCCTTCACGACAGCCAACATACCCATTAAATGGAAGCAAGCCTGGGTGACTCCCATCATCAAAAAACCCACACTAGATCCTGCCCTACCCGAAAGCTTCAGACCCATTTCTCTCCTCCCCTGGCCGGCAAAAATCGCAGAAGCCCACGTCAACTCCATTCTGACCAACTATTTGATATCCAATGTCATTCTGGATAGATCTCAACACGGCTTCCGCACGGGCCACAGCACTGAAACAGTTCTTCTTAGTGTGACAGAACACCTCCGTACCATATTAGACTCTGGGGGGACGGCAGCACTGATTCTTTTAGATCTCAGTGCTGCCTTCGATATGGTGTCACATGAGATCTTGCTATCAAGGCTGGAGGGGATAGGAATAACAGGGCTTGCCCTCAAATGGTTCAAACCTTTCCTTTCGGGCAGATCCTTTAGAGTCTCTACCCCTCCTTTTTTGTCTAAAGAACACCCCATTGAACAGGGTGTGCCCCAAGGGTCAGCTCTGAGTCCTACCCTGTTCAATGTATATGTCCAACACTTGGCGGAAATAGCTAGAAAACATTGTCTCTCACTAGTGACATATGCCGATGATACCCAGCTGGTGGTGTCACTGGGCAATGAAAACGGCCTTAGTGCACAACATTTTAAGCAGACACTTATTGCCATCACCAGCTGGATGACAACAAACTGTCTCCAGCTGAACGCTGGAAAAACGGAAGTGTTACTGGTGGGAAATGAAACAACGACCTGGGGAAACAATTGGTGGCCAGAAATTCTCGACCAACCTCCCGAATGTAGAGACCACGTAAGAAACTTGGGAGTCTGGATGGACACCGAGCTGTCTTCACTCTCCATACCAAAAGGGTAGCAGCTACCTGTTTTGGTATCTTACGCAACCTTAGACCCATCCTTAAGTTCTTTCACCACCAAACCCGCCAAATTGTGGTGCAGTCAGCAATCCTGTCAAGACTAGACTACGCCAGCTCTCTCTTGTTAGGGGCAAACGTAGCAGAGAAAGCGAGGCTCCAGCGAGTTCAGAACGCTGCAGCGAGAGCACTAACCGGTATCCCACGCTACAAGTCAGTGTCTACTGTCCTTTTGAAACTTCATTGGCTTCCTGTTGAAAAAAGGATCCATTACAAAACCCTTTGTTTGGCGTTCAAAATCCTTAAAACTGCCTCTCCCCCCATGCTAAGTTCCCTCCTCACATCGTACGTTCCCCGACGTACGCTGCGTTCAGAAGGACAGAACCTGGCAGTAGTACCCCGCTTCAAACTGGCAAGAATGGGCGGTAGGTCATTTAGACACCTCGCCGCAAGACTTTGGAATGGACTCCCTATCCATATTCGAAAAATTTAAGAACTTCTACCTTTCAGGAAAGCGATAAAAACCCACCTTTTCTGCTAATGTTCAACGACCTCACTGTGACAGAACTATCACTCTTTACTGACACACTTCTTACAGCAAGCGCCGGGACGCCCCTTGGCTGGGGCAGCTGTGCGCGGTACAAGTTCATTTAACATTAACATCAACATCTCTCTTTCCGACCACGCCCACCTTGAATTACTGCTGCAGGACCCGGCCGCATGCCCTACCCGGGACCGGAGATGGTGCCTCCTGCCGAGTATTCTTCGGGACGCGGCGGATGTTGAGGACATTAGGGGGGCCATTGTCTCTTACTTTGAGAATAACGCCCTTCCCAGCGGTCTGGGACGCCTTCAAGGCTACCATACAGGGGCATATCACATCCCTCTCAATCGCAAGGGCACGCGAGGCACGAGCACTGGAAGACAAACTTACGGGAGACTTGAAGAAAGCGGAAATGCAGGATCAGGGTTGCTCCACTCAGAGATCGAGACGACAGCTCGCTAACCTTAGAAGGCAGCTCAGGCTGATGCGTGCAAATAGGGCGGAGAAATCCCTCCTGGCACTGAAACAAAGGTACTTTGAAGGGTGGACAAGGTGGGGAGGCTGCTGGCGAGGAGACTGAGAGCCCGAGCTGCTAAAGCGCATATAGCGAATGTCCAACTACCGGATGGGTCCAGAGTCATGGCGGGAAAGGATAAGTGTCGGGCCTTCCGGGACTATTATATGGCACTGTACACGGAGGAGAAACCGCCTTCGGAGCTGGTGGAAGTGGTGCTGGGGCGCTACGGGGGAGCGACGCTGCACCCTCACCACGCGAAGACACTAGAGGAACCGATCGTGCTCGAGGAGATAGCGTCGGCGATCCGTGAGCTTCTCTTGGGGAAAACACCAGGGCCTGATGGGCTTCCTCTATCCTTCTACCATATGTATCAGGCGCAGTTCGGCCCCTACCTTTTACATCTGTTTAACTCCTTCACGGAGGAGGTGGGACCGTCCCCCGACACGGGGTTAGCGGAAATCGCCTTAATCCCGAAACCTGGAAAAGATCCTACACTGTGCGCGTCGTACCGCCCGATTGCTCTGCTGGTTTTAAAATTTACACCAAATTGCTAGTGAAGCGACTGGGTCCCCACATGCCGGGCTTGATAGACCCTGATCAGGTGGGTTTCATTCACGATCGCCAGGGGGCGGACAACGTATGCAGGGTTGCCCACCTAGTGGGGAAGGCCCGCCACTGGAAGATCCCAGCATGCCTTCTCTCGCTGGACGCGGAGAAGGCGTTCGACCTGGTGGACTGGTCCTTCCTACGGGCGGTGCTGCGCAGGGTAGAGATCGGCCCGAAGATGATTACTAGGATCATGGCTCCGTACCTTGCACCGCGAGCCAGGATACGTGTTAACGGGCAGCTCACGGAGCCGATTAACATCGGGAGGGGAACCAGGCAGGGCTGCCCGCTTTCGCCCCTATTATTTGCCCTGGCAGTGGAGCCCTTAGTGGATATGATACGGCGGGACCCCAATATTCATGGCATCCCTCTAGGAGGCCAAGACAACAAAGTAGCGCTCTTTGCAGACGACCTCATCCTTACACTCACACAGCCCCGAGAGTCCTTGCCGGCAGTGCATACAGCATTGTGCCTTTTTGAGCGTGCCTATGGCCTGAAAATCAATCACAGCAAGTCCTGGGCACTCAGCCTCACTATCTCGCAATCAGAAATCCCCTTCTTAGAGCAGTTAGCCCCTTATAAATGGTCGACCCAGCACATCCGGTACTTGGGCCTGCAATTGACCCCCTCGCTGGACGGCTGGACGCAAGCCAACTGGAGAGAGTGTCAACGATCGGTCCTCGAGGACTTGCGGCGGTGGAAACCGCTTGTGCCGTCCTGACTGGGCAGAATCAATGCAATCAAGATGTCCATCCTGCCCAAAATCCTGTATTTATTTCAGTGTCTTCCTACTCCTATACCGCTGCATCACATAAGAGGCCTACAGCGAGATCTAACCAACTTCATTTGGGGGGGGGGGAAAGAGGTCTCGCTTCTCCCAGGCTCTCCTGATGGCGCTTCGGGACCAGAGGGGTCTGGCCTGCCCTAACCTGGTAGAGTACTACTGGGCTGCATACCTTCGGTATATAGTAGAATGGGGTGTAACAGAGAGCGAGAAGGGGTGGCTCCATATGGACAGGGCCCTGACTGGGCGCACCATCTGGGATCTGGCGTGGAAGCCTAGGGCGGGGCGGTCTCCGAGCGCATACTTGGCGGTGCCCGCGAAAACGGTGCTGGAGATCTGGGACAGCATTGCGGTGCGCAAGGGCCTTACGACTTTTCCGTCACCTCACACCCCTATCGAAGGGAATCCAAGTATTCCTCAGGCACATCGGACTGGGGATTTCGACAAGTGGCCTCAGGGCAACTGTAGGGTACTCACGGACCTGTTCGATGGAGGCTCCCTCAAGACTTTCGCAGACTGCAGGGAGGAATTCCGGGTGCCGCCCGAGGCCGGGCTGCAATACACTCAACTGAAACATTGGGTGTTGGCAGATGACACCTATCAAGCGGCCACACGCGCCTTTACTCCGTTTGAGCGGTTAGCTCGCTCCTTTACAGAAACAAAGGGACTGATCTCCAAAATTTATCAGATTCTGCCGCACCCACACACACCGCCCTCCCAGACATCATAGCAACGCTGGCACTCCCTATCGGGCGTAGACATCACCCCGGCGCAGTGGTCCAGACTATGGCGCGATATACCCCGAATTTATCATAGTGTATCGCAACAGGAGAATGCATATAAAATGATGAATCAGTGGTATTACACGCCGCAGCAGTTGCATAAAATGTTTCCGACCTCTTCCCCTGAGTTTTGGAGGTGCCGGTCTGCGACTGGGGATTTCCTACATATATGGTGGACTTGTCCCTCGCTGACCCTCTTCTGGAAGGAGGTCTTGAGCCACATTAGGGGGGTACTGGGGTTTCCTCTGCCTGAGGACACTTGCACACTGCTGCTGGATATCAAGCCTGTTGGATTGAGGGCCCTTACCCGGAGCGACTGGGCGTTGGCGCTTCAAATGCTGGGAGCCGCTAGGCATCTCATTGCTCTATACTGGAAAAAGACAGAAGCACCGCCAATTGCTGCGTGGTTTGTGCGCCTCTGGCATGTCATGACAATGGAACTTCTCACAGCTCGGCTGCAAACCCAAGACGCACGCTTCAAAGCGGTGTGCAACTCTTGGTGAAGTATTTATGCGCAGTAGAGCACGCGCGCCACATGCCCCCCCCCAAGCTCCAGGCGCTGCGATTAGTGGAGGATGCAGTGGTCCCCTCCGACCCAGATAGGCTGTTGGTGTAAGGCCTCGGTGTGTGAGGTTTCGAATAATGTCCATGGTACAAGCTGCTCAGCTAGTCGACGCGATGCCCTTCCCTCTCCTCCCTCTGTCCTCTTCGCGGTGCTCTAAGACACTCCTCTTTTCTAGTCTTCTCTCTTTGCTTACCCCTACTGCCCTCTCTGCTCTACTGTCCTATTTACTGACATTCTATTGAAGTTTCGACCTTCTTGGTCGTATAGTTCTAACCTTCTTGGTTTACTGGTTACAGTTGGTCTTGAGACCGGGTTACCTTAGGCGGTGACTACACGGAGCCCGTTGGATGAGTATGACGCGACCAGCCCTAATGGGTTGTAGGTGAAACGCTGTGTACAAATATTTAGATTGAGCGTTGTCAATGTTATTAAATTTTCTCATGCCATAACGCGGCCAGCCCTTTTGGGTTGTAGGCTTAACGCTGTGTACTAGTCACCTTAATGCTATTCCCTGTTATGGGGGTGAAATAAAAAGGATTTGACAACAAAAACATGCGTCCCAGGGCCATATAGCATAAGCCTATAGATAAGGCTTGCCGATTGGGGCAAGAGTGGCTGAGAAGGAAAAGGACTCTGTTTCCTGCCCAGAAGGCGTGCAATGCTCATTGCCCCCACACCCGTGTGGGTCAGCCCCCCTGAGACTGTTTCCCGGGCACACACACAGCCGCACCCGAACACTTCGCAGGTCTTTTAAAGACCGTTAACTTGCTAGCGAGGCGTTGATGCTTTCCAGCCCTTCTTAGAGCCCCTGCATCTCCACTCTGCATATTAATAGAAGTGTCCGCCCCCCGCTGAAATTTTCATAGCCCCCCACCCCCGAAATTTGGCTCTAGTTACGCCTCTGCTGCCCAGAGAAGGCAACAATAAAGATGTAATAATAACTACAGTGATTAATCTTCTTCCTAGAGAGAGAAATGCAGTGTCCACTTCTCCTGCTCTGCCGCTGGCAGCTGTCCCCCACCCCCAGCAGGTGACCCCACCCACTTTCTACCTATCTTTAGGTCTTGCTCCTCCTCACTTATTGAAACTATTCCATTACAAATGCTTGTTTGAGGTACTATCCCGTCGGCAAACTTTAAATAGGCCGATAAGAGTATTTGGCTACCAACATTTTGTTATGTAACACTAATTAATCTGGGTCTTTATCCCAATCTCAGTTGTTTTAATTAATCAACCTTGGAAGGATGAAAAGCTGTGCTGACCACAGTGGCACTGGAATCCATGGGTTTCAACTGCTTTACAGATTTCGTCAATACAATCATTACCTCACTCGGCTATTGTAATATTTGTATGCAGGCCAGATGAATCAGATTGTAA
The DNA here is from genome assembly GCF_964261635.1 of Lissotriton helveticus. Lineage (NCBI taxonomy): Eukaryota > Metazoa > Chordata > Amphibia > Caudata > Salamandridae > Lissotriton > Lissotriton helveticus. Next base: position 227,252,122 of record NC_136065.1, read on the forward strand.
GATATCTCAGTGGATTAAGGGACTTGCTTCAGCGAGCTGTGTGTAATCAAAGTCACTGGTTTCTTTCAAACGAATGGAATAGCTCAGTTGGTCAGTGGGTTTGATGCAATGCACTGTGCGTGATCTGTATGTCACATAGTTGAATCCTAGCAGAGTGCTCTAGTGACCACCTTTAGGACATAGGTTATGTTACTGATAAGAAAGCAAAGTGTGTTATGCACAAGCTGCAAACATCTGCATGTCGTGTCCGTAGCATACATTTGAATCCCTGCCAGACCAACTTGTGTTTTCATTATTCTGAGGGCGATCAAACGTGTACTTTTGGGAAGTAATTAAAGCAGTATTCAATGCTAATTAAAGGGTAGTTAACAATTACTTTTATGTTCTATGCATTATATGTGGACATTATTGGGTGAATGTTCACATTCACTTCAAGTACATGAAATATATTACCCTTTCAGGAGACCTGTTTTCCTTGCCTGCTCTGGAGGTGAACTGCAGCACATTTTATTTTTGCATGTCAAACAGCAGAAATATTATGTTTGCCTGGCCAGAGGACTGGAGCACGGAGACACAGCTCTGTTGGGCCCTAGCTGACGTGTGTTCTTGTGCTGCAGCCCAGACCTCCCAAACCTACTCCCAGGATACTTAAATGCCGAAGATAAAACTGGCACTGTGTGTCCTCTGGTCAGTGGTTACAGAGAGGGCTGGGCCAGCTCTCTGCACTACTCTCTTGTGGGCTGGGCAACCTTTAGTCGAGCAGAAGGGATAGATCTGCCTCTGGTGGCGAAAGGGAATAAGTTGGTGATACACCTTTCCCAGGGCTGTGCAGTGTGGGGCCACCAGCTAGACTCAGCCTCAGAAACATGGCCGCTCCTTTCAGTCAGACCACTGAATTCCCGCTCACTCCCATTTGTGTAATTGACCAACATATTCACCACTCAAATTACTTTCATATTTCACTATACTAATTCACCACTTTTTGGGTTCCGGAGTACCATGCTACTCGCAGAAAAGGTGCTTTGACGCCTCGTCGTGGTAGTACGCGCTATATAAAATGCAATTACAATACAATAAAAGATAGGAGTGTTCTCAAAATGGCCAGATTGATTTTATTCACCCAAACATTTTATCGCCACTTTACGAAGTTTGCCAGTGAAGCACTACTTTTGTTTTCTCATCTTTCTTTGAACAACATTGTTTTCCATGGGTGGGGAAGTGCACCATTCCTGGAGGTACTGACTCGGATGGGGAGCGTCATGTTTGCAAGTATATTATGTTTCAAAAATCACTTGCTGCCTCTTTCCTGGTCTCCAGCAATTTTTGGAAACAATAAAAATGTAATGATAACTCCGGTGATTAATAATCTTCCTAGATAGAGAAGTTTTGACTTGTGGAAAGGTAGCCCAGAGGGTTAATATGCCTGCTGCAAAGAACATGTACTATGCAGATCACAAAGTGCACATAATGTAAACAGGTCAGTGGGTCACTGCTTTTGTCAGAGAGATCATTTTCCTACTTTCAGTTTATAAGTCAAAATCCTAACATAAAACAGTGAGCTATAAACTGTCATCTAAGAGCTGCAATCAAACTGCTAGGTGTAAATTAGTTATGTTTTTCCCCCAGTCTTTGATTATCCTAATGTTGCAAAGAGTGTTGATATGGATAAAATCAATTCTGATTAATAAAGAGAACCCCCAACCATGGTATTACGTTCTAAATTTAGAGTTTGTGTTTCTCCAGACCAATCACTATTAAACTATACTGCTTACTAGTATAGTGTCATGTGACTCCTACACCATGTAGTACTTTTCCTTCTGTATTTCCTAGAGAGTGATTTACCCACATGTGATTGATTGTCTCTCTGTAATGTGTGTGATGTAAAATCCTCTGACACCCTACACTGGTATCGGTGGCACTGTAAATCAAATCAAATGCATCTGAGCGAGAAAGTGGTTATGAAGACTCGAGGGGCACTGTTGAAGGGTGGTAGTGAGGGAATCCATGGCGGACGGAGTCATTGGGGGTTCCAACAAACATTGTCGCACAGGGCTTCCACCAGCGCTTGAGACCTGTCCGCTGCAGCCATTGGTACCTCTATTGGCCTTGTTTCAGCAGTAGTAGGTGCAACTCACCAGGGATCGGCGATGCAGGATTTGCACGCACACCAAACTTAGTTTACAAACTTCATGGTCTTTCTGCTTCATGCACAAACACTTTAAGCATGGGCTGCCTGCTTTGGGACCACTGGAATTATGTAGCAATGGAGGACAACATTATCCTGCAGTGTTGACTAATTGATGCAGCAAAAAAAGCTGCAGCGTAATAATTTATATTTTCTTTTACACATGCTAATAGTCTGCAAAGATTTTTGTGTTATAATTTTTTATTGACATTTTGAGAATTTCATTATAAGTACAATAAAGTTAATTATAAACTTACTATTTGAATGATATGAATAAATATACAAAATATATGGAAAAGAAAAAGAGAAACTGCATATATGATAAATACTATGCACCAATAAATAACACAACTATAAAGATAAATAGTAAGGTATACAGATGAATAAATATGGTGTGAGAAACATTAATTATTTAAATAATGCAAGCAACATATATAAGAAATATAAAAGTCTTAAAGAAACAATTATAGGTTAACTCAATAGATATATAAATTGAGTATAAAGATTAAACATTGTATATAGCTACAAATATCGAAAATAGTAACATGACTAATCTCCTTAGCCCTCGAGGAGTAATTCGTTTGTAAAATTGAAAATTGTAAAATATATCGAGAAAGGAGTATCGAATAGAATATAGAAAAATAGCTGATATAAGAATTAACAGAGCATATCAATAGAAGTTAAATGAAGAGAAATGAGATGTTAATAAGAAATAGTAAGAATAAAAGAATAGAAGAAAATGAGAAAAGAGAAAATAATAAGATAATAGAATAATAAAATAAAAATACAACAAAACTATAAGTTAGTATAATAATAGGAAAGCATGGGATCCAGGGCGGGGAAGGAGGGAGGGGAGGGAGGAAGAAAGGAAGTATATTGTTAAATGTCAGATCAAGGGGTATTAGTATCCACTCCTGGAGTGTTGTCATCAATATCCATGCCACTATTCAGATTCAGGAAAGGTGACCAAACACGAAGAAATATGTCAGTTTGATTTTGAAGATTATAAATTATTCTCTCATGTGATGCTGTTTGGAACATAGTTGTCAACCATTCTTCTTGCGAAGGAGGAGATGAAGATTTCCAATGGCGTAGAATACATATTTTTGCTGTGGCCATTGCGGTGTGAAAAAGACGATATTCGGGTTTGGTGAGTTTTGGAAACAACTTAAAGGTCCTGAAGGATAATAACAGCAGGAGTGAACGGAAGATGTAAAGGCATAGTAGAAGATAAGATTTTTCCCCACATATGCCCAGAAAGGTTGAATCAATGGACAGTCACATATAATGTGTGCTGAGTCACAGTTGGTGTTATCACATCTCCAGCAATTGGCATGGAAAATTAAACCAGCTTTCTTTAATCTTGCAGGAGACCAATGCCAATCATGAAGAATCTTAAATAGGCAAAATGTAAGTCGAGCTTCACGGGTTCCTTTAGCTAGATTCTCTATCATTGTCGCCCATGCATCAGTAGTGTAAGAACCTGAAAGTCATGACTGCCATTTAAATTGTAGTGTCTGTGTTAGAGGTTGAGAAAAAAGATGTGTTGTAAAAACTCTGTATAAACCAGATATCACTCCTTTATGTTTTCCCCAGGTATTTAGGTATGATACTATCTGTGAATTTGACACCACCAGAGAATGTGAACCTAATAGTTGTTCCAAACATTGCTTGAGCTGGTTATATTTTAGGGATTGATGTGACGAAAGACCGAATTCCTCTTGTATTTGTGTGAATGTTTAAAAGTCACCATTATGAAAAAATGTATCTAATGTTTGAATACCTGCTTCTTCCCATAATGGCCATGATAATACCTTCTTCTCAATACGAACACCGGAATTATTCCATATGGGTGCCTTTTCATGTATATGGGAGTTTAAACCTAATAAACGGTGTGCTCTTTGCCACGATTTGGACATGGCTGACAGGATTGGGTTTGTGGGTTTGACGTGCAATTTTAGTGCCATAAAGTGCAGAAATATCAGAGCCCGAAGATAAAAGACGGCGCTCTAAATGGACCCATTGCGGAACATCAGAGACTCCGGGTAACATATATGATAATTGAGAAATCTGCAATGCTAAGTTATAATGTTCAATGGATGGAAGGCTCATACCTCCAGAAGAATGGTGAGCCTTTAATTTAGTCACAGCCAAACGAGGTTTCATTGAGCCCCATATAAAAGTTTTTATTTTGGAATCTATGAGTCTCAAAGTAGACAAGGGAATAAGGAGAGGGAGCATACCTAAGGTATATAGAAAACGAGGAAGTGTAACCATTTTAACAGCTTGAACTCTACCCCACATGGAAAGATTCAAAATGTTCCACTTATCAAAGTCACGTTGCATTTGAACAATCAGTGGGTTCAGGTTATCTGTAATCATACCTTCCATACCCTTATTCACTAAGATACCCAAATATTTAAGACGTGAGGGTTGCCAATGAAAGGGGAAGTCGTGTATAACAGCTTTAGTGGTTCCATCAGAAATAGGTAAGGCTTCACTCTTGTCCCAATTTATTTTATAACCTGAGAATGAAGAAAATGTGTCTATAATTTGAAGCAAAGATGGCAATGTAAATGTAAATGTGTTTGTATTTATATAGCGCACTTCTACCCAGAGGTCTCGTAGCGCTGTATGCATACCGCTGTGGAACCCATCCTGGCTTTCCTGTAAAATGTCCACTCCTGGGCACCCCCAAGGTGAAGCCAGGCATCCAAGTGCTGCTGGGGTCGTTGTGGAGATTAAGCAAGCTATTGCCCAGAGTGGGACCCATGATTAGACTAGGCACCGAGGCGAGAATTATCAGGTCCGGGGAAATTTGAGTCCAAGAGCCGTCGAGGCGGGAATTGAACCCTGGTCCCGGGCCAGACCTCTGCATCAGGGTCTGCCGCTCTAACCATTGAGCCACGCTTCTCAAATGAATTAGGGAGGTCTGTTAAGGTGAGTAATATGTCATCTGCGTATAGAAAAAGTTGATTCACTTATAGGGAGGAGTATGCCTGTAACTGCTTCTGATTGACGAATCGTTGCTGCTAAAGGCTCCATTGCTAAAAGAAAAAGAAGTGGGGGTAGGGGACATCCCTGACGTGTTCCTCTTTGGATCGGAAATTAATCTGATATGAAGCCTCCACAATTAACTTGTGCGGAAGGATCATCATATAGTAGTCGTACTTTCTGAATAAACTGGTTTCCAAGGCCAAAATGTTCGAGCACTTTAAAACGATAGTCTCATTCTTTGCAGTCAAAGGCCTTTTCAGCATCTAGTAATAAAGCTAATGTGCCTTGTGGGAGGTTTTTAGCATAACATAGGGTATGCGCCAGTGTACGTAAGTGATTCCTAGAGGAACGTCCTGGAACGAATCCTACTTGAGTTGAATGAATTAAGGAAGGTAATACCTTTTTAAGACGAGAACCCAAAATGCTAGCAAATATTTTGATATCACAATTCAGGAGTGAAATGGGACGGTAACTGGTGCAAAGCAAAGGGTCCTTTCCAGGTTTAGGGAGTACTGCAATTATTGCCTTGTTAGAAAGAGGATTTTAGGAGTTATCTTGTTCTGCTTCTTGAAAAGCAGAATATAGGGAATCAATTATATTATGTCCAGCCCAACGATAGAATTCAGCTGGAAAACCATCTTCCCCAGGGGCTTTATGGTACGGCAATTTAGATATTGCTTGCTCAATTTCATCCCTGCTAATTTCTCCTTCAAGAAAAGCCCTTCCATCATCGGAAAGGTATGGAAGATCTACTTTTGAAAGAAAGTCGTTCAGTCTATCTGTGTTTACTTGTGTGTCTGGTATGTAGAGGGCCGTATAAAAGGAAGCAAACTCATTCACTATGTCCTGTGGTCTAGTAAGAATTGGACCGTGAGATCATTTAATAGCTGGGATAGCCATGGCTGTTTCTCTTTGCCTTAGTTGTGGTGCTAATAATCTACCTGCCTTTTCACCTTGTTCATAATGTCTTGTTTTCATTTTTTGAAGGGCAAACTCCGCCTTAGATGTGAAAAGCCCATTTAGCGTCATTTGAGCTTGCTCTAGAGAATTACGATTTTGCAGTGTTGGTGTTATGGTATATTGACGGGTATATGACTGAACGTTCTGTTCTAATTCTTGTTGACGTGCAGCATTTCGTTTGTTGGCTAATGCCGCCTCGCGCATCAATTGCCTCTGATAGTAGCTTTAGTCGCAGCCCATATCAGTTTACTGGAGGCTACCGAACTCTGATTCATAGAAATATAGTCTTGAAATTTTTTTTGTAATTGAGGTTTACCCTCTGGAGACTTGTGTCTTTGTATATTTATGTGCCAGGGTTTACGCCCTGTTCTGGGTATGCCAACTTCAAGGGCCAAGAGGACCGGGGAATGATCAGATAATGCTGCTTCCAAAATACAAGATTCTTGATTGGATTGAACTAATCTTTGTGATACTAAGAAATAATCCAAACGAGAGAGGGTACCATGCGTTGGAGATGAAAATGTGTACTCAGTGTCCGACGGATGTGAAAGATGCCAGTGATCAATTAATCCAATATCAGCTAATATGTCATCCATTAATGCCATGTCAGCGTTATTGCTTTTATCTAAGGGTCCTGTTCTATCTCAAATTGGTTCCCTTACAATGTTCCAGTCGTCACCTATGAGATATTGTGATGCACCTATCTCAACTAACAAACGATTTAGGTGAAGAAAGAATGATTTTTTTTTATCCCGTTGGAGCATAAACGGAGCCAACACAAATGTAGGTGTCTCCAAGACGTAGCTTGGCAAATACATAACGACCTTCAGGATCAGTCCATGTTTTTGATATTGTGACTTGAAGAGATTTACGGATTAGAATTGCTACTCCACATTTGCGTGTGGGGCCTGCGGTTATATGTTTATCCCTTAGTGTACTACTATGAATTACTTTGCCTACCCAATCTCTACAGAGTTTCTCGGACTCCAATGTATCCAAATGTGTCTCTTGAAGTAATGCCACATCTGTCCTTTTGGATTGAAGATATGACAGTACGTTCTTTCTTTTGATGTAATGAGTAAGTCCATGCACATTCCATGTAATCACAGAAAGAGGGCGTGTTGTACATATTTATGAGGTGCCAATGAGTTTAAGTAGAAAGAAGAGAAAAAAATAAAGAGAATAGTTAACCTGAAACCAATATGTGCAAATATAATCACAAAATATTGTTAATATTAAATTTCAATTGGTGTAAATACACCGTTCTACCTGCTAGAAAGGAAAAGAAGACTACAGATCAAACAATATATATCTTTCGTCGGTGGGTCTAAACCTCAATGCAAGATGCAGACTCCGCAGGGGAGAAAAACACCTGTGGTAAACAGATTATGAAAAGAACCAAGCCATGGATTTATAAAGTCCGTCTAGGAGATTTGTATATACAAAATACAGTATGATATATACATGGTGTATTGAACAACAATGTATGAGAAAAGGAAATGAATCATATCCATCAGCTGTAATAACTGGACTAAAACAGGAATACAATTATATTAATAGATAGCATGCATATATACTCATCTAGCTGGAAGAAGCAACAGTGGAAGGTTTAGCATCAGATACTTTATCAAAAGACGTCGATGACTTCAGAGGTGATCTCGATTTGTCTCTGGTATTTTCCTGTGTGAGTACTTCTACACAGTGGACCAGTTCATCTCTGTCAGACTGTTTCTTAAAGGTATGGAAGTGTAATCTACCAGTACGGTGGGTTTTAGGATCTTTCTATAATTGAAGTGGACTGTTCATAGTTGTTTCGGTCATGGGCGGCGGTGTGAAGTCCATGTGTTGGTCCAGGAAGCGTACCAGATCTTCAGGCTCTGTGTAATCTCTTGATTTCCCATCCATTGTGATCCACATTGTAGCAGGTTCTAAAAGACCATATTTAATTTCCCATTTCCGAAGTCTTGGCCTAAGTTGCAGGAATGCTTTTCGTTTGGCATTGGTTTCAGTGGAGAAGTCCGCAGCAATAAATACTTTATGGCCTTCTAAGTCATAAGGACCATGTTTACGAGCAGCTGTTAGTATTTGACGAACCTGTTCATGACGCAGGAGACACGCAATTATTGGTCTAGATTCAAGGGTTGAAGTTGAAGTTCTTGATTGAATCCTGTAAGCTCTCTGCAACTCAAGGGGATGTTCAAAAGATATGTTCAGTAGCCTCAGTATCAATGTTAGTAGCAGACACTTCACATCATTATTCATTTCCATTTTTTCTGGAATTCCATAAAACCGAACATTATTTCTTCGGGCCCCTGTCTTCCAAATCAATTACTTTTTGTTTTAAATGTCAGATATCTGGACCCCAACACTCTGCATTATCTAATCTTTCTTCCAAAAGGGTGGTTTGTTTATCTAGAGTTTCCACTTTGGTATGAAAAGTGTTTAGGTCCATCCTTATTGACTTCATTTCTGTTGCGAGATCTGAGATTTTGACATCCACAGATCCTAATCGTTGTCCCACAGCTTAGATCTCTTTTAAAATAAGGTCCATAGAAGCAGTATCTTGTGGGGCAGTAGTAGAAGTGCCCGAAGGTAAAGTGTTCCCTACTACTTGTATAAACAAAGGCTTTCTATTAGGTTTTCCACTGGCCATACTGTTATACTTCAATGTTAGAGAAAACAAGAAATAAGTGCTGCCTAGTAACCAAATATGATATCCAGTCGCCTCACAAGGACATATGGACAGACTTTTGGGATTCTCAAAAATTATGGCTGCATGTTTTCAAACAAGGGGTGCTGAAAAACACAGTCTATTGGAAATGTCGCTCAGCTTTCCCCTGTTTATCCAAGTTCGCTCTGCGCCCTTTGCTGGTAGGACTTTCCTTGTCTTTTTAATGTGTAGCAGAGGTTAAGCTATCAAATGAAGAGAAATACCTTAGGTTTGAAAGATCTCATATGCTTCCCCTGCACCCTATGAGAAGTACAAGAGTGATGCAAAAACACACAGCAACCTTTCCACTTCAAGAAAGGGAATGCCACTTAACTCTTCAGAATCAGGTTGTGTTTCCTGACAGAATGAGTAATTTTTCACAGACTTCTGGGATTCTAACAACAATAACCTCCAAGTAACCACGCTGTTGTCTCATTCATGTTCCTTTCATTCTGGCTCCAAGGACACCTGTTGACAGCTGAATTCTCCCCTCCGGAGCCCCGGAGCTCTACACAGAGGCGGCCATTTCAGTCAGTGGCCAGACACCGCCCCCGTCTGCAAAGATTTTGCCTTATTAGTAGCAGTGTGACATACAAATGCAGCAGTGAGAAGCATGATCAGTCAACCTTTGAAAATGGCTGTCCACTTCGCAGAAACACAAGGCAGTCACGTTTGTTTGTAACTTTGATCCGTTTGAGCTACAATTTATTAGTTAAAATCATCAAATTATGCAGCTGGTGATGCATTATGTGACAAATATTGCAGAGCCATAATTGTATAGAAAACATTTGCAAACTAGGATATTTTGTCATTCATGTTTGAACTGCACTTGTGGAAAAAGAGAGAAGTGCTGAGGACAGAAATTCCATTGCTCGGAGACAAATGTAGAGTCGCCGCTCTAGTCGTTCACGCTACGTAATGACGTGGCGTGAACAGCGGCCATCTTGGGGATCGCGCTTCCCGAGCGCGATCATTCGGGCGCCGGAGCTGTGTGCTGTGAACGCGCTCGGCGCTCTGTGTGCACAAATTAATTAATAAATATCTTTGCTATCACCTACTAAGGCCTCTGTCCTTATATACAATTGTGCATCCTTACAATGGCGACGAGGTTAACAGGAGAACGACGAGGACCCACGGGGACAGAAATAAACTAACCTTGATCCTCTCCCCACAGCACTTCTACAGGTCAGAGAGGTCCACTCAGCAAGCTGCATTATTGGACAATAGGGGGGAGCACGCAGGGAAGCACACAGAGCGCGGCAGCAGCAATTGTACCCAGTGCAGGCACATACTGGACGTCGAACGGAGGCACAAGGGGCACCACTGAGACCGGCCACGTGCTAGAAGGACGGCAGGGCAACACAGGCGCCACGTCCTGTTGGAGCACCCGGCTGGACAGTAGCAGTGGCGGATCCAGGGGCCACAGACAGTGGTGAAAAGGGAGATACCCGGCACCGACCAGGCGAAGAAGAGGAGAACAGCGCACCAGGCAGCCCCAAAACCCTGAGTGTTGCGCCAAAAAGGCGGGAAACCATGTGCGCCCAATCGACGGCGCCGGTTCTATTCCTACCGAAACCGGGAGAGCCCCTAATGAAGTGGGAGGACTGGAAGGAATACATCACGAATTACTTTGAAGTCCTGGAGGATGAGAATGAAGAGGCCTTCACGAGCGTCAGAAAAAGGAGAATCTTGTTACACAACTTGGGCCCGGAGGGGATCAGGGTGTTCAAGAACCTGGTACCCAAGCAGAGACAATCGAGTGACGAGGATGTGTATGCGCCCGCCCTAGAAGAGCTCGATGAACATTACCGACCGGCGGTCTGTGTATCGATAGACCGATACAATTTCCAACAGAGGAAGCACGAACAGGGCAAATCTATCGATGAGTATGTTGCGGCACTGAAAAAGTTGGCGTCCACGTGTCAGTTTTGTGGACTCCACGATGATTTCATCAAAGACCAAATAGTGATGCACACGACAATGAAATCGGTATAGGACAAGCTATGGTCATGCGGTGACACCACGTTGAAAGAGGCGATTGCAATGGTGAAGAAGGCAGAATTAGCACGCAGATGTGCAGACGCGTCAAAAAGGGAAATGGCGGCAAAGCCCATGGCCAACAGAATAGAGGACGAAGAGCCAAAAGGCGGGAGCAGGAACACGAGCTCGACCTACAAGGGACCCAACAAGTGGCAAGGAAAGCCGGGACCGCCAGGGAGGCAGGCGAAAGGAAGTAAGACATCATGCTACCGATGCGGCAGCTGGGCCCACGAGGCGAATGACAAAAGGTGCCCGGCCTTCCGGGCTAAGTGCATGTTCTGTGGAGTGATGGGACATTACGAAAAGGTTTGTCGGAAGAGAATGACCCGCAACACGGTGAAATTCGTTGCATGGACCAGGAAGATGATGAAGGAAGAAGCCAAGTGGAAGAGGATGAAATACTGTGCATCGAGGAACAAGTCTTGAGTGTAGGCACCAGGAGATCGAACAAACCCATACTGGACATGTTGATAGGTGGCGTGATTATAAGGATCGTGGCGGACTCAGGCTCACCGTAAACTCTAGTACAAAGGGCAGTGTGGACAGAGAAATTCATGCCCCATATAGGCCCGCATCTGGAACCACCGGACATCAGACCGGTCACATAACTGGGAAACCGCATTCCCATAGCAGGCTATCGACCATTAACATTTGAATTCAGGGGACGCAGAGCTGATTGCAAACTACATGTGACGGAGAAAGGCCCATCGGTGTTAGGCTGGATGGACCAAGGAGATTTGGGCATCAAGCTGGACCCCGGCGGAGCAGTGCAGGTACTATTGACGGAACCAGAACCGTGGCCAGACATGGAGAAATGGAAGAGAGACTTTCCCAAAGTATTCGGCGGAAGAGTCGGAAAATTGGAGACATTTTCACACAAAATCATCCTCAAGGTGGATGCCAAGCCGGTGTCACATAAAGTGAGGAATGTACCGATAGCCGTGAGGGAAGCGGTGCAGCAAGAGCTGCGCGACTTGGAAGGAAATGGCATCATTGAACCCATCATGAAAAATAACAACCATGGCACTTGATTCAGGAATTCTATCTGATCAAATCAATGAATGTAAAGAAGAAAAATAGAGGTCTGTACTCAAAATTTATTATCGACTTTGTCTAAAAATAAGGCATACAAAACCATCATTATACAATAAAAAGTAATAACAAGTCACAATTATTAAAAAATGCAACAATTAATTGAAAATCACAATATTAAAAAGGTGGCATAGCAAATGGTTCTCTACGGAAACACTTTAAAATATGTTGGTTGCCAATATATATCGCCCCTCCTTAAAACACTGCTACCAGTCATGCAATATAGAGTAAAATAAGAACTGCATCTTTTTGTTTTTGCTTTGTTATCACTGAAATAATACAGCTTGGAAGTATGATAAGGTTATTTACAATGGGTTATTTTTTCCACTATATTGATTGCTCAAACAGATTCTATGTTTAGGGAACAAGGGTTACGTAACTAATATGCATTTACCTTTCAGCTTATCCAGTTCTGCCCTTTCATTCACTATCAAATTAGAATCCTTTCATATGATCGCCTGCTAAAACAGAACTCGATTAAGAACGTGTAAGTACCACAATGTTGAGCTACATTAACGCTTCAATACAAGAGCAATTAGTTAGTGTTATTATTTATTGCTTCTTGGAACAACCATATGCCCTCATGTTGAGGCCCCATGAAATCAGTTTGTTGTTTTTCAACACAAATGTATAAGTAAACCATGCTCCCTCCTTTATATAAACATAGGAGTCCAACCGTAGGAAAATAATATCTTTCTGGTCTGACGTCCCTAAAATAAGCAATAGCTTGTATCCCTTTATATCATAAAGTCAATCCCTGATCCCTGGTCCTCCATCACCTCCCCCTTCCGTTCCCCGGCCCCCCATTCCCCACTGGTCTGAAATAATAATGTACAAAGAAGATGAATATATTAGGGTAACACAGAGTTATTCAAACTCGCCTTTGTCTCTTGGTAAAGAAGATGTTATAAATCTGTAGGTTAACTGTAACAAATTTTGATTGTGTTATTAATTATGCAAAAAGTAGTAGTAACCATAGTATGTGAAATTTGAATATTGTCTTTCTATTACTTATTTTTTGTGATTTTTAGGTGATACGTGGCTACTCCAGAAGAAGGCGCTGGTCGCCGAAACGCGCGTAGAGAACCATTTGCTATGCCACCTTTTTAATATTGTGATTTTCAATTAATTGTTGCATTTTTAATAATTGTGACTTGTTATTACTTTTTATTGTATATTGGTGATGTTTTGTATGCCTTATTTTCTGGCACAGATTCTCCTGTGTGTGTATATTGCATGCATATGTAGTGTGCATGTGGCACGTGGTGCTGTTTATATTAAATGGGACATAACCTCACCAATTCTTGAATCTGACAAGGAGATAACAACCTATTTTTATGAGACACACTGGGATTACAGCTCGAGTTGGACACAGGATTGGCTCAAAGGTGTTTTTTTCTACAAAAAGCGGATCCCTTTGCTTTTTGCAGGAGTGGGTGCAGTTACAACTTTCCAAGAAGCAGATCCCTTTTTATTGCACTTATGCATGCCGAATTGCAGGAAGTACTGTCTACTTCAAGTTACGACTTATTTCACAGGCAGAGGAGAGGCGTGGTAAAGTTTCTGTCTAATTACATATAATAACAAGCATTTACAATGCAATAGGTCTCGCAATGACATTGTTTTGAGCTATTGGCATTGAAATGTTATTGTTTTTTCCCCTTCCTGAAGCATTAATTAAGTAATGGCGTTGTAAATGACAATGTCTGTTACCCCCGGTTGTCCCTTGCAAAGCTCACCAGCATGTGCCCGTCATAAAAAGGAATATCTGACAATCGCATCTTAAACATTTTGCAGCAATTCTATAGCTGCGTCGCGTGCCATCAGCAAAGGAGTGTAGATATTACTAGTGCAGCAGGCACAGTGGCAGCGAAACCTAGAGATCTGTGAGGGGCCCTCTGTACCTTAATTATTGGGTATTTTTTTACTATCAAAACAGAGGACAGGGGAACAAATCTCATTTCTTACAATATTCAATTAAAAATTAGCCACTGTCACCAAAAAGCACAGATGATGATAAAACAGCTTTATGAGAGACCTTTTTTATACCCTCTCTGCTTGGCCAAAAGAATCTCTGGCTGACAGAGGGGAGGGTTTTATTAGCATGAATTAAAACTGTGAGAGTTGAGCAGTGAGGGATGACCGCTCCTCTCCTCAGTGATGCGTGTAAACAAACGCCTGCATCACAGTCAGGCTGCCGGTGCTTATTCTTAGAGTTTCGAAACTAGACAGCAGCTGCATCCTTCTGGATTGCTGGTAGCGTCTTCCTACTCCGTCTGGGAACCACGCAGAGGATGCAACATAACGGGGCGGCATTTTAATGAAACATTACAGAAAGGGGATCACTGACTTGAAACCCATATCCATTGCAGGCAGCTGGGCGGAGGCAGGCACAGTTACATGCTGCATTCGGACACCCAACTACTTTCATTAACAGTTTCATTCCTAGAAATGTGTGCAAATACACCGTGCAATAGTTCTTCCCCTACTTTTTCCTGTGCCACCCTTTCGTAGTAGAAGTGGTCGCTTCCAAACACAGCGTTCAGTATCTCTGCAGTCCCAAATTGATTCAGAAATGGCAGCAAACTGGTGCGGCACCAGGACGCAGTGTTCACTCAGAAGCTGCTGGGAGAGAGTGGGCCTCGGGATTTCTGGGAAGGGAACCGGTTTTTGGACAGGCAGATTAAAACCAGTGGTTAACCCCGTGTTTAGGTGTCACAGTGCTGCTTACTAGTGCCGCTGTCACCTGGTTCATGCCTCCCCTTCGCCTACCTCACGCCCATGCATGACACGCAGCAGATTAACCTGACAGGCAGCAGATTAACCCAACCATATGGCTGCCGGCCAATCTAGCTACCGCTCTACCCGCTGCTCTCTACCCCTCTGTCCTCGGAGCATGTTCTGTGTATCCTGTGCAGTCTACCTCGTCTCACATGTAAAGCTTCTCACGCTCTCCCAGTCTCCTTTCCCTTCTCCAAGCAGACACTTGCTTCGTTTGCCCTTTCACCTCTGGAGCTGTGTGTTGCACAGCTGCCGACTCCCCGTAAAACACTCGTGGGGCCTGTTCACTTTGTTTTCCCTTCCGTTCCTCATGAGGTGCGGAACTCGGGCAGTGTTCGGTCATAATCTAACTACAGCTCATGTAAAAGGCTTTAATACCCTTGGGCCGAGTTGGCGCTATATACAACTGCAAAATAAATATAATAAAAAAGAAAATAGAGTGGATGGAAAATAGAAATAACAGCGAAGGGAAATTGGTTGAGCGAATAAGAAACGGGGCTAGACTAGACAGAGACGGGAAAACCACGAACAAGAACTGTGAAAGAAACAGAGTGCTGAGGGTAAGAATGGAGTTTTAGAAGCGCAACGGGACAGAGTGGGGAAGTAGAGGAACAGTTTCATGAGGAAGTGCAGTGCTGGCCGCAGCACTGAGCACACAGCACGCAGAGGAACTCCTCGAAAGAGGAGATGGGACAGGCGCCACACTCAGCTGTCTGGGTAGGGGTGTACTACGGGAGGTGGGACACATGCCTACCGGAGGTCCCGGGAGGAAAGGCTGCTTTACTTAACTTTGGCACGCAGCGTGAGGGCTGTTCCCCAAGAAGAGCGTGTCAGCAGTGCGGGAATACATCCAGCTGAACCTGGGGTGTGCTGGGGGTTGTACTAGTGCCAGAACGCGAACAAGGCAGAGCTGTAGTGGAGGGCAGGGACATCCTACTTTGTCATGGAGACGAGGTGAAGCCGGGGCAATGGAGCGAGGCTGACGTGCGCTAGAGGGAGAAAGGGAAACCCGCCCGTAGGGCACCACCTCAAGAGACAGTGCTAAAGTGGCTGTGAGTGGGACACGGGGTGTCAGGCGGGGAAGACCTCTCCTCAGGGGAGAGGCAGGGGCCAGGGACTGCTGCTGATGCAGACAGGGAGGGCGGGCCATGATTTATTGCAGCTCTTTTGTTTCGAAAAAAAAAAAAAAAAAAAAAAAAAAAAAAAAAGAGGATCCCGCCGGAGCTCATAAAGATAAGAATCCTTTTGCGACACCAGTAAGTCAAGTGAGCCAATCGCTGATAAAAACAAGCACACACGTACCTGTTTTTCAGCTTATCGCGCTAAGCCATCATCTGATGCACATGATTAATGTGCTGCCAAAATCCAAGATCTACTGCGTATGTTGTCCTGGAGGCATGCAGCTGGGGGAGGGGGACGACAATGAGGGAAGAAGGGTGACTGTATATTAAATACAAGTCCCGCGGCGACCCGGAAGCTCTTGGCCGGCCGGCCAATCCGGTCGCGGCCGACCGGAAGTCCCGCCTCCCGAGGTCCGCGAGCTGCCGGCGCATGGAGCGCCCTGCCTGTCCGAATCAGCCCGGGTCCCCAGGAGGGGGCCGGGGAGAAGGAGGAGTGTTGCGCCTGTTGCGGGGCTCCTCGGACCTGAGGGAGCCCCGATTGTGAAGAGGAGACGAGATGCTCCGTGAGGCGCGGAGCGCGAGAGGAGCCCGCCGGAAGAGCGCAGTCGGTGAGTGGGGCCCAGGGCTGAAGTGCGTGCGTGCCTGTGTGTATGCCTGGGAGGGGTGGGGGAGGGGGAGAGTGTGCGCGCGTGTGGGAATGTGTGTGCGCATGCGTGACTGTGTGATTGAGAGAGAATGCGAGGTAGGGGATAGTGTGCCTGTATGTGTGCCTGTATGTGTGTCGTATGCCTGCGTGTGCATGCGCGCGCCTGTGTGTGTGCGTGCATGCAGAGGGGTGGGGGCTGCCTGTGTGTGTGTGTGAGCAAGGGATTTGATTTGCGCATGCGCAGCTACCAGACGCTCGCTCCCGAGGTGAAATCTGACCTCGTCAAAGCGCGCGTCTGGTAGCTGTCCACTCTCCTGAATACGGGCCACATTAGGTCTGTAGCAGACTCTCAATGCTCACGCATTGAGAGTAGTCTGCTCGACCTAAAAATATGAATGGGTTTATTGGTTTTTACATCTACTGTTGCGGCACTGTCAAGTCAAGAATACTTTTATTTGATTTCATTAAAAATCATAAAAGAATGGAAAAGACACATAATACAAGATGATTTAAAATGAAGATTTGTAAAATACGAGAGATAAAAACATCGAGGTAATTTCCTCAACGGTTAGGATAAGATATGGTAAATTGTGTAATCAGTGCAATTTATAAAAGGTGCAAAATGGTTCAGTAATGAATAATGAACACATAGTTGTTATTACTTTTTATTGTATACTGATGAGGTTTTGTATGCCTTATTTTTAGACAAAGTCGATAATAAATTTTGAGTACAGACCTCTATTTTTCTTCCTTACATTCATTGATTTGATCAGATAGAATTCCTGAATCAAGTGCCATGGTTGTTATTTTGCATGCTGTTTTTCCCTGACCTAGGACTTGTAGTACCTATTATTTCAGGGGGTCCTTGTTTTTTACACATAATCATTGAACCCATCACATGTGCGGAGTGGCTGGCCGCCCTGGTGGTGGTGATAAAACCAAACGGCAAGGTCCGGCTGTGCGTGGACCTACACGAACTAAACAAAAATATCGTAGTAGAGAAGTTTCCGCTGCCCCGCATCGAGGAAATGCTAGCGAAGACCAAAGGAAAGAAATGGTACTCCACCATCGACTTGACATCGGCGTACCACCAGATAGCGTTACACCCTGAGAGCAGGAAGCTGACATCGTTCATCACCCCCTTCGGATGCTATCAATTCTGCAGGATGCCCTTCGGTCTAGCATCGGCAGCAGCGGTCTTTCAAAAGCTTATGCACCGCCTCTTCCAGGACATGGAAGGGGTCCAATACTTCCAAGACGACATTTTGGTAATGGGGAATGATCAATGGGACCACGACGCCAAGTTGACCAAAGCATTGAAGGTACTGGAAGACAAGGGGTTGACTGCAGAGTGGGAGAAATGCCACCTAGGCATGGCATCCGTCACATACCGGGGACACGAAATTGGTGAACTAGGGATCACACCGAAGGAGAATGTAAGAGCAATATGCGATGCTCCGCCGCCTGCCAGCAAAGAGGAAGTTAGGTCGTTCCTAGGCATGGCCGAGTATTATAGCAAATTCATTCAGCATTTTGCTTCTAAAACCCACCATATGAGGCAGTTGACAAGAGAGAAGACGACGTTTGCATGGACAGAAGAAACTCAGAGGGAGTTTGAAGGCGTCAAGAAAGATGTGACCCAAGCCATACCCCTTCAAGGTTACGACCCACAGTGGTAACGACAGATGTCAGTGACAAAGGACTCGACGCGGTCCTTATGCAAGACAGAGGTGGAGGAACGATAGAGACAATCAGTTTTGCATCCAGGGCCCTGACAGACACTGAGAAGAAATTAAGTGTTATTGAAAAGGAGATGCTGGCAGTGGTTTGGGCCATGGGAAAATTTCGCCAGTTCCTTTGGGGCACAAGATTCCAGCTAAGAACAGACCACAAGCCGTTGGTGCGGGTCCTCACGTCCAGTGGGCATGCGAGTGCCACCCCGAGAATAGCGAAAATGACCCTAAAACTGCTGGAGTATCGCTATGACGTAGAATACATCCCGGGCAGCAGGAACAAAGTCGCCGACTATTTGAGCAGGGCAGCAGCTATGGAGTTAGTGGAAGAAGAGAAGGAAGAAGGGGACGAAATGTTGGCATTAATGGAAGGTAATAATCAACCAAGAATGGATTGACGCATATCAGACAGACAAGAGCCTCCAAGAGGTGAAAGGGTACATCACAGGAGGGTGGCCAGAAAAGAGACATCTGAGTGGAGACATGAGGAAGTACTTTGAAGTGAGAGAGGAACTCTCACTTGGAGACAAGGGAATCTTTATGAACCGAGGGGAAAAAGTTGTACCCCCAGAAGGACTTGTCCCTAGACTACTGGCAATACTACACGAAGGAGATTTGGGGATTGGGAAGACCAAACTGAGAGCTAAACAGGGTTACTGGTGGCCAGGCATGGACATGCAAACAGAACGACACGTAAGAGAGTGTAACCAATGTCAACAAGCGGACAAGACCATGACACCGTTGAGGCCGTCCATAGGAAAATTCGACACACCGAAGAATCCATGGGAAGAACTCTCCATTGATATCTTGGGACCTATCTTGGACGAGCAAGGAACCCCGAAACACCTATGTATCCTGGTGGACAGATACTCTAAGTGGCCAGAAGTACATGTCAACGAAGAGATGGACACCATACTAAAGTTCCTTACGACCATATTCCTCAGGGAAGGCATTCCCAAATCTATATTAAGTGACAACGGCCCACAATTCACTTCAGACAAATGGTTAAAGTACATGGATGAATTCTGACACTGCACACACCTTTCCCCTCCTGAGGCTGTAGCCGGGAGGTCTCTTGTCTTTCCTGTTTTAATTATTACATTCGTGTTTTTACTCGGTGACATTGTCAATCGTAATTTGCACACCTGAGCTTAATAGGTGTTTGAGATCCCCCTAGCGCTCAGCAGCGCCTAGAAATCAGCTTACCCCCTCCCTGCAGCTCCGGTCCCGCTCTCGGCCGAGTATTGACGCCGAGAGCGCTGGGCGCCGGTTTTGGCGGCCATCTTGGGTCGGGCTGGGTTGGTGAGGCCATCGACAGCGCTATAAAAACAGACAGTTATGGCTCCGCGCAGCGGACGCGACCAGCGGACGCGCCGGACCTGCGCCGGAGTCGTGCCAGAGTCCTGCCCGTCTGCGCCCGTCCGCGCACGATCGGGCTCTGGGCTCAGAAACTCTGGTACACGCATCTGCTATTCCTCATTGGATCTCCTAGCACTGAAATCTGACAGGTACACCCTACCTTCTATTACATGTACCACTCTTAAGGAGAATAACATCTTGCACTTTCTCAATCGTGGGAACTTGAGTCTTCCACCCCCCCTAAAGCTAGCCACCCTTAATACCAGGTCATTGCAGAAACACCATCTGGAAATCTTCACCCTTTTACAGGATGAGACGATCGACATCCTGACACTCACCGAAACTTGGTTGAGTGATGTCTCTTCCCCGGATATCATCGCCGCACTTCCTAGCGGGTATGATATGATCTGGCATAATCGGCCAGAGGGGACCCGAGGTGGGGGTGTAGCAACGATCTTTAAAAGGCAGCTTACGGTAACCAAATTCTTATCGGAGACCATAAATACCATCGATCTATTAGGGATAAAAATTACCATGAACAATTCCTGTTTTATTATCCGAACAGTGTATTGTCCACCTCAAAGTACCTCATTGTTCAATGATCTCTTCTTCCCTATAATATCAGATTTATGCACACGTTACAAAAACATCTTGGTAACTGGTGACTTCAATGTCCATTGGGATAAAAGTGATCAAGATCCGTTAGTCCAGAAATTACAGACCACTATGACCGCTCTTGGACTGGTACAACTTGTGAAAACTCCAACCCACATAAAAGGCCATATTTTAGATCTCATCTGGTCTTCTATGCCAAAGGTGGCCATCACAAGCATTACATCCTGCATCTGGTCGGATCACCACCTAATCCTATGTGACATACCGCAAAACAATTTTCAGACCAAACTTCCTTTAAAAATCAAAAAAGTGCGCCAATGGAAAAAAGTGAATTCCGAGACCCTGGCCAAAACCCTGCCCAAATATAAACAGAATTTCTCCCCAGATGGTACTAACCTCGACTCAAAGTATGACAGGGAATCATATAGAACATCGTTTCAAATATACAAAAAGCTTATTGTTTCAGCGAAGAAGGACTATTACGAGACACGCATAAATAACGCCTCAAACATCCAGAGAGAAACCTTCCAAATCCTGAAAGAGTTAAGCAAGAAGGAGGAAAAGGCAGACATATTGATCGACTGATACCTTTCAAGGATATTTCCTTGAAAAAGTATTGACCATCTTGTCTGATATCAAGGAGAGCAATCCAGTCTCACACGCCGAACAACTACCTCCTTTAAACTCCTCAATCCTTATCCTTACCAGATTCCCCGAAATCGACTCTACCATCTTAAGACAACTTATAGCATCCACTAAGTCAGGCTCGCCAGCTGATCCCTGCCCACCCGACATCTTTCGACTAGCAACTCCGATTTTAGAGGATCAGATCTTAGACCTCTTAAACACTTCACTAGCGATGGGATCATTACCTACCTCCTTTAAAGAGGCACGTGTCAGACCCCTGATAAAAAAAGCCTGGGGCAGATCCAACCAGTCTGAAGAACTATAGGCCAATCTCCCAGCTGCCATTTTTGGCAAAAGTTCTAGAACAGCACGTGCTAAAATCTTTGTCATCCCTCCTGGAATCTCACCATCTTCTCCAGGAGCGGCAAGCCGGATTCCGTGCTCACCATAGCACGGAACTAGTAATGCTGTCTGTACTAGATGAGCTCAGATGCATGGCTGACAGCAAAAAGCCAAGCACCCTGATATTACTAGATCTTTCAGCGGCGTTTGATACTGTCAGCCATGCACTGCTTCTGGGTAGATTGGCCAGGTTTGGAATAGGAGAGCAAGCCCTCAAATGGTTAACAGCCTTCTTGTCGGGGAGGACGCAGAGGATCCAGCTAGCTGATCAGGTTTCTGATGTGGGTACCTTAGCCTGTGGAGTCCCGCAGGGCTCTGCGCTTTCTCCACTCTTATTTAATCTCTATCTACAGCCATTGATAGAGTCCCTGGCTAACATGAACTGTAAAGTTTTTAATTATGCCGATGATACTCAGCTGCTGCTGAGTATCGACAACACACTCTCGGCTCAGTCTAAGGCCCATGACATTTTACAATAAATTGGATGTCGTCCAACCTATTGAAAATCAACCCAGACAAAACGGAGGTTCTAGTAGTTTCAACCTCCACCTCCCCATGGAGTGATTTGTTTTGGCCACAAGAACTTGGACCTTCTCCAAAACCGTGCCCTAGTGTCAAGAGCCTTGGTATGAAAATCTCTCAGGAACTCTCGATGACAAACCAAGTGTCCGCTGTAGTTGGTTCTTGTACCAATCTGATCAGACAACTGCGTAAGCTCGTCCCTCTACTTTCAAGGAACATGCTTAGAACCATTGTCTCAGCCACAATAGTGTCTAGAATTGACTACGGCAATGTGTTATACCTTGGCCTCCCAAAAAACTCCATTAACCGCCTTCAGGTGACTCTGAATGACGCGGCGCGTTTGATATTCGGAGTGCCGAGGCGGACTCATGCCTCCCCTCTGCTTTATAGGCTACACTGGCTGCCTATAGTACAAAGAGTCGCATTTAAGAGTATGTGTATCTGCCACAAAGCAATCCACGGACAGGCGCCAGCCTATATAAAAGACAGGCTAGAAATATACGAACCTAAGCGCGCCTTGCGATCATCCGGTTCTTTTTTGTTATCCTGCCCACGCTTTAAGCTGGCAACAAAAGGAGGCAGATCCTTTTCAGTTCAGGCTCCGACCAGCTGGAACAAGCTACCGGAGGCGCTTCGTAGGGAACCCAACCTTCTCCACTTTAGGAAGTCCCTGAAGACTTTACTCTTCAAAGACGCATTTACATCTCAGTAGTCGGCCACTTGTTTCAGACACTTGTATACTTTCATTTTGTTTCTTGTTGCTGTATTTGTCAGAAGCACTTTGAGACCCGTCGGTGAGCTGGCACGATACAAAACTCAGTCACAAATCACATGGAAAGGAATGGAGTCTGCTCCAAACACACATCCATATACCACCCTGCAGGAAATGGACAAGTTGAACGATTCAATAGGGTATTGATGGGCTCCATTCAAGCAGCCATTATGATGGGGAAGGATTGGGAGAAGGAACTGTTGCACATGATCTGGGCGTATCGCATCACCCCCACTGGGACGAGGTACAGTCCTTTCCAGATTCTTAGAGGAAGAGACCCATTTACAAAGGACAATTTGGCGTGGAAAGAGAAGACCGTGACCAGCAAGTGGTCTCCGGCGGTAGTACAAGCAAATTTAGAAAGGGCCCAGAGAATATATTCGGAGCACTACAATAAGAGGAGGAACGTAAAGGACACACAGTTGGAAGAAGGAGAATGGGTGAGAGTCAAGCTGGCCACACTTCAACGAAAAGGGGACAGTAAATACAGCAGGCCGCTCCAAGTTAGAGAGGTTCTTTGCCGAGCAGCTAGGTTGAGCGACGGGAATGTATGGTCCCAGGATCGCATGGCTAGATGTAGCAAAATAGTGCAATGGGCCCCGGAGGCGCGAGAACCAGTAGTGATGGACCAATGCACATCGGGAACTGATACAGACAAACAGGAAGGAGAAGTGGAAAGCAGGGAACTAGGATTGGAACAAGAAGGTGGAGGTACCCCACGCGCGAACATATCAAGACGAGTAGAGAAAGAGCCGGTGGACAGGGAGAGATTGGTTGTCCACAAAGATAAAGAGGCGGAGTCCCTAACCCTGGGTGAGAAGGAAGCAACATCCACTCCGGTAAGATGCACCAGAGGTGGGCGATTGGTGGTGAGACCCTCCAGATTCAGGGACTATGAAATGGCTGATGGACTCTGAAACCACTACAGGCTAAGTTACTTGTTTGAACAAAAAAGGGGAGCTATGTAGAGTCGCCGCTCTAGTCGTTCACGCTACGTAATGAAGTGGCGTGAACAGCGGCCATCTTGGGGATCGCACTTCCCGAGCGCGATCATTCGGGCGCTGGAGCGGTGTGCTGTGAACACGCTCGGCGCTCTGTGTATACGAATTAATTAATAAATATCTTTGCTATCACCTACTACGGCCTCTGTCCTTATATACAATTATGCATTCCTTACAAAAAATAGCTTGTGATTCCACATTTAAGTGTATTTGGGAGATTCTGTGATTGAAAATAAATCCCACTTTGTGAATGTATTTTAATGTCAATATTTCATATTAAACCTGAAATAAACGTGTATCCATTGGCTGAATTAAATAACACAATAAGCTGGAGCTGGGTAGTGAAATGCCAAACACTAAAAATGTGAATGATTTGCTCTTTCTGGCCACACCTCTCACCCAGCCCACTAAGCTAATCCTCGGGGTTGTTCCCGCGCCCTGATCTCCGCCCACAGTTCCCCTACCTTGGTCTCCCTACTTCGACCACTGAATAGCTATCAACATAAGCCTACCATAACAAAAATGTAATGAGTCCTTGTGAACGTAACTGGTGCTCATATAAAGCGCTCCAGTCCATTCGGGTCGGGTTCGCGCTATATAAATCTACAAAATAATAATGTCACTCATGACAAGTACGTGACATGTACATGTCTCAAACGTACGCGCACTCCAAACTTGGAAATGTCACTAATAAGGCTCCTAAAAACTTGGCAGCTATGTTAGACATTTACCGCACTATTTTAATGGGTCCTAGTCTCATTTTCTACCTGATTCTAGTCACAATACGAATAGTTGTAACGTATTTTACCGGGTCCTGGTCTCATTTTCTACCGGATTCCAGTCACGTTACGGACAGTTCTAACGCTTTCGCCGTTACCTCTCGTGACGCGGACCTGTTCAGAACTACTGGCCCTACTCCCTCCCCTTCGATTAAAGCACGAGAGCACTCACAGCAAATCAACACTTCAGGATTCTAAATGCGCACCGAGAATGGCTGGCGTGGCCACAATGCCCCAATCCGAGATCACGGTAGATGTACCGCCCATTCAAAGATGACATCACGAATACATTTGGCTCTGGAATTCATTACAGTGTGACCCGGAAGTGCTCAAACTAGTGGCATTGCTGAAACGATCAGTTATTGATGATGCATGATGCAGGTATGACGTTTTGTCCGTGTAAGTAGCGGACAGGTGGTCGCTGTAATTGGGAACGCTGACACTCACTGGAGGTCTTTGAATTTCAATGTTCAGCTGTCTACCCTAATCGAATATTTAGATCTAGAAATAACACTTACTGTATTATTATTCTTAAACTGTGGTGAGGATTGAATAATTAATTTCCCCGTTTCTCAACAAAACGGTTCCATTGTTAGACAAAATACTTATGCCGGCTGATGCGTGCTAGGGCCGGTAGGAGTTATTAACAAGCGGAGAAATTATTGTTGCATAGTGCTGAACTTGTTCCACAACGCAACTGTTTCTGGGGCAGCGTGTTATCCCTTCTAGCGAGATACCATGAAGAAAGTTGATAGCGCATTTCCACCACTCGTCCAGTCACAGCTCCTTTTAATACCTCGCTGGAACTCGTGCTTGGGAGTTCTCTAAGCTGGACTATAACCCAAACTGAAGAAATTTTGTAAATGTTTGCTTGATGCACTGATGACAATTTTCATGTATGACCTTTGACATAAAATTGCTCTTGATGATCATCATTGGCACGACTTGGTCCATATTGTATGTAGGTACCAAAGACTCACTGAAAATGGCTTTTCTATAACCTCCTGTGTTTCAGCATTCCTTGGGTAGCCTTTATCTACAACTCAGAGCCATGCTATACCACTCTTCTTATATAAGCTGGAATCTTGTCCCCTTTTAGGTGGTGACCTAGGGTGTCATTCTTCGGCTGTGCCATGACTGGTGTGCTTCAGAAAACGGGTCTGTATGCGCCTTCGGTCCGGCGCTCGCTCCAGGGCCTCTTTGCAGTTTACAAACCTCCTGGCGTTCACTGGAAGTTGGTGCGCGATGCAGTGGAAACAAACCTGTTAAAAGGTAATGGGGCAAAAGAGGCGCAAGATAACCTTGTGAATATTTGGGATGGTAGAAAAACGGTCATCTGCAGTGGGTTGTTGTATAGGCGTGCATTTTATAAACAACCAAGGATAAATTATTTGTTTGAACCTGGTTTATCTTTGAATTATTTCAGATTTTTTTTTTTAAAGGGCATACCTTTTGATTTTTTGCTTTCCGGTGTAATAGCACAAGTTAAAGTGCATATATCAACTAGGAAATAACTAACACATTACTCATATAGGCATGCCAGTTCCCCATGTCACTATTCAGTCCCCATTACAACTAGGTCGACATGTTTATTATGTTCATATAGCATTACACCAATATGGCCTCAAAATGGATTGGGTGCTCAAATTGTCTAGCTCCACGTTGGAGTAGTACTCGCCCTACCAACCTAATGGTATTTGCGACTAATGGTGGCAGAGTAAAGATAAGGTGATGATCAACCTTTCTCTGAACTATCATAAAGAACAAAATGTGCATTTCCACATACAGTGCCGCAACAGTAGTTTACATGGCTGACAAAAGAAGGCCGCCTCTGCGGACAAGGAGAAGAGACACTACTACATCTCCTATGCACATGCTCCTCAGTACTAGAAACCCGATCCAGTTGTCCTGCAGAGCCATTACATTTTGGAAAATGGCGGCCAAAGAATTGGACAAAAAAAACAAATTAACTTGAGTGGCTTTCATACGAGCTGCCTGGACACGTTTCATTCACACTGGCACTATTTGTTCATTATTCATTACTGAACCATTTTGCACCTTTTATAAATTGCACTGATTACACAATTTACCATATCTTATCCCAACCGTTGAGGAAATGACCTCTGTGTTTTTATCTCTCGTATTTTACAAATCTTCATTTTAAATCATCTTGTATTATGTGTCTTTTCCATTCTTTTATGATTTTTAATGAAATAAAAGTATTATTGACTTGACTTGACAGTGCTGCAACAGTAGATGTAAAAACCAATAAACCCATTCATATTTTTATTATATGTAATTAGACAGAAACTTTACCACGCCTCTCCTCTGCCTGTGAAATAAGTCGTAACTTGAAGTAGACAGTACTTCCTGCAATTCGGCATGCATAAGTGCAATAAAAAGGGATCTGCTTCTTGGAAAGTTGTAACTGCACCCACTCCTGCAAAAAGCAAAGGGATCCGCTTTTTGTAGAAAAAAAACACCTTTGAGCCAATCCTGTGTCCAACTCGAGCTGTAATCTCAGTGTGTCTCATAAAAATAGGTTATCTCCTTGTCAGATTCAAGAATTGGTGAGGTTATGTCCCATTTAATATAAAACTATTCTTTTCCCTTAGTCATCCAAAATATCATTCAGCAATTTATCACAGTGTGTTCTAAGGTGAAGTAGGACAATGTTTTGCTCATCCCTACCTTATAGACCAGGTAATTCAAGGCCCTCTTTCTTGTGCCTCATATGACCTTGATATGTTACAGTAACTTCTCTCGCTGTATGCAATTTCTAGTCTAGTCTGGCTTCATCTATAATCTTATCACACCACGCATGATGTCCACTTTCCAAGATCACTGCTGGGATGGGAAAGTCCTCTGCATGGTATACAGAAGTATATGCTCCTCTCCTGAGTGCCTGACTGCATGCGGACCTGGTATCCTGACTTTTACTTTTCGTCCTGGTGTCTTTAATCTAGCGTGTGCACAGAGGCCCAGCCCGGTCTTTGATAGTGAAGGATCCTGAATCTGTATAGTGACCCAGAGAGACACATTGAGCAAACCCTCCGGGCAGACAAAAAAATACTGTCCCCATCTTTCTTTAGCTCACAAAGCTGTGGCCGCTGTGGATTTTGATCTTCTGTATTTGACCTGACCTTTTTATGTGTGTTAGTGAGCATATGGCCCACTGGCCCCTCTCTTGTAAAGTTCTGCTGTTATGTGAAAATCCAGAATCTGGCACAGATTCTCCTGTGTGTGTATATTGCATGCATATGTAGTGTGCATGTGGCACGTGGTGCGGTTTATATTAAATGGGACATAACCTCACCAATTCTTGAATCTGACAAGGAGATAACAACCTATTTTTATGAGACACACTGGGATTACAGCTCGAGTTGGACACAGGATTGGCTCAAAGGTGTTTTTTTCTACAAAAAGCGGATCCCTTTGCTTTTTGCAGGAGTGGGTGCAGTTACAACTTTCCAAGAAGCAGATCCCTTTTTATTGCACTTATGCATGCCGAATTGCAGGAAGTACTGTCTACTTCAAGTTACAACTTATTTCACAGGCAGAGGAGAGGCGTGGTAAAGTTTCTGTCTAATTACATATAATAAAAATATGAATGGGTTTATTGGTTTTTACATCTACTGTTGCGGCACTGTCAAGTCAAGTCAATAATACTTTTATTTGATTTCATTAAAAATCATAAAAGAATGGAAAAGACACAATACAAGATGATTTAAAATGAAAAACATCGAGGTAATTTCCTCAACGGTTAGGATAAGATATGGTAAATTGTGTAATCAGTGCAATTTATGAAAGGTGCAAAATGGTTCAGTAATGAATAATGAACAAATAGTTGTTATTACTTTTTATTGTATACTGATGAGGTTTTGTATGCCTTATTTTTAGACAAAGTCGATAATAAATTTTGAGTACAGACCTCTATTTTTCTTCTTTACATTCATTGATTTGATCAGATAGAATTCCTGAATCAAGTGCCATGGTTGTTATTTTGCATGCTGTTTTTCCCTGACCTAGGACTTGTAGTACCTATTATTTCAGGGGGTCCTTGTTTTTTACACATAATCATTGAACCCATCACATGTGCGGAGTGGCTGGCCCCCCTGGTGGTGGTGATAAAACCAAACGGCAAGGTCCGGCTGTGCGTGGACCTACGCGAACTAAACAAAAATATCGTAGTAGAGAAGTTTCCGCTGCCCCGCATCGAGGAAATGCTAGCGAAGACCAAAGGAAAGAAATGGTACTCCACCATCGACTTGACATCGGCGTACCACCAGATAGCGTTACACCCTGAGAGCAGGAAGCTGACATCGTTCATCACCCCCTTCGGATGCTATCAATTCTGCAGGATGCCCTTCGGTCTAGCATCGGCAGCAGCGGTCTTTCAAAAGCTTATGCACCGCCTCTTCCAGGACATGGAAGGGGTCCAATACTTCCAAGACGACATTTTGGTAATGGGGAATGATCAATGGGACCACGACGCCAAGTTGACCAAAGTATTGAAGGTACTGGAAGACAAGGGGTTGACTGCAGAGTGGGAGAAATGCCACCTAGGCATGGCATCCGTCACATACCTGGGACACGAAATTGGTGAACTAGGGATCCCACCGAAGGAGAATGTATGAGCAATATGCGATGCTCCGCCGCCTACCAGCAAAGAGGAAGTTAGGTCGTTCCTAGGCATGGCCGAGTATTATTGCAAATTCATTCAGCATTTTGCTTCTAAAACCCACCATATGAGGCAGTTGACAAGAGAGAAGACGACGTTTGCATGGACAGAAGAAACTCAGAGGGAGTTTGAAGGCGTCAAGAAAGATGTGACCCAAGCCATACCCCTCCAAGGTTACGACCCACAGGGGCGGACAGTGGTAACGACAGATGTCAGTGACAAAGGACTCGGCGCGGTCCTTATGCAAGACAGAGGTGGGGGAACGATAGAGACAATCAGTTTTGCATCCAGGGCTTTGACAGACACTGAGAAGAAATTAAGTGTTATTGAAAAGGAGATGCTGGCAGTGGTTTGGGCCATGGGAAAATTTCGCCAGTTCCTTTGGGGCACAAGATTCCAGCTAAGAACAGACCACAAGCCGTTGGTGCGGGTCCTCACGTCCAGTGGGCATGCGAGTGCCACCCGAGAATAGCGAAAATGACCCTAAAACTGCTGGAGTATCGCTATGACGTAGAATACATCCCGGGCAGCAGGAACAAAGTCGCCGACTATTTGAGCAGGGCAGCAGCTATGGAGTTAGTGGAAGAAGAGAAGGAAGAAGGGGACGAAATGTTGGCATTAATGGAAGGTAATAATCAACCAAGAATGGATTGAAGCATATCAGACAGACAAGAGCCTCCAAGAGGTGAAAGGGTACATCACAGGAGGGTGGCCAGAAAAGAGACATCTGAGTGGAGACATGAGGAAGTACTTTGAAGTGAGAGAGGAACTCTCACTTGGAGACAAGGGAATCTTTATGAACCGAGGGGAAAAAGTTGTACCCCCAGAAGGACTTGTCCCTAGACTACTGGCAATACTACACGAAGGAGATTTGGGGATTGGGAAGACCAAACTGAGAGCCAAACAGGGTTACTGGTGGCCAGGCATGGACATGCAAACAGAACGACACGTAAGAGAGTGTAACCAATGTCAACAAGCGGACAAGACCATGACACCGTTGAGGCCGTCCATAGGAAAATTCGACACACCGAAGAATCCATGGGAAGAACTCTCCATTGATATCTTGGGACCTATCTTGGACGAGCAAGGAACCCCGAAACACCTATGTATCCTGGTGGACAGATACTCTAAGTGGCCAGAAGTACATGTCAACGAAGAGATGGACACCATACTAAAGTTCCTTACGACCATATTCCTCAGGGCAGGCATTCCCAAATCTATATTAAGTGACAACGGCCCACAATTCACTTCAGACAAATGGTTAAAGTACATGGAAAGGAATGGAGTCTGCTCCAAACACACATCCATATACCACCCTGCAGGAAATGGACAAGTTGAACGATTCAATAGGGTATTGATGGGCTCCATCAAACAGCAGCCATTATGATGGGGAAGGATTGGGAGAAGGAACTGTTGCACATGATCTGGGCGTATCGCATCACCCCCACTGGGACGAGGTACAGTCCTTTCCAGATTCTTAGAGGAAGAGACCCATTTACAAAGGACAATTTGGCGTGGAAGGAGAAGACCGTGACCAGCAAGTGGTCTCCGGCGGTAGTACAAGCAAATTTAGAAAGGGCCCAGAGAATATATTCGGAGCACTACAATAAAAGGAGGAACGTAAAGGACACACAGTTGGAAGAAGGAGAATGGGTGAGAGTCAAGCTGGCCACACTTCAACGAAAAGGGGACAGTAAATACAGCAGGCCGCTCCAAGTTAGAGAGGTTCTTGGCCGAGCAGCTAGGTTGAGCGACGGGAATGTATGGTCCCAGGATCGCATGGCTAGATGTAACAAAATAGTGCAATGGGCCCCGGAGGCGCGAGAACCAGTAGTGATGGACCAATGCACATCGGGAACTGATACAGACAAACAGGAAGGAGAAGTGGAAAGCACGGAACTAGGATTGGAACAAGAAGGCGGAGGTACCCCACGTGCGAACATATCAAGACGAGTAGAGAAAGAGCCGGTGGACAGGGAGAGATCGGTTGTCCACAAAGATAAAGAGGCGGAGTCCCTAACCCTGGGTGAGAAGGAAGCAACATCCACTCCGGTAAGGTGCACCAGAGGTGGGCGATTGGTGGTGAGACCCTCCAGATTCAGGGACTATGAAATGGCTGATGGACTCTGAAACCACTACAGGCTAAGTTACTTGATTGAACAAAAAAGGGGAGTGTGGCGGTTCAGAAGGAGGGACACTGACAACTGTGTGAGGTAAGCGAGGCTTTATTTTTATGAAAGTTTTCTTCTTTCGCTGGGACCTCCTCTCTCTTGCTAAGGTGGCGGGATCCAAGGTTGCCGCTAGGTCTCTGGCTCGACGGGGACTTGCTCTGCCGTCTTCCTCCTCCTCTTCTCGGTCTCGGGCCGGGTTCCACCGCCACATAGAAGATAAGAAAGAGAGAGGCTCTCAGGGTTACTGGTCCTGCCTTCGGGGTTCCCTTTGGGGTGCAAAAGTGCTAGTCTTATTTACAGTGCAGAGGTAAGTGAGTGGGGGGGTTCGTGAGGGAGTGCTTTACAGGGAGGGTTTTGGGATGGTCAACAACTCTATACACTATTTACACGGCGCCTCCCGCCTTCCCCACCAGCCTGCTACCCGGTCACGCACCTGGGATAGCCACACTCCTCTTCCTCCTCTTCTCGGGAGTGTGGCTGGGCGCAGAGCGATATCGCGGGCCTCCTGGCGCCGCTCCTCCGAGTTCCTTCGCGTCTTCTTACTCCGTTCTGGTCTCTCGTTCCTTCTCTCCGTCCTGGGCGTCCTCCTCAGTTGTCTCCGTCCTCGCGGTGTCGAGCACCCTCGGTTCAGCGTCTTCCGGGTATATGATCTCTCCGCCTTGCCATGCGTCATCAGGGGGCGTGGCCCTCCGACCCCAGCCGCATTCGCCGAGGTTGACCAGCACGTCATAGGGGGGCGCGTCTTCCCTTTCCTCGTCCGTCTGATTAAAGGCGCAGTCCTCCCGGGTCCACCATTCGTCTGTCTCCGTTCCCCAAGCAGTCTGTGACAGAGAAGGGGCGTGAGAGCTATTAGGGGTCCACCAATCCACCGCAAACCCCTCCACCCTGCTACAGGGAGATATGTAGAGTCGCCGCTCTAGTCGTTCACGCTACGTAATGACGTGGCGTGAACAGCGGCCATCTTGGGGATCACGCTTCCCGAGCGCGATCATTCTGGCGCTGGAGCTGTGTGCTGTGAACACGCTCTGCGCTCTGTGTGCACGAATTAATTAATAAATATCTTTGCTATCACCTACTAAGGCCTCTGTCCTTATATACAATTATGCATCCTTACAAAAAATAGCTTGTGATTCCACATTTAAGTGTATTTGGGAGATTCTGTGATTGAAAATAAATCCCACTTTGTGAATGTATTTTAATGTCAATAATTCATATTAAACCTGAAATAAACGTGTATCCATTGGCTGAATTAAATAACACAATAAGCTGGAGCAGGGTAGTGAAATGCCAAACACTAAAAATGTGAATGATTTGCTCTTTCTGGCCACACCTCTGACCCCGCCCACTAAGCTAATCCTCGGGGTTGTTCCCGCGCCCTGATCTCCGCCCACAGTTCCCCTACCTTGCTCTCCCCACTTCGACCACTGAATAGCTATCAACATAAGCCTACCATAACAAAAATTTAATGAGTCCTTGTGAACGTAACTGGTGCTCATATAAAGCGCTCCAGTCCATTCGGGTCGGGTTCGCGCTATATAAATCTACAAAATAATAATGTCACTCATGACAAGTACGTGACATGTACATGTCTCAAACGTACGCGCACTCCAAACTTGGAAATGTCACTAATAAGGCTCCTAAAAACTTGGCAGCTATGTTAGACATTTACCGCACTATTTTAATGGGTCCTAGTTTCATTTTCTACCTGATTCTAGTCACAATACGAATAGTTGTAACGTATTTTACCGGGTCCTGGTCTCATTTTCTACCGGATTCCAGTCACGTTACGGACAGTTCTAACGCTTTCGCCGTTACCTCTCGTGACGCGGACCTGTTCAGAACTACTGGCCCTACTCCCTCCCCTTCGATTAAAGCACGAGAGCGCTCACAGCAAATCAACACTTCAGGATTCTAAATGCGCACCGAGATTGGCTGGCGTGGCCACAATGCCCCAATCCGAGATCACGGTAGATGTACCGCCCATTCAAAGATGACATCACGAATACATTTGGCTTTGGAATTCATTACAGTGTGACCCGGAAGTGCTCAAACTAGTGGCATCCGCTGAAACGATCAGTTATTGATGGTGCATGATGCAGGTATGACGTTTTGTCCGTGTAAGTAGCGGACAGGTGGTCGCTGTAATTGGGAACGCTGACACTCACTGGAGGTCTTTGAATTTCCATGTTCAGCTGTCTACCCTAATCGAATATTTAGATCTAGAAATAACACTTACTGTAATATTATTCTTAAACTGTGGTGAGGATTGAATAATTAATTTCCCCGTTTCTCAACAAACCGGTTCCATTGTTAGACAAAATACTTACGCCGGCTGACGCGTGCTAGGGCCGGTAGGAGTTATTAACAAGCGGAGAAATTATTGTTGCATAGTGCTGAACTTGTTCCACAACGCAACTGTTTCTGGGGCAGCGTGGTATCCCTTCTAGCGAGATACCATGTCAAAAAGGAAGATCATCCTGGAGTCATTCTGGACTCATCTGATGATTACAGTCAGGCTATTCCTGCAATTATCTGGAGAAGTCATCCCAAGCCATCCTGAAGTATGCCTGTAGGACAAAAAATATAAATGTGATGACGAACCTAGACTCATCACAAAAACTACAGTAGGCTGGTGTTCTGATGACTTCTACTGGCAGGGAGTGATTACCTTTTACAACTCCACGAATACTAATTGACAACTTCAGGATGGAGAATTACTCCAGGATGGGTTCTAGCTAATTTAAAGATGACTGTCAATTATTCCAGGATGATCCTATAACCGCTCCAGGATGGAAGTGGATTACTCTGGAATGATCCCATGACAATTTCTGGATGAGTGTGGATTATTCCTGGATGATCCTATGACAGCTTCAGGATGGCTATTGATTACATCAGACTGGCCCCATTATATTTTCAGAATGAGTGTTGATTACTCTAGGATGACGTGGTGAAAGGGAGGCATGTTTTTGTCCTTGATATTTGGATTTAAGCGGGGACTCCAAGACAAGTTCATTTTCACGGTCTGATGCATCATTTTTAGTTGTGGATTTTTGATGAAGGACACTAGCCATCCCTGCTAAAAGGGCCAGGTTTTCAAGTTTCTGCAAATTCATCCGCGAACTTGCATCACCAGGCTGAGAAGTTGTGCTTTCAGCATGAGCTTTGTTACCAACTCTTATATAATCCAGTCCACTCTGCTTGGCTTTTTTGTCCTTGCATCTTTTCTATGCAATTTCTTCCTCTTGTAGTTCGCGTAACACCCTCTTAAGTCTACCAGCGCTTCCCCGATTGCCACAGTCCATTAACATCTGCTTTTTCTCCAGTGCCCTTTGAAGTAACACCCGTTTTAGACCCTCTGTCGTGCCAGAATAGCTTGCAATTATCTCTTGAAAAATATCCTGAATCATTAAGACACTGTTTCTTCACTAAAAAAAAGCAAGAGAAAAAAATATATATTTACATATAAACTTCAAAACTGAAAAGAACACATTGACCACTTGCAATATATATTCACGCTCTAGCCATAATATATAAATAAAGAGGTATTGATAATAAAGGACAAATGTACAATCTATCCATAACCAAGTAAGTAAGTTTTCCTTAATAGACAGTACACATTGTAAGCCTGAACTTGAACCTCCTGAAAAAAGTTGCCTAAATAAAATAGTTTATCCAAAAATGGCTGCCTTATAGTAGTGCCACAAGCTAAACGTTTCAGTCCTTTTCAAGTGTTACATTTGTATCTGGGGAGCAATCCAAGGCATATGTGGGGACATGCATGTTCATTTTTACTGTCCATTATTGGATTAATTAATCACAAATGTAGGTTTTTACGTAAACAGGTTGGTAATTTGTACCGTTATCCTGCAGTTGCAGACTTATTATAAAGGTTTACTTATTGTGCTTACCAGATGATTGGAACAGAATCATAGCTTTAAAATATCTCTCTTCGGTGATTGGCCGACCAGCTTCATCTACATTTTGAACCAGCCATTTACAAAGAACTTCCCCAGGATTGTCCAAAAGCAGGAAGTCACCATCTTTTCGAACACACACAGAATGATTGCAAGTGAAAAACAGGACGTTGAATGAAGCCATGATTATGTCCTGCTAGATATAAAAATCAGGAATTAGTTTGTATGTGGTTTAAGTTTCAGAGGTAAAATACAAAGCATATTGTTGTATCAAACTGATTAACAGATTTAATTGGAGAAAAGCACCCCAAAAAGTACACTGACCTGGTGCAATTTCTATCTAATATGCCTAGATATTGGACTACAAAGAAGTGTTTGGGCATGCACTGAAGGCCATTGAGGAAATTACCTAATAATCAACTTTATTTTTGGAGAGCCAGAGTGTATGCTTAGGTCTTGCTGCTCAGGACAAATAGTAATAGCATAGTAGAGGCATTATGAGAGAAATAGAAGAACTATCAATAAGTGAACTTTCACACTGGGGTTTGTGACGGGAAATCAAGTTACCTATCCCCACAGATGCATAGAGAGTCAGATGCCTGCTACCCTCTGCCCACCGGCACCCCCAACATGAAAGGACAAGCGTTAAAAATGCAATAGGTTTCACCTTTTATTAAGCTAAAGATATTAGCTTTGCTAGTAGTATTGTACGTTAACTGTGCAATATGTAATGGCTTTATAAATGAAACAAAAGGCATTACAATGGCAAATACATAAAGCAAAAGCATTGGCATAGCCAATAGGTCTCCCCTCTGGGACCTTATAAGTGTTTTGCCAGAGGTGTTTGGAAGTTTGGTAAGAGATGCAATTTAACATAAAGGGATCCCATACCTCGTTGACACATGCAGTACCCGCAGTTCAAACGAGAAAAGGGCATGGGGAAACCTCTTATAAGATCTCAATCAATGGGGAAGGCACACGTTACTGCAACTTGTGCATGCTTTCACCTTATAAATATTTAACACATGATCTGAGGCAGTTGAATGCTAGAAGCGAGAAGGGAGAGAGCGCGCAAGGGGAGAGAGCGCGCAAGGGGAGAGAGAGCGAGAGATATTAATGTGATTTATCTCAGGGCTCGATCCCTCTGCATCAGTACTTTAGCAGTAGGTCAGGTTGTAACTGGATAATATATGGCTGGGATCGATAGTGGCAGATGTAACAAGACCTGCTTCATTTTTACAGAGATCTTAGCGGTCAAGGTAAATTAGCGCAAACAGGGAATACGTAATTGGCCCTGTCTCAATAATATATACAAACGAGTTAAAAACATTGCATGCACATGGACCGAAACCAGAATGATAGCCTGTTTTGCGAAAGTAGATATTGCAAGATGTTGGAATGCGTCGGACTACGTTTCCTAAATAGGGCGTAAACCTCAATCGCCACAGGCAACCAGGCCTCTCAATTACACAAATAGCAAACATAATAAGGAACCAGCATTACAACGGCTAAGTTATTTGAAGCATTTATCCTTATGCTTTGAAACGCATCCATGAAAACTGCCAATGTTTTAGTAATTAAAAGTTGCAAGGACACAAGTAATGCTCAACAATATACAATATTCACATAAATAAATGTGTTTAGCCTTCTTTGATTGACAACTTTTCAGTAGATCGAAAACTGTTCCATTTGGCCGAGAATCTTGAATACACGCAGGTGCACTTGGAACCAACATGGGACCTACAATATACGGGCAGTAATTTATTTTACCTTACGGCGAAGATCTTGCTATAAAACACATTTTTTAGGCTTTTTGCAATTTTCCACAACTTACACAGGCACGCACGTACTACGTCACACATACACAGAAATACACATGCTCAAACACAAACGGTGCATATTAACAAGCAGGCAGGCTGATACAGACAAACATCAAACACACATAATACACACACATTGCAACGCAGGCATTCATTTTAACACGTACGAAGCACACACATGCAGGAAGCTGTGTCTGAATTTGCCCCCTTAATGAAAACTCGTGCTTTCCGAAAAATGAGGAAGCTGGTCTGGTATGGAAATTGAGCAGCTGGGACCGAGAGCGGAGGATCGATACTGCTCTTTTTTAACAGCTGCAGCACTTACCTGAGTATACGCTGGAATCGATGAAGGAAGTGGAGTTGGAAAAATAAAGAGACCGATGCCAATCCATCTGTCCCTTTAATGGCCATTGCACTCACGGCAGTCTTCGTTCTTGCCGCAGAACAATGACGTCACTCCCGGCGCTCCCGGATGTGCGTGGCTTTTGCCAGAGGAATCCACCGGCTTCCGGTATATGAAAAGGTGAGAGAGCTGCTCTCCATTGAGGATCTGCGGTTCGAGTCCCAGCCAGCCGGCAGACTGATGGTTTACAGTAGGTGATTTTGGCATTGTGTTCGAGGCAGCTGTGCTTTTTAAAAATGTATTTTAGTATTGTGATGGAGTGAATTCGGCAGTCACCATGACGACAAAGCTTGTTTCCCTTTGCAAGACCTATTCCTCGGGCCATGAGCAGGTCTGTCCGCAGTTGTTTAAAGAGTCTAACAATCGGATTCCACTAAACTATGTGTTTATGGAAATACTCTAAGAAGGAAGTGCAGCCTGGGGTTACAGAAAGTATCATATCACAGCAGCGCCTCCCGGCATTCCGCATTCATAAAAAGTTTGGGGGTTTGTAGGGCTTTTGGATTTTAGGGCGTACATGGTCATTTTAGGGTTGAGGGTGGGTTTGTGTTTTGGGGGGCCAGGTGTAATTTAAGGGTTTAGAGCATGTTTGGGGTGCTAGGGTTAATTTTAGGGTTTAGGGTGTGTTTGGGTTTTAGGGTACAAGGGTTAATATTGGGGTTTAGGGTGCGTTTGTGTTTGGTGTGCAAGGGTTAATTTGGGAGTTCAGGGTGTGTTTGGGTTTTGAGGTGCAAGGGTTAATTTGGGGGTTCAGTTGTGTTTGGGTTTTGGGGTGCCAGGGTTAATTTTAGGGTTTAGGGTGTGTTTGGGTTTTAGGGTACAAGGGTTAATATTAGGGTTTAGGGTGTGTTTGGGTTTGTGTGCAAGGGTTAATTTGGGGGTTCAGGGTGTGTTTGGGTTTTGGGGTGCCAGGGTTAATTTTAGGGTTTAGGGTGTGTTTGGGTTTGGGGTGCAAGGGTTAATTTGGGGGTTCAGGGTGTGTTTGGGTTTTGGGGTGCCAGGGTTAATATTGGGGTTCAGGGTGTGTTTGGGTTTTGGGGTGCAAGGGTTAATATTGGGGTTCAGGGTGTGTTTGGATTTTGGGGTGCAAGGGTTAATTTGGGGGTTCAGGGTGTGTTTTGGTTTTGGGGCTCCCAGCTGCAGGAGGTCAGACGTTTATCTGCAATTCATTGTGCAATCATCCAACAGTTTGCATTTTTCTGGAAAACTGAAACCAAAGTGGTGGCCGTGCTCTACCACTTGGATGCTAATGACAAGGGTAACTCGTCATGGAGTTCCCATTCATTTAAATGGAAATTACATTAAATGTCCAAGCACAGGCTTAGCATCCAAGTTTAAATAGACAAACAATTCCTGTTAAAATCACCAGACGCAAAAACATCTTATTGAAAACACAATAGTACCTTTGAAGTATTCAGATGCTTATTTTCAAATCACCCCAAAGTCATCAGGAACAATGTCATCTTGTAAAGTTATCGGAGAGTCATTTACAAGTCATCATCAGGAATAATGACACCTTCTGAAGTCAGCAGATACTAATTTTCAAGTCATCCTTTAATCATCACGAATAATGACACCTACTAAAGTCATCAGATACTCATTTTCAAGTCATCCTCAAATCATCAGGCTGAGCTTCTGCAGCTTGCTGATGACTTCAAGAGCTTGATGATGTCTGATGACGTGTAAAGGACTTCTAAGGTAGTTGGATGATCATCCAATGACTCTGGGACGGCTTCTAAAGTAATCCTGTTTGACCTGGGTGAAGAAAGGTGATAGCGCATTTCCACCACTCGTCCAGTCACAGCTCCTTTTAATA
Source organism: Lissotriton helveticus (assembly GCF_964261635.1). Taxonomy (NCBI): domain Eukaryota; kingdom Metazoa; phylum Chordata; class Amphibia; order Caudata; family Salamandridae; genus Lissotriton; species Lissotriton helveticus. The sequence goes on from NC_136065.1 coordinate 227,291,269, forward strand.
CCTCGCTGGAACTCGTGCTTGGGAGTTCTCTAAGCTGGACTATAACCCAAACTGAAGCAATTTTGTAAATGTTTGCTTGATGCACTGATGACAATTTTCATGTATGACCTTTGACATAAAATTGCTCTTGATGGTCATCATTGGCACGACTTGGTCCATATTGTATGTAGGTACCAAAGACTCACTGAAAATGGCTTTTCTATAACCTCCTGTGTTTCAGCATTCCTTGGGTAGCCTTTATCTACAACTCAGAGCCATGCTATACCACTCTTCCTATATAAGCTGGAATCTTGTCCCCTTTTAGGTGGTGTCCTAGGGTGTCATTCTTCGGCTGTGCCATGACTGGTGTGCTTCAGAAAACGGGTCTGTATGCGCCTTCGGTCCGGCGCTCGCTCCAGGGCCTCTTTGCAGTTTACAAACCTCCTGGCGTTCACTGGAAGTTGGTGCGAGATGCAGTGGAAACAAACCTGTTAAAAGGTAATGGGGCAAAAGAGGCGCAAGATAACCTTGTGAATATTTGGGATGGTAGAAAAACGGTCATCTGCAGTGGGTTGTTGTATAGGCGTGCATTTTATAAACAACCAAGGATAAATTATTTGTTTGAACCTGGTTTATCTTTGAATTATTTCAGATTTTTTTTTTAAAGGGCATACCTCTTGATCTTTTTGCTTTCCGGTGTAATAGCACAAGTTAAAGTGCATATATCAACTAGGAAATAACTAACACATTACTCATATAGGCATTCCAGTTCCCCATGTCACTATTCAGTCCCCATTACAACTAGGTCGACATTTTTATTATGTTCATATAGCATTACACCAATATGGCCTCAAAATGGATTGGGTGCTCAAATTGTCTAGCTCCACGTTGGAGTAGTACTCGCCCTACCAACATAATGGTATTTGCGACTAATGGTGGCAGAGTAAAGATAAGGTGATGATCAACCTTTCTCTGAACTATCATAAAGAATAAAATGTGCATTTCCACATACAGTGCCGCAACAGTAGTTTACATGGCTGACAAAAGAATGCCGCCTCTGCGGACAAGGAGAAGAGACACTACTACATCTCCTATGCACATGCTCCTCAGTACTAGAAACCCGATCCAGTTGTCCTGCAGAGCCATTACATTTTGGAAAATGGCGGCCAAAGAATTGGACAAAAAAAACAAATAAACTTGAGTGGCTTTCATACGAGCTGCCTGGACACGTTTCATTCACACTGGCACTATTTGTTCATTATTCATTACTGAACCATTTTGCACCTTTTATAAATTGCACTGATTACACAATTTACCATATCTTATCCTAACCGTTGAGGAAATTACCTCTGTGTTTTTATCTCTCGTATTTTACAAATCTTCATTTTAAATCATCTTGTATTATGTGTCTTTTCCATTTCTTTTATGATTTTTAATGAAATCAAATAAAAGTATTATTGACTTGACTTGACAGTGCCGCAACAGTAGATGTAAAACCAATAAACCATTCATATTTTTATTATATGTAATTAGACAGAAACTTTACCACGCCTCTCCTCTGCCTGTGAAATAAGTCGTAACTTGAAGTAGACAGTACTTCCTGCAATTCGGCATGCATAAGTGCAATAAAAAGGGATCTGCTTCTTGGAAAGTTGTAACTGCACCCACTCCTGCAAAAAGCAAAGGGATCCGCTTTTTGTAGAAAAAAACACCTTTGAGCCAATCCTGTGTCCAACTCGAGCTGTAATCCCAGTGTGTCTCATAAAAATAGGTTATCTCCTTGTCAGATTCAAAAATTGGTGAGGTTATGTCCCATTTAATATAAAACTATTCTTTTCCCTTAGTCATCCAAAATATCATTCAGCAATTTATCACAGTGTGTTCTAAGGTGAAGTAGGACAATGTTTTGCTCATCCCTACCTTATAGACCAGGTAATTCAAGGCCCTCTTTCTTGTGCCTCATATGACCTTGATATGTTACAGTAACTTCTCTCGCTGTATGCAATTTCTAGTCTAGTCTGGCTTCATCTATAATCTTATCACACCACGCATGATGTCCACTTTCCAAGATCACTGCTGGGATGGGAAAGTCCTCTGCATGGTATACAGAAGTATATGCTCCTCTCCTGAGTGCCTGACTGCATGCGGACCTGGTATCGTGACTTTTACTTTTCGTCCTGGTGTGTCTTTAATCTAGCGTGTGCACAGAGGCCCAGCCCTGTCTTTGATAGTGAAGGATCCTGAATCTGTATAGTGACCCAGAGACACATTGAGCAAACCCTCCGGGCAGACAAAAAAATACTGTCCCCATCTTTCTTTAGCTCACAAAGCGGTGGCCGCTGTGGATTTTGATCTTCTGTATTTGACCTGACCTTTTTATGTGTGTTAGTGAGCATATGGCCCACTGGCCCCTCTCTTGTAAAGTTCTGCTGTTATGTGAAAATCCAGAATCTGGCACGGATTCTCCTGTGTGTGTATATTGCATGCATATGTAGTGTGCATGTGGCACGTGGTGCTGTTGTAATATAACTCACTGTGTGTTTGAGTCTGAGTAATGGAAACAGTGGGATCCATTTTGGATGGCCCTGGTTTACCATGGCACAAGAGGGAGGCTGAGGATAGCTTCCCACGCAGTGAAAGTGTATTTCGTCCATTCCTGTGGCTGGAAGGTGAAGATCCTGTCACCAAAGTGAGGAGGATGGAGGCAGGGCCGCTGTTAGAAAATTCACAAATGTTTTGTTAGCAAGGGGATGCTGATTTGTTCATCCTTATCACTGCCTATGTCAATCCTACTATTTGTCTATCCCTAATTACTGCTTCACTGTGACTTATGATAGCCAGGTACAGAAATCTCACCCTGTATTATCAATGTTGTAGTGCTATTATTTGATGACCTTTCCAGTACTACCTGCTATGATAAGCATCACGTTACATATAGTCTGTGTCTGTAGAGTGGATTGAAAAGGACACTTGAAATAAAACAACCACAAACTGGTTCTGAAGTTTGAGAAAGTGGATCTACATACCCTATGTACGGAATTTGTATTAAAGTGGGATCAATACCAACCCTCTTTTATATGATTCCAAGTTATTCACGGCCAGTAAAGGAGTGCTCCTCAAAGTTCTCAAAATACCAGGACTGGTGTCTGCCTAAAAGCCAGTCTCCTATAGGTGAGGAGGCATCACCTATAGTCAATCGTTTCTACTAGAGAAGCTGACTTCCTACCTGAACTATTCAGTTTCTAGCGTGAACTGCTTGTCTCCTTATATTTACACAACAGCCCAAGGTGGGCTGCATTTAACCAGCCATGTGTAGCAGCACGGTTCAGGGCTTGATCTACTTTGTTAGCTGTATTGGCCCAACGCAGGCTCCAATTCCTTGATGTGTGCATACTGGCCCAGTTGGGCTGTGACTGCCAGGAGATAGCAGATCATCTAGGGTTGCAGTGCTTGGGCAAGTTAGGGGCTGCACCCGACCTCCTAGGTGGCCACCATTGCAACTGCACTTAATCACCGCTGGCCTCCACGATAGGTGGCTCTAAGCTGCTGAGTTCGGGCTGGAGGATGTGGGACACACTAAAGAGTGAATTCCTGCACAGTATGAAATTAGGAATAACGATTTAGGGAAAAAATAGAACTGATTGCACATTTGACTTGTGTGGAACCATAATCTGCACCTGAGACTTAATCATGCTTCTACCTACTTTTATTAGGAGACAGATCTGACTGGGTCACTCAGGTTGGAAGTAGCACGGAGAGGGGTTGGGGGTGTAGCATTGATAAGAGAATCAAGAGCCCACTAGATAATTGTGATCAGGAGTATCAACTTGTATAATGGATTGAATTGTGAAGTATGCAATTCTTTTATGGAATTAATAAGTACTTTCTTATTTTTCCAAAAGACCAGCACTGGGCTGGATATTAAAGTTGTGGCTTTTAGTTGATTATTGAGTTCTGAGCTTGTACACCCACTCTACTTCTCTCCCATATGCACCACCATATGCTTTTTTGTAGACTATCTTGCCTGCAGTTTTTGCAAAATCAGCACATCATTTTAAAGTAGCATCTGCAAAATCAGTATAATGGATTACTGTAAAACTGTGTATGAGATTTGACATTCTGCAGCATGGTGACATTATTTTGTTAACTTTTCAATTGAGAAAATGTGCTCTTATCATTTGGTAAGCATGATAATTCTACATCAATTACACATTATACAACCGAAGTTCCATATAGCTGCAAAAGCACATAAGTCATACAAGTTTCTTAATTGATATATGCGAACCCTCCCGAAACTTTCCATTTTTACACTAGAGTAGACAGGCTTCAATGAATGAGTAGATGGGCCAGGGTATGGATGAGCCAGTGGATAGGTTTGAGTAACGGAATGTGATGGAAGTACCATGCTTGATATTTAATGCTTGTCAAATAGATTGGTTGTAAAAATTACTTCAGAGCTGGTGCATGCTGTGATTTGATGTGTAAAAATTAAACAGTTTGGTCTGATATAATTAATGTATGCATTTAGGAAACGGAACTGATTAGATTTAACAACAAATTACAATTAATGTCTGAAGGGGGAAAGCGTGAGGAACCTGTGCTAATAAAATGTAATTGACTTTAAGTGGTAGACTGCTGCTTCTGCTAGGTTAATGTGGATTTCAACATCTTTACAGCCAATGAAGAAAAAATTGCAAGCACACCCAACACATGAATTTTTGTAATTTCCATCACTACGTGAAAAAAAACCCTTTAACATGGTGTGTAATTTTTCCCCAGACCTGAATACCCTGAAGCAACCAGCTCCTCTGAAGCAAGTGCGCTTTCTCTTGGAAGGCGGAGAAGGAAAAGAAAGCAGCAGTACAGAACTAACACTGAAAGCCAGTACGCTCCCGGTCCTTGCAGATCACCCCCTTGGTATGAGCAACGGTACATGAATAGACTTAAAAATGGTTTTATCATGAAACACTTTTTTGGGGGTCTTGCAGGAAACCCATAGATAATTGCCCAATGTAGAGAGAAAAATAAAGTAGAGACATCTACAAATATAGTACACTTGCTTCTCACATATATACAGAAATATTAGCATGCACTAATCCTGTAATTCGGCCAAACATCTTGCAAAAACAGGTTATTCTGAATGGTTACTTTTATTGGGGATATTGGTTACCTTTAGAAAATCCTCCAAGTGGATTCAGGGAACTATTTTGCTATGATTGTGTTCATGATTATTTTGAGCCGTACAGCTCAGCAGTGAGACTGTACCTCCCTGGAAGTGACAGAGTGGAGCTGGCATGCTTACTGTAGTTCCTTGCTTTCCGTGCCCTTCAATGCAGATCCAGGTTTTCAACAACTTCCAGTATCCTTTTGGGCAGTGTGCCAGGAAACATGCCTCCCACAAAAACAACAGGATTTAAACCATAAGAAGACATGCAGGAGGCTGATGTTACTCACAGACCTGCACAAGTTATGTGTATGGTGCTTGGGCTCCTATCATGACTCGAAATCTTTAAATGAGTATGCCATCATGTATCGGAAAGTGGGCAGAGAGTGGAAGCTAAACTCTACATCGCTGATCCCAAGAAGAGTTTGCAGTCAATATGCAAGTACTGCTCATGCTCTAAGCTTGAGCAAGAGCCATATTTAGAACTGGTTGGCGTTCTCCTACTATCTGCTCTTGACCCTGGAGTCAGCATTGTTTCCTTTGACTTGCAGGATGTGTATTTTCATATTTCTATCCTCCAGTCCCACAGGCAATATATGCGATTCTGTGTTCCCCCATGGTCTTACCATGACCCCTTGAGTGTTCATGAAAGTGAAGGCGTTGGTCCCACCTCATCTTTGGCCGTAAAGTATACATGCATTCCTGTACCTTGGTGGTTGGCTGCTCAAGGCAGGCATGCTGCAGTCTGTATCTAAGTACAGTGTCCAAGCTCTTGATATACTTGGGGTTCTCCATCAACATAGGGGCTGTCCTGGACATGGTGGTGCTCAAGGCCTTTCCATGGCCGCTCTGAGTCTCGGACATTAAGGATATGATTCTAAAGTTTTAGGCTTTATCATTGGTCTTAATGAGAATGGTTCTGAAACTTCTTGGGCTCTTGGTGCAACCTCCACATCAGGAATGTCAGATAGCACATGTGTATCTTGCAGCGGAACCTCCAGTTTCAGTGGACTCAGCCACAAGGCTGCCTCTTCGATTCCATCCAGATTGAATAGGAGAAGGCTTTGTGGTGGCAGACCAGCACCAGCCTGACCTGCGGCATCATACTCTCCATTCTCCACCAAGACTTCACGGTGGTGACAGAAGTATCATAGCTAGGTTAAGGGACCATCTGAGGGAAGAGAAGATCAGAGACCGCTGGTCTCTGGCAAAGAGTGAGCTCCACATCGGTGTTCTGGAGCTTCGGGTGATCCGCCTGACCCTGAAGCTTTCCTTCTGCAATGGGACATGTAGCTCTTACACAGAGCTTTTGCCGCTACCTCCCCTGCCTCGAGTTCTGAAGAAAAATCGGGACAGACTGGACCTCAATCATCTAAATTGCCCCAGACTGAGACAAAAGTGTATGGAACCTAGAGCTCCTGAGCATTTATACTACAATATGGCTTTCCTTTCTGGAGGACCTCCTCTCTCAGCAACAGGGGAGTGTCCTACACCTGAATATCAATTTACATTACCATATGTTAAGATTGAGCACCAACAGTTGAACTTTTTGGCTTACTGCCTGAAATGGTAGATGTCTTTCTTGTCGCCAGATGCCCATCAAAGAGATCCATCTACTCCAGGCACTAGGAGAAGTTTGTGGCCTGTTGTGGGGTCTATCATCTTGATCTGTTGCAGGCCAAACGTTCGATATATTGTTTGTGTTGTTGTTGGCCCATCAAGGCCTTCCATTGTGTACAGTTAAGGGTAATTTGTCAGCTCCTTTATGTGTTCCTGGCCAACTCCCTCTCTTTAAGTTACCTATTGTGATTCGTTTATCAAGAGTCTAACACATGTTTTTCTGAAGACCAGTGGGCTTTGAACTTTTTGAGCCAGTGCACAGCTGCTCACTACATCTACTGATGCTCAAAACATTTTTACTCAGTGCAATCATCTCTTCATGCTGCATGTACGAACTAGAGGTGCTCCTACTGCAACCTGCTTACACTACGTTGCGTTTTCTGGACCAAATTGGTGTTGAGTATTTAGGCGGTTTACTTCCCCAAGATGGTATCCCTTTTTATCATCACTCAATCACCTTACCAGCATTCTTTGCTCCTCCTCACCCTTCAAAAGAAAAGGAGATGCTCGATTTGCTTGACCCCCAGGAGGGCTTTGAGCTTGTAAATTGACTGCAAGAAAGATAATTGTGTGGATGATCAGCTCTTTCTAGGGGATTTGGTGCAAAAGAGGACCCTATCAAAGTGAATTATCCTCTACATCAAAATCTGCTACATACTGGAGGGTCTGCTGGGGCATTTCACCAGAGCAAAGGTTGCTATGACAGCACTGGTGAGGAGAGGGGCCAGTTCTGGACATTTGCCAGGTTATGTGGGTGTCAGTGCGCACAAACATTTCCTAAATAGTGCAGTCTATTATGAGGGCCATTTTTGCCTGCTTGGTCCTACAAGGCTTTCTATTCTGAGTCTACTCCTCAGATCCTGCACTCTTTAAGATACTGCTGTGGTATCTGTTGCAACGGTTTAGATTCTGCGATTTGAAGTGTACATCATAGGAAAAAATTACTTGTTTTCAGTAGCATTCTTTCTTATGGATACTCTATCTAATAGCAGATTACTCGGTGCCCCCATCTCATTCTTCTATGGAGTAAACTCCTGAGCATCATAAGGTTCCAAGTTAGAATTTGGTACACTGTAACCTGCAATTTGTTTAAAGTGCTCCATGTCTCCATGACCACTGCGCCTCCTGGCCTGGTCACCCCCACGCTCCTGTGCCTGCCTGCTCAGCCCCAGCCACCGAGGGCCGCCGAGCACTCCAGCCTCCCGCCACCCCAGCCACCCGAGGGCCGCCGAGCCCACCAGCCTCCCGCCACCCGAGGCCTGCCGAGGCCGCGCCAGATTTTCCCGCCACCCCAGCCAGCCGAGGCCGCGCCAGATTTTCCAGCCACCCGAGGCCCGCGGAGGCCGCGCCAAATTTTCCCGCCACCCTAGCCCGCGGCCCCGCCCCCCCGCCAGCCGATTGGCTCCCGCCCTCCCGCAGACCCTCCCGACCGGCTCCCTTTTTATGACGCCCCCAGAGCGACCGCGCAGCGGGAGCACCGACTGAGCGCCGAAGGTGCGCCAAAGGTAAGCCCGTCTGCGCCTGGACCGCGCCCAGGGCCAAGACCCCTGGCCCCCGCCGGACGTACGCCGCCGCCACCCTCAACGCACTTAACACCGGCCGAATCCCGGGATGCTACCGAGCCACCCTGAGACGAACCCACGGACCCTTCAGCTGCCACGCCTGCAAGTTCACCTGCATCCGGACCTGCCCCGCACCAGCGCCCGCCAAGCCGAACACCAGCAGCAACCACCTCAAGTGCATCCTACTCAACACCCGCTCCGTCCACAGACACGCCATCGAACTCTGGAACCTCCTCGACACCACAGCTCCTGACGTCGCCTTCCTCACGGAAACCTGGATGAACGACTCCTCAGCGCCCGACATCGCCATCGCCATCCCAGAGGGCTACAAGATCACCCGAAGAGACCGCGGCAACCAGACTGGAGGAGGCATCGCCATCATCTACAGAGACACCATCCGCATCGCGACCAACACCGACGACACCCTGACAACCGCCGAACACCTGCACTTCCAGATCCACACGGACCCCAAAACCACCCTCAGAGGCACCCTCATCTACTGACCCCCGGGACCACGCACACAATTCAGCGAAGACATCGCCGACTTCATCAGCCCGCACGCCCTCCCCTCCGCTGACTTCATCCTCCTGGGGGACATCAACTTCCACCTGGAGAACAACAACGACCGCAACACCACCACCCTGCTTGACAACCTCGCCATCCTCGGACTCAAGCAGCTGGTGACCACCCCCACCCACCTCGCCGGACACACACTCGACGCTGTCTTCTCTTCCAGCAAGGACATCATCTTCAGCCACGCCACCGGACTCCACTGGACGGACCACAGCTGCGTCCACTTCACCTTCAGAAGATCCACGATCCACCACCACCAGCAACAGGTTGCTCGAAGAAACGGGAACAAGATCACAGCAAACCAGCTCGCCACTTCCTTGAGCCAACACCCTCCCGCCAGCTCAGCGAACCCCAGCCAGGCCGCCGACAACCTCACGAAGTGGATCAGCAACTGCGCAGACGACCTCGCCCCACTGAGGACCCCGCCTAGCAGACCCGGCAGCAAGAAGGCCCCATGGTTCACCGATGAACTCAAGAGCTCCAAGAAGAACTGCCGAGCCCTCGAGAAAGCCTGGAGAAGGGAGCCAACACCGGACAACATGACCACCCTCAAGCTCGCCACCCGGAAGCACCATCAACTGATCCACGCCACCAAGAAATCAGCATTCAAGGACCGGCTGGACAACAACGCACACAACTGCAAGGAACTCTTCAACATCGTGAAAGAGCTCTCCAACCCCAACGCCGGAATCAACAACATCACCCCGTCGCAAGACCTCTGCAACTCCCTCGCCTCCTACTTCCACAACAAGATCGCTGACATACACAACAGCTTCAGCCCACAAACAACGCTCCCCACGACCGCACCAGCGCCCCCCACCACCACCCTCAGCGCCTGGACCCAGATCAACACAGAAGACACCATCTGCACGATGAACTCTATCCACTCCGGATCTCCGACAGACCCCTGCCCTCACCACGTCTTCAACAAGGCCGACGCTGTCATCGCACCCCACCTGCGGGACATCATCAACACCTCCTTCGACACCGCCACCTTCCCTGAGAGCTGGAAGCACGCCGAAATCAGCGCTCTACTAAAGAAACCAACAGCGGACCCCACCGAACTCAAGAATTACCGCCCCATCTCGCTCCTCCCGTTTCCAGCCAAAGTCATCGAGAAGACCGTCAACAAGCAGCTGGCCGCCTTCCTCGAGACAAATGGATCCCTCGACCCCTCACAGTCTGGCTTCCGAGCCAACCACAGCACCGAGACCGCCCTCATCGCTGCCACCGATGACATCCGAGCCCTGCTGGACAACGGCGAAACAGCAGCCCTCATCCTCCTAGACCTCTCCGCGGCGTTCGACACTGTTTGCCACCGCACCCTAGTGCAGCGCCTCAGCAACATCGGAATCCAGGAAAAGGCTCTGGAGTGGATCATCTCCTTCCTCGCTGGAAGGACACAGAGAGTACGCCTGCCACCGTTCAGATCTGCAGCCACGGAAGTCATCTGCGGCGTTCCTCAGGGCTCCTCGCTCAGCCCCACCCTCTTCAACGTCTACATGAGCCCCCTTGCGGCCATCGCACGCCAACACAACCTCAACATCATCTCCTACGCCGACGACACCCAGCTGATCCTCTCCCTGACCAACGACCCCGCCGCCGCCAGAACCAACCTCCACGAAGGGATGAAAGACGTAGCCGAGTGGATGACGACCAGCCGCCTGAAACTGAACTCAGACAAGACGGAAGTCCTCCTCCTAGGCTCCTCGCCCTCCGCCTGGGACGACTCCTGGTGGCCCCCCGCCCTGGGCACCGCACCCAAACCGACAGACCACGCACGCAACCTGGGCTTCTTCCTGGACTCCTCCCTCTCCATGACCAGACAAGTCAACGCCGTCTCCGCGTCCTGTTTCAACATCCTGCGCATGCTACGGAAGATCTTCCGGTGGATCCCCACCAAGACCAGGAAGACGGTCACCCAGGCCCTCGTCACCAGCCGACTGGACTACGGCAACGCCCTCTACGCCGGAACCACCGCCAAGCTCCAGAAGAGACTCCAGCGGATCCAGAACGCCTCAGCCAGACTCATCCTCGACATCCCCCGACGCAGCCACATCTCCGGACATCTGAGAGACCTGCACTGGCTCCCCGTCAACAAGAGAATCACCTTCCGTCTCCTCACCCACGCACACAAAGCCCTACACGACCATGGCCCGAGCTACCTCAACAACCGCCTCAACTTCTACGCTCCCAAACGCCACCTCCGATCGACCAACCACGCCCTCGCCGCCGTCCCCCGCATCCGAAGAGCGACAACAGGAGGAAGGTCCTTCTCCTACCTGGCCGCCAAGACCTGGAACACCCTCCCTCCCGACCTTCGCCTGACCCAAGACCACCTCTCCTTCAGGAAGAAGCTCAAGACCTGGCTGTTCGAGCAGTAGCGGCACCCCCCCCCCCCCCCCCCCCAGCACCTTGAGACCCTCCGGGTGAGTAGTGCGCTCTATAAATGCCTTGATTGATGTCTGATACACGGAATGATAAAGATTAAGAAACTGACATCAGCACGCAGAGTGGTGCTATATGCACCCCTGTCACTTGTGGGGCAGTACTCTGTCACCACATAGGTGTAGTGTACCACCTGGTGATGCACAGAGTTCTCTAGATCCAGCCTGGTGCCTTGGACTATTTTAAAGATGAAGAATCATCTGCAGGTAAATAGAGTATCTACCAGCAAGAGTGTTACCAAAGGAATTAATATGTTCTTTTTGCTGGAGCAGAGTTAAAAAAAAATTCTGTGAAGATAGGACAGGATGGGCATTTTTGTGTGGAATTTGTTGCACTGTTAAACATTTAATGTAAATGTATTTTATATATTTTCTTTCATATGTAGAACCAAAAAAAGTTAACTTCTGAATTAAATATTTAGTTTAACTGTATTATATGAAAGAAATACTTTTTCTGAAGTTTAATTTAAAAGATAAATTCGCACCTAAAGCATTAATTATTTTTATTAATTAATAATTATTCTAACTGATGTATAGAAATAATTATTACATTATATTTTATACAAATTAGTTGCATTAATTCAGAAATGTAAAAAGGATAACCTATTTTATAATTAAATGATTTATTTGTATATATTTTTAGCATTAAATAATTAATTTGTTAACGCTTTTAAATAGCTTCATAACAGTATTTCCTATGAGGTTTTATTTAGGTCCCTACCTCAATTATTTTTTTATGGTGGGTATTGCAGTACCAATGGTTGACCATGTGTGATGCTGGACTTACTCCAACTCTGACCAAGAGTAATTTACCAGTGTTTTGGGTTCCTTTGTGGCGCTGGAAACTGTAAAAGTGTTTTGTTAATAGCAGTGAGCTTTTGTGGGTGGATCATGTCACTTCGTAACCCGCACCCACAAAAAACCTTTGTAAACCTGTCCTTACTCTTTCATAACACCCTCCCACGGAGTAATAAGTATACCTCTTTTTCAGTCACTCCCATGGTCCCTTGTACATTTACTATTCAGTAATAAACTTACATGTGTGAGGATCTCCATAGGAAAGATAAGGGAGGTGGAGATTTACACTTGTAGGTTTGTGAATAGCATTTTGTAATACTGTTGTACTACTACTAAATTACTACAAAATGCAATCTGTGAACAGGTCCCACATAATCTTAGATTTTGTGCAATATCTAACCTTCAACAGCAACTCCATTGCCATAGCAATTGAAAAATTTAATCTGATACATGTCTCTCTGAAACTACGCCCCTCTTTTTTACATGGTTTGTAGCAGTGATGTCTATTTGTTTACTGTTGCTTCGCGTCTTTCGGACGTTAAATCGTACTATCCACCAAACGCCTGCTGTCCTCCAATAATCTTTCCCCCTTAACCTGACAAATGTTTTTGAAGCTATCCTGCATCAGAAGATAAAGAACAGAAAACGTTCTGCAGCACAAATTTACTTTCATTGCTATATCCTCACCTTTCAGTATCTTTATTGAACAAAGTGCATATCAATAAACTCACACCTTAACATGCCCTTTCAAAATAAGGCTTGGTAAAACCGGGTGAAATAATCCAAGCCACCGTGTCTTCAATGAAATCCTGATATTTATAATAACATGTTTTTAAAATCGCAATGTTGTGTTAAGACCCAAGGCTCTTTATGTGCAAGTTCATAACTCTTGCACAACTAAATTCGCTGTTCTCTAAATAGATTTAAGATAAAATGTTGCAGAGGTAACATTTAACAAGTTTTCTAATTTCAATGTTGATTGCAATAGATCATTCAACCTTCCACCAATGACAGAAGCTGTCAAAGCTACTACATCATGAACAGAATGAGCTCCAAACACAACTATATCTATGCCATCCTCATTCGCAAATAGCACTCGTTACAACGCAGGTGTTTTCTACGCATGCCATTACAACGCAAGTCGTTACGACGACGCATTGTTACATCGAATGTCATTACAAAGCAAGTCGTTACGACGACTAACTCTAGGGGGGGGGCACTGGAGTTTGGAAAAGTATAATTTACTATGCCAACTCCAGTGTGTGCAACAGTAGGGAAGGTGTTGGATTGAAAGTAAAGAACATCCAACACCTTATGCCCTCTACAGCAAGCCGTTGTAACGACTTGGGTTGTAATGGCATGCCTTTTAAATTGTTTCCCTCATTCGCTACACCTTTGATCTATCTTAAAATAGTTTCTGATTTGACTGGTTTAAATGGCTTCCAATGCAAAATGAAAAGTCGACTTCTTCTATGAAGTCTAGTTTATAATTCATATTCTTTCATACACCTTATCACACAAAATGTTAGCTGGCTGTGAAAAGACCCAAGTTTTCTATTACTCCTGAAAGTGCTGTAGTGTTTTTGTTGATATAAAGACAACCTTTTCTGCGAATAGAAGTAAGTTAGCCACTTACGTGCAAAGTCTCTGGTGCAGTAGCAGTGTGCCACCCTGTTACACCTTTGTCATTCTGACCAATTTAGTGGGTGTCCCTCTGCAGGGGACTTGTGCCTCAAGTACCCTGATGGCTTCTGCTCTTGTTTTTGTCTGACATTCACCAACAACTTGTCAAGAGTCTTTTGGGATATAGGGATGCCCTCAAAGCAGTACTCCTTTCATCATGGATCACTTCCATTCGCATGACCAGGCTGTGCTGCGACTATCGGTGACGGATGATTACTAGTCTTTAGGGTATTTGTCTTTTTACATGCTTCACTGTAGCGTTATTGCCGTCCCCCCTACTCTGAGAGCGATTCAATCTGGTGTGCATGACTGGACCCTTCGATTCTCCCTAATTGCATGCGAGTAGTTCTTGGATACATTGAGAGATGTGGTACCTTTGTTAGTGTCACTCTGTACGTATGTAGCATCTACAAATATAGGGTGTGCCAAAGGATGTATTGATAATCTCAGTTTATAAGTTTCCCCTTTGTCACCTGTCCTGCTTATACTTCTTTTTCCCTGCCCCATCTCCAAACGAGTGTAAAGCTATCTGTCAATATGTGCGTTAAAATGACAAAAACATGAATGGAGCAGGAGGGACTGTTTTTGCACCTTCCCATAACTAAGCCAGGACAGCAGTGGCTTGAGAGAACCATCTCCTTAGCAGATAAACCAAGGGCATGGCCAAAGTTCCACACCTTCAAAAATAGATGCCTGTCCATCATCCACTTCCCGGGCCCTGCTGTGCTCCCTGCCCAAGTCCAGCTATGTTATTATGTACATCACTTCTGTTTATAAGTATTCTTTCCAAATTAAATGAGATCTGGGTTTATCAGCAGTAAATCATGCAACATGCACCTATGTAAAATGCTATTTCTAGCTGCTCATCAGCATCTCTCTCTCAAGATGTCACCCAAAGCCCAGATCCCGACCAGCATGGATATACTTATGGTGTTTGGTGTCTGCTTTGACAATTACATGTAATCTCATTGTTGCACTTTACAGTAAAAGGACCGAACTACACACAGTTGAAAGTGGGAGCAGGACACCGACTGGATGTCAAATCCTCAGGAGTCTTTGGTAAGATGTACAACTTTTTTCTTCCCTATCCTTTGGCTTGCCCGTGTTTCTCTTGTAATTGCCTTTTCATATGCGGGTATACCTGTTCTAGGACAATATATTTGATTTTTGGAGCAAGTTGGAGGTTTATCAGAGTGGGTGGAAAATGTCTGCACGTTAGGAAGTGTGTGTGTGTGTGAGAGGAGAGATGCATGGTAGGTCAAAGAGTAATTGCACTACATATTTATGAATTAATTTCTCATCTTTTCTTGGTCTTTCAGTGCTTGGGTTGGGCCATGGGACCAAGCTGCTGACCAACATATACAACGCCCATTTTACCAAGGTACAGTGTGTTTTAACATTGCACATTTTTGTGCCTGGATTGGTGGGAATATTTTTTTTTTACATGTTTGTGTCAAATATATGATGTCGTGGGTGGGACACACCTGATCAGTTTATTGTGGTTTGGTAGCTTTGTCAGGACACCTGCGTAGCTTTAACCCACTGCTCTTGACTGTACTCACAATATGCTGGGCACAGTCACTACCTACTTTTCTGATTTATACTATTTTCTTCACTAAGGATTATACAGTTTGTGGCTTATTTGGAAAAGCAACAGATGACTTTTCTGATACTGGCCGCCTTGTGGAGAAGACCACCTATGGTAAGCTCTTCATCTTTTTGCCAGGTTACATATGTTCACTCACTCGTATCTCAAGCTCCCTTATTCCCTTCCTGTGCCAATACATAATCATTCCTTGTAGGGAAGAGGAAACCCCTCCTAGCAGGGCCTCTTGAGGCTGTAGACAATAGATGCCGGTCAGAATCACATGGTCGTTTAACGGTGAGGGCCCAAGACAGTGGTTGCAATCAGAACCTACAATGTCGAGAAAACTAAGTAACTTGAGGGTTGACGTGTAGGAACCTCTGGCCCTACTCAAACTATTTTCCGTGTGTGCTCCATCAATTTGCAATACACCATACCTCACTCTGGTGCCTTCAATCCAGCATAATGCGCTGCAGTAATCTGTTTAGCAATAGAACAATGCTTTCTTAACATTTTCAGTGCTGTACGCAAGTTTTCAGGGACATAGGATGTTACTGGCCTTAAAAATACACAGTCTTATCAGAAAGCCAATGTGCAGCCCTCTGCATGTTTGGTTTAGTTCATTTATGAGCTCTGGATAGGATTATGTCTTTACCAAAGTCCCTAGAGGAACGCTCAAGTGAGGGTGAGCATTTTGAAGGGTAAAGTTGTAAATTGAAATGGACACAACTGCTGGAAAGAAAGACATTCATTCCACAGCAAATGATTTAGAATCAGTCCTATAGGTAACATCATCTTCAACTTCCATATATTGCCCGTAAATGCAAGACATTCTATCCTGAGCCGTTAGGGTGTTTGTATCTGTACAGAGGAAATACAAAACTAAACACAGGTATAGAAAAAGTTTAAGCAGCAATGCCACATGAAGCTGAACTGGCCATACTTGTCTGCTCATGAGATGGTCTGTACAAGGTGTTGACAGAAATAATAGCCCTTTTGAGTTAACATTTTGTTGGCCATGCGTGGTCTGTGACCTGACCATATCGAGTGGAATCCAAATCTGCAGCTAGTTTGGGAGGCACAGATCATAGGAAACGTGTTCTATGGCAGAAAGAATGGCACTGAAGCAAAGTTTGTTTTCTGCGGGTAAACCAAGGCTTTATCTCTTGGGTGATTTTTACCATACGATCTGGGCGTGTCCCATACTCCGGCCATACTGGACGCGGGTCCAGGCTTATTGGGAACGGTCCTAGGGGTTACATTGCCGGTGGAACCCAAATTTGTGTTATTGGGGTCCCAAGCGAAGTGGACGTGATTTCTGCCTCTTTGGGGTTGGTGGGGGCCAAAAGGGACATAGCTAGTAACTGAGGAGTGGCTTACAGGCCGTCCATCCAGGAATGGACGAAGGGGATGGATATGTACATGACGGCCGAGCAAGTCACATATCGTAGTAGAGGGTGCCCAAGGAAATTTTACAAGATCTGGGACCCCTGGAGAAAACACTTTGGGTTGGATATGGGAAGTGACACGCCACAGTCCACCAGACACACAATGCAGGAGACTCCGACATAGAGACTTGGGTCCACAACGTTTCAGAAGATTACTCCTTTAATTTACCAGAGGCTGTTCCCTGGTCCAAGACACAGGTCCTTCACCAAGACGACAGTTGCCACTGGCATGCACTGGTTTTCAATGGATCACTGGAAGGGAGGGGGAAGTGGTTCCAATGATAAGGACCATATCTGTAACGGTTTGAGCTCTACCTCTGTTAATGTTTCATGTATGACTTCCTTAGTGCTGATTGTTCAGTTGTATAAAATAAAAAATATACATAAAAAAATCGGAGTGTTTAAATTAACTCTTCAACATAGCAAATCCGCATTTGTCTTTCAGCAGTGTCCTCATAGTGCACAACAGATGTGCATTGGCCATAGAATAATCGTTCATAATTTGCAATTTCAAAGAGAAATGAATCTTATTATCAGATATGGTCTTCTGAGAAAGGAATTGCATCATCTCTCACCAACCTCATACATAACATTTTAGGTCCGACTTGAAGGTGCAGCGGTCATACTTTATGTGCTCACCAGAAAAACAGATTTAAGAAGCAGTACTAAGAGAGAGGATTAGACTTCACCCACATATTCATTCTCCTCTATACAAGCTTTTGATTGGGCAGAAGAGGTTTGTCAGTGGGAGCAGAATTTTTCTTTTGTTTTTGGGGAAAACTCATCCTCAATGAAGTCGGTCTGGGTTAGTTATGACGACGAGCCAATGATAGTCATCCTGATTGCTTTATTGGGAAAAGTTATGTCGAATGCCAGATCCAGTTGACTGCTGCCTTGCTGGTCTAGCTCTTATTGAATAAGTCTTATCTACATCAGACAGAAGGGAACCCATCCATATGCAGGATGACACTAGGGCCAGAACAGACATGTAAGTCCTGACTGGGACAGATACCCTGTTACAGATAATTACCAATGTTCGAAGTTTGTAACCTGCTGTGCTAATGGAAATGCTTTGATTAGCTGCTTACATAAGAGTGCTCTTTGGAACTGAGATTAAGTCTTGCTGTAGGACAGATACTGGACTTTTGAAAACCTAGTTTAAGACCTAACTGATGAAAGAGGTTGATGAAGGTTGCAGTGAAGGCATACACCCCTTCTTGCGTAGGAGCCTTCATGAGCCAGTCATCCATCCATGGGCACACTTTAGAACCATGCCTCATTAGTAAGGCTGCCAAAGGGGCTAAGCACTTTGTGACTATTAGTGGTAAGGGGCTGATTTTAGGCAGGAAAGGAGTGCTTTGAACTGATAACGCTAATGTGAGAGGCTGGCCTGGTATATGATGTACACTTATGAAAGTGTACACCCTGCACCAGTCCAGACAACCCTTATGGTGATTTAACCCCTTCTATGCCGATGACGGCCGGGAGCCGTCATGGCACACAGTGCTCGTGTGCTGATGACTGCTCCCGGCCGTCATGACCGCACCCGCGATCGGAATGTGCCGCGCAGAATCGCGGCCACACCCAAGGGGTTAAGAGGTCTTAGACAACCATAGAAAGCTCTCCAAGTCGTAGCTGTGGAGAGCAACCTTCAGGCTTAGCCCAGAAGGAGTGTAAAGCAGCTTATTTTACCAGAACATAATCTAATGTGTATAGATTAAGTGAAAAAGAATCCCACAAGGGATTTATAAAAATATGTTTTCATTATATAAACTCTCTAACACATACAGATACCTCTTACCCAGAGATATGCACAATGCACACAATACTTTGCATAGAAATCAAATAAATAGCACGAAATACACATTGGACCGGGGGGGGGGGGGGAAACCATATACTAAGAAAATGGTATAAGAACCACAACTTGGGTCAAGACTATTTTGAAAAGACGTAGAAGTGCTGCGGGCCCAAGGAACCACCCAAGGTGAATGACTAGGAACCCCACAGAGAGCTTGTGCAGTGTGGGAACACAACCGTGTTACTCCGTACAAATCACTGTGTAAGTCGCGGTTGGAGTTTTAAAGATTAACCCCTTCCATGACGAGCTCAGCTCGTCATGCACTACACTGCTTGTGTGCTCATGCCGAGCTGAGCTCGTCATGAACAATGGGAAAAAAAGAGAGCCAGCACCCAGCAAAAATTGCTGTAGCATTGATAAGGTTAAGGACCCTTTCCAGTGGACCTTGAAGAAACCCCGTGGTAGACAGTAGGTTGGAGAGCCACCCCACCCATGGATACCCTAGTACCCACGTTACCTATGCCAGGTGCATAGGTGTGAAGTGGTGTTGGAAACCGCAGTCGAACCCAATGGAGGACTTCAGGAAAGTGCTTCTGCTGGAGAAGGAGAAAGTGTCCAAGTGTCCAGTGGAATCCTAAGGTGGATTCTAGTTGAGCGGTACCTGCAAACAGAGGGGACAGAGTCTATGTCACTC
This sequence comes from Lissotriton helveticus, assembly GCF_964261635.1. Lineage (NCBI taxonomy): Eukaryota > Metazoa > Chordata > Amphibia > Caudata > Salamandridae > Lissotriton > Lissotriton helveticus. The sequence goes on from NC_136065.1 coordinate 227,310,620, forward strand.
AGGTGTGACCCGGAGACCTGGAAGACGAATGCCCATCAATGTCTGTGTTGCAGTCGTCGACGGTGGGCTTGACTCTGCAGCTGTGAGGACCAGGCAACGCTGAGGAAGACCAGTAGCTGTGCATTAGCTGTCCCACGTCGTATGTCATCAGATGAGGGGTCGTTGTCTGTCGTAACCACCAACAAGCCTTGGCAACTGCAACCCATGTGAATGTCGAAGGTGCAATGTCGGGACCTGCAAGGTCCAGAGGACTCACCACAAGGAGGGGAGTCCGAGCAGGCCCTGAGCAATCAGTGGAGTCCAAAAGAAGCAAAGGTGACCCTCAAATGGACCCACAGGCCGGAGGCACTGGAGTCTCGAGTGGACCTCAAACAGCTTACCAAAAGATGCAGGCCACGATGCAAATGATGCTGTGTGGCCAAAGATTCTGGTCACTGGAGATGCTCGAGGTTGCTCTACATGGAGCCGAAGATCTTTTTGGAAGGAAGCTAGCAAGCCTTTGCAACAGCAAATTGACGCTGTGCACGGTTCCTGCGGCTCCCGCGAGGGCTACTGGCCTCCAACTTGGTGAGAGGGCAGGACAGGCCTCAAGAGCTGTGGAGAACCACCACCTGTGTTGTGGAACCTTTCGGAGCCCATAGGAGCTCAGGATCAGCAGACCGGTCAGCTTAGTTGCAGTGCCTGTAGATGAGGGAAGTGACTCCTTCACTTCAGGGGAGATTCCTTCAGGTGTCTTTGATGTCCACAGACCTTGGAAGTTGCAGTGGTGTCTGAATTTAATCATGTCCCACGATGAATATAGGGACTCACCCACAGGTAAGCCCTTAAAGTATCCAAGGAAATGGTTGGGGCAATTCAGGGGAGCCTCCCAGCGGAGGGTCTGGACATTGGGGAGGTTACTCCCATGTCCTTTGTCCAGCTTTGTGCCAGAGCGGGAGCCAACGGCTCCCAGAGCTGGTTTGAACTGGACTATGCACAAAGGCACCAAATGTGGCCATCATGCAGATTTAGTGGTGACAGCAAGCGCACCCACCTGGTCCTAATACACTAAATCCTGTCTGGGAGGTGGTCACACATCCCGGTGACAGGATGCCTATTGTCCTGCCTTCCCCTGCTCGAGCTTGGTTCAGCAGCAGGAGGGCAGAATCGTGTCTCTGGTCGGCAGTAACCATTTTGTGCTGTCCGGGTCTAGAAGACTTGCACCGGGAACACTGAGACGGGGTATGATTCCAACATGTTTGATACCAAACATGAAGGGATTCATTGCAGCCAGTTTCGAGATGGTCATCGCGTAATTACGCTGTGCCCCTCTATATGGTAGGAGAGTGGACTCCGTAGGCTGTATTAACTAACACATTTAATACAACAGTGCAACAGTCCATTTCAAGTTTAATGCCACACTGCAGCAAAATTGATGATAGAAAATTAATTTATTCACGGATGAAATTTAACAATTAGATTTCGCAGGCAAAGAATTTGCCTAACAGATACAAGGCCTTTTCTAGGTGATTTTACCTTACTAGACGCACTTAACTCCTCGAATCCTGGTTTTCAGTTAAATAACTGTTGTTAAAAACAGACATGAAAAAATATCATGGCATAAACCATATATGCAGAATATACTAAGCTATTTAGTACCATTATTGAGGGAAGGGCATCATGATTCACCCAAGGCTTTAACTCGAGTCATGCTCCATTCTCTCATTCAACAATGGTAGTAAATATCATATTACTCTCTGCATATGCGCACACATTAATACATTCAAACTATTCAAATTTGACAGGATAAACCATAGTTGAGCAGTGACCCCTTTCACCTTTGGTTTAAAAAAAAAAAAAACCTTTTGTTTTCAAAAGTCCTACATATACTTATAATAATAATAATCCACATTTGTAAAGCGCACAATCACCCGTAAGGGTCTCTAGGCGCTGGGGGCAGTCGGGAAGATTAAGCAAGCTATTGCCCAGAGTCACATGGTGCTGGGATAATCTGCCGCTGGTGCCCGAACCGTGATCCCCAGATTCCGGAGTCAGTCGCCCTAGCCGTGGCGCCACACCTCTTCCCTCTTACTTTCAGCTTAAGTTTACTACCAGACTACTCCAATTCACCAAGAACGTAGTGCTCCAGTCTGGGATTTTCACTTAACGGCCTGTTCATTCTGAAAGTTGCAGTTTTGGATTAATCCAATTGAAATAGCCTAAAAACAGTGGTTTTACTATTACAATATAGGACCCTTGGGGCCTTCTTGACTACTGGGCCTGTCTACCAATACTCCTAGGACGCCAATGAATCTTAGGCTCAGGGCACTACTACATGTTTGTATTGTTCTGGCTAAGTAAGCCACTGAGTTATGAATTTCCTTTATCCTGAACACACACCACACTGGTAGGGATAGAACAAACAACAAACTTAGTCCTGATGGTCCCTTGGAAGACCTTTCATCAGACCGCTGAAACATGTCGACACAAAGGATGCTTGGAAAATTATATCCATAAGCATCTATCACAAACCTATTTTAATCTTACCAGTAGCACCCAAAATAAAGGGTTACTGGAGTTGCCTCTAGGTATTTTTGTTCAAAATTCCCTCACAAAAATAAACACTCAACGGATTTTAATCTCATTGTGGCTTCTAGGGACCTGCATGAGACTCAATGATGAGGCATGCACTAATACTTGTAGAGGGTCTTGTTTCAGAACGCAAGTATGGTTCGGATATTAACAGTCCACTTCAGATTTACAGACTTTTGTTCTAAGAATACGTTTTTCTAACACTGATCAGTTGGGAGGCAGTATCCGTGGACCATGCTTTGGTCCTCTCATTCCCCCAAGATAATTAGACTAGTAGAGTTCCCCTAATCTCCAAGAATGCTGTGCTTCAGTCACGGATTTTCATTTGTCTATTTGTTGCGGGAGTTGCAGTTTTGGTTCATTCAAACTGGATGTGCTTGGAAACAATGGTCTGCAAAAGAAAGCCAAGGCTTGGAATATTACGTCCTCGGCGATGTGAAGTCAACTTGTAACTTTACTTAATCTTAAAGGAAGGAATAAGGCTACTGTCAGAATGATCTATTTTAGGCAAGAGAGGTATGTAAGGATGAGAGGAGTGGTTGGAATTGACAGAGATTATATGGTATTACCATTTTATAAAGTAAACTCTGATATTTGTATACGTTATTGCTGTAGAAGTAAACAAAGAACATCTACATTTATAGTATGAAGCCAACAAAGATCATATACATTGATAGTATTCAGTACTGTATGAAAAGCACCACAAAATTAGTTGGCCACCCTAAAACAAACCACATTCTTAAATTCTCGCAAAATAACTATGGCATTGTTCTAGTTTCTTGCTAGGATTACTGGGTTCTTGGTAAATTATTGACCAGTGTTCCTGAGTGCCATAGAAAGATTAATTTGGAATGTTTGTATTCTGTGTTCACAGATCATATCATCAGAGACAAATTGGAGCGCATTCTGGCTGTAATTCAGGGCACCCATCAGAAGGCATTGCTTGCGTACGTACCTGATTTGCCTCCCCATAAAATCGATACTGTTAATCTAGCTTGATGTGCTTTGTATGAGGTCACGTTTTAGAATAGCAGGTGGTGTTGCAAGGGGATGAACTTCATTAGTAGGGCTGTGTGCCTTCAAATAGAGTAGGAGTTGATGGTTCATTTTGAGATTCATTGCCTGGCTTTCAGAGTTCCACTTGTAGAACATAACTTGCTGTGACATAGATTTAATGTGCTTAGATAGCCACGTGGTTTCCCAGTTCTAGAATTCCGAAATGTGTAACCTAGAGCGATGTTTTTAGTAGATCCACCATGAAAGACCTGGTTGGATTTGAAGATGTGTTGGGCGCACACAGTATTGGAATTTCTTAAGATGATGGAAGAAAAAGAAGTAGAGTAGCAGAGACCCGTTGAGGTACACGGATGGCTCACTGGTGAACTTGTTCCTGGGAAGGCTACGGTTTCATTCACATACCTGTGTTGAAAAACAGTGCTGCAATGCCTAAGCAGTGTTGAAGGGAAGGATTGTATTGTATCTGCTGAGCTGGGTGGATTACTTGAACAATAGCGGAATAGTAATAATGCTGCAGGTGAAGAAAGACATGCATTGGCGGAACTTTCTATAGGCTCTTGGAGCAAATTTTCAAATTTTCAAAAAAAGACAGTCAATCACAGAATGAGAATGTGCAGATTTTATGGATGCAGGAGGCACTAGCTCCAGTGGAAAATTCACTTGTTAGCCCTGTCCCTCTCTGTGGAATTGGAGGTGGCAAAAAGCATTTTCCTGCAGAAGGTGGCTTTCCTATGATTTTATTTTTTTATTGTTGGACGAGGAGGGGTTAGGATAAGTTTTGTGCAGTTGTATGCTCTCGCTAACCATATAGCTGTAACATTTCAATGAGCAATCGTTAGTGCTGGCAGCTTTACATGAAGGAACATACAGTCATAGTTTTGACAAACATTCATTGGTTTTGGGAATGCAAAAAATTTATTTTTGTGAATAAGCACAATGGAGCTCAAACAGCAAGCAAGGTTTTGTTGGGAGGGTTAGAGTGCATTGTACAATTATGCCAAAGGTTGTTGGACAACGTTGCACCAGGTGGAAGGATTTCCTGACTAAAACTGATGTACAATAAATGTTTCAACATACTCTATGATTTGGGATTCTCACCTTGGTCATTCATAGTTCTCTTATTTTAACTTGCCATCCTTCTACAGATACTCCGGAATTGACCTGAAGAGCCAGGAAGCCTATGAGCTGGCCGTCGAAGGATTGCTACGTCCACTGGACAAATCTCCTCCCATAATCACTGGACTCCGATGCCTGCATTTTGATCCTCCTGAATTCACACTAAGTATGCTTCTTCTCTAGAACTCTGTTTATGTATTTCACAAAAATGTATTATTCCCATTCTAGAATAGACTTTTTTTAGCTATTGATTAACTTGTTTTTGCTGTCTGTGAGCCATTTACAATAGACCCATCGATAGTTAACATTATTTAAAAAACGAAGCTTACTGCAATTTTAAAAGCCATTAAGCTTCTTGTTGGTCCTTAACTACCCTCCTGTTAGAGCATTCATTTGGAACTTTATAGATAAAACCAAGGGTCTCTGGCTTATTCTCAGTTTGTGAGGCTAGGGCAATTAGGCAATCTGTGACAAATATTGCTGTTGCCCTTAGAATGACTGGATCCAGGTACTACAGTGAGCTCACCGAATTACCTGGTATCTCTTATTTGCCCTCTGAAGGGTAGCAGGGTCGAACAGTTGAGGCTTTACTTTGGAGGGTGGTGTTCGGAAGAATGCATTGTTCTGCTGGCATAAGTATGCAACATAAATTACATAATGAAGATATTGTCCAGTGTTGACTTCTGTACAAGAAATAAGACTGCATTTATATTAACGAAATATGCTTTGTACCTCTAAAAAGTCATCTATAGTTTTCTTTATTCATAAGTATGTATTGCAGTCATTCTATGATGGGTTTGTGTGACTTAGGAGAGCCTCCTTACATTCACTATAAAAATACAGTTGCAATGGACAATCCAACGCCTTCAACCAAAGTGCAGTGTTGGGATATGGAAGCAGGGTTACATAGCTCAGATTGCTTATTTGGACTGTTGCTACGACATGCTTACGTTCATTTTGTACTACCACCTCAATGGGTAGTCCTCGTAGTTTGGGCACCGTCTGGAGGAAGTCTTTGTGTATCCTCCTTTCTGAGTCCAGGGATCAGTGTCACTTGAAGATTAGGGTATGGTGCAGTGGTGAACTCTTGCCCCCTGTTTGGGTTGTCATTGCTCCCAGATAGGAATACTGCAGTAGTTGTGGAGGGGCAGGGAGTTTGATATAACCCTCAGACTTCCACAGGTGTGGAGGCACATTGGCTGTTTGGGCTTTGATGTGGCGGCATCCCCCGCGCCTCATCAGTCACAGTTGATCATAGATTCTTAAAGTAATACACTCGGTTGCTGCATCTGGTTCCTCGGCTGAACTGACGTAGGTTCTTCACGCACAGGACATTCTCCCGTGCTACTTCTGGCACAGCCTTGTCTCTTATCATTGGTTCTGATGTTCAGTTCAGGGAAGACTGACAAAGATGCTGCCTCAGTCCCCGTCTTTTCTGTACCCCGGTCTGCAGAGGAGCTTCCAAGTAAAGGTAAATGGGATACACCAAAGGCATCACCTTCCAGAATATAGTTAAAGAAATTTAAAGATGCCATTTGGAGTGTGTCCCAGATGGCTTCTTGCTCAATTAGTTGCTGTTGGAGGGCTCTTGCAGAACAGGGCACAGGATGTGGGTGTGTCATGAAACCCATCTATTAATTATAGATGTCCAGTTTATTCTCACACCACTGGCCACAGTCTTTAACTTAGCCTAGATGTTTTTAACAACAGCAAGAACTATGCGAAGGGAAGAGCCATTCCCCCTCTGTCCCTTCTTCCCCTACCCTGACCAGCCCTCATTGTATCTCCTCACCCACCCCAGGCCACCCATCCTTCCACGTTTGCATTTACAATGCTATAAGGCACATATTGTGGTTGCTGGCCAGTTCATCAGTGGTATATTAAGAGGGGGTTTGTTCATGGATCGCTTTATAATGAATTTTTTTAAAGTCTCTGATAAACGAATCCAACAGTGGACTCTGCTGTTTTCTAAAAATGACTCCCCCTTAGCTTATCTTAACAGTTTGTCTATCCCCCAGCACACTCAGTTCATCCATTAATTTTCAGTGGGTGCTGTTGTTTGTTCCCACAGATCCAGAAGTCTGTTTCTCTGCTAGGAGCAGGTGAATGATAAATCGTACCTTTCCCTCTATAGAGGGAATATTTCAGTCTATGGTCTGCCCAGGATTATCATTTGGGGCAGTGTTATATGCTAACAGTACGCACCTGCTGTTCAGAATCGTGCTTTAGCGAGTGCTTTGTTATGATGTTGCATTTTATGAATGTCTGTCATCCGACAAATGGCGTTCCATGTTCTGCGGTTCTCGTTGCCGGGTTGGCCATTTACTAACCCCATTCAGTAACGGAACTACAGTGATGGAAGTAGTTTGATGATGGGCTCATCAACTGGATTTGAATCTTGTGGATTGCTTTCTTCGCTACAACAGGCAGCTTGCTAAGCCAGAGCCTGTGATTTCTTCAATTGTGAGATGCACTTTCTCCCTAAATGGTTGTATTTAAGGGCATGACCAGATGATGAGTGTAAGCATCCCCCTTTACCGCAACTCTGCCAACATTTTCCCCTAGCCTCCGGTGCCACGTGTATAGAACTTTCATCATGAAAGTTCTATACATGTTCTGTGTAAATTCCTACTTGCATGCCAAGTTTGGTGAAAATCTGTTTAGCTGTTTTTGTTGTAGCTCTGCAGTATTTCCTATCGGAGCTAAAACAGGAAACTTATTTTTTCGCCGCCCCCTTCCACAGCCCATATTTGCACTTTTAGGGCCTGAATAAGATTTGGGTCGGAAAGCCTTTGACCGACATGGTAGGTTTAAAGTCTGACTGCTGTATTATGATGATGGCAGTCGAAGTTTAAACCGGCCTGGGAATCTAACGCAGTTCCAACTGTTGTTTAAAAACGTATTTTTCAATGGGAGCTTGTGCTACAGGCTGTTTTAATCCGCCACACAAGCTCGCATTGAAAAATGGAAGTTTGCAACCACACCATGTGCGTCGTACTTGCACGGTCGAAACCGCCGACCTATGGGGTTCCTTCCCCAAAATGGTGTCGGTTGCTGACCAACATCGTATGAAAGCCATGTTAGGTCTCCTACATAGCAAAAAAAGTTATGTACCCGAGTAAATACATATCAAGTTAAAGACTGAATAATTACCTAGAGTGTAAAGACTTCGAAGTAAAGGTCTCATACCATGCTGCAGTACATTTTGTCAACCTATAAAAGATGAAGGCTCCCCCCCTTTAAATGTATTGGTAGAATACAATCACATGTTCAGGGTTTGCTTTGAAAGTTGATCCGTTTCCTGATATTTTCTCTATACAGAGGTCCAGTGTTTGAACGAAACCCAGCAGTACCTGCGCAAGGTGGTACATGAGATTGGTCTGGAGTTAAAGTCCTCTGCAGTTTGTACCCATGTTCGTCGGACAAGAGACAGTTTCTTTGGGCTGGACGATGCTCTCTTGAGGACTCATTGGAACCTTGATAACATCCTAAAAGCGATAGAGGACTCCAGGCCGCGAGTAGAAATGGAACTTCAAAAGCTGGACCTGCTGGATAGAGTAATTGACAGCAGTGGTGGTGGTGAAGGTTGGGGACAGTTAAAGAGTACTATTGAAGGAGCGGATTCTCTTTAAGAGCCACTGGGAGCATGGGAGACCTGCTTAAAACGTGCTCAGATCTTACCTTGTTTGACAGTGTATCCATAAGATGGTACGTATTTAGAGTTCTCTGGTCAAAGAGGGAGAAGATGCTCTTTAATTCTGTGCTAATGGCTGGCTCCATGATGTGATGCTAGTATATTTGCTGCCATGCAGCCGGTCTGTGTACAGTGTGTCTAGTACTGTTTCAACAGTTTGAGACATTGTCCCTGCACAGGAGAAAACTAATGCTTGCTATAAAAACAGACAGGCATTTTTGAGATACTGACGTGGCAAGCACCGTAGCTGTTCGTATACAGACATATCAGAGGTCTTCCAATAAAAATATTTTATTGGAAAAAGACGGCCTGTATAAAAAACAGGCTTGTCACCAGTTAAAGCCAACAGGAAAAACCTATTGATTCTAGTGAAATTGTTGTGTGGGTTCAGGCAGTTTTACAGTGGAAAGATAATAAAACATGTTTGCCCATGGCAGGGTTAGATTATGAACCATATAAAGGTAGCCCATGCTTATTTTTTGTATCATATTCTTGACTGTCTTTATTCTGGATTTCCTTCAAAATAAAACGTATCCTCACAGCAGCTTAGTGTATTATATTTTTACGCTGCATGCTTGTATTATTCTCTGAGGGGCCGTGACATAGATTAATTTTGTTTTGGTAGAAATCTCAACTGATGTGTCGTTCTGGGAAAGAGATAAGCATTAGGAGAAATTAAAGACCCCTGTTGACATGCAAAAAGATGGGTACAGGAAAATAGCTGGCATGGGGCTCTTAAGAAATCATGTAACATGCCCCCGTCACAAACGCACAAAATCATTTGGCAAAGGGCAAATCCTGCTTCTGATGGAGACTATAAGGGCATAACAGTAGCATCCTCCGCGCCAATACTTGTGCTTATCATTAAACTATTTTATACACAATATAGCCCTTGAGGAATTATTAACCGCCTGCTCACAATAAAAGAGTACAAGTGGATCTGGTTAGCCAAAACTGTGGAGAAAGGACTCACTCAATATGTTGAATGGCAGACACTAGCCACCCTGTAACGTTTTTGGAGTGTGGCGTTGTTGAGGAGTCATTATAAGACTTGATGAATGTACTGTATCTAAGGTTACTTCAAATGACCGTTTTATGTCTTCTTGCTTTCTTTTGGCATCTTTGTTTATACCATACATAGATGATTGCCACTAAGTGTAGAATGTTTCCCTATTTGAATGTTGTAGTTCTTGTTGGTGCTCTGAATAATTCACCTATGGTTGATCAGTATGCTCTAGTTAATAAAGACAAAAACACAATACTAATGGTTTGTTCGAGGCATGTACTAACAGTATTGGGGCTCCCATTTCAAAATGGTCCCCACTACCATTTGTGAAGTACTTTGACCATTCTTATAACATATATTGTACATAACAAGAAGCATTTACTATAGATTAAGTTTTCTTAGTTAAGCGTCAGTTTGGTCTGTCTGTTGCTATCGATTAGTTGTTACACTAGTTTTGGTAACACTAAGATCGCGGATCCTTTTGAGCTACCGTTGCACGTGACTTGATATCCGTGCATATTGCCAAATCTATTTACTTCAGGCGTTCAGATAAACTCCTGGCGCGGATCAAACAGTGCTGTTGGACGCCTTACTGGATTGAAGTAAAAAAAATAAGTACACATGCCGTGGAACCGACCGGTTTGTCACCTCTGCCTTCTATCTAAGACCCGTTTAACACTGTTTTACATCTAACGTTCAGCTTGTGGCTACTTTATTAATTTTTTAGAAGAGATGACTCGAATTTGTTAGGAGTCCGGTAAGGACAGAGAACACATATATTTTTTCATTTTTTTCCGGAACCATCTCTTGCAGTCCGTTTTTTAGTTGCCACCTTGCATTTCATTGTAGGTTCTTTTCCTTTAATATTTCTTTAGTATTGGATACATAGGGGTCGATTCCGATTCGGGGGAAAAAAACATCCGTACGATTTGTATCCGGAGCTCTCTCCGTACGAATCGTACCCGTCCGTCCGTGTCACGTAGTACGATCCGTATTCTGTGAATCCATCCGAATCGTCGCAATCCGTACGTATTGCAAGGCTGAAACCGTGAAACGTACACATGCCGTACGACTCGTACACATGCCGTACGACTCGTACACATGCCGTACGACTCATACACATGCCGTACGACCCGACAAGTACGATACGGACCGGGGTATGAGGACACGATTCGTACGGTCCACGTCAGGTAAGGGCGAGTCGTACGGAAAAGCACACAAACACATACACACCGTACGGTCCGTACACCCCATGATCGCAGGGGTACGCACCTGCAGTCATGGGGTACGGTGCGCACCCCTGCGATCATGGGGGGGTACGCACCGTACTTGGGGGGGCCGTTCCGTACCTGGTTTGGCGCAAACTCTGCTTTTACGGCTGTTTTCCAGCCGCGAACCGTACAGATGTCGCGTACAGCGGGTTCCGAGGGAGATTTGGACGGGGATTTGATTCGTACATCCCCTGTACGACTCATACGGAGTACGGCTCCTGGTACGAATCGTACTTCGTCGTACGTACGGGGGACATTGCAGGGTACGATTCGTACGGGAAAAACTTTCCGAACGGCTATTTGGAACGGTTTTTCCCGAATCGGAATCGGCCCCATAGTGTTTGGAATTACTTTGAAGTCTATTGAGGAGGAAGCAAGGTACATTGTTTTGGATTATATTTGGGTGTAATGTCTTAAGTACTAGGTTACACTAGGCGTTATGGAAAAATGGGCACTTAGGGAGTTTATTAATATGGTGGTAGTATCACTGTTGCATGGTTTGGTATGCAGGCCATTGGCTGTTTTTTGTGAGCAGGCGATTCACGGGATGTATTAATTTTGTTAGTATTTACAGGAGTCCTCATTCTTTGTGCAACGCTGAGTCCTGAGGATGGTGTGGCAGACCAATTCGGCCATAAAAGACCAAAACGTTGACCATGCACTCTTATTTCCTTGGATTAGCACGAAATTAAAGATTTTCTCAGTTATATAAATATCTGAAGTTTGAATCGTATGAACTGTTATATATGCTGTCCCTATTGTTTTAGGTAAAATGGGTGATTACACTCCTATCAATCCCTATATAGAATTGAGGAAGTTGAAGGAATTGTTTTGGTAGTGTCAGTGTTGCTGTTGCTATATATCGTTTATATCTAAAATTGTGGATGTTTTGTATAGTGAATTAAATAGGAGTAATATAAATGAAGTAAAAACATTTGTAATACATCCGTGAATATAACCTTTTTTTGTGATTAACTAATCGGATCACCTCTGTGACAGTGAATAAGTGTCAAACTTATTTTGGATGTAAATAATTCCTCAAGGGATATATAGTGTATAAAAAACATTTGCTCTACCCAATTCCTTGGGTATAATTGGGTTGCCCTATTTTGTCATTAGACTAGAACACTAACCGGAAATTGCAATCTAAGACTTAAACGTTAGGAAAGTAAGCTATTTTAGATGAGCTAACGGATTATTTTTATCTTCCAGCTTTCCAAATTACAGGCAATAAAGTCTATCTTGGGCACATCTGTTACTTTGTGCCGCTAATGTTCAGCTACATTGCACAATGCCATATCAAATTATTAGCCCGATCCTTTTCCTTAAACCTGCAGTTTTTCAAAACATGTAAATATTTTCCATTTAAAACTCAGTACAAAGCTGACAGTCATGAAAATGGAGAGGAAACTGATTTGGAGATGGTGGAATAATGCTCATTTGTTCCAATTAAATTATTTGTAGCACTGGGCATTTTGAGGAAAATTTTAGGGGCCCATTAGCATGGCGTGCGGATTGGCGGTGGCGATCTGCCCGCCAAAACCCCCTGCCACATTAGCCTGGCCAGGGGTACGACAGCGGACGGAAAGACCGTCCACCACTTTTCCACCGGTAGGCAATCGTCACGATTGCCTACTGGACAGAAAAGGCCTATAATATGGTGGCGGGGCCTTGCAGGCACCGCCATCCATATTATGATGTGGGTAGTGTAATGCCTTTCCATGGCAGAGACTCCGCCATGGAAAGGAATGCGGGATTCGCTCTGGGGGCCCGTTGTGGGCCCCCGGGAGGGGTGGGGGGGGCTGCACTTTGGGGGTACTCATGGTACCCCCCTACATTGGCATACACAAGGTGGCACACACCTTGCGGTGAAACTGCCCTTTGGGTTTACAAAAAAAACTCAGAGAAGTGCATCAGCACTTTGAGTGATTCTCGCATGGTAGCTGTGAGCTGCAAGTTCTATGATGCGGCTTAATCTGCAATCATAATTTGCTGATTTAGAATCTCGAAATATAAAGGTAAATTAGGAATAGAAAGGGAAAGCAGGGATGAAGAACCAAGATAGTGTGCATTCCAAACCTTCCACTAATGTGGGTGATTCAAATTTAGAGTCCCTCTTCTGGGACAATGTCTTCCAAGCCAGATTTGTATTCCATAACCAGGCTCTCAAAGACTGACCTTTATGCTTAAAACTGTGTTCTATTTGTATTCTAGATCACTAGTTCTTAACTATTTGACTTCTGCGGACCCCCACTTAACCCCTCTCTCGTTATAACGCTCGCATGCGGGGATAATTCCCCTGCTGTGCTGAGCGTTCTATGGAAACGGGTGTGGCCGTGACGAGCTCAGCTCGTCATGAGCACCCGAGAACCTTGGCTCATGACGAGCTGAGCTCGTCATGAGCACCGGGGCGCTGTGCGCCCCCCCAGCACAGCGGGGAAATCGGCCACGCAGCGAAGGGGTTAATCATTACTGGAATATGGAGACACCCCCTGAATAAATATTGGAAGCTGGAGACCCCAGCCTAAGCAATTCTGGTGATTTGAGCCACACAATTGATTAAATGTTTTTATTTAACTCACAAACAAATAGAAATCTCGAATTTTGCTTCTTAAGTTATATACACTTTATTTATTTCCTATGATTATTTAATTTTCTAAGCAGTCACAGAACCCGTAAGTAGGACCACTGGTTAAGGACCACTGTCCTAGATTAGTTAAACACCAGTTACGTTTCACTTGTCCACAAGATTCTAACTGTTCGAGCTTCGCCATGTCTGCTGTAACCGATAAGTATTTGCTACAAGTGGGGTAAGTTATCGAAATTCTCATGTTCTTGACACCACAATAGTGTTGGCGTTAAGGATTGTCTGATTGAATAATAAAAGTGCAAACATTAGTTCCTCCTCTGAGGGGCAGCCATTAATGGGTCTGATGAAGGCGCTTAAACTGTAATGATGCAGTTGGGCGTAATCCTACTGTCCTTCCTTGTGTTCTTTGTATTTAATAAAAAACATTTAATACCAGATATGGCAAAAGCCATTCAGAAGAGGAGAGCACAGCCGCATCTATATTACTTGTTGTGCAGTGGCATAGTGGAAAATAAGACTCGGCCACCAGGCAGTAATTTGTGAAAAAATGACCTCCACCCCCTCCCTCCCTCCCCCCCACCCAGTTGGTTTTGAGGGGCCCTGAGACTCCTATATCTCATAAATATTCAAAGGTTGACCGTGCCTCAGTGACCAGCGATAGGCACTGTTGTTCTAGCCTCCTGCTTCACTTGCGAACACACTAAGGGCCAGATGTAGGTAAGTTTGATTTACCTACTCTTAAATACCGAATCATACCGAGGCAGATGTAGGTAATTTTTTAATTTCACAATTACCGATTCTGTAAGATTCGGTATTTACCGATTCCGTAAATACCGAATCGGTATTTCCCATTGATTCCTATGGGCCTTGAAGCCCATAGGAATCAATGGGAAATACCGATTCTGTATTCACAGAATCGGTAAATACCGAATCCTGGCAGGGGGAACGGGGTGTCACTTTGTCACCCTGTAGCACCCCAATTGCAGGCTTGTGTGCCATGTGGCACACATACATGCCCTAAGGTCATGTCTGTGTGTGTCACATGGCATAAGTGTACATGCACAGATGTGCATGTACACTGGAATTCAGTATTTTACCCACCCAATAGGATTGGGTGGTAAAATAAAAATTCCTAAGGGCCTGTGGCACTGCAAACTGTGCCACCTACATATGGATTAACAGAATCGGTATATTTACCGATTCGGAAAAATACCGAAGCGGTAAATTTACCGAATCAGTAAATATACCGATTCTGTAAATTCCGAGCCACCTACATGTCAAAAGCCAAATACCGGTCGGTAACGGCCGAAATCTAATCGAATATCGAATATTTGGCTACCTACATCTGGCCCTTAGTCCCCTATTTACTTTAAATTAATTGTACAATACTGAAATAACAATAGGTGATCGGACCCCATAAATAATGATTAACAGACACTCTCCCAAACAAACCGCATCTTCTTCCTTATAGCACAGTGGTTTAGATAGTAGTTCCTTTCAAATGTTAGGTACTTTATATTCATTTTAAAAATACCTTTTTGCAAAAAACTTTTCAAGCCTCTTTACATTTGGAGTCAAACTTCAGGCAAATAATTAGAAAACGGGCGCAATACCAAACCAGAGAACATGATCTGCTGGTAGAGTGTTCCTCAACAGAGATCTTCAGTGAAGATAATTGTATCGAAATAGCAATTGCAGTTGAACAGAAATTCCAATTTATCCTCATATGGCTATATTGGGTTCCAAAACAAAGAACATAATGTAGCGTGTCAATAACATTTGTGCGGCGTAGAGCTAGCGTTTCCTTCGGTTTATGCCAGTGTGGGTCACTGCTTTGTTTTGAACTTCTTGTTCGGCAAGAGTTTTAGCAGAAGTTTCCCTGCGTACTAACAAAGCTCATGTATCACAGACAAAGTGACATTTCATGTTGAACTGCTCTTAAGCATCCTCTGGTCTGCATGATCACCACCGGATTAGCTCGCTGTCAAAAGTGAACCTACATGCAGAGGAAGCCTTCTCAAGGCGGGGGAAAAAAAAAAAAAAAGCCAGCTGCAGTGTTGGGGTACAGTTCCCTTCGAGGTGTCGTAGCCCTGGTCAAGCTTTCACTGTAGGAGGGGGAAAGATTCCGATCTCTTCTCGTAAAGACTCTACGGTTTGCTCCCATCGCTTCTCGTAGTAGAAATTCAGGATGCACTGTGCATTCTGTCCACTCCTTACAGCCCATGGCAACAGCTCCTTTATCAGGACTTCCAGCTTCCTGCAAAGAAGTGGGGAAATGTTTTAGATTGCACTCATTGCTATGCCTCGGTATCACAAAAGCAGTCATGTAGATCACTCAACATGCAAGACTTGACAGTGGTAGGTACTCCTGATACCGGGGCATTGCTGGTGTTCTATACACCCACCATGGCAACAGTTCTGCTTTATTACTGGAATTAACTCTTGTTGCTAAGCACAAATCATGTAATAGTGTACAAGAACTCTGTACATCATTGACTTCTCACTGTCCCATACTCTCACTACTGGACTTTCGGCCTTATTCTCACTCGTTCGACCACATTACTGCTGGACTGGGATGCACACTCCTGCGCTGCGTCTTATGGTTTGCTACAGTAATGTTACTGGATTCTCCGGCGCATGCGCTCTCCTTGCACTCTGTACGATACCTCACTAATACTGCTGGACTGTGATGCACCCCCCCCCCCTTTGAATCCCATGCTGCCCAGCATAAATAATGTCTATGGATTATATGATGCACAACACTCGACCCCCTAGACAATACATTACCACTGCTGGACTGACACCCATCACACTGAGCATCATGTTGTCCGACACTAATGTTACTGGCATTTCTGACAATCTCTCCTTGGACCCCCATACAATACTACATTTTTACAGCAGGAATAATGCTGAGCGCTATCCTACAGAAATGTCACTGGCTTTTGACATGCACTCCCTCATGGACTCCACAATACTACAACTGGACTCGCTCACTCCTACACAGTCTTATATTGTCCTACACTAATGTTCCAGGCATCTCTGACCCGCTCTCCTATGAGACCACAAAATACTACATTACATTTTGATTGACTCATAGTCCACTCTGAGTCTCATACTGTCCTTGATTAATTTTACTGGACTCTGACATGCCCTCCATCAGCACTACTGACCTAGCTTCCCCACTCTTATTTCTGGGCTGTACCCACCGCACGGCATCGCATTTGGTGATGCAGTGCACGCAACAAAATTTGTTTTATTTATTTATATGTTTACTTACCTGTTAAGGTCCGTAATCCATACATTACTACCCCCGACCCTGCCCCTCCCCATGTCACTGCCCGGCAGGTACTCACACTACCATCCGCGGCTGGTCAACAGGTCACATAACATACCCCGATAGCTATTCCACCTCTCCCATATTTTTTTCCATTTTCGGGGTCATCCCCATCTTTCGTTAATCGTTCATTCCACTTGCATACACCAGTCCAGTTCAGTCTTCCATTCCCTCAACGTCTGGGCCTCTACCGCTCTCCATTTCTTTGCTATATTACGTTTGGCTGTCACATCTTACCCTTTTTAATGCTCTTACGTTGGGTCCTGCATGCTGCTTTAATCAAGCGAAGAGGACGAGACAGCTCTCTGTCACTCCTGGACAGTGTGCAGCCATGTTATACGTAGCTATATATATGCACACACATGCAAACTTCTGATCTAAGAGAGCCAAACAGATCTTCTAAATGACCCCAGACAGTGAGAGCAAACTGACAGACTGAATCCATGCAAGGGAACTAAATCCCAGAGTTTGAAAGTTAGATTTACCAAATCTCTAAAATGTGCTTACACTCTTGCCTTGTCTAATAGCATTCTGAAAGTCATTTTTATTGTGTATTCTTTTAGCACTGCACGTTCATACCTTTATTTTCTTTCGGGAATCCGGCACTAATCTGGTTTTGCATTTCATTGAATCTATTGTGGGGTTTATTTTGCTGCTGCAATTACAAACTACCGTTTTTTTTTTTTTAAACCTTTATTTGCAGAAATAGGATATACATTCGTGGGCCTACAACCAAGTCGGCCGGCCACAAGTCAAAAAGTGATCAAAAGTCGAAGTAAGTAACACAAGGCCAGCCGGCAGGCAAGCAAACATATGTAAAACATTGCTAAGGAGAGGACACGCGACTGTAACGGCCCAAGATCAGGAACAATGAAGGTCCATTTTATAATAAGGGGACAAGGCTCATGGCAGGGTCGTGGAGAACCCGCTATACAGGAATACACCTTCGCCAAAATGAAAAGGGGGGGGGGGGGGGGAGGATGTGAAGACACGAGTCGATCGTAGTATAAAACAAATGCAAAATATATGATAAGCATACAAGTACTACCAGCATCCCATGCTCCCCACCCAATGATACGCTAACAAACGCAAGGGGAGCGGATAAACTGCACAAACATAATCAACCCGCCATACTAGCCTGGGAAAAGGGGGGGGGAAGGGGGGAAAAATAAGGGGGAGACTGAGGGAAAGGATCCAATAAGGACGAGAACTGGGAAGAAGGGAAAAAAGAGGATCAAAAAGATAGAAAATAGAAGGAGAAACATAACGTGCAAGAAGGGCGCCACCCCGGGCCAAGCATCCCGCGGCTAATAACACAGAAGAAAGTAAAAAGCTGGCAAGAAGAAGGGTATGGAAGTCGCGACGGATAACCGCAAAACAGATAAAAGCGGCATAGCGACAGACTCCAACCCACTCATGCCAGAGAAATGAGGACAGAAGCGGCACCTCTATAAAGGGGATAGAAAAAGGGCCATAGAACCAAGAAAATAAACATCTGAAAGACCCCGCCCACCCGTCCCACCCCCCTGCAGAAGGCTACGGCCTACCCTCCAAACAGCGTGCCTGTCGCCCTAATCCGAAATATAGTAAAGAAAGAAAGAAGAATAAGGAGACAAAAAGAAAGGAGAAGAGGGAACATGAAACAAAAACAATATGAGAGGGAGGAGCCAGATGATACAAACAAATACACTCGGCTGCGGCCCTCCCCCGACCATCAGATGAATAACTACCAGATCAATACTACACCTTCACATACATCAATAACCCGCAGGGGGGGGGAATTTTTTTTTGTGAAGTCTCACAATATCGAAAATACAAGCGACAGTACAACGGACAGGTAAACCAGCAGTCTATCAATGGTGTGCAACTTACCCCCAGCCCTTCCTAACCACGAAACCAGCCCAATAAAGGACAACATGGAGCAGACCATCCAATACAGAATAATCGTAATACTGACTAGGGTTACGGCAGTGACGTAGATTAGGGAGAGCCACCAAGCTAATGGGATACAGAAAATCAATAAAACAAGTCAATTGTAGCAGCAACAACAGGGCAGGCAAAAATAAGCAGGTGTCCAGTCTCGCAATTCGACAATGCAAAGGTACCCCTCCAGGACAAAGACATGAATCCATCGAAGCGGGAGCAAACAACAGTCCACCACAGTTCCCAGCTGCCCGGGAAGGAGCAGGTCTCTGCGTCATGTGCAAGTCATCGAATTCCGGGCGGTGAAAAACCGGAGGTCCAAAAACCACCGGCCCATCAAGCGGCCGAAGAACAGCGGCATCAACTCTTGGCACAGCCAGAGGGGGCAAAGCAATGGAGGCATCAGGCCGATAGGGGTGCATGAAAGAGCGTCGACCCAAAATGGCGGCGGGCCGCATGGAGCCGGTAGAAGCACCGGGAGCCAAGACAGCGTATAAGGACATCAAAGCATCTAGGACATCTCCGAGCGTGGGCTCACAAGCACACGCCCAGGCCCCCGTGCAGTCCGGCCAGCAAAGTCCCTCGATGCAAGGCGGAGCACCCCCCACGTTGCCGGTAGCCATCTTGTGAGTCTCGCCGCCCCGCACTCCACCGTGGGCCTCCAAACAGTTCCCAAATGTAGGACTTTACAGAACTCCGGAGGTTCCCAACAACGGCCTCACTGGCACAACAAGGGTAGACGCTCGATTGGGGGGGGGGGGCCCCGTCCGAACAGCGGCGGGCCCCACAAGCGAGAGCCAAGCGCGGGGTCCAGGGCCGCCGGACAGAACAAAGGCGAAGGGACCCCTCCACACAGTCAGCCCCAACACATCTCGTCCCCCTCCAGCCGCACGGTCCGCAAATCGGGGCCGGTTCAGGATCACCGGGGTACGCACACAACGGCTCCCACCAGTGGCTCACTCACTCTCTCGGCCGGGGCCGGCAATCTCAGCACCACCGGTCGGGTCCCACAGGCGAGGTCCCGGTCTCGAACACCCGGAGGCCCCAATCTTCTCGAGGACACAACTGTGGACCCACAGCACGCAGGAGCTTCCGGACCAGACGGTGAGTAGGAGTAGATCGTTAAATTCCGATAGCTGTAGTGAAGTATCGTCGCAGTACAGAATAAGTTGCAGGATATTTGAGGTTGGCCGGAGGGCCGACGGAGCCGAGCTAAAAGGCGACCATTACGCTCTCGGGCTAGGCTCCTCCTCCGATTTTTTTTGTTTTTAATATGTTTATTGGTATTTTCACAGCAGGAAAAGTAAAAAATAACAATTGTATAAAGACATTGGCATGGTCCCTGGTACCTCATCTACATGCAGTATTTCCCTAGTCGACAAACTACAGATTTGGTAGCCACTTCTGTGCAAGTGATTTGGTGGTGTGTTAACCACTCATACAATCACCTTTATTTTTAGGTTTCGCTGGAGGGCGGAGCTCTTAGCTCCGCCTCCAGAGAAATCTCTTGATTTCAGTAAGGAAAATGGAATACGCCCCCCTGTCCCATTGGCTAGCTCCATAAATGGAGGCTAGCCATTGGAACAGAGATCTGTCCGTCAAGGCCGGACCAGATTCGGGGGCGTTCCCGAGATTTTTTCCCAGGGCGGAGTTACGTTTTTTCCCGTTCCCTCCCCTTTCACTGAAAGTCTGTCCATTCCCGCCCCCTCCGTGTGCCTTTCCGCCCCCCCCTCGCTGTCCTGTGCACGTTTCCCGCCGTCCGTGTCCTCTCCCGCCCCCTCCCGCCGTCCGTGTCCTCTCCCGCCCCCTCCCGCCCCCTCCCGCCGTCCGTGTCCTCTCCCGCCCCCTCCCGCCGTCCGTGTCCACTCCCGCCCCCTCCCGCCGTCCGTGTCCACTCCCGCCCCCTCCCGCCGTCCGTGTCCACTCCCGCCCCCTCCCGCCGTCCGTGTCCACTCCCGCCCCCTGGTCAGATGCCGGTCCTGCATACATAGTCTGCTTGTATTTTTTGCAAAGTACTGTCGCGCCACTGGTGTCCAGCCCGATGCCGCTTCTGGTGGATGGGGCGCACAGTGGAGTAAGTGCAGCTAGGGCAGGAGAGGCCGTCCGTGTCCTCTCCCGCCCCCTCCCGCCGTCCGTGTCCACTCCCGCCCCCTCCCGCCATCCGTGTCCACTCCCGCCCCCTCCCGTGTCCACTCCCGCCCCCTCCCGCCGTCCGTGTCCACTCCCGCCCCCTCCCGCCCCCTGCTCAGATGCCGGTCCTGCATACATAGTCTGCTTGTATTTTTTGCAAAGTACTGTCGCGCCACTGGTGTCCAGCCCGATGCCGCTTCTGGTGGATGGGGCGCACAGTGGAGTAAGTGCAGCTAGGGCAGGAGAGGCCGACAGGCCGCCACGTTCCCTGTCTCAAACTTACCTGGAGGTGGCTGGCTCACCATTCTTATTTTTGGGGGTGCCTTGCTGGGGGGGCAGCCATTAGGTCATCCTCATTTCCTGGTGAATTCCGGGTCCCACAATTCCCACCACAGAAAATATCCAGCCCAATGTAAGCTGGCCGCCCTGCTTTCTTCTCCTACCAGATTATCCCATCCTAAAATGGCCATGCCCGCTTTGATGCAATTTCCTGTTTTCAAGAGTATACATTGAAGCCTGTCCATCCTCATTCACGTTGCAACGCTGCCTAGTGTTCGGTGCGTTTCTTTGCTGCTGTTTCCTGTCCAGACCACTGCGTTTCTTCCTGGAGATTTTGCTTCCTGCTCTTTCAGTTTCTTCTCCTGCGAGCTTGCTTCCTGTTTATGGCGTTGCCCTGCTCCTCCACCGCCGGATGTGTTGCGGTCACCTGGAGATTTTTTGCCTTTGGGCTTTTTCCTACGTCTGGGGCTCCTTCCTGGAGGCACTACCTGCCAGGCGCTACCTAGAGTCTCCGGTATCCTGTCTGCTGAGTGGGGTGGCTCTTATCTCTGGCAGACAAAAACAGCCAATGTCGGAGCCCTTCAGTCTCTTCATCGTAAACACCCCCCAGACACGCGTTTAGAGCCTGACAAGTGCTGCTTTACAGTGAGAATGATTGATGCTGGCTGGTGCTACTGCAGGTTTAAATGTTTCTCGTGTGTGTGTGTGTTGGGTCATATCTCTAGCTGAGCGTTGTATGTCAATTGTTAGTGAGTCACCTTTCCCGAGCTACTTCGGGTATTTCTGAGGGACATTGGGAGTGAAAGGTGACCTTGTAAGTTTTCTGCAAGGGGCGAGAGATGACCTGATTTTCTTGCGAGTGCCAATGTGAGATGCAAGATGGTGTGTGAGCAGATATGCCCTCTAAATATGTTTGAATGCATGTCTGAGAGATGCCCTTCTTGTATTGTTGTATGAGCATCTGCCAGATTCCCTGTTGTGTGTGAGGATGAGATGACTGAGTGATATTGTTACATGTGGGTTTGAGACACACCCTGCTGAAATGTATGCTTGTGGGTAAGAGTGGTGCCCTTTTGAAATTGTTGCATGCCCTCTTGAAAGATGCATTGATGATACTTTTGCATATTGGTACGAAAGATGCCATGTTCCTGTTTTTACTTGCGGGTACCAGTCGCGACCGGTGCAGGTGAGAGCTGTGGGGTGTGGTGGGGGAGGAAGTCAACAGATGACAGAATAGGAAAAAAGAAATTAAAAAAAGAAATAAAACTACTTACCACTCGGCCGCATCGCCGACTCCAAGTAAGTGGTTTTATTTATTTTTTACATTTTATTTTCCACATTCTGTTGTCTGTCGACTCCCCCCTTTGCCCTGCCTCACCACTCTTACCTGCACTGGCCGCGAATGTCAGGTACGCGACATACCCTTCCTTTATTGTTGTAGGCGGATATGACAGATGCCCTTTGAAGCTGTTGTGTGTGAGTATGAGATGCACTTTTGGTATTGCTACAAGTGTGTATTAGACACGCCCGATTGAAATTGCTACTTGGCCGTATGAGTGATGCCCTTTCATTTGTATGAAAGATGCTGGGGTATATTCTTGCATATGGGTATGAGAGATGCGATTTTGTTATTGTTACGTAACTGGTATGAGAGCCTCCCTCCTACTAACGTCGAATGCAGGTGCGACAGATGCCCTGTAGATATTGTTACGTGTGGGTATGAGAGATGTCTTGTTGATATTCTTACATGCCACTGTGAGAGATGTCGTAAACATGTTGTTGCATGCCACATGGCCTGTCGACATTGTTACATGCCAGTATGAGAAACTCCCTGTTGATATTCATATATGGTGATGTTATTGCAGACAGGTATGAGAGATACCCTATCCATATTGTTACATTCAGGAATGAGAGATGCCTTCTGACACATGTAGAAGTGATGCTGTGTCTATATTGTTACATGGGGATGTGAGAGGTACCCTATAGATATTGTTAGAGACAGAATCGGAGATGCACCTTGTGTGGTTGCATGGAGGTGTGAGGGCTGTCCTATGGATCTTTTCACCTGGCGGTATGAGATATCCCGTAGATATCATTACAGGTAGGTATGTTGGACACCTGATAATGTTATATTGTTGAATATAGTTTTATATATTGATGTATAGCGGCATGGTCCGGCCGCAATTCTGCACCACCAGCAAGTGCTCCATTACTACCTTTGAGGACCGCTTTTGGAGGAGAGTCGTGAAGCGACACATGGCAGAGGAGCCGCCGTGAGTCACCGCGGCTTGGATCTATATAGCCCGTATGTTACGGAGCTGTGAAATAGAACGATATTGGGGCCGCTACCTTTCAAAAGTATTTTATGTGGCCCACTGGGGCTAAAAAACTGTTTAACACTACAAAGACCATCATGCACTTCAACCCACGAGGATAACCACAAGGGGGCGCTCATTAAATATGGAATAGAACTTTGGTGTCATTTAAATAAGAGTGCCGTTACTTGTGAACAAGGTCAGATGAGACCGAAATGCATCGGGTAATTACAGCTGGTGACTTGATTTAAATAAAAGGATTTCCATGGCCATATCGTGAGTGCAGACTCCTTTCTTCTTTTGGAGGGAAATTTGCTTGAGATATATCTATATATATATATATATATATATATATATATATATATATTTACCAAAGTTGCTCCGTCTGGACTGCTTGTGGCCCCGTGGGAGGTGGCGCGCACTCCGGCGGAGCACGCCAGAATTCAAATTCCAAAACAACGACGTGATCAAGGCTTGTCAAAGCCGAAACATGTTGTAGGTGTAATAAACACCCTTGGACTTTGATCTAGTGCGTGACGTTTGGATTTCTGAGAGCGTTGCTATTGGAAAATTTGTTTTGGAATATATATATATATATATGTATATATATATATATATATATATATATATATATATTCATATTCACAAATCCACATATATATAGTCCTGTAGGCGCGTCATGTGCTCAAGGCCTGCATAGGCCGAAACGCTTCATGGCGGCACAGCGCACAAAGCAAAAGAAACAATAAAAGGTTTGCACAAAATAAGAGGTGTCCGTTTCTGTTTCTGGTTCCGAAGGCATTGAAGCGATTAAGAACAAGCATTTACAATGCAACGGTTTCGCCTTTGGAAAAGTTTGAGCTATTGGCATTGTAAATGACAACATTTGTATTCATGTGTTGGTTTTGAAAACAGATAAATAAATGGCATTGTCATTTACATTGCAAATAGCTTTAACATTTCCAAAGGCGAAACCGTTGCATTGTAAATGCTTGTTATTTTGTGTGTACATCCTATCATGAATGTTACTATAAATGGGATATTTTACTTACCCTATTAGCATCTGTTCGTGGCATGCAGTGCTGTTGATTCACATGCTGTGCATACTCCTGCCATCTAGTGTTTGGCTTGGATGTGTGCAAGTTTTTTTCCCCTCAAAGAAGTGTTTCAAGTCATCAGGTTCTGTGACTCATCCACTAGGCAATAATGTGCATGGCCATCATTACATTGTTTTCCGCAAGGAATGTGAAGCAAAGTGATATATAAAGAGATGTCCATGCATAAGAGGAAAAGGAGAAAGTAAGAGACATGGAAATGGCCACAGGTGTCCAGGGAGAAGGGAGGGTGCGTGTGAATTTACAGCACTACATGCCACGAACAGATGCGTACAGGCTAAGTAACATTTTCCGTTCGAGGCATGTGTGGCTGTAGATACACATGCTGTGCATAGACTGTAACGGTACAAAAGGGGGTGGTGATGGACGGAGCATTTGAACTAATCAAACACTCACACCCAGTCAAAAGATCTGGGTTTAATCCATCACCGTTCTTTAGCCCACTCTGCCAACCCAGTTAAGACATGGCCATATGCAAATCAGTCTGACCCTGTGCCTCATGGGAACAGTCCAGCCCGAACTGCCAAGCCATGCCTTCCATGGACGGGACTCAAGCTTCCTGGGACCGGTTTCTGGCATTACAGCAGTCTTCTGTCAGGCTTGCTTGAATCCAGTGGCAAAGTGAGCAAGGGACTCACGTCTGAGCATACCCTGCCAAACTTATGGCGAACAAAGCGGTACAAAAGGGGGTGGTGATGGACGGAGCATTTGAACTAATCAAACACTCACACCCAGTCAACAGATCTGGGTTTGATCCATCACCGTTCTTTAGCCCACTCTGCCACCCCAGTTCAGCCGTGGCCATATGCAAATCAGTCTGACCCTGTGCCTCATGGGAACAGTCCAGCCCAACTGTAAAGCAGTCTCCCCAAAATGTGGTGGCTAGCCAGTGGTTGTTGCAGTAGACTGAAAGAGTGTACGAAGAACTGCCTGGCCAACATTAGCTGGTTGGCGGGCTAGGACATCCACACAGTAATGCTTTGTTAAAGTGTGTGGTATGGACCAGGTAGCTGCTTTGCCTATATCAGATATTGGGATGTTCCCCAGGAAGTCCATAAAGGGTCCTTTCTTCCAAATAGAGTGTGGTCTAAGAGGAGTGATTAGAGTCCTCTTGGCTTTAGCACAGCATGTCTGGATGAATCAGACTATTCTCTTGCAATGCTTGACTTGGATAGAGCCTTTCCTTTTGTGGGGTTCTGAGAAAAGCAACAAAAAGTTGTTGTGTTTTCCTAAACGGTCTAGTTCTATCAACTTAGTACAGAAGGACTTGTTTTACATCCAAAATATGAAGCATTCCATAACTAAATCAGGTTGTGAAAAAAATGGGAAGGTCAATAGACTGATTAAGGTGGAAGTGAGAGACCACCTTAGGGAGGAATTTGGTGTTGGCGCGGAGGGCGACCCTGTCCCTATGTACTTGGAAGAAGGATTCTTCCAGGGTTAATGCCTGGAGCTCACTGACACACCAGAGTGAGGTGATAGCAACTAGAAATGCCACCTTCCAAGAGAGGAACAGAAGGGAGTGGAGGGGCTCAAATGGAGTACCCATGAGTCGTGTGACTACAATGGTGAGATTCCATGAGAGTGCAGATAGGACCTGGCGAGGGAAGATCCTTTTGAGACCCTACATGAAAGCTTCAATGACTGGTATCCTGCCGAGAGAGTTGTCTAGTCTATTCTGAAGGTAATCAGTCACAGCGGCTAAATGCAATCGTATGCAGATAAAGGCAATGCATGAACCTGCAAGTGAACAGACAATAACTTGTATTGTGACTTTCAATGGGTCAATTTCTGTGACGGTGGCAGACAAATCTTTCCCACTTGGCCGTGTAGCACTTCCTTGAAAATGCGCAAGCATTCAGGTGGAAGATTAACGTATACCAATTGTATGATGTCAGGAGCCAGATTGCAAGGTTGAGGTATCCGGGTGCCTGATTTCGCCATGGCTCTGAGTACGAAGGTCCAGCTTGTCGTAGAGCCTCTCGTCTGGAACCAGGGAGAGTTCGAGCAGAGTCATGACCAGGGCTGGCAGGCCCACGTGGCTGCCACCAGGATGAGTGTGATGGACGTCTGTCAAAGCCTTCGAACCACAAATCGAAGAAGAGGGAGAGGAGGGAAAGTGGCACCTTATGACTGGAGGCAGCCCTACCAATGAGTTACTGAAAGGATGTGTGGGTAGGGTAAAGGTTTGGGTCCCCTGGTGGGTCTATATTGTATTAGCTTCATGGGTCATCCTGTGGGGGTGTCCTCACCTCTTCCCATGTTAGAGTTTGGAGACCTTTGAGGTATGATGCCAAGGGGTTACCCTGGATAAGCAGGCAGGGAGGGCTAAGGAACAGGGTGAGGGGATGGCGGTGCAAGGGATAAGAAGCTGGTAGTTGTATCCGCTTTTGTGTGTTGTTTTACTGGAACTGGAATGTCTATGGCCTCCTCGAAGGACAGCTGACATTTCGAGGATGGAGTAGCAGGGCCCAAACTGCGAGCAAGGATGCGACCCATGTGGGAGTGCATGACCAGGTGTTTCTTCCTTGATTTGAGCGGCTCCAGCACCATATGGAGTTTCAGCTTGACTGTGCCTGTGTCAGACTTTCTGATCAATGCCGAAATCGAAGACTCCGAGGGGGTCTTCGGATTTGGCACAGAGGTTCCAATCGGTGCAGAGGGAGATGTGCAGCGGGTTGGCTCAGTGCTGATGTCAGGGTGGCCGGCGCCGAAGCGGTCGGTCTTGCAGGTTTCTTCGGTGCCGAGCTGGGCGGGGCATCTGAAGTGATTTGCTGGTGCTGACCATAGCCCGAAGGCAGTAGCAGCCTGAAAGCCTGTATCTGGTGTTCCAGAGTTGCTGAGTGCTCTTTGGCTTAAGATTGTTTGGAATGAGTGCAGAGTTGAGTGGGAAAGGCTGCCGTACTCGCTTACTGCTGAGCTGGTAGAAGGTCCTTGATCTCCAGGTCAGATCCAGAACTTTCTACAGGCAAGAAAGCCTCTTCATCCGCTGTCGACAGTTGTTGGTGTTGTTCCCCCTCTATGTCCTTTGGACCAAAGAGGCCATGGGTGTTATTTACTCCCCTATGTGTCGTCTCGAGATAGAAGACTGCAATGATCATGGAGAGTCTTTTTCTGCAGAAGTAGCGTCACAGGCAGCCTGGTTGTGCTCCAGTAACAAGCACAGATTCCAGACCTCATGGAGATTTCGCATGGCAGCGAGGACAATATCGAAATGGCGTCCGCTCATCACCGTGGAGGCATGGTGGAGAGGCACAACGGGGAGATGGAACTAGGCGCCGAAGGGCAAGGCCCAGGAGGGGCCGTGGTCGACTCGGACCCTGCATGAGCAGACGTTGATCTGAGACAGAAAGTAAGCGAGATGCAAGCAAAGTACAATACCAATGGAGAGAAGGAACTGTATGAACCAAAAAGAGCACCACAACTGTGTCGACCTGGAGCACATGTCCGAAGCTGATGGCAGAAAGAGAACAACCTAACAAAGGAATCGATGACCATGCACATTATTGCCAATAGGAGGAGGCACAGTACCTTGTGACCCGATAGATCTCTTTGAAGAAAAACAACTTGCACACATATGGGCCCAACACTAAATGGCAAGAGTATGCCAGCCACACATGCCTTAAACGTAATTTTTCTGGTGCATCGACGGAGCACTCAATCCTCCAGCCCTGCACAAAACTATCTAGAGGCATGTATTACGAAGTGGTTCTAGGCCATTACTGCATGCAGGAGCTCGAGCATTGTAAACAACGTAAATAGTGTTGTAACCGGCGTGGGAGTTAAAATCACTGTACTTTTATTAATTACTATGTATTTGAATTAACATTCTGATTTTATTTATAAGACTATTTAATATTGCAAATTAATTTTGATGCTAACAAATAAATTGATTGCTTGATAGTAAATAAAAAGTCTGGAAGATGTGGAATTGTTTATTCGGAGAACGACAAGTACATAATAGGGTTTCATGATGGTCTACAGAATTGAACTACAAGGGGTTTTGTCTGGGGGGAGGGGGAACTTTAACTCACATACCAGGAAAATATATCCACTTAACTAAAGAGCACAGTTATTTCGTACACTTGTTTTATTTCAGGGTGCAATGTGTGAGCGCCAGATTCCTACCACATTCACACTTTTATAGTTTTAGCAAAAGTAGAAATGTACCTAGATTTTAGCCGAAGAGGACCAAAAGCTGCTCCCAGAATGCACATGGGCAGGCCGGTCTGGACAGCTTCGAACCACTTCACAACGACCTCACCTGAAGAGAGAAAGCAGGGGTCTATTGTTGTGGGACACCAGCACAGACATTTCATTTACAGTGTCAAATCGAAACTAAATCAACTTTACTACCTGTTTGGTGTAGCTGTTGTGGTAGGTTAAAGATTCAAAGCAACTGTGACCAACTCCCTTTCAGCAGGCTTCAGTCTTGAGTACACAACACAATATTGCAAAAAGTTTCTAATGTTCACTCTAAAGTAGGTGAAAAACATCTGACCTTGGGTAATATCCCTTTATACTGCAAGTGTGTCCTGCTAAAATAGTGAATAAAGTAAATTTATGACACATATTGTGTGGATCTACCTATCGTGGGCAAATGCCTCCACTTGGAGGGGAAGGCCCTTGCTGAACATTTGAGGGTGCTGCCTGTTCTTCATGAACGTGTGACCATTCGGTCACCCTACACCCTACACCCCTGACGCGGTACCCAGTATGTTGGTAAGAAGAGTTTTTCTTTGACTCCCCTGCATCTCATCTTATATTAACCACGAGTATTAGTACTCTCTAGGCAGCTGTTTTCTGTAACATGATTACTAGCAGTATTCCTGCAGGTAGTGGGGTACTTTAATATCTTAAACACCACCGAGTGACCCAGTTTTGGGTCACCGGTAAGGCTTTAGCAAGGAATTTTTATATTAGCTATGTGCGGAGATGAGACAGTAACTGTGTGGCAGGAATATACCTAGTTATCAAGCAGACTTTTTCCCTGCAGGGAATTTCTACAGGGTCGTTACAACGACCGCGTTGTAATTCCGCATACCATTACCTCACAAGTCGTTGTTAGGGCGCTGGATGCTGGAATAGTAAAATTTACTATTCCAACTCCAGTCTGTGCGGATATTAGGGAATGTGTTGGACTTTAAATCCAACACCTTCTTTCCCCTCCGCAAGCTGTTGTTCCGATTTGCTGAGTAATGGTATGCGGAATTAAAATGCAGTCATTGTAACAACCGTGTTGTAATTCCCCGTGGGGAAAAAGTTTTGTGGTAAACGTTGTTTACCGTGTGCTATGTACTGTAGAAGCAACCATAGGTGACATTAGGTCCTGCAAATATTCATGCACTCGTGAGGTTCCAAATAAGCACTTATAGAAACTCTTTGCTCTAAATACACAAAAACCTATCTGCCTTGCAACCAAGGCTGCCCGTCTTGCCACCAAATGTCCTTGCTTGAGGAGTCTTGTAGAACAAGTGTATAAAGTAGTTGTGCAGTCATAACGTACGCTGTTTTTTGTTTGCAGACATTCTGAACAAACTGGGAAACTGAGTCCAAATGCCAGTCACTGTAGTCTAACGTAAATAACACTCCCCTGTGGTCCTTGAAGCTGTTCCTAACCACACAGTCTGACGTATGTTGTTATAACTGCTTTTCTGATGGTTCTTAGCAGCTTTCTGTGCTGACTTCCTGTCAAGTGAATCCGTTTGTATTCTGGCTCTTCTCAGCTATTCCTGGAACTGATGCTGATTTCAAGGCCCTTCTAAACTTAGTTTCCAGATGTTCTTGTATCTCTGCAGTCTGCCGAGTTCTGTTTCTCTTCCTGTTCCCACTATCTACTCTGGAAACCACTGATCTTGTTCTAAATAATTTCACTCAACATGTGTCTCTTCATGCTTCCATGTTATCTGTGCATGTTGAAATCTCACTTGCAAACCGTGTTTCACGTCTCTAGCCAATGTTCATCAATAATACACACCCAATACATGTGCTGGCAGTGGCCAATATGGTTTACCTCAACCACATGGGGGCTATGGCTGACCTCTCTCGCCTACGCCTTCCTAAGTATGTGCCTTCCTAAGTATGTCCCTACCCACTAGCCTGTTCTACCTGTCTTATGCGCCCTATTGAATCCTCTGTTTTTTCTGCTTCTAGTTCTGTCCTTCTCTTGACTTTTAGCTCATGATTTGCTTTTTTTTCTGGTTCTTAAGATGCATTGCTTATCTTCTTTTTTAGAATGAAAACAAATTGCATGTGCCAAAACTTTTTCATGGGGACTGCTGCCCACTTCCACCAGTGGTGCTGGCCACTGCCTCCAAAAGCTCTGTCTAAAGATGGATGGCAGCAAGTAAAGCAAGCTACTTTCCTCAAGGGGGTTTCGGTGTGTTGGCAAACCCGTATCCTGACAAAAGTTTAAAAATAAGTGGGCAAATCGCACATTTTTCAGTAAATGCACCACTTAAATTTGTGCATACTGGATGTCAAATAGCATATGTCTGAAAATTCGTGTGAAACACAAGGCTATACACTGGATTTTTTTTTAATCCCAATTTACCAAGTGTTATAACACACCGTAGAAAGCTTTAGAGGTAACCTAACCAGTCGTCCACCACACATTGCAGAGACACTCTGCCATGTTACCCACTACAGTATTGAACACACTGAGGAGCATTCTGCCCAGTACTACGCTGTACAGCGCATTCAGAGGCTCTCTGAATAGGCCACCAACACTCTGGTCCTGGCCTTACAGTAGAGAGCACCATGCTAAGGGGTGCCTTGCATAGCAGCAAACAAGTCTTTAACGGTAGAGGCATTCAGTCTTCAGCACTACGCATACTAGGACTGTGAGCCCCTGGCAAAAAAGTGAAAAGATGGGTATGCTTGAAGAAGTTGGCCGAAAATCTAGAACTTGCTCCAAGTCATAGGATCAGTAGACCGCTTTAACTCTAGTTGGGCTAAGTTGCGCGATAAAAGACTCCTTTCATTCATTCATAGTTAGCCACCACTATCCTTGACACCAAGAGACAACCTGCCTGTACTTCCACCATACGGCATGCACAGAACTGGGGTACTGCTGCCATGCTCCCCACCCACAATGCACAGAGCCCCATTGTTAGCCACCTACCTTATGTAACAGAGCACCAAGGACCACCCTGTGTCAAGGGTCGCACTGTTATTTCGAGAGCAGTTATTCCAATAGGACAGGGTGTGCCATACTGTGACGTGTCATTAGCAGGTGGCATGGTGACAGATGCAGAGAGGTTATATCTTCACTAACACAAACCGGTCTTTGATCAATACAAGTTGCTGAGCCCTTGTTTAAGGTCTTAATGTGGCTTAGTACCGGGCAGATTCCAAATCCCCTCTTTGATCCCCACCAACACCAAAGCCTCTCCGGAGTTTCAGGCACCAATGTAGCCCCTGCCGACTTCAGAGGTCATCATAGACCCAAGGAGCCCTGCGCAGACCCCTCCAGCACACCATGAATTTAAGAATAAAAGTGTCCAGCATATTCCTGCAGAGACCCGTGAACCCTCACAGACTCCAAAACCACTGAGTGCACTGCTGGCTACTGAGCCCCTCAAAGACCTTACAGAACCACCAGGACGGAGACCCACCTGACTAGCCCCTGACAGGCCCTTTTGCATGATTGCATGTCAGAGCCTGTGAGACTTCAGCGATCATGGAATGCTTGGAATCTCAGCTCATGCTCTAATCACACATTCACCCTCCAAGCAGGACTATGTCGGCCAGGGAACTTGGATGATGCATGGGGTTTGGGGGTCGAGGGGCAGAAACCGAACCAGAGACACTGCTATGTGGGTCTTTGCGTTTATGTTCTGATGCACTCATATATTCAAATGATGAAGATTATAAAGGTGTGTTCCAGGCGCCCATTGGACTCAAAGGGCTTCAAGCCCCCCCTCCCCGCCCCCATCGCGTGTGGCAGCCTGGGGTGAGACACCTTCCAGGGCACACACACACAGCTGCACCCGAGTACTTCACAAGTCTTTAAAATACCTTTTGCTTGTTAATGAGGTTTTGATGTTTTTCGCCCCTGCAACTCCACTCTACCTTTTGCTTGACGAATCAGCCCCCCCCAAAAAAGTTCTTAGCCCCCATCCAACCCCCCCCGCGAAATTTGACTCTTGTTGCGCCTCTGGTGTGTTCCATGCTTATGCACCAATGTTAATTTGAATTAGTCTCCAAACCTAGTACAAGATTCTCTATCCCAAATACAATGTAATAGCATAGTTGAGTTCTAATGTATGGTTCCAACATAGGGTTGCTCGAGTGTGAAAATGAACAAGACCGGAGGCTACATTATGCATACAACTTTTAATGCGTCTCCAAGCAGCCGCAAACATCATAATAGAAAGGTTCCATTGAGAACATTCATAACAAATAAACTCCAAGAGCCATCAGAAGACTGCCTCTTTTAAATGCGGCTCTGAGCAGATAAGTAACCTTTTACTTCTTGCCTTTCACACTGTCAATATACTGTTATTATAATTTATTAGAAGGGGATTTCGAGGTTAATTTACAGTTCCTCTCTTCTCCTCCCCCCTTTTCCCTCCATACTGATTTCCAATTTACGGAATCCCCCCCCCCCCTCTTTCCCTCCTTTTCTGGTCGGATTTTAAGGTTTTTTCCTCCTATGCGATGGATTACTGTTTATGTACCCCTTGTCCTAATGGTTTTCTCTACAGCCACGTAAGTATTTTAGGCTGTTACTCGTTTTATATCGAATTTCATGCCTTTTATTGCTCAACTCACGTTTTTCATTGAGAAATAGCGTTGGTACAGCGAATTTCGTTCTTCGTCATGTCACTTCACCGCCCTTTTATAACGCGCGCTTATTTTAATAAAGTTTCCTTTTGAAAGAGCTTTAACGCGAGCTCGGCTTTGTCGGTGTTTCCCTTAGAGGAAAGAACCTTGGGAGGAACGACGTCGCGTAAGCGCGTTACCAGGGTGCTTTCCTTACTCCCCTTGGGTTGCTAAGCGTCAGCTGAGCGCGAGAGAGACTACGAGTTAGTTACTCGATCTCCGCACTCAGCTGTACATCCTCCTCACACGGAGCCGTTTTTTCACCCGATTTCCAGCTAGTTTTACTTATCTAGCCTAAACACGACCTTGGTTAAATAAAATGTATTTTCCTGATAACAACATCCTTAATATTGCGATACAGGGGTAATCATTACTTGACAGACCCTTGCTTTCACTAAATAATTAAATTGTCATCATGTCTGATTCTGACACTGAGGGTGCCTCTGCCCCCACCCCTGGTGCGGAATGCAATAAAGCACAATCTCACCAGCGTAATCCTTTGGGCACAGTTTTATCTTCAAAGAGGACCATCTCCCCTAATGAAGATGAATTTACTAATGATCATTATCAAGAAGACAAAAAAGATTAAAAACTTACAAGACTTACCCCCTATGAGCACTGTGGGAAGTCCTCGTACCTCACTGTATATGGGAGGTCCTCGCACCTCAAACCAAATGGGTGTCCTCCGCGGCACGACTTATCATGGTGTCCACCGCGGCACAACTTATTATGGTGTCCCTCGCGGCACAAGATATTCTGGTGTCCTTAGCGGCACACAAAACCTAAGTGCTAATGACCCTGCGCTCAACAATGATTATGGAGATGATAACTCCGATAGCACCCCTGATGAATATGTGCTAGATTTAAATGATGATTATGATGAAGATCTCTTTAATCCTCCAGTATCTTCTTCCTCTTCCGTTCTCAAAGATAAAATTCTTGACCCTCTTGGGGAGGAAATGTTTTCACCCCTCAATCTTACACACCCTAGGAGCTCTGAATGGTGGCCCCACGATCACGTGGCTAAATTCATTAATAAATGGTTAAGATTTCCCCTTGAGCGCAATACTCGTAATATCCTAAGGGCTGAGTGTGCAAGACCTTCTATTGACGAGCAGGTGTGCCAAACCCCTAATTTGGACCCTGAATTAATAAAATTTATTTTTAAACTTGGACGAGACCCCCGCAAAGGGATGGAGAGATCTCTTAAAGGTTGCCAAGACCATGTCCTAGATATCCTTGGCCCTTTAGCAAGAATTATAGATGCTGCAGAGGAGAGCCACCTTAATGGAACCCCACTTAACACTGATTTAATAAGAGGCCTTAGTCAAAGAGCCTTAATCCTCCTCGGAAATGCCAATTCGGGCTTAAATGCTGAGAGACGAAGAGTTGTCCTAACTAGGATTAATCCAAAGCTTTCGGATTTGGCCGATAAAGAAACATCTCAAAATCCGAAAGGTCTTCTCTTTGGAGAAGAACTCATCAAAAATCTAGGAAAATATGTTTCCATGTTTACAGCCTTGGACAAGGCACAGCAGAATATGCGTAAGGTTTTTAACAACAACCTTTTTGGACAGGCCGGAACTAGGGGCCGCTCTTCCGGCCGATATAATCAAAGGTCCACTTCAAGATCAAGAGGTTTTGGAAGAGGCTTCCAACAGACCAACTATTCACAATTCTTTCCGCAAAGAGGACGTGGCATGCGTTCAAGAGGTTACAGATCCCGCGGACAATCTTCCAGTGACACCACACCAAGTGAGTACCTCTTCCCCTCCTGTCCCTCTTTCTTTCCCCTCAGAGGTGGGAGGGAGACTCAGATTCTTTTCCCAGAATTTGGAAAGGATCACTCAAGATTCTTGGGTTTTGAACACTATCCGAGGCTTCAAAATAGACTTTACAGAAACCCCAAAACAGTTCTTTCTTCCAAAGAATTTTCAGATTCCTCCAGAACAACAAAGTATAATAGAGGAAGAGATCTCTTCCATGCTCA
This sequence comes from Lissotriton helveticus, assembly GCF_964261635.1. NCBI lineage: Eukaryota > Metazoa > Chordata > Amphibia > Caudata > Salamandridae > Lissotriton > Lissotriton helveticus. Next base: position 227,345,797 of record NC_136065.1, read on the forward strand.
AAAAAGGGGCGATCATGCAAGTCCCAATGGAGGAACTCCAATTCGTAAGCACTCTCTTCCTTGTGGAGAAAAAAGACAAAGGGTGGAGACCAGTTATAAACTTATTATTATTATTATTATTATGAGTTTTGTATAGCGCCTGGTTACCAAATAGGCATCCCAGCGCTCACCAGATAATAACACTACCAAAGAATAATGCAGGGGTTAAGCAGAAAACAGAAAAGTCTTTAAAAGTTTGCGGAACCGAAGAAGACTAACTTCTGAACGTAGTTGTAGGGGCAGTGAGTTCCACAAAGTGGCCACATTTACCGAAAACCTTCTGCCACCCGTTCTAGCCCTCTTCACCCTACCGACCTGGAGAAGATGTTGATGGTCGGAGCGAAGAGAGCGGGGAGCCTTGTAGGGCTGGACCATCTCCCCCAAAATAGGTGGGCCTACCCCATGCAGAACTTTATGGGCAATACAGAGTGATTTGAATTTCACCCTGTCCCTAACAGGGAGCCAATGCAGAGCCCTCAACGCCGGGCGAGCAGACTGACGCCTAGGGAGACCCGTCAAGAGCCTGGCGGCCGCATTCTGCACTTGCTGCAGTTTGTTCAGGGTAGATTCAGGTGCACCCAGGAATAGCATCTCAACAAATTTTTGGTGTACCGACACTTCAAAATGGAAGGGATTCATCTCCTAAGGGATCTTCTTCTGGAAGGAGATTGGCTAGTAAAACTAGACCTGAAGGATGCCTATTTCACCATTCCCATGGCGGAAATTCACCAACCCTTCCTACAATTTATTTGGAAAGATCATTTATTCCAGTTCAAAGCCCTTCCTTTCGGTCTTTCATCAGCCCCTTGGTGCTTTACCAAGGTGATGAGACCTATTGCCTCCTTTCTGAGAGAAAGAGGAATACGGTTAATCATTTATCTAGACGACATTCTGATTATGTTTCAAGAACTCTCTCAAATCTCCCAAGACCTGGAAACTGTTATGAACCTTTTAGAAAATTTAGGTTTCATAATCAACAAAGAAAAATCTGTCTTAACTCCTTCAAAGTCGATGGAGTTTTTGGGGTTCACTGTGGATACATCCAAGTGTCTCCTTCCCTCCAAAAAAATTACGAAAATCAAAAAAGAAATACGTCGTGTTCTGAAGCTCAAAGAATTCCCCCTCAGGGATCTTGGAAGACTCCTCGGTCTCCTTTCTTCCTCTATCCAAGCGATGTTCCCGGACCCTTGAACTATCGAGCTCTCCAAAGAGTGAAATGGAGAGCTCTAAGATCCGGTCTTTGGTACGAGGACCTCATTTCGTTAGACAAGGATGCCACTCTAGAACTGAACTGGTGGCTAGAAAATCTAGACGCCTGGAACGGAAAAGCGATTTTTGGGAAGAAACCCGAATTCGTTTTGGAATCAGATGCCAGCTTGCATTGCTGGGGTGCTTGCCTTCTAGACCAGAATACTGGTGGAACGTGGTCTCAGGAAGAATATTTCCAACACATAAATTATTTGGAACTCACCGCTGGTCTTTACGCCTTAATGAGTTTCAAACACTCCCTACAAGGGAGATCGGTCGTTTTAAAGATGGACAATATGTCGGCGGTAGCCTATATAAACCGCCTGGGCGGCACAAGATCTGCAGACCTTTCGAATCTGGCAAAAAAACTTTGGATGTTCTGTTTAGAACACAAGATCACTCTGAAAGCGGAATATCTTCTTGGCAAAACAAACATTTCTGCAGACTGGAACTCGAGATTCCTCAGAGATCACAGCGACTGGAAACTCAACATTTCGGTTTTCAATTCGCTCAATACAGTTTGGGGACCTTTAGAAATAGATCTTTTCGCAAGCAGATTAACATTCCAACTCGAAAAATATTTCAGTTGGATGCCCGATCCCGCAGCTCTAGCTGTGAATGCATTTCTTCAATCGTGGAAGAATCTGAGGTCTTATGCCTTCCCCCCCTTCGCAATGATCCAGAGAGTTCTACAGAAAGTCAGAGTCGAACAATGCTGCCTTGTTCTAGTCACTCCCTTCTGGCCCTCCCAAGCATGGTTCCCAACAGCTCTGGAACTGAGTTACGACACCCCTTTCCTAATCCCGTGCCAGGATCATCTTCTAATGGGCGTGGATGGCGAAATTCATCCTCTAATACAGACAGGGAATTTGAACCTTCTTGCTTGGAGAGTGTCAGGAGATCTAACGAAGTCTCAGGACTTTCGACAACGGCTTCGACTCTCCTCTCTGAGTCATGGTCTCCAGGAACCCATTACAGATATAACAACATCTGGAGAACATGGGTTCGTTGGTGCTTGGAAAGAAACTTGGATCCCCTTGAGGCACCCATTGTCCACATAGTTAATTTCCTATGTGAACAATTTGATAGAGGTCTAAGCTACAGAACCATCAATTGCTATAGATCTGCAATTTCTTCTGGCCACATTCTGGTGAACGGTAAGTAAGAATGTTATTATTTGTAGAGTCATGAAGGTCATCCGTCTGAGAAGACCACCAAAGCCGAAATATGATTCTCTATGGGATGTTAACTTAATTTTAGACCTCTTTATTTCTTGGCCTCACAACAATTTTCTCAGTAGAAAATTTCTCTCTTTCAAACTCGCTACTCTTCTCGGTCTGATTTCTTGTAGAAGGGTCTCTGATGTTAAAGCATTAGACATTTCTAATAGATATTTCAACATGTTTGGTGTAAAATTTGAAATTTATCGTAGAACTAAGACTATGTCTGATTCTATCTTCTATCCCCGCTTTGACTCCTGTCCTAAGCTTTGTGTTGTCGATTGTTTACAAGAGTATGAACACAGAATGTCCCTTCTCCGTTTTCCAAACGTAAATCAATTACTGGTTTCTTTTGTTAAACCTCATAAAGCCATTTCCTCTAGCTCTATTTCTAGGTGGGTTAAATCTGTTATGGGTCTAGCTGGTATTAATTTACGTAAATTTCAAGCTCATTCTATAAGAGGTGCTATGGCTAGCAAATCACTTTGGTCTGGAGGTAAATTGGATGATATTCTTAAAGCTGCTGATTGGTCAAACGCTAGCACTTTTGCTCGTCATTACTGCAAACCTATAGAACATATGTCTGATGTAGTTTTACAAAGCTACCAACATGCATAATGTAGCCTCCGGTCTTGTAATGAAATTGCGATTCTCCTATTACCATGACCAGAGAATTTGGATTTCATTAAAGACACGGAGGCTCACATTATCCCACCCATCCCTCCCTGGTATGTGATGTGTATTTGTTTGAACCGTTCTCTTTACAATTGTCTCTCTTTATCAAATATCGCTTATATTATTAAATTTACATTGTTGAAATGTTTCATTGTTAAAGACTCTTCAATGTTGTTTACTCACAAACTTACACATTTTTTATGCTTTTCAGATAATCCTTCTTAAATCTAGGGATGTTTGGATCCTTGTTGAACTCAGATTTGTTTGGAATTTCTCATCCTATGCTCCTCTGAAGTTACTCGAAAATTTGGAACTTGTTGCAGTTTTATGAACTTAATTTGGAACCTTTGCTGTTTTATGACTTCTCTGTAATTTCCTCATTTAAAAGAGGCAGTCTTCTGATGGCTCTTGGAGTTTATTTGTTATGAATGTTCTCAATGGAACCTTTCTATTATGATGTTTGCGGCTGCTTGGAGACGCATTAAAAGTTTTATGCATAATGTGAGCCTCCGTGTCTTTAATGAAATCCAGATTCTCTGGTCATGGTAATAGGAGAATCGCAATTCTGGTCTGGGACATTTTCAGCAGTCTGCGTCATTGCCTTTTTTTCATCATAATCTGTGCATTATGAAAGGGAAAGCACAATCTGAGATGTGTGGCATACTGTAGTCCACGTGAACACATGCCATGATTGCGACCCACTACTTAATTCATGCAAAGAAGAGAGACTGCCATTGTTATAATCATAAAACGTGTGCCCATCTGGGCCGAGTACTTTTTATTAGGAAGGAAGTGAATACAAATAAAGGTGTCTATAAAAAAGGAAGGGCTGGGGCAGTGGGCATAGTTGACGAGTTCGAGGGTCAGAGTCTCGTACACAGCTTACGGTTGGCACTTTGCGCAGCATGTCTGGCTTAGCAGTGTGTAGTGTCCTATAGGACACGTTCTAGTGTCTGGCAGGAAGCTGTACTCCCAGACACTCCCTTGAGGGCTGGACAGACTTGCACCCCCACAAGCATCCATCACGGGTGTCACGTGGCCCCACCAATAAAAGGGTCCGGGTGCACGTGCTCGTGGCCAGTTACTGTACCACACTAGCCTGTGTTTGTGTGTCCGTTACTTTCTCACCATGTAGGCCTGAGGCCCAACACCACACTGGCGACGAGGCGGGTAACCCACCCCACGTGCCTCCAACTCGGCACTTCATCGTACCTCGTGGGGAAGGAAACTAGCCCATGAGGCGGCACCCCCATAGCGATGTCCACGGCAACCAATGACTGTTGTGGTGACCAGGCGCGACACCGCTCTCTACAACCCACGGAGCTTCACCCGGAGTCCAGCCGTGCCTCAATCCCCAGTGACAAAAAACAACAAGTGATGGACTGAATGTGGATCAATGTCACACACTCCCCCAGTCAAAAGATCTGGGCCCAAATCCATCGTTTTTTTGCACTCCACACCACCCTGGGTCAGATAATGGCTTTATGCAAATCAGCTCTGACCCTGTTGCCCCATGGGAACAGTCCAGTCCGAACTACAACAGCCATATCTTTCCCAGACCGGAATCAAGCATCCGAGAACCGGACCGGTTTCGAGGTAACACCTCTCTTCAGCCCGGCTAGCTTGACTCCAAGTGGTGTGGAGTGCCTGGGACCCACGTCTGGGCATCCCCAGCGCACTTAGGGCGGCAATTGCAAAAAACAACAAGTGATGGACTGAATGTGGATCAATGTCACACACTCCCCCAGTCAAAAGATCTGGGCCCAAATCCATCGTTTTTTTGCACTCCACACCACCCTGGGTCAGATAATGGCTTTATGCAAATCAGCTCTGACCCTGTTGCCCCATGGGAACAGTCCAGTCCGAACTACAACAGCCATATCTTTCCCAGACCGGAATCAAGCATCCGAGGACCGGACCGGTTTCGAGGTAACACCTCTCTTCAGCCCGGCTAGCTTGACTCCAAGTGGTGTGGAGTGCCTGGGACCCACGTCTGGGCATCCCCAGCGCACTTAGGGCGGCAATTGCAAAAAACAACAAGTGATGGACTGATGGTGGATCAATGTCACACACTCCCCCAGTCAAAAGATCTGGGCCCAAATCCATCGTTTTTTTGCACTCCACACCACCCTGGGTCAGATAATGGCTTTATGCAAATCAGCTCTGACCCTGTTGCCCCATGGGAACAGTCCAGTCCGAACTACAACAGCCATATCTTTCCCAGACCGGAATCAAGCATCCGAGGACCGGACCGGTTTCGAGGTAACACCTCTCTTCAGCCCGGCTAGCTTGACTCCAAGTGGTGTGGAGTGCCTGGGACCCACGTCTGGGCATCCCCAGCGCACTTAGGGCGGCAATTGCAAAAAACAACAAGTGATGGACTGAATGTGGATCAATGTCACACACTCCCCCAGTCAAAAGATCTGGGCCCAAATCCATCGTTTTTTTGCACTCCACACCACCCTGGGTCAGATAATGGCTTTATGCAAATCAGCTCTGACCCTGTTGCCCCATGGGAACAGTCCAGTCCGAACTACAACAGCCATATCTTTCCCAGACCGGAATCAAGCATCCGAGGACCGGACCGGTTTCGAGGTAACACCTCTCTTCAGCCCGGCTAGCTTGACTCCAAGTGGTGTGGAGTGCCTGGGACCCACGTCTGGGCATCCCCAGCGCACTTAGGGCGGCAATTGCAAAAAACAACAAGTGATGGACTGAATGTGGATCAATGTCACACACTCCCCCAGTCAAAAGATCTGGGCCCAAATCCATCGTTTTTTTGCACTCCACACCACCCTGGGTCAGATAATGGCTTTATGCAAATCAGCTCTGACCCTGTTGCCCCATGGGAACAGTCCAGTCCGAACTACAACAGCCATATCTTTCCCAGACCGGAATCAAGCATCCGAGGACCGGACCGGTTTCGAGGTAACACCTCTCTTCAGCCCGGCTAGCTTGACTCCAAGTGGTGTGGAGTGCCTGGGACCCACGTCTGGGCATCCCCAGCGCACTTAGGGCGGCAATTGCAAAAAACAACAAGTGATGGACTGAATGTGGATCAATGTCACACACTCCCCCAGTCAAAAGATCTGGGCCCAAATCCATCGTTTTTTTGCACTCCACACCACCCTGGGTCAGATAATGGCTTTATGCAAATCAGCTCTGACCCTGTTGCCCCATGGGAACAGTCCAGTCCGAACTACAACAGCCATATCTTTCCCAGACCGGAATCAAGCATCCGAGGACCGGACCGGTTTCGAGGTAACACCTCTCTTCAGCCCGGCTAGCTTGACTCCAAGTGGTGTGGAGTGCCTGGGACCCACGTCTGGGCATCCCCAGCGCACTTAGGGCGGCAATTGCAAAAAACAACAAGTGATGGACTGAATGTGGATCAATGTCACACACTCCCCCAGTCAAAAGATCTGGGCCCAAATCCATCGTTTTTTTGCACTCCACACCACCCTGGGTCAGATAATGGCTTTATGCGAATCAGCTCTGACCCTGTTGCCCCATGGGAACAGTCCAGTCCGAACTACAACAGCCATATCTTTCCCAGACCGGAATCAAGCATCCGAGGACCGGACCGGTTTCGAGGTAACACCTCTCTTCAGCCCGGCTAGCTTGACTCCAAGTGGTGTGGAGTGCCTGGGACCCACGTCTGGGCATCCCCAGCGCACTTAGGGCGGCAATTGCAAAAAACAACAAGTGATGGACTGAATGTGGATCAATGTCACACACTCCCCCAGTCAAAAGATCTGGGCCCAAATCCATCGTTTTTTTGCACTCCACACCACCCTGGGTCAGATAATGGCTTTATGCAAATCAGCTCTGACCCTGTTGCCCCATGGGAACAGTCCAGTCCGAACTACAACAGCCATATCTTTCCCAGACCGGAATCAAGCATCCGAGGACCGGACCGGTTTCGAGGTAACACCTCTCTTCAGCCCGGCTAGCTTGACTCCAAGTGGTGTGGAGTGCCTGGGACCCACGTCTGGGCATCCCCAGCGCACTTAGGGCGGCAATTGCAAAAAACAACAAGTGATGGACTGAATGTGGATCAATGTCACACACTCCCCCAGTCAAAAGATCTGGGCCCAAATCCATCGTTTTTTTGCACTCCACACCACCCTGGGTCAGATAATGGCTTTATGCAAATCAGCTCTGACCCTGTTGCCCCATGGGAACAGTCCAGTCCGAACTACAACAGCCATATCTTTCCCAGACCGGAATCAAGCATCCGAGGACCGGACCGGTTTCGAGGTAACACCTCTCTTCAGCCCGGCTAGCTTGACTCCAAGTGGTGTGGAGTGCCTGGGACCCACGTCTGGGCATCCCCAGCGCACTTAGGGCGGCAATTGCAAAAAACAACAAGTGATGGACTGAATGTGGATCAATGTCACACACTCCCCCAGTCAAAAGATCTGGGCCCAAATCCATCGTTTTTTTGCACTCCACACCACCCTGGGTCAGATAATGGCTTTATGCAAATCAGCTCTGACCCTGTTGCCCCATGGGAACAGTCCAGTCCGAACTGCAACAGCCATATCTTTCCCAGACCGGAATCAAGCATCCGAGGACCGGACCGGTTTCGAGGTAACACCTCTCTTCAGCCCGGCTAGCTTGACTCCAAGTGGTGTGGAGTGCCTGGGACCCACGTCTGGACATCCCCAGCGCACTTAGGGCGGCAATTGCAAAAAACAACAAGTGATGGACTGAATGTGGATCAATGTCACACACTCCCCCAGTCAAAAGATCTGGGCCCAAATCCATCGTTTTTTTGCACTCCACACCACCCTGGGTCAGATAATGGCTTTATGCAAATCCCCAGTGATGCATGAAGGAAGGAAAGAAGGACGGACTGGCAATCCCGGAGAGTGCAGAAACCCCACTCACCAGCGTGCCTGCAGGGCCCACGGAGCGTCACCCGGAGTCCAGCCGTGCCTCAATCCCCATTGATGCATGAAGGAAGGAAAGAAGGACAGACTGGCAATCCCGGAGAGTGCAGAAACCCCACTCACCAGCGTGCCTGCAGGGCCCAGTTACCTGCAAGCGAACCCTCCCGCTTCACCTCCCCTCGCCGGTGCAGCTGGCACCCACTGAGCACCCGCCCGAGTACGGTGAGAGCGCCGACTGCCACAGTGACAGAGAGGAATGCCGTGCGGCCCTGGGACGGCTGCCCGGCACCGCGCCGCCTCACATGTAGCCGAGAGTGTCCCCCCCCTCCCCCGTCGTCGGTGCCACCCGTAGGGAGCAGCAGGTGAGCCGCGGCTGGGCGACGAGAGGGTGCTGTGGCATACCTCCACCACCGGCCTGCCAAAGCCCCATCTGAAACGGGTGCCAACCCCGCGTATGAAGGGAACAGGAAATATGGTCCCTGAGCGAATCGACGAAGCTTCTACAAAGAGGCCCGGCCGCCCCAGCGTGAAGCTTGTGTCCAGCGCAGCCTGGCACAACAAGACTACTAGCAAGCGGCAAGAATGACCAAGTGTGCACGGGGGCAATGAAACGAGGCACCGGTAGCAACAAAAGGCGGCTCCGCACTCCGACCCCGAGAGACGCTGCAAGAAAAGTGAATCCACCCCACCATTAGGAGAGAGACTGCCTGCTCATGCCCAGTCGCTGAGACAGACTGCACCAGGCACTGCAAGACGTGCCATCAGAAGTGAGTGCTCAGAGAGTGGCCCTGTGCATCCTGCAAGCGAAAGCAACAATGAGACCCACCAAGAATCAGCGAATGCCCTGTACAGCCAAAGGAGCCCCAGTGGCACAGGAGAAATAGTCAGCGGCAACGCTAATACGTCCATGTCCACCCAAAAGCCCTAAGCAGTCCAAGACACAGACCGGCCGTTCGAAACAGACGGCAATGTCTCAAGGGGGCTGTCCCCATCGACAGCACAAGAAGAGACTGGTGCAGAGCACGCACCACACGTGGCATCCCAACGCCACCACCGGCGCAGAGATCGCGTCATTTGCTCCTCCCGGTGTACAAGCATCACCGCAGACGACAACCCAGGTACACCACGTGCCAGAAGAAAGCAGCCCAGAAGAAGAGAGTGACAGGCCTGTCACCCCGAAAACCGGATAAACACAGATGGGCTGAACAGACCAACAAAGGGAGAAGACAGAGGACTCGCACCGCAAGCCAAGAGCATGCCCTGACACGCCAGACAGCCACCAAAGCTCACCGACATGCCTGGATACAGCTTCATGGGAGAACGGAATGTAAGCTGTAGCAAGCGCAAACTGTGTCTCATCCCAACGCTTCCCCATGCTACTGTCAACCGGCATCCCTGGATACAGCCTCACGGGAGAACCGGGCATAAGCCGCAACAAGCACAAACCGCGTCTCATCCCAACGGGTCTCATCCCAACGCTTCTCTAGGTGACCGCCCACCCCAGAGTGACGGCAGTCTATGTCAAACGGCATCCCTGCTCCTGACCGCAGATGCCATGGGTGAAGATCAGCACCGAGTGTCTTTCCTCACACCGCCTCCAGATGGAGTTGGCAGTGGCCCCAAGCTAGGCAAGAGAGGATCCACACACTCTACGTGTAAAGCCGCCACTGAAACTCAACCTCAGCAAGGCGGAGGCACATGGCTGCCAAGTCACTCCTGACATCCAACTCTTCCAGCAAGTCACCATCACCTGTCATCCCGAGTCACCACCTGGCTAGCAACCGCCATCACGCCAGCCCTCAGAACATGCATCAAACACCACTCCCAGAATATCGATGGACTGGAGTCCCACGCTGTTGCCATACCAGCCGAGAAAAGAGACCAGAGGCTACCTGTGAACCTGGCATACCCCTGAACCGCGGCAGCAAGAGCACGTATCAGCCAAGACACATCCACCCTCGAGGGTTGTGCGTGCGACTATGTAACGGCTCCTCAGTGGTCCTGCAGCGGCCTCCAGTCGGCACACAAGCGGCCCCAGCGCAGCCCTCCTACAGTGCTGCAGCAATCCCGACAACAGGCCTCCCCAAGTGGGAGATTGAAAAAAGACTTTGCCCCACCGACAGGTCAGCGGTTGCAGCCAAGAGGTTCCACAGAGAAAATTTATCAGACAACACCACCACATACTCCATCCATGCTCATGACGCATCACAGTGAAAGAACCATTAGAATTCACCACAGACCATCACTGACGTCAGCAAAGTGGAAGCATTGCAAGACTGGGAGACATGTCATCACAAGTGAACTGACGGTATGCATCGGACGTCTCCAAGCCAGCGGTCATTGTCCTGTGCCCCTCAGGCTAAACTACGAGTGCTTGCCGAGAAGGTCCTGCTGCAGGCAATCATCAGCCCACGTCGGACGTCTTCCTGCCACCTGTCTCAAAAGACTGATGGACCCTGTGGTGTTTAGTTAATTGTTTGCTTTGTCCCCACAGGTTGGACTAAAGTTTTGTTTGTTCTTCAGTTAAGTTGAGGAGAAATGTAGTGTCCTACAGGACACGTTTTAGTGTCTGGCAGGAAGCTGTACTCCCAGCCACTCCCTTGAGTGGCTGGACACACTTGCAGCCCCACATTCATTCATCATGGGAGTGACGTGGCCCCGCCAATAAAAAGGCCTGGGTGCACGTGCTCGTGGCCAGTTACTGTACCACACTAGCCTGTGTCTGTTATTTTCTCACCATGTGGGCCTGAGACCCAACACCACACAATGCGCCAGGAGGGGTTACTCAGCCCGGGCGTGGAACAGCCACGGAGCGGGCAGGCAGAGCCGGTCGAGGTCTGACACGTGTCCGATAAGGGCGTCAAGGCTTTGTGCGACCATTCTTTGGAGCCGAGCAAGGGACCGGTCGTGAAGCAAGCAACGGGTGCGTCAGGCGACGCAGCCCAGATAAGATACATTCATTGTAATGTTCCCAGGCTCGCTTTTCTGGGACTGCTGTAACACTTGTTAGTACTGCGTGTGATATTTAAACCCACGCACCAAAGTGATGTCATGTCATCATTGCGAAATAAGGACCCGAAGTCTACAAAGGAGTTTCATGTCTGAAATGGCAGTAATGGCTACCTACGTGTGTTGGGTCTGGTTTTTCTTGATCTCAACCCTAGGCCTGGCCGTACATGCTTGTGCACCTTTTTGGGAACGTTTGGCCGGAAAATGCGATACCCAGATTATTGTTATCAGAAGAAAGTACGAGTAGAAGAGACACATTGGTATTCAAACCGCTTGAACGACGAATGACGTCATTTATAGAGTGCAACTTTCACTCTGAGCGGGTGTATTGAGGTATGAGGGAGAGAAGGCTTAATTTCTTATGTCTCTGCAGCAGGCTCTCAATCTACCCAGCTAGTTCCTGCCCATCATGATTACAAACCATCCCATGCAGCTGCAGGCCAGCACAAATGAGCAGTATTATTCGTAGTCGGTGAGGTTTGTGCACATGGCGTTATATAAGGAATATTTTGCAGAACGCTTACCATCAGGACTCCCCTACCCTGAGGAGAGACCAAGAGTCCCAGTCCACAAAAATAAGTGCCAGTGGGGCCTACAGGCCCAAATATTCACTGGCTGGATGTCCCTCGGTGGTTCAGGCTGTGTCAAGATGAGCAGACCCTCAGACCATAGATTTGTAGCTCCTTCTGGACTATTAAAATGTAGAATTTGAAAGCATGAGCCCAGATCAGTGCGCTGGGTCTTAATCAAGTTATTATCATAGTCGATAAAAAAAAATCTTAATACGATTTACAAAGACAAATCAAATATGCCATGACAAGTTTAAAAATTCAAATGAAACTTGAAATGGCAGTGGCCCACCTCATACATAATCCAACATCCATTTTTCATTGCCGCCATTACATTGTTGGAAAAAAATGATACAACGAACCTACCATTTTTACAACAGAAGTGCAGTTTTGGTTAGAGAGTCCTTAGAGAGAAAAAGGAATGGCCTCCTCTATCGTGCGATTGGAGTATGTCATGATTATTTACCCTAGAAATCTTCGCTGCAGGTGATAAGGTCACCCAGTGTCATACCCCTGACATTTACAACAATGTCGATTAAGCGCCTTGTTCCATAGATCTGCACAAACAGTCAAATGGATTGGGAAAAAACAAACAATCCCGTCCAAGCCCATCAGTATTGGCTGTAGCTCAGAGCACAAACCTCCGTGTGCAGGAAAGGCACCCCTACAGCTACTTCCACTGCATGGCAGAGCGAAGGCTACAATGTCAAATGTGTGCACAAGGCACAAGAAGCTGCCCCACTGACCAAGCCTTCACTCTCGAAAGCACCAGTGGCGCTGTAAGTAAAGGTATGGCGGTGCAGCGCCCACATACATGGAGTTCAGATGAAGAATTAACAATGGAGCCCTCCATTCAAGTACAGCCCCTGTATGTGGAATTGTGGAAAAGTGACAAAATCAGATCATTGCTAATATCCAAACCCCAATACAATATGGGCTCTATTATTATGATATTATGAGCCCAACAAATTGTCACCTCCCTAAATGACGTCAAAAGAGAAAAGTGCCTTTATTTTACAGGACAAGTAGATCTCTGAATCATCCCGGCACTTTGACAAGTAGATATTTAATACAAAATGCCATGCCTCGCTGAAAAAAAATCAAAAGCAGGAATGCTACCCTATCGCTGCCTCCAGCCTTAGCTCACAACTGGAGGGATCAAATTCTACCACTCCTACCTTCACCATGCTTTAAACAGGGCTTGATGTAAAGTTTTTATCTAACAGTCAACCAACTGCCCATGTGAGGGGAACAGAACAAGCCCCTACGCATTCTTCAAGCAGCTTTACTATCAAATCCCTGTGCGCTTCTACACTAACCACTACGACTGATTCACTCTGTGTTTCTGCAAGTGTCTGTGAGGCAACTTATTGGGTGATGTACAAAACGAATACACACCCGCCCACCCCCAGATGGATTTCATGTGCTTTTAACTCACCTAGCATGTTGGTTGGCATGCCGAGCAGGGTGTGCATGAGGTCATGCACCTCTCTATATCGCTGGATGACGTAGGCCAGCTCTTCGTCGTCCACAAACTTCACTGACATGCGGGTGTCAGGAGAGACCCTCTGAAAGCAGAACGAGAGGGGATCTCAGTGCAGAGTAAACTAAATGATGACAAACAGTCTGCTCTACCAGCCCATTCTCCTCACGGACCCAAGAGCTTTAGATGACCTTTTTTGGCACATGCTCACCTCTAAAGGTTCTCTGTGGCAGTCTCATGTTACCTTAATATTTATTATAGGTTTAGCCCCCTACATCTGATGGACTGCTGGTCCTATTACAAACAGGTCACATTCAAAGTACAGGACATCACGGCTTGTTCTTCGAGACCAATGCACAGACACACGTCTTAATGTCACAAAGATCTAACATGCATCTTCCTCGTCCCTTTGAATCATATTCTTGAGTTTTTATGCTGTTGCTCTGGCAGTCATGGAGAAACCAATGGTCGCCCACCCTCTCCAGCTCTTACTCCAGGTGTCATGAAATAGGCGACCGGGCAGGTTTAACTTAAAATGTTTTAGGAGAGGAGTAACACATCCACTTCTGTACATTCATAGCACAGCATTTGAAAAAAAGGATTGTATCGCAAAACAACAGTACGTACATTGACATCCAGAAACCGGGCATACTCTCGGCCAAATGTCCCATCTGGCAGATCTCGGAGCCACTGCATATCTAAGGTGGACATACGGATACGAGGCCTCTCCCTGCAAACACAGGAGATGTACACTTAACAGGGGTGTCAGCAAGCCCTCCCTCGGCATAATCGTAACTAAGATGCGCCTGGTTCTCTAGATCTTTAAAGCCTTTTTTAATCATCAGGGTCTCTGCCCTGAATACATTTGTGTGGTCATAGTGGGGTAGTACTAGATGTGGTCCCTCAAGAGAACGAGAGCTAGCAATAATGGGTAAGACCAGAAGACCGCTTATTTCATGGTTTGTCTGAGGCCAATCTGAATTGATTTGGGACGGGCATATATGGAAGGAAAGCGTACGCACTGCAGGATCTGACAGCCTTCAGGGTGATGCTTCATTCGGTCCCGGAGCATTTGCAATGCCAAATGTCCTGTGGTCTCGCCCAGAACCGCCACCATATCTGAAATGTAAAAGAAGAGGGTGAGAAAAGTCAAACAGTGGCGCCAAGCATCATCATATATGATGGCCAATTCTTCCATTAACAGGGCAACTATAGAATAGGCATTGTAAGTATTGAAAATACATGTTACCACAAGAATAGGCACTTCAATTACCTGTTCCGGGTCAAAACAGAAGGACTCCACTGCCTAACACACACGGGCAGATTGTTGACACAGCTGGGTGTGTCACAGTACTACAGACACATGCCAGGCACCAGACCGAACACTAGAATCTTATCTGACCAAGCTAATTACAGAATTATGGAGGAAGATCCAACCAGGAAACTATTGACACTAACCAAAACCATGGTAGAAAAAGCAGAGGCGGAGTTGAGGATCACTAAACAGGAATCTGACTTTTTAGTACAACAAGTACTGCGAAATGGAAGTTTTGTTTAAACGGATCACTGACAGAATATCAACATCAAAAATATCGAGGTACAAAAATATTGATGCATAAATATAGTTGTCAAGAATATTGAAGTCGCCTATCTACATAATAGTAAATACAAAAATATAGAGAAAAAAAATATATTGTCTAAAATACCATTGTTAAAACTTTTTTTATGTTTAAAAAATAATGTAAAATATAGGAAATAATACATATATAAAAAAATTAGAATTATTAGAACATATTTAAAATGATAAGTATTACATATAAAGTAAAACATTAATTAAACATACATATATAAAATATAATATATATTTCCCTTAATATTAATAAATGCATATTTTATTAAATTATAAATTGAGAAACATAAATAATTATAAATACATGTATACACATACACCAATAACATTAAAAATATATATATTTATATAATTAAAATATTTTTTATCTTTTTAAAATACATTTTACACTACATTTACTGAAACAATACAAAATGAGAAAATATTGGTTAGCGGAGGGGTACAAATTACTATTCCCACTCCAGTGAGTGCAACAGTAGGGAAAGTATTGGATAGCGTAGGGGTAAAAAATTCAGATGCTCCGTCCATCACCACCCCCTTTTGTACCGCTTTTGGCCGCCATAAGTGTGGCAGGGTATGCTCAGACGTGAGTCCCTTGCTCACTTTGCCACTGGATTCAAGCAAGCCGGGCTGAAGACGGCTGGAATGCCAGAAACCGGTCCTCGGAAGCTTGTTTCCGGTCCAGGGAAGACATGGCTTGGCAGTTCGGGCTGGACTGGTCCCATGAGGCACAGGGTCAGACTGATTTGCATATAGCCATGTCTGAACTGGGGTGGAAGAGTGGGCTAAAGAACGTGATGGATTAAACCCAGATCTTTTGACTGGGTGTGAGTGTTTGATTGATTCAGATGCTCCGTCCATCACCACCCCCTTTTGTACCGCTTTTGCCCGCCATAAGTGTGGCAGGGTATGCTCAGACGTGAGTCCCTTGCTCACTTTACCACTGGATTCAAGCAAGCCGGGCTGAAGACAGCTGAACTGCCAGAAACCGGTCCTCGGAAGCTTGTTTCCGGTCCAGGGAAGACATGGCTTGGCAGTTCGGGCTGGACTGTTCCCATGAGGCACAGGGTCCGACTGATTTGCATATAGCCATGTCTGGACTGGGGTGGCAGAGTGGGCTAAAGAACGGTGATGGATTAAACCCAGATCTTTTGACTGGGTGTGAGTGTTTGATTGATTCAGATGCTCCGTCCATCACCACCCCCTTTTGTACCGCTTTTGGCCGCCATAAGTGTGGCAGGGTATGCTCAGACGTGAGTCCCTTGCTCACTTTGCCACTGGATTCAAGCAAGCCGGGCAGAAGACGGCTGGAATGCCAGAAACCGGTCCTCGGAAGCTTGTTTCCGGTCCAGGGAAGACATGGCTTGGCAGTTCGGGCTGGACTGTTCCCATGAGGCACAGGGTCAGACTGATTTGCATATAGCCATGTCTGAACTGGGGTGGCAGAGTGGGCTAAAGAACGGTGATGGATTAAACCCAGATCTTTTGACTGGGTGTGAGTGTTTGATTGATTCAGATGCTACGTCCATCACCACCCCCTTTTGTACCCCCCTTTTGTACCACTCCAGAGAGTGCAACAGTAGGTAAAGTGTTGGATAGCGGTGGGGTTAAAATTACTATTTGCACTCCAGAGAGTGCAACAGTAGGGAAAGTGTTGGATAGCGGAGGGGTAAAAATTACTATTCCCACTCCAGTGAGTGCACCAGTAGGGAAAGTGTTGGACAACGGAGAGGAACAATTTATTATTCCCACTCCAGTACAATACTTAAAAATAATTAACTAACAAATAATGTATTTAAAAAAATTAACCTCCCACCATATTCCCCTATAAATAACATCACCAATGTTGTAAAACATAACACTATTAACATAATTAATTATTTAAAATTAACAATTTAAAAACAATGAATAATAATTTAATTCACACAATTAACAGTATAAATCAATTTAAAATACATTTTATAATATAAAAATAAAAAAAATATAGAAATCAAATTACTTCCCAGCCTACTGCCCGAACACACAACCCACTCTTAAAAACCCCCCACATATAACATATTAAGAATTAATTAATAAATATTAATAACCAATTAATAAATAACTAATATATTTACCACAATTTACAATATAAATTGTTAAAAGACAAATGTTTAATAATTAAAAATATAAATAAATTATTAAATTACTTCCCACCCTACTGCCCTATAGAACTACAACACTCCTAAAAAAATAACACAATTTACATATTTACCAATTAATTATTACAAATCAAACAATTAATAACTTAATAAATGATTTACCACAATCAACAATATAAAATAATAAATAATTATTAATTAATAGAAATGATTAAAGAATCATAATTGAATTACTTCCCACGCAATCCCCAATAAACCCACAAACAGCTCCTAAAAAAATAATAACATTAAGATATTTAAAAATCATTCATAATTAACAACCAATTAATAAATGACCACAATTAACAAAATAAAATAATAAATATACAAATATGAATAAATAAAAAATATTAATGAATTATAATTAAATTAATTCCCACCCTATTCCCCTATAAACCCACAAGCCGCTACAGAACTAAAACGCAAAATGTACTTTAAAAAAAAAAAAGAAGAATAACTTTTAAAAATGTAATACATATATTAAAAAAAATACAATACTTAACCAAAAATTTAGAACACATATATTTAAAATACATACTAAAATACATAACACTAATATAAACATCGATATTATTAACAATGATATTTTTTACAAACAATATTACTGACTTCGATATTAACAAAAATTATATTTCTTACCTTCATGTCAATATTCTGGTCACCGACATTCATGATGTCGATATTCTGTTCCTTC
Organism: Lissotriton helveticus; assembly: GCF_964261635.1. Lineage (NCBI taxonomy): Eukaryota > Metazoa > Chordata > Amphibia > Caudata > Salamandridae > Lissotriton > Lissotriton helveticus. The sequence continues at coordinate 227,363,436 of NC_136065.1, forward strand.
GATATTTCCAACTCGATATTTTTGTACTTCGAAAATAAAAACTCAGTATTATGTCTGTGCACCGTGCAGTATGTTCTTTACGTGTCTTGTGATTAAACCTACCATGTCACAACAGCTAGGTCATGTTCTGTTTTTACACCTTTTTGCGCATATCTTCACAGCTACCTACTTTCAGTGGTATACAACAAAAAAATTAGTATTCACAATACATTTAGACTACATGAATGCTTTGACATGGACACCTGCACCTTACAGCCGTTTGACTGTGATTGTGAAACAGCGCATCCCTCTCGATTGTGCACCAATATCCATAAAGCATGCACTTGTTTCCTGGGCTGTAGGATTCCTCCGCTTTGTGCCTTAATTATTATATTGTCTACAGACTACTGAGGACACTACAGCGACATGGTCCATAAAGCAACTGTTGACTGCATACGAAGACAAAAAACTGGAATGCAAAATTGCAGTTTTCCACTTTTTAAGTCTTTGTTCCCAACTTTAACTTAGTTACCATGCAATGGTTATCCATTTCACCATAGGGAAATCACAAGATTATGTGCAAGAAAGATGTCTTCAAGGTTCTAAGACACCAGCATGCTTCCTGTACCCCCCTTGGCCATGGCCATGAACCTCACCATGCCTGTAAGGGTCATACAGTGACATGACGGAGGAGCCAGCTGCTAGCAGTGCTTTCTGGAAGAGGTTAGTGGGGATGTGACCAGGATACAGCGGGTCATACTGGAAATCTTGCTTGACTCGTGTGTGGTCACCCGAGTCATCTTTCTCCTCTGCTGCCACCTCGATGGTTTGGTACCGCCGACCTGCAAAGTAAAGACAGTGACAAGTTAGTTACTGTAATCAGAAAAATCTCATGCAAGGGCACAATAGGCAACGGGAAGGCAACAATAGGATTTACTAAAAAACAGATTTTCATTTGTCAAAATGATTGCACGCTTAACTTTCATCATGTAATGCAACAGTGCTGTGAGTGGAGTGTGTCATATGACTGAGGGTGCTTGGGTTGTGACGGACTTGTACACAACACTATCACACTTTCAGATGCCAGACTGTCATTTTTTATTTATTTAAAGAATCCATTTTTTTGTTTTGTACATAATAGGCACAACATTGCATGTAAAATATCGCATGAGACAGTATAGTGTGTCGTTTTCCTCGGCTACCAGTGTCGGGGGTCACTAAAACCAGAATCACTGGAATTATGCAGCAGGAGAGGGCCAAATTATGCAGCAGGGTTGAATAAATTATGACACAAGAAAAGGCAAATTATGGGTGCATAATTCGGCACATTTCGTAATAGTGTTACTTTATTATTTTGTCTTTTTTAAACTTGGTAACAATGTATGGGCATTGGTTGTGCCTCATTAGTACCAATTTAACACCAAAATATAGCAATAAGCAAAATAAAGGTGACCTGTACAGTTTTCCAAAGGGCCTTCCACTGCAAGCAAAATACGAAACTTTTGACCTGTTTTAGCTAGAAACAACAAAATAATTGTTAGAATCTGCCGATTTGCGGCAGTTGATGGATTAGCTGGCAAATGTGGCAAATCTATGATTATGCGAAAATCGCAGCGGCTGCACAATGGCATAATTCCAGTGACCCTGACTAAGACTTGCGAGTCAGAAATGGGAATATCAGACACGTGGAACAATAAGAAAATTGTGCAAAACTGTGAGCCTGTCCCTAGGCAGTGATTTCGGATAAAGGTGTAGGATATGCTCTGTGTAACACATTAAATTGGCTATATAATGAAAGCGGGTGTTGCATGAGACCTTACAAGGGTAGGCAACTGCAATACTCCATTATTTCAGAGTTAATGGGCGATCAAGGATGTGTACCCACGCCTGCTTAAGCGATTCTAAGGGGTCCTGATCTGTATGCGAGGGGGCCTTGGCAAGCCAAGAGATCAGCTGTCCCCCACTGCATCAATTGTGTTCATCAGGGGGTGGGTTGCTGGCTCTGAGGCAGTCACACCCCACAGTGGCTCCATTTGCACTGGCAATCATCTGCGTACTAGGAATTGCCCCACTGGGCAGGCCCTTCTGCTCTGCAAGATGGTCAAATGGAATTAGTGGCCCATCCTGGAATAAATCTCCTAGAGTCTCTATCCCCGCCAAGTCCCAGAATTCCGCACCCTTGAGGCCTGCCGCCTGTCTAAAGAGAGTCATTGAGCACAGGAGGGGATCTCCAATGCTTCAGGGGAATCATTTGATAGCATCCGTGCGCTAATGGGTCGTTAGCATCAGAGGGTAATTTTAATCCCGCGAGAACAGTTCTCTTACAAGACTCTGGGGCCAGCCGCCTCCTTGTCCACGCACCTCTTGCAAGTTTCGTCTGGTCAGACATCTCATTGACTATCTTGTTGCGCTGCTAGGTAATAGTGCTCGATCACTGGAGCCACCAGCAAGGCTACTCTGCGCTTGCCCTTGTTCCATATTAAGATACCTAGTATAAAGCCCAAGGTTCCAAATGTCCGAAATGGAATTCATACCGGCAACTAGCAAAATAATATAATAGCTTGGGTAACATTACCATCTTGGAGAGGGCTATTTGGCCCTGTACTGTCAGGAGAGGGAACACCAGTAAGTGGCTTGCGGCCGGAGTGAAGATATGGACCTCATGAGGTTGCCCTCTATTATGTCTTGCCTGTAGTGATATGTCAATTCCTAGATAACTGAAGTTGCGGGGTTTCTGCTTGAGACTATTAGTGGCCACCGCCAGGGCATGTGGTACACACTCCTGGCACAACAGGAACAGGCATGTTTGTCCCCAGTGCACTCCCTGCCCAGAGGCCTCCTGAAAGGCATCCATGATGTCGACTAACCCCCACTCCCATTTGAATATCCTTTATGTAGATCAAGGTATCATCCGCACACAGGGAGACAACATGTGTCTCGCCGTACAGAAGTATGTCCCTATGCCATCCAGACTGTCAGAGGTGAGGGGCTCCATCGCCAAAGCTAAGGGGATAGAGGGTACCCTTGGCACGTTTCCCTTCCTATAGGGAAATCAGCTGAGATCAAGCAATCTGTTTTTACCCTCACTACGGCTTATGTACAGAGTAGCTGGATCTTTTTCAGCAGCCTTCCTTCCCTCTATACCCATTCTCCACAGGACCATAAACACATACTCACAATTTAATGTGGCATGTACTTTTTTGAGATCCTAAACCAGGCCGGAAGAATGAGGCCAGACTTTGGGGGCTTCCTCTAACATTCGATGCAATCGATGGATGTTAAGAGATGTTGATCTGCCTGGTATGAAACCATTCTGGTCTGGGTGAACTAGCTCAGGTATGTGTGGCAGCAATTGAGTCACCAAAATCTTATTGAAGATTTTATAGTTGCTGCCCATCAGAGAGCGGGGCATATGAGAGGTGACCTCCCGGGGATCTTTGCCTAGTTTCGGTAACAAGGCTTCATGCATGGTAGGAGGCAGGCGACCGGTCACTACAGAAGCAGAATACAACTCAACTAATTTAGGGGTCAGCAGGGATTTATACGCCTTATAACATTCTATTGGCAGTCCGTCCAGGCCCGGGGTTCTACAGGTGATTGAGTCCCGTATGGCCCTAAGGATCTCTTGCTCTAGTATGTGCGCATTCAAAGCCTCCCTTTTAGCTGCCGGTATTAGACGCAACGTAATGGTGAGGAGGAACTTTCCAGGAAGGGTCCGGTGATTCAAGATATAGTAATGAGCGCAAAATGAATTGTGAATTTCCGCTTGGTTGTACACAATCGAATCAGGTGATGTGAAGATGGCAGTTATTGGCACTGGGTTCGTGTTTTGTTGGAGTAGCTGCGCTAATAGGTGGCCCGGCTTGTCCCCTTCCACATGGGTTCCGGCTTGGTATTCCTTTTAATCAACGCACCACAAAGAGTTGAGTAATTGCGCATTATGGTCCCTAGCCTCAGCCAGAGCTGTGCGGGCGGCCCTCCCTCCCACCACCACCCCAAATGCAGTCTGTTTGAGGATGCATAGCGAATCCTCAGCCTGGTCCAGCTCGCGATTAATCATTCTGGGTATCGCCTGTTTTCTGTACAACCAACAAAAACTCCTACACCAGTAAGGTCTGATGGATGTAACAGTTACTTTTTTAAGTCAGCCATCAGTACAAACAATTATAGGTGAAAGTATTGTCACTTATGGCTATATTTTCCTACTTATTTTCGTTATTTTTTAATTCAAACATTTGTCTTAAACCATTAGCTGGATTTGGAATGTTGTCTTCTTTTCAGTAATGTTTAGCTTTCTGGGTTCTCCCATGAGTTTCACACCTGTTTCTACCACAAATTCCAACAAGGTAGAACCACAAAAAGTCGGGGGGTGGGGCGGTGACACCACAACTACAACTGCCTTTTTTCTGTTTGTTCCTGAAAACGGGGGAGATGATGATCTTAGCACACCAACCCTTTTGTTGGTGCCATTTTTAGAAGAAGAAGAAAGAAACCTTCTTCCACAGTATTTTCCTACTTTCTCTGTTTTCCCTCCAGAGAAATGCTGAAACCCTGGGTAATACCTTTGCAATCCCGAAAATGTGGGGGAAGAGGACACAAATTTGACCTGGATGCCTTTTGCATAAACAAGTATTTGTAATGCAATAGGTCTCGCATTTGAGCTATTAGCGTTGTAAATGACAATGCCTTTTATTTATATGTTTTGAGAACCAGCAAGCGGTGCGTAAACACGCACTTTGTACTTACAGTCCTTGCTCACAAGACGCAAGCCAGGCTGGTAATAAAAGAGGTGCAGTTACTGCCAGCCTTGTTTCTCGTAAGCAATGACTATAAGTACAAAGTGCATGTTTACACACCACTTCCAGGTTTTCAAACCATACATAAAAGGCATTGTCAATTACAATGACAATAGCTCAAACTCTCACAAATGTGAGACCTATTACATTGAAAATGCTTTTTGAGCTCTGGGACGGAGGCAGCAGCAGCAGCCATAGGAAGGTAGGGACTACGACGCGAGGCAGTGCGTTTCAAAAACAGGAGTCAGCTGCAGCCAAAACAGACCTCGGTCTTTAAAGGCACAGCAAATACGGCAAGATAAGAGCAAGAATCACAACCCTGTTTACAACAGAGGTCTGAAAATCAAAAGCACTGGTCTCCCGTGCTCCAACTTAAAGAAATAAATAGTGCTCACAAGCGCTGAGTAACAACACATTTAACAGGGGAAGTCCTTGAAAATGGGCCGAGCTTTTAAAGTCCATATCCTGAATATAGCATGTCTCACAGAGACAGCGCGAGTGCTGCCTAGGCGAGACCTAGATAGTATCGGTACAAATGGATAAGAACTGCCTGGCCTTCTCGGAGGAACAGATCTCGGCTATTTTGTCAGGCCCTTCGTTGATGTTAGGGGCTCCACTACGGGGATCCGTATCCGTGAGAGAGGAGTGGGAAAAATTATCCACACTAAAGAAAAAACAGGTCCGAATAGCATTGCATGGTGCATTGATGACAGAGTATTACACGGCGGGGGTAGCACCACCAAGCCTCATAGTCAGGATTGAGCCGCGTATTTTCCTGAAAGACGAAAAATTCCGCACGGATTGGAGTTTTATTGCCAATAAGTGCACCAGGGACTGGCTTATCCTCATCATTAGCACTGCCCAGCGACTGAGCGAGGAGCTCCTGAAGGAGATCCTCGACTTGGAAGAGAAAATCTCTAAAGATACCACGTTAGTGGACAGCAAGGAGCACTTGCAAAAAATCCAGGACGACCTTGTTGATTATAAAAACTATATGGTCAACCAGAAGATAAAAGGGTTGACAAAGAATTTAGAAAGATACACCCACGAGTGGGCTTTCCCTTATGTGAAGGAAGAATACTATCAACAAGCACCTGCCCCACAGAACACCAACAGCAGATACAGAGGTAGGGGAGGGAGACAACAGCAGAGACGTACACCGAACAACTGGACCTTTGATAATACCTCGAGCGAGGAAGAGGAAGAACCCCAGCAAAACAGTAGGGTGCGGTTTAACCAGCAAAACCGCCAAACAGAAGATTTGGGTGCATTATTACGTGCTTTTTTAGAGCAGGGCCAGAGATCCAACCACAACAGGGGGAGGGGTGCCACAGGGCGAGGGAGAGGCAGCTCGACACCCCAATGGCAGACATTCTCACCCAGAGTGACCCGCAGCCGGGGAAGAACGGACAACTAAACGAGAGCATTGTAGTCAATTTATCAGACCATATCTTGACACCCAGTGAAGAAAGGGTACTAAATAAAGGACTAGGGTTTGTACCCACCCCTAAACATGACTCGTTTAAATGTCGCGTGGAATTTCACGAAACGTTGAGAAAGATCAAGCTCAAGAAATTCTTCGCTCACAAGGAGAACGAACAAGACATCAATTCGTTCCGAGGTACCAATCTGAAGAGACCATCTACTTTTTGTCCGGCTGGATCCGCCGTGGGCCCTGAAGTGTCTGTCTTCGAGGAAAGAGTCCTTAATGATATTGAGAATTTTGAGAAATCCCAGGAACATTCTCAACACTCAAATATGACTAAGGAGGACTGGGAGGCAATAAGAGGTCTAGAAAAAAACCTCGCGTTGACAATCAAGTCAGCTGACAAAGGGGGTGCGGTGGTGGTACTCAATACCCAGGATTACGAGACAGAGGTGCTCCGCCTGTTGAGTGTCCGCACCAATTACAAACCCCTGAGTAAAGACCCGGTAGATCAATTGCTTGATACCATAAGAGAAATGGTCAATAAAGCCAAAATCAACAAATGGATCTCGGTAAAAGAAGCGGAGTTCCTGGTGAACAACACCCCCAGGACTCCAGCCTTCTATATCTTACCAAAGATTCATAAGCCGACCCGCCCCCCGCCCGGCAGGCCCATCGTGTCGGGGATTCAATCTGTGCTGGAGCCGCTTTCACAATTTGCGGACTACTTCCTGCGGGAGTCGGTGATCAACCAACGGTCCTTTGTTAAGGATACCACCGACGTGCTGAATATTCTAGAAAAAAACCCTTATGATTCAAACAACCAGTTCCTTGTAACCATCGATATTGAGTCCTTGTACACGAGTATCCCCCAGGACGCAACGCTGGTGGCAGCAGCACGCGCACTGGGGGACCTCGAGTGGCCCTATGATGCGCCCCAGTCATTCATCATGGAATGCGTTGAGCTCGCACTCACAAGGAACTATTTCGGATACAAGGACCAGATCTACCTACAAACCTCTGGAACATCTATGGGGGCCACAATGGCCCCCAGCCTGGCATGCATCTATGTGGGTAGATTTGAGGAGCACATCGTCTATCCTGATACCAACCCCTTCCAGCGGCACATTTGCCTCTGGAAGCGATATATAGACGATGTGCTCTGCATCTGGGCGGGTACTGAAGAATCCCTAGGGGAGTTCCTGAGATGGCTCAACCTGCAAGATGAGAGCCTAAAATTCACGTGGACCTACAGCCGCACTAGTGCGGTCTATTTGGATCTTGACATTGAGACGGGACTGGAGGGTGGCCTGAGCACCAGGGTACACCAGAAGCCAACTGATAGGAATTCACTCCTCTTGTATAATTCGTATCATCCCAGAGCCCTCCGTGACAACCTCCCTGTGGGCCAATTCCTGAGGTACAGGAGGAACTGCTCCAGTACGAGTGGTTTCCTGGAGCAATCACAAGACCTTACAAAAAAACTCGTGCAGCGCAGTTACCCGAGTAAAATCGTGAAGAACGCTAGAAAAAGGGCACTGAATACACCCAGGAGTGCCCTGCTGGAACACACAAGGAAAGAAAAAAGAGACTGCCTCCCGGTGGTTATGACATTTGACCCCATGGCAACAAAGATCAGGCAGTCTATCAGAAAACACTGGGACTTACTATCCACCAAAGACTTCCGGATGCCACCACCAAGGTTTGCCTTTAAGAGAGCAACTAACCGTAAAGACAAACTAGTCCATACCCGCACCCCGGTACCACACAAAAGAGATCTGTCCACTTTGCCCAAAGGACATTATCCCTGTGGGACATGTTCGGTTTGCCCCCTCACTAAAAAAAGCAACAGCGTGACCTTGAGTACAGGGAGAGTATGGTTTTTCAACCACTTTAGCAACTGCAACACCACGCATGTGGTATATAGACTGCTATGCTGCTGTGGTCTCCAATACTTTGGCCTGACCACAAGGAAAATCAAGGTGCGCATTCAGGAACACCTTAGTACCATCAAGGCGGGTAAACTGACCACAAAGCTGGTACAACATTGCCACAAAGAAAAACATGATTTCACATGGACTGTGTTGGAAGTAATAAAAGGCAATCCACAGAACATGGAAACAGCGTTGCTGAGTAAAGAAGCCAGATGGATATACAGAGAACGTAGTGACAGTGTAGGCCTTAACGAAATCCTTGAGTGGAACCGAGTGAAATAGACATTCTAGGGTGAGCTAGCTGTAAATGATTCCCATTTTTTGGTAAGTGCTCCTTGTTGATTAACTGTCACGTTTGAGGGCTTTTGAGGCTGCCCTAATAATGCGCCTGGTGTGCTCTGTCATGGATGAACTGGTACGGTACTTGACCATGTTACGGGGTAATGAGAGACAGTGGGATACCATCTAGACCCTGCCTCATGAGGTATCTATACCTCTTATCCGATGAGTTTTAGTTGTAACATCTAATTCACAGCTAATTGGCCAACATATATGCCTTGATGTGCCTGTAGACATCCAAGGTGGAATCTTGCGGTAATTGCTATTATATTCCCCCCATAGACCCCATTTCTTTGATTTTTTTGACCAATTGCCTGATGTTGTGCGTTGCGTGTCTAGCGCCAATATGTGCCGCGGACGCGGGTGTAACTAGTCTTACATAGGAGACATGTTGATGAGAGAGCGCAACATGTTAGTCTATACACAACATGCAAAATAAGAACTGTTTGCATTCTAAGGTTGCGCCACTATCATTTATTAATGGCTCCACAGACGACCTCTTCGAGGTATTTTAAAAAAAATAAAAAATATAGAATATAAAATGTATTCCCGATGTGTATAAATATGGTAGTCAGCACTGTGACTGTGTACAAAGACCTCCTGGTAGTTGCTGGCACCAGGGCAATTAAAATTCTATCATTAGGCATCGGATTTTGCCGTTCTAAGATGGCGCCACCATCCCACACTGGAGCGCCTGCATATGCGCATGCGCGTTTCACCACCTGACCGGACTCCGCCGGTAAGCTTAAAAACAAACGCCGGCTTGAGCGCGGCGTTCCTGGGATGAGATACGGTCCCGGTTTCCTAACCGTACGGTGAGGAGTGGGGGCTTGTAGGCGGCTGCTTGGAGCTGTAATTACCAACGAGCAGTCATTTTGAGCAATACGCCACTACTCAGCTGGGGGCAACTAGATATAACGCCGCACACCATGGTTGGGATGTCCAATGCCGCGTGTATTGTTAACGGGGAACCAGGCAGTATGTTACATGCGGTCGGGGGGTTGAAATGCGCCCCCGCCTATATGTCTAAATGCGCGAGCAGGGTGGTTACAGCTCTCATACCCTGTAAACGACAGAAATCGACACTGATGCGCAATTGTGTTGTATAAGGTGTGGCAGTTCTATAATGTCCTGAGTTGAAACGCGCCATTGCTGATCTGTCTAAATGTGCGAGTGGGGGTGTCACGGCTCGCATGCCCTCAAAACGATAGAAATTGACGCTGATATTCATTGTCGGTGTATAAAGTGTGGCAGCTTTACAATGTCCTTTTTCATCCCCTATAGATTGCTACTTCAATCGTTTTTAAACGAGTCAAAGCGTGATTCGGTCAGCCGGTATGAGTTGCCCATGCTGGCCAGGGGTAATTATAATTAAAAATTTATAATTATATGCTTTCAACCATTACTCTGATGTGGAAACCTATGAATCTATATGACTACAGGGCATATCTCTGGTTTTTATTTGTGTCTCAATACAATAGTGTCCAGAAAGGATGTTCAAAAAATTGGTGCAGTGACCGAGTGTTCAATACCCTGATGAATCTGCCGAAACTAATGGGGCAGTGAAACATGTCGGTATCAGGTACTGGTAGGCGATATTAAGCTACCAACCTTTGTTTTAATTCTTCAGCTCACACTGAAACGAAGAATAAAGTGATTGTGTGGGTGTGGCTGTCGATTTTATGTCACTCTGTCCTTTATGAGTTAATGTTGTTACACTCTTTATGTTGCACCTTTACACGCATTTCAGTTTATGTGTTGTATCTATTCTATTTTCTTTCCGGATTGGAAGGCAACCGATGATGAGAAAGGGGCATTGAGTTGGTAACATCTGCCAACATCCCCGAGGGTGTTCGCCCGTGAGGTGCCTTCCTCTCCACCACACATTTTTCCCTCTTAAGGTGTGCACACGTGTGGTGAAGTGTGGATAGATGTACTGTCAGTATAGGAGGCAGACATTTGTTGGACATCACGCTGGACATTTTTTGAATTGAGACCGCAGTATTTAATTAATTTTTTGGACCAATAGAATGAGTGGGGACAATCAGACATTAGAGGAGTGATACCGCACTGCGATAGATAGCAGGGGTCTAACTCGGTATGTAAACAAAGAATACAACCTGAGTGATGTGTACTCATGTCTTTGAAACGTAATAATTGCCCCAGGTATAGGGATCTTGTTGTTGATTAAGAATAAAGAGCCCCAAACATTAAAAAACAAGGGTCACCATTGCATAGGTAAAATCCTAGGCAACAAAGGCGTTAAAGGGAAAAAGAAGCACATGCAGAAAAAGTTATCAGACACAGGGTCTTATAAGCACCTTGGAACAGAATAACACACAGTGTTATGTGCAGGAATATGACAACATATTAGATGAATGGATAGGGACTGGACTATTGACCCAGAAGACCACAATCTAAAGGTAGACCATCCTATAATGCCTGCAGTATATTTCATTCCTAAAATCCACAGCAATGCCAAGAATCCTCTGATACGAACAACAGCGTCTTTTGATTGGTGCAGTTCTAGAAAACACATTGAGATATGTAGACATTTTTAATTTGCACTGAAAAAAGCCATTTCTTCCTACCTCAGATACATGAATGACTTTCTAAATACGATTCAGAATATTCCAATGAAAAATATCTATATATTCTTGACATGGACACACTGTCCTTACTCGCCTGCATACTACATCACAGCATAAAAGCATGTGCTTAGTTGTGTTCTTGACAGCAAGACCATCAATATGAAAAAGCACACTGGGATGCTATTGACAAATGTGCATTGCTGTTTATACCATAACATCTTTACATTTGACAAAATTATTGTCAAATTGTAGGAGCAGCCACAGACATATCCTTTGCTCCCATAAATGAAACTCGACTTATAGGATGGTGGGAGCAATGACTGCCTGGAAACAGAGATGTTGATGGAAACATTGTTGGCTCACGTTGATGACTTGTTCCTAATGTGGAATGGGAAGGAATATCAATATATATATAAATTAATTCAGAATGATGTGAATGTGAAACGACTGATGCTATGAGTCACATTGAAGTAGATTGATATATTGGACTGGGTTTAAGATAACTGGATAAAAACAAACTTGCTGAAAATCAACTGCAGGAAAATAACATTCTCCACACGAGCAGCGGGTCTGCAAGAAACCTGAAGTGGAGCATTCCCTAACAGAAGATCCTGTGGATTAAATGGAACAGCTTAAGTGATTAAGATTATAAAGAAAACACAGAAAGAATTCTCAGAGACAGGCTATCAGGAGCCAATCATCACTGATGCACATTCATAATGAGTGAATTGTGTACTTATTGAGCGCACTGCCACTCCCAAAAGAGCACCCTGGCGCCTAGCGGCTGTGAATGCGGCTATCACAATTGGACCTGAATTGAGGGGAGACAAAATCAAAGAATGAGTAACACATCCAAAATGCTGAAAAGCCAAGTCTTGAGCTGCCTCTTGAAGGTAACTTCTGATTCAATAAATCTCAAATGGCTAGGTAGATGATCCCATCCATTTGGACCCAAGTCTGTCAAAGATTTACCGCCTCATGTTTTAAGTCTAAACTTAGGGGGTTTAAGCAGGTTGGCTTGGGAGGACCTATGCGACCATAGAGTCTTGTGGTGTCTCACTCTGGCTGGTAAGTATTTTGGTCCAAGGGCTCTAATGGTGAATAACCGTCTAGGAAGCTCTAATACCAGTCTTTGGCCACTATAGGTGTGGCAGGGTATACTCAGACATGAGTCCCTTGCTCACTGCTCCATCAGGATTCAAGCAAGCCGGGCCGACGAGGCTGAAATGCCAGAAACCGGTCCCCGGTAGCTTGTCTCCTTTCTGGTGAAGAATTGGCTTGGTAGTTTGGTCTGCCCTGTTCCCATGATGCACTGGGCCAGGGACAGACTAATTTGCATATAGCCAGGTTCTGAGCTGGGATGGGGCAGTGAGCTAAATAACGGTGATGGATCAAGCCCTGATCTTTGGACTGGGTAAGAGTGGTCTGCTTAATTCAGACATTCTGTTCATCACCACCCCCTTTTCTGAATCGTTTTTGGCCACTATAGGTGTGGCAGGGTATATTCAGACATGAGTCCCTTGCTCACTGCTCCATCAGGATTCAAGCAAGCCGGGCCGACGAGGCTGAAATGCCAGAAACCGGTCCCCGGTAGCTTGTCTCCTTTCTGGTGAAGAATTGGCTTGGTAGTTTGGTCTGCCCTGTTCCCATGATGCACTGGGCCAGGGACAGACTAATTTGCATATAGCCAGGTTCTGAGCTGGGATGGGGCAGTGAGCTAAATAACGGTGATGGATCAAGCCCTGATCTTTGGACTGGGTAAGAGTGGTCTGCTTAATTCAGACACTCTGTTCATCACCACCCCCTTTTCTGAATCTAATACCAGTCTGGCCACAGAATTTTGTACCACCAGTAATTTCTGAATAGTCTGTTTAGATGAACCTGCGTACAAACTAATGCAGTAGTCAAGTCTAGATGTTATCAATGTAAAGGCTACTGTCTTTCTTGCCACCATTAGAAGGTACTCAAATAACTTTTTCAATGATTTTTTGAGGCTAAGACACAATTCAATTCAAAATTAGCTTTATTCGGTTGAAGCAAACAACCATAAAAGCATACAAATTATACATAACAGGCTAAGACACATTCCTGCTACTGCCATCGCTTGAAACCAAAATGACAGGAAAGCATAAAATTTTACTCTGCGCTTTACGACCTTGACCGTGGCAGTAGGGGATGGGGAAGTAGAGTTGGGCCACCATAGAGCTGGATCAAAAGAATTGGACTTCTAGAGAAGCATAACCTGTATTTTGTCAGTATTACACTTAAGGTGATTTGATTGCATCCACCGAATGACTTAGGTTAAGCCGTTTGTAAAAATGATCTCAGAGCAAATAGTTTTTATCCAACGACAAGATCAACTGGGCGTTGTCGGCATAAGATGGGGCTTCAATGCCAAAAGAAGGGATCAAGGAAATCAAGGGGGCCATGTAGATATTAAATAATGCGGGGCAGAGCGAAGAGCCCTGAGGAACCCGAGGTCACAGTCTTTTCGGGGGATAGAAAAGAACCTAACTTCACTGTTTGTCTGCGATATGAGAGGAAGGATCTAATCTACAACAGTGCCAGATGGGAGATTCCACAATCCTTGATACGGTGCTGCAGGATATCATGCAAGATGATATCAAATGCAGCTGATAGTTCTAGTAAAATTAGGACTGCATTTTTCCCCACATCCAGCGTCAACTTTAAAGTATCTGCGACCTCCAACAGAGCAAGCTCTGTGGAGTGTCTTGGGCGGAAACCCGACTGCCGTGGATGTTAGATTTTAGCGTCCTCTAGAAACGCCTTTAGTTGATCATCAACCAATTTTTCGATGATTTTGCTTAGGACCAGAAGTAGGGAGATTGGGCGAAGGTTTAATAGAAGAGTGGGATCGGGGAGTAGTTTTTTGTAATGGTTTAACAGCTGCAAGTTTCCAGTTGTTCTGAACCTTCGCAGTTGTCAATAAGGTGTTCAAGATCTCCTTAGCCACTGAATTTATGTAATCAACAACTTTTTGAAATATACAAGGGGCAGAGATCATGAGGAGAGCCTGATTTATAGGTTAGAATAGCCTGAAATGACATAGAGGGTGATTCTTTGAAAAACTGCCAATGATGCTCCAGTAGAAGGAGTATTCCCTATTGAAACAATCTTCAATGGGGAGAGGGTTCTGAACTCTTGTTGAATGTTCAGTTTTCTTCGTCAAAACATGAAGATATTTTATTGCATAGAGTTTGAGAGGGTGGGACAGCCCTATTATTTGCTGTTGGTTGTAAAAGTGACTTAGTGATTTTAAAAATCATTTTTTGGTTAGATTGGGCTTTATCAATATTAGAAGAGAATGGGGTCGTTTTTGCAATCTTAATCTGACCATGGTAAATTTTAAGAGCCCTTCTGAATTGGACCAGATCTTCAGCATTGTAGGCTCTACGCCATTTCCATTCAAGTTGCTTACAACGGAGATGAAGTTCTGCTCAAGTCTGGGAATACCAAGGAGCTGCAGGCAGAGACGTCTGTTTACTCTTAAAGGATATTTCTGGGACTAATTTATTAATAGCTTGAGTAATCCAGTTTGTAAAGGCTGTGGCATCCTCAACTACATGACCTGATAGAATAGGGGTGGAGAGGGATAGCCCCATGGCAAGACTGGGATCTAATAACAGATTTTCCCATTGTTGCGAGTTTGGGGACACTGACACTGGTGAAAGGAGGGAAGAACTCAGTGCCACATGTCGAATTCTAAACTGAATCAGCATATGGTCAGACCAGCCTGCCTAATAGGGGGTTCCGTTACTAGGGTGGGCAGATTAGAACAGATTCCATCTAGGATATGCCCAGCAGTATGTGTAGATGAGGTGACCAATTGAGAAAGACCAGAGAACTTATGGTGTCAATTAAATTGACCACCTCTGAATCTTTACTGTACTCCAAATGGAGGTTGAAATCTCCCAACATTGAGAAATTTTCATAGCGCAATGCAAAAGAAGCAATGGCTTCTCTCAATAATGCTAAACAAAACAAGCATTTGCAATGCAATAGGTCTCGCATTAAATGACTTGTAAATGACAATTTTTTTATTTATGTGTTGGTTTTGAAAATAGCTAAATTAATAGCTTTGTCATTTACAATGCCAATAGTTATAACTTTCGCAAATGTGACACCTATAACATTTGTAATGCAACATGTTTTATATTTACGTGACTTAGATGTATTGATATTACAAATAACAATGGCTTTTAATTTTTTCAAATAATTAATACTTAAATAAAAGTGATTGTAATTTAGAATGGCAATAGCTTAAACTTTTGTAGTTAACTTTTGTAAAGATTATGTTCAGTGTATTTTATTGTGATGAAAATCCAAGAACAGTAGTGAAATATTAACATATTTTTGTGACATTTGTAATAAAGCTTGAAACATTGAGAGAACATATTTGAACCAGTTGTTGTTAAATGGTTGCACAGATTGATGCTGTGATGGCGCTGAGTGATGTTGTGGTGGCGCTGAGTGATGTTGTGGTGGCGCTGAGTGATGTTGTGGTGGCGCTGAGTGATGCAGGGGTGGCGCTGAGTGATGCAGGGGTGGCGCTGAGTGATGCAGGGGTGGCGCTGAGTGATGCTGGGGTGGCGCTGAGTGATGCTGGGGTGGCGCTGAGTGATGCTGGGGTGGCGCTGAGTGATGCTGTGGTGACGCTGAGTGATGCTGTGGTGGCGCTGAGTGATGCTGTGGTGGCGCTGAGTGATGCTATCCTGTGGTGGCGCTGAGTGATGTGATCCTGTGGTGGTGCTGAGTGATGTGATGCTGTGGTGGCGCTGAGTGATGCTGTGGTGGCGCTGAGTGATGCTGTGGTGGCGCTGAGTGATGCTGTGGTGGCGCTGAGTGATGCTGTGGTGGCGCTGAGTGATGCTGGGGTTGCGCTGAGTGATGCTGGGGTTGCGCTGAGTGATGCTGGGGTTGCGCTGAGTGATGCTGGGGTTGCGCTGAGTGATGCTGGGGTTGCGCTGAGTGATGCTGGGGTTGCACTGAGTGGTGCTGTGGTGGTGCTGACTGGTGCTGTGGAGGTGCTGAGTGGTGGTGTGGAGGTGCTGAGTGGTGGTGTGGAGGTGCTGAATGGTGGTGTGGTGGTGCTGAATGATGCTGTGGTGGTGCTGAGTGGTGCTGTGGTGGTGCTGAGTGGTGCTGTGGTGGTGCTGAGTGGTGCTGTGGTGGTGCTGAGTGGTGCTGAGTGGTGCTGTGGCGGTGCTGAGTGGTGGTGCTGAGTCGTGGTGCTGAGTGATGCTGTGGTGGTGCCGAGTGATGCTGTGGTGGTGCAGAGTGGTGCTGTGGTGGTGCAGAGTGGTGCTGTGGTGGAGCTGAGTGATGCTGTGGTGGCGCTCAGTGATGCTGTGGTGGCGCTGAGTGATGCTGTGGTGGCGCTGAGTGATGCTGGGGTTGCACTGAGTGATGCTGGGGTTGCGCTGAGTGATGCTGGGGTTGCGCTGAGTGGTGCTGTGGCGGTGCTGAGTGGTGCTGTGGAGGTGCTGACTGGTGCTGACTGGTGCTGTGGAGGTGCTGAGTGGTGCTGTGGAGGTGCTGAGTGGTGCTGAGTGGTGGTGTGGTGGTGCTGAGTGGTGCTGTGGTGGTGCTGAGTGGTGCTGTGGTGGTGCTGAGTGGTGCTGCGGTGGTGCTGAGTGGTGCTGTGGTGGTGCTGAGTGGTGCTGTGGCGGTGCTGAGTGGTGGTGCTGAGTGGTGGTGCTGAGTGATGCTGTGGTGGTGCAGAGTGGTGCTGCTGAGTGGTGTTGTGGTGGTGCTGAGTGATGCTGTGGTGGCGATGAGTGATGCTGTGGTGGCGCTGAGTGATGCTGTGGTGGCGCTGAGTGATGCTGTGGTGGCGCTGAGTGATGCTGTGGTGGCGCTGAGTGATGCTGTGGTGGCGCTGAGTGATGCTGGGGTTGCGCTGAGTGATGCTGGGGTTGCGCTGAGTGATGCTGGGGTTGCGCTGAGTGATGCTGGGGTTGCGCTGAGTGGTGCTGGGGTTGCGCTGAGTGGTGCTGTGGTGGTGCTGAGTGGTGCTGTGGAGGTGCTGACTGGTGCTGTGGAGGTGCTGAGTGGTGCTGTGGAGGTGCTGAGTGGTGCTGAGTGGTGGTGCTGAATTATGCTGTGGTGGTGCTGAGTGGTGCTGTGGTGGTGCTGAGTGGTGCTGTGGCGGTGCTGAGTGATGCTGTGGTGGTGCCGAGTGGTGGTGCTGAGTGATGCTGTGGTGGTGCCGAGTGATGCTGTGGTGGTGCTGTGGTGGTGCTCCGTGATGTTGTGGTGGCGCTGAGTGATGCTGTGGTGGCGCTGAGTGATGCTGTGGTGGCGCTGAGTGATGCTGTGGTGGCGCTGAGTGATGCTGTGGTGGCGCTGAGTGATGCTGTGGTGGCGCTGAGTGATGCTGTGGTGGCGCTGAGTGATGCTGTGGTGGCGCTGAGTGATGCTGTGGTGGCGCTGAGTGATGCTGGGGTTGCGCTGAGTGATGCTGGGGTTGCGCTGAGTGATGCTGGGGTTGCGCTGAGTGATGCTGGGGTTGCGCTGAGTGATGCTGGGGTTGCGCTGAGTGATGCTGTGGTGGTGCTGAGTGATGCTGTGGTGGTGCTGAGTGGTGGTGTGGTGGTGCCGAGTGGTGCTGAGTGGTGCTGAGTGGTGCTGTTGTGGTGCTGAGTGGTGCTGTGGTGGTGCTGTGGTGGTGCTGAGTGGTGCTGAGTGGTGTTGTGGTGGTGCTGAGTGGTGCTGTGGTGGTGCTGAGTGATGCTGTGGTGGTGCTGAGTGGGGCTGTGGTGGTGCGGAGTGGTGCTGTGGTGGTGCTGAGTGGTGCTGAGTGGTGTTGTGGTGGTACTGAGTGGTGGTGTGGTGGTGCTGGGGTGGTGCTGAGTGGTGCTGTGGTGGTGCTGAGTGGTGCTGAGTGGTGCTGTGGTGGTGCTGAGTGATGCTGTGGTGGTGCGGAGTGGTGCTGCGGAGTGGTGCTGTGGTGGTGCGGAGTGGTGCTACTGAGTGATGCTGGGGTGGTGCTGAGTGTTGCTGTGGTGGTGCTGAGTGTTGCTGTGGTGGTGCTGAGTGGTGCTGTGGTCGTGCTGAGTGATGCTGTGGTAGTGCTGAGTGGTGCTGTGGTGGTGCTGAGTGATGCTGTGGTAGTGCTGAGTGGTAATGTGGTGGTGCTGAGTGGTGCTGTGGTGGTGCTGTGGTGGTGCTGTGGTGGTGCTGAGTGGTGCTGTGGTGGTGCTGAGTGGTGCTGTGGTGGCGCTCAGTGGTGCTGAGTGATGCTGTGGTGGTGCTGAGTGATGCTGTGGTGATGCTGAGTGGTGCTGTGGTGGTGCTGAGGGATGCTGTGGTGGTGCTGAGGTGGTGCTGAGTGATGCTGTGGTGGTGCTGAGGGATAATGTGGTGGTGCTGAGTGGTGCTGTGGTGGTGCTGAGTGGTGCTGTGGTGGTGCTCAGTGGTGCTCAGTGGTGCTGTGGTGGTGCTGTGGTGGCGCTGAGTGGTGCTGTGGTGGTGCTGAGTGGTGCTGTGGTGGTGCTGAGTGGTGCTGTGGTGGTGCTGAGTGGTGCGGTGTTGGCGCTGAGTGGTGCTGAGGGATGCTGTGGTGGTGCTGAGTGATGCTGTGCTGACTGGTGCTGTGGTGGTGCTGAGGGATGCTGTGGTGGTACTGAGTGGTGCTGTGATGGTACTGAGTGGTGCTGTGGTGGTGAGTGATGCTGTGGTGCTGCTGAGTGGTGCTGAGGTGGTGCTGAGTGGTGTTGTGGTGGTGCTGAGTGGTGCTGTTGTGGTGCTGAGTGATGCTGTGGTGGTGCTGAGGTGGTGCTGTGGTGGTGCTGAGTGGTGCTGTGGTGGTGCTGAGTGATGCTGTGGTGGTGCTGAGTGATGCTGTGGTGGTGCTGAGTGGTGCTGTGGGGGTGCTGAGTGGTGCTGAGTGGTGCTGTGGTGGTGCTGAGTGATGCGGTGTTGGCGCTGAGTGGTGCTGAGGGATGCTGTGGTGGTGCTGAGTGATGCTGTGCTGACTGGTGCTGTGGTGGCGCTGAGGGTTGCTGTGGTGGTGCTGAGTGATGCTGTGGTGGTGCTGAGTGGTGCTGTGGTGGTGCTGAGTGATGCTGTGGTGGTGCTGAGTGGTGTTGTGGTGGTGCTGAGTGATGCTGTGGTGGTGCTGAGTGGTGCTGTGGTGGTGCTGAGTGGTGCTGTGGTGGTGCTGAGTGGTGCAGAGTGATGCTGTGGTGGTGCTGAGTGGTGCTGTGGTGGTGCTGAGTGATGCTGTGGTGGTGCTGAGTGATGCTGTGGTGGTGCTGAGTGATGCTGTGCTGACTGGTGCTGTGGTGGTGCTGAGGGATGCTGTGGTGGTGCTGAGTGATGCTGTGGTGCTGTGGTGGTGCTGAGGTGGTGCTGAGTGGTGTTGTGGTGGTGCTGAGTGATGCTGTGGCTTGTGCTGAGTGGTGCTGAGTGATGCTGTGGTGGTGCTGAGTGGTGCAGAGTGGTGCAGAGTGATGCTGTGGTGGTGCAGAGTGATGCAGAGTGATGCTGTGGTGGTGCTGAGTGGTGCTGTGGTGGTGCTGAGTGGTGCTGTGGTGGTGCTGAGTGGTGCTGTGGTGGTGCTGAGTGATGCTGTGGTGGTGCTGAGTGGTGCTGAGTGGTGCTGTGGTGGTGCTGAGTGGTGCTGTGGTGGTGGTGAGTGGTGCTGTGGTGGTGGTGAGTGGTGCTGTGGTGGTGCTGAGTGATGCGGTGTTAGCTCTGAGTGGTGCTGAGGGATGCTGTGGTGGTGCTGAGTGATGCTGTGCTGACTGGTGCTGTGGTGGTGCTGAGGGATGCTGTGGTGGTGCTGAGTGATGCTGTGGTGGTGCTGAGTGGTGTTGTGGTGGTGCTGAGTGATGCTGTGTGGTGCTGTGGTGGTGCTGAGTGATGCTGTGGTGGTGCTGAGTGGTGCAGAGTGATGCTGTGGTGGTGCTGAGTGGTGCTGTGGTCGTGCTGAGTGATGCTGTGGTGGTGCTGAGTGATGCTGTTGTGGTGCTGAGTGATGCTGTTGTGGTGCTGAGTTGTGCTGTGGTGGTGCTGTGTGGTGCTGTGGTGGTGCTGTGTGGTGCTGTGGTGGTGCTGAGTGGTGCTGTGGTGGTGCTGAGTGGTGCTGTGGTGGTGCTGGGTGATGCTGTGTTGGTGCTGAGTGGTGCTGTGGTGGTGCTGAGGGATGCTGTGGTGGTGCTGAGTGATGCTGTGTTGGTGCTGAGTGGTGCTGAGTGATGCTGTGGTGGTGCTGAGTAGTGCTGTGGTGCTGCTGAGTGATGCTGTGGTGGTGCTGAGTGGTGCTGTGGTGGTGCTGAAGATGCTGTGGTGGTGCTGAGTGGTGCTGTGGTGGTGCTGAGTGATAATGTGGTGGTGCTGCTGAGTGATGCTGTGGTGGTGCTGAGTGACGCTGTGGTGGTGTCGAGTGGTGCCGAGTGGTGCTGTGGTGGTGCTGAGTAGTGCTGTGGTGGTGCTGAGTGATGCTGTGGTGGTGCTGAGTGATGCTGTGGTGGTGCTGAATGGTGCTGTGGTGGTGCTGAGTGGTGCTGTGGTGGTGCTGAGTGATAAAAGGTTATTATTAGGGGTGGAAGAACAATCACTTAGCTCTTCGATAGAGCTCATGGGGACTTTGTTCAATATACAGATCCTACAGAAAGCTAGGAGAAAAATGTCCACTTAAAAAGTGTAGCAAGCGTGTGGTGCATAAAGCAAGATCCTGGCAAAGACTGCCTCAGCATCCGGGATAGCAAGCTGACTCACTGAGTTAATTTCACCTGACATTTGCAAATATCCGCACGGCCCGAGCTTTTAGCAAGGCCAGCTCCGCCTTCCTCCCTTTTGTAGTCAATAAATGGAATTCTATTAAACAGGCTGATTGAAATTGCTTTTATTAACAACACTTGTTAATGACAGCAGTGTGGTATAAATTACTATACAGAAAGCAAGTTAATATCATCATAAGGGGTTAAATCCTTTTGCAGAATTTTTTCGATTCTGCAGTCTCATAATAAAGTTTATGCCCTACAACGCAGATCATTTTGTGGGATATGAGCTTTTGAACTAGTCTGGAAACTTCCCTTTGAAAACTGCACTTAAGGTAGGCATGCGAAGGTGGTATTAAAGCATGTTTTCCAGAATCAAACTAACTACATGGCAACCACTTAGATCTCTACAGTGCTCGACTTGTGATGTTTCAAGCAAAAAAAGTCTATAGTTCCCAATAACAGAACTGCTGGTAGTTAGCACTGCATAAGAGGATATAAGTGTGCACCCAAACAGTAATGACACATGCAGTTGAAAACCTCCAGAGTCACGTGCTAGGCGCTTTAATAACTTAATGGCCATTTACAGTGCTTTAGTTACAACGTTAATCACTTAGATACATGAATTTGGAACTGCTTGAAATTAAATGCGGCCGGGAAATGCTCTCGGCATTGCGGGGGCGGGGTGGCAATTCCTTTGAAGTGTGAAGCAGGGGGGAGCGGATCCCTTTGAAGTGTAGCTCTCGGCATTGCTGTGGCGGGTCTGATGCAATGATGCGAGGCAGGCGGCTCGGAGAGCAAATGGAAAGCGCGTGCACGGGCACATGCCCTCGGCGCAATCCACCTGGTTTAGCTTTCCTGGTTTCAACTCTATACTCTCGACATCTGCAATGCCAGAGGCATTGGCAGAGGTCGAGACCTAAAAATGGGCATAGGCCAGAGGGGTGATAAATGGGGCCACCCACAAAAGACGTAGAGGGACTAATCTTGAGACAAAAGCCATGGCTTTCTGCTCCTTTGAGAGGCCTAAATCAAACGTTTGGCAATGAAAAGCATCTCGGAAGATCATAGCAAGGCCACCCCCCAACATCCTGTCTAAGGATAGTGTAACCCAGTGGTAGAACAGGCGCAATGTCAGGGTTAGACCAATCTTTAAGCCATGATTCTGTGATAAACAAAAAGTGCAACTGAGAATCAGTGAGCAGATTGAAGGTTTCTTGAGCATGTTTACCCAGAGACCATGCGTTAATACGGCCTCCCAGTTGTTGTCTGGGGAATACCAGTGGGACTCTAAACACAGCTGTGCATTTAAGGCAAGACAGCGTGTTGGTATGGGCGAAGAAGAAATAACAGTGCATAAAAGAAACATGCATAGTTTTTAGGGCATCCGCTGACATAGGCATGCCGGGTGCTAAACGGGCAGGATGGCTGGCACTGGCCGCTTTCCTGATGCGGACAGGTGCAGACAGGTTTTCCTTTGGCGTGCCGGAGGTACACCCGCTGGGGCCATCCGTGGCATTCACCCACTTAATTAGCAAGTCAGCAAAAAAGAACTAGAGCACCACAAACCAAAAGATGCCCGCTTTTAGAGGAACTCCAAAAAACTAGGAAGTGGAGTTCAACTAAAGAGCAATGTTTTGACAAAAAAAGTAACACCATATATTTTTTTAAAGATTTAAAAGCTCCCACTTTCTGAAAATTCTAGCTTTTCATGGCCACAATCAAGAAATTCCCCCAAATATTAAAATGAGCACAGAAAAGGTCACGAGTTTGAGGTAACTGGTTTTTTGCCCCAGACTAACCGCTGTGCATCCGTGGTATCCACCCACTTAAATAGCAAGTCCTGTAGAAACTAAATGGGGGGCACTACCAACCAGAATATAAGATCCTTAAGTATTTCCCGGCGGTGTCGCCTCTCGAACCCACAAAGAAGTTAAACTATTGAAGAGGCAGGCGCTGGAGACTGGAAGGCAGGAAACAAGGATTTTATTCTCTCCGGAGGAGAACACAACGAAACGGACAGAAGGTATCGTTCTGAGGTGCTCTAACTGCATCCCTGAGGCCTGGCCTCTTATACACACGTTTATCTGTTTATTGCATGTAACACATTTTCGTCGATACTTTGATGTACGGAAAGACATCCTTAGAATCCCCCCCTTCCCAGCCCGTTCCCACGCAAGATTACAGTGGAAGTCCCCGCCCCGTTCACAACAGGTGATGATCATCGCGCAGCTGGATATTCCGCCGATCCACGGAGTGTGTGGGTTTCGATCGGATCTCGTGGGATGGGGGGGGGCTTTGATCATCTCGGGGGTCCTTTGAGGAGGGAAGCTTTCTATTGTACGGGGAGGGGCAAGGGATTGGTATCGGCAGAGCTGGGTGTCGGCCTGGGAACGGGGAAGACAAACGGGCACACGGGGAAATGGGGTTTGCATCAAAGGGCCGGGGATCATAAATGGGAAGAGGGGAGGTGTCGCGCTGGGAACAGGACGAGGGTGCTGGGAACAGGACGAGGGTCTGGGGCAGAGCAGCGCTGAAGAGGGGTTTTATGATTCGCGGCAGGTGCAGGCAGGGGGGTTGTCAGTATGCGGGGGATGCCGGCGAAGTTAGGAGTGGGAGAGAGGCGCGCTGGCTCTCGGCGGGAGCAGGGAAGCCATGGTGTTCAAAATGGCGGCTGTTTTACGCGCACAAAAAGGTTAAGGAGAGCAAGAGGGCGCCGATAATGTTGACGGTTTCAGCCTACTTTCAACAGTCCTCCCTTTTCAACATATCTAGCCAACTTGCTTACTCAATGTCAATTTTCATCAAATTCCTAACTTCGGTATCATACAATGCTCTCATATGTTCGCTTCCAATGTCCACAGTTTTGGGAAAAATACAACTCGCACATAAAGAACACATAGGTGGCAAACATTGAATTCCTAAGCATAGGCCACATATTACAACTACGGGAATCAGGATAATGGTGAGCAGTCTCCAGCCCCAGCTTTTGACGGTGTCCCAGAACCAACCACCAAGCGACCATTCTTCTTGCTCTTGGTGAACTTCCGAAGAGAGTCTGTGAAGATGTTCGATGGCTTTGTACACTGAGGGTGAGTTGTCCGGTATGTATGTACAACAGCTGGACCCAATAATGCGGCATGCTCCTCCACGGTCCGCCAGAACCACATCTAGAACGAGGCGGTTCTGCAGAGCCACCAAACGGACCGCTTGGAGCTCGGCAGTGTTGTTGGCAAAGATGCCCGCTGTGATGTTCATGGTTGTCTCGACTGCCTGAGTCAAATGTCGGATGGCACGGCTGTTTGCCATCGGGCCCCAGAGGGGGACGAGTCCTTTCATAGCATCGAGGAACTGCGCCCCTGTTGAGTCGGCTTGTTCAATGTCTTTGGCTCGTTTTTGCCGGTGGTGATTCGCTGGGGCTACATAAGTCGGAGGAAGGACGAAGGAGATGTAGCAAGTGCCCCCCCAGCCTTTGGGGAGCCAGGTGTAGGCCTTTGTGCCGCAGATGAAGTACATGTTTGGGGATGACACAAAGGAAGGTGGATCCGTGGAATCCAGAGTGCTGGTAAAGCGGCAAGCGCTGCGACCCACCAGCTGTGTCCCAAGTCCTTCTACACACATGTGGC
The DNA here is from genome assembly GCF_964261635.1 of Lissotriton helveticus. Classification (NCBI taxonomy): domain Eukaryota; kingdom Metazoa; phylum Chordata; class Amphibia; order Caudata; family Salamandridae; genus Lissotriton; species Lissotriton helveticus. Next base: position 227,387,873 of record NC_136065.1, read on the forward strand.
CTGTGACGTTGATGACCGTCAGGGCCACAGTCAGAGTGGCAGCCGTTCGTTTCCGCAGATAGGAGAAGGTGGGTCTGGTTGGATTGTTGAACACCTGCATTTCGATTCGCTCTTTGGCCGGGATGTCCATTTGGATCGAGTCGCTGGGAGTCAGCGGGCAGAAGTGTGTCTTTGTCTTGTTTCGCCCGGCCCCATGAGAAGAATGTGCTGCAGTTCTGCTGGAGGTGGCATTGCCCGTATAGCTCTCTTGCAGGAGGATCAGCCAGGCAAGGCAGGAGCCGTGGACAGAGAAGGGTGAAGGGATGAATGGTATTGAATGTCCAGTGGCATGGGGTAGCAACCCACAGATCCAGCAGTTGGTGGTATTGGTGGCAAGATTGTGCTGGTGAAGTAGCTGCACGAAAGAGTTGTTCCAAAACTCCTTTCGCCTCTCTCTTAGTTGAGGAGAGAGCGAAATTAGATAATGTTCCTTCATGGTGGTAGGCTGAGCAGTGGTTAGGAATGTTTCGTGAGCAGGTGCGTGTTCTTCCATAATCCAGAGCGTAGTCATGAGGAGAAAACAGAGGAGGATTACGATGAAGAGTGCAATTGTCTTTGAGCTATGGAGTCTGTCTATTCTCGGGTTTCTGTAGTGGGTATTTCCTGCTGTCTCCGTCGGCTTCTTATTTGGCGCTTCCATCATCTTCTTATCTGGCGCTTCCATCATCTTCGTCTTCAAGGTGCTCGGTAGTGGGCAGGACCACAGACTTAGTTTTAGCTTCTCTCCAGGTAACCCTTGGTAGTTTGGGTCACCGTTCTGAGATCCTTTAACCTAGTCCGTGGCCTACTTAGCCGAAGCTCCCTCCTTTCGACGCAGGAAATACCCTTCTCGAGACGGCACAGTGGGGTCAGGATGTTTTGAAAGTTCAAGTGTCTCAGTATCAGGGTAGCAGTTCAACGATGGTCGGTCCTGGTTCAGGAGCTCTTCTTGGGTGTTGACGGTGTCTGTCGTGGCCAGGGCTGGAGAGACCTTTTTGCAGTGATGAGCGTGCAGCCAGTGTTTCTTCCCCTCCACTCGAAGTGCGGTCCGAGTGGTGATCAGCACTTGCCAGGGGCCCGTCCACCGGGGTTCCAAACTCTTTGATCGCTGAAAATTTCGAATCAGCACGAAGTCCCCCGGCTGGATGGCGTGACCCGGACCCCTGGAAGCATCGGGGATGGCCTGCTGCACCTGCTGATGAAGGACAGACAAAGTTTCAGTCAATTTGTACAGATAATCAGACATCAGGACATCCGGAACGTCATGAATGGAAGTTGGTTTCGGGGCAGACCAGACGCTCATGGGTCGACCGAAAACAACTTCATAAGGGGTTAAGTGATGTCGGGTGGGGGTAGAGCGCATTGATAGCAATGCCAATGGGAGGGCGTCTGGCCATTTCAGGCCCGTCGTAGCCACTATTTTGGCCAGTTTAAGCTTTAGTGTGGCATTGTGTCGTTCGACAAGCCCAGCAGATTGAGGGTGGAAGACTGCGTGGAATTTCTGTTTGATACCCAGCCCATTTAAGATGAGCTGGATAACTTGGGCTACAAAGTGGGGGCCATTATCACTCCATAAAACACGACAGAGGCCATAACGGGGGAAAAACTCCTTTAACAGAACCTTTGCAGTGGCCATAGCGGTGTTGTCACGGGTTGGATATGCTTCCACCCATTTGCTAAATGCGCACACCACGACGAGTACATATTTCAGGCCTTGGCATCTGTCTAGCTGGATGTAGTCCATCTGCAGGACTTCAAATGGGTGGTTTGGGACCCCAAATCCCCCCCGGGGTACTACAGTTCCTTTCCCGGGGTTGTGTTGCAGGCATATTAAGCATTGTTGGACCAGGCGTTTGGCGGAATCTGGGATCTTGTCATTGTGCCAAACCCTGGAGACAAGTTCGATCATGGGGGCTGATCCTATGTGGGCAGGGGAGTGTGCCATGGTTAATATGGGAATCAAGTACGAATCAGGTAGCAACCATCTGTTCGTGTCTTTTGTCCGCCAGCAGCCTTCATCGTCTTTCAATCCCACCCGTGTCCATTCAGTCAATTCGTGTTGTGTGCTAGTCGTTTGTATGTCTCTAATTGTGTCCTTGGCGTCAGTCCAGTTTTCTGCTTGTGACCTGGTCACGTACATATGTGTTGTCGTTCTATTTTCAGCTGTCGTTCGGGCGGTGATGTCGGCTAGTGCATTTCCCTGTCCAATAATGTCTGTTACTTTCTTGTGTGCCTGGCATTTGATAACGGCAAGTTTGTTGGGGAGGAGGACAGCTTCGATTAAGGCGGAGACTAAATCCCCGTGCAAAATGGGTGTGCCGTGTGAGGTCAAGTATCCTCTCTCCCTCCAGAGGAGCCCAAAATGGTGAACCACCCCGAAGGCATACTGGCTGTCAGTGTAAATGTTCGCTGTGGTTCCTGTTGCCAGGATGCAGGCTTGCGTCAAAGCAATCAGTTCCGCTGCCTGGGCAGATCGCTGGGTGATGCGGGCTGTTTCTACTACAGTTCGAGCCGTGGTGACTGCATAGGCAGCGGAAGTGGTACCGTCGGAGAGTTTGATGCAAGAACCGTCCACCCACAACTCCCCGTCGGGGTCAGGGAAAGCTGTGTCTCTGAGATCGACCCTACTCCTGGTCTGTTCGTCCGTAAGAGTCACGCAGTCATGTACGGGATGCACATTGGGATCGTTCTCTGGCAAGGGTAACAGAGTTGCTGGGTTCAGTGTGGTGCATCTTTTCAGGGTGATATGGGGGGCAAGCAAGGTCAGTTCGTATCCAGTCAGTCGTGCACTCGTCAGATGTTGTGTCTTGGTTTGGTTCAGGAGGGTGTCGACTGCATGGGGTACCAGTACCGTGAGGGAATTCGAGAGCACAATCCCCTCACTCTGTCGGATAGAGACTGCAGCAGCAGCTACAGCTCGAAGGCAGGCAGGCAAGGCTCTGGCGACAGGGTCAAGAGTGGCAGAGAAGTAAGCGCACGGTCGTTGCTTAGGGCCGATGGCCTGGGTCAGGACAGATAAAGCGCACCCCTCCCTTTCGTGAGTGTAAAGGGAGAAGGGCTTTTTGTAATCAGGGGTACCCAGGACAGGGGCTGAGCAAAGGGCATCTCGCAGTTCTGTGAAGGAAGTTTGACACTCAGGGGTCCAAGGGAGTGGGGAAGGGACGTCTTTGTTTAGCAGAGAAAGCAGTGGTTTTACAACGAGGCTGAAGTTTGGTAACCATTGTCGGCAGAAGGAGGTGAGGCCTAATAGGGAGCGAACCTGCTTCTGGGTTTTAGGGACAGGGGTATCTAGAACGGTTTGGATTCGATCAGGGGTGAGTTTTCTTCCATCTTTGGACAAAAGGTGGCCTAGGTAAGTGACCTGGGGTAGGCAGAATTGCAACTTCTTCTTGGAGACCTTGTGGCCATTTCCCGCAAGGAAGTGCAAGAGTTGAATGGTGGCGGTGACCGCTAGAGGGGTGGTGTCGGCTGCCAAAAGGATGTCATCGACATATTGTACCAGCACCACCCCGTCGGGTAACTGGACTTGGTCTAGTTGTCTTTTGAGGGCCTGGCTGTAGATGCTAGGGCTTTCCGTGTAGCCTTGAGGAGCTCGGCAAAACCTATATGAGCGGGCTTTTAGGGTAAAGCCGAAGAGATATCGGCTGTCCGGGTGGATGGGGATGGAGAAGAATGCGTTCTTGAGGTCGATGACGGAAAAGGTGGTGGCAGTGGATGGAATCAAGGTCAGGATGGTGGTGATGTCTGAGACCACAGGGTACTGGGGTACCACCACTTTGTTGATCTCTCGGAGGTCGATGATGAAACGGTATGCTTTCTCATCTCCCTCTCCCTGCTTCTTGATAATGGGCAAGATAGGGCTGTTGCAAACGTTGCTAACCACTTCCTCTACCACTCCTGCGTCTATCAGTGACTGGATAATCATTACCAATGCCTTCTCGCCCTCTGGCGATATCCGATATTGTGGGAGTTTTGGGAGTGTTGCGTCTGGTCGGACAGTAATGTGCACTGGGTCAATTAACATACGCCCTACGTCCGAATCCGCTTTGGCCCACAGATACGGAGGTAGAGTGTCAAGCAGGGACGCGTCAACGTCGGTGATGGAAAACATGTGTCGGGGGGAACAATGTCTAAGCAGAACGGGGTTGTCGTAAAGAAACACTCGAACTCCATCTTGAGAACACCTAATCGTCGCTCGGAAGTGTTTCAGTAAGTCAAGTCCCATAATGGCGTCAGGGCTATTGGAGGAAAGCAAGAACGTGGTGTCGGTGGTGTTGTTTTCTACGTCAAAGAGAATCGGGGCAGACAAAGGGTTGGTGGAGGGCGTTCCATCGAAACCTGTCGATGTTATGAGTGAGCCAGACAAGGGTGCCCTTGGAATCAGTCGTTTAGATAACGCACTACGTGTTGCGCCAGTGTCTACCAGAAATGGAGACTTGGTACCCAGGACCTTAGCAGTGACGTAAGGGCCCTGCTGGTCAACATAGAGCTCGACTGGATCCCTCCCTCGCCCTTGGCTGTCCTATGCGAAGGTGTGAGCGTCGTCATAGTCAGATTGTTGATATTGGTTCTGTCGGGGTCGATCGAACGTATTTGGTCTGCTTGATCTGTCATTAGTCGCGTCATTTGGGGGCCCTCGTTGTTGTCCCTTAGGTCTCGGTCCGTTTGTTACATCCCTGGGGTCTTTGCTTCTGATCATTTCCAGAAGAACTGGGCACTGGGATTTCCAATGGCCAGTCCCTTTGCAGAAAGCGCACTGGTCTTCTCTAAGGTCTGTGCGTCCACTGTAGGAAGTCAGAGTGCGGTCCTGGGGAAATGTAGTCTTAGGGACGTTTGTCTGGTAGTTTCCTCGGTATTGGTCTCGTCCTATAGTCACCCCCTGCAGTTTGGCAATCATCACCCTCTCTTTTAAGTCTTTCTTCTTTTTCTCTGTCGCCCTATCGTTTTCATTTTTCTGATGCTCATAATATTGGGCCATTTGGAGAATCGCGGTAGGTTTGGAGGCTGCCCAACTACTCTCGCTGGCCTGTAGTTTCTGGGAGATTTCCGATGATAGGCCCTTAACATAATTCTGGACAAACAGATGGTGTCCGGTTGCAGTGGTCATGTCCTGGCCGCTGTAATCGGAGAACACCGTTTCAAACCGGGAGAAGTATTCCGATACATCCTCCTGGGGTTTTTGGCGACAGGCTGTTACTATCGACCAGTCCACTTTCTTTTCTGGGATTAGGGTTTTTAATTTCTCTACGATTTTATCTGGGAGGTCTAGAATGGATTTCAACGGCTTTTGTCCTGGTCCCCGTTGTTTGTCCAGGTCATCGAGTTGTGACCAGGTATGTCCAAACAGCTCAAGGTGGTCGACTTTCCGGATTTGCTTCCACACATCAGCTGGTAGACATAACCCGAAGAACAAGTCGATGTCAGCCAGGGTCATGATCGTTGAACCCAGGGCTGTACCCAATTCAGTATAGAAGGCAGTGGGGTTTTTACGTAGGTCGGGTAGAGATTTCCGGAATGTCAGTATCTCTTGCCGGTCCCACGGCTGGTAGACCCAGTTGTACACTACCCTTCCCTTCGCATCTTGGTTGTTTGCATCATCGTGAGTCCCTGTACCCCTAGGAGGAACCCAGTAAGGGGCAGCCTCACGTATTGGCATCATGGTGTTAGATTGCTCGGTTGGTGGTTCGGTCACTACAGAGGCTGCGGATTTTGCTCCCGGCTTTCGTTCAGTGAGGTGGCGGAAAACCTCAAGCGTACGCGTAAGGAGGTCCGACACATCACACTCGCCCTCATCCCCGATATCGACCTTCCGGTACAGAGTCCTTAGGCTCTCGGGACCTTTGTCTCGATATCGGTCTTCGTATGCATTCAAGACATGATAACACAGTCGTACGGTAAAATGTCGTCTGTGACTCCCTGTATACGAGCTGAACATATCTGTGATGTACTCTTCATCATCCTTCCTTTCTACCAGTGTCCTTGCTATTTTGTCGATCCCCGCTCGCTCATCTTTGTCTAGTCTGTTTGTTCTTGCAGGGCCAGCCCCTCGAGTCTCATGGTCGTCTAACGTTGTTGTTGATGCGGGTTTTAATACAAGGGGTTCGGCTGGCACAGAGGCCATTGGGGCCGATGCTGTGGCGGTACCTTCGTTTGTACCTGGGGGTGGCGCGTGCTGCGCCAAGGGTTGAGAAGGGGCATATGGAGGGGGCATGTAGATGATAGGAGGACCTAACAGCAAGTCCTCGTTGGCTTGTCGTTTCGAGGGTAAATCAGGGTAGAGCATGGAGGGGGTTCTAACCGGACACTGGCTTGGTGTTTCCATTTCTAGTTTCTGTTTAGCTTTCTCTCTTTCCTTTATCTCTTTTTCTAGTTTCTGAGCAGCTAGGTGGGCTGCTTTTCGCAGCTCTTTTTCCAACCTACTCTCAGTTTTCTTTTTACGTTGTTCAGTTTCTTTTCGCCACATGCCGAAGCTGTCAAGCATAGTAGGTGTTGTCTTGTTTTTACCCAGGGCAGTTTCTAGCGTTTTTATTTTATCATCATCGAAGGATCCTATCAGGGGCCATTGACTTTCTTGACCCTTTTTTGTATATTTATGCCATAGTCTACTATAGGCTATAGCGGTCAATCCATGCTTCATGAACATGTCCTTATTAGGGGTGCCTTCCAGCGGGGCTGGATGGTCCATCTCTAATAAGCGGTCCGGGCTAAACAGGCTACCAATCAGTGGGGAGAAGACAGACATGACGGCTCGTAACGAGGGACTAAAAAGTCAGCACTGCCTATCTTATCACTAGGTGCAAAGACGGGACAGAATATTTCTATTCTACGTTGTTTGCAGGCAGTGAATACCTCATGGATCAAAATAACAAAAGACCAATAAATAACAATGGGGAGAATGAGTAGGTCCGCAAAAATTTGCGTTACCTACCCTTTTCACTATCTGCAAAAAGGGTGGTCTCTTCCCTGTTTGCAGACAGGGAATCTCCAGGAAACAATAGTTTTGCGAACAACAGTTCAGTTTCAAGTGATTATTGAGTGGGGGAGAAAAAATAAGCACGGCTGCTGCCCTACCTATCCTCCACTGTTTGCAAAGAGAGAGCCCGTTGTTTCTCCGTTTGCAGACAGTGAATCTCCAAATAAATAAAAAGAGCAATACTAGTATTTTTAAACAAACAAGCAATCAAGCAAATATTTCGCGACTTGTCGTGGTTACACAACCTTACCCGGACCGCATGGACAGTTTCCTGTCTTCCGAATCCAGCGCCCGATCGTCCTCTCTTCTTCGTTATCCTCGCGGCACTCCTGATGGTTCCCAGTCAGGACCGTAGATCGCTCGAGAGAGGTCTGTTCGGAACCAGTGAAGTTCGGATGATCGGCTGTCAGACGAGGGTCTATCGGACAGACGCGTTCCCGATCGTTGCAGTCGTTCACTTTGTCGTCAGGACCTCTCCCACTGGATCCATGGGTCGCTGATGGGCCCCACGCTTGGGACGCCAATTGTAGAAACTAAATGGGGGGCACTACCAACCAGAATATAAGATCCTTAAGTATTGCCCGGCGGTGTCGCCTCTCGAACCCACAAAGAAGTTAAACTATTGAAGAGGCAGGCGCTGGAGACTGGAAGGCAGGAAACAAGGATTTTATTCTCTCCGGAGGAGAACACAACGAAACGGACAGAAGGTATCGTTCTGAGGTGCTCTAACTGCATCCCTGAGGCCTGGCCTCTTATACACACGTTTATCTGTTTATTGCATGTAACACATTTTCGTCGATACTTTGATGTACGGAAAGACATCCTTAGAATCCCCCCCTTCCCAGCCCGTTCCCACGCAAGATTACAGTGGAAGTCCCCGCCCCGTTCACAACAGGTGATGATCATCGCGCAGCTGGATATTCCGCCGATCCACGGAGTGTGTGGGTTTCGATCGGATCTCGTGGGATGGGGGGGGGGCTTTGATCATCTCGGGGGTCCTTTGAGGAGGGAAGCTTTCTATTGTACGGGGAGGGGCAAGGGATTGGTATCGGCAGAGCTGGGTGTCGGCCTGGGAACGGGGAAGACAAACGGGCACACGGGGAAATGGGGTTTGCATCAAAGGGCCGGGGATCATAAATGGGAAGAGGGGAGGTGTCGCGCTGGGAACAGGACGAGGGTGCTGGGAACAGGACGAGGGTCTGGGGCAGAGCAGCGCTGAAGAGGGGTTTTATGATTCGCGGCAGGTGCAGGCAGGGGGGTTGTCAGTATGCGGGGGATGCCGGCGAAGTTAGGAGTGGGAGAGAGGCGCGCTGGCTCTCGGCGGGAGCAGGGAAGCCATGGTGTTCAAAATGGCGGCTGTTTTACGCGCACAAAAAGGTTAAGGAGAGCAAGAGGGCGCCGATAATGTTGACGGTTTCAGCCTACTTTCAACAGTCCGAAAAAAACAAACTCGAGTGCCAGAAACCAAAAGATGGCAGCTCATAGAGGAACTCCCAAAAACCAGGAAGTGGAGTTCAACTAAAGTGCAATGTGCAACGTGCAATGAGTTGATAAAACAGGTAACATCATAAATTTTTAAAAAGTTTTAAAAGCTCCCACTTTTAGAAATTTCTAGCGTTTCATGTCCACAATCAAGAAATTCCCGCAAATATTAAAATGAACACTAAAAGGTCTCAAGTGTCTTTTTGCCCTAGACTAACCGCCAGACAGAACTGCTGGAGACCAGAATAGAGGGGCCTGTGAGCAACCCCACGGCGCACCTACAGTATACCTCATATGTCAGAGCAATCCCCCCCCTTCAGAGAAGTTTGAGACCCAACCTTGGCACCAGGCCTCAAACTTGACGACCAAGGACATCCCATCCAGGCTGCAAAATGGCGGCCCGCAGAACAAAGAAAGGCGCCGTCCAGAAGGACATGCTCACTAAAGTTGCATCCAAGAAACTGGACTCCACTAAAGAAGTGGCTGCCTTAGACTCTCTAGCTACAACGGGTACAACTCCTGATGTGGACGATGCCCTGGCCCCCGGTCACCCGTTCATTTATGGAGGCCCTCTTTGACAGACTCAGAGATGACATAGCAGCACTCCAAGAGAATGTCGCTACGAACCTGGATGAAGTCAGGATGTTGTGGAAATAGGTCATCAGGTGGCGGTCACGGAAAAAAAATCGAGACGCAAGTGAAAAAGAGCTGAGAGCCCACAGACATGAACTAATGGACCTGCAGGACAGGAATGAGGAGCTCCAGATCCACCTTAAAGATTTAGAAAACAGATCCCGCTGCTCAAATATAAGGATTAAGGGAGTCCCCCTCCTTGCAGACTCAGGACATCTGGAGAGCTATGTTTTTCTTCTCTTCCATCAGGTCCTTCCCGATCTGGCTAACAAAGAAATCATACTAGACCACACACATTGAGCAGGACGTCCATACACTGCTCTGGGCAAACCTCAAGATATCCACCCTCACATGCATTCATAAGCTAAAGCCTGAAAAAGGCTATCATGTGGGCAGTAAGAGACCAAAACCCAATCATCTTTGAAGGCACCAAAATTTGGCTCTACCAGGATCTGTCGTCTTCATTCTCAAAGAAGAGACTACCTTCCTACATGGCCAGGGGATCAAATACAAGGGAGACACCCCTTCCGCCTGATCTTTGTCTGAGACAGAGAAACGTGAGTCATATGCATGATGGAGGAGGAAACAGCCGTTTTGGGCCTATGTACCCACAAGTGGAACTCCGAACTGGTAAACTTCAACCAGTGCCTTTCACAACACAAGCTGCCCAGCAAGAGAAGCTGTGCCGTACAAGGAGGGGATCCTCACACCAACTGACATTCAATTGCAGCAACTGGTCCGCTCGGCGACTCATAGGGGAGGCCATGTTCTGGACCTGATTTTCGCTGACGCTCAATCAGTAGTGATCAACGATATCCTATGCCAATGCTGGACCGACCATGCGCTGGTGGCTTTTTCCCTCTGCTTAGGGGATTACTCCTCTGAAGGCGCCGGGGTAGGACTTTCGAAACTGGGTAGACCTTGGTCCCGACTACTCAGCTCATCTCCATTGCCCTCTCTAATACCTGACAACTTTCGCTTGAGTAATTCGGTGGAGGAAAGCTACTCTACTTTGTGCCGGTCCATTATCGACACGCTTGACAAGGTGGTGCCCCTCCGCAAATCCCGAGGGAGAGTGAACCGGGCTTTTCCCTGGTACACGGAAGAGCTACGACAGTTGAAGTTGAGCTGTAAACGTGCTGAGAGAGCTTGGAGGAAGCAGTACTCCGTATAAACAATGAGATTCTATCAATGTGTAGAGGTGCAAAATATTTTTAATGTGTTTTTTATTTATTTATTCTGGTGAAATGCTAGGCTCTCTCTTAGAGATGGAAAGACGAGAGCACAATGTGCTTGTTAAAATACCCCTCACACACTAAAAAAATCCTTTAGTGTCATGCTTCATCATAGGGGTCTTCCCGTCCCTATAACGGGGCGGGGCGTGCTACGACCAGACGAACTACGCGGGAGCACTATAAATGTGACAGGGCTATGTGTTGGTGTAAGGGTATCAGTGAAGTGTAGGGACCTAACTAGTGAAATGCAGAAAAATACAAAAATTAAAAATTCCCTGGCTTAGTAGAAAAAATAAATTTTATTAGCTTCTCTAGCTGGGAACATTAAGAAGGGGAATGTGAGGTAGAGCAATTGCTAACTACCTAGTCGACATGTTTCGTAGGCAGTCCCCAACTGCCTACTCATCAGGACCATATAGTGGACCCTACAGATAATCGCTCGGTTCTACAGTAATCAGCCTACTGTCCTACAAATATAACAGCAAAAATAAGCTGAATATTTGAGCTTCAGGGCATGAGCTGGCCCAGGTGAAGCATGGTACTAATAATACGTACCAAAAAGAATGACCAATGGTCTCTGTAAATAAAGAGGAGAAAAAAGAGGGAGAAAGCACAAACAAATTCATGTTTTCACTTAGATCAATATGTAACTGTGATTGATCTAATGTAGCATTGATCACATTGTAAATAAAGCGAATTGCCTTATTTAAAGCTATTATTTTTGCCTTGTATTGAGCAAAGTAGTCAATATACACCTCTCTTATCTGGTTACATACACCAGGCGTTTCAGCTGCAACCTTCCAAACTGAAATGGTTCGCAATTGTATCATCACCCATATCAATGTGACTCGACACACTCACACACCCGATCACACAGTTAGGAAAAACGAGACCCATGTTTTTCTTTCGTTGTAAAACGTGGTATTCTAGAGATGTCGGTAGGGGCCAACGTTATTGCATTATACATACTTTTTTGTTAATGTTCAGTGCCCCATGAGCTTGCAGGCGGAGGTTGTTTTGCTCGGTCGACTGAAAAAACAAATAAATAATGCCGTAACCTTTGTCAGATATAGCTAGTCACTGCCTTATTGACAAAATGCCCCAGTGACCCATTTATTAGAGACTCGAGGTCTGAGTCTATTACTTACATCACCGGCGTGAGAGTTTGCCTCTGTTCATACCTCCGTGCAGCTCCGAGGACTATCGGTCTCTCGTCTGCGGTGTGATTATAACTGATCATTCCTTCCGTGTTGTTTGCTGATTCAGGTCAACGCCCATAGTAAAGGCTAGAGCGCTGACAAAAATGGCCGCCGCTATTCGGCACGGGGTGAGGACCCGGAAGTCTTTTCACGCTTTCTCCTATTAATTAAAAAACGGAGCATACGTCTACGTACACAGAATTAGTTATAATATCATTTTTCAATTGATAGATAGTTAGTTGTGTTCATAGGACATTATGATATTTTTACTAATCGCCAGGCGTTGATCTATGATCGCAATTGGTGCATGGGTCCATCTGGTCTCTTAGTACAGCATATGATCAGCTTGTAATTTTCATAGGGGTCACGGTGGTTGAGATTATAGCTGTCCCCACTGTTCAGCACACGGTCAGGAGTACACCTAGAAAGTCTTTTCCACTTCCTACCATTTATTAGAAAGGGGGGCGGAAGGTATACACACAGAACTAATTGTGATATCTTATTGTATAAATGGTAAATTGTTAGGTTTTACCATACAGCCTTTTGGTGTCTTTGTATTTGCCAGGCATTATTCATAAGTCGCAATTTATGCATGGGGCCATGTGGTCTCTTTGTGCAGTGTACAATCAGCTTATGTTGTTCATAGGGTCCACTATATGGTCCTGATGAGTAGGCAGTTGGGGACTGCCTACGAAACATGTCGACTAGGTAGTTAGCAATTGCTCTACCTCACATTCCCCTTCTTAATGTTCCCAGCTAGAGAAGCTAATACAATTTATTTTTTCTACTAAGCCAGGGAATTTTTAATTTTTGTATTTTTCTGCATTTCACTAGTTAGGTCCCTACACTTCACTGATACCCTTACACCAACACATAGCCCTGTCACATTTATAGTGCTCCCGCGTAGTTCGTCTGGTCGTAGCACGCCCCGCCCCGTTATAGGGACGGGAAGACCCCTATGATGAAGCATGACACTAAAGGATTTTTTTAGTGTGTGAGGGGTATTTTAACAAGCACATTGTGCTCTCGTCTTTCCATCTCTAAGAGAGAGCCTAGCATTTCACCAGAATAAATAAATAAAAAACACATTAAAAATATTTTGCACCTCTACACATTGATAGAATCTCATTGTTTATACGTAACGTCTAGGAGGGTGATTCTATCTCAACCTCTATGCTTCCCCTTTTGGTTTTTTGGAAGCAGTACTCCACCTCGGCTAAAGCCTCATTCAGGCTCGCACTGCAGGGCTACAAGGCGCAGATTAAGCTGGCCAAGGCGGCCTTCCTGGAATCCTCCTTGAATCAGGCGCCTAATAAATCCCAAGCCCTGTTCAAAATTGTCAGGGACTTGTCCCACCCTGTTTGTGTGGCTAATACGGTCCGTGCGTTGCAGGCTTTGTGCGACTCGCTGGCGGATGCTTTCGAGGAGAAGACTGCTAAGATCTTAGAGGGCCTAACAAACCCCTTGCCTGTTGCTCTCGGCTTGGGAGCTCCGGTTGGCCCGCTCAGTCGACCCCAGCCAACTGCTTCTAGCCTTGGCTTGGGAGCTCCGACCGAGTCACCCAGTCGACCCCAGCCGACTGTCTCTGCTCTCATTTTGGGAGCTTCTGGTGCGGGAGCTCCGGTTGGCCTGCCCAGTCGACCCCAGACGGGTGCCTTTGGCCCTAGTCTTGGAGCTCCGGGCAGCTCACCCAGTCGACCCCAGCCGACTGACTCGGCTCTCATATTGGGAGCTTCTGGTGCGGGAGCTCCGGTTGGCCTGCCCAGTCGACCCCAGATGGGTGCCTTTGGCCCTAGTCTGGGAGCTCCGGGCAGCTCACCCAGTCGACCCCAGTCGACTGACTCCGCTCTCATATTGGGAGCTTCTGGTGCGGGAGCTCCGGTTGGCCTGCCCGGTCGACCCCAGACGGGTGCTTTGACCCTAGTCTGGGAGCTCCGGGCAGTTCACCCAGTTGACCCCAGCCGAGCGCCCCTGTCCTCTGCTTGGGAGCTCCGGATACCCCCTCCAGTCGACCCCAACTAAGACTTTTTCCCTTCCCCTCTTTCGAGGAATTCTGTAGTTTGGCACATATGGTGTCCTCGGGCTCCCCGCTCGACCCACTGCCTCCCAAATTTTGGAAGGTTTTTCACGCAGAACTTTTTCAGCCTCTGTTCTCGATCTGTCTCCAGTCCTTGGAGTTGGCATCTGTGCCAGAGTGCTGGAAGTTAGCAGTAGTGTCACCTCTGCTCAAGAAACCAACTTTGGACTTGGCCTGTCTTTCCAATTATAGGCCAATCTCTCTGCTCCCTTTTCCTATCAAGATCCTGGAAAAATGGGTGACTCGCTCACTCTCAGGTTTCCTGGAAAACATCGGCTGGTTCGATGAGGCCCAGTTTGGCTTCCGCCCCGGGCACGGGACGGAGTCCGCGCTGGTAACCGTATTGGACAATCTTCGTTCGCGTGTCGACAGTGGTCGGGCAGCCTTTTTAGTGCTGCTCGACATGTCGGCCGCGTTCGATACGGTTTGCCATCGGACCCTTGTCAGGAGACTGGAGGAGTGCGGGGTCATTGAGGGCGCAAGAGACTGGCTGATATCCTATCTTGGCGGCCGGCAACAGTTGGTTTCACTCCCCCCATTTCGCTCTGAGCCAAGGAGTGTAGGACAGGGGGTTCCACAGGGCTCGGCCATCAGCCCTATACTTTTTAACCTGTACCTCCGCCCCCTAGTCCAGCTAATAAAATCTTTTGGTGTCTCGGCTTTTAACTACGCCGATGACACCCAGCTGGTCTTTTCTCTGGAAGGGAACAATGCGGTTTCGCTGGAGACTTTTCATCGCTGCATGGCAGCCACAGCGGACTGGTTACGAGCTAACTCCTTACAATTTAATAGCTCCAAGAAGGAGGTGCTCCATTGTTCCATAGACCGGATTCCGCGGGTACTTCCAGAGAATTTTTGGCCTAGCACCTTCCTCGAGCCAGTGTTGGCGGCGGAATCAGCTCGTAACTTGGGGGTGATCTTCGGCCCAAACTTACAGCTCGACATGCACGTTAACAAAACCACCTCTACGTGCATGATGCTGCTGCGCATGTTGCGTAAAGTTCTGCCCCTTCTCCCCGCTCAAGCCAGGCCGGAAGTAGTTTGTGGTACCATACTAAGTCGTCTCGACTATTGTAATGGGCTACTTCTGGAGGCCCCAAAAAATCTGATGGGGAAGCTACAACGGGTGCAGAATATGGCCGCCAAGTTGGCTCTCTCCCGCCCTAGGTCTAGCTCTTCTACTCTAGCTTTAAGAGACCTACACTGGCTCCCGGTACACCTGCGGGTACAGTACAAAGCTGCGTGTTTGGTGTTTAAGGCTGTACATCAACAGGGTCCTATTCCTCTGCAAAATATGTTTGCGTGGTACTCTGCCTCACGGCCCCTCCGCTCTTCTTCGGCGCATCTACTTGTAGTCCCGAGGTTCCAGAGAGTCAGGATGGGTGGCCGCTCCTTTAGTGTTGCAGCGGCCAAACTCTGGAACTCCCTGCCACTATCTCTGAGAAGCCACAGGGACTATCTTCCGTTCAGGAAAGCGTTAAAAACGCATCTGTTTCCAAAAACTGCTTGAGCGGAAAAAGTGCAACTGTTCCTAGATCAAAGCGCCAGGATGCCCTCTGGGTGACAGGACTGCGCTCTATAAGTATACAAATAAATAAATAAATAAATAACTGAGGATGAGAGCCGCCGGCAACGCACAGCACTCCGCCAGCAACATTTAAGTAACAACACTAACCAGGATCAACATTTTGAATAATAACCAAAGGCTTCAGAATGTTGCAGACTGGGGCACTCATGGGACAGATTGTCTGGACCTACAGCTTAAAATGAGCCACTCCACAGGCGAAGGCCATCAACATATTTATTTTCCTCATATAGCAGGTATGAAGGAGCCGCCCTGTTAGGGGTGAGTACCATCTCACGGCTGACACCATGACCCATGTTCTCGACTCAATTAGGTCTCCCAGGTTGGAAGCGGTTGTTTGGCTGGTTATTTTCCACCTTCCCCTTAAAGTCCCCACTCAGCTGCACTCAAGACATGGGAATGTACACATATTACTACCATTCACCATTGGCGGTGACCCTTCTGAGCGCCCATTACACAAAGCAGCCATATCCCCTCTTACATGGTCAACCTACTGAGTCTCAACATGCAAGGCCTTAACGCTCCTGTGAAGTGCCTGCCCGTGCTATCCCTCTAAAAGATTCCAACTTCGATATTGCTCTCCTACAAGAGACCCACCTCTTACAAAAAGTAGTTTGATAGGCAGTACTTTTCTTCGGGTTCCAATAAGAAAGCAGGAGTCAAAGTATTAGCCTCCACATTCCCAGGCCTCAACGTGCATGGCCTTAAAGCCCCTGCGAAGTGCCTGCACGTGCTATCCCTCTTAAAAGATTCCAACTGCGATATTGCTCTCCTACAAGAGACCCACTTCTTACAAAAAGTGGTTCGATTGGCAGTACTTTTCTTCGGGTTCCAATAAGAAAGCAGGAGTCGCAGTATCATTAGCCTCCACATTCCAAGGCCATATCAGGCAAACTCAAGCAGCGATCGCAGGGAGACTCCTGTGAGTCACGGTTAGCACCTCCACCTCCACCCTGGCCAAAAAGCATGAGGAACTCTTCCTGTTCAATGCTCTAGCAGCTGCACCCCAGATGTGGACATGGTGATAGGAGGCGACTTCAACCTTGTTCACAACAACCCTCAATATAGATCAACCCAAAGACAAGACCAATGTTGGCCCTTCTTAAGAGCAGGGCTGCAGTGGCTGAAAGACTTAGGTCTAACAGATGCTTGGTGCATCAAGCACCACACATTCAGGGGTTACGCTTTCTTTTCGGCCACCTCCCAGACCTATACTTGGATAGGTTATTTTTTAGTCTCTTCCCACGTCCTGAATACCATAGACA
This sequence comes from Lissotriton helveticus, assembly GCF_964261635.1. Taxonomy (NCBI): domain Eukaryota; kingdom Metazoa; phylum Chordata; class Amphibia; order Caudata; family Salamandridae; genus Lissotriton; species Lissotriton helveticus. The sequence goes on from NC_136065.1 coordinate 227,404,340, forward strand.
AGACCAAAATAGAAGTAGCAGCGTTGTCCTACCACTCCCCCATCATAATCACCTTCCACACATCAGACCACGCTGTCATCCATTGTCAATGGCGCCCTAATGATAAACTCCTCGCATATGACTCCACCCAGACTAAAATCAGGGAAACAATTCAGGATTTCCTCCGACTCAATGATACCCCGACCACCTCTATTTTTCTAGCGGGAAACACTGAAAGCGGTAATTAGGGGAACCTTCCTAGCTATTTCAGTGAAACTCATTAGGGAGAGGCGGGATAAAAGAGCTGCTTTAGAAACTCACATTAAGGCGTTAGATGAGGCACACCATCAAGCAGGCTCTCACAAGGTGCGTATGCAGCTGACCCTAGTCAGAAAACAGCTCGGGTCGCTGGCCTGGGACAGAGCCGAATAGGCCCACTCCTCACAAAACAAAAGTATTATACCGTCGGCAATAAGGCGGCCATCTCCTTGCTCAAATTACGAGCCCAAACTAATAGGATCCATGAGATATAAACTGTAGACAAACATATTGACATTATTACTGCCCGAGTCTTCGAACACTTTTACACAGCTCTGTACACGTGGAAGGGGTAGAATCTGGGGGTGATCCACAGATATCTAGCCACGACACCAGCCAGCAGACTGCCCGAGAAGGATGTCCTGTCTCTAGGTTCAGATATTCCACTTCATGAAGCGGTTGCAGCTATATCAGGGCAGCAGCTTGGCAATGCTCTGGGCACTGATGGTTTCCCACGGCTTAATCGGACCCCAACTCATGCCCATCTTCTCGCGCCTACACAACTCATTCAGAGACTTTGGCACACTCCTCGCAACAATGAGGGAAGCTATGATCACTGTCATACCCAAGCCCGGGTAGGACCCCACACTCTGCTTCTGCTACCATCCCATCTCACCATTGAATGTTGACACCAAGCAACCCCTGTGTGGCTAGGAAGCTGACATATTTTTCCAGGGTGGACGAAGTACCCCAGCTCTGAACGGATACAACCAGGTTGAGGTGTTGAATACCCACTTGGGATAATCTACACATATCAACAAAGAAATTAAATACAAATCAAATAGTAAATTATATGTCAAAATGTGGAACCACCTTATAACAGCAATGATACATTAGCATAAATGTATAAAAACATTATTCATAAGCAGAGCAGGATAGGCACAACAATGGAATTAATAACTTCCCACCAGCTCTACAAGTGAAAAGGGACCTTAACGGGGGAGGCCCATTGTCTCAGATCATGCCTTCAAAATTCTTAGCAGTGCGTTCAGGAAAGGGTTGAAGTAGTCCCAATATCTTTACATTAGCATCAACAATTCACCACAAAACAGTTCCAATTAAATTAATCAGGAGCACAAGTTTATTTTTAAATAGAACATTCATTAAATGCACTTGTAATTCAAAGCAGTAATGTTCATCCATGTAACTACTTTCAATATACTTCGATTGCCAGGGAAAAAACTGTGTATATTTCTCGAGGTACGCCCCGTAAATGGGGGAAGTTATGGACTCAATGGAACTCTTACCGTGGTGATATATGTTCCCCCCCTCTCCCAGAATTGGATATTGCATCCGCATCCCCATAACTCACTGATTCCTCCACTTGATGTTATGTATTGGACTGCTGTTGATCCCACTGCCCCCCCCCCCTTCGAGATTTCTCACCACAGATATTGTATGAATAATTGTAGACTTTTCCCACTCCCCCCCACATGATGCAACTCTGTATTGTAATGACGCCGCCTTGTTTCTCTTTGTTCCTTGCAAAGTTGTTTGTGTGTTTTAAAATTAATAAAATGTTTTAAAAAAATATATATACTTCGATTGCATGTAATATTTACAGTGCTCGCAGTGTAAATAGAGGAAAAGAAAGTTTTGAGGGAAATGGGGGAGATTGGATAGGTGAGGGACAGGGTAAAGGTGGTGTGACATAGGCACAGTTTCATTTATGTACAGTAGAACCTTTACAGCCTAATATAGGTCCATAGTTCCCCTATAATCATAACATATAGGTCAAAACAAATTGATTTCTTCTATTCCTATAGTTTGAAGGTACGTGGTAGCCTACATTTCGACCCCTGATGTTCAAGGGTTGTTAGTTCCTCATTGTGGGTCTTCATCAGGACGAGATGGTGTGTAGAGCACTTGGGAATCGTCTCTCAATAACCAATCCCGGTGGGCAGCAGACCGCTCCTTGGTATTGGAATGGACGCACATCTGTTGGGGTAATTGTAAATGTATATGTCTTACTCACATCCGAATGGTTTTCTCATTCGGAACATAGATGTGAGTGAGACGTTTTTTCATTGACTAATCAGCAACATACCAAGAGATTTTAAGAAACGGATTAGTCTATGGTCACTACAGTATATCCACTTTTCAGACATTATTCAAGTCTGATATTGGGAGAATAATTACCCCAACGGTTGTACGTCCATTCCAATACCAAGGAGCGATGTGCTGCACACCGGGATCGGTGCAAGGTGCAGCAAATACTATACAGAGAGAATGGATCAGAAGAATTATCTCCATCATGTTCTGAAATTAACTATAAATACTAAACAGAAAGGTCTGTAACTCCTAATGAAGGCAAAGACCAGAGCACATCTAGTTTGCATCATGACAGCCTTATGAACCCATTTCGGGGCCTAACAAAATATTAGCAGACATGGAAATTATATGACCGTTTATCAAATCTGTAGCTCACCCCAAACGCTCTCTTTTTTTCCCACCTGTTTCTCACAGGTAAAGCTGTCCAATTGTTCATTCTTTCACATGTTCTTGCATTTTCGTAAATTGCTGTGCAGTGGGGACCATGCAGAAGGTACTGATGCATGCCTTCGTTGACCTTTTCACTCCCCAAAAATAATAACAGCATGTCATGGCCTATACATTGTAGAGTTAAACCACTTTATATCTAGCCAACAGTTTGGCTTCTCTCTGGACACTTTATTATTAATATTGAAAGGTTATAATTGCTCGATCTCAGGAAATGTACTTGACCTTTTAATATTCTACTTATGATCCATATGTTGGCCCTTCCTTTACAATGCCGTGTGTATGTCTGCTGTTTTGACTAATACAAATATATTAAAAAACAGTGAGTGAATGGTCCCGCCTGCATTCTCAAAACTTTAAATGCCTAAAAGGAAAAATATGTGGTGTTTAAACATAGGATATCTGTAAAGAGGTAAACTATATCTCAAATATAGAACAAGTAGATTATTTAATAATTATTAAGGTTGTAGAGACACCATTCACCAGCAGCTTGCTCAGCTCAGAGCCAACTGCCCAGGTTTGAGCATATACATTCTTGTAGACCATTACACATTCTAGGCTGGAGTGTTCCCTGCCATCCATTCTAACTATTACATCAGCACATGCCAGTAATCTTCCCCTCAATAGAAATAACCATTCTAACTATAATACACGTACAAGCCACACATCTTCCCCAGAATAGCAATGAAACATAATAAACATCCCAATGTCTCTTACCCTTGAAAGAAAACATTAATACCTTACAGGACTCTATCAATGCATTGTGCATCGTAAATTTACACAAAGTCTTTAAAAATAGTAGGTCTTCCCACACACCCACTCTTCCTTGTCAGAGGAAGATTACCAGCCTATCTGGAGGTACTTCCTTTTTCCAATTTGCAAATTCTCCTTGCTTGCCACAGATTCATCATGTTGTTCAATAATGCTCCGTCCTGAAGAAACTTTCTTCCATAAAGCAACCTTACTTAGATTCCAGAACTGATGATCCTCTGTTTTGACAGCATTACAGAAAAACTTGATAACTCTAATGGGTTGACTGAATTTATACAACAACCCCCAACTCTTGGGTTTTTAATTTTAACCCGATCACCCACTTCAATAGTGGTATTCTTCTCAGTCATTCTTGCATCAAAAGATTTTTCCTTTCACTCAAAATTTTCCTTTCTCTCTCCAAACACCCCTCACTTTCATATTTCACTCTCTCATCGAAAGTGAACCCTCTTGCACATTTGTCTTTTAGTTTGTTCACCCAAGCTGGACTCACCGTGTAGACATGGGGAGTTAAGTGATGCATACAAACTTTCCTCCTTAATTCATCCATCCATTTGAGTCCAATGACCAATGCTTGCTGTAGGCATTCCTGGACCACTTTGTTGAAGCACTCTATCATACAATTGGCCTTGAGATGACAGAGCTCAGTTTTTCTATGCTGAATACTCCTTGTCGCTACGAATTCTTCCATCCTTTTAGATGTCAACTAAACCCCATTATCAGTCAGTAAAGAAACAGGAAACCCCTCTCTATCAAACACCTCCTCTGAGAATAATTTAACATCCTAAGTCTTCACTGAGTTTATAACCTTCACCTCTAACCACCTCAAGTACCTATATATGCAGGTGATCATGAATTTATCACTACCAGGCAAATATCCTGTGCCAGATCAACCCAGGGCCCTGTTGCCGAATCACGAATAACCATGGGCTGTGTCCTGCATTTAAGAATGTTGTCACTTTTTCCCCATTCACTGCATTAACGAACAACCCCCTCAACATGCCCATTCCTGGCCACCAATAGTACTCCCTTACTCTCTCTTTAGTTTTTGATTGGCCGATGAGTCTTGTGTGCCCATCCAATCGAACGCATCCTCACACCTTCAGGCGGAACCAATCTACCTCCTCTCATTACCAGACTATCTTCCAAAGAAAGCTAATTCCTTACATGCCAAACTAACCCCTTTTAACCTAGTACTTCTCTTTCAGACCAACCATTTTTTATTTTCCTTGTCACCTCTTGCAACTGGATATCATCTTCCAGTGCACTTTCCCATTCTTCCATTTTTACCACACAATCTGAAATGAAACATACCTTCACAGATTGATCACCAAAATCATATTCCATACCATCATGATCTTCTAAGTCATTCACATCCACACACAACCTAGAACAACAGTCCGCTATTTCATTTATCGTGCCAGGCCATCACCCATCTTCTACTAGAAATGGCATACATGTTTTTTTGCTGCAAAAACCTTCAACTAAATGTTTATGGTCAGTTTTTTATTTCAAAAGGACTTCCCCACAAGAACGTATTAAGTTTGCCAGTAGCCCAATACACCGCCAAAGCTTCCTTCCCAGTGTCACAGTAATTAGATCCAGCACCACGTGAGGATCTGTACTAAAAACAAAATAGTCTTCACCTTACCATTAGTTATCTGTTCCAAAACTGGAACCTTAGCACTGGCATCCGTTCTAAGAACAGTGTTTGCACCCAGTCAGAAGCTACACAAGTTAGCTGCCTTGGAGAGTCCTTTCTTTACTTGCACAAATTCCTTCTCACAATCCTCAGTCCATTCAAATTCAAACCCTTTCTTCAACAACTTTCTCATGCCATTGCAGCCTTCTGCAAAATTAGGAATGTATTTGCTATAGAATTCTGCAGTGCCTAAAAATGTCACCAACTCTTCTTTCGAACTCGGACACAGCATTTCGTGGACTCAGAAGCTAAATACTATGCCTTTCTAGTTCTCAGAGACTTGGTACATTGGTCGGAAACTAATAACATAATCCCCATAAATCAGTCTGGATTTTGCAGGGGTTCGGGCACAATTACAAACATCCTAGCTCTAGGCTTAATGGCAGATACGATCATACAACAGCGGAAAAGCCTGCATGTATGCTTTGTAGACTTCAAAGCTGCATTTGATCGTGTAGATAGAGGTATCTTATGGAATAAATGAAGGCAGTGGGGGCTTCCAACGCACATCCTCCGAGCCATAATGCAGTTGTACACAAACATCTGGATTCAAGTCAAATTAGCAGATGGATCTAGACTTACGAGGAAAATGCACACAGAAAATGGCCTGAAACAAGGTTGCGTTTTAGGCCCTCACCTGTTTAATTTATTTATGGCCGATCTTTCACCCAAGCTGGACCAGGCGAACTTACATCCGCCACGCCTAGGCCTTTTACAATTAACGCATCTATCTTATGCGGACAATATAGTTTTGTTAAGTCAAACAAAAGTAGGGCTTCAAAGAGGGATTGACATATTGGGCAAATTCGTAAAGGACAATCTACTAGAAATAAACATAGCGAAAACTATGGTCATGACAATAAGTCACAGTTTGCAGGTACGACAACAATTCAAACAAGGCAAAGTGGACTTGGAGGGAGTCACAAATTATAAATACCTCAGTGTTAGAACCTGGGGTAGCCTGGCCTAGGGCAAGACATATATTTCAGAGGCACAGTGTTAAGGTTGCAGACCTCCCAAAAGTAAATCCACGCAATAGCACACAAAAACAACACTACACCAAAGTATAGGAAAATAAGTACTGCTTTATAAAAATAATATACTTTTCTCTTCAGTTTCAAAATGTACAGTTTAAGCACTTCAATTTGTCATGGAAACATTAACTCCACTTTTAAGTTCTAAATCATTTTAACAACCCGCATTTACAGTACCTTACATATATAGTTAGATCTCTTTAACCAAAACTGGCAGGTAATTCTTATACCTCAATAGCTCAGTGGTGCATTTATTGTACATTGCTTACTCAAATGCATCTCTCAGTACAACATTACTTTAACCATTGGCAAGATCAGCCCTTATTTTAGCCCAGGTAAACAGTATCCTTTAAATGAACAACTTTACAGTTCTCCTCCTTATCTTATCAAGGATGAAATTGGTAAATACCACTTAATTCAGCTTCCCCTAAAACCTGGTCAGGGATTCCTCCTGGGCGCTGTACTCAAGGGGCCAGAATCTCAATTTATGGCACCAGTTAATTGAGTTGAAGTCACTCCCCCACGTGTCTACCTCCTTACTTGATACTCGAAGCTGGGATCGTCCTGCTTCAGGCTCACAAGGGGAACAGCAAACGAAGGGGGTCGGGGAATTGCATCTGGAGAGGCCCTCAGAGCTCAGAAGGCTCCACAATGCTCACTCCCCCGCTCGGGCCGACTCCTCAGTGGGGCTCTCGAGCGGAGGACAACCGGGGCAAATTACACGAGGCTTCACCAGCCCATCTCGGGCCTCTAACCACTCCCTCCCTGCTCGGGCCAGCTCCTCAGTGTGGCGCTCGAGCAGGAGGGAAAGAGCAGATCACTCGGCGCTCCCTAGAGACCGGTGGCGCCTCTCCTCAGCGCCGGTCGTCAAGAACACTTCCTCCGCGGGCATGCGCTGTAGCGCTCGGCTGGCGCCGCCTCCCTCTTCGCTCGCTCGTAGAGCCGACACTTCACTCCTGGGCCTGCCTACTCCTCTGCCCCTCCTTCCGGGGAATACAGCCACAACCAGGCATGCGCGAAGGCGCCGACTAGAAGCGTCTCACCGGGCTTTCCCTTGACAACCGGTTGTCACTCGGTCATACACAGAAGCGCGGAAGGCGCCCCCGGGGTCCCGCTCACAAGAGGAAGCCTCCCAAGGTTCCTCAGCCTCAGTGGATCCCGAGGTGGGCTAGTCTAATGCGCGAACGGTGCCTCAGGGGTCCCAGACCCGGCCGAGGCGGTGCTGTCCCAGTCACAATCCGGCGCCGATCTCTCCTGGCCACAGCTCCACAGCAGGTGAGAAGTGACGCTCCAGGGAATTATGAACAAGGGGACAGTCTAGCACAATTACCAGGCTCTGGACAGAGGCTGAGGATAAAGGCACACTTCTCACAAGTCCCTCCAACTGGGCAGAGGACTGCGCTCCGCAGCGCTGCAGTCTCCTTCTCCTATAGACTTCCCCTATATTATTTAGAAAAGGGGCAAGCTAGGCGCCCAGGGTCTCCAGTAACTTCCCACAGCGGGGCCAAGACAAGTAACCAACAGGGGAGTAGTGGGTTGGACCAATAAGGTAGCTTCCCAGTCCAGGAGGTCAACCCTAAGTCTAACCTCTTCCCACCCTCAGCTACAGCCTGTCCTCCAGCTGACTTCCACAGGTAGACAAAATGGCTGCCCTGCATTCCGCCTTTTATAGGCCGCCCTTCAATGGTCCAGCATGGACCAGAAGGTTCTGGAATGCCCTATGTTAGGCTATGGCCAAGTTCTGAGTGCGACAGTTGGGGCAGTTGGAAGCCACCATTTTGTGTGGTTCCAACTTTCCTGTCAGAACAGGCCTCTGGGCCTGAGGTAAAAGATTATGGGGGGAAGAAAGAACACCTATCCCCTTGACCAACACCTATAAAAAAAAGTAGTAGACACAAAAATAGTAAGGGTATGAGGGGCAAAAAGGGAACAAAATAAAGAATAATGAGGAGGGACTACGCAAAAAATCCAGACAGGTCTAACACGCGTCCCCCCCAGCTGAAAGTGGGGAGAACTACCCAACCCCTTGGGAGTCCTCTTCACTAAGGCGGAAATACCTGGCGAGACCGTCTGCATTGGCATGGTCCACTCCAGGCCGATGTTCCACCCGGAAGTCCATTCCCTGTAGGGAGATGGACCACCTCAACAGCTTGGGATTTTCCCCCTTCATTTGCATCAGCCAACGAAGGGGGCGGTGGTCAGTCTGAACCAGGAAGTGCGAGCCAAAGAGGTATGGCCGCAGCTTCTTCAGAGCCCACACCACCGCAAAAGCTTCCCTCTCACAATTGCACTCCACTTCCGTTCCCGGGGAAGCAGTCTCCTGGATAAGAAGACTACAGGCTGATCCAGGCCCTCTTCATTTAGTTGCGATAACACTGCCCCAATGCCATGTTCGGATGCATCTGTTTGAACAATGAACTCCTTGGAGAAATCGGGAGCCTTCAGGACCGGTGCGTCACACATTGCCTGCTTCAACTTTTCAAAGGCTTGCTGACAAGCCTTTGTCCAAACTACCCGTCGAGGTTGTTTCCTAGAGGTGAGCTCTGTGAGGGGCGCTACAATAGTGCCATACCCCTTCACAAAGCGACGGTAGTAACCTGTGAGGCCCAGGAAAGCTCGGACCTCAGTCTTTGTCTTGGGGGGTTCCCAGGCCATGATTGCCTCAATCTTCGCCTGCAGGGGCTGCACTGACCCCCTCCCCACCAAGTGTCCAAGGTACACAACCGACCCCTGCCCAATCTGGCATTTGCTGGCTTTGATGGTCAATCCAGCTTGTTTCAGCGCCTGAAGAACTGCTTGCAAATGTTGCAAGTGGTCCTCCCAACTGCTACTGAAGACAGCAATGTCATCCAGGTAAGCAGCCGAGAAACCCTCCATTCCAGAGAGGACCGGGTTCACCAGTCGCTGAAATGTGGCAGGGGCGTTTCTTGAGCCCAAAGGGCATCACACAGAACTGGAAGTGTCCCTCAGGCGTGGAGAAGGCTGACCTTTCCCTTGCTCCATCTGTCAAGGAGATCTGCCAGTACCCTGAAGTGAGGTCAAAGGTACTTAGGTATTGGGCAGCTCCTAGCCGGTCAATTAACTCATCCGCCCTGGGGATTGGATGAGCATCAGTCTTGGTAACTGAGTTCAGTCCTCGGTAATCCACACAGAACCTCAGTTCTGGTGTGGTGCCCGGTGGGGCGGCTTTTGGGACTAGCACCACCGGACTGGACCAAGGGCTGCTGGACGGTTCTATCACCCCTAGTTTCAACATCTTGGCAACTTCGCCATGGATGCTAGCCTTCACCTTGTCCAACAGCCTGTAGGTCTTGGATTTCACTGGGGGGCTGTCTCCTGTGTCCACATCATGGGTACACAGGTGGGTTCTTCCCGGGACAAGGGAGAACAGCGAAGAGTACTGCCCCAATTCCTGGCGGCAATCCTCTCGTTGCTCAGGAGTGAGAGACGGGGAGAGAATCACTCCCTCCACCGACCCATCCTTCTCTTGACATGAAAAGAGGTCTGGGAGAGGCTCGCTTTCTGCTTCCTCAGCACCATCAGTCACCAACATCAGGATGACCTCTGGCCTCTCATGGTGGGGTTTGAGGCGATTGGCATGCAGCACCCGTAGGGGCTGCCGCGGGGTCTTAAGATCCACCAAGTAAGTGGCCTTACCCTTCTTCTCCAACACCTCAAATGGGCCTGTCCAACGATCCTGAAGGGCACTTAGCTCTCCAGGTTCCATCACCCAAACTTTCTGGCGAGGCTCCAACTCCACCGGGTGAGCATTTGGTCGTACCATTCCTTCATGACTGCCTGACTGGCCTCTAAGTTGTCAGCAGCCTGCTTCCACAACTTGGCCATCTGGCTTCTGAAGGCCAACATGTAGCTCACCACATCCTGGGGAGGCTTTCTGGGGGACTTCTCCCATCCATCCTTCACCAGGCTGAGAGGCCCTCGCACAGGGTGCCCGTACAACAACTCGAAAGGGCTGAAGCCCACTTCTTTCTGCGGCACCTCTCTGTAGGAGAACAGCAAGCAAGGTAGGAGGACGTCCCACTTCCTCCGTAAGCTCTCTGGCAGACTTCTTATCATGCCCTTCAGGGTCTTATTAAACCTCTCAACCAGTCCATTGGACTGGAGGTGATAAGGAGTGGTGAACCGGTAGGTCACCCCACACTCCTTCCACATGGTCCGCATGTAAGCTGACAGGAAGTTGGTCCCCCTGTCAGACACAACCTCCTTCGGAAATCCTACACGAGTAAAGATTCCCATCAGGGCCCTAGCCACCACAGGTGCAGTAACAGTCCTCAGAGGGATGGCCTCTGGGTACCGTGTGGCATGATCCACCAGAACCAGGATGAACCTGTGACCAGCTGTTGTTGGTGGATCCAATGGCCCTACAATGTCGATGCCCACCCTTTCAAAGGGGGTGCTAACGACAGGAAGTGGTTCCAGGGGAGCCTTTAGCTTCACCCCTGTTTTCCCACTAGCCTGGCAGGATACACATGTCCTACAGTATGTGTTGGACGCCACTTTCATCTGAGGCCAGTAGAAGTGGAGGACAAGCCGTGCAAAGGTCTTGTCCTGGCCTAAGTGTCCTGCCAGTGGTATCGCATGAGCCAATTCCAGCAGAAAGGCTCGGTATTGCTGCGGGACCACCAAGGCCCTTGATGAGCCAGGTAGAGGTACCTTGGGTTCACTGTAGAGGAGGCCATCCTCCCAGTAAATATGGTGGTGTCCCGTAGCATCACCTGCTGCCTGGGCTTCAGCCTGACGCCTCAGTCCCTCAAGGGTAGGGCACTCCCTCTGCCCCTTACAGAATTCCTCTCTGGTAGGACCTCCCTCCACATGCCATTCAGCAGGGATGGGTAAATCCTCCAGAGAGTCTACTCCCCCCTCCACGGACTCCTGGCCTACCACCGCAGGTGGCCGATCTGTCACATGGGGCGTGGAAGCCGAAGCAGGCTGTCCCTGTCTCCGATTCTGACCCTTTTTGGCAGCGGGTTGGGCCATTGTTCCAGGCTCCAACCCAGGCGAACTCCCTCTCCGGGCAGTCACAGACCGTGTGCTTACACAGGCCCAGTCAGGTGTACCCAGCATCGCAGAATGCGTCCGGTATTCCACCTCTCTCCAAGTGTTGTGCTCCATGTCATTCCCCAACAGACAATCAACTGGCACGGCAGGGCTTACGGCAACTCGAAGCGAACCTGCAACCCCTTCCCACTCAAAGGGAACCTCAGCCACTGGATAGTGGCCCATTCTGCCGTCAGCCATCGCGGCGGGGTGGAGTACATTAGGAACAACCTGCTCTGGAGACACCAGTTGACTTCTCACCATAGTCATACTGGCTCCTGTATCTCTCAGAGCCTCCCCTCTTTGGCCATTGATGGTAACCCATTGCCCATACTTTGTAGTATTTGGGGGCACCTGGATCTTTGGAACCATCCCCCGCTCTCCCAGGGACACTAAGGTGACACCCGCCCACTCACCCCCCTTATCTAAGGGCAACTCCTCCCCGAGCGCTACACTAGCTACTCCCGGTGACTTTCCTCCGGTGGGAGGGGGTGGTCTCTTTGGGTAATGTCCAACACCACCACATTCAAAACAGTGGAGAACCCTTGGCTGCTGGCTTTGGCCAGGATTAGGGTTTCTGGGCGGGTTTGCCCTAGGGGTGAAACCTGCTCCTTTACCTTGGAAATTATTTTGGGGACCTTTGGAGAACTCCTTCTTTTTATCTCCTCCCTCTTTCTTCTGGGGGGCGCCCTGTCCGGCTTTTTGGGAATCCCCTCCAGTCCCCTTTGAGGCCATCCGGGTACTTGCCCAAGTGTCCGCCTCCTCTGCAAGCTTCCGGGGATCGGTCAGCTTGCTGTCCACCAGGTGTTGGCGCAACTCGGGAAAACATTTCTCGAGGAGGTGTTTTTTCAAAAATAGATTGTACAGCCCCTCATAATCTTTCACCTCACTGCCCTTGACCCAACCCTCCAAAGCTTTCTTGGCGTAGTCTAAAAAGTCTACCCAATTATGGGTACTCATTTTGTGACTTCCCCTGAATTTCTGTCTGTACCTTTCAGGGGTAAGTCCAAACTTTTTCACCAGTGCCACCTTCATTGCAGGGTAGTGGGTTTGCTCATCCTGCTCCAGAGCCAACAAGGTGTCTCTGCCAGCAGGTGGCATGTATTTATACAGCCCACCTCCCCAGTGAGTTTCTAAGATCCCGTGAGCCCTTAAAGAAACTTCGTAGGCGGCCAACCATTTGGCAATGTCATCACCTGGGGTGTAGCTAGCGATGACATCTTTGGGTAAATAGGGTCTAGACTCCCTGGTGTCCACTTTCTTTTCGCTGCCACCATTGTTTGGATTGGGAGGCCTTTGTATTAAGGCTTGTAGGTCCATCTCCTTGATGGTTCGCTCATGAGCTAACCTCCTTTCCTCCCTTTCCATATCCATCCTAGCTAATTCCAGCTTCATTCTCCTCTCCTCCCTCCTATCTTCTAGCTCGGCTTCAGTTAAACCCCTGTCTGAGACGCTGCTGCTTGCCCTTGAAGGTGTCCTGGGACCTGTCAGCAGATTCCCACCTCCCACTTGGTTCAACAATGCAGCCTCAGTGACAGTGTCCCCGTCACCCTCTTCAGTTTCTGGTTCCTCCCTTAAATGAGCTTCCACCCATGCCCTTATGCTTGTCAGCAACTCTCCTTTCTTGGCACCTTTATTAAAAAATACCCCTTGATGCTGACACCAATCTCTGTGTTGGGCCACAGTATTGGCTTCCAGCTCTTTAAAATTCAACTCCATCTTTGCCATGGAATAAAATCACTCACAGGAGAAAACCAAGAAGTGACCTGAGGTTAACCTCCACCCACCACCAGAAATAAATTTAGAAAAAACAAAATTTAAATTAGGAGGGCCGCAAGGAGAAAACTCCTGGTGTAGGTTAGTGTATTGCGTTGAATTACTAGTGAGTAGCTGCAACCAAGTCAGTATCCCACCGCTAGGCACCAAATGTTAGAACCTGGGGTAGCCTGGCCTAGGGCAAGACATATATTTCAGAGGCACAGTGTTAAGGTTGCAGACCTCCCAAAAGTAAATCCACGCAATAGCACACAAAAACAACACTACACCAAAGTTTAGGAAAATAAGTACTGCTTTATAAAAATAATATACTTGGGGAGGAGCCTAGCTCGCGACCGAGATGGCCGCGCTTTAGCTCGGCTCCGTTCGCCCGCCTGTGTTTTTCACATTTATCCTGCATTTATCCTGCCCCGGGAAGCCCTCCTTGCTGTGTGGTACTACTACGACGCACTGCAGGCACTTACCACTTGTTCCGGTTGTCCTGGCTGCTGTGGGTCCGGTGCAGTGCCCCCGACCATTCCCGGGACTCGAGAGCGGACTGGCCTGGTTCTTCGTCCCGGCTCCTGGGCCGGATGCAGCCTGCGGGCTTGCCCTTCGGGGCGCGCTGGAGGTGATCGGAGGGCCGCTGTTCGTGTGAGCCGGAGGTTCCTGGCTGAGAGACTCCTGTGCGGCGGCAGCCTTGGATGGTGACGCTGCCCTTCATTGTTGGGGTTCCTCGTGTGTTCAGCTTCCTCCCCCTTTGTTCTCCGGTCCGGCCATTTTGTTCTTTGCCGCCCGGACTCGGAGAACGGGACTGGCGACATTGGGGGGCCGGCGAATTCCCTTCTTCTGGTGGCCCCCCTTCCTGTCCGGGGTGCTCTTTTGCCTGTCGGCGGGACTTCATCTGCTTGACTGCCGCCCCGGCGGAGGTTGTTGGCCGCGCGGCCTGTTCGGGCTCTCAAGATGGCGACCAACCCCATTTGTTTGGGCCGGGCCCGGACGAGCACTGGGGGCCCGCCGCAAGGCCCGGGTGTCGGATACTGTGAAGGTTTTCCTGCACTTAAGGGGCTCTTAAACATCCTGCTATCCTGGCGGCTCTCGGTGGCCGCGCCACTCCTGGCTCTGGAGACGGTTCCTCACTGCGGGCCTCCCGGGCCCCCACGACCGGATGAGGCATTGATATCGCGGGGTGTGGCTGGTGCTCTCCTGGCGGACTCGGCCCCGGCTGCCGCCCCGGAGGTGCGCAACCTGATGGCGCCTTCTCCTCCTGTGCTGCCTCCTCTGCCCTTGGCCCGGGAGCTGGATTTTGTTTTGCCGGACTTTCATGATTCTCCTGGTCCCTCTCACTCACCACTGCCCGATGACGTCTCCTGTGCCGGCCCGGATGTGTCGGTTTTTATGGATATATCCTTGGAACTGTGCCTGCATCGTTTGCTACATTCTGTGATTTTCCTGGATCTTCCGTGCTTTTCTTCCTGTGACTTTTTTAGACTGCCGTTGGACTCTCCTGCTGCCTGCCTTCTGTTCTTTCTGGCAGGGTCCTCGTTGGATCGGACCCTTACTGCTTTGGATAAAAAGGGTCAGGGCTGATGAAAACTGACTCTTCTATGCGGTAGCTCATGAATGGTTTGGATGATCTCTGTGTCCTGATATGGTTCTGTGTAACTGGTTAGTGCTCCTGGACTTTGGCCTGATACTCTTTGGCTTCCCGAGGACTTGGACCTTTAACCCGGGCGGGTGGAGGGGTGCGTTTACTCCTGTCTTTGGCCCTCCCCCGTGTGTATGTTTGTATGTCTTTACTCCCTTCTTTCCTTCCCTTCCTTCCCCCCCTTTTTTGTCTTTTAATTCCAACTTTTCTTGCTCCACTATATTTCGGGTTCTACTTAGGGCGACAGGCACGCTGCGGGGGGGGTAGGCCGTAGCCTTCTGCAGGGGTGCAGGGTGGGCTTAGGGGTGGGTGGGGGGGTCTGTTTGTGTCGGGGGGTCTTTTTCCCCCCTTATTTTCCCTTTTTTGTTCTATGGCTCTTATGTATTCACTTTTTCGGGACTCTGTCGCCTCATATCTCCCCCGGGGGTTTTCTGTCCTTCTTCCGGTGTGTGGCTGATTGTGGTTCGCTGCCTATTCTGGTATCGTGTTTCTGTTACATCGCATGCCGGTTTTATTGTCCTGTTTTTCCCCCTGGGGGTGCATGGTCTGGCGGGTGTTCCTTTTGTTGTCTTTTTCTCCCTCTTTCCCTTCCTCCTTTATGGAGGTCCCCTTTTTCTGTTGGGGTGCGTATTGCATAGTCTTTGTGATGGGGCTTTTTGACCACGTCTTCTCTGTTCGGGTAGGGGCGGAGGTGAGCGAGCGCGATTGACTGTTGCCACTGTCGCTATTTGATGGTCTGATTCTGTTTCTGTCCTTTGCTAGATTTGATTATATGGCTTCATTTTCTTACGTTGTGTTTATAAAATGGCGGCTTGCCGCGGTCCCTCCCTTGTATTCTCATATACGGCCCGTTATTCCTTTGGTCCCCTCCCCGTGCTAGAAAATTAACCTTTATTATCCTGCTCTTGCTGAACGCTCGATGGTTTTATTGCTTCACCAGTGCTCCTGATGTTATGTCCTGTGCAGATCTTCTTTTTGTATGCTGGTTCTTTAACCATTCTGTTCTGGCCAGCCCGTGGGTTGTAGGCCAGTATTTGTGAGCTTTCATTGTTCAATAAAGGTTTTAAAAAAAATAAAATAAAAAAAAAATAATATACTTTTCTCTTCAGTTTCAAAATGTACAGTTTAAGCACTTCAATTTGTCATGGAAACATTAACTCCACTTTTAAGTTCTAAATCATTTTAACAACCCGCATTTACAGTACCTTACATATATAGTTAGATCTCTTTAACCAAAACTGGCAGGTAATTCTTATACCTCAATAGCTCAGTGGTGCATTTATTGTACATTGCTTACTCAAATGCATCTCTCAGTACAACATTACTTTAACCATTGGCAAGATCAGCCCTTATTTTAGCCCAGGTAAACAGTATCCTTTAAATGAACAACTTTACAGTTCTCCTCCTTATCTTATCAAGGATGAAATTGGTAAATACCACTTAATTCAGCTTCCCCTAAAACCTGGTCAGGAATTCCTCCTGGGCGCTGTACTCAAGGGGCCAGAATCTCAATTTATGGCACCAGTTAATTGAGTTGAAGTCACTCCCCCACGTGTCTACCTCCTTACTTGATACTCGAAGCTGGGATCGTCCTGCTTCAGGCTCACAAGGGGAACAGCAAACGAAGGGGGTCGGGGAATTGCAGCTGGAGAGGCCCTCAGAGCTCAGAAGGCTCCACAATGCTCACTCCCCCGCTCGGGCCGACTCCTCAGTGGGGCTCTCGAGCGGAGGACAACCGGGGCAAATTACACGAGGCTTCACCAGCCCCTCTCGGGCCTCTAACCACTCCCTCCCTGCTCGGGCCAGCTCCTCAGTGTGGCGCTCGAGCAGGAGGGAAAGAGCAGATCACTCGGCGCTCCCTAGAGACCGGTGGCGCCTCTCCTCAGCGCCGGTCGTCAAGAACACTTCCTCCGCGGGCATGCGCTGTAGCGCTCGGCTGGCGCCGCCTCCCTCTGCGCTCGCTCGTAGAGACGACACTTCACTCCTGGGCCTGCCTACTCCTCTGCCCCTCCTTCCGGGGAATACAGCCACAACCAAGCATGCGCGAAGGCGCCGACTAGAAGCGTCTCACCGGGCTTTCCCTTGACAACCGGTTGTCACTCGGTCATACACAGAAGCGCGGAAGGCGCCCCCGGGGTCCCGCTCACAAGAGGAAGCCTCCCAAGGTTCCTCAGCCTCAATGGATCCCGGGGTGGGCTAGTCTAATGCGCGAACGGTGCCTCAGGGGTCCCAGACCCGGCCGAGGCGGTGCTGTCCCAGTCACAATCCGGCGCCGATCTCTCCTGGCCACAGCTCCACAGCAGGTGAGAGGTGACGCTCCAGGGAATTATGAACAAGGGGACAGTCTAGCACAATTACCAGGCTCTGGACAGAGGCTGAGGATAAAGGCACACTTCTCACAAGTCCCTCCAACTGGGCAGAGGACTGCGCTCCGCAGCGCTGCAGTCTCCTTCTCCTATAGACTTCCCCTATATTATTTAGAAAAGGGGCAAGCTAGGCGCCCAGGGTCTCCAGTAACTTCCCACAGCGGGGCCAAGACAAGTAACCAACAGGGGAGTAGTGGGTTGGACCAATAAGGTAGCTTCCCAGTCCAGGAGGTCAACCCTAAGTCTAACCTCTTCCCACCCTCAGCTACAGCCTGTCCTCCAGCTGACTTCCACAGGTAGACAAAATGGCTGCCCTGCATTCCGCCTTTTATAGGCTGCCCTTCAATGGTCCAGCATGGACCAGAAGGTTCTGGAATGCCCTATGTTAGGCTATGGCCAAGTTCTGAGTGCGACAGTTGGGGCAGTTGGAAGCCACCATTTTGTGTGGTTCCAACTTTCCTGTCAGAACAGGCCTCTGGGCCTGAGGTAAAAGATTATGGGGGGAAGAAAGAACACCTATCCCCTTGACCAACACCTATAAAAAAGTAGTAGACACAAAAATAGTAAGGGTATGAGGGGCAAAAAGGGAACAAAATAAAGAATAATGAGGAGGGACTACGCAAAAAATCCAGACAGGTCTAACACTCAGCCTAAACAGTGACATCAGATTTAATTTTAAAACACATAATAATGGTTTAATCAAGAAAGGAAACGGATTGATATATACTTTTTGCTCAATAGCGAAGTGTTTAAGCGGTCCATCGTTAAAACCATTATTGGTTGTTGTTAAAGCGAAGCTCTTGCCGACTTTAGCTTATGCTACTGAAGTTCAACATGGCAAGGAAGCAGCAGTCCTTGAGAGAATGCAAATCAAGGCATATAGAACAGTTTTTGCTTTACCGAGAAATTCCTCTCCAGCGCAGATATGCCTAGAATTTGGTTTACTGCAACAACGTCTAGCAAGAATGTATGCGACAATAAAACTATGGTACAAAATTTGGTTAAACTGCTAGAAACCGCCATTTGGGAAGCTCAAGAGAATAATTCACAATCAGGTTATCATAAGTATTTGAAGTTATCAATAAAGTTAACGAAGGTGTGGAAATTATGGAACCTGAACTTACCATTCACAACTTTTCGACAACTAATAAATAAAGCAGCAAAAAGACATTTGTTAACGGAGGACAAAACTATTTTCAGCAAGCGCTCGCATGCCTGGATGGTACTGCAATCTTATACGATCTTGCAACCAGAGGCTTACTTGGACATAACGTACTCCATACATCTAAAAAATAAATTGCTAGCAATACGTCTTGCGGCACTACCGACTAATGCTGATCAACCCCTCTGGAAATATAGTGGTCCGCCGTCATGTTCATTATGTGGTGCTCCGAAGCAGGACTGTATTCACCTGATTTGTATATGTCCTGTTTTAAAATTAAATCGTCTTTAATTGTTACGAAAATTATTTTAAATATAGGGGCATACGCACCTGTACGTCAGCTATACTAAAGTGTCTTGATCCATATGATTCGCAACTCAATTGTAGGCTGGTAAAGTTTTTACTTTTATATGAAAAATTAATTTGACCGGTACTTTAAATGGTATTTTACTAAAAAGAGGAAACCTCTGATATACTGTTTAATATTGTTTTATGTATTTGTAACTAGTTCTTCAGCGGACAACCAATACGTCTAACATGTATATCCATTGGTGCTAACACTGTCTTGATATGATGTTATCAAAAGCTTCACATTTTATTAATGGTAATCAAGATTTTAACATGTCCAGCACATCTTCCTTTTATTGGAATGGTTATGGTTTTAATTAACTTAAACAGTAAAGACTATTCATAAAACCACATTGACAGTATCTACCAACCAACGGGACGATTCCCTTCGGTAGATATCAAGTGACCAAGATATTCAATTTCTGACACCCCAAACTTACACTTCTCACGCTTGAGGTGAGTAAACTCTCTCTCTGTTTATTCAAAACCTCATTCAATCTAGAGTCATGCTCATTCAAAGTCCTCCCATACACTAACACATCATCTTGGTAAATCTTCATACCTTTTACCCTACCCAACATTCCATAGCCCTCTGAAAAACAGCAGGGGTGGAAACTAAACCAAATGACATACCCAGATATTTGTAAGTGCCAAACGGTATAATAAAAGCAGTCAACTCATGCAACTGGGGATGGCTATTTAACGGTATGCTGAGGTTAGGTCCAAAGAAGTGAACCACTTTGCACCTTCCAAACAAAATAGCATTTTGGTGATGCTCAGCAACAGGTGATGATCCCCCACAACTGCCTTATTTAATTCTCTCAAGTCCACACAGAGGCGAACCTCACCATTTGCCTTGTGCGCCATAACCACTGGGGAAACCCATTACACTGCCTAGATCTCTTATAGCACCCCACTGCTTTAGAGCTTGTCCAACTCCGTCTTCAAAGCCTCCTCGGTCATTGGAGATACACTCCTCACTTTGCCAAACTTCGGACTGACACCAGACTTCAATTTTATACAATGTACATAATTTTTCAAAATGACTCAAACCCATCGTAAAAACATATTGAAACTGTTTTTCACAATCATATTTTCTCAACACACTACGCACTTTTGGTTTTAAAACACCTTCCTTTGATGTGGCAAATCACCAGTCCTTCAAACGAACTTCATTAGGACAAAGTAAACTGACAAGTCTTTATGATGAAATGAAAATGTTTTGCTATTTTGTTTGTGCTTGTTCTCGTGTTAAGTTAGTATTCGCGGCACCATTTTATGTTCAGCCGCCATTTTGAGTCATGTTGTCAGCCATGTATTCCCTGACTCGAGAAGCAGGCTGTGGACATTTTGGTTTCTCGAAGGTTAGGCCTTGCTCTGCTAATGAATACACTGTTCTTATTAAGGCATTCCTTTCCCCTAGATAGGAGCTTTCTCCCACTAGCCTAGCCATAGACACTAAAAGAATGACCTTGGGATGAAGATAATGTGTGCCCGACCTCAGAGTCTAAACTCATCTTTCTGTCCTCCTTTGTTTTAGCTGCACCTGCTGGTAGATTTCCATTATGGGAGGGACTTTCTTGGTTTAGAACTGTACATAATGTATCTCTATGTGGGTTGAGGTCAGGCCCTATGCAGCAATCCTAGGAGGCTGGTCAGACTGGACTCCGCTCGAGTGTACCTGAATAACATATACTTGGTGTGTCTTCTCTACTGTCTGACCGACTCTTCATTTGTATGGAAGGCTGACAGGTGGTCATGAGTGACCGGAGTGGCCCTAATCGGGTCACCTCCTTCAGTTGGCGCCTCAACAAGGACTCCATCGGGTGACCCATCCTCGCACGCTGATGGGTGTGGAGGTCTGGCCATCGTCAGCTCAGACGGGCGGACCAGGGATCCCTGCACGAGAGAGTCCTGAACTCGCAGCTGCCCCGTCTGTCTGACCGGGCGGTGCATCCAGGGCCGGTCCTAGGATTTGTGGGGCCCCGGGCGGAATAGGAACATGCGAGGCCCCTATAATTTGCATAAGATTTAACCTGACAGGAAGTGACCTCATAGGATGTAATATCAATTGGACATTAATTATATGGCATTGTTTGAAGCCGCTTTGCAAGAAGCAACTTACCTAGTTTTGATAGAAGTAAAATGGTTAGAAATAACTTTAAAAATCCTAATAAAATGCGTACATACATTTTAAATCACTAATAAGTGGATATACATTAAATGAATTTATCCTAGTGATTGGTCTCTTGAATGGGATGAATGAAAATGATATGCAAATCTGGCATTCTGGCACTAAGAGTGCTCCAAAGGAGAGGTGCAGACTTTACTAATGTGGAGAAAACAGTTTTAAGTGTTTTTCCCAAAAATTGATGTCACGCCATAGCTCAAGAGGGAGAGAGTCTCAGTCCATCCCAACTAGAAAGGAGAAGGCTCTGTTTCCAATCAGGACAATCTAAATTTTAGGATGACACAGGAGTTTGGATTGCTCAGAGCATAGGATTCTGGAATGAACAGTACAGAGTGCTGTCGAAAGAGAGGACCCTTTTATTGCAGTGCACAATGACAAATAGATAATGCCTGGCAGATGAAGGGTTTCAATTCAAAAACACAGCGGAAAGGTGAGAAAAAACAGAATTGCAATGCAGCAGTCTCAGATGAGGAGCCTAGCACTGTCCTGAATGATTTGAAGGGTACTGAGTGCGAAAAGGCGGGAAGCCCAAGAGAGAGGGCATAATAATCTAATGAGAAGATAACTGACTGCACAACAGCTTCACTGTAGTGCGACAGGAGAAAAGGGATGATTTTGTAATGCTTATGCATGTAGCAAAGCAAGTGGATGAAACATGGTTAATCTGTTCCGAATAGAAAAGAATAGATGCAGGAAAATGAATCGAAGATTTTTTTAGCGACTCCACCAATGTGGGCAATTGACCCAGCTCCACCAGCCACCAAAGAGAGCACCATATGATATGAGATCGTTTAAAAATGAGAACCCTTGATTTGTCACTTTAAGGTTTTAATGAATTTTTCCTCATTCAGAAATCAACCGTTAGCATACAAGTCCAAATATGTTCTTGGGCAAAGACAGATCGCTACTGAGGTAAGTCATGTTTGGGTATCAATATGCGCTGGATATCAGCAAGAAACCAAAGCACTGTATGAGTAAGACTAACTGGGAATTATATAGATTGAACAGTGGAGACACAAATTCCACAATTCAGAGGTTTAGAACATAATAGAAATAGGTGGTGAGTGAATTGTTTCAGATTTCCCAAATCGGATAAAGGTAAACCACAACAGGGGGATACTTAAATTCCAGGTTGTACTAGTAGATTTATAAGCACTGGCTGGGAAACAGTGTCAAATGTGGTACTAACTTTTAGTAGTATTTAGGCTGCTCTAACTCTATGATCAAGAATCAACCACAAATCATTTGATACAGCACAAATGCTACTTCAAACTCCTAGAGTTGTCAGAAGCCGGCACATTGTTAATGAGTAAATTATGATTTATAAAAGAGATTTGGAAGTTGACTTCTTTTTTCTAGGATTCAAATTTCTCTTAATGTTTCTGACCCTTCTAACTTCCACTCTCCCCTCCTGTCTCATCAAGCCCAACCTCTGACATCTTTCAGTGGTCCTGCTTTCTTTCATCCATCTCTCACCAATACTTCTCTCTCCACTCTGCACCCTTGCTGGTTCTGTCTCTCTACCGCACATCTTATCCATACACTCCCCTTCAACTCTAATCTCTCCCTCAGCCTCATGACTTCTTTCCTTGTTCTGCTTCTCTCCCCTTTCATCATCCTGGAGCATCTTACCATTTCTTGTTGATGATGACCCTTTTAAATTTACCTTCCCCTCAATGCTTTACTCTTTTCCTCATCTTTCCCTCAGTTTTCTGTGATTAAATCAAGAAATATAAGACAACAACTGACTTACATCTAAAAACAGCCAAGGGTATTGTTTTTTTGTCAATGGCTGTTTAAGATAAATGAGTAACAACAATAAATTATTTTACGTTTATCCTGTCACTGTTTTGACCAAGGAGTACCTCCTTCACACACATTTGTACAGAATACGAACTGCAACTGGAATACGGGACCGTTGCTCAGTGTGCTCTTCAGAGAGGCCATGTAGTGAATGACCACGTATTCTGGACACCTTTTTGACCCACAGACAGGCACAGTGTGAAAGTTGTACTGCCTGCACACTCATCTCCAAAGCACTCAACTGTAGCCTGTTATAAACACCTGGAGGCGACTCACTACGATGAGTGCCCCATACAAGAGTAAAATGCTGTGAAATTAAATACAGAAACACACATCCTGGACATAGCTAACACTCTTGGGGAATGCAAGATTACGTAAAGCATGTGAAAGATAAACAGGAACAAAATCGCTGCCATGGATTACCCTATCATGCAGTGTGAGACTGGGTCAGGAAATAGGCCTGGCACTAAAATAAAATAAAAGTGGCCCCCATTAGTGAATTAGTTAGCTAGAAAAGTGTCCCTAGTTTCAAAATTAGGGCAGTTTTTAACTTGTAAAGACATGCTGTTTATATTTTTTGTAAGGTATGGGAGACTGCATAAATTTGATTTTGCTGCAGACAATGTTTGTTTTAATATCATGAAAATCAACATTAAAAATGTGTTCATCTGACCATAAAGCAGGCAACCAAACTGCCCAACAAACAGGTCACATACTAACCTGACAGCCCTAATGCCAGTCCAACCAGGCCACTGCTCTATACAATTATTGTGCAGATACCGGATCATTGCTTTTGCAGGTAAAGTAAAGGACATGAATACAGGGTCCGATAGGGGTCTGTTTCAATGTCCATTTTTATTAACCACCAGGTAAAGAAGAGGCACCCAGCACACTTCAAGCCCTAGTCCAGCCAATGTTACATTCGGATTGTGCTCCTCTTTGTGCACCACTTGTCTGGCTGCTGTACTCACACCATCTGCTCCCCGCCCCCTCTCACTTTATTCCGTTTTTCGTACCCCTTTCATTCACCTCTGTGCTCCTTTCCCTCATCCTGGGCGAGCTGAGTGGTTTTCATTGTGAGGCGCAGTCATTCTACCTTTTGTTCTGCGCCCTGCAGGTTATCCTGCTTTTCATTCAAACAGGGGCAGGGTGCACATCACAGGTGAGGGCTCTTTTATTACCTGTCTGATGGCTGCTATCCTCATGCAGATGCAGCGATTAAAAGAGAGACGGACCAGCCGGCAGCTATTGATCAAAATCCCCTTGGCCTCCTGGGCCCCATGGACCTCCAAACTTTGAAGTTTTTGAAAGCGCGAGGCCCCCTGACTGCGAGCCGGCGTGGGGCCCTGGGCAGCTGCCCACGCTGCCCATGGCTAGCGCCGGCCCTGGGTGCATCGCCCAGTGGTCACCCGACTGGGGTCCTGAACGGCGAAACCCTTGGATCTGACCGTTTGGTCCAACGTGTCGGCAGTGGAGAATACATTAATTTGACCAGTGTGCACCATGTGAGTTTGTTTTTGTTCTTTGTGGATATGTTACCATTTGGGTTTGTCTTTGATATGGTCTGAGGACCGATTTTGGTTTGCATTGGGTACAGTCTGAGGACTGATTTGGATACAAAGTGCTTGTGAGCACTTTGCCCGGCAACATAACAAATGTGGCTTACTTTTGAAAATGCCGGTGTTTAGTCGTTTCTAGGTGTCGCCTATGCAGCGCGCAAGCGCTGCATAGGGGGACCTATAGCCATCGCTCAGGACTTTTGCCTAAACGCGTGCATATTTTCCATTCGTTTGTATTACAACTCGGGCACGTTTGGCGTTTCCCTTGCGAGAGCGAGCAGCGGCGCCATCTGTTTTTAAGGATCTTGATCGCGCTTTCAAAACAGATTGTGCTGATGCTCGCTCCAGCAAGGGAAACGCCAAACTTGCACGAGTGGCAAAACAACCCAATGCAAAACATACACACGTTTAAGCAAAAGTAAACGCTGTGCGTGTCTGGTCCCTGTTACCATGCAGAGACTGCTTGTTGTTTCTAATATTTGGCCTCTTTCTGCTCTCCCATGTGCCCCCTTCGAAATCCTCCTCTTCTTCCGCATTCTGCCAGCACTCTCCTACCCAATAGTCATCCACCACCATGTCCACCACCACATCCACCACTACGTCTACCACCACCATGTCCACCACGTCCACCAACACCACCAGGTCCACCATCACCACCACATCCACAATCACCATCACATCCACAATCACCACCACATCCACCACCACCACCAGGTCAACCACCACCACCAGGTCCACCACCACCACCATGTCCACCACCACCACCACCACCACGTCCATTACCACCACAGCGTCCACTACCACCACCACATCCACCACCACAACCACCACCACAACCACCACAACCACCACGTCCACCACCACCACCACCACCCGTGATGGGTAAATTGTCACTGGAGGGTAATAGGAGCTAGAAGTATTACACCAGACCCAAGATACATTTTGAAGAGGCGCAATGTCACATGGGCTCCTGTAAAAGCACTCGCAGCATCTCTATCTCACAGTGGCATACCTGCACAAGCCACTCACTCAAAACAAGCATTGGTATAGCCAATAGGTCTTGTCTTTGGGACCTTATAAGTGTTTAGCCATGCAACACTTGATTTTGTTGCACCAAGGATATTGTGCTGGATAACTAAACACTTATAAGGTCCCAAAGGCAAGACCTATTGGCTATGCCAGTGGTTCCCAAATTTTTTTGACCCTTGGCTCCCTTGACCAAATTGGCAGTTGACGGTGGCTCCCCATAATTTTTTTACCGGTGGGTCAGGCAGCACACTATGCTAAGCACAGATTTTTAGCTTAAGTGTTTTAAACCACGCCCTTTATTACATCGGCCATGCCCCTTTGAAATCCCCCCCAGTGTTTTTCATCCCACTTAAAGCCCTGCATTTACATAAATAATATAGGTGCAATGTGCATGCTCGTCATGGAATCGGGGCACTCTATATTTCGGTAGCGATTACAAGAGCACTGAGTTTTGAGCTGTTTTAGTTGTTCTTTGTAAATATAAAGATTTTCATTGTTTTCCTCTAAATACTGTAAGGAAACCACTGTTTACAAGTTACTAACAAAATCGCGTTAGAAAACTTCACTTACTATTAAATGGAGACACACGGCAGCACTCTACATTTCCTGAAATTGTTAATTATGAGTTTAACTTCCCCCCGGCATTCTACACTTCTGTGGCAAAACATGCGTTTTTTTTACCAATCCAAATATTGGACAGTAGTATGAACCACCCAATACAGACAGAGTCTAGCAGAGACACTCATGCAGGCATGGCATTGACGTGTTTGCACACCCTTTCGAGTTGTAGCAGCAAAAAGAGATCGTAAATCTACCTGTGAAAAGTTTTAGTTTGGAAGTAGCAATCCGTGGCAAACGCTTTTGAGTACTGACTGTGGTGGAAGGTGTGTAACAGCATGTACATCTCTAATATGTGTCAATGCGCACCAAAGGAGAGTGTTTTGCGTCGCTCTTTCGATTTACAGGCACCACGGAGGGCCCGATTGTGATGCGTGTTGAAGGTGGCATTTCTTTCAAACCCCGCCCCACATCCTGCGCGGCGCCCCTGGCTTCTCATCATGGCGCACCTGGGTGCCGCGGCGCACACTTTGGGAACCACTTGGCTATGCCAATGCTTGTTTGGTTTCTTGCTGTCAATGTTCTGCTGATGCTCGACTGGAAGAAAGTCAGCCAGTGCCTCCGGAAGGCACTCCGGATTTTGATATGTACGTAAATCATGGCTTTGGCCCTATTATGTTTAGTACTTTATAACACTAATATACGAGGCAAAACAGGAGAAGATTTCCTTTGGAAGTGTTTGATCGGGGCAACAACCATGCAGTAATTACTAGCATTTTATCCAATAGTCCTAGGAATCAAATCCAAAGGGAATCTTCTCCTGTTTTGTGACATTTGAACCCTATTCCTTTGGCACAAGGGGTCCCTCTTATTTGTTAATAACATATATACAAGGGATGGTGCCGAGTTGAAGTGGCCGTTAACAGGCACTTTTGAGGAGCAAAAACGTGGGTTTTTACAGGAGAAGTTGTTTGCGAGGAGTAGGCAGTCTATGTTTGATTCCCTCAGAAAGTGGCAGAAAGAGGCTAAACAGAGGCGAATGAAAGCAGAGAAAGAGGCCCGGAAGGGGAGAATGCAAACATTGACTCAGAAAGCTATAGCGCATGATAGAGAGATGCAGGAGATAGGAATTGAACGTGAAGCTATGAGATTTCGGCTGAAATATTGATAAATCTTATGTAGCCCAAGAGGAAAATGATGCTTTTGTGGAAGAATTGCTAGATGCTCGGCCCCCACCTTTGTATGCCCCACAGAGGGTATATCCCGCTCTTCCCTCGCAGGCCCAGCTGCCAGGTTCTTCTGTCTCTGCTGTTTCTGGTTCTGCTACTGTTGCTCAGTCTGCCTTGGCCACAGCACCTCCTGTCCTTTCTTTTTCTTCGCCGTCTGTGGCAACCACGACTTAGCATTCCTGCAACACCTATTGCTTCAGCCTCCCTTTCGCCAGCTTACACCTATGACCCAGCCAGCAGCGATGTCAATGCCCACTACCTCGGTTATCACTCCCACTGTGTTCCTCCATTCCCCGACATTACAGAGTATTGGGACTCCAGTATGTGGCCCTGAGGATAGAGATTGGACAAAATGTAAGAAATGATTAGGGCTAACGTTGATATGATCTGACATGGGGAGTCAGAGAAGCAGGTAGTGGCTAATCAGGCTGCGCAGTGGGCTGAAATCCCATTCATGGTGTGGAAGATGTGTGGAATGTGATGAAATATTATAAGCCTTTTGTACAACAGCATGTCCTTAAACACATGTTGTCTACTTTGATTGGGCTTTGGGAACAGTGTTTCAATGATGCAGCACCACAGTTAATCCTTGATATTAAGGATCATGTATATGTTGCGGATATGGCGCCTGGTCAAGTTTTTGATAATGTTGCAACGCTGGTTCCTTATCGGGGTAGGCTGCTTGGGACAATGACAGTATCTCAGTTTCTGATGAAGGACGCCCACCCCATATATCACCCTGAAATACAAGAGCTACTGGATCAGCTTGACGTTGTTACTAGACATGGGGTAGCGGCCCGTTTCCAAGAACAGTGAGTTTATACACCATGGAAAAGGAGTGAGGTTTTGTCCCTCAAAATCCGTTACCTGACCCTAGGAAAAATCCTACTGCATATTATGAAGTATTGACTGAGGCAGCTTCTTCAAAAGTAATCACACTTGCGGATATCAAACTGTTATTTGGTGTGTTGGTTCCGATTGATATTTGGAGACAAGTACACATACAGGATCGTGTTGCGGAATTGGGGTATCTGGGATCAAATTAAGGTATGGGATCAGGAGAGGAAGCCAGGTGAGAAGTCTAAAGCAGAGATACTTGCTTTGCCTGGCTGAATTATCACATATATGCATTCTTTTATTCCACCCAGGAAGATTGATCGGGACAAGCTATCGGCTTGTCACCAGAAGAAAGGTGAGAGTGTGTCTGATTTTTTCACCCAGTTTGATAGTGTGTTTCTGCATTATAGTGGACGGGACTGGTCGTTAGCTTGAATAAGGCGCAGTATTATGAGCACAGGGAAAATGAAAATATGGAGAAAAAGCACAAAGGTTTGTAGACGACGATGTTGTTGCAACAGGCTTCTTGAGGAAATGGTAGAGGACGTGGTGGTATGGTCCGACAGCTTCCCCATACTAGCAAAAATGCTACGCCTGTAGGACCAAATCAGTGTGCGTACTGTAAGGAGGAGGGGCACTGGCGCAGTGAGAGCCCGGTGCTTTTGCAGAAGGTTGGGGTCCACAGAGGACGAGGGTCTTGTGGATGGGGTCGTGGAGATGGTGGCCAGGACGGGGCTCAGACCGTTGGGACATCTCAGGGTTGTGCTGATCAGAACTACTTTGACGACCCTCGGGTCAAAGAGTATTATCACAATGACTAAGATACGGATGAGGTGACTGGGATGTCTTACAGCTAGGACAACCAGGGACAGGGTGAGGGACCAGTTTTGATACCTGTAGACCAGCGAGGTCCGTACGTTAGTACGGATGTGCATGGTTCAACTAAGGAGTTTTTGGTGGATACAGGTGCAACAAACAGCTCCACTTCTCGTTCCTTGGTCCCTGGGGCGACTGTCTAGCCATAATAATGTTTTGGTAGGATTTTCCAGTGTACCGGTTGTGAGTCCCATTTCAAGATCTCTTGCGTTGACTATTGGTCCTTTCACTGTGGATTCGCCATTCTTATTGACGTGTAATTGCATGGAGAATTTGATGGGTTTGGACTTGTTGAAATAATAGCATGCTCCGATTTACTGTTCCCCAGCAGGCATCTATATGACAATGGGTCCTGATGTG
Source organism: Lissotriton helveticus (assembly GCF_964261635.1). NCBI lineage: Eukaryota > Metazoa > Chordata > Amphibia > Caudata > Salamandridae > Lissotriton > Lissotriton helveticus. The sequence goes on from NC_136065.1 coordinate 227,433,422, forward strand.
GTGTGCACTAAGCAGTGTCTGTCCAAAGATGCGCCCCTCCATGCTGAATTTAAAGATGTGCCACCCACACTGTGGGCAACGGGCGACACAGATATGGGTTTGTTGCAGATATCACCAGTTTCAAAACAAGTCTAGGAAGGTGCTATTTTACCCCATATTTCTCAGTATAAGATGCCGCAGGCAGGTGAGCGAGCTTTGATAAAGATTGTGCAGGGTTTGATTGAGACAGGAGTGGTGGAGGAGACGACTGTCAATGTTTTCAATAGCCCTATTCTTCCTATAATTAAAAGGACACCTTCGGGTCCCTCTGAGTATCACAAAGATGTTTATTGTTTTGTGATTGATTTGCGTGAAGTTAACAAAATAGTAATTCCCCAGTTTCCAGTGGTCCCTGACATTACGACTCTCTTGACGATGTATCCTTCTTCTGCTAAATTATTTTCTGTCATTGACTTGAAAAATGCATTCTTCAGTATTCCCATTCATCCCGATAGTAGATATCTGTTCAGATTCACCCTCGCCGGTAGACGTTTTAGATTCTGTCGCGCTCCTCAAGGCTACACAGAGAGTCTGAATATCTATAGTCAGGCATTGAAAGGTCAACTGCTTTCCTTGTCCCTCCCTACACGTAATGTATTGCTACAAAATGTCGATGACTTGTTCATAGCTCCAGATACAGAACTAGGTTGTAGAGAGAGTACAGTCAAATTGCTGCTACATTTAGCTCACAGTGGCCATAAAGCATCCCTTTCCAAATTTCAGTACTGTCGACAGGAGGCCACCTACTGTTGAAGGAGGGTAGGAAATTGACCTGTGAGCGCATCAGTACCATTGTTAAAATGTCTGTCCCGCAAACTCAGAAAGACGTGCGTGCTTTCATAGGTATCACTTCCTATTGCAGGCAGTGGATACCTGGCTGTTCATTGTTTACTAAGCCCCTGCTTGCGCTAACTACTAAAGGATGTGCATGAACTCCTGCCTTGGACGCCAGAGTGTCAGCAGTCTTCTGAGCAATTAAAAACTGTGCTTTGCTCGGCTCCAGTGCTTGGTACCCCTAATTACGCAAAATGATTCGTATTGTACGCCCAGGAGTTGGGTAGTTGTGCGCTTTCTGTTTTAACACAAAGATTTGGAGATAAGCAACGTCCGTGTGCTTATTTCTCTGCAGTGCTTGACCCTGTCGCCCGAGCCCTCCAGAGCTGTCTAAAAGCGGTTGCGGCTATGGCCATCTCAATTAGACAATCGGCGGGACTCGTACTCTATACCGACCTCACAGTTATGGTACTCTATACTGTAGATTCACTTTTGAATAAGACAAGAACACAGCACCTCACCAGTGCACGTCTGACATGTTACGAGCTAACGCTCTTTCAAAAGCACATTACGATCAAACACTGTGCTACTTTGAATCCAGCCATGGTACTACGCCTCCCTTCTGAGAATGAGGAGATTGACATAAATTATTGTATCTTCCAGACAGAAGAAAAGATGAAAGGATGGGTAGACATGACTGACTTATCTGACCCCCAAGGGGAACTATATGTCGATGGCTTTTGCTTTACGTTATCAGATGGCAGTACAACTGCTGCATACGCAATTACAACACTGCGCACTGTAGTTGAGCCAACACGAGTTCTCTATCAGTCGGCCCAAGCTGCAGAGCTAGTTGCCCTTATTCGAGCCTGTGAGTTGAGCGAGGGACTGGTTGTTAATATTTATACTGACAACCAATATGCCCATGGGGTCGCCCATAATTTTGGGCAGCTCTGGGCAGAGAAGAGGGTTCCTTATTTCCCACGGAACAAGCATTCAGTATGGTCCTCTTATACATAGGCTTCTGTCCACTTTTACACTCCCTAAGAAAGTGGCCATAGTGAAGTGCTGATGATTCAAAAAAGGGGGGTGGTGATGGACAGAGTGCCTGAATTAAGCAGACCACTCTTACCCAGTCCCTAGTGAAGTGCAGCACCCATAGGAGAATTACTGACGATGTGGGTAAGGGGAACACTTTTGCAGATCAGACAGCTAAGGAAACAGCCCGAACAAAGATGAAAAGAATGTTTGTAGCCGGTCCCAGCAGGTGGGTGCCCGAGTGCTCCATGTTTGAGGATACACTAGAAAATGGGAGGGAGATACAGAGTGAGGCCACGGTGGAGGAATTAGCAGTGTGGCAAGAAAGTACAGCAAACCTGAATGATGAGGGATGTTCGATAGACAAGTCAGGGAAGCAGAGATGGATGTTGCCAGATGTCTATATTCTTCCTGTAGTCACTATGGCTCACGGGCCAGCTCATATCAGTGCTAGGGGTATTTGTAAGTTGCTAGACCCGTATGGCAAAATGACAACACAGCTGCACATTTAGTGAAATACTGCATATTGTGTATAATGCACAATCCTGGCATGGGTACCCCCAGACCATCCGGTAATTTTACACCTCCCACTTTCCGCTTTGGGGTCCTTTCAATGGACTTAATTCAAATTATTGACCCGGTCCTTTTCAATAATGTGTTGGCGGTTGTTTGTGTGTTCAGTAAATGGGTTGAGGCTTACCCCACTAAAGACTATACAGCCATTGCGACTACAAAGATACTCCTGAAGGCGTTTTTTTCCGTGCTTCAGCTTGCCCCGTTGGATCTGGAGTGAAATTGGAAGTCATTTCAATGCCAAGGTTATTCAGCTAGTTTGTGAAGGACTACATATCAGACAGAGGTTTCATGCTGCAAATCACCCCCAGTCAGCAGGTTTGGTTGAGAAGTACAACAGTACTCTCAAACTGAAATTGGCAAAGATTCAGGAGATCACAGGGTTGCAGTGGCCAGATGCTTTACCATTAGCTCTTTTGTCTACAAGAAAAACAGCACACTCGGGGATAGGATTGTCACCCTACGAGGTTGTGTTTGGACGCCCTGCGAATGTCTGGGGTGTCCCGTGTCCGCATATATTCTCTGAAATTAAGTACCCTTTATTGACCGATTACCGGTACCAGTTAACTGAAAATGTGCGTTCCATTCACCAACAGATAAAGGAATCGCCTCCATCTGTACCATAGGGGCCTGGTCATAACATCCAGCTGCGGACAGGGAGTTGCTTCGAAATTTTCAGTGGAAGAAGAGCCTGGAGCCCTGCTGGAAGGGGCCAGAATTAGTCCTCCTCGCTACCAGGACCGTTGTTAAAAAAAAAGTTGCTGGCCGAAAGAATTGGATTAATTCCAGCAACTGCCGCCGAGTACCTTTGCCCTTACCCTATGACCAATGGGTGAGGGACGGTATTGGTGATGCTGAGGGAGAGAAGATACCTCAGTTTGTCCCCTTCAGCATCGCGTAGCTTATATAGACCCAAACGGATGCTGAGAACGAAGATGTGTTAAATGCAGCAGACCCCCTTGAGAACCGAGCAATAAAGGATCCCCTCTTCATTGACCCCTCTGTGCCTGGAGTCACCAGGTACAATTTGCGTCCTCGGTTGAAAAACGGTGCAACAAAGGAGAAGTCAGATTAGTCAGTGATGGGCTGTGCAAGTCAGGGTGTACTTTGTCAATAGTACCAACAGTGTTAATTTAGGCTGAGGCGAGATTGGTGCATTGTTCTGGCATTGGACAGGATACATCGAACGTGCTCCCTTGAAGGGGGGTACATTATCCTGTGCAACGTGGGATTCTTCTAGAGCTAGGACTGAGCAGCTCCACCGCCGGTGCTCAAGAGCGCCAATGTTGATGAATAGGAGCCTGTACCAGTGAGGCTCAATCCGACACTGGAAACAAATGCCTTTGCTATGGACTTTTACTGCATTCCCCTTCTTGCATCATAATATATCCGTTTAGTCAGCCTATTACAGAAGAGGAACAGCCGTTTGCACCACGCATCAGGAGCAGGGTTGGTCCATGAAAAGTAATATAGTTTTTGCATCAATAGTTGCGAATGGATTAATAATTGTATTGGCAATATCCTGCTTTTTAGAGGAGAGGTATCCTGTACATTACTTGGTTGGTACAACACCCATTCCCGCTGAACACATGTTTGTTACTTTGGCCCCTCACAAAGGAGAGCACCGAAAGCCTAACAAAGATAATGTATTTATACAAGTGTTGCAGTCAGCTCATGAGGTGTCAAATACAACTAATTGCTGGGCTTGTGGACTGCTTCCCTCAGCGACTCATAAAAGTGATACTTTCTTGTCCATGCCATTGTCATACATCAGTAGTTGCAAGGGTTGGTTTGATTTGCTCAGTATAGTGTGCCCCAATCCTATATTCTGAATAGGACACCTGCTGATTCTCGCACTGATACAGAATGTACATTTCCATCACAAGGCTCCCCCGAAAGACCGACAGGACAAGAGGAGTTTGGTAAATTGTTTATAAAGTCCTTTATGTACTCATACAAAAGAGTAAACAACGAGACATGGTTCAGAATGGAAATTGCTGATTTCAAGGGTTTAACACCTGAGTATTTACAAATCTTTCCAGGCTCGTAATGTTACAGAGGACCAGCCAATACCAGTGTCAGTGGTCAACACAACAGCTAGTTTCTGTGTCCAGGGGACTGGGAGGATAAAGGTGGGAAAGAGCAGATGCAGTCCCACATACAGATTGAGAACGCCTGATAGTCCACCCTTACTACCACCCCCTAAAGTCTATTTTGTCTGTGGATCCCAACCTTATGTATTGCTCCGGGGGGGATTGTCGTACGGTGTTATCTCTCTTTTCTCCTTCCCCCTGTGTATATAGCTTTGTCCAATTACCATAAAGATCATCGGCTGCAGCGTAGGAGCGCATAATTGCCCCGAGCCAGAAGGGTCATTGACACGAAGGATATAGATCAGACAGATACCATCCTACAACAGTTAGAGAATGCCATGAAGGGTATTGTACCCTTTTGGGGCCCCAGGTCTAATAACCCTAACCTTCATCGGTTAACAAGGGTGGTGGAAGGGGTTATTAATACAACGGCTGGAATACTGAACAAACCTCAGTGCTGAGCTTCAGGCTACGAGGTTAGTTACCTTGTAGAACCAGATGGTGTTAGAAGTCATATTTGCATAGGGGTGGGGCCTGTCACGTCATTGGTAGTAGCTGTTGCGTGTACATACCCGACCTCGCCCCTAATGTATATGCTGCCAGAAGAGAAATTGCATAGACTCTCCTCTGACATACACCAAGAGAATGGTACTTAGACTCTATGAGGGTGGTTCTGGAGTATGTTCCAGGCCTGGTGTTGGAAGATCCATATCTTTCCAGCTACGATTGCAGGTATTTTCTTCACACATTGTCTTTGCATACACTGCCTCCCGACCTGCTGTACTTATTGTATAAGTGTTATTACCCCTAAACCGAAAAAGACAGCCCCCGACACTAGTGCTGCCATCATGTTGCAAAAAGATATTACCAACATGATGCAGATTGACATGGGCATTTTTGATTCCACATCATTCCTTGCCACTTCTATTCCCGATAATGAGTATATTGATTGCTCCAAGTGTTGATGGCCTTTGCTTTTCAGAATGCTACACCTCTTTCCCTTCACAGATGGTTTAGGGAATGCTAAAAGGAGGGTCTGATGAAATGAAAATGTTTTGCTCTTTTGTTTGTGCTTTGTTCTCGTGTTAAGTTAGAATTTGCGGCACCATTTTATGTCCAGCAGCCATTTTGAATCATGTTGTCAGCCATGTACCTCCTTACTCGAGAGCTGGCTGTGAAAATTTTAGTTTCTCCAAGGTTAGGACTTGCTCTGCTAATGAATACACTGTTCTTATTAACGCATTCCTTTCCCAACGATAGAGGGTTTCTCCCACTAGCCTAGCTGTAGACACAAACAGAATCATCTTGGTATGACGATAATGCGTGCCCCGCCTCTGAGTCGAAACTCGTCTTACTGTACTCCTATGTTTTAACTGCACCTGCTAGTAGATTTCCATTATGGGTGGTGGGGGTACTTTCCTGGTACATAATGTATCTCAGCAATCCTAGGAGGCTGGTCAGACTGGACTCCGCTCGAGTGTACCTGAATAAAATATACTTGGTTTATTTTCTCTACTGTCTGACCGACTCTTCATTTGTATGGCAGCTGACAGGTGGTTGCGAGTGACCTGGATGGCCCTAATCGGATCACTTCCTTCAGGAACCAAATGATTAAAGAGTCACCTTTACCAGACACATAGATTTTCGCTGGAATCATTCTTCCATATAATTCAATAGTGCCCCACAAATACCCCAACAGTTTCATGGGCTGCCCACCATATTGTTGTGTTTTAACATGGGGCCTTAACAATAACACCGATCCCTTTAAGTTGTCTTCAAAAAACTTTCTAGGAATCAATGTAATTTCCGCCCCTGAATTAAAGAACATCTAAAGTGGAGACAAATAGATTTTTACAATTTACAACGACCCATCACTTTTCTGACACACAATTTGTAAGGCAAACTCATCCAAACTCAGAGAGTCCCCGATATGTGTGTGATGATGTTCACCTCACGATAGACAAATAGTGTTTTTAGCAAAGTACCTAGTAAACTGTTTTTAGAATTCCGTTTTTAGAATTTGTATGGTGAATATAATAGCTTTTAGAATTGGAGTAGTGTGCACTGTTTAAAGCTGAAAAACGTTGTTTTACCTACCTGCGCTGCACTTTCGCTGACCAGGGTGAGCTGGTGTACTTACGCCTGTCAGAGCGGGTCACCAAGGGAACGTCATCTTGGTCAGCGTTCAAGTTGATCTCGCTGAGAACGCTCCCCCCTACTTAAGGAGAGGGTAAAGCAAGTGCGCAAGCCCGTCTGCGCCTGTACGCACACCGACCGCACACAGCGCCAGCAACGCTATCAGTCAGGAATACCACCCACCAGGAGATACCAGATTCTGTTACTCAAGGGAGCAACTCCTGCATATAGATGAGCGGGATGATTTAGGCCCTGAAGTGAATAATCTGAGTAAGGGAAACACCTACATGGCATGCTCACCATTAGATAGCCTCAAATATGGCCTAATTAACGTCAGATCCCTGGTTAAGCATCATCAAGAGGCGTTCATTTTGCTGGAATGCCATGATTTGGATGCTTTGTTTTTAACCGAAACCTGGAATCGAACTGACTCAGCAGTTGAATTAGGGCTAGCTTGCCCTCCGGGATACAAAGCTTTCCACAATCCTCGACAAAACGCGAGAGGAAGGAGGGTTGGAGTAATATTTAAAGAGAAATTGAATTTTGCTCCATTACAAATTGATGATGTGGAGGGTACAAAATGTTTAGGGTTCTCCCTTAAAGAGGCTAGGGGACAATTGTTCTCCGGTATTGTGTGCTTCAGGCAGAGTCCCCAGTGTCAGGCATTGATTGACATATTCTATAATATGTCACTGGTCCACTCCAGGATTATTATACTTGGTGACTATCTCTGGGACTAGGGGAGTCTTGGCACGGCTTTGAGAGAATTAGTACAAGCATGTGAGAGCCTTAACATGCAACAACTGGTGTTACAATCAACACACCAAGGAGGCCACGTCTTAGATCTGGTATTCGCTAACTGCATGGAGGAAAAGGTGGTCGAAGTACTACCTCTATGCTGGACTGATAACTTTTTAATTCATTTTCTGCTAACACCACCAATAGCGAATAATAAAATGATTCAGCCTGGGAACCTTCGACAGGGAAGGGAATGGACCAGGCTGCTAAAAATGTTTTTAAATCCTGCTACTAACGGAAAAAAATACATTTGACTCCCGCAAGTCAGTGGAGGAAAATTATCAGACCATCTGTGTTCAGATGAACGAAACTCTGGATCAGAGAATACCACTGTAGAGGTTAAAGAATAGAGGAAAACCATCAGCCCCTTGGTATAGTGAGGTTTTGAGATCGCAGAGGAAAAAATGTAAACAAGCAGAAAGAAAATGGAGGAGACTCTATGATGAAACAGATGAAAGAGCATTTAAAACACAACTTGTCTTTTATAAAGAAGCAATTGTGCGATCAAAAGCTGAATATTATGCAAAAATTATTTTGCAAGCACCTAACAGTGCTAGAACTATCTTTAACATAGTGAAGGACCTATCAAAACCTGCGTGTGTAAGTAATAAGATCATAGCTACGCAAAAGCTATGTGATGATCTTGCAATCTATTTTGATGAGAAGATCAACAAAATCATTGGTGGCCTCAACTTAAACTAACAGATTGGGGCGGATGATGAAAACGACTTGGCCGTGGACAATGAAAATGATTTATTAGCGCTAACAATATCAGGGAAACAGAAAGAGGGAACAGACAAATATCGTCATTCTACTCAGGAGCGTTTTAAGAATCCCACTGAGGAAATGTTTACTAAAATAGCCTTGAGTATATCCTCTGGGTCTCCACTGGACCCTCAATGCTGGAAGCAGGCAATGGTGACCCCATTACTCAAGAAACCGACACTTGATCCTCTATGCCCGTCCAACTATAGGCCCATCTCCCTGTTACCCTATCCGGTAAAAATCCTGGCGTGAATAGTCAGTAAATCCTGTCTCATTTTCTAGAACACGATCACCTGCTAGACGAGGTTCAATTTCCGTCCTGAGCATGGAACAGAAACAGCCTTAGTGACCATACTTGAAGATCTGAGAATGTGAGCTGACAATAGCCATTTGGTCATACCAGTGCTACTGGACATGTCAGCCGCATTTGATACGTGAACCATGACAAAAGACTCATGAACATTGGAGTTAAGGGTCTGGCATTAAAATGGCTTCAGTCCTACCTTTCAGGTAGGCTACAAGCAGGTAGGCTACAAGCAGTGAGTATTCCACCTTTCACATCTTCGAAGACATCCGTCCAACATGGGTTCTGCATGGATCGGCAATTAGTCCGATCTTATTTAATACATACCTGCGTCCAGTCATCTCTATCATCGAATCCTTTGGAGTAGAACTAGTCAACTATGCTCACGACTCGCAGCTTGTGTTTTCACTGGAAGAGAATCAAACAGTCTCCCCAGACACATTTCATGAGTGCATTCAAAGTACTACAAACTGGCTTAGAAATAACTATCTCCAATTTAATGGAGACACAACAGAATTTGTATACTGCACCACGAATAAATGGCCCGGCCTCTTCCTATCGATTTCTGGCTCACCCCTACAGATTTACAGTTAATTACAGCTAAAACGGTACGCAATCTGTGAGTAATGATTGACAACAACCTTCAGTTGGATTCACAAGTAAACAAAACAGTTGGTGCCTGTTTCTCTTTGATTTGAGCCCAACAGAAGATTCTCCCACTATTGCCAACCACTGCTAGGACACAAATAGTGAGGAGTGTTCTTTTGAACCGGTTGGACTATTGTAACTGGCTGTACCTTGGAGCACCAAATTCCTTGATACTGAAACTGCACAGAATCCAAACAGTAGCAGCAAGGTTAGCTTTAAACCGGCAGAGCAGTTCCTCCACACTTCTGGCCTTGGGAAATCTCCACTGGTTGCCGATTCAGCAGAGAATAAAATGTAAATCCCTCTGCATTGTCTTTAAGGCAGTACATGGTGTGGGTCCTAAACCACTGCAGAGAAAATTCATGTGGTATATTCCCCCGCGAAATCTTCGCTCGCCGACAGCAAATTTGGTGAACATTACAAGATTTAAAAGATACAGGACCGGAGGGAGAGCCTTCAGTTCTGCGGCCTCACAGCTGTGGAATGAACTCCCAACTGCCTTTCCGCCTATACCACTTCTGCCCAGAGTGCTGAAGAAGATCGGGCGCGATCGGGCTCAAGTTATCCTTGTGGCTCCGGACTGGGCATGAAAATACTGGTATTCAGAGCTACTCAGCATGTCTGTCGATCCCCCGATTCGTCTGCCTCTTCAGGAGGACCTTCTGTCGCAGCAGTAGGGGATGGTCCTCCACCCGAACCTGTCCAGTCTGGGGAGAAGCGTGGCTCAGTGGTTAGAGGCGGCAGACCCGGAAGCTGAGATCGACCGTGGACCAGGGTTCGATTCCCCGCCTCGGCGGGTTTCAGGCAAAAAAAAAAAAAATTCCACGGACTCGACAATTCTCGCTCTGGTGCCAACTCAACTCACGGAGTCACACTCTGCGACTCTGGGCAATAGCTTGCTTAATCTCCACTACGGCCCCTCGCAGCGGGATGCCTGGCTTTCACCTTGTGGACACCCTGCCGGGGTTTCTCATAGGGGAATACCAGGACGGGTTCCCTAAGCAAGCGCCGGGACGCTTACGGGCAGCTGTGCGCTTTACAAGTCCAGCACATTTACATTTACATTTACCTACAAGCTTGGAGATTGAGCGGCGACAGTTGAGGCCATTTGACTTGCCTCCTGAAGTCTGTAATGTCATTCTGGCAGCCAGGCGTCCCTCCACAAAGTCGGTATACGCCTGCAGGTGGAACCGATTTGTGGCATGGTGCACAGCAAAGGCTGTGGATCCACTCTCTGCCCCCCTTTCTGAGGTTCTCCTCTTCCTTCTTTCTCTTGCCCAGCAGGGCTCTGCTCTGGGCACTATCAAGGGCTACCTTTCTGCCCTTTCCGCCTTCTTAAGGCTACCTGATCAGCCATCCTTGTTCAAGTCCCCAATTGTAAATAGGTTTTTGAAGGGCATCACACACATGTTTCCTCCTGTTCCTTTCGTGATGCCCCAGTGGGACTTGAACCGTGTACTTACTTACCTAATGTGTGCTCCCTTTGAGCCGCTCCATAACTGTCCTCTCCGTCTTCTTACTTTGAAGACTGCTTTCCTGGTTGCCATCACCTCTAACAGAAGAGTAAGTGAGCTCTAGGTTCTTTCTCCCACACCTCCTTTCCTCTCTGTCCATCCGGACAAGGTTGTTTTGCAGACGAGACCCTCTTTCCTGCCCAAGGTTGTCACGGCCTTCCACATCGGGCAGTCCATCACCTTACCCACCTTCTTTCCGCCTCCGAATCCCTCGAAAGAGGAGGAGAGGCTCCACTGTCTGGACCCAAAATGTGCGCTCTCTTACTATGTGGATCGCACACGCCAGTTCCGGGTGGATGACCAACTCTTTGTTGGTTACGTAGGTGCTAAGAAGGGACGGGCGGTGCACAAGCGGACCATCTCTCGGTGGATCATCTCGTGCATCCAGGCGTGTTACTCCTTGGCTAAGAAGGAACCCCCTGTTGGGCTGAGGGCTCATTCCACTCGGGCCACGGCGACTACGACTGCCCTGGGCCGAGGAGTGCCCTTGCAGGACATTTGGCAGGCAGCTATGTGGGCCTCGCTGCACACGTTTGCGAGACACTACTGCCTGGACAGCCAAGTCCGGAGGGGTGGCTTCTTTGGCCGTTCCGTCCTCCAGGACTTTCTGGTGTGATTATTGGTTCGCAGACCCACCACCGGGGTTGGTATTGCTGGGGTATCTATTCTAAGGTAAGGAATCTATTACTAATGTGTCTCCTTAAGATGCACAAGCTACTACTTGTGTAACGATATATCTGTAAGAGACATTAGTTAGTGATAGATTCCTTACCGACCCAACCATCCTCCCCGTTCTGCGAACCGATATCTAGAGTTAAGGTCATCCCCTTTCAGGGCCCTAGTTTCATGGCACCAGTGTTGGTTTTTATCATGGCTCTGCGTTTCTGGCACGGAAAAGCTGTGTATCAGAACTGACGTCAGCGCGCGAGGGCAGCGTCTAAGTACTCCGACTACGTCATTCCGGCGCAGACGACACCTGCCGGCGCGCAGGGGTATTGCTACGCAAAATTTTCCGGATCCAGTCTTACGCCTGGGGATATTCTAAGGTAAGGAAACTATCACTAACTAATGTCTCTTACAGATATATCGTTACACAAGTAGTAACTTGTGCATTAATGCGCCTGCAACATTTTTAACTGACCCAGGAAAACCGGACATGAAATGGAAAAACTGGCTGAGAGCGTTTGAGAACTACTTGGTCGCGATAGATGGGAAAAAGTACGAACCGGAAAGGAAAAAAAGCCATTTTATTTGGGTTGTGAGGTGCGGCAGGCCCGGAAATTTTCGACAGTTTGCCTGAATATGAAGTGCTTCCTGGTCAATTTATTCCTATGGATGAGTACCAGCAAGCGATTAAACGATTAGAAAAACAATTCGGAGAAGAACCCAACATAATGATATGCAGGCATCGCTTCGCAATGCGCAAACAATTGGAGAATGAAACAATTGAGGAGTACATTGCTTCGTTACGTTTTTTGGCTACCAAGTGTAAATTTAATGACTTGGTTGATACATACATTAAAGACCAGGTTTTTTTTTTGCTTTGAAAAAAAAAATTCAAGAAAGGCTATTAGCTTGCAGAAACCCTTCTCTACTAGAAACTATTGATATAGCTAAGGGTATTGAAAGGTCTCTTGAAACAACAAAAGAACTTTCATCTGATAAAAGTTCACAACCTGAAGTGTACTATGTACATGATAATAAGAAAAATGTAAGTTACTATGACAAAAAAGGGAAAGATGGTAAAAGTACAGATTCAAATGTTTTTGTTTCTTTTAGATGTGGTTCAAAGTATCATAAGGCTGATTTTCCTGGTTGTCCAGCACAAGGGAGGAAATGCACCAAATGCTTTAAGGTAGGACACTTTGCGAGTGTGTGCAATAACTTCAGGCCGCAAAGATCCCAGAAGGTCAAGGTTAGTTCTATAAATGATTTTGACGAAGACATGTGTTCCAATATCGTCTTGACAATTGATGACCCTTCTGATTCCATAAAAGGTCCTCTGGGTGTTGCGCACATTGGCGAAGTTGAAGTTAATATTATGGCGGATTCAGGTTCGCCTATTACCATCATTTCCGATAAGAAGTATGAGAAGCATTGGCCTAATACAGATTTATATGCTACAGATGTTAACCCGAAAGCATTCGGAGAGTTTGATATAAATGTTTTGGGTTCATGATAATATGGACATTAAAGGAAGGAAAATCACTACTAAAGTTTAAGTAGCTGAGAGGGGAAGAGACATAGTAGGATGGAAAGATTTAGCACGTCTTGGCATAATTCTTAAGCCAGGTGCAGATGATCCTATTGTTCTTGATGAAAATTTTGTTCAGGCAGTCACTATTTCTGAGTTATCGTTATCTCTAGATAATGTGTATTCTATACTAAACAAATATGAGACTCTTTTTGAGGACAGAATTGAATGTGTCAGAGGGTTTGAACATGCTATAAAGTTGAAAAAAACACGATCCCAGTTAAGCACAAGGTAAGGTCTGTACCTTTGTCAGTAAAGGTTGAATTACAAAAACTTCTCAAGAAATTAGTTGATGAAGGCGTAATAGAACAGACCAATTCATCAGAATGGGTTTCTGCTATTGTTATATGTAAAAAAAAAAAATGGCGATGTACGCTTATGCGCAGATTTGAGGTCATTGAACAAAAATATTTTAGTTGATTGCATTCCTTTGCCGAAAATGCAGGAAATACTGGCTGCCACTAAAGATGCGAGGTATTTTTCCTTTATAGATCTCAAATCTGCGTATCACCAAGTCCAATTATCAGAGGAATCTAAAGACTTAACTACATTCATCACTCCTCTTGGTGCATACAGATTTGTAAGACTCCCTTTTGGTTTGGCTTCATCAGCCAGCGTTTTTCAAAAATTGATGGAATGTATTTTAAAAGATGTCGCAGGTGTTCAAAAAGTTCAGGACGACATTCTTAATCATGCAAATTCTGTCAAAGAACATAATGTGATTTTAGATATTGTTCTTAAAAGGTTGAACGAAAGAGGTATGCCAGTTGCGAAAGACAAATGTAAGTTTCTCCAAACTGAAGTGGAGTATTTGGGCTATATTTTGAGTGGCAGTGGTATCAGACCCAAACTCAACTTGGTCAAAGCCATAACTGACGCCCCAAAACCTATAGATAAGGATACCTTGAGGTCCTTTTTGGGGCTCAGTGAATACTACTCACGTTTTGTGGAAAATTACTCGGAAAATGTTGAGCAATTACGCGTTTTACTACACATAGGTGAAAAATTCATATGGTCTGATGATCAAGATGTTGCTTTTACAGAGATAGATCAAGAATGCAATTATGAAAGCACCAACGTTGAAACCGTATGACCCAGATGGTGCTAATGTCATCACTATAGATACTAGTTTGGTGGGCATAGGTGCCGTGTTCACTAAAAAAGTAGCAGGTAATGTACATACCATAGCTTTCATTTCTAGACGTTTGCATGATGCAGAGGTTAACTATAGCACCATAGAGAGGGAAGCGCTGGCCTGTGTATGGCCTGTGGAGAAACTCAAGATGTACCTATGGGGTAAAAGTTTTGAGCTTTTCACAGATCATAAACATTTAACCTTTTTAATGGATGGATGTGGTAGAGGACATGGCAAAGTTTCTGCAAGGTTGGTCAGGTTGTTATCAAAGCTGCAAGAGTATAATTTTACAATAAAACACATCGCAGGCAAAAGTAATGTAAGAGCGGATTTTTTTGTTACGTCTTCCGCTAAACAGTTGTGAATCCAAAATTGAAGATGATATTGAATGTGTAGTATCATATGTAAGTGGTTTTAACCAATCAGCACAAATTTGTGAAGAATCAGAATGGTTGTCTCTTTTAGACAAGGACCCTGTGTTAAGCAAAGTAAAAGCGTACATTTTAGGTAAATGGCCACCAATCAGAAACTTGTATTCGGATTTAAAAACATTTGTGCAGGTGGCAGATAAGATAAGTATTGAGAATGGTTTTATTTTGAGAGGTGATCTTTTGGTCCCACCTACAAAAGTAAGGAAACTCCTAATTGAGGTGGCACACAAAACCCATTTAGGATCGACCATGACCAAGAAAGTTTTGAAACAGTATTATTGGTGGTCAGGTTTGGACTCAGATGTTAATTGCTTTGTGGACTCTTGTCCTATATGTTTGAGATCAGATAAACATTGGAAGCCGAGGGTGCAAGAAATGCAGTTGGTTGACTGCGTTGGAACATAATTCGAAAATTTTAATTGCATTGTGTGATTATTACAGCAAATGGAAATACTTCAAATTTGTTTCAACTATAGACTCTAGAAATGTTATAGAATTTTTGGATTCTCGTTTTTCTTTAGAAGATTTTCCTCTAGTTTTAGTCTCAGACAACGGGAAACACGTTACCTCTGAGGTGATGGTCTCATTTTTAGGTCTCGCCTGTCGATGCGCATGCGCATCGAGCTTGCGAGACTATTGGGGCTTAACCACTCTTTAACTAACTTGCAAGGAATCGTGGCGATTCCTTGCAGTGCCCGTGACTTTTAAGCTCAATGCGCATGCTCATTGAGCTTAAAAGCGCGTGCACATCAGTTCCCTCAGCCGCACTCCAGTCCCCTGCTGCTTTCACACCCTCTCCCCGCTCCGCCCCCTCCCCTGCCCGCCGTGTCGCATTTCTCCTCCCCCCTCCCCTTATCTGCCTTTCCCTCCGTCTTGTTTTTTTTTACCCGCTCCGCCCCCTCCCCTGCCCGCCGTGTCGCATTTCTTTTCTCCTCTTTGCTCCTCCAGCAGTTCTCTGTCACCTTTCCTTCTCTCCTCCCTTGTCCACCTTTTCATTGTTTTTGCCCACCTCTCCTCCAGTTGAACTCTGTCACTAGCTCCTTTCAGCCCCTTCTCATTCCAGTGTTTTCGGGTCCCATCTCATGCTTGGGGTTAAGCTCCCTTTGCCTGCAAATGCACGGGAAAACGGACAGACACGCACCAGGAAACAACACACAGACGCAGTACAAGCATTGATTAATCACTCGCACACATCACGTTTTACTCCTTTGCTAGTGTTCTCGTTGTTTACATCAGAAAGAAACAGACCTTAAAACGATTGAATAATTGACAGAATCCTCAAATATTGTTAATTCCATTGAAGTCTAGTGAAAACGCTGCTCGAAGATGATATGTTGCTAAAATTACCGTAACAAAATCAATCCACTCACTGTAATATTCCTAATGTAATTGTATGTGCTAGCACCAGAAGGTATGGAGTGAAATTACTTAACTTGTGAGTAAACATATTTGTTCACACCCTCTCCCCGCTCCGCCCCCTCCCCTGCCTGCCGTGTCGCATTTCTCCTCCCCCCTCCCCTTATCTGCCTTTCCCTCCGTCTTGTTTTTTTTTTACCCGCTCCGCCCCCTCCCCTGCCCGCCGTGTCGCATTTCTTTTCTCCTCTTTGCTCCTCCAGCAGTTCTCTGTCACCTTTCCTTCTCTCCTCCCTTGTCCACCTTTTCATTTTTTTTTCCCACCTCTCCTCCAGTTGAACTCTGTCACTAGCTCCTTTCAGCCCCTTCTCATTCCAGTGTTTTCGGGTCCCATCTCATGCTTGTTATAAAGGGGCTGCCAAAATGCGGACACTCCTCAACCCTCTGCTTCACATGAGACTCTGCGGCTCTCCTGGGACAATAAACTACTCCAGAACAAACATGGAGTTGTCATACGCGGCCATCTATCTCAATTAAAGGCCACATAGCTTCTCTAACCTCTAGGAAAATCTAGCCCTGCTATTTAATTTTGGTGCGGGATTACTGTGTAAAGAAGGTTTGCATAACGTCTCATCTGACTAACTAGTGCTTTAGTTTAGCATTGTATGTGTTTTCATAGGCTTGTGTGTATGTCCTTTAATGCATGTGCATGCTTGTCTTTTTCTGTTCAGTTCCCGTGTCAGTGTGTGCTTACCTGGATTTCCGTTTGTCTAATTTATGTGGCCTTTGTCAACGAGGCAATCCGCTACTCTGTCCAACGTTTATGAAGACGAGACACTCAACCACGCAATGCCACTCACACACACAACGCCACTCACACACACAACGCCACTCACACACGCAACGCCACTCACACACGCAACGCCACTCACACGCAACGCCACTCACCCACGCAACGCCACTCACCCACGCAACGCCACTCAACCACGCAACGCCACTCACCCACGCAACGCCACTCACCCACGCAACGCCACTCAACCACGCAACGCCACTCACCCACGCAACGCCACTCACCCACGCAACGCCACTCAGCCACGCAACGCCACTCACACACGCAACGCCACTCACACACGCAACGCCACTCACACACGCAACGCCACTCACACAGGCAACGCCACTCATCCACGCAACACCACTCACACATGCAACGCCACTCAACAACGCAACGCCACTCAACAACGCAACGCCACTCAACCACGCAACGCCACTCACACATGCAACGCCACTCACACACGCAACGCCACTGAAACAACAGCGCCACTCAAACAACAGCGCCACTCACACACGCAACGCCACTCACACACGCAACGCCACTCACACACGCAACGCCACTCACACACGCAACGCCACTCACACAAACAACGCCACTCACACAAACAACGCCACTCACACAAACAACGCCACTCATCCACGCAACGCCACTCATCCACGCAACGCCACTCATCCACGCAACGCCACTCATCCATTTGCAAAACGAAAAATGTTAAACTCTTCTATTGCGAGACCTATTGCATTTTCAATGCTTGTTGAAGAAGAATCGCATCCACCAGTAGAAAACTCCTAGCTACTTGCCAAAATCCAATGGACAAGTAAAGTCCACATTTGTAAAGCGCACAATCACCCGTAAGGGTCTCTGGCGCTGGGGGCCGTCGGGAAGATTAAGCGAGCTATTGCCCAGAGTCACATGGTGCTAGGCTAACCTGCCGCCGGAGCCGGGGATCGAACAGTGGTCCCCAGATTCCAGCGTCAGTCGCCCTGGCCGCGGCGCCACAAGTAGAAAGGATAAACTCATTCCTTAAAGACGTATTCAGATGGCTTTGTCAGCTAACTTTCCAGTAGTGCAATTTACTCAGGAAAGAGTTGATATGTATAACAACACAATCAACAGTGTGACAGGTTACTCACCATTTTTTCTAATGAGGGGCAGGCATGGTAACTCAGCCATCACACCCAAGTTTTCAATTGGTCAAGAACTTAATAAGAGTGTGACAAATTTGGATGACTCTCACCTTCAAGTAAGAGATAGAATTCTTGAACAACAACTAAAGTCAAAATGTTACCACGACAAGATCCATAGAGCTGTTGTCAAGGACATCTGCAAGGGTTATTGTCATAAAACCGGTTGTTCAACAGAAAGGAGATTCCAAATACTATGAACCTAGTGAAGTCTCTCACGGTGCTGTGTGTTTGCCTAAATTGAGATGGAGAAACAAAAGTGATGTAATTAAAATAAAAAAAGGTCAGAGAGAACTTATGACCAGTGCTCACTTGAACTATTCAGACTCTCAACAGAATAATGTCTGGTTTGATGAACAAATCTGTGAAAGTGACAACTTTAATGTATCAGATCTTTCAGCCACTGTCGGACACAACATTGATCGCGCCATTCCAGATGCTTCAGCAGAATATTCAGTGCATGTGGGTGATGAAAGTGAGATGACATGTAATGATAAAAGTTTGTGCTTATCTAATGCTCAGGAGATACCAGCGCCTAGTTTAAATGTTTCAGGTTGCTCACAAGTCAATAGTGAGGATGTTTTTACATCAAATGTTTTTAAAGGCTTATGCACTAATTCTGGAAGGATATCGCATGTTCCAAACAAGTTCTGAGATTTTATTATGTATTGATTTTATTTGTTGTTAAAGGGGGAGATGTTGCGTAACCCTACATATGTTAGGTGGAACCTTCCCTCGCATGTGTACTCTCAAAGTAGCTTTGTTATGAAGATTGTTCAACTATGTTTCCTATTGGTCATTCACCTTCCACGTCATTGAAAGTCCTCCCCCCTATTTAGATTGCGTCACCTCTTGCCTGTCATTCTTGCCCCAGCTGTTCCTTCACAGTCATCTCTGTTCCCAGCTGACTGCGGGCCTTTACAATAGTAATAAATAACATACTTAAAAGTATAAATGTGTGAGGCTTTGTTTAAGAAACCCTGCCACATTATCACACCTAAAACATTTAATCTGACCTTTCTTAGTAAAATTCTACTTTTACTTGTTATCCTCAACTTGTTTCCACTGGACCCCCCTATTCTCTTCGTTCTGACTACATGCACAAAATCGTTTTATTCCACCACACTTTTATGATTATGTATTATTTCTACGCAGGCTTGTAAATGTTCACAAGAATTTGTAGTAGTCACCATCGCAAGAGTTGGGTTATCTTTTAACCATAATGCCTCCCTTGCTTTGTCCAACACACAACCTAACATAAACTGATCTTGTAGCTTTTCATCTAGCATAGAACCAAAATTGCAAGAAGAACAAGTTTTCTGAGAACCAAAATATATGTGCTTCAACAGTCTCCCCAACCAGCTGCATTCACCTACCAAAATGATATCGTTCTATCACAGTGCTTAACTTAGGTAAATAATGGTGATCCAGTTTTTCATGCATATTTCATACTCATTAAGACCAGTAGCCATCTCTGTAGACAAATCAGGCAAATGCTTGAATACTTCTTGCCTTTCTGCCCCCAAACAATGCATCAACAATGACATTTTTATCTCCGCACTTAGAGAGGTTACACAAACCCTTGCATAATATATAAAAACGTTTTTCCACTCCTGCCAAGATAATATTGGATCATCGGTGGAGGAAGTAAAAACGGAGGAGCAGTAAGATTCTGGATACTGAAGTAAAACTAAAATAACCCCTAAATAAAAAGTAAATAACAGAATTCAGGAAGCAAAGTATTACTTCAAATCTCCAGAGAAGTACTACTATTCACGTTAGAAAAAAAACATCAAAAATAGAATGAGTACAGCCAAAAGTACCTTATTTACAATCACAGTTGTAAAAACAAAATGATGTGCACATCAGCGCAGCAGAGACTGAAGATCCCACCCTCGTTGCCAATTTAAAGAAGTACGTCTCCCAAATGTAGAACATGTAGATTGTTTATTAATTATCAAGGTTGCAAAGACCCTATCCACCAGCAGCTTGCTCAGCTCCAGCTCACAGCCAACTGCCCAGGTTTGAGCATAAACACTCTAAGCTGGAGTGTTCCCTGCCATCCATTCAAACTATTACATCAGCACATACCACAATAGCATACACTGCTGAACACAGACCTTTCTAAATACATAACAGAAGCCCATAAGATTCGGATCTAAGAAGATTTCTTATTTGGTTTACAATAAACACACAAATTGCTCTTTGTAGGAGAATCTTATGCTAATCTTCAAAATGACACGAGCCTGAAAAAGTCTGCCACCCAAAAAACACACTTTGATTGCTGCAAATCGATTTGTTGGTAAATTAATGTAAACACACTGTAAATAGTGTGAATAGAATATTTAGATTTTATACAAGCAAAAAAATATAAGTAGGCCTGTCTGCTCAAGGGAGCCCATTGAAACAAGTTGCATGCATAAGGATATGTGGAACCACCTCAATCTTAGGCAAGGACACATGGTGGTGCACTAGAGTGGAGTTGTGCAAAAAAACATAGTACAACACTCATTGAGACTCGCCTATGAATGTAGAGATGCTGGTACTTCTTTGGAGATTTCGGAGTCTTCCCAGTTCGGCGAAAGAGCAGTAAGCGCCCCGGATAATCGAACACATGGCTTCTATTATTGACTTGCTATCTTCACTGGGAATAGTGCCAGGCTTTACCAGAGATCCAGTTACTTGTTTTCATTTGTTAGAGATTTTTAATTGCAGTGACAGAAGCAGGACCCTCTACCCACACTAAGTTCCTAAGGCCTTACCTCACCTCTAAAACAGAGATCACACAGCCTAAGACGCAGGGCCTGAACTGGTGTTTTTTGTGTATTTGTGTGTGGTATGCCTAAGGACACGATCCTTTGAATCATTAGTTATGGTCCCGCCACAATGCTAAGATCCGATGCTTTAAGTCTCAGACGTTGAATCTGCTGTCTGCAGGTCAGGTTTTATGGTTCGAAAGCCAGATCGCCCGATTTCTCTTCAAGATCAAAATTGCGCACTCTGCATACTGGGCTGGCTCGTTAGACGGACCTTCTGTTTGTGTCTCATAAAATGAACTTTCGACCATAGGTATACCAGCTCGGGAACTGGACTTTTGCCTGCGTTTGCAGGTTAAGAAAGGACACCTTACCTGTCAGGCTAGCGTGCTGGCCTTTTAGCCGGAGCTCAGAAGCTGGAACTCCTACCTATTTCTGTAGGCTAAGAGTCTGTACTCTGCTTGCAGGATTAAAAGCTCGTACAAAAACTCCCTGCTTGTGCAAGCATGCACTTGGTTTCTACATGCAGGTTCAGAGGTCTACAGTGTCATTCACTGGGACCTTTGGTGCTAGGCTCGTGAGTTTGCCCTTCAAGATTAGGAGCGGACTCCACCTGGAGCCTTCCGCCTGTGTTTGCAATCTTAGAACGAGGGGCGTGTAACTACGGACTTAACATCTAGGGACCTCTCCTTTGTACGTCAAGGACACGTCTCCCCACCGGTCGTTTCTCTGAGACCAACTTCTGGCTGTGTGGCTCCGGTGCTATCTCTAACTGTCGGTCACTTTCACATGCGCCTTCCTTGTGCCTGTAAGCACGTACGGCAAGTCAGAAGGCTCAGAACACAAAACTCGAACGCGTAATAAATAGCTCGTGGACGTCACCTGCTGGATTGAGGCAGAATTAGTTTCCCTCTTGTCTGCTCTATTTTGGGCAGATTTATACAGCGCGAACTCGACCCAAAGGTATTGGAGCGCTTTACACGAGCACTAGGCACTTTATAGAAGGACACATTAATATTTAGTAGGCACGGAGAGGTTAAGTGATTTGGCCCACAGGATGCTGAGCCGATACCGAGACTCGAGCCTGGTTCCTCAACTTCAAAGTCGACGCTCAGGCCACATCCTTTCCCCAAGCAGAAGCTCATTTTAACCGCGTTTAATCGATTTTATTATGCAGGGCAGCTAGGCAACGCCTCACTTTGTCACCACAGAACACTCTGGGTTAAATATTGACATGCTTTACACGTAGCCTGGAACTTTTTTTTACCAAATGGAGCTGCTGGACTAGTCCTCCTCTTAGCCAATCGTGTTTGAGAGGAAACAAGTGGAAGATCTTATTGGCCGTCCGGATCACTCAATGAGGCGCCGGGATACAACAGCTAATTTATTGTGGTAACCAATCATACGTCTAAAACCTGGAATAATTCTGTTTGTGTCGTTTAACCAACCACAATCAGCGACCCTGGCCTGTTGGTTAGGCATTTTGACCAATGAAGAGCGGCAATGGCCTGACGGGCAGCTTTCGTAGCCTATCCAATGTTGGAGACGGGATTTCCGGTAGAGTCTGAGGCGCAGCCGCGGTGAGAGCACCAACCATTCTGCAGTTAATTTCGTACGCAGCGTATCTGAAACGGCAACAATGGCTGAGAGCGACTGGGACACCGTAACCGTTCTTCGGAAGAAGGGCCCGACCGCCGCGCAGTCCAAATCTAAGCATGTAAGGGTGGAGTGAGAGGGAGGGGAGTGTAATAGAGGGGAGACCGAGGCGGACTAGGTGACCACCGGAGGGCGCTCAACCCCATGACAGCATGGAGAGAGATGTGTGTGGTCACGAGGCGGCCACCCTCAGTGGTCCCTGCTAAAGGTACGAAGTGACCAGGATGAAGGTTACTCTTTTATTTACAGGCCTGGAACAGTAAAGCGTTCCAAGTCTGGCTAACTACGCTCAGTCTCCCTTCTTTAAGAAGTCTTCCGTGTCGAATTTTGTGTATACGAATTGATAAGGTTGCCCCAAGGCTCTTGTAACTCATGCCCTCCGGCTCCGCCGGTACCTTTACAGATGAAAATCTACATGGGGGTGATTGTTTTCATCTTCCTTATTTAAACGTTTTATTTTTCCGACACGAGTTTTTTTTCTTTGAAAGCTACAATGACCTACGTTTACAGTCCATGTTGGTGTTTTCTGAGGAACTGAATGCATCTTGAATTTGAAAATCGGTGGCTACCAGACTACTCCTCGTCCGGGTGTCACATAATAACTACTCATTGTTTTCTTTGTTCCCACCCTACTGTAATCTAGTGTTATAGTTTAATTGTTTTTTACTGATAAATACATTTTATCAATGGACAGATGAAGTTTAGAAATGCATCTTTATTATCACCTGGACGCCATTTTCTAGGTTGCATACTGCTGATTCGTTTGCAGGTTTGATGCATCAAAACAAATTAGCACTACCATTAGTGGCCTCAAGTATGACTGTTTAAGTGTAATAATTGACAGATTCATTCTTAATTGTATTGTCATTGTATTTGTAGAGCGCTTACTACCCCATACGAGGCGTCAAAGCACTTTTTTCGGCGAGTAGCACGCTACTCCCAGACCCATAGAGGAATTAGTGTTGCATTCATATAGTAAAACATGCAAGTAAATTTAAGTGGTGGATAGGTTTGTCAGTTATTTGGATTTGGAAGGGTAGCAGAAGGGGGAAAACGGTTTGTATTTATACAGCGCTTTTTACCCCAGAAGGGGTGTTGAAGCACGCTACTTCGGAAACCCATAAAGGATTAGTGGTGAAATATGAAAGTAATTTGAGTGGTGGATGAGTGGTGGATATTAGTCAGTTGTTCGAAGTGAGAAGCTTAGCGGAGGGATAGAAGTGGAAGAAAGGTTTGCATTCATATAGCAGCTGTTACCCCTGATGGGTGTTGAAGCGCTTTTCTGGCGAGTAGCGCCTTATTCCAGAACCCATAAAGGATTAGTATTGAAAATTAGTATAATGAAATATGAAGTAATTTGAGTGGTGGATATGTTGTTCAGTTATTTGGATAGAGAATGGTAGGTAGCGGAATATAAGAGGGAAAGAGGTTTGTATTTATATTGCGCTTGCTACCCCTGATGGGATTTTGAAGCGCTATTTCATCAGCGTAGACATTAACAAAGGACAAACCAATTGCTCATCCAAGCCTCTTTTCCACGTAAAGGTGGGTGCCATTTTGGAGTGGTTTTCTATATTGAATTCCCTATTCTGCTGGTGCATTAATATAAACATGGAATACAATTTATCTATGCAACATTCACTTATTGTTGCTAAACTGGTCTCTATACAACAAAATTGCATATATTTTTCCAAACCATAAATCGATAGTCAATGTATAAAATCCACTATTCAAACCATCTCTTAAGGCACCACATTAAAAAATATAAATACTTTTGATTTAAAAGTGTTGATAGCTCAATTAAAGTGCTAATGCTTTTTTTATCTATAAGAAAAAATACTATTTTATTGTTCTTTCCTCCATTTTCTATTTATTATAAAAACATTTCAGACCTTCCAAGCTACTCACAAGACGTTTCTTTCAATTCAACAGCCTTGTGCCGTATATTACAATTCAAATACTGCTTTAATGTGCTAATGCATAAAGCCTAATTACATAAAGTGCTTGTGTTCGAAGTGCATTAAAGTTTAAAGTGCATGTGTCCCTTGTCCTTCTCCTACACATCTAAAAAAAAATGTTGTTTAAAGAAAACAGTTCCTGTGAGAGTGCAGTAAATTTCATATTCCTTATTACAGACACGTAAAAATATCTTTATTAATGTTAAGACCATTAGGTTCTCGACTGTCGCACTCAAGTATAAAGTAGGTCTTTGTTTCCTCCCCTACTTTTCTTTGGTATCTCAGCCAAACAACTATATTTCATCAAATTCGGGTCACTTCTATGATATTTGTCGAAGTGCCTGGCAACAGGATAAGTTCGATCTTTATTTATAACTGCCCGCCTATGCTGTAAAATTCTTTGGCGTACTGGGAGAGTGGTGCTTCCTATATAGACCTTATCACAGGGGCATTTCAATCTATACACTACAAAATTGGTTTTGCCGGTCAATTGCCCTCTGACTTTGAAAGTTCTAGTAAAAGGAGTTTTAAATTCAACAATATTCTCCCCATGAAGGCACGCCATGCACTTCATGCATTTCCTGAATCCGTCTTTAATTGATAACCAATTAGGGTTCTTTTTCACCTCTTTGTATTCACTTTTTATATGGTGATCCTGGAAAGATTTTGATTTCCTAAAGGTTATCTCTGGGTTCTTTTTAATTTCGGCACTTAGTACCGAATCCCCTTTAATCAGATACCAAGGTCTTTTCAGAATGGATCGCACCACATTGAGACTACTGTTGTACGTAGTTATAAATCTGTGGGATTTTATACTATTAATCTGTTCTTTCCTACTCTGTGAGCTAGAGGGATTAAAGAGCATTACATCTCTATCTAGCTGTCTCACTTTCTATGAAGCACTAGATATCACTCTCTGAGGATATCCTCTTTGGAGGAAACGACTACTCATTTCACTCTTTACTTTCTCATATTCCTCCAAATTGCTGCAGGTCCTTCGTGCCCTGTAGAATTCCCCGAAGGGAATACTCCAAATGAGTGGCGCATATCGTATTACCCACCGTAGGCTTCAGAAAGATGGTCGTTTCAAGTCGATCATTGTTAGCAGTAATACGTACATCAAGGAAGTCAATCCCTACTTTACTGGCCCACCAATTTAAGATTAAGGTTATTGGCATTCAGGTCACTGATTAATATATTGATATCATCTTCTGTGCCCTGCCACAGCACGAAGACGTCCTCAATGAACCTGAACCACAGCAGAACATTAGACATCCAATGTTCCAGCTCGGCGCCGTGGAGCACCTGCTCCTCCCACCAGCCTAGATGTAAATTGGCATAACTGGGCGAAGCAGGTGCCCATGGCTGTACCTTGCTCCTGCTGGTATAGATCTGTCCCAAACATAAATATGTTCTTCATTAGACACCATTCAATCAACTTTATGATCATTTCATTATGATGCACAAATCGCAATGGGCGTTTGTTAAAAAAATACTCAGTAGCTCTCATTCCATCTGCATGCCTTATGCTAGTATATAGAGTAGTAATATCTAGAGTTAATAAAAGCATATCACAATTCCAATGTACATCATGTATTGTTTTGAGAAAATCACTAGAGTCCTTAGTATGCGAAGTCAGCAATTTCGTTATTGGATTTAAAAAATAATCAATATATCTTGACATGTTTTCAAATAAGCTGCCACATGAAGAAATAATAGGTCTCCCTGGTGGATTTCTAGTGTCTTTGTGCCCTTTAGGTAGCATGTAGGAAACCGGAATAATGGGATTATCTTGCTTAATAAACTTGAATTCATCCCAGTTTAATAAGTCTTGATCTTTCCAGTTTTCTAAATCAACATAGAGCTTTTCTTTAGATGTGTCATTCTCAGTTCTAGTTACCTTCTTGTAGCATTGACGATTACTCAATTGCTTCATTGCAATACAAGTCGCGCCCCCAAAGTACAACATTGCCTCCCTTATCTGAAGGCTTCACCAGCGGACCATCCTTTTTCAATTTTTCTATCACTTTCTGTATTTGTATTTCTTTAGGATCCAACGTTTTCTTTTGTTTTCCCATTTTGTAATACAAATGCTTCAAATCAGTGGCAACATTATCAGAGAAGACGTCCATACCGTTTGCGGGACATATTTAAATTTTGGGCGACAAGGTGTACGATTAGAGCTCCGCAGTTGAAAGGTTAGAAGTTTCAAATCTTCAACTCCTGCTTGATTACTTGTATCAAACAGGATTACATTTTCCATTTCTTGTTCATTTTCATTTTCCGTATTTCGAGATGCATTGACATTCATGTCTTTCATTTTGCAATGCCCATAATTCCTCTAATGTGGACATATCCTGGGCTGCCGAGGTATTTTGCAAATCTGGGTTCATTTCTGGTTGAGTTAACATTAGAGTTTGTTTTTTGTGTAGTTTGAATAATTTCAATCTGCGCACAAATCTATATACATCCATTCTACATCGGTTTCGAAGACTTGGTCCTCTTTTGCTGTTAAGTAGCCATATCCAATCACAATAGACTTACCTGTTTAAAATCGACATCATGATAGAATGTGCAGACTTTTATAACAAGCTAATGAAGGCAGCACGCCGAAAACTCGTTCCTTGTTAATAAAAACACTTCTGATGGGGTCCCGTGAGTGTGGCTTTTCTTCTTTGAAACTGGATCTTTGATATTGAGTATGGATCACCGCCATACCAGCTGGACTCGTCTACAAGAGTGCGAGGATTGCCCTTATGGTGAACCCTGGGAGCTTTATATATATATATATATATATATATATATATATATATATATATATATATCACCTCCCGTTTGATCCAAGTTTAAGGCTTCCGGGTGCTCTTGAGGCGGTGCACGCGAAGCACGGCAGGACCCGCCGTGTTAAAATGAATTCCGTTTTCCCATATCCAGGGAGTTGTTTCTTCATGCACTCGTGTTTTTTTCCTAATTTACGCCACACGTTCTGTTTTGTCAATTATCAGATTTGGTTGGTTTTTTCAGCAAGCCAGGTGCTGCTGGCTTGCTGAAAAAAAACAAATAAATCTGATAATTGACAAAACGGAACGTGTGGCGTAAATTTGGAAAAAAAACACGAGAGTGCATGAAGAAACAACTCTCTGGATAAGGGAAAACGGAATTAATATATATATATATATCTCCAAACGAATTTTCCAATAAAGTGCGTTCTCAGTAACAAAGGATTTGCCAGGTCTTCATAATCCAAGGGTGTTTATTCACTTACAACATGTTTCGGCTTACTCGGAAGCCTTGTTCACGTAAATGAATGTGCTCAAAAACAAAACTGATAAAGCATTTTGGCAATTACTGAACATATACGATGGACTGTAATTGAATGCTTTTCGAACTGGTGCGTGGCAGAAATTTTGTAGTGTGCGATAACGTAGTATAATGAAAGCAAAATAGCTCATACATACATAAGTCTCAGTTTTACCACAATAATGTCTCAGGAGAAAAGAATAAGAAGTTACATCATGCAAACAATACAATCTTCAGGTTACCTCGAGTCAACTAAACCTTCCTGTGAGACTGGGATTAATCAGTGTACTCCCAGAGATGATGAGGGGCGGAAACGTCTGTGTCGTTCCTAGTCATCTACCGGCTTGCTCCGTCGGCGTGTGCGCCACCTCCCACGGGGCTCAAGCAGTTCGAAGGAGCAACTTTCTGTGATATATATATATATATATATATATATATATATATATATATATATATATATATATACACTTTTTTTCTGTTTTACTGCATACACATAGGTTTACATTTTTGATTAGCAGTTTTACTCAAAATCCAGAATTTGAGGCATACTGTATTATAAGGGACCACTAACTACACGGATGATATTACTAAACACAGCGAAGTTCCATGACCTTTGGCCTTTTGTCTCTGTATACCCACGGAACTCGTGGGTGACTTGTAATACAATTTGGCTGTATTTCATCCCATCTATCTTGCACTAAGACATCCCCTCCCTTAGCAAGGTGGTAGAGATGCCTTCTCTTTGAAGAGGGGATGGCAAGGTACCAGGTAGAAATAAATAATACTGAGCAAGGTGTGTGCTGGTTGACTTTAAAAATGCGCCTGACATTAACAAGGAAGGAGTAAGAAGCACTGTAGCGGTTCGTGAAAGAACGAACGAACCCAGAAGCAGAAACAACTAGTGTGCAGTCAGAATCATTGGGGCTGACCTCCGTGGAAGAGATCCAGAGCTGCCTCACCCTGCCACCTCCACCCAGTTGCTTCGAGTATGTTGCACAACCTACCTTGTTACATGGAATTGTTTATTTACTGATAACATCACGTGCTTCTTTCACTGCCCATGAATGATGTGTGAATGCTGCTGCCAGACCATAAGAGCCAGCACTGTGCAAACAGCTGTTGGTCACTGTATCTCTTTAAACACATTTGACCCCCCCCCCCGAAAATGTTTTCATTTAATCAGGCGAATGGTTTAATAAGGTTTAACTCCCTCAGCGTAGATCATTTAATTTTTTATAAATAATAGATTGATCTGTGCTGAGAGATTTAAATGCGGGTGAATGTATGGGCGGAAAACATAAGAAATAAATAATGCCATTTGAGGGAACCCCCTCTTTTTTCCAAAAAGATAATTATAACAGATCCCCTCGGGGGTGTTGGGTGGCTGTTACTATAGCACTTGTCAGTGGTCTAATTGATTGCAATTTTTATCAGCTGTGTCTGCAATTCACATGTATGGAATTTGACCCCTTAAAATGCGACGTCTAGCTAGCATGCATCTTGGTGCTCAATGAAAAGTACTCTTGTGAGGTTAATGAAAAACAAGGCTTTTAACAGTGATAAATTTTTAACATAAAATAATTTTTTTATAAAAGATAGGATATGAATTTTTTCTCTAAGGCTGTATGTATCGCATACCTGCAGGTAGTTAATTCCAGGCCTTGTCTGCTACAAGCACTAATTGTTTCCCTTCGAGTCGGTTTTGCCTGAAACAAGCGACAGTTGTCAGAACTCTAGAAACAGAACGCATGTACTTTCCTATAGTCTGTCTCAGTGAAGCAGACAGACACTTTAAAAGGATCTTTTGTTTTATAGCCAGTGCAATTGCCTTCTTTCTTAGCGAAACTTTACACTGTCCATCTACAAGGCATACTGCTGAATTTTGAAACATGTGTAACCTGGCCAGGAGGTTGATTAAAAAAAAAAAAGTCCCAGCAACCAAACGTTGGCATCAGCCAACATAGAGAGAATTGTGACTGCAACCACCTTTGCTTTAAATTCTCAAGAGAGAACCTTCGGAGTTTTCTTCAAACTCGGAATTGAGTTTATATGAGGCTCACTGGATAATTTTTAATTTAAAGCCAATATTTTTTTACAACATTAAATGGCACAGGGGAAATTTCCAGACTGGAAGACCACGGTTCAGTTTCCATTCAGTCTGGTTCAAAGGTAAAGTCTCCGGTTTCTCAGCATTCAGTTTGAGCAAGTTGTTGTTCATCCCCATATAAATTACCAACATACAAGGTTTAAAGAAGACTTTAACTTAACACATCCAAGCATTCACAGGTGAAAAGAAGCAGAGTATCATCAGCCTAAGATGAGCATTCCAATAGGGGGCAAAGATAAACATTTAAAAGGATGCATGTTAAAGATGATCATTGAAGCACCCAGTACCTAATAATGCTGGGCTCACATCTAAATAGGGAGCACTTGACTCCTATATGAAAGCAATGAAGTGAACCAGTAGAGGGTAGTTCCTCTCATGCCGACGTCCGACAAACAGTCGATCAAATTTGTGTGATTATTTTATCGAAGGCTGCTGAGTACCAACAGTGTTAACTCCACTATGTGTCTTCCCCCAGGTTTACACTTGATATCATTCAGAAACGGGACCTTCATAAGGATCTCCTGTGCCCTGCTCCTCCTCAAAACCAGCCTTGCATTTCTTCCACCAGGCTTCCTTAAATTGTAGTGGAGGGGTTGTTTGGTTTTTCCAATCTCGTCTACAGACCACATTTAGCTATCCATTGTCTATAGATCCCTTGTGCACCATATCAAAACTCAGTGGACTCTTGGCTGACCAATTGATTACGATTACAATTAATTTGATTTCTTGTCACTCATTTGATTCTTACTCAGTGGCTTTCCTTCCTAATCTTGTTGGCCCCACCCCTGGAGCGTGTATTCTTTACCATCCTTTTGATTGGTTGACTTGTGTCCTTCCACAACTTACATCTGGAGGCTGCTTTTATTTAATTTGAGCACTCTATGGAAGCACTTGTACTCTCCCCATGTTCTTGTTCTCGCTTATATCCCTGCCCCACTGTATTCTCCATGTTTCTCCTCATCCCTTAGAACTTGTTCATAAAAGGACAGCAGCAGGCATCTTTTTGCCAGGTTGGACTAAAAAACAGACTATATGAAGATTTTCTTTTTTCTCCTGCTCTACACATGTTGGATAAAACTTGAGGCCATTGCACACAGACAGCAGATATGGCCTGGGTTGGGGGAGGGGTGATGATACAGTGGGAGGGGTAAAAGTGACCCGAAAGTGTCTCTTCTTCCAAAGGCACATAAATCTGCTCACTGAATTGCTGTGCTGCTGTCACTAAAAGCAGGAGCATATGTTCTAGTACATAATCACGTGGAACGTGAGTGGCAATCATTTGCTTTTAAATTGTTATATTTCCTCAGGCAGCTGTTATGTTTCTTAACCACATGCAACTAGTCATCTATATTTACATAGGCCATGCAGTAGGCTTTTTAGGTTTCGCCTGCACAGTGATTGCAAAATCTCTTGGAATAAAAAATAAATAAATCTTAAGGGTCTTTTACTTAACATTGTTAGGCTTCGTAGGCATTCTCATTTTCTTCCTTTGCACTGGTCAGAAGCATTAGGGTCCCATCATCAGCGTTCACTTCCTACTGCCTTGGCTGTTCCCTGGAGCTTGGACCAAGTGCAGTTTCTTAAAAAAAAAACGTTTTTTAAATGGACTTCCCCGCACTCAATATGAGTGCATGTGTTTGTACTCCATCATCTTCCAGCAACACCGTGTCTTTTTTATTTGTTGGTGAGTGCATTTATTTAGCGCGTACCCAACCCAAAGTTATTGGAGTGCTTTACGTGAGCATCACTTGCATTACACAGGTACACTTGTAGAGCAGTCCAAAAGAGTGCATCTGCAGCTGTCTTCTCTCCTCCATGACGTGTTAACCCCCCACCCCCTACCTGCCGTTGTTGTTTTGAACGGAACCCCCTGCTTTTAATGCACCACATCCATCTCCCTGCTCTTTGTTGGTCTACCCAACCCCCGCCACCTCCTTCCTCGTGTCCTTATAACCTCTTTTATTTTATTATCATTTAATACATTTTTATTGGCACTTTTATTTAGCGCAAACTCGACCAAGGGTATTGGAGTTCTTTACATGAGCACCACTTACATTACACAAGGACACTTTCATTTTGGGGGTTTTGTTTTTATTGGGAGATTAAATGTGTTGACCAGAATCACAAGACTCAAACCGGTTCCCCAGTAGCAACATTGTTATCTCTAACCTCAGTGCCATGCCCCCCCGACCCCTGTTTTACTTGAATCCATGTTGGACAGCAGCCCGCGCTGTTATACTACATTGTAAGTGGCATATTATACACCCTACGTAAAGCGTGATAGACCTGGCCTCTTCCCAGACTCTGTGGGGCCTTGATTTCTCACAGGCTGACCTAGGCATGGCTCAGTGCACCGATGTAAGCACTGATCCGGCTTGCTCATATGTGTACTGGGGCTTTGCACGGCTGCTGCACTGTCATGCATAAGGACATCTCTTGCACTGGCATGCATAAGCACATTTTGTGTACAGGTCTGTATATTCACATCTCCTGTACTGCACAGTCACATCTGCACTGGCATGTATGCGTTAGTACATCTTATGTACTGGACTGTATGGTCACATCTCCTGCACTGGTCTGCATATTCCCATCCCCTGCCTGTACTGGCCAGCTAAGCCACATCTCCTTCACTGGTCTGTATAGTCACATCTGCGCTGGCATGCGTCAGCACATCTTATGTAATGGCCTGTACAGTCGCGTCACCTGCCCTGCTGGCCTGTACAGTCACGCCCCCTGCACTGCTGGGCTGTACAGTCTTGTCTCCTGCACTAGTCTATTTAGTCATCTCTTGCACTAGTCTGTGCGCCCCACATATTTACTTACCAACATTTAGTTGACTTGCTTAGCTGAAGGCCTCCTGCATGGTGGAAGTGACGTTGTATACACTTTGAAATGGTGGGTACACAACACTACCTTTACATCCAATGTTAATGGTGCTTTTAGTTAAACATGTCATGCTAGCAGTTGGTTCACTCACATCTGTACTGTAGCCAGTCTTTGAGCTCCGGGTACAGCAATAAAACCCCTGTAATAAATAATGAGGCATATTTTATCTCTAATGAAGTACTGAAGAGCTCGGGCCAATTTAGAATTTCGAACAATGCAACATTCAAGCGTTTGCATCAAATATTTCTCACTGTGAGTGAGCCAAAAATGGCCCTGAAAAGCACCAATTCATATTTGCATTTTCAAGGTTTAGTCAACTCTTCACATTTATCTGCAACAATTTGCTGGAAAATTGAGCTGTTGATGAATGGATTAAATTAAAAAATCTTCTGAATTAATGTATAATGGGCACACAGATTTTTTTTAATATACTGATCGTGTGTGAAGATAGTGACTGCAGCAGACTACATTAACCATTCGTTTTCCTGAAATGTATAATATCTTGGTATATCTGTTATATTAATTTTTGCAAGGTACCCTGGTGGTGCACTTCTAGCTCCAACTCTTCTCTCAAACACATTTGACCCACTATTCTTTGTTGTACATTTATATTACATACGTAATCGGTCACACTGCAACAAAGAAGGATGTAGGTACATTACACATTGTATCTGAAGCATTAAATTACCGTAAAGTGAGAGGCAGTGTACAATGATGCGTCTGATCTTATGTAAAGTTGAACTTTGCATAGAATTTTGATCCATTGGCGTTGTCAAAGCAAATTGTGGTTTATTGTTGCGTGAAAAATCGAAGCTATTATTTACTGCTGCATCGTATGTAAGTCTGGTGTATACCAACAAACTTGTATTCCATAGATCTGGATAGCACTCACGACTTTTATTAAAACGCTTTGAAACACAAGCAAATTTAACAAATGTATAGATGTTGTATGTATGAAATTAATGAAATCGCTTCACGAAGATTTTGACCAGATGTGAAACAGTGTATTAACTAGCATTGTATATTTGATAATGCAACATGTCTTGCCTCAGTTTTTTATCTTTTTCCTTTGCCATTTAGGCAATTGCCTCAGCACAAAGAAGAGGCGAGGAGGTGGAAACATCCAAAAAATGTGAGTAGCATGAATCTTCTATAGGCTTGATTCTGGGCTTATCTGTATCATATCAGGATTGAAACAATAGTTATTCCAACTTGTGCTGTAAATGAAGAACATAAAATTGTGCCGTTCGTGTCACTGAACTACTGTCAAATTTGTTTTGAAAGACTGTTCCTTAAATTACTGTTTTAAGAGGGGTGCTCTTATTCATTATATATCTTTTTTTATTATATTTTGCCCAGATCCAAAATGCGAAGCATAGCTCAGTCAAGTTTGTGTGGGTGTGTGCGCTCCCCTGCTTTAGCTGGTGGTTCAACTGAAAACAATCCAATTCTAAACTGGCAGGTGTCTAAAAATAGTCTCATATAGATAGTCCCCCAGATCTGACAGGGCATCGCTTGCAGATAAGTTGGCCTGTATTGGCAGCTTGTGCAATACGTTTGTGGCTGGTATTTACTGATGATTGCGCAATTTATATCATTAGGCGATGGAATTTTAACATGCTATTGCCCTGCACAGTACGAAAGTACAGCAGCTGACGCAAGAGTCTGTGTCTTTCGCATTAAGCATATTTTGAATTGTTAGTTAATCTAGTTCTATATGTTCGTGTGTTCTGCCTGATGCAAACCGTTACTGTCCTCGTTAACCTAGCACTAAGCAGTATTATGGTTTCTCCCACTCTCCTCTGTTACAAGGAACCTTGCTGTGGGACAGAAACATTAGTGTGGTTTGAAGAACTAAAAGAACCATGATGTTTTTTAGGCTCCTCCCTGCTGCCCCCTACTCGCGTTCTTTGATCCCGCCACACCGAGGGCAAGATTCTGTGCTGCTATTGCCATACGAAATATATTTTTCCTTCCATTCGCTTTTGAACTATTTTACTTCATGCCACAATCTTTCAATATTTTAGGGAACATCTCTTTATTTTGTATTATGGGTTTTGACCGATCAGCTGTCTAACAAATTGCTATCTGTACATAGAGTGGGCTTTGGATCTGCTGCTTTCAGTAATATTTCTTTGTTTTGCCCTGTTAAGCGTTTCTCTTGAGACTTTTTCCGTCCTGTCTTGGCTCTGCCCAGTGGAGTAGGAATCTCACGTAATGCGAATAGCTCTTTAAATGTAACATTCCGCCTCGACGTGAGTGTTTGAATTGACCTTGAGGGACTACCTTACAGGTATGGGTCTCTGCTGACTCTGTTACTTGTCGCTCTCTCAAATGTGCTACGGTTGAAAGAATTAGCGATTAAACCCGGCCAATGCTCGTTTGTGGTGGTATTCAAGCACAACACACTTTGTAGTACATTAACAGGCATGCACTATTCATGTACTTGTAGCAGTTAAGTAATTTTTTGTAACGTATTTTACATTAATTTTTTTAATTTTTATGGAGTTGGCGTTGTTACCGCTATCTTAATTCAGGGAGCAGTCAAAATCAAAACATGCAGGACAAAAATACCTGTCAGCGGTCTTTTAGAAAACTGCGGATTAAGTCACTGACATTGAGGCCTTGAGGTTTAACACCTTTGGCATTAAATATGTGTAATATATACATATGTATGCTTAAGTGTTTATTGAAGCATGTGCAAGTCTATGGAAAACATGCATACATTTTGCCATCGGTTAATATTCTTTGAGAACAAGTTACCTGCTTGGAGCACTGGTTTTGCAGCACAGTGTTTTAATGCCATCTTTGCATGTAGGAAAGGTAAAAACAGAGTACAGTGCTTTCATGCGAGTTTAGACAATATTTTGTGAGGTGGTTTAAGGATTTGTTGATACACACTTGACTTAAAAAGTCGACCGTTACACACATGTCCTAAGCATGGAAGACCTTTGTGTAGACCTTTCTGTGACTTTTCGTAATAAAAATCTGTTTGAAGAAATTCTGTTTTTCTCTAATGAAAACAAACGAGTGGTGGATTGGATGGAGAGACTCGGGGAAGCTAGTGACATCAGAGACAAAACAGCCTATATAGTTCGTGGTTTGTTTCCACTTGCATTTGTTCAGGGAAGAAGAGTGCATGAAAAAAGTGTTTTTTTTCCATAGGCAATAACAATCAGACGTGTTTCAGGTATCATGAGAGCGTTTTTAAAAATGTTAACGTATGTAGGTGTTTTCCCTTACTGTTTGAACCTTTAGAAAGCTGTTAATAGATTATTCAAGACATATGGGTAAATGACCTTGTCGCTCACTGTGGCTTTAGAGTCGAGATAACTGTTCATTGGGTTTATTTTGTTTTGTTTGGGTTGCAGGGTCTGCTGGTCAAAACAAACAGCACACAATAACCAAGAACACAGCTAAACTCGACCGTGAGACTGAAGAGCTCCATCACGAAAGAGTTCCTTTAGAGGTGGGCAAAGTAATCCAGCAAGGGCGACAGAACACTGGATTAACTCAGAAGGACTTGGCCACAGTAAGTCTAGGATCTGTTTTTGGAAATTGATATGCTCAAATTAAATGATTTTGTCCAGAGAGAACAACTTTCCATCAAAATTAAGTGCATAATTTTATTTGTTAGGAACAATGATTTACACACCTTGTCCATGCAAAATGGTCTCTGCAGCATGTGTCCCTTTTTAGAACATTCAGTCTAAAACTCACTGTCCATTACACCAAGAAGTAAAAAACATTTTCCTCGCATTCTTGAAACATCTTAGTCTTGTATGACACTTTTAATTATGTGACCTGTTTTTTGTCAGCTGCTCAGAGGTAATGTAGGACATAAGTCATTGATATCTCAGCAGAACTCTGGAGTATTTGTTATGCAGAAAGGAGTTGGAGTGGGTATCGGAAAATCTTAGTGCTACATCAAAGCAATGCTGTTACCTTTAAGCATTATTGCAAAGTTGTTGAAAA
Source organism: Lissotriton helveticus (assembly GCF_964261635.1). Taxonomy (NCBI): domain Eukaryota; kingdom Metazoa; phylum Chordata; class Amphibia; order Caudata; family Salamandridae; genus Lissotriton; species Lissotriton helveticus. Next base: position 227,469,931 of record NC_136065.1, read on the forward strand.
GATATGTTTAAAAAGTTACAAACTCCCATTTAAAACGGCGAGCTGGATTACAGGCTACCTCTCGTTAGTTTCAAAGTTGGAGGCTTGGAAGGGGCTAATAACAGGTTTTTATTTTATCAACTTCTTTGCCATCAGTGTTAGGCGTTTATGGGGCTGAAATAATGTGCTTAAAATATCTTTTATTTTTTAAGAAAATAAATGAGAAGCCACAAGTTATTGCTGACTACGAATGCGGAAAAGCTATTCCCAGCAATCAAGTGATGGGCAAGATCGAGCGAGCCCTTGGTGAGTAAATCTGGGTTGTTGGTTGAAGGATGGGTTTTTGAGCTTATGTTTTCAGGATCAGATCTTAGTTCCTCGTTTTACAGAAATTATCCATAATTTATTTTGCTTTAATATTGTATTTACAGTAATGCTTCACCCCTAATAATGAGTATTCCAATCATTATTGTAGAAACACTGGCACATTTTTGTTGTAGGCAAGTAATTTTCATATATCATTGTTACTTCGTATCTTATGTAGGGCCCACTGAGTCTCTAGGGACTTCTAAAAGACTGTTTCTGATGACAGGGTGTGTCCGCTCAGTGGGCAAAATCAAAGGTACTGATCCGAACTCATTGCATTTGGGGCTGTTAGTGAGTTGTGGATTTATAATGCAAGTTATGTATCATATCAGGATGAATCTTCTCTACCAAACGCCTCAGTTGTCAAACAAGTAATTACATTATGTGGATGCCTTGTTTGTCAGGGCTTTGAAGGAAAAGTGTTGCTTTCGACTTTGGGACTACCGTGTCTAAAATGGTTTCATTAATAGCGTGTGAACCTGCAATCTAACATCAATCTCTCCACATTTGTTGCAAAGCTGCAAGACCTGTGTTAAAAAAAATACATGGCTATATGGATTCTAATGGCAGGTGTGGATCTTTAGGCTTATGCAGTTGGCCATTTCCATCCTTTTGCAGCAGAAGCATTCCTTGGTAGCCAGCAGTGTTTGCTCATGTATTGTAATGCTGTCTATCTTTATGACAGAAACTCTGTAGAGGAAGTTCTAGAAGCATCTTGGGAGCATGAGCTGTTGAAATTTTTGGAATGGTTCAAAATCTGACTATATTTTGTTAATATATTCTAAATCGCGGATTACAACTAGAATAAGAATAAAGTGACCCCTAGGTGTAAAATAGAGCTTTTTCCTTACATCATTCTGCTCCACGTTTGAGTGGGATTATTGACCAAACTGTTTAAAATCAATTCTCTATTGCTCTGTCAATCACTGGACAGAGACTTATCAGTTCCTTGTTAGTAGTTTATTCAGCAGTTTATAAATGTAATGGGAGAAGAGGGAGGCTTTTTTTTTAGCTTAAGGTCTAGATAGTTATAGGACCCTGAATTTAGCCACCTGAGGCTTAATTAGTTTTACAATAAGAAAATCAATGTTTGAATAGAAATCCGAACTGCTTCCACATCCCCTTCTAAACTCCACACAAAACGTAGCTCTCTTACTCCTTTGTAATGACAATAGCAGTCTTTTGTTCATGATGGCTGAGATACCCCGTGCAATATAAAACTAGCATTAGCAAGCCAATTCGTCTCGCCTATACAAGAGCTCATTTGCTTTGGCAATGTGTGTTGCCATGCTGTACACCAGTAGGTCTGCTGTTCAGCATGCCTAAAAGTTAGTGATGTGTAGTGAGGGGAGTAAAGTGTTGTATATTGGATTTTGTTCAGTAGAGTGTTGTGGAGTGGGGGGGTAGAGTTCAGTGGAGAGTGTGCCGTATAGTGCAGTGTCGTGGAGTGGCATAAGGTAGAATAGGGTGAAGTGGGTTGGAGTGCACTGAGGGGGTGGGTTGGATTAGATAGGGGTAGAGTGGGGACGATTGCATTGGGGTATTGGGGTGTATTGGAACGGATTGGAGTAGAGTGGAGCAGAGCGGGCGAATTGGATTGGGCGGATTTGGAGCAGATTTGGGCGGGGTGGATAGGAGCAGACAAATGGACAGATTGTTTTGGATTGGCGTGGGGCGGGTTGGGAGGATTCGATTGGCGTGGGGCAGGTTGAGATTAGTGGATTTGAAGTGGGGTGAATTGAATAGCATTGGTTTGGGGTAAATTGGTGTGGGCCAGGTTGGATTTGTCTGTTGTGAATTGGAGTGGGGCGGATTGAGGTGTAGCATCATTTAAAAAACAAGCATTTACAATGCAACGGTCTCGCCTTTTGAAAAAGTTAGAGCTATTGGCATTGTAAATGACAATATTTCTATTTATGTATTGGTTTTGAAAACAGATAAATAAATGGCACTGTCATTTACAATGCCAATAGCTTTATCTCTCACAAATGCCACACACAAAAACAGAGTCCCACAGACATACATACCTACAGAGCCACACACACACACACACACACACACACACACATGCACAGAGCCACAGACACAAACACACAGCCCCCCACCCGCCCCCCCGTCGGGACACACCCTCCAGGGCCAGCATGGACGGGAAGTCCTTGCAGTTGGAGATGCCAATGGAGTCGGTGATGCAGGTCTTCCACAAGTTGGACCAGAAGGTGGCCGTGGTGATGACCGTGCCGTCGATGTTCGGCACTTTCCAGTAGTCGGTGGGCAGCGTGGAGCAGACCAGCACCCAGCCCGACCGGGCCAGCAGGAAGGCCACAATCTCCCGCGCTGGCCATGGTCACCGGTGAGGGGCACAGGGGTGAGAGCTGAGGGCACAGGGGTGAGAGCTGAGGGCACAGGGGTGAGAGCTGAGGGCACAGGGGTAAGAGCTGAGGGCACAGGAGTCAAAAGCGAGGGCCTAGGAAGAGCTGAGGGCACAGGGCAGGGTAAGAGCTGAGGGCAGAGGGGTAAGAGCTGAGGGCAGAGGGGTAAGAGCTGAGGGCAGAGGGGTAAGAGCTGAGGGCAGAGGGGTAAGAGCTGAGGGCAGAGGGGTAAGAGCTGAGGGCAGAGGGGTAAGAGCTGGGGGCAGAGGGGTAAGAGCTGAGGGCACGGGTGTAAGAGCTGTGGGCACGGGTGTAAGAGCTGAGGGCACAAGTAAGGGCAGCGTGGTGAGGGCTGGAGGCCTGGGTTGAGGTCAGTGGGCACAGGTGCCAGAAGTGAGGGCCTAGGAAGAGCTGAGAGCAGAGGGGTAAGAGCTGGGGGGCAGAGAGGTAAGAGCTGAGAGTACAGGGGTAAGAAGTGAGTGAGGGCCCGGGGTGAGATCAGATGGCAGAGGATTCAGAGCTGAGGGCACCTGTGAGGGCAGAGAGCAACGAAGCTCGCAACTTTAAGGAATGCCTGGAGCGTTGGAGTCCCGCTCGGGGGACTCTGACTCAGAAACTGCCTAAGAGCCTCTCACGGGCTCTAAAACAATAATGCCACAGGATGCTGTGGCGGAACGATGGAGCGGCCCTCTGCCCTCCGGGGCCGCTCTAGAAACACTGCTGAGCCCCCCCAGACGCCCACACTTGGCGGGGGCTCCTCGTTGTTCCCGCGCTGCTCCTCGAGGCAGCGCCTCCCTTCACTGGCTGCGGGGCTCTCCCTTTACTCTGGGAGCCTCGCGGCTGGACTTCTCTCTCCTCTCACTCCCCGGGGCTCTCCCACGCTCTTGGGGGCCCTGGGGGGGGGGAGGGTCTATAGATTAGACCTTTTTGCTTTGCAAATGTTTGTTTAAAAAGGGTATAGGTCTGACTGTAGGAATTATTGAGTGTGATCACTGTGCCAAAACTCTTTCTAAGGATCACCCTCTTCCACATTCTGCACCAAGCCTTGGCTGGTTGACATATTGTATATATGGAGAAACCTGGTTAGGCAACTGGAGGGTAAAAGTGCCTAGGGCTCTGGGACACCAATGGTAATAAACAAGAGCACTCTTGCCTTCCAGGTACTGCACCCAGTGACAGCTGACTACCTCAGGCAAAGGGTTCAAAGTTATCCTTCCCAAGGCGTGTAAATACACAAAGCTCTGAGGCATCCTGGCAGCCTGTGGCACTATTTACAACTGCTTAAAAATACACGAGTGCTTCCTATATACATAATTTACTCAGTGTGTATTCTTTATTGTTTAGAAATGTAAAAATATATTCCAAACATGATGCGTTTCAAATCCTTATCAATCACAGAAAGTGGACTAGTGGTGATCAGTCTCAGCAGCCTGTGTGCGGCTGAGAGAGAGGCACAAGATCTGTGTGCATAAGTCTACAATACTGTCAGCCATTTTATGAATTACTTGGAGAAACACGCAGTCGGCCATTATTGCTATCTCTGTTACGGATGCTGCAAAAATAATCATTCGCAATTTTTTAAAGGGATGCCCATTTCAGACGCCCTACAGACGCTAATGAACGAGGTCATCGTGAATTTTATACTGCGACATTTTATTTTTTTCCACCTCAGAAAAACCATCGTTTCTGCCTTTCAAAAGTAGTCTTTTCCTGAATGGACGTGGGCTGTAGGTGCCCTCCGGGTACATTAACTGCCCGGTGAAAGCACTGTAATACAAATGCTGTTCTAAAATCATGTTTCCAATTTTGCCTTCGGTTCCCCCTTTTCTGTAACCAGATAAAACCAACCTGCTGGCCCACATGAGGGCTTTTACAAACCCAGTGCCAGATACAGACAGGCGGGGGTGGCCTGTTTGTGCAGCTCCCCCGCGCTCCTCTCCCCTCCTCCCGAGCATGACTCACCCCTTGAGTGCTTTCAGAGCTACGGCGCTGGCCGAAATCTGATGCACTTCTTCTGCCTTTCCCAGGCCTGCGAAGGCAGAAAGGTTCGGCTTCCACAGCCCGACAAAAACACATTTGTCTTTTCGCCTCCGAAGGCCTGGGCAAATTGCAGCGATTCACAAAAAAAGAACATGGCGGATCTGTCTGCAGTCGATTTTTCCTATCAGTATATGTATGCATATAGAACAATTAATACACATAACTTCCCCTTTTGGTGATTGTTTAAAATTATATAAATGTAAACACATAAAAGGGATACGTCGATAACGAAACTAATCCATTAATTTCAGAAGGGACAGTCTGTATAAACCTGAACTATAAAATGTCCCCGCGCCTCCTGTTTGGTACCGATTCTACACAGTTTAAGCACTCTTCCACATGGTATAATTAAAATCTGTTACCTCTGGAAGCATTATAAAACCAGGCGTCGCTCTCGGCCGAGCTCTGCTTGCCATACAGCGAGCAGCACTCCTTGGAGACACGGTGGAAATGACCAAAACATGCCGGAGGAAAAAAAAAACATCCTCCCACCGCCGGAATGATGTCACAAAGGGGCGGAGAGCGAAAAAAACGCCGGAACGCCCACGAATCTGCTCCAGCAATGACGGACAGATCTCTCTCTCAATGGCTAGCCTCCATTTAGGGAGCTAGCCAATGGAAGAGCAGGCGGGACAAAGCCCCCGTATTGCTTCTCAAAATATTTCTGCTGCGCAGCGGATGCCAGGCGAAACCTAAAAATACACATAAAAAAACCAATGTCACTTTGAAATAAGATAATCCTCAACTTTTGGGCATAGCTCCCACGAGCAAAAACAAAGCATAACAGCAAAGTAAGAAAAGAAGCCATGGCAAAATAAAAAAAAAGTTAACTATAGAAAATAAATATTTGCACTTTTGTTTTTCCAGCTGGTACGTTTTTTTCCCTAGTCACACACCTTTTGTTTGCAGGGTACTAAAAGTTAAACGGAACAAAATAGTACCTCAATCACGTGGGGGGCAGCGGGCGGGCACTATTTAAGTTGAATCAATCAGTGCTTGGTCCCTGCTCCACAGAGAGCAACTGAATTGTTAGGCCTTCCTTGACGAATTATGAGGCTGTAAAGAAGAGTGCCTGCAAGCTATCAAATGGTTAGCAACGGGCAGGCTCCAGGCCCTTTTTGTAAACAACAGTGTCTCGCAAGCGAGACTCATGCTCTAGCTCATTCTTTTGTAGACTCAACCCTAAAAAAAGTATGTTCGATAATATCAAGGCTTTTACATTTCACGTCAGACGTGCTTTTAACTGTATGGGCAATGTGTTTAAACTATATCTAGAGACTTGTGCATCTTTCTGCAAAGGCTACAGGAGCACTCCTGTGAATGTTATACCTTTTTCAATAGTAACATCCTGTGTTTGAGTGGGCTGCTGCAGTGAAGATAAGCAATTTCAAAATTGGGTGAAGATAAGCAATTTCAAAATTGGTATTGGAGTCTGTCCTCTATCATGAGACTTTGCTGGAGGATAAGATACTTGGTGTGATTTAAACACCACGAAGTGCCAAAACAAATGGCCTTTTTTGTAGCCTTTGGTCTCTATTCCCACTCTGCCACATTGAAATATTAAACTGGCTATATTCTCGTTATGCAATTTCAGTCTGAATGTACTATAACATACAGTTGCATTTCCTACAATGTATGTAAGTATGCAGTTTGCAATATTGCACCGTCAGGCGAGCAGCAACGATGCCGGAAAGAAAACACTACCTTTTGTGGTATAGAGTTGATCTGGCAGTCTGTAGAGAGCCTGGTAGGTTTATGCCTGGGAAGAGAATGTCAAAATTCCGGTTGGTAAAAACTAAGTAGCAAAATCCTACTACTCATTTTGTTCTTATTTCTGTAGAAACTTTCAGTTTACAATGCTCTTATTCTATGATGACAGGTTTGCAGAATTGTGTGGAATTTTATTAACTGCCTCTCTCGCCCTTTCTTGTCATTATCTAGGCATTAAACTTCGTGGGAAGGATATTGGAAAACCCCTCGATCCGCCACATCCAAAAAAATGAAAACAAAGCCTCGAAGTCAGTTAATCCAGCTGATCTCGAAGTCTGGTTGTTAAACTCCCAGGCTCACCCTCCTCCCTTTTCACACCACTTGCACAATATGTGAGGTATTGCCCGCTTTGGTTGAAGGTGGTGGAATAAAATCCCTGCAAGTCTTTATATCTATTGTAAAAAAAAAAAAAATTATGAAAGCAAAATGTACAGAGATTGTTCTTCTCCCATTCTTACTTTGTTTTTCTAGAGGAGCTATGCTAAATTAAAAAGTGTGGTTTAATTTTCACAGATGCAACATGCAAGTACCGTGGCAGTTTTGAGGGTGTGGGCAACTTTTTAATTTAATTATTCTGAGAATGTAGTTTACAATCAAAGTTGGGACACTGATGCATATTCAGTTTCTTGAAATGTCTTTTACTGATATTCTCCTAAACTGCCCCAGCTCTTCCCTGTTATGTATTCATTCTAGAATAAAGTTGTCTATCTTCAATTTCACATCCTGATTATTTCATTATTTGAGAATTTTCATGTAAGTTGGTAATTGGACACTTAAGCCTCCTGATTTTTCTTGCAGCAAGATGGAACTTAAATATTTGAGATTGCATAATCGCCATTACCCCACCACTGCTCTGAATTTAAGACCCAGACTCCCACCGCCTCCATACTCTAATATTCTTTCCTGCAGTTGTCCATCCTGCAGTTGCAATCAGCTGTTGGTTGGTAAAGGGCAAAGGTGTTCACGTTAACCTGCTGAACAATTGTTTTTACACTAATACTATGTTTATTGGTTTCATTGCACTCATCCCCTTTTCTATGCCTAGATGTTAATACTAGGTAGGCCAATTGAAAATTAGTTTTAAACATTGAACTTTCTTGTACAAACTGTATCTATTTAATAGGAATACCCTGGTAGATTAGTGCCAGATTTTAAAGCACAAAAGCATTTAATGCAGACAATGGCAGTCCAGTTAAAATTGTAGCTGTCTGGAAGGCAGGTTGTTTCTATTACGCAGAGCGTTGTAGGCCTTGGATCAGACACTGTCTGTCATAAACCATTTAGTGTCCGCTCCCTCTAGCCATTGCTTTGAGACTTTGTCAGTCACATTGTCGATCAGCTCTCAGCATATATACCTCTGGCTATTTGGTGTATCATTCTGCCTCCTAGGAAACGTTTCCTTTGCAACGTGCTGTATTGCAATACTTATATAACTCTTACTACTCCTTTGGGAGGTGCTAATGCGCTTGCCTACATGGGTAGCATGCTACACTGTGTTAGGAAGGATGTCGTCTCAGTTTTGATCTTATGTGGGAATTGATTCCATTTAGTCTGTGACCACTCAAGTGCGGCAGTAATGTTGAGGTGCAGTGTGATGGATGAAGTGCCAGATGTAGGTACATAGTTTTCAGTAGGCAGGCTTTGACCAGCTCTGCACGTCCCTTTTATGATATTTCTTATCGTATTACATTCTTTTACTTTTGTTAATTTAAAGTTTATGATCCTGAGCAGGCATAAGTTGGAGGGACAGATTGTAGTGAAACCTGCTAGATGGTCTTTGCTATTAGAATTATATACATATAATTGTTATTGTGAGAAGTCAAGAAGCGGTTATAGTATACAGCTAAGTGGGACCTGCAGTGGTGGACTAAATTGTAGTTCTCCATTGGTCATTGGTATGTGGAGGATTTCTTCAGTTCTTCTTTGACTGTTCAATAGGTGATGTGTTTATTGATTTGGACTGGTACAGCACTGGGTAATGGGCATGATCCATATGGGTTCTGTCTTATGTGAGAGGAAGAGGGTCAAGCAGTATAAGGGAATTATTATGCACCCTGTCTGAACTGCAAATGTCAGTCCGACCACTAAGAATTATAGTATTATTGTGGACCAGCAGGGTTATATATGCATTGACATTCCTATAAAATATCCAGGATCGACATAATTCAGCTGTTCACAACTTGCCTGGATATAGAAAGTTGTGTGCTGGTTGGGCTATTTCTTCTATGTAGTTTTTGATTCTACGATTATTGGTCCAGGTTTTATCCACGTTTGTGGGATGTAGTTAACTTGAAAGTAGCCATGCTTTCCCCTCTCTTCTGCAGTGTAAATTCTTCTGAATTCTTTGAATCTTGGGTGGTAAGAAATTCCCGAGTTTCTCATCTTGTACCAAGAAAGCGGTACCCGCAGCAGCGTTTTTCATTAATTCTATAGGTATATGATGAAAGGGGGGCACCAAGTTATATAGAATGTTGTCACAGTCAAACTTGGATTTTACAAGAGTAAGAATAGCTTGTAATTTTTGTTGGTATTTAATGTATGAGAAGATGAGTTGCAGTGTTTTTATTGTGTAGAATGTGCTTTTTGCGGCCTTGTTAGGGGATATCAAGGATAGTTCTGAACCTGAGTTAACCCGTAGGTTTCTGTCTTTTGATGTCATGGGAGGGTCCTTCATTTCCTTGGGCTATATTGCAATAGGTTGATATTTTTGCCATTGTCCGCAGGTTTTCTCTATTGTCCACGGGATTTCTCTTTGCTGTGATGTGCTTTAGGTCGTTACTGCTCAACTATGCATTTATTGCACAAAGACGTTCTAGTTTTAATTTGTAACGGTCTTCTGGTCAATCATCTTTAGAATGATTTGCATATCATGTGCATAGTTGTGGCTTGTGAGGTTGAATGACCTTATATGGACTCCTCTAGATGCCACAATGGTTGGTGTCAGCAGCTTACATAAAAGGTGGTAGGTATGCCACACTTTGTCTCTCAGGTAAGCGGAAATTCACAGTATAGCGTTATAACACATTCCGAGATGATGGTGTCTTTGTAGTTAAGTATGTTAAAGGTGTACAGTGCTAAATGCTTCTGGTAGTTCCAGAAGTAATAGGGTGGCCATTCTGTTCTTTTCCACTTTGACTTTTAGATCATTCCAAATTGATATGATTGTTGACTCTGTGCTTCTGCCTTCTCTGAATCTAGATTGTTGGTCTGACAGCGTCATTTTCCACTGTGAACTTAAAAGTCGAGTGAAACAGTTGTTCTTAATACTCATCCTAGGAACTGGGCTATTAGTGTGCAGTTTGGGGAGTCAGATGGATCAAGGTTTTTCTTTTTTGGGAGTGGTCTAATGTAGAAGGTTTTAAAATTTGGTGGGAAAGAACCTACTTGCAAGAAGTTGTGGAGTAAGTTTGTTGCTACCTCCCCTGCACAGGTTGTGCGAAGGGTATTTTGAAGACGTTTGGGGATGTTAGGTTTGAAGGTGATCCTGATATGTTTTCAATTATAATGTTGACTAAATCTATCTTCATAGCATGTGTGTTATAGATCTACATGCTCAGCATCCTCCTGCCGTCTAGTGACGTTCGCAACTTGTTTTTCTTCTGAAAGGTATTGAGTCATGAGGTATAGTGACTCCTCCCTTAGTGTACAATGCTCATGGGCATCAACGCCATTGGTGGTCTGGATCTGAGTTGATGGGGCTCCGTGTTTGTGCGGGCAGTGCCGTTTTTAAGGCTCGTTTGTCGTTTGTTTTTTGCTTCTCTTTGACCCAAGTAGCATCAGAAAACACTTTGACAACGAACGACCTAGTTCACTGCAAATCACCAGATCAGACTTCTAAAGCCTTTAATGCCCACTATTTAGGGACTCATGCCCTCTTCATGGTTTTTGGCTCCTTCCCTCAATCCTCATAATTTAAAAATGCACCAGAAGTGAAGAAATGAATGCCTTTCTAATATTGTCCACAGTGCCACCCCAAATACCCTTTGTCCAATTACCACCAGGTCTGCAATCTGTCTGTTCCCCGAACGCAATGCCACATATTCAGCCTGCTTTGCCTTCGGGTCCAAGAAGACCATTCACCAACGTGAGAGCATGTAGGCCCTTTGGAGAATGCAGTACCAAGAACCATACACCCCCGATAAATCCCAGGAGCAGGGCGTCCACACCGAAGAGGAATAACAACCTGGGCCATCTGAGACAAATGGGCGAGCTCTGGCTACGAATGTTGATGCAGAATTCTGAGTCTGAGAAAGAACAGCGGCAAGAGCTCCTAGTCACGTACACGACAATCAATACACTGACCTGGAGTACTGTTTCCTCGGAGTGCCACCTTGACTGCTGAGCCTAGAGACCCGAGCTGAGGTTTACCAACACCTTTATACGAGATTGCTAAATATTGCAACACCAATTGCAACAAAAGTCTATAAATTGTAGGCCAAAAAAATGTGAATTTATTTTTGTAGCAATGGTGGCATGCTGCGCTTTATATGCATGTTTAAAAGTAAAGTGCGCCATACTGCGATTGCTACAATAGTTAATTGTGGATGCGTTAATGATTGATGTGTTCATTGATGGCTGGTGGTGTGTGTGCCTGTAGAAATTATCCACTGATGGCTGGTGGTGTGTGCCTTGTGGAAGTGTGCACTGACGGCTGGTGGTGTGTGTGTGCCTGGTGAAAGCATGCACTGGCGTCTCGTGGTGTGTGCCTGGTGGAAACGTGCACTGACGGCTGGTGGTGTCTGTGCCTGGTGGAAACGTGCACTGGTGGTGTCTGTGCCTGGTGGAAACGTGCACTGATGGCTGGTGGTGTCTGTGCCTGTGCCCGGTAAAAGCGTGCCCTGATGACTGATGGTGTCTGTGCCCGGTAAAAGCGTGCCCTGATGACTGATGGTGTCTGTGCCCGGTGAAAGCGTGCCCTGACGACTGATGGTGTCTCTGCCTGGTGAAAGTGTGCACTGACGGCTAGTGGTGTGTGTGCCTGGTGAAAGCGTGCACTGACGGCTGGTGGTGTGTGTGTGTGCCTGGTGAAAGCGTGCACTGACGGCTGGTGGTGTGTGTGTGCCTGGTGAAAGCGTGCACTGACGGCTGGTGGTGTGTGTGTGCCTGGTGAAAGCGTGCACTGACTGCTGGTGGTGTGTGTGTGTGTGCCTGGGTTAAAGCGTGCACTGACGGTTGGTGTATGTGCCCGGTGAAAAAGTGTACTGACGGCTGGTGGTGTCTGTGCCTCGGTGAAAGTGTACACTGACGGTGTGGTTGGTTGTGTGTGTGGTTGGTTGTGCGTGTGTGTGTGTGTGTGTGTGTGGTTGGTTGTGTGTGGTTGGTTGTGTGTGGTTGGTTGTGTGTGGTTGGTTGTGTGTGGTTGGTTGTGGTTGGTTGTGTGTGTGTGTGGTTGGTTGTGTGTGTGTGTGTGGTTGTGTGTGTGTGTGTGGTTGGTTGTGTGTGTGGTTGTGTGTGTGTGGTTGTGTGTGTGTGGTTGTGTGGTTGTGTGTGTGTGGTTGTGTGTGTGTGGTTGTGTGTGGTTGTGTGTGTGGTTGGTTGTGTGTGGTTGGTTGTGTGTGGTGTGTGTGGTTGGTTGTGTGTGTGTGTGTGTGGTTGGTTGTGTGTGTGTGTGGTTGTGTGTGTGTGGTTGGTTGTGTGTGTGTGTGTGGTTGGTTGTGTGTGTGTGTGTGGTTGTGTGTGTGGTTGGTTGTGTGGTTGGTTGTGTGGTTGGTTGTGTGTGTGGTTGGTTGTGTGTGTGGTTGGTTGTGTGTGTGGTTGGTTGTGTGTGTGGTTGGTTGTGTGTGTGTGTGTGGTTGGGTGTGTGTGTGTGGTTGGTTGTGTGTGTGTGTGGTTGGTTGTGTGTGTGTGTGGTTGGTTGTGTGTGTGTGTGGTTGGTTGTGTGTGTGGTTGGTTGTGTGTGTGTGTGTTTGGTTGTGTGTGTGTTTGGTTGTGTGTTTGGTTGTGTGTGTGTTTGGTTGTGTGTGTGTGGTTGGTTGTGTGTGTGGTTGGTTGTGTGTGGTTGGTTGGTTGTGTGTGTGGTTGGTTGTGTGTGTGTGGTTGGTTGTGTGTGTGTGGTTGTGTGTGTGTGTGGTTGTGTGTGTGTGTGTGTGTGTGGTTGGTTGTGTGGTGTGTGTGGTTGGTTGTGTGGTGTGTGTGGTTGGTTGTGTGGTTGGTTGTGTGGTTGGTTGTGTGTGTGTGTGTGGTTGGTTGTGTGTGTGTGTGTGGTTGGTTGTGTGTGTGGTTGGTTGTGTGTGTGTTTGGTTGTGTGTGGTTGGTTGGTTGTGTGTGGTTGGTTGGTTGTGTGTGGTTGGTTGTGTGTGTGTGGTTGTGTGTGTGTGTGGTTGGTTGTGTGGTGTGTGTGGTTGGTTGTGTGGTGTGTGTGGTTGGTTGTGTGGTGTGTGTGGTTGGTTGTGTGGTGTGTGTGGTTGGTTGTGTGGTGTGTGTGGTTGGTTGTGTGGTGTGTGTGGTTGGTTGTGTGGTGTGTGTGGTTGGTTGTGTGTGTGTGTGTGGTTGGTTGTGTGTGTGTGGTTGGTTGTGTGTGTGGTTGGTTGTGTGTGTGGTTGGTTGTGTGTGTGGTTGGTTGTGTGTGTGGTTGGTTGTGTGTGTGGTTGGTTGTGTGTGTGTGGTTGGTTGTGTGTGTGGTTGGTTGTGTGTGTGTGGTTGGTTGGTTGGTTGTGTGTGTGTGGTTGGTTGGTTGGTTGTGTGTGTGTGTGTGGTTGGTTGGTTGGTTGGTTGTGTGTGTGTGTGTGGTTGGTTGGTTGGTTGTGTGTGTGGTTGGTTGGTTGTGTGTGTGGTGTGGTTGTGTTTTTGTGTGTGTGGTTGGTTGTACTCCCGAACATATTGTGACTATTCACAGCAGTGTTTCGGTACTCCAAGAGAGATCAGTGAAGGTGTTCCCATTATGCACTGCCGAGCTCGTGAATGCCTTACCATGCATAGCAGAAGTCAAAAGTACTTCGCACTGCACCCTGCCACCACCACGCCACCAGTGCTGGGGGCCTGAAAGGGAGCAATGGGGTCCTTGTATCATACCACAGTCAAGCTAAAAGCACCAGTGAAGGTCTTACTGTAAACAGCAGGAGTCAATGGTGCTTCGGCACTGCACACCACGCACTACCCCACCACGCCACCAGTGCTGGAGGCCTGGCAGGGAGCAAGAGGTCCTTGTATCATAATAAAAGCACCAATGAATGACTTACCGTGCGTTGCAGGAATCAATGGTGCTTCGGCACTACTCAAGAGAGAGCGCGTGGGTGTGTGTGTGTATGTCTGTGTGAGAGAGAGCGTACATGTATGCGTGCATGTGCATGCGTGCGAGAGCGCACATGTGTGTGTGGGTGTGTGAGCATGCGTGTGTGTGTGAGAGCGCGCACGTGTGCCTGTGTGTGTGAGAGAGCGTGCCTGTGTGTGTGTGAGAGCGTGCATGTGTGCCTGTGTGTGTGAGAGAGAGAGAAAGTGCATGTGTGTGCCTGTGTGTATTTGAGAGAGCGTGCATGTGTGCGTGCATGCGTGTGTGAGAGGGAAAGAGAGAGCTTGTGTGCGTGAAAGAGAGCGAGTTGTAGGCAGAGCGGGTATATCCAATCAATGAGAGGAAAGGCGCTCCGCGGCACCGGTTCTCACATAATCTTTTTGTGTTGGGTATTTCAAATGCTGTGTTTTTCGGACCTCTGTAATATACACACGAGGGACGAGCGTGGAGTAGAGCAGGAAGAGGTGTGAGGAAACGCACACACACCACCGTAGCCTTTCACAACCGCACCGACTGCTGACTCTGCAGCTGCAGGAGAATCATTAACAGACACTAGCCCTGAGCAGCTGAAATGAATAATGCACCACCACTGCTGGAGACTTGACAGGGAGCAAAGGCCTGCCTGCTGTCAAGCCATGACCCTATTGAAAGCAGTGAGCACCAATGAATGCCTTACCATGCATAGCAGAAGTCAAAAGTGCTTCGCACTGCACACTGCCACCACCACGCCACCATTGCTGGAGACATGAAAGGGAGCAAAGGGGTCCTTGTATCATACCACAGTCAAGCTAAAAGCACCAGTGCAGGTCTTACTAACTACCCCAACACGCCCCCAGTGCTAGAGGCCTGGCAGGGAGCAAAGGGTTCTTGTATCATAATAAAAACACCAATGAATGACTTGCCGTGCGTAGCAGGAATCAATGGTGCTTCGGCACTACACACCAAAGAAATAAAGAGGGAATGCATGTGTTAGTGAGTAAGTGCCTGTGTGTGCGCGCGGGAGAGCGCCTGGGCGTGTGTGAGGGAGAGCGCGTGCATGAGAGCGCGCATGTGGGTATGTGTGAGAGAATGAGAGTGCACGTGTTTGTGTGTGAAGTCGAGGTATTACCAGGAGTCAGGTCACAGGCCCCGAATAGAACAGGAAGAAATGAGGCTGAGTGTGGTAGTAAAGGAAATGGTTATGGGGAAGAAGGTCAATAAAACTAGACACCAAGAAGAAGGAAGGATCTGTAGTGACAAAAAGAAGATTGTGCACCCACGTATCGATCTGCCCCCGCAATCCGTACCATATACTGTGGTTCTGAGTGGGGTGCCAGAGCTGAATAGTGATAAAAGGGAAACCTATTCAGATTTGAAAAATAAAGTAATTTTTTGGCTTAACACTAATAGACCTCTTCCAGTCCATCTACATGCCGAAATATTACATGTTCGGAGAGTAGGTTGGGTCGGACACAAACCAAAAGACCTCCCCGGGGATTGTATAATAGTCAATTTCAGGGATAGACGGGCAGTAAGGTTTATTTGTAATTGGAGCAATTGTAGAGTTAATGACGGAATACAAAGCCTGGACTTGAATTATTTTTACCTGCCTATACATATAGATCAAACAAAAAATAAATCAATGGCAGCAACGAGGATTCATTGATGGAAATAGCGACAGGTTTAATATCCCTATGTCTAATCGTTACGAAATACTGCAAGGGCTGGAGGACGTTGATTGACTCAACACTGGTACTTCCTCAGTTAACCTCAGTTTAACTGCGGGAAATACTAGTTTAAAGCTACTGTGTGGGAAAGAAGTAACAAACAAGACAGATGTTGGGGTTAGGCCTAGCGAAATGAACAGGGATGAGGAGGGGATACTGATGGAGAGAATTGAAGATGTAAACCCACCCCCTGTGATTAACTTGGAATCTCATGGCCTCACGGGCACGAAGGAAAGTGAGACTAATAGGGGTACCTGGCCATTCTTGTATTGGAATATTGCAGGCTTAAAGTCAAAATTGGGCAACGAGAATTGGGTCAATTTAATGAATATGTATGCGATTGTGAGCTTGCAAGAAACCTGGTCCACTGTGCCATACCATGTGTGTGGATTTAAAACTTTTTTTGCTCCAGCTATTGGCTCCTTACACGGGAGGGCCAAAGGGCCATACGTGTCCAACCTGTTTCATTGTATGAAAAATTTGATTCTTTTTAATAACACGTATTATCATATAATCAGGATAATTATAGATAGTGTTTACATTGATTTTGGTAAACTTTTACAATAACGTCCCTGCAGAGGCGGTGGATGAAATTTTTAAAACCTTGGGCAACGATATAAAATCGACGTTGGGTGGGAGATCTAAAGATGTTTGTGTTATTTGGGGCGGGGATTTTAACTGTTCTATATGCCAAAGCGGAGAGAGAGGAACCTGTGGCATAATGCTTGACAACGTTGTTAGCTTAAGTCATTTTGAGCACACCAAGTGTGGGGACCTTTTAAATGAAATTATCTTTGGCTGTGACATGGGATTTGTGAATAGAATGGTTAGACCTGAGATCCCCTTTGATCCCACCTATAATGGCAGAGGGGTAAATTCAAAAATCGACTTTATACTGATGACGGCCAGGCATTTAACATCTTGGATAACCAGCTGAGCGACCACTTCCCTCTTAGCCTAGAAATCTTAGGCAGACCCAAAGAACTTCACGGAAACGCCATCTCAAAACGGTGTGTGGATAACATTGCTATGGTTAAGAAAAATGGGTATGCTCTAAAGTGGACCACTGTGGTCCCTGAAGATTTCCTCCATAATCTGATTAAGAAATGTCAGCTTCAATTCCACGCCTGTCCTTGTTTGAATCTGTGGAGTGAGTCCCGTTGGTTACATCAAATGAATGGGATTCGTTAGTCTCCACTCAATCTTGATGATTCAGATTTTATAAAAAATGTTTTAGACATTGCCTCTCAAATAAAGAATAGCCTATGGGTAGAATCGAAAAATTCTAAAAAGACCATAATAAGTTGGTTTGATTTGGCCTGTACTAAGGCTTATTCTAAGCTTAAACACGCTGTAAAAGTTCCCGATAAGGATCGCACTTTAATCAAAGCCTTGAGAAATGATTATAAGAAGACTTTGAAAAAGATTAAGAATACCTTAAAAAAGGAAGCGTGGGTTACATTGTGCGAGGCATCCTTACGCAGAGATACTGTAGCTTTTTGGCAAGCAGTAAATGCCCCTTTTTTAAATGATAATGTTTCGGCAAGGATAGAAGTAGCTATCACTGAGAGGGAGTGGGTGAAGCATTATTCAGAACTATATTCTGCGATGAGTACTGAGGAAGATTCCTTTTATTATGGACAAAATAGTGGAGGATTCCCATCATACACTGGTTACTCTGGATCCAGGTATCTCCTTAATGGAGGTAATTGCAAGTATAAATGCAAGCCTGGCAGGGAAAGCTCCCGGACCCGAAGGGGTTCCGGTGGACTTATATAAAAATAACACCAGTCTGTGGGGTCCGATTCTCACCCAGCTTTTTAATGCTACATCTCGTAAAGGTCTTCTATCTTCTTGGTGTGAGTCTATAATAGTGCCGATATTTAACAAAGGTGATAGAGCAAGTTTTTTACAATTACAGGGAGAAAGTCAGTCTAATGGTATAACAAAGAAACCTCAAATGCTCAAAAGGAGCTGCTCACCAGGTGTAAATAGCTTGCCCAATACCTGGCATAAGAGAAGTCTCCATCAGCCCACCCATTTGGCGGAGCTTGGAAGACTATGCGAGGAGGGTCAAATGTAGCAAAATGTTGCTCCAAGGCTAACAGATAGATACCTGACCTCATACGCTCAATGATCTCAGCCACAGTAGTTGTTCAGGATAAGAGTCAGCTGATAAAGTGCAGTGCAAGTGATAAACGGGTGCAAGTTAAAAATGACTACAAGGACAAAAAATAAGTTTATTGGGTATTGTCCGAATGTCATAAAATAGATCGCCTGATAGTATGGAACGAATTTACTATCCCACACTGCTTGCAGATCGCAAGGGGGTACCGACGGACAGAGCGGGGCCTCAACCACCGAGCAGTTGCCGGGTGAGGTGAGGCTTACTCCCACAGAAAGCTGGGAATGAAGAAATAGCTCCTACCTACACACAAATGGAATTCATGTCTGGTAGGGTGGTAATAAACCACTGATCTATTAATCCTTTTATGTATTAATTTACATGTGCAACACATTTCACTGATTGCCTTTCCTGCAGTAGCACTCAACATCTACTAGGTCCTGAAGAAAGCCGGGCTAGTTTGCAATACGGCTGAAACATGTCGACCTCACTATTCGCCAGGAGATAGTAAATTCGTTCCATACTATCAGGCGATCTATTTTATGACATTTGGACAATACCCAATAAACTTATTTTTTGTCCTTGTAGTCATTTTTAACTTGCACCAGTTTATCACTTGCACTGCACTTCATCAGCTGTCTCTTATCTTGAACAACTACTGTGGCTGAGATCATTGAGAGTATGAGGTCAGGTATCTATCTGTTAGCATTGGAGCAACATTTGGCTACATTTGACCCTCCTCGCATAGTCTTCCAAGCTCCGCCAAATGTGTGGGCTGATGGAGACTTCTCTTATGCCAGGTATTGGGCAAGCTATTTACTCCTGGTGAACAGCTCCTTTTGAGCATTTGAGGTTTCTTTGTCATACCATTAGACTGACTTTCTCCCTATATTTTTACAAGTCTTTGATTGGGGGTATGGAGAAAGTTGGTCTATAAATATTGTACCTCAGACCCTCTTACATACATTTCTTATTTCTGATAGAGCAAGTTGCCATTGCTATCGCCCAATATCGCTCTTGGACTTTACTATCAAGATTTTCGGCCGTGTGATTTTAAATAGACTTCAGTCCTGGGCTGACGAACATATAATATTTAGCGATCTTCAATACTTTTTTAGGAAATGGTTGAGTACTATCGATCAGTGCCTGAATTGAAAAATACACTAAAGCTAAGGGTGGCTGCATGTTTTTAACTTTTGTTGACTTGACATCCGCGTTCGATTGTGTCATCCATAGTAAACTATGGCTGATCCTTGAGAACCTAGGAGTAGAGAAATCAATAGTTCATTTTCTCAGGGAACTCTATTTGGGGGCATCAGCAAGAGTCGGGTATGGGAAGAACGATGAATGTACAGAGATATTTGATATTGCTAGGCAAGTGCGACAAGGCTGTGTCCTTGCCCCTTTTCTCTTTACACTTTATATTAATGATGTAGAGAGGATATTGTTACAGGAGGGCAGGAACATGCCGATGGTGGGCAAAAGATCAGTCCCAGCTTTGTTATACGCTGATGACGGTGTCCTAATGGCCAGAACACCGATGGCCATGCAAAGCATAGTCACTTCCTTCACTGGTTTTATGACCAGTTTGGAGTTAAGAATAAATTGCTCAAAGACCTTTAGCATGACTTGTGTCCTCGGGGCAGCCAGAAAGAGAAAGATCATTTTTGTCTCCTCTAGCCCTGTTGATTTTACCTTAACCTTTCCATACCTAGGTGTTTTATTCAATCATACCGGTCTATGGAACAATGCAATCAAGACAAGAAGGTTACTGTTTTGCAAATCTATAATGGCCCTAAAAAGTTTTAGCAAAAGAATGGGTAGAAAACCTATCGGGGAGATGCTTGCAGTGTATAGAGCGACCTGTGTAGCAATTGCCACTTATGGCGCTGGACTGTGGGGATACGCTAATGTGAGTTCATTACAGGTGGTGGAAAACACCTACATGAAATATCTTTTAACTGTTCCAAAAAGTGTATCCACATATGTTTGCCACACTGAACTTGGGGAACCATATTTAGAAGACACTATAAAGGTTGCACCGGTTCTGTTATGGCATAGGGCCTGGACCACCGAAGAATGTAAATTAAACCTCTCAATCTTGAACGATGTGATGAGGCTAGATAACGGTGGAAGGGTTGGATGGCTAAGCTATGTCAATCAATCAATCAATATGTGAAGAAGTTTCTCACTGACCTAGATCTGGAAAGCTATTATGATGAACCTTCCTCCATGTGTCATACTTTCAGAAAAAACACCGAAGGAAAAGTGCATGAGCTATCTGGAAAAGCGTAGATCCACTACCGAGATGTTGAAACAAACGGTGGTAGCACACCAGTTGATGACAACTACCCCAAAAATGCAGCCATATGTTAAATTGCAAATGAGTGATCACAAGAGGTTTTTACTAATTCGTTTTAGATTAAATATTTTATTCAGGTCGCTTAGCTTCCCTAATATGAATGATTGGACAAAAGTTTTATCTAAATGCCCATGCGATTAAATATCTGAACAATCAGACATTCATATCCACTTCTTTTGTAAATTGTATTCAATCCCCAGACGAAGATGGATTGTTCCCATATTGAAGTTCATGGAAATAAATCGCTGCCGTCCTGCTTTTTTAGCTGTTCAAAGATTAAATAATATTTTAACTGTTGCATCTATTTCAGCGCTTTTTAAAAATGTTTTTAGATCGCGGAAATCTATCATATCCTGATTAGTGATGAATTAACTGTATCTTATGATGAAATTTTGTAATTTGTGATTTTACCTGTACTTTTATGGTTGTTTTGTTTTAATAACCGTATAAAGTCTTGATGATGATGAGTATGCGTGTGTGTGCGTGTGAGAGAGCGTGCATGTGTGCCTGTGTGTGTGAGAGAGAGGGGGAGAGAGAGAGCGTGCATGTGTGCGTGAAAGAGAGAGTTGATGCTGCATGGCAGAGAATGTTGGGGATCCCACAGCAACCCTCGAACCCCTGTAGGCATGTGTTTCATGGAAAACATGAATAGGAGTCCAACTCGAGGCTTGTAGGCGTGTGTTGGGCACCCTGCCATCCCAGAACAGTAGACAGGATGTTAACTCTGATACCGGTATGAGGAGCAGATACCAAATGTTATTCACTTATTTATTAATGGAGTTTCATAAAGCGCTAAGTCATGTTATTAAGGTGACTTCCGCGTATTTTGTGGTAATTATGGCACAGAATCTGGTCAGCCCACGAGCTATAGAAGGATGGGAGTTCCAATAAGCCCTCGGTGCCCTAAAAAGGGATATTAACCCCGGTCCAAATAAAATTTTAATGTAACTTTCTGAAAGTTAAGAACGCAGCATCAAAGGGCTGTCCGAGAAGGGAGGGGGAATGCGAGGAGCCAAAATAAAACTGACAAGCAGTAAGGTTTGGTCAGTGCATTTAAATGCAGATTTTGGCTAGCATCTCATTATCACGGAACTCTCAGAACTTCGATTTCGACAGTGAATGCTACGTCAAACTTAAGGCGGTGTAAGGTCTCTGTGTGCAGACTAGTGCAAGGTGAACTTTACACAGTATTTAAAAAAAAAAAAAAGTGTTTGCTTTCGTCAGTGCTTGTTTATTATTTGCTTTCAGTTGAAAGAAGCAAAAAATTGTTTTCCAACTAATGCCTGGTTAAAAACGTCTTAACCGAGTCGTGGCACTGATGTGCTGTGAAATCACTTATCCACGACTCTTTTAATGGAAGTGCCGATTAATCATACTCATGACAGCACCCTAATGTTTTACATCCGGTGCTTGTCGTAAACCACTAAAGACACACCATTTGATGGGTGATTATGAAATAGTGAAGGTGCTGTCATTCTTCATTCAGTTCCCCGGGGGAGGAACAGACTGCAGGGGATTTGCATCTCAAACATGCATTTAGGCGCTGCTCCTAAAGAACAGGACATATGCGTAATCCACCCTACGTGAAGTTAAGAGATACGAAGGTGTCACACCCCCTGTCCTGTTTGCATTTGAGAAGCACCTCGTCCGTCTGCCTGTCTTGGGTTTGCTTGATGTACTGGCACGAGATTAGATGCACAGCTGAAGCTACAAAGATAATTGTTTGCCTCTCTGTCAATCATATGGAAAATAGGCCGGCAACGCGTTCTTAGTAGTTTGGAGGACAGAAGTGATTTAAAGCGCATAGAAGATGTGTACCGCGCATTAGAGAAGATGCTCGACCAGTACCATCTCTCTTCACCACAAAACGTACCACTGTTATTCAAGGTGTTTGTAAATTAGCATTCGTATAGCGCTTGAAACTACTGGCGTGGCTCCGCCACAAAACCTAGCTCTGTTATTCAAGGTGTTTTCAAATTAGCGTTCGTATAGCGCTTCAAACTACGGGCGTCGCTCCGCCACAAAACCCACCTCTGGTATTCATGTGCGTTTTTTAATGTAGCATTTGTGTAGCGCTTCATACTTTGGAGCGCTGTGCTGTTGAGGCTAACCACGCTCTATGTATGCTTTAGTGTACTGACTCTGGAACGCTTTGTGTTGTGTGTGGGGGGGGGGGGGGGAGATGTTGCTCCTGTTGTATCACTGCAGGAGTGCTGCGCATTGACACGAGTATGGCTCAGTAGGGTGCCAGAAGGAAGTTTGGAATCACAGTGATGACATATTGTATTTGTAGGCACAAAGACCCCTATAGACCCACTTGCCATCTCTGTAGAGATGAATATAAAGTCGACTAACACATTGTGTGCCCACCTGGTGAAGTCCTTAACCAGTGGTCGCTCTTTCACCTCCGCTAAGTAGGCTGGTGACTGATGCTGGGAGAAACCAGCAAAAATAAGTAAGCTGGGGTGCATGGCAGGAAGGACTGTGGACACAGGTGAATAATTTTGCCAGGGAAAGTGGAAGTCGTAAGACGGCAGAAGAAGAAGCTGGGCAGCAATGCAGCTCCGTGGTAGAAAAGCAGAGAAGAGGACATCTTGAAAGGAAGAGCGCACATTAAAAGGCTTCCAATAACAAGGAAAACGTGACGTGGCCGTGCGCCCACCCGTGAAAGTGATTGCGAATAGGGGTAGGGTGCAGGGTATAGCCCTGGATACTGGTACCACGAATAACCCGAATATTATTGATACTTGTCAAGATCAACAGACGGTTATGCAATCAAGCAGGATGTCGAGTGTGACACCCACGGTTACACAGGCCCCTAGTCTACTAGGTATTCCCCTGCATTTGGACAGGGGCATGGCATCTGGAGAGGGGGTTTCACAGGCAGGGGCGGGACTTTCCGAGCCATCAATAGAACGGCCAAGTAATCATCCCTAGAAACCTGAAATAGTAGTGGTAAACGAGACTGGGCGTGTGGCCAATATATCAACTGGTGAAACCCTACCAGTCATAAATTTACCACCTGAAGCGTGCCCCTACGTAGTAGTACTTGCGGGGGTTCCAGACCTAAAGAAAGAACAGAGGGAGTCACACACTGAATTGAGAAATAAGACCACACACTGGCTGAATCAGAACAGGCCTCTTGCAGGTAGCAAAAACGGGGAAATTCTCCACGTTAGAAGGGTAAGCTGGATTGGCACCAGGTGCAAAGACATAGTGGGGAATTGTATTATCGTGAATTTCAGGGACGCAAGTGTAGTGCAGCACATTTTAACTTGTGGGACGGTTAACCAGGCAAGTAGCATAAGACCCCTGCCTTTAGGTTATTTTTACCCCAGACAAAACGTCCCCTATGATCCGCCCTACCTCTTTGGAAAATCTAGGGAAGGTCCAAACACAAATAAGGCTCGGTACCACACTTTGTGTGACCCTGTGGCAAGAGATTGGGAACTATCCAAATGGACCAACAGATTTAGCCCCTTGATGTCCCTAGAGGAAAATGATTGACTGATAGCGGAGAAGGCAGTAAAAAGAGGAGATGGGAATACGAACCCGCAGGGATTGCGAGGTGTGGGGCCGAGGGTGCCACAGGTCGCCCTCACAAATTCTTTCCCTATAGAAGAGGTTCACATAGTAAAAGGAGCTTTTGGGGTGAAACCAGTCAGTACGTCAGAACACAAGATTGGGCCTGCATTGGGAGATATTAGCTGTGAGGTGGAGTTAAGGGATGATTTATCCCTGCTCTCACTACAGTGTCGAGGGGCTCAAGCAATGTTTTCAAGGGCAGATGACGGGTCTGATATTGGAAGCCTAAGTGCCCAAGGACCAGCTTGTGATCAGTCACTAAAAAGGGGGTTAAAAATAATCTCATGGAACGTAGTGAGTAAATTTGATAATATTGAATGGCGGCAATACATAAACAAGTTCCAGATAATTAGTTTACAAGAGACCTGGGTGGTGGACAGTAGCCTTTTCCACATTTCAGGGTACAAATTCCTTTTCGTGCCCGCCCAGAAATCGAGATCAGGGAGAGCAATGGGAGGACTATCCGTGTATGTAGATTTAAACCTGCAAGGAACATGGACTAGCCCATCCTGGATATCTCATAATCTCCAGGCACTGGGGTTTAGGGGTAGAGGGCTAAGGCTGATCCTGTTTAATGTATATAACGAAGGAGCCCTTGGAAAAAATAATCCCACACCCCAGGAATTAGACCATAGACTTAACCAGGAACTAGCCGAAAGGAAAGGGACCTTGGAACCCACTGTTCTTGTCATGGGTCATTTTAATTGCCACTTATGTCCAACATTGTTCCCCCTGAATGCAGAATGGTCTCGTTGTCCAGTAGAGAAAGGCTCCCACTTTGAACACACAACTGAGGGAATGGCCTTTAGTAAATTTCTAAAAACACATGTGCTGGAACACACCATTGATATGATTAGACTGGAGAAAGAGGGAACCCTCGCCCCAACTTTTAAAGGGAGAGGGTCATATATTGACTATATCTTAGCGTCCAGGTTATTAAAAAACTGGATTAGATCGGTGGGATTGAGGGGAGCCCATTCAGTGACCACAATCCTCTGGTTTTAGAGCTCACATACCTGGGTCGACCTAAGATAAGACCCGTGGTTGGGACCTCTGTGAGGGTAACTGATCAGGGAAGACGGCTCAGGTGGTCAAAAATTGATGGTGAGGCTATCTATGAATAATTAATGGTCACCGGGAAAGTAACTATTGGCGAGTGTCTTGATCTTGAGGTCAAGGGGCCATTGGTGCTTAGGGCATATGGGCTAGTAACTAGTTTGATCGAGGGGCTTATGAAGAAAAGTTCGCCCAGGAAAAATATCACCCACCCAAGATGGTTTGACAGGGAATGTTCGCGTGCCCTGAAGGAGTTTAAAATTAGCTTAAAAAACAATCCTAGGGACAAACAAAGAGTAGTGCAGTGTAGACAGGCATATAAGAGCGCAGTAAAGAAAAGGAAATTACCTCTCCAAGCAGATGCATGGGCACACTTAAGGGAGGCCGCAGATAGAAGGGACATGACAGAATTCTGGAGAATAATTAACAAACCATGTTTCCAGGATAATAATGCCCCTGAGATTAGTGCAAATATCCTACCAGAACAATGGCTCACACACTTTAAGGGCTTGTATAATCACAGCCAGGACATAGCCCTGGAGGGAGGATGGGCCGGCCGGCAGGGCCAAGTATTAGAATTCTCCCTAGAGGAAATTACTGTGGGAATTCAGGGCTTGACAAGAAATAAAGCCCCAGGTCCTGACGGCACACCTCCAGATTTGTACTTGAGTAATGTAGATCTATGGGCCCCTATTCTCACTAGAGTGCTAAATGCGGCTATTAGGTGGGGTTTACCCCACTCTTGGTCCACGGCAATAATTGTCCCTATTTTTAAAAAGGGCAATAGGGACAACCCCCAGTGTTATCGGCCTATTTCATTAATTGATGTCTCCGCCAAAGTTCTGGGGCGGTAATCCTTAATCGTCTTACTGAGTGGACCGAAGAACATGACATCATCTCGGACACTCAGTACGGCTTTAGGACAGGGAGGTCCACAAGTGATCAATGTCTGAACCTTTATTTGCTGATGGCAAAATACACCATAACCAGCAATGAAGCGATCTACTTGGGGGTTATGGACTTGGCAGCCGCTTTTGATCATGTCAATAGGGAAAAACTGTGGGCCTTGATGAGTAATTTGGGAATCGACCCGGGCATGATCAATATCCTCAGAGAACTACATCGGGATACCACCGCCAAGGTCCGCTATAACACGGAGGGGGAGAATACAGTACCCTTTCCGTGCACTAGCGGGGTGAGGCATGGTTGTAGTCTTGCCCCCTTTTTGTTCTCGCTCTATATTAACAACTTAGAGCAGGCTTTGGTTGCCTTGAAGACAGACTGCCCGAGAGTAGGAACGCGCCACATCCCGGTGCTTTTCTACGCGGATGATGCGGTCCTACGGGCCCGCACTCCGAAGAGCTTACAGACCCTAATTGACGGATTTGCCAAATTCATGGAGACATTAGAGCTCTCTGTGAACCTAAGCAAGTCCTACATAATGCTGGCTGGCACAAAACCATGCAAAAGGTTTTCTTACAGAATAGGGAACCACACATTAGAAAAGGTGCAGTCTTTTTCTTATCTCTGTCTGTTATTTGACGGGTCATTAAAATTTGATTCCCTAGTGGAAGAACGATGTAGCAGATTGGTATCCTCAAATGGTGCTATAGCAGGCTATGGGCGTAGGCTGGGTCGTTGGTCTCCTGAACAAATTATGAATTTGTATAGTTCTATATGCTGCTCCAAAGCTACGTATGGTTCTGAAGTGTGGGGTTTTGTAAATGTTGACCAATTGCAGCGGGAGGAAAATAAATACTTGCGATCGATTTTGAAAATACCTCGGAGTACCCCTGCTGTAATTGCTCACAGGAAACTAGGGAGGCCATATATTGAGGACCTGGTTAAGCTCAGACCGATTATGGCATGGATAAAAATCTGGGCAAACCCCGAGGCAGTTTTGAGCAGACAAATTTTAAGAGACTGCTTGGATAGGGATAAAGGCCTTGAAATACCGTGGCTGAAATATGTGAAGACTACCTTGGAAGACTTAGACCAGAAGGATCTTTTTATAAACCCCACAGTAATCTTACAACTGGACAAACCTAAAATTAAGAGAGCTTTTTTGGACTGGAGAGCCACCCGTAGAGCAGCAACTGAAGGGACCAAACGCTCAGTAAGTGCCTATGGCCTTGTTAAGAGCACGGAGGGTATGTAACAGTACCTTTATCTTATGTACTAGCAGCCCGTTCCCGACGTTGTCCGGGTATGAATTGCTGCCGGCCAGTAGTATATTGTTTTGTTGGATTTCGTTTTGATATTATTTCTTATCTGTGACAGGCCTGTGAAACGCTCTGATTCACAGTGCACTGCTGATGCACTTAAGAGTGCGCGTTCAGTAGTGTATGAACTCGAGTTTCCCTACTTTATTTTTCCTTGCAATATTATATAGCGCGAACTCGACAACATGGCATGAGCACAATTTACATTACAGAAGAACACATTCATTTGTGGTAGGCACGGGGAGACAAAGCGATTTGCCTGGAATCACAGGATGTTAAGCTGATGCGGAGATTCGAACGTAGCTCCCCAGCTCTAAAGTTCGCAATTCTAGAACTTGTGGCGGGAGGTGTGTCTAAAAGTGTATGTCGGTGCTGGCCATCAATGAGAGACCTGTGCATTTTTCAAATTGGTGATGAAAAAATATGAGTATGTTGCTGGAGATGTGGGCCGCCGTGCCACCAATGTACTTACCGGGGAAGGGTAAACACCCATTATTCCGCAACTTTCTTTCCGCATACCATCACTCCGCATACTTTCATTACGAAAGTACCATGAGTTCGCAATGCCATTATAACGCATGGCATTACATTTTATATGCTTTTACCACGCATACATTTACAACGAAATTCGTTGTAAATGCATGAATGGTAAAAGCATGTTTTTTAAAAATGTTTGGATAAGGTAAGTATGGGTATAGGGGTATATGTTTTGGGGTACTGAGGTATGTTTTGGGGTGTTTGGGTATTTTAAGGGTTCAGATATAGTTTTGGGTTATGAGGTACAGGGCTAGTTTTAGGGATAGGTATGGGTTTTGGGGTACAGGGGTATTTTTAGGGTTCAGGGCTAGGTTTGGGTTTTGGGGTATAGGGGTATTTTTAGGGTTCAGGGTAGGCTTGGGCTTTGGGGTACAGGGGTATTTTAAGGGGTTCAGGGCTAGGTTTGGCTTTTGGGGTACAGGGTATATTTAATGGGTTAAGATGGGTTAGTGTTTAAGGGTGTTGGGGTATTTTAAGGAGTAAGGGTGGGTTATGATTATGGGGTGCAGGGGTATTTAAAGGGAGCAGGGTGGACACCCAGAGCTGGAATGTACAGAACCTGGGAAGAAAAAACAATGAAATATTGGGCACAAAGCACGCTTTTTTTTCAGTAATCCTGCGCCCCGCACACGCCCACGCCCACAGCACACGATGAAACATGGCATGAAGGGCGGAACGTACCACACGCCTCCAGCGTTTGTCACGCCCCCAGCACACGCCCACAGCACAACGCAGACACGCCCACAAGGGACTACTTTGCTGGCACGGTTCTTTTACCTTTTAAATGTATATGGTGGGCGTCTGCATAGCCTATGTCCTTCTGCTGCAACTGCCCTTTCCAACGCTGTATTGGGTGTTGTGATAGTTGCTGTGGTTTTTGAGATTACCCGCCTCAAAGGTTTGGGCTCTCTCTTTATTATATTAGTATGGATAATGCTCAGGAGAGGTTTTTAATGTCTCGTTTTAGGCTCAACCTTTTACCTAATTTATTAGCTGATCCACCAGGTTTTACCTCATCAGTTGAGCAGAAGGGTGCCTGCGGCTGCGACAATAGGTCTCCGCAGGACACCCTTCATTTGGTACTTTTGTGTTCTTATTATGTAACACCTAGGCGTAGATTTATGGTGGATATTTTAAAACAGGCCAAGTTGAGAGATGCGAAAGCCGCTCTACTCTTCTTGCAAAGGGCGAATGACCCCCGTACATTGTGCTGTGTAATGAATTTCTTGAAAGTTTCTTTAAGACTAAGGAAAACAAGAGGGTTGGCCTGATCGTGGACTTTGTAAAGCTTTTTAAATCATTTGTATAAATATTAGTCGGGGTCTAGATAACATTTAATTGTTTTAAATTGTGTGTGTGTATATATATATATGTGCATTTATGGTGTTTTTTAATCGCTGAATAAAGATCCTTTGAATTGAATTGATTGCGATCAAAGACAGATGGCTTCGCGATCAAAGACAGACAGATGGCGGCGCGCATGCATCAAGCTTCAGGCCAGCAAAAGCCTCTGGTGGCACTTTTAAAAGCCACTTACTAAATGTCTCGAAGCGACAGCTTGCACTGTCAAGCGAGTCCTAAAAAAGGCAACGAGCATTGCATATGTCTATGCACTCTGGATCAAAAACCTCATATCTATCAGGACTGCACAACACTTCTACAGTTTAGGAAATAGCCCAAAACATGTCTGTTAAAGACCACCACATCAAGATGCAGTACCACTCCACTCTTACTCCTTAGAACCAGCTACCCGTTCAATCAAACATTTACTATTAACTATTAACTATTTTTGCTAGTGACCCTATCCAGTGTTTCACCGCCTTTTGACTAGATTTTATTCTATACAAATACCACACACACAAAAAAGGACACATACGCCCACCTGTCCTTGGCAGAAAAGGGGATTACTTTAGTGTCATATGTACGCTTCGTTGCATATGGTATGCAGCAACATGCTGTCACCCACAGTGAGGAGGCTGAATGGCTGACCCACTGCCCTGTGTTGTATGCTGAGGTGGGCATATGCAAAATGTGAATACACTATATTGGACCAATGGAGGAAAAGGGCTGACTAACATTAACTGAAACCCCTCTGTGTATATATATATTATTTTTTAAAACTGTTTTTGAAATACAAAAGTCTATTCCCACCCCGGAGACTTTTGGTTTTAGGAACATTTAGATTCAGCAGTGGGTCTCATGTCCGCCCATTTGGAGAGGATTAGCTCCCTAAGTGAGGCATTGGTACCCTTTTTCAAACTTCTTCGGACAGCAGTGTGATGTTTTCAGACACTTTTAGGTGTGATGGCCTCTTAGATCCATCTTATTCCCTTGATTTGTCCATGGATGAGGGTTTTCAGTGCTATGTGGCTCAGAAGTGTGTTCACTGTAGAGAGCCTCAATTGTAGAAGAACATGATCCCCAGTATGTGCGGGCATGTCTTCAGTGGTGGGTGCTTGAATCCAACACACTGAAAAGTGGCCCTTTTTATAGATTTGTCTCCCTTTATCAGGAGTACACTTGGGCATGTGCTACATAAAGAGCCCCGAGCGCACGACGAGCGTATGTGCCCACTTTCTGCACCCCTGGGAGCACTTTTGTATTACAGAAGGGACCCTATAAAATGGATAGCGTTGGCACACACGTACAGCTGGCACTATCCTTAAGGGATGTTTGCACATGCAACCATGTTGTATTATGGATGCGGACGCAGAGGCAAAGAGGCAGTCATGAGGTCAACAGATTATGCACCACAAAGAGGTGGCTCACCGCGACTGTGCTCCAAAGGATGACCCCTTCAAAGTGGGAACAGGGGTCCAATGCCCGCCCCCTCCAGACATCCTCTTGGAGGTTGGTGCACTAACTCAATGAACCGGCCTGCAGAGAGACCTCTGTCCTTCATTTGAACTGCAGGCGCAGTACTGCCTGCACTCTGAAAGATGACATGCTGCTTTAAATAGCTGCTCCTCCTATCACTAAAGTGCTGCCCAAGGGGCAGCCACGAGTTTGTGACAGCCTCTGTGCAAGTGCATTATATGTACGAGGGTGCACTGTCCCTGTTAAAGGTGCCCTAATGTATTTGTGCCTGGTGAAAAATTAACACCCTATGCCTTTTGGAAAGATTAATTGTGCCCTGGGGTATCTGAATGAATTAAGTATTTTTTGTATAGCGCAAGAGCTGCCCTAAATCAAGGCATCCTTGTGCTAAAACACTGTGCTTGCAGTAGAGGAATGAGTTAATCAGGTTAAAAAGACAAGTTTACAGACCTTTTAGGAAGGACAGGTCATTTGAGACATGGTGGAGTTCCAGTGCTTGGAGATCATAGACCAATGAGTGCCCGCCCAGTGTGGAGCGTCTCAAATGTGGGACCATGAGCATCCTGGCCCCTGATGATCTGAGGGGCCTACTAGAGAAGGAAAAATGAATTGATTTCTAGAGATAGCTGTGCCTGCTAGTTACACATTAGTGTAAATTTTGAACATCGCATTTGGATGTCCAGAGAAACTCTTTCCTACAATCTGGTTGTGTATCGGTTCGTCCAGTTGTAGGAGCGGTGCCCTACAGAGTGAATGAGTAGGTGAGTGCTGTGGCGAGGATACCGGAGTAGGTGGCAGTAGGATGGATGACCGCATGTGCATGCTCATCTTGGGCCCTTTAAGTGTCAATGGGTGAGATAACAAAAAGTTGCCTGTAGCTAGGGAAGGTGGATGGGCTGCGTGGGCCTCTGAGTGATCAAAGACCACCAGAATGATTGGCCGTGTGGATTGAGGATGGAAGGACATGCCAGGTCAGCTGGAGTGTGAATGTTCCAGATGTTAGAGGTGTGTGTCGAGCTTCGAGGAGGAGGATGGAGAAGCCTCTTAGGAGGCAGGTACGTCGTGCCTCCAGGAGTGCCCCTACCCTGTTAAAATACTTCCAGGTTGGAAAAAGCACAGGCATAGCAGAACACCCGGATAGGTGGGCACAAGATTCATCCCTAGCCACGGTCAGATGGCGTCCTGGAGACTCTGGTGCCCCCGCGGCTCTGAGTGGGAGTGGCCCTGGACCCATTGGGGACACAGTGTGATGCAGTTATGATAGCTGTAAGTAGGATCAACCCACTGAGGGTGAAAGAGCGGTAATAACACATCACACACAATATTTATGAATTCATGGCTGAGTTTATTTTATTCTTCTACAGTGAGTTTCACCCGCACAAAATCCTCAGTAGTTATTAAAATAGGAAGACCCAAAGGTAAACTACTGCAGTTCTTACGAAAAAGATAAATCAAATGTATGTTGCATCAGCTAGAATGCATCTGGTTAAAGAATCATGCGAGGCACAGGAACGTTTGGTTCTTAGTTGAGAGTATTGCACGGCCTAAATTCTCCAACCCTTCAAAATGCTTTTCTCACTTCTAGACATCGCCACAAATACCATTTTCAAGATGGACTCCTGCTGTTCCTGTCCAACCACAGAACGTGCTGGTCCAAGTCTAGCAGTCAGAAATTGACCCACAGCTTTCCAGGACTCAATGCTTTGGAGACCTAAATGGCCATCTAGAATTTTTGCGGGCTGAAACTGGTGGCCAGCTCAGATGGTGGAGAGAAGGCATGTGCAGGCAGTGGTTACTAAAGTTAGTCATGCAGGCAGCAATCTTGCGCGTTCGCTGGAGGATGCCGCAGATGTTAGAGGCCGCAGAAGAGGACACACCTATCCTTGATGTGTGGTGAAGAATTCCTAGTTGTATGTCCATTAACTGCAGTTTCTTCCCCCTTTTTCGTCCTATTGTCCTCGCATCTTCAACCCTAGAAGTCGGTGTCCTAGCCTGTATTTCTGAGGACTGTCATACAAAGAGACATGGCAGCACTGAATCACTTCCTTGCTGTCTTTGCTTTCTTCATCATTGCTCACCAAAGCTCACTGCGTCCTGAAATGAAGCACAAACACACTGGTTATAGATCAGCCTGCACGTGGAAATGACATCCATTATTAGTCACAGTGCTACGTGTCAGAGATCATTTTTTAGGGCTGACAATTTACAGTGAAATTTTCCTGGGACTTGAGGGGCCGCAAAGTTCTGAGGCTACGAGTGAAGGTGGACAAGGGGTGGCTGACTCATAGATCTTCACGCACACTTGGAACTACAATTGAAAGGGGATGGATACCTCCGATGTTGAGTTACAGGTGCTATGTGTTCATAGGTGGTTTAATCATTTTAGATTCATCTCTGGTGATTGATCCCGGAATTCTATTTTTTAATTATTATTATTTTCTCCTATTTTTAGGTATTACTTTCAGGAAAAGCAATGCAAATGTTTTATTTTTAATTTAATGGGAGCGCACTTCCCATATGTCCTTCTCGCTTAATATTTTTTTCTGCTCTTAACGTTAAAAAGTATTAATGATTTTTTTTGTAAATATACAATTTTTTTATTTTTACCCTGTAGACATCAGAGGAGACCATGTTCCCTCCCCTTGTCCATAAACTTAGCTTTTCATTTTTTGTTTTATCGTTAATCCCTTATGGGGTACCATACCCTTAATTTAAACCTTACTCTGAAACATTTTTTCTTGCCTGTCGCTTCACAGGTTTTTGTCTCCAGTTTTGTTGTCCTTAAATTATTATCCGACCATTTTGTGAGCCTAGGATATCATACCCCCCCCAAAAAAACAAGTGTGCTAGGCATTTATTTGTGCTCCTAAACCTAAGCGCATTTAACACAACATTCCACTATACATCACTTAGCTGTCCTATAATTTACTGTAAAATCGATTTGTGGAACAATTGTGGACCATGAGCAGCTTTTCCTGAGGATCTTTATTGGTGAAAACTCATTCAGGGTGACTCAGGGGAGCCAATACAGCATAGGCATGCTAGTCCCAAACACGGAGGAGCTCCACATGCCTTTAAAGAGGGAGGCATCTTGCTAGTATACAAAAGCAGGAAACCAGCAATCTTTTTTTTCTCCCATCCCTTCTCCCAGCACATACAGCTAAAATCACCTTTGTCTGTCCTTGCTGTCCCATCATGTTAAATGTTTGGCCCCTGAACATTTTTTTTGGTTGAAGAAGTTTTAAATGTAAAAGAGGTCCGGTTGCGGTTCGAGGCAAGCAGAAACATGAAGTAAGGGATCAACATGAAGGAGACGCAGGAGGGAACAGAAGTGCCTCGCGAGGACAAACGAGCAATATGGGGATGTGGGGGCTCACAGAAGCAGAATGCAGAGAGAGGACAACATGAGCGTGGGTAGGAATCAGAAGCATATCGGGTGAGAAACAAAGCGGGAGGGGGGCATAGCAACTAATGGCCGAGAGTTGGGAGGGGGAGAAAGGCACATGGGTAAGGGAAAGCGACACATTGTGGGGGGAGAGGAAGCACATGAGGGAGACTACTTGAGACCACATGCACTCTCATGGAGTGCTTCAACAAAAAGAAAAAAGTAGCTTCTAAAGCTAGAAGGTGGAAGGACAAAAGTACTTGGGCTATGCTCCTTGAGAAGGCCAAACACAAGAAGAGCAAGTAAATCCCACAAGTGCTGACAAATAAAAAGCAAATAAGAGTGACGATGAAGCCAATCAATGGTAAGCAGTGGAACGACTGTAAGCCCACTTTGAGCTAACAAAAGGTCTCACAAGCGACAGCAACATGTGCTGTCTCAGGCGAGACATAACTATTGAGGTGACTCGTGCTACTTGGAGATTTGACTGGCCCCACCTTAAACACATATATATCTTTGTTGCATTTCTTGTTCTTTTGTGGTTTCTATGCTAGATATTCAAAATTCTATTTAATCCCTTATTTAAAAAAACATGCTATAACGGACTTTAACCTAGCATTTAAGGAAATATTACTTTTAAATTGTGATGAAATTATTTTTAGAGTAAGTTGTTTTCTGTTATCAGCTACTCGTTCCCGCACAACTATGAACATGCCTTGAAATTTGATTCTTTCTTTCCCTGTGATGATTTGTCAGTGGCTCACACATGCATTTCAACACTTTTTGCATTTTGCACTTTCACAATCAATTGTTATTTTAATTGTTCCATACTGTTTTTAATTATTTATTATTGGATTGTGTGTTACCCTGTACTTTTATGGATGTTTTATATGTCCGAATAAAGATCATTTGACTTGACTTGACATATATATCCATTTTGTTTCACACTGTATCACAGGGGAAGCATTTTCTGTATACTTGTATTGAAACTTGGGGAAACAGCAATGTTTGCCTGACAATAGGATCTCAATATGCAACTAAGATGAACAGACAAACTGATAATTTGCGAAGACAAAAAAAATTAATACTGTGAACAAAACTTCATGGTGTGAGGTATAAACTCAGCTTTACATATAAACTTCAAGCTTTTATTGAAAAGGTAAAATTGATGAATAACAGTGGCTGAATAAAACATTTTTTAAAGATTATTATATGCTTTTCAACTTGAAAACTAGAACAAAAACTCCAATGACAAATCTCGCTGGATCGAACTTGACAATGTAACAATGTTATGAGACCTATTGGCTTTACTAGTGTTTTCTAGCAATGCATGCTGTACAGCATTAAGACTCCTATGCAGTATGCCTTAAAAAAAAGAATTGTGATGACGTGAACACACATGCGCGCGCCTACAGAAGGACACAGGATTTCTTTCAACCTATTGATGGACCAATACATTTTTTTAAAAGCATTGTGTGAACATACTTTTTAGAAAAAAATTTAAACTTATGAGTACATTGCAGGAGCAGGGTGGGGAGGGAGCCTGAGGGTGAAGCAACACAGCAGGCGGGTGGTGAAGCAACACAGCAGGCGGGTGGTGAAGCAACACAGCAGGCAAGTGGTGCAGCAACACAACGAGCGGGTAGTGAAGCAACACAGCAAGCGGGTAGTATAGTAAAGCAACACAGTGGGCGGGGAGTGAAGCCGCACAGCGGGGGGGGGTGAAGCAACAAGGCGGGCAGGGAGTGAAGCAACACAGCGGGTGGGGTAAGGCAACACAAGGGAAAGAACATGGATAAAGGCAGAGCATATGAGTGAAACAGTAATGTGGAGCAAGGGGGATAAGTACATAGGAGAGAGCAAGACAAGTACGAGTGAGGAGAGAGAAGCACATGGGCTAGAGAAACCAATGGGGGTGGTGGAGCACACGAGGGAGACAGCTGAAAAACACATGCATCCTCATGTAGTGTTCAGCCAAAAATAAAACACTAATTGCCACAAAGCGAGCAGAGGAAGTATAGAAACCAGCTAATCAAAGAGATAAAGATAAAGAAGCTATGCTCCATGGGACGGACAAACACAAGATGGATGGGCTTAAATAATGAAAACCGTCCAATGTAAAGCAAGCAAATAAGAGCGACAGTAAAGTTAACCAATGATAAGCAGTGGGCAGGATGTAAGCCCTGTGTGCTCTTGGTAAGCCCATAATATGTCTTTCACTACCAGATAGTGTGTGTTGTCTGGTAGGCTTGATCTAAAAAGGATACACCGTATAGATCTACGTAAACCTCATGTCAGGTTATAGTAATTTGTATCATATTATTAACACATTAATGCGTTTAGGTTTCTATCTGGGTGATTTATCAGTGGATTGAGTTAACCTTGAACTGCTGATTGAAAAATCTGGTTAATTTCCTAGCATAAACCTTCCAAAGAAAAGTAAGGTATCTGCAACTCAGTGTATTATTCTGTTCTCCACCCCAATCCAAAGAAAGAATGTTTCACTGTACCTCCTCAAATGTTAGGTTGGTGAAGCCTGCTACACCATCCACGCGGCCGAGATCCTCAGACAGCTGTGCTTGCTGCCTCTTCCTCACCCAGCGCAGGAGCAGAATGGAGGCAGCCACCAGAAATATTGTCCCAAAGAGGACGCCAAAAACGATAGCTGCTATGTTGTCCGTCTTACCTACAAACAGGTGCAGATATTTTTGATTATTTCTTCTGAGAACTTGATATTTTACTGTGTAAGGGAACCGAAGTCAAGCTTTAGTTTATTGCAATGTAGTTTATCAAAATACATTGTCTCAAAATACATAGACAAGGAGAAAGTAATGTTAATACCACTTAACGTGAAGCTATAACTTAATACTAAAAGTAGAACTATGCTAGAAAAAATCTCCAAGATTAGTAAGTATGAGCTAATTCTAGACCTGCTTATAATAACATTATACGTTTACAGGGAACCAAAATGACTTATTGTAGAGGCGTCAAGGTATTAATCAAAGCTGTTGTGCATTAGATAGTCCAACAAAGCAGAATACTATGTCACTGGGACACAAAGGCATTGGACTAGCATCACTTACTCAATACAGGTGAGCACCTTGTTGTATACCTGCTAACCCTCACTTTTTTAGTATAACTACATCACTTCTGCTATGATAATATAGGTTTTATAGCCTAGGTCTTGGAAAATAGAAAGGAGCATTCAATTTTCAAAATGGTTCATACTCTGATATGGGAAGATAATTCATAGTCTCCAGATTGCCTCACCTTTGCCTTACTAGGCATGACACACTCCATCTTCAAGAAATACTGGCTACCAATAGTATAAAACATGGGAGAGCCTGTAGTTGATGGTCGCCATTGAGGGACACATTTGCCTAATTTATTGTTTATTTTTTTTCAATTTTCATTCTCGTTTTACAATTCTATCCATTTACGGAGTCCTTGGTGCTTCGCGTGGAAGAGGCAACAGAAACGCCATACAGCAAAGAGAGTAATTAGCATCAGACAACAAACACTGCCCATTGTGAAAGAAAATACTACCATTAGTAACAGGCATTTCCATAGGCACTTCACAGGAAAGAATACTGCTCACAATTAGGGAAATTAGTTTATAAAAATAAGCTCAGCTCTAACTGGTCTTGATGGTGGTAAAGCTCATCGCCACCTTCCACAACCTGAGCCTTTGGATATGCTTGGTCACTAACCAGTCAAGCAATGGTGCGGGTGAATAATGGCCAGTATTAGTCCATAATATTAAAATAATTTGTGTCTGCTGTACTATTACCGTCTAGCAGTAAATATTATTACCAATAGTATGTGTTTAGCTGATAACTGTTTAGATGTACCTAGTTTGTGAAAGCATTTTTTTATCAGCCAGATCTAATTAACCCTGTAAGAATTCCTTATTACTGGGAGTAATTTAGAAGTACAATACGCAGACAGTAATCTTGACGTATCTTTATCACCAGGAATAATTCTGATCTAATAAGGGCCCTTATTTTTGTAATTCTTTTCAAATCACGGATCTTTACAAAGTATGTGTTTAAGAAAATCCGTTTTTTAATGATTGATTCATTTTATCCTTGCACCCGCCATTGCTTCTTTTTTTCGTGAACTGTGTTAAAGCCATTTAATAACTCAAGGGTATTGCACCCTTAATATTTTACCTACATTATCTGGATGACTCAGATTTTCTGCAGGGCATTTACATTTTTTTCCGCCCTCAATTTCCGCCCTGACCGATTTAAGAAAAAGCCCTGCGGCTGTCTTTAGGGTATGCTATGCACTGTAGTGGGCACATGATCTGTAACATAGGAAGGGTGCCCCTTCATGAATTTTGGTGCTTTTGAAATGCTACATGATAAGCTCCGTCTGAAGACATGGAGGCGCAGACATACACCGCAGAACTTTTTGTATTGGCAGCACATATTTCCAGAGGCCTCAAAAAATAGAGACCAACTGTGGGTGGTTGCAGTAGAGAGGTCAACATCTGCAATTTAATATTTATGAGACCTGAGTGTTTTGTATTCACTTTGTTAATAATAATATGTTACCATACTGCGTTCAATGGAACAAATTATCACCCTACCAATAATGATGGAGATTGTAAATTGTATTGTATTGTATTGTATTTTTTGATTTGTAGAGCGCCTTATCACCCAGGGGTCTCTAAGCGCTTAGCGGGGTGTAGTTACAAGTGGACACTGTTTGTTAAGGGAAGAAGCTAGATGGTACCCCATGCCTCCTGAAATAGCACGGTTTTTAGCTTTTTCCTAAAAGGCAGCAGACTTGTTTCTTTGCGCAGGTTCTCAGGCAGTTTATTCCAAGCACTGGGGATTGTGTGGGAGAACGTGCGACCTCCTTTAGAGGATAGTTTGAACCGTGGGCAGATCAATAGTGCGGCTTCTGATGATCGTAGGTTCCTACTAGGAGCATACGGGACAAGACGTTCCTTGATGTATTTAGGGGCTTGCCCGTATAAGGCTTTATGCGTAATGCATAGGCCCTTGAACTTGGCCCGCTGATTTATTGGCAGCCAATGAAGTTTGCGAAGAAGGGGGGTAGCGTGGGTCCTTCTTGGCTTGTTAAAAATAAGTCTGGCCGCGTCATTCATTACGATCTGGAGTCTGTTCATTAGCTTTTTTGGAGTACCGACATACATGACGTTGCCATAGTCCAGCCGTGCCAGGATTAATGCTGATACTGCTCTCCTGAGAGTGTCCGCCATCAGGATGGGCGACAGTTTGCGCAGTTGTCTCATTAAGCCCACACAGGTGCCCACTACAGCTGAGACCTGGGCTGACATAGTGAGGTTGACATCTACAACTATGCCGAGACTTTTAACTGATTCTGCCGGTACTGGGGGGTTTCCTAATTCAGAGGGCCATAGGAGGTCACTCCAAGGGCTAGATGATGTCGTAATTGCAAGCACCTCCGTCTTATCAGGATTGATTATTAAGAAGTTTGCCGTCATCCAATTGACGGTAAATTTTAGGATGTTTTGCAATTTATGATCTGCTGTTGGAGTGTTACCGATTTGAATGATGATCTGGGTATCATCAGCGTAATTGTATATATTGCAGTCCATCTGGTTCAGAGATGAAATGCGGGGCTGCAAATATGCATTGAACAACAAGGGTGACAGAGCCGAGCCCTGTGGGACTCCACAAGTGATCTTTGCTGCCTCTGATACCAGGTCCTCTAGTTGTACTCTCTGAACCCGTTCACCAAGAAACGAAGTCAGCCAGGCATGGGCCGTGCCCTGGATGCCGAAGTCCCACATCCGCGACAATAGTAGGTTGTGATTGACCGTATCAAATGCCGCGGAGAGGTCAAGCAGCACCAGGGCACAGGGGTCTTTCCTGTCTGCTTTAAGTCGCAGGTCGTCTAGCACGGAAAGCATGACCAATTCCGTGCTATTGTGGGCC
Source organism: Lissotriton helveticus (assembly GCF_964261635.1). Lineage (NCBI taxonomy): Eukaryota > Metazoa > Chordata > Amphibia > Caudata > Salamandridae > Lissotriton > Lissotriton helveticus. The sequence continues at coordinate 227,509,411 of NC_136065.1, forward strand.
CTGAAGCCGGCTTGGTTGGGTTCCAGCAAGGAGTTGATCTCAAGATGGTGGAAGAGGCTGGGCAGTACATGTTGCTCAAGTATTTTAGCTAAGAAAGGCAGTTGTGAAATAGGCCTGTCATTTTTTAAGATCTTGGTATCAGCCCCTGCCTTTTTTAAGAGGGGGATCAATCGGGCTTCCTTGAGGTTCGAAGGAACCTGTCTGGAAGTGAGGGAGCTGTTTAGAAGCGATAATATGTCATCCTCCAGTCCTGGCCATGCTTGTTTGAAGATCCTTGGGGGGCAAGGGTCCGCCGGTGAGCCAGATTTGACTTGATTCATCACTCTTTCCAAGGTTTCTTTAGTGAATAATGGTAGGGAAGTTAGGGGCTGTGTGACTGTGGGGATAGGTATTGGAATAGTTCCTGGGCATTCCAGTCCAGGGGTGGACTCAATTTCTGTCAGGAGGGCAGATATCTTGGTAGTGAAGAATGACTGAAATTTATTGCAGTCTTCTTGCGTGAAGGAGGGGGGCTGTTCCTTCTTTTTCCTCAGTTCTGTAAGGACTTTAAAAATTTATTTTTGGGGATTGGGTGCTGTCGCAATTCTGCTTTCGTAAAACGCACCTTTCCTAGTCCTGATGGCTTGTTTATAGGTGGTAAGGTTTTTTGCGTACAGAGCTTGGGAATAAGGATCATACCCCTTTCGCCATGCTCTCTCGCTCTGGCGCAGGGAGCGTTTGAGTAGTCTCAGGTCATCATTAAACCATGGGGCCCTTTTTCCTTTGTCTCGGATTTTTACCCTTCGTGCAGGTGCCACTGCCTCAATGGCATTTTTCAGTTTTAGTGAAAGTTTGAGGCTGGTCCTCTCTACGTCATCCTCTGGTGGTCTGTTAAGGTGGGAGGATTTCTCTAATGTAGATAATAGAGTATCAGTATTGACTAAATTCCATCTTCTCACCACCCGCCACTCAGCGGTGGGGATTTCTCCTTGCCCTAGGAAAGCTAATTTACCCTGTAGCAGGTGATGATCCGACCATATGCAAGGCGAGATAGTGACAGGGCTCAGCACCGCAACTGAGGTCCAAATCAGATCCAATGTGTGACCCTTCTTGTGTGTAGGGCCAGTCACTATCTGGGTAAGTTCTAGCGCGGTCATGGCCTCATCTAGCTGTTTGGACATAGTGTCTTTGGTGGCCTCCTCCCAGTGGAGGTTGAAATCTCCCATTACCACTAGCCCCTCATATCTTGTACGAAGATCGTGAACCAGTCCCAAAAACGGCTCAAGGAAGGTAGGGGGAGTTCTGGGAGGGCGATAAACGATGAGTATCGCCAGGCAATTGGTGGCAGAACAAAGCTTGACCCCCAAGATGTCCGCACCCTCTATACTTTCTGCACAAATGGTTTCTGATTTAAAGGAGTTTTTATAGAAGACGGCAACTCCCCCCCTTTCCTGCCATCCTTCCTATTATGGGTGGTGGCACTAAAGTTGGGTGGGAGTGCAGCCACTAAGTCGGGCATAGAGGAGTCCTCTAGCCACGTCTCTGTGACTCCTAAAATGTCTAGGTTGCCTTCATGGAGCAAGGAGAACACCTCTAAATTGTGTTTTTGGAGAGAGCGTGTATTAAGCAGGGCCACGCTCTGAGATGTTACTGTTCCTCTTTCCCTCCTAGTGTAAGTTTTAGTAGTAGATGGATCTGCTATGGGTTTCAGCAGTTCATCCCTCCATTGTTTGCGTGCTAATAAGACCGGTTTTATTGTTTAGTGCAAGCAGGTCTTCCCTTGAGTACCACGATGCTGAAGCAGGGGTCTTGGCCCCTGGTCCCGGCCAGGCGCGGACGGGCGCAGACGGGCTTGCCTTTGGCGCGCCTTCGGCGCCCCGCCGGTGCCCCCGCTGCGCCCGTCCGCTGTGCTGCCTGCGAGAGGGTGCCATTTTATGTGCTCGAGGGCGGGAGTGCGGGCGTGGCTAAGCACTCGAGTCCTCGCCCACCAGCCTTCTCCTCACCCAAGATGGCCGCCCTGCGTAGTCCTACCTCGGCTACCCTCGAGGTGAGTGACTGACAGCAAATAGCCTGAAAACCCTAAAATCGGTTTGGCTTTTGTTCTTCCTAGCGTTAGGGGCAGGTCCCGGCTTTCCGCCTCAGGACGCTGCAAAATAGAGGGTATTGGCAGTTTTTACAGTGCTTCGGGGACTGTGCAAAATAACAATTTACAAAGCAGAGACACAATTATTAAAACAGTTACAATGTTAAAAAAACGCCTTCAGTGCTCAGCGTCGCATCCACACTCACTCGCAATCAGTGAGAACTGGATGTTTGTCTCTAATTCTTATCTTACCTTTAGGTTTTTCATCCTCCTTCTTGATAGTGTCACAGCTCTCTCCCACAAAATATTCTATGTCATCTAGTGCCACAGGTCCAGAAGCCCCCAGGATACCTTTGGCTGCTTCAAACACAACCTAAAGAGAAGAATGTGATTGACATCTTGAAGGGGCCAGCTGGTTAATGACATTACAATACATCTCAAAACCCAAGCAGACATCAAATAAGGAACACTCCAGCATACCTAATGTTGGTGATTGTTGGAAATGCCGGAGTAGAGGAAGTGTTTTTTCTCTCTACACGGTTGAGACCATCATATACGACCAGTCAAGCAATAATATTTCTGCAGAATTCCAGACAATATTTAAGATTTTAAATGCTTTTCCAATGATGCCACTTCCACTACCGGAGATCAAAATATTGTTCAGTGTTGCTTGATATTTTGAAACGTATTGGTCAACGTGCTCAGACGAACGATTGTTTGGGAATGAAACATGTCTATTTTTCCTTCCTGTTTAAAAATTATTTGCCTTACACTCCATTAGAGGCGACATATTTCAGTCTCCTATATAGCCATTAAGAGTCCCAGGCTTTCATCAGGACAAAAAGAATGTCCCGGAATATGTGTCTTTTTTAACTTATTATGTTATATCTAGCCTATTTTTAGGTTTCACCTGCACAGCGCTTGCGCTGTGCTATTGAAATCTTTTGTTTTTAATATAAACTTAAAAGGTACTTACATCCCACCTCCTCTCTTTCCTGGCTTCCATTTGGTTCCTATGGGTGCCACTAACCTTTCCTCCATTTCTCTTGGCTGTAGCATATTTCCTGCATCTATCAATGCATGTTCCCCATCTGCTTCTCTTATCAGTTTCCCACTGCCAAAATACTGTTAACATCTGCTTTGGTGGAACTATATTTTCATGAAGTTTTGCCTTTTACTATTGCACCATATTTATATAACAATTTATCACCCAAAGAGATTATGTGATTTGCAGCTCTCGAGTCAGGAGCTCTGGCTGCTACGCCGCATCCTCTCCACTCCCATGTTATCTGTAGGGTGCTCTTTCCTTCTCCCGGACGATGAGTGATGAAAACAGCTCTTAGTCATTACCCAGGCGAAACCAAAGCATTACCAAAGCTTGTTCCTTTAGCTATTGTGTCTGGATCAGAGACATACAACCAATAACATGCAGGGGGACTACTTGCCAATTATTTTTGCATATTTATTTGTTCCTGAAAAGAGGAAACACAAGCCTGGGGTACATAGTAATTTTGTCAATTGTCAGGAAGTAACATTACACTATTGGTGTGATTACACAGCACACCAACATGAACAAATGCACTGTAATGCCCACTGCGGACATACATGCATTACTCATATGCACATACAGCAACATACCAAACTTGGAAAACATGCATTTTAGTGTTTCACTGCACACTGCGCTGCAATAGCATGATCTGTGGTTGCACATACTCACATGGAAAATATTTCACCCTATTGTGGGAAAAATCTGTGTGCATTAGAAGAGAGGGAGACATGCCCTGTACTCACACACTGAGGGGAAAAAATGATCTTTATGCCGTTATCATCAATATCTTGGATGGATTGGTCTCATTACTATACTTCAAGAAGCCCAAAAATGTTGCTGAATAGTTTGTGGTCGTTGGTCGTACTGAGAAGCAAAGATAATCTAGACTGAAGTACTGTAATTGCTCATGTCTTCCAGTGTGCCATGTCCCCTTTAACACCTATATACTCACCAATCTCTTAGGAAGGTGGGAGGGCCGGAAGGGGCATTTCATTGTGCCTTTCATGCTTCCTAGCATCTCTGTGGCCGCGTACAACATGGTATATGGTATGACGTCATCTATCCCCTCTGTAGCCCTGCCAAATGGGTAGTTGCCAAACCAGGGAACTGCCGAAAGCTTCCTAATAAGTGTAAGGAGGCAAACAGAGCCTGTGTGGGACCAAAACCACGGTTTCCTGAGACTGTCTCATCCTTTTTTTAAAGAAATGTTGGAAAGGAGCTTATGCCAATAGTGCTGCGCTAGTAGATCCATTTGTAGTGGACATTTTACTTGGGCATAGACGTTAGTAGAGTTACAGTTAGTGTTGTGCCTTTGTTCCCAGGATTTTCTCAGGTCCAAATCTATGCTTTTGGTCTGTGTAGTGAAGGAGCCCCCTGAACACCGTCAGCATGAATAATGGTCCGTGACTCCCGGGACATCCCACAGATTTCTCTGGATGCTTTTTTTGTTTGTCTTGCAGTGGCGGCTGGTGGATTTTGATAGTGGTGAGCGCAAAGTTGAGATCTGAGTTGAATACTCATGCAAGCGAGCCTGACATGAAAGATGTGCAGGTAGGGAGACCAGATGGCTCCATGTCACCGCAACACTACTTTTCCATTCGCGGACTTTGTTTTTAAATATCATTACATTCAGGGAGTCGTAGTCTTGGTTCATTGTAATTGAGCTAGTTAGACCAATATGCCTGATAACAAAGATACGCAAAAGCACAGTTCAGGAATGGAAAAGTGGAATGCCAGTTACGTGGAGCTATCTGGCCATCCAACGTGAGATTCTCACTGCAATAACATTTTTAAACAAATGGGGTTAAATAATGCATTTTAAAGCGTACATTTCAGGAAACCTCAGATACAAAAAACACGTTTGCTAGTCAAAATACCTAAAGGTCTGTTTTAAAAATAAGCTCTACTCCCCCAAAAAAGCACACATCCACATATACAGGATTTTCTACCGCTTTCATTCAATCACCTGGTAAAGGAGAAATAGAGAAAAGGAAGGTGAAGGGTAGTCAAGGCTGGGAAGGAGGAGAAGAGGACTGAAGAGAGGAAATGAGGAACAGAGTACAAAGAATTATACGGGAGCCTGGATTCAAGGATTAGAGGAAATGAGGAAAGCAGAGCTATGGAATGAATGGAAGCACTGTGCACGGTAGAACAGCGAGGGAAAGTGAAAGGAAGGAAGAGAGCAGACAAAGAATGGGGAGAGAAGACAAGGAAGACAGAGGAGCTCAGACAGGAGAGCAGAGACAAGTAAGAATGAAGAGGCATCGAAAGATTTGAAACTAATAGAGTGGATGCATGCTTTAGAGAGATGACAAGTATGGGAAATGGAAAATAAGGAAGGCAAGTAAAGGCAAATCCAGGAGGTGTAAATTTAAATTGTAAATTGATACTTGTACAGCGCACTACTCACCCGCAAGGGTCTCAAGGCGCTTGTACGAATACCGCTGTGGAACCCATCCTGGCTTTCCCTGTGAGGTGTCCACTCCTGGGCATCCCCAAGGTGGAGGCCAGGCATCCTTAGCGTTGTGGAGGCCATTGTGGAGATTAAGCAAGCTATTGCCCAGAGTTGCACTCCATGATTGGAATAGGCACCGAGGCGAAAATTATCAGGTCTGTGGAATTTTTGAGCCCAAGACCCACCGAGGCGGGGAATTGAACCCTGGTCCCGGGCTAGACCTCTGGATCAGGGTCTGCCGCTCTAACCCTTGAGCCACACTTGGGTTTAATGTGCTAATGTAGTAAATTATAGTATATTAAAGTGAGGAACACAGGATGGAGAAGCAGAAGCAGACATAGAGGGCAATAGTTGTAAAGTAGCCCCTCATGCAGGTCAATACAAGCACTTGTGTGGAGGTGGAAGGATACACCCAAACAGCATTAGACAAGAGATAAATACTCCACTAGGCTGAGACAAGATGTGTTTGAAAAAGGCCCAGGCAATGGGTGAAAGAGGCTGATCATGGAAACCCAATGGTTAAAATGAGTGAAGTAAAGACCCACTCCACATATATTGTAAGCAGCAGGTCTTCACCAATGTGCTGTCAAAATCCAGCCCCATGAAAAGAGGATGGAAGGAAAAGAGGAGACGCGGAAGGTAGAGAGGTGATGAAGAAGGAAGTGGATCATGGACTATAAGCAGGAACATGTACAGAAGAAAGGAGGCTGAGAAAGCAGGGAAAAAGCAAGGTAGGATGAGAAGACAGGGGAGACAAAGACACAAAAAAGACAAAGATGGAGGGGACGGAGATGGGAGCGACAGGCCATGGAAGTGAGTGAGCAGACAAGGAAGCAAGTGACAGGCGTGTAAACAGAGGAGTAAACAGTGCTTCCTTCAGCAGAAGTATTGACCCACTAAGCTACTTTATGGTAATTGTTGGCTGTGAAATATAGGCAATACACATAGCTTCAGCACAAGTGAGCAGCCAGAAAATTAAAATACCCCAACTTTGAATTAAAGATCTGATTGCACCAAGCAACTGAATCAAGTGTATTCAACCCTCCCTAGAAAAGCACCATTGTCTCTTCCACTCAGGCATCTATTCAGTCATCCTTTCACCCTTCCATCTGTTTCTCCTTTACTGTCTGTTCATCCATTCATTCTTTCATCCAACACTCAAACTTTACCCACTCCATCCATCCAGTGTGCCACCCATCGATCCATCCACCGACTCTGCCAGCCATCCATCCATCAATCCTGCCATCGATTCACTCTCATTCATCCATTCAATCATCCTTTGACCCACTCATCCATCTCTCGACTATGCCATCTTTCCACTTGTGCATCCACCTATTCATTCCTTTACCCTGCCTATCCTTTTACTTATCTGTCCACCCATCCCTTTACTCTACCATCCTTTCACCCGTCCATCCATCTAGCCATTCACTCACTCCTCCATCCATCCCTTTACTCTGACATTCTTTCACATGGCCATGCACCAGTGATTCACTCACCCACTCATCCAGCCACCCACTCATTCATCCTCCTGCTTGCTCTTGTATTGAGACTGTAGACCTTCATAGCGTTAATTATGAGCTTTTGTCTGCCAGGTTGCAGACAGAAGAGGCCTATAAAGAACACCTGCCCCGCTGTGGTTGCCTATGCGAGGAGGGGTTCACAACACACCCTGCTTCGCCAGGAGCGTTAGCCTGCTGGGCTACTTTACTGGAATTCTAACATGCCAAAGTTGGATCCTACAGAGATCTCCATCCATCAATGTGTTGCATCTGGCCCTTTCCTTGTGTGCCCTGACGCTTAAGAGCAGGGCTACCGTCTTCTGGAAGTCCCTGGTCCCATGGGAGCAACGGACTGAGTCGATGGGCAGTGGTGTGGGGAAGGGGTTAAACAACGTTTACCACAAAACCTTTCCCCCGCAGGGAATCACAACGCGATTGTTACAAAGACTGTGTTTTAATTCCGCATACCATTACTCCGCAAGTCGGAACAACAACTTGCAGGGGGGGGGGGTGGGAGTGGGAGGTGTTGGATTTAAAATCCAACATCTTCCCGCCTGTCCGCACAGACTGGAATTGGAATATTAAATTATACTTTTCCAACATCCAGCACCCCCCGCAAGTCGTTGTTACGATTTGCGGTGTAATGGTAAGTCTGCGGGATAACGACACACATTCGGCCCAGGGGACTTTCTCCCTCAAACGGGGCTCACTCAGACTGGGGCAGTGGAGGGAATTTGTAAAAATGAAAGCAAGGAACAAAACAGCGCAGGCAGCAGAGAGAGCAGGGAGGCCCTGTCAGAGCACCACGTATGACCCTGCAGCAAACGCTGTTCCAGTTAGCAAGGCTACAACTTCTAAAGGTCGGGCAAGACAGAAACGCTGCTCATTTTATTTATGAGCCCGATGTCGGATGAAGGAGCAGGCAGCAGGTAACAGGAGCCTAGCACCACTCCAAGTATGAAAATCTTTGAAAAACCATACACAGCCTGATAATAAAACCCGAACTATTTTTGTGGGCAGCTGCTGCCTGACAGACTCCACCCAAGGCCGTCCAGCCTGTCTGAAAGAAAAACGTAAAGGGGGTGTTGGCCACAAGTCAAATGTTGCCATGACCCGCTCTATTCCCTTAACTAAAGAATAATATCCTGACTCCACCCTGGGCCACATAATTCAGCACCCTATTGCAAAAGGATAATGAAATATAACCATGCCCCACTGATGATGCAAGTATCCTAATCTAAGCCTCAATGACAAATATTATGGCACCCAGCCGGGCACATGCGCACTTTCACTCATCTCACCAAAGAGTCTTGATTTAAATATCAAGCTCAGATGGAGGCAGCAGTGCTGAACTGCTCCTGCCATTCTCCTTCTCCTTCCATAACTGACAGGGCACTTCTCCTTATGACCATGAATACCAGCCGTCCCTGTTGTCTTGGTTCTTGTATATACCATTAAGCCTCCCAGGCTTGAATTACGTGTAAACGAAAATAGTGGTTTCTCAAAATTCAATTTGTTACAGAATACACCTCTGCTTATAGTTAGACCTGGCATCCTTGGTGTGGTATTCCTCCAAACTTTTTGCCTTCACTTCTCCTGTTTTCTGAATTAATTTTTGGTGCCATTAGGACATAGTGCATAGTGCATATTTCTACTGCCATCCAGTGCTAAAGTGCTTATGCTAGCTCCCTAAAACATGGTAAAATTGGTCTACACTCGATTGGCATATTTTATTTATTTGTAAGTCCCTTGTATGGTACTACATGTATCCAGGAACTGTAAATTAAATGCTGCCAGTGGGCCTACAGCATTCATTGTGCCACCCACTAACGTTACTAAAGTAGCACTTTAAAACATATTTCAGGCAGGCAATTGCAGTTTTAAACTGTCATTTCCAACCCGTCTTTAGATGTGAACACAAAGTATGCCTATAACTGGAGATGGTTCTAAAAACTAACTGGCATACACAGAAAAATAGACCTCACATTTTATTATGAGTGATGTACATCGTTGTGTTTTCTGATGATTGCAGTGTGTTATGGTTTATTAAAAATCTCTTACACATTGGGAATTAGACGATGTTCATAAAATGATGTTCTTGTACTCCCATGTAAGACAAAACAATTATTGTTGGTGAATAACATTTTCAGTAGGGTCTGATGAATGAGTAGAATTTTCTTTCCCCTTTGGGGCATATTTTCAAGGAAGTGGAGAAGCGCAGCGTTAGCTTCCTTGGCTTAATACCGCGCTCGGCCACTTCCTAAACACAGGGTCGCACCGTATTTACAGAAATACAGTGCAGTCTTGCAATTCCCCCTGCACTGGTGCTAATTTAGCTGGCTAGCTCCAACGCATGCACCCTTGCACCTAAGTGCAAGGGTACCTGCGTTGAGGGGAATGATCGTTGTCCCTTCCTGCACATAAACAATCTGAAATAGCGATTTGAAATTTCTACGTGTGGTGCTTAATGCAGCATACATAGAAGTTGCAAAACGTCTTTTTTTTTTTTGGTTAAAAACTTTTATTGAGCAACAAAATCATGTTTACAGATATGGGCCTACAACCGCACGGGCTGGCCGCTAAGATTGACGCACAATGTGATAAAAACCAATGTTCGCCACTCCGGCGGTCAGGCACAAACCGGATACAAGATGTCGCCCACAATATAAACAAGATAAGGCAATTTTCTTTTTTGAACACACCAAAAACAACAAACATCAAAAAAGGCGAATGCGTAATAAACAGAGTCAGACCTGAAGGGGGGGGGGGGGAACCCACTAATCAGGAATACGAAATCACAATCAGTAGGATAAGGCAAGGTGGGGGGACAGCGGGGAGGTCAATCAAATCAAAGGACAGTATACAAAATTTCAGGAACGCCAGCCTAGGGAGATAAGGTAACATCAGGGGCTTCCACCAGTGGAGGAGCACAAATATCTCCGCGATAGGCGTTCCACTGACACCAGATCTTCGTCCATGCCCTAGGTCTGCCCCTGGCTGTTTAAACAATCTTTTCGCGGAACATAGACCAGTCCATGTTTTCTTCCCACACAGAGACAGTGGGGGGCCTGTGTGAGCCCCAAAGTTGCGCTATGTCCCGCTTCGCAACCATATACCCCAGGGTCGCCCATCTGGTCTGGGCCACCGAATAGTCGGTAGGTTCCCACACGTTCAACAAGCATCTCCGAGCCTCCGGCACCAGGGCAATTCCAGTCACATCAGCCATCACCGCAAGCACCTCAGTCCAAAAGGTAGCCACCCTCGGACACTCCCAAACAATGTGAAGAAACGTAGCACTCAACCCACACCCACGCTTGCATAGGCCATCCAGGGAAAAACCCATTGCAACCAGACGAGGACCAGTAACATACACCCGGTGGAGGATCTTGAGCTGGACCAGACGGAAAAGGGCGGGAATGGCGACCTCTTTCGGAGAAGATAGTGCCGACTGCCAATCCTCGTCATCCAATTCCAGCCCGTCGCCGACCCATGCCTCTCTAAGTCGAACAAGCAAGTCAGCGTGATTGTGAATCAGCTTCTTATAAATCAAGGAGATAGTGCTATCAGGGAGATGACCATCCAGGATACGATCTTCGAGGGGGGAGGACTCGGGGATGGCGGTACCGGAAGTCAGTACAGAAGTGAGGGCATGACAGACCTGTAAATATCTAAAAAATTCTCTATCACTCAGGTCATAATCATTCCGAAGGGCCTCGAAGGACTTCACCGCTCCATTCGCACACACGTCACCTACTCTACAGATTCCAATCATGTCCCAGCGGTCAAACCCCTTCGTCGTCCAGAGACATCCCAGACGCTCAGATGCATAAAGTGGAGTCGCCAGCGTCACCCGTTCATCCCACCCCAAGCTCACATTCGCAGCGCGCCATACACTAACCGCAATCCTGGTCGGTCCCGTAAGATGGCGCCCAGCCGACCTAGAATAAAGCGCTCTATTAAAATCCCCACCCGGCAGTTGGAGTCTGTCCATTTCAAAGGCCGGATCCGGACCCGGGGAATACATTGAGTGGTTAATGGCAGACAGTTGGGTAGCCCAATAATATCTCCTGATATCAGGAAGCGCTATGCCCCCGTCATACCAAGGGATGGTGAGCTTCGCAAGGGCAATACGTGGACGCCCGTCCCAAATCAGTTGCCTTTGTAGACTCTCGACCTCTCGGAAATAAGTAGCGGGGATATTATCATAGGAATTCTGGAGTGCGTAAAGGAATCGCGGCAAGGACATCATCTTGAAAAGGGCTGCTCTGCCCAGCGGCGACAAGGGTAATTTACGCCAGCGAGCCACGTCCAGCCTAAGTCTATGAAGCGGGGGAAGGAGATTACGTTCAAACCGGAGCGACGAATCCAGTGTAATAAAAACCCCCAGATATTTGAAACCGGACTGAACAACCTGGATGGGAAATCTATTCGGCAACGGGGGCAAATCACCCGAAATAACATAGACACAGGATTTAGCCCAGTTTATAATCAAACCAGAATTCTTGCCAAACGAGGTGAGAACGTCAAATAAGACATTTAAAGACTTACGCGGGGAAGTAAGATAAAGAAGAATGTCGTCCGCGTAAAGCGAGACACGATCCTCAAAATCTGGGGACCAACGTATACCCTTGAGAGAAGGCTCCCAGCGAAGCCACGCAGCTAGCGTCTCTAACGCGAGAGCAAAAAGCAGTGGAGACAAGGGGCACCCCTGTCTGGTCCCCCTACCGAGGGAAAAGGGAACCGAAACTCGACCGTTAACCACGACCTGTGCCAGGGGGTCGGTATACAGCAGCTTCACCCATCCGATAAACCCCGGGCCAAAACCAAACTTCTCAAGAGCCGCCCAAAGGTAGGGCCACTCTATCGTGTCGAAGGCCATCGAGGCGTCCAACGAAGCCAAAATGGCCGGCTCCGTCAGAAGCCCCGCCCTCGCGATGGCTCCATGAAGGCGACGCAGATTAAGCGCTGTGTTATGGTGCGGGATGAATCCGGATTGGTCCGGATGAATCAAGTCACTAATGACCGTTAGGAGGCGAGTAGCCAAGATCTTGGCAAGAACCTTAGGCTCAACATTTAACAGGGAGATGGGTCTATATGACGAACAGAGATCCCGGGGCTTACCATCTTTAGGAATTACCACAATCGTAGCCAGGCGCTGGTCATAAGGGAGAGCACCCCGCTCACGAGACTCCGAAAACATTGTTCGAAGATAGGGCGCAATCTTATCAGGACGCAGTTTGTATAACTCAATTGGCAAACCGTTCCGGCCCAAAGCCTTGCCCGAACGGAGAGAGCGAATTGCAGTCGCTATTTCGTCCGTAGAGAACGGGCCCTCCATAGAGTCCCGCTCCAGATCAGAGAGGCAGGGCAAAGCTATGTCGCGCAGCAAGAGGCGAGAGTCGTCTGCATCCCTTTCCGACACTGGGGAGTAAACCGCACGAAAATAGTCCGCAAAACATTCCACTATTTCAACCGGGTCCGTCACTTTCACACCATTCAAAGTCTGAATCACAGGCACTACTCGATTTGCCCTCTCCTTCTTGTCCAACCAGGCAAGCAATTTACCCGCTTTGTCCCCAACATCATACAGACGACCCTGTTGCTCTCTAAACATCATTTTGGCCGCATCTGTGACCAGAGACTTATAGGCAAATTGCTTCAGACCCAGGGCATGGAGTTTGTCACGAGTAACACTCGATTCCAGATCAGCCTCCATTTCAAGTATTTCCATCTCAAGGTCCACCACCTCCCGATTCCTCGCCTTTCTGGTTTCAGCAATGAGAGACAGGGCCTGCCCACGAATTACTGTCTTAAAAGCCTCCCATAGGGACACCGCAGAGGAGACAGACCCCTCGTTTTCTAAAAAATAGTCGTCCAGGGACTTAATCAATTGACTACGGGTCTCAGGGGAGGTCAGGTACCAAGGGTTGATAGGAGCCACCCGGCCCGCCGCCTCCACCCCCACATCAAAACAAAGCCAGAGCGGAGAATGGTCCGAGATGCCCCGGGGGAGGTGTCTAATCTCCCGGACAGCCGATGACTGTGCAGCTGGCATGAGGAAGTAATCCAGTCTAGATAAACTCCCATGGGCCCCAGAATGGAAAGTATACTGAAGCTGAGTGGGGTGCATAAGTCTCCAACAGTCCACCAAACCAAAAGTATCCAAAAAGCCACCCAGCCACAATTGGGCCGCAGGAGTATCCCTAGGGGGGTAACGATCACTCAGACCGGAGAGGACAGAGTTAAAGTCACCAGCCATGAAAAGAGCACCATCAGGGAGTTCCAACAGCACTCGGCCCAAATCGGAGAAGGTAGAGGTCTGCAGGCCGGGGGGCACATAGACGGTGAACAGGGAAAGGGTCCGGCCCTCGTATCGTCCCACGAGGACGGCATAACGCCCCCGATCATCAAGGATTACATCATCTATCGCAAGGGGAAGTGAAGCCCGGACAAGGATACCCACCCCCCTGGAACCCGTTGTAAACCCCGAGTGCGCGACAAGACGATAGCCCCACCTATTCATTGCACGACAAGTATTACCCACTAGATGTGTCTCCTGCAGAAAGACAATATCGGGAGACAAACGTCGCAGGCATCGCAACACCACCCCCCGTTTTATACGATCCCCTAGACCATTGACATTCCACGAAATAAACCTCAACCCGCTACCCCCCATCCCACAAAGCAATGCAGGAAACATCCCCCAATGAGCATGACACTGAAAATTCAATTATCAAGATGGAATCGCCTTGAAAAAACAAAACACAAACCACAAACACCCCACCAACCCACCCCCCAACATCCAAGAAAACACCCCCCACCCTGCACCCCTGCAGTAAGCAAAAAAACCACCCCAACATGCAGTGTGCCTGTCGCCCAAAAACCCCCGTTCTACAAAAAGCCCCCGGAGGAGGAAAAGGCCCTGTCCCACCCGCCACCCCGACAGAGATAAAGAAGAAGAGAATACACAGAAAATAGAGGCGCTCAAGTACAGAACCCAGAAAGAAATTACATGATACGGAGACAGGGGCCCAGACAACAAGTTCAGCTCTCTACACCACCCTCGGCACCACCCGGGTGCTCGGTGGGCTCAGTCAAAGTAGGCCGGTCCGGCAGAGAGTCCAGCCAGTCATTTACCGAATCAGGTCGATCAAAGAAAAGGGTCCGTTCATTGTACTCAACTCGTAGCCTGGTAGGAAAAAGCATGGCGTATCTCAGACCCAAGTCCCGAAGACGCTTCTTGACTCCACGGAAGCCCATTCGCTGTCTCTGCACAAGCTGTGAGAAGTCCGGGTAAAAGTTCACCGAGGCATTTTCGAAAGCCACCGGGCCCTTAACTCTCGAGGCCTGCAGGATAGCGTCTCGGTCCCTATAATGAAAAAGTTTTGCGACAATGGGCCTCGGCGGGACGCCCGGCTTGCCCTGGCCACCCGGAGCGCGATGGGCACGTTCCACCGCAAAGAATTTGCTCAATCCAGATGGAGAAAGGTAGTTTTGTATCAAGTCCTCAACCAGGATATCAACAGAATGTGGATCAGGATTTTCCGGAACACCAACCACACGCATGTTGCAACGCCGTGCTCTGTATTCAAAATCCTCCAAGCGCTGAGTCATGAAATCGTTCACCTTTCTGAGGTTGCCGATCTCCGTCTGTATCTCCGAGACGTCGGCCGTGAGGCTAGATGACTTGAGGTCCAATGACTTCACCTTCTCATTGGTTTTAGATAAGTCGGCCCGAATCAAGGTCACATCAATAGCCACAGTATCAATTTTGTGGGCTGTGGAAAAGTAAATTTTGCCATGTTCTGTGTCCCTACGCTTCATCCATCATATGTTATGTGTGCATGACCAATATGCATATGTTATTCCCCATGTCTGATTAATGACGCAATTACAGTTGTGTCCACCTCTGGTATGTCATTTTCCAGTCCTCGTGAATACTACGAATATCAGGCCTAGGTAAAGTTATGTTGCCACGTTTCTTAGTGTGCACGTTATTCCATTATAAAGTCCCCGTTTCCAGGCCTCAAAAGGGCCCGGACCCTGGATTCAGCTCCTGTCTCCTGAAAGCCTCGCTGAGGAGCGATACAGCCCCCACCTGTATCCTCGACCCTTCACTTACTTCCTGCCTCGCAGTGCCCGGTGCAGCTTGGCTCTGCCTCTGAGTCTGCCAAAAGTATGTTATGATTCCAGCTATCAGTTCAGTCCTCCTTCTCTGCATTCCTAAGCTACTGAACTGCATCAATAGTTTCCGTCATTGTCTAGCCTATTCGGCTCCACGTTAGAGAAATACTGTATTAATGGTCATTTAATATTCTTCATCACGCACTACATGTAGAATAATGCATGGTCCAGCCTTAGAATCAAGTTAGCTTTTCCCCTCATGACTTCTAGTTTATATCAACATGTTCCCTAAACATCAGATACCAGATAGGGTTTAGGTACAAGTCGCTCCGACCCTCCAGACTCCAGTCTCTGCTCCTAGCACAGAGTTCGTAGCCCCCAGCTTCTCCTAGTAACACGTCATTGCCAGTTTACGCGCACCATTAGGTTAGAGGTCCCGGCTCCTTAGGTAGCCCCCTCCTATGTTTCCGCCCATTCATGACATATTCTGTTACGTTTGCATCACATGTCTATGTATACTCCCAGTTACACCTCTTTTTACTGTTATCTTTCGCGACTGCTACGCGTCACGCCTTCTGCTCCACCCACTGTTACGCCTACTGCAATGTAATGCTATGTGTTTGCGCTATGTATATAAGTTGATGTATTGTTATTAAAAGTTAGCGCGCTCATCCCAGATCAAGCCCCGGCAGCTGCTGGGCCCCAGTTGTCCTGCTGGGCCCTGTCACCTCTGTTCCTATGCAGGTTGTCCTGATCCTGTCCTTATGCTGTAATAAACCTGCAGAAACTCCTACTACCTCGAATCTTGACTCTTATTTTATTGAGCTATCTGTTATTCATTCATTCATTCAAAAATAGATCCGGTATTATTTATTTATATACCACATAATGGCGCCCGAATAGGGACTTGCCCTTTCCCCACGCGTCGGTGAAGCCACGCCGACCCCCTGACCCTCTGCAGTCGTGACGGAACCATACCGTGCACTGGCAGATATTTCTGCTCCAAGTATCCCTCAGGCCCACGGAGGAGACGGAGGAGGCGGTCCAGCATCCAAACGAGACGGTGGAGGAACGCGGCGAGTCCCGACCAGAGCCCAAGCCGAGAGTCCAAGGTCCGAGGTATCCGGAGGCCCACCTGTAACTGAAGTCCGAAGTTCGTCGTCCGTCGTCCAGTCCCGTCCGAGGCCTTCCGTTCCGTGCTGCCCGGTGAGTACCATTGCTGGGGTAGTATCTAGACAGGACCAATCTAAATTGACTCCTGGTCCGTGGGTTGGTGGTGCCCAGACTCACAAACGAAGTGTTCACCTAGGTGGATACGGGTCTTGATGCGTCCCTTTATGGGACCGGTATGTTCCGTACTGTTATAGCAGTGCATCCAGTAATTCTAGTCTGTTCCGTTCTCGAGAAAATCTGTTCTATTTCTGTTCTCAGTATTCCAGGTAATATTCTGTCCGAACTGTTATTTACAATGTTCTTCATGTATTTTAATGTTGTGGTATGAGTGCGACGTGATTTCGTGTTTTCATTGTGTATTGTATTGTGTCCAGATTACAGTTCAGTCATGCCGCTCTTTTCCAAGTTACGTCAGTTAAAAACTAGAAAGGGTTTATTAGAAGAAGCAGTTCCTGTCCCGCCTAGGGACAGTCCAGGTCACTTTATGTATCAGAAACATGGCATAAGCGCCATATTGTATCTAGATTTATGGGTAGGGTATACCAAACAGTTAGAAGAAAAGTATAGATGGCCCGTATCGGGTACATGGGATGCCGAATGTATCATGCGAGTAGAAGAAGCATTATGGAAAAAGAAAGCCAGACAGTCACAGAAAGATGCCATCGAGTTATGGCGTAAGGAAGCTCATAGAAGGACCGAGAAAGAAGTCAGAAAGTCAGAGTTAAGTAGAGAATCCCAGGAACGAGCCCAAGAAAGAGAATTAATCGAGATAGGTGAACGAGTCAAAACCGAACAGTCAGACAGACAGAGGCATGCCCTTATTAAGGGTATGTATCCTCTCCTTGCCGAAGGTTTGCCAAAAGCGACCCCAGAGGCATCCAGTAATTTCCCGCCGCCATTAGTTCCGACCAAGCTACGTCACAAACCGACCGCAGCTGATATTTTTATTTCGTCCTATCTGGACGACACAGTCCCCGAATATGCAAATCCTGTTCGCGCTCCGCCAGTCCCTGTAAACCAGGTAATTCATGCTCCTCCAGACACCGGGGTGCCCTTAACAGCTCCCCCGGCCCAGTCCGCCATACAAGTCCAGCCCACGTTACAATTACCGACTCTGCCAGGACGAAGAATGTCAGTCGACGATTCTAGTCTAGGGGCCGCAGGAGGAGGTCTTCCTCAAACCCCGCCGCCACACAAGCGTTTAACATTACTCGAATTACATGCTCAAGCGTTACAGCGCACGCCTAAACATCAGTCTGTTACAGAAATCAGGCAAACCCTTAACGAATGTGTCTATGATCCAGTTCCAGGCGAATATAATATGGTTTTATATTCCTTACGTGTAAGGAGAGTGACCGAGTATCTAGTCACCTTGCCGAATATGAAAGAAGATCTAGACAGAATATATCGTTTCATCCGTACAGGGGATGATCCAGAAAGTATTGGCGAGATTATGTCTCAAAGGAAAGCCGAGATCCAGCTCATGATATTAAAGTTCCTGATCAATTGTCTAATAAGAGAACAAGATTACCCGTCTAAAGATCCCGCCGAAATGAGAATCCTGACAAGGTGGAGTGATAATATAGCCGAGGGTAAGCACAAGACCGTCGGTGCCATGGAGAGTATGTACAAGAAAATTCGTAAAGAAATAATAAGGTTACACGACCAGCGTAAAGCAGCACAAGTAAGCGAGAAAGAAAGTATCTCTGATCCTGAAGAGGAAGAGAACGAGAATCCCGCCAGAATAGCGTATGTAGGAAAATCTAGATTTCCAGATCGTCATTTACGTCTAGAACACAAGTCTGTTTTTCATCATCCAGCACCAGAACTAGGTTCTCTAGAACAAGTATTTCAAGCTACTGATCACATTCTGAAATCACGAGTCGGTTACAGTGAATTAAGTACCATGCATGAACAAGAACTAGCCCGATCAGCAGTCCGATGGATTACTGATTCTACCACTTTTCCAGACGAAATAGTGGCACAAATGTTTCTGAAACTGCCCCCAGCCGAGCAACGACTGGTGGGTATGTATATGATCCAGCACCTTATTACTTTGTATGAGGGTCAGCACTCTGATCCAGGTCCGTTACACGATGTCCTGAACGAGTTACTCCAGTATAGATGGAGAGGTCTAGGTACCGATTTAATTAGTGTCATCCTAGAACAGCGCCACAAATATAGAACGTTTTTGAACCCGCATTTTGTTCATGTCTCACCCCCAGAAAGTAAATCATGTTACATAGACAGACAGAATCCGTTACGAGAAGTCCACCCAGTCCAAGGGGCGGGTGGCGAAATGCAACGAGTGTTTGTATACACTCCGATTTCAAAGATGGAACTTCTTGAAATGAAGAAATTAATTCCCTGTCATGACAAAGATCCAGCAGGGTTCCATAGAGAATTAAAAGACATGCTCCGTATGGGAGAATACACTTACCCAGACATCATTAAAATGTTAAAGGTCCTGTTACCCGCAGGGGTGTATGAAAAGTTAAAGGAAAAAGAATGGGAGGTGGGAGAGAAAAAGATCGATTGGGCAGCTCTAGAAGCTGAAGACAAGGCACGAGTACCAGGTACCGGTCTTGGAGATAAATGTAAAGAATTACCAGAATTATTGATTCAAGTTTTACCCAGATTATTGACAACTAGGAAGGAAGACTGGGATGCAATCTCAGCCTGTAAACAGAAACAAGACGAAGATATTAGTGATTTTTATTCTAGATTTGAAAAATGTTTTAGTATTAACAGTGGTCTCAAGACAAGTAGTGAGTCATACCCTCATCTTTTTGTTACTAAATTAGTCGAGAATTCAAGCCCACAAATTAAAAATCGAGTTTTGAAAGTCGAAAGCACCTGGCAAGCAAATACTCCGTCCCAGATGCTCCAGATGCTCCAGTATCACCAGAATAGAATCAGAGAAGAGCAAGAACACGAGAGAAAACGTATGAAAGACACGAAAATGAAAGTGCTAGTTGCACAATCTGTTCCTCAAGACAGTCAGAAGAGGGGTCCGAATCAAGCCAGTCATCCTGCAGCTCCCGTTAAAGGGAACTGCAATTATTGTAAACAGCCAGGTCATTTTATAAACGAGTGTGCAGTTCTGAAACATAATATAGCTACTGGTAAGACTAAAGAAAGATCACGTCCGCCTAGACAAGAACAAGTTTCACAGATTCCTCAGTCACAGAATGCACAACAGACAGTTCCCGCACCGCAGCCTATTGCTGCAACACAGCACGTTACATCGCAGATGTATCAGTATGCACAGTCTGAGTATCCAGAGTACCAGTCATATTCATGAAACAGCCTAGAGAAGGAGGTAGGCTTGCCTCTCATCGAGATACCTGTAGATCAAGAAGGTCCCTATGTTCACAGTCAAGTATTAGGGAAAGACAGAAAGTTTCTGATCGATACAGGGGCAAGTAGGACCACAATTAGTCATGCCGAAGTTCCAGGGGCTCCGCTCTCAGGCTCAAGAAATGTTTCCCTTGGATTTTCAGGAAAGCCAATAGTTAATGAGATATCAAAGCCAGTCACTCTAGAAGTAGGTCCATTGTCCCGCACTACTGATCTGTTACTTACTAAGTCATGTCCAGAAAATCTGTTAGGCATTAAGACACTGAAAGAGTTAGGTGCAGTTATTTGCTGTTCCCCAGAGGGAATACGTCTGTTCCTACGTGACTTCAAGGGTCACTATGTATTACGAGATTTTGATTCAAGATTGTCTAATGTTCCACAGCACTTATGGGCGCAAGGCCCAACTGATGTAGGTTATATGCAAATCACACCCCATCGTGTGACTCTCAAACCAGGTGTAGTGTTACCACGAATCAGACAGTACAGATTGCCACCTGAGGCTGTAGCAGCCTTATCCAAAATTATTGACGAGCTCATGGCTCAAGGAGTAGTTGTAGAAACTGACTCCAATGTATGCAATTCTCCGATCATTCCAGTCATGAAACGTACTGATCCGAATGCACCCCCAGTATATCGATTAGTGATTGATTTACGAGAGCTTAATAAATGTATTATTCCTCAGTACCCAGTTGTCCCAGACATCTCTTCCCTGTTAACAGCCATTGATTCCGAGGCCATGTTCTTCACTGTCATAGACCTTAAGAATGCATTTTTTAGTGTTCCAATTCATCCAGACAGCCAGTTTCTTTTCGGATTTTGTTTAAATGGAAGGAGCTATATGTTCACACGCGCTCCTCAAGGTTTCACAGAAAGCCCTAGTATTTACAGTCAGGCACTCAAGAGACAACTAGACAATATTCACATGCCAACTGACACTGCCCTGCTCCAGTATGTCGATGATCTACTGATCACAGCCCGTTCTGAACGTGCCTGCGAGCGAGCATCCCTTACAGTCCTGTATTTTCTAGCCGAGATGGGGCACAAGGTGTCACCTTCGAAGCTTCAATTCTGTGTCCAGCAAGTGGTATACTTAGGACACTTGCTGTCCAAGAGGGGTAGGCAGTTGACACCAGACCGTATCCAGTTAATAGCGAGTCTTCCCCAGCCCAGAACCCAGAAGGAGGTACGTGCTTTTATCGGCCTTACTTCTTATTGTAGACAATGGATTCCCCAGTATGCATTTCTAGCTAAGCCACTGATACAGTTAACGACACAGGAGGCAGCCGTATCGACTGTCCTCCCTTGGACATCTGACCATACACTTAGTTTCAACGAGTTAAAGAAAGCCCTATGTCAAGCTCCAGTTCTAGCTACACCGAACTACAGTAAGCCTTTTACACTTTTCGTTACTGAACGTGAAGGTACAGCATTATCTGTTCTCACACAAGATCAAGCAGGACAATACAAGCCCTGTGCTTATTTTTCGAGCACATTAGATCCAGTCGCCCAGGCGTTGCCTGCATGCCTCAAGTCAGTTGCAGCCACAGCACTAGCTATCAGACAAAGTGATTCCATAGTTTTAGGACATTCCCTGACAGTACAAGTTCCACATTCAGTAGAAGTTCTTTTAAACCGAACACAAACACAGCACTTGACAATTGCACGTTTAACAGGTTATGAATTGACACTGTTCCAGCCACACATAGAAATTAGACGCTGCAACGTTCTGAATCCTGCTACACTGTTACCATCAGTTAATTCAAATCCAGACACACATGATTGTGTGGAAGTAGTTAACATTACGACAAAGCCAAGACAAGATCTGACAGACATTCCGTTATCAGATCCTGACCTGACACTTTATGTGGATGGTTCATGTATGAGAACTAGTACAGGAGAACTAGTCGCCGCGTATGCAGTGACTACTGACACTGAAGTTATTGAAACACACCGTATTGACACCCTGTCCGCTCAAGCAGCAGAGCTAGTTGCTCTGACACAAGCCTGTATACATGCCAAGAACCTGAAAGTTAATGTTTACACAGATTCACGTTACGCATTCGGAGTTGTACACGACTTCGGAGTGCTCTGGCAGGAGAGAGGTTTCATGACTTCTCATGGAACCAAGATTCAGCATGGTCTCCTTATTCAAGCCCTGTTAGATGCCATACATTTACCGACATCCATTGCCATCATGAAATGTAAAGCACATACGAAAGTTACAGACATTATTTCCCAAGGTAATGATCTAGCAGATCGCACAGCCAAGCTTACAGCACAGACTCCAGACATTCCAGTTAATCAGACACATACTCCAGATCCGATTACATGCATGACAGTTAAGGACCCTACACAAGATGTCATAGATATCCAGTTACATGCTACTCCTGAAGAAATCAAGAAATGGTCTGAACAAGGAGGGGTCCAGACAGATCAAGGATGGTTAACGAAGGGTAGAGCCACATGGTTTCTCCCCGATTCTATGGTTCAAGTCATTATCAATACCGCACATAGTCCAGCACATTTAGGAGAAAAAGCTATGTTAGACAGTATCCAGAACATTTGGTTCAACAAGCATTTACGAGCTGCAGCCAAGCAGAAAGTCCGTACCTGTATGATATGTTGTCAGTTTAATCCAGGTAAAAGTGTCCCGGTGGAACAAGGTGGTTTCCAGCCCCCTGACCACCCTTTTGAGGTCCTCCAGATGGATTATATTCAGATGGAGCGATGTCGAGGTTTCAAGTATGTCCTTGTAGTTGTATGCGCTTTGTCCAGATGGACAGAAGCATATCCAGTCCCAGATTACACAGCCGCGACCACTGCCAAGCAGTTGGTTCGTGAATTCTTCCCTAGATATGGACTCCCTAGAGTCGTATATTCTGATAACGGTCAGCCATTCTCATCTGAACTCATGAAGCACGTTTCCCTTTTGTTAGGGTACCAGTGGAAGTTCCATTGTGTACGCCATCCTGAAGCAGCCGGTCTAGTCGAAAGACATAATCAGACCCTGAAAATCCGTATTGCCAAAGTCTGTAAAGAAAAAGGTGTGGACTGGCTAGTAGCTCTGCCAGTCGCTTTGTTTTATATGCGCATGGTCGCACATTCCAGATCAGGTCTGTCCCCGTATGAGGTCGTATTCGGCCGCCCCCCTAACATGTGGGGTACTCCTAGACCCCGAAGTATTACTGATGTTTCATGTAATATGCTGAC
The DNA here is from genome assembly GCF_964261635.1 of Lissotriton helveticus. Lineage (NCBI taxonomy): Eukaryota > Metazoa > Chordata > Amphibia > Caudata > Salamandridae > Lissotriton > Lissotriton helveticus. The sequence continues at coordinate 227,532,342 of NC_136065.1, forward strand.
AGATTACCTAGCTTCCTTGATGTCTGCCCTCAACTCATGTCGTTCACAGGTTGCTGCCGCCTTTCCAGACAATACCGAGGTGGCACCGCATGAAATCGTTCCAGGTTCCCTAGTGATGGTCCGGAATTTCGACAGATCAAGTCCGTTGGAGCCTCGTTGGAAGGAGCCACGTCAGGTCCTCTTGACCACCCGTACCGCCGTCAAGTTGGAAGGCAGAAAAGGATGGATCCACCTTTCTCATGTTAAACTTTTTAAAGGACTGAAATCCGTTTCTAAAAACATTTCCCAGGATTTGAAGGACTGCCAGAATATTGCTCTTAAGGACTGTCCCGCACAAGACATTATTACAACCCCTCCCTTGTTAGAGAAAACTCCGCAACAGGAGTATAAGTTAAAGCTCAGGTCTAGTAAAATAAGTCAGTCAGTTTGATTGTATAAGTCCTCCCCTAGGTGAAACGGTTAGACTGTTTCTGACATGTATAAAATAGACCCCCATAGTGAGAGAGTCAGGCGAAGTTCAATTCAATGTATCGTTTTTCTGAGTTTCGTATTATTCATCAGCATAATGATTTCCTGCACCAGCTATGCGTTCTATCTGTATTGTCCAGTTCCTCATGTAAATATGTCTGCTAATGCTACAGTAGAGCACACGTTTAGTGATCTGCCTCCTCACGAATATTCTTACCGCCTTGCTATGCGCAACAACACATTTATCCGTATGTTACATTATTCACACCAGACCAGCAATGCCACTAATTGTTGGGTGTGTGGTCGACTCCCCCCTTTCCAGACCTCGAAGGGAGTTCTGCCACTCTTTCCTTATCCATTCTCACACAATGGTTCGTGTGGAGCATGGTCCACGTTAACGTCATCCTCAACAGATATGTCTTTTCTTAACAGTACATGTTTTCCAGACAAGCAAGGTTTCCCCCACAGAACAGGTTTAGATCTAGAAAATGAAGTATATAATTTAGGTAATTATTCGTCGAATTTTATGGTCCTGAATGTTCAGTCTGATACTACTCCAGACTTACCTGCTATTTCAGTATTACCAGTCAAAGGTGAATTATGTGTCCGTAGTTATGGTTCCATACATGTAGGTCATAGTGAATGTACTACTGTTATCAAGTATAGTGACAGTAGGAAATCTGTTTTCAAAGCTTCACGTCATTCCTATTTTATTTGTGGTCAAACTGCATATGTCCGTCTGCCCCTCGATTGGGAGGGAACCTGTTACATTGCTTTCCTACTGCCACCTGTTTTCCTAGCCCCATCTGATTATCACAGAAACACACATCTAGTACACATTAGACATAGAAGGGAGTCCCCAATTGTCGATTATACTGAAACTACTCTAGAACAGTATACAGATTTCAATAAAGGTTTCTTCTTCTTTGTAGGACCTGTCCAGAACAGTAAACTGATCCGTAGGTTAACCAGAACCCTTGAAGCTGTAGTAAATGAGACTGCCTCTGCTCTAGGTAACTTAACCGAAGAACAATCTGCTATGAGATTTGTCGTTTTGCAAAATCGTCTCCTCCTTGACGTCATACTGGCCGATAGGGGCGGGGCCTGTAGAGTCATCGGATCTAGTTGCTGTATTTTCATTCCAAATAACGCGCCGTCTGTTTATTCAGCTATAACCAGACTCCATAAAATTGCCCATCTGTTACACCAAGATCCAGGCACCTGGACATGGTCCGGTTGGTTCTGGAATATAATTTCCGCCTGGGGATGGAAAGTCCTGTCCTTTCTAGGTATTGCAGTAGCGATCATATTTAGCTGCTGCCTCTGTATACAATGTGGCCCTGCGATTTGCAGCATGTGTGCTACCTCTTGTATTCCTAGTCCCAAGCCCCGTTCTAAATCCCGTTCCAAGACAATTCGAGACGAGCAAATGATACTGTATGAAATGATAGATGGTATCATGAAAATTGATGTTTCCTGATGGAAACGTAGTGACAAGGAGGGAATGTGGAAAAGTAAATTTTGCCATGTTCTGTGTCCCTACGCTTCATCCATCATATGTTATGTGTGCATGACCAATATGCATATGTTATTCCCCATGTCTGATTAATGACGCAATTACAGTTGTGTCCACCTCTGGTATGTCATTTTCCAGTCCTCGTGAATACTACGAATATCAGGCCTAGGTAAAGTTATGTTGCCACGTTTCTTAGTGTGCACGTTATTCCATTATAAAGTCCCCGTTTCCAGGCCTCAAAAGGGCCCGGACCCTGGATTCAGCTCCTGTCTCCTGAAAGCCTCGCTGAGGAGCGATACAGCCCCCACCTGTATCCTCGACCCTTCACTTACTTCCTGCCTCGCAGTGCCCGGTGCAGCTTGGCTCTGCCTCTGAGTCTGCCAAAAGTATGTTATGATTCCAGCTATCAGTTCAGTCCTCCTTCTCTGCATTCCTAAGCTACTGAACTGCATCAATAGTTTCCGTCATTGTCTAGCCTATTCGGCTCCACGTTAGAGAAATACTGTATTAATGGTCATTTAATATTCTTCATCACGCATTACATCTAGAATAATGCATGGTCCAGCCTTAGAATCAAGTTAGCTTTTCCCCTCATGACTTCTAGTTTATATCAACATGTTCCCTAAACATCAGATACCAGATAGGGTTTAGGTACAAGTCGCTCCGACCCTCCAGACTCCAGTCTCTGCTCCTAGCACAGAGTTCGTAGCCCCCAGCTTCTCCTAGTAACACGTCATTGCCAGTTTACGCGCACCATTAGGTTAGAGGTCCCGGCTCCTTAGGTAGCCCCCTCCTATGTTTCCGCCCATTCATGACATATTCTGTTACGTTTGCATCACATGTCTATGTATACTCCCAGTTACACCTCTTTTTACTGTTATCTTTCGCGACTGCTACGCGTCACGCCTTCTGCTCCACCCACTGTTACGCCTACTGCAATGTAATGCTATGTGTTTGCGCTATGTATATAAGTTGATGTATTGTTATTAAAAGTTAGCGCGCTCATCCCAGATCAAGCCCCGGCAGCTGCTGGGCCCCAGTTGTCCTGCTGGGCCCTGTCACCTCTGTTCCTATGCAGGTTGTCCTGATCCTGTCCTTATGCTGTAATAAACCTGCAGAAACTCCTACTACCTCGAATCTTGACTCTTATTTTATTGAGCTATCTGTTATTCATTCATTCATTCAAAAATAGATCCGGTATTATTTATTTATATACCACAGGGCCAAAGCTTCATACTGTTGGCCGATGGTTTCTCTCATGCCGGAGATGGCGCCCATGATGTCCTGCAGGGACGGCTCCGCCGAAGCCTCCAAAGGGTGCCCCACTGCACTCGGGCCAGGCAAGGCGGCACCGGGGGACCCCTTCGATTGTGTGTACCGGTCCATGATATTAGACTGGACCGGGCCTCCGCGAAGGGGCGTCTTGGTCTTCCGCCTCTCTTGGTCCCCTCTGCCAGTCATAGTGTAGACCACGTCCCCAAGGGACCCACGCGACCTGGTGAAAATGGCCGCAGGAAGACAGGGCGCCGGAGCCAAAAGTCAGCAGCGAGGGCACCTCGAGGTGTGAACCGGCCCGGAAGGATACGAAGCAGGCAAAAGGTGCAACTGCGACCTCGCGCCGCTGGACTCAGCACCGGCCAGACACCTCCGCTGGAAGACGTAGTCTGAGTCAGAATCGAAACCGAAAGTTAAGAGGGGGACCCATAAGTCGAGTCCCCCTGCCGCTGTTGTTCAACTCAGACACGGCAGCAGAGCCTCACCAAGACCCGGGCGCACCACCAGGGCGGGCCCCGAAAGTTCGAGTCGACGTAGCTTCGGTGCCCCTGGTCCAATTCGAAATCCAAAAACAATATTAAGATCAGCCCAGGTTCCTCTTCATGAGTCCTTGTAATGAATCAGGATATGTTCAGGATATCATGCCGGGGGTGGCGGGGGTCCGGAGAGCGCTATGCTCACGCGGCCATCACGGATGCCCGCCAAGCTCCTCCTCCCCAAAACGTCTTTTTTTAATGATTTTTTATGTGCAGAAAGAAACACCTTCCTGCACAAAAACAATCAATGGCGTTTTGCTGTTTCTCTGTATGCTGCACAATGCAGACACATGGAAACAGCAAAAACGAGGAGAAATTAAACATTTCTCCCGTTGCGCCTGGGTAAGACCTCCTTCCCTCCCATGCCTCGGCCGGCCCCTCCCTGAACATGCCAGCTCGAAACCGGCAAATAAAAAATAAAATTATTTAGGTAATTGTTTTATTTATTTATTTTTCACCTGCTGGCTCAGAGCCAGTGGGGCGACATTCCTCCGCCATTGCGGAGGAGCTGCCCCTTTTAATTTAACTGTAAGGGCACTGTTACGAGGCCCATGATTTTGTTGCAATATCGCCATCCACCCTCTCTTAAATCCCTGAGTTAACAGTTACCGGATATGGGGGATAACGCTGCTGTGGGGTAAAGAGAGGGGAGAGTGATGGAGCTACCGGGGTATTACAAGGTGGACCCTGAGAGACCTCTCAAAAATGAAAAAATGGCAGAAATTGGAATACCAAACCCAATCCTGCATGTTTTTCCTCATTTATCCCAGGAGTTTCAACTGGAGATTTCGGCTACTTACACCCTATGGCAGCCGCAGTCTCCGGGTGAAAACCAGTGGAGTAACTAAGTGTTGTGTGAGTTGTGTCTTGTCTTCCGCCATATATTGCTCTAATATTCCACGCACTGTACACTGGTGCTTACCTTAAAGTCCACTGTGCTGGTCACTGTGATCCTGCCCTCCTGCCAGCCTGCACTCCGGTATCCTTGAATGCCCCACACGGTCAGCTGGCCTGCTGAGCTGGAAATCTTTACCCTCAGTTCTCCTGGATCTGTCACAAATAAAACACAAGGCAATGAAAAGGCAGGTGTAGGTTGCCTTAAACAACATTGAAAGGAACATTCCCAGGGATGGCTGAGGTTTCTTGAAAGATTTAATGATGATTTGTGCATAGTAGGTGTATATGCTCCATAAGTACGCTGACTATGCCGTATGTAATGAGGAGTCCCCACTTAAGTCGCTACAATCAGGTTGTGTGACCTGCACACTTAGAAATGAGGAAATCAAGGAAATGTCTCTACTTTGCTGTAATTTCTGGTCAACCTTATAGATACGACAATGGGCTTTAATATCCACCCTTACCCTCTCCTACTTGTGGGACAACTCTACTGATCGGCAACAAAAACACGATAACACCAACCTCAAGCATGCCAAACTTTATGTGTTACATGGAAAGAAAAGGTAAAATCAGCAACGGGGCAATATAACAGCACAATGGCACAACATATAATCCAGGAATTCATTGTAACCTCGGACTCCGTGTTCAAACTCATCAGACAAGAAGCCAGCGTATGGACCTCGTTCGGGTAAGTGAAGGCCAGGGATGCAATGATTGGCATTTGAGCGGGTGGGTGGGTGCAGTGAATGCTTTTTGAAACCCATTATTGTCCCAACTCTTGCTCTTAGTCCTAACCTGAGAGCAGCTGTCAGTGCTATGAATGAGAACAGCATTTCTTTTCTTGGCCACAAAAGACCCCTCCACCATAACCTGACTGCTGAAAAACACATTTTACAAAAATATAGGATCCTGTGGGTAACAGGAGGCATGCTCTCAGATCCCCTCCCTTACACGTGGAGCCCTAGAGAAGGAACGCGCTGCAGACGTCATGTATAAAGTGGACTGCAAGCACTGATGTGCTATAACGCATAATGTTAATAATGTTAATGGATGTTAGGCTCATAAGCTGGCTTCCACCGAACCGGTTTCCACAGAGAAGCTAGGCATCTCTGAACCAGACTAATGAAAAGAGGCACCACAGCTGTGAGTGGGCAACCGACAACTACCTTCTGACCAGAAGCAGGAGTGCAGCTTTGCCGTATCCAAACATGTAGGGAGTCTCACATGATGAACACACACAGGAGTGCAGCATTGCTGTATCCAAACATGTAGAGGTGGAGAGGCTCTCATGATCAACACACGCAGGAGTAGAGCATTGCTGTATTCAAACATGTAGAGAGGTGGAGAGTCTCACATGATCAACACACACAGGAGTGCAGCATTGCTGTATCCAAACATGTAGAGGTGGAGAGGCTCTCATGATCAACACACGCAGGAGTAGAGCATTGCTGTATTCAAACATGTAGAGAGGTGGAGAGTCTCACATGATCAACACACGCAGGAGTACAGCATTGCCATATCCAAACATGTATAGATAGAAAGTCTCACATGATCAACACATGCAGGAGTGCAGAATTTCTGTATTCACACATGTAGAGAGGCGGAGAGTGTCACATTATCAACACATGCAGGAAAGCAGCATTGCCGTATCCAAACATGTGGGGAGAGTCACATGATCACCACACGCTGGAGTGCAGAATTGACATAGCCAAACATGTAGAGTCTCACATGATCAACACACGCAGGAGTGGAGTGCAGCATTGCCGTATCCAAACATGTGGAGAGTCTCACATGATCAACACATGCAGGAGTGCAGCATTGCCGTATCCAAACATGTGGAGAGTCTCACATGATCAACACATGCAGGAGTGCAGCATTGCCGTATCCAAACATGTGGAGAGTCTCACATGATCAACACATGCAGGAGTGCAGCATTGCCGTATCCAAACATGTGGAGAATCTCACATGATCACCACACGCAGGAGTGCAACACTGTCGTATCCAAAGATGTGGAGAGATAGAACGTCTCACATGATCAACACTCACCAGCAATCAAGCGCACATGCAGTCTAGGAGCAGGAAAAACAAGCAAGCTCCCCACACAGCCAGTGCCTCTACCAAAGTATACATTTACCAAGGGTCCAGGTGCTAATCTACTCATTATTAATCACTGGCTAACATGCTGATCATCATACGAGTAGAAGTCCGGTTTCCAACTCTGTTGGTGCCTGAGCAATCATTGTGAAATGGCTGCCAAGGTGAGAAGGCTGCAAGCCTCCCCTCGAACCTGGAGCCAGAGTTTAGCAGCTGCTCTCATGAGGGTGTTCTCAGCAACTGCTCCAGGAATCCTTCCAAAGCATGTGTCTTGCATTGCCCAAGCGAACAAAGCACTCTGCTCACACGTATAACATGCAAAGACCCCATATTAACACGGGCAACTCTCCAATAAAGAGAAGCATTAACTTGTTGTGGATTTTAGAGTGGCAAGACTAAGTAGCTTAGATGCCCATGACAACCAAACTGGAAGAGAGTGCGTGAGGTTAGAGCATCTCACATGCACTGCTGTTTACACCCCCACTGTAGTATTCCTAACTGGAAATAGAGAATTACAGACGCAGAAATAAATAAACTTGATTCAGGAAGTGACAGCACTAATGGGCTACATACGAAACATCCTGATGCCACCTAGAATTGATATTCAGTATCAGGGCTATCACAGTTAGGAAGCAGCCAGGGATGTTACCCCAGGCCCCTCTGTTTTAAGGGCCCCTCTGCCTCTGCTAAGAGTATTATACAAGCTAGCCTGCACTCGTGACACATGCATGTTGAGGCGGGTAATGCCAATCACCACTAGGAAGCGACATATAATGGAGAGGATTCAAAATGGTTCTCAGGACTTCGCGTTTCTTTTGAACGAGATGCTCAAACACAAGAGAAGGGCCCCGCATCGCGTTAGTGACCCCTGCCTCGCAAAAGCTTCTGGCAGGCCTGCTCAAAGAGCTCGGGTTTATAATCTGCATAGCTCATGGGCAGCTCTGTAAGCTTTCAACCGAGGAGATTTCATTGTTATTGGGCGCCCTGCTCATGTTTTGACTGAGCTACAGGGCTTTGAAGAGCTCGAACGTGAGCTACTATCTGTCTGGTGGTACCTATCCTGGGCATGGGTGCAATTTATCAGTCTATGCTTTTAAATCTCTCCCCCTCGGTTCAATTTTGCGTTGTTTCTTTCAAATGTGAAACTCATAACACCATCATACCTAGCTCTTTTCCATATCACAATACAAAAAATCAAAAGTAAGAAAATAAAATAAATCAAAGAGCTACGGTATCGGGGAAGTCACATCTTGTAAAATCAGTAAACATTTATAACTATGTTAAATATCAAGTAACTCAGTACCAGACAGCAACCCAGTCTTATTATTTTCCATCAGTGTCAAACAAATGTACATTGTTACTACATTCTCTACTACATCCTTTATGGGAAGGTTATCCAACATAGGTTCTGCAGGTCGGAGCGAGGTTTGATTGGCAGGGCTTTCGTGTAAAATACCTTTATATAAAGTGCCTTTAAAAGAAACTTACTGGTTATCCTGAAAACGTGGCATAGATCCAGCCACCCTGAAGCTATGTTGCACCACCTTGCTGTATAGCAGAGGCTGATGTATCTGTGCAGTCATTATTCCGCCCATGGGACTAGCCAGCCTCCACTTTGAACCATATAGCAATATGTGAGTAAGTAACACATGCAATACCGACCATTCTAGGTTGGTCCATTGGAATTGTTCTCCTGATTGCAGTTTGCTTACTTCCCTCTTGCAATCTTTGTTTCCTTTTCGCCTTTCCATCTTTCCTTCATTGCATTCTGCTTTCTTTCCATCCTGCTTGCTTACATTCCTTCCATCTCTGCATCTTTCGTTTTTTTGATCTTTTGCACTATTGCTTCATTTGCCTCTTACTTATTTCTTAGTTCTTGCGTTAGCGAAGAACTTTTGATTTTACTAAAATTATATATAAACTATGCTTACTTATAGGGGTTTTCAGCCAGCCCTTTTGATCCATTGGTTTGTTGTTGTGTCATCATTCACATTGTTATTACTCCCACTTCAGGATAAAGCATGGAGCAATGGGTCAGCCCACTTCAGTCATACATTGGCTAACTTCACTGAAAGTGGCAGCATACTGCTCTTTCACAAGGAGCACATCCGCACACATAGTCGTTCACTTCAGTGCCAGGAACTCCTGTGGCCATGGGTACTTTTTGAGCCCAAAATATTTTTGCTTTTAGCCACTTTCTAAAAATATCAGTTAGGGCCCGGCGGCGACCCTAAAATAAAGTTTTACAAAAAACAATGACAAAACAAAGGAAGCATTGGCGTAGCCAAAAGTCTTGCAGCCAATGCCAAACCTATTGGCTTTGCCAATGCGTGTTGTCATTGAATTGGTTTTGCACTTTCCTTTCTCTCATCATGATTGGTTCCAAGGCCACCCCTTGGTCTGCATCCCACAGCTGCCTCAGATTAACTTTTTTCTTGTAGGGTAATGTTTCAGCGGCTGCCTCTGTTGTGACCTGCAAAGCTCAGAATGAAGTTACGAAGGGTCATTAAGAAGTATTTTAACTGTCCAGAGGTACCCCTGTTGAAGCTGCTATCAAAGTTACCTCTCTTCACCCCTGATTGTAACCTGAGTAGTAAAAGTCCCATAATTAATTATTACGCTTACTTATACCTTGTGGAGACTACAAGCTAAGTTTCATAGCCCATAGGCTTCTCCTTTTTAACTGTGGCAGACTCCAGCCAGCTTTATTCTATGTACATCGTGGGTTTCCTGGCAGACTAGCCTCCACCTTAGATCAGATCCAATGCAAAGTTTACAGGAAGCTATTCCCGCTCCCTAGTAGCTCTTCTAGGCCCCAGGTGTGTCTAGAGTTTGGCTTATTAAAGCAAGTTCTTGCCTGCATAGCTGATTTTTTAAAAAAATATTGTCATCTGGTGTGGAGTGTTTTGCCCTAAACACTAGATGACAATATTTTCAAAAATCAGCTTTTCAGGCAAGAACTTGCTTTACTAACTTGATCATTGGTTCATTCCTGGTTAGGGAATAAAGTGCTCCCACTAATCCCTGGGTGAGCTATTTAATCAAAGCAATTTAATCCCTAGAAATTAGTGGTACATGGCATAACCATCCGAGAAGATGGTCCCTCAAATCATCTTTGAATGGCCAGGTATTAATATTAAGCCGGGCAGAAGATCTGGAGTACTTCGCTATGAATACGTTTGCATTATTACTTTTAGATTCTATAAATCTCTGGTTGGGCAATATATTACCTGCAAGCAAATATCAACAGCTGTATGAGATTATTAATTGTGCGAAGGAGATGTTTGCTGTTTCGAGTCAAAGAGCAAAGGCTGTCCTCCTCCTCAGTTTCGCTTTTCTCCTTCGGTTGCAGGCCGTGTTCCTATAGACAGGGATGTTTTATTCATCTTTTCTGCTGCTGCCTGAGTGTTTAACGGACATTTTACATTTACATGAATCAAAAATCTGCTTTCTAAAATCTTAAGCACCTGCAGTATTACACCGGTTGAATACTAAGATCATTTCTGAACTCTGCACTTATGCAAAATTCCTACAGGCCATTAAAAAAAAAAACACAAATCTCCAGCTCTACGGGATAGCAGCTTGGTAGTTGGTGCAGGCTTCAGAGGGTCAAGTTTTATCACTGTTAGTGGCGCACCTTCTTAGTTTTTACCACTATCTTAAAATCGAGATGATTATATGAAGTTTGACCTTTAAGCATTAATTCTCATTTTATTGCTCTGTTTATTCCAGAGGAATGATTCATTTTATGGATTGTAGGGAAAGCGGTTACAAACGTTTTGATGACAACTAGTTATATGTTGGCAAAATCAGGCATCACGAGGCACTCTACAATGTAAAGTATGTAATACTTTCTTATTATTCTGATGATTTTATGAAGTTCGCTTTTTTTCAGTATTACTTGCCATTTTATTGTTCTGCTTATCCTTTACCAGAGGAAAGACCGATTTGGCGGTAAGGTTTTATAAACTCTTTGATGGTAACAAGTACAACTAGTCAAAGCTCACTGCACAAGGCCTCCGGGCTCATCTACAAGAAAATGACGCAGCGCGATGCTGCAAGCCATTTAGTTGCGCCGCGCACAGTTGCCTGTCATGCACCAGCGCAGGCACCCATGCATAATTTTCAAGGGTGCTTGCGTCATTTTGCAAGGGTGCCTGCGCTTCACAAAAACACTAATTAATGGCAATTTTCTCTTTCTATGCGTGCTGAAGAATGCAGCAAACATAGAAAGAGGAAACACGAGGATACATACAAGTATCTCTCCGTGCTGTGCCATTCCTTTGCCTCCCCTCGGGAGGCGTAGGATTCTGACACCTTCCCAGTTTTACAAAATGTTGCACATCTAGGAATGCGTCAAGTTCCATGGATGTTGCGTGGAAATACCTACAGCAACACCCATGGGACGCATCTTTCACGTAGATTAATGCGTGAAAGGGGCCTATATTTACAGGGCCATGAAAACTCACGCAGGGCCCATTGTGCCACCAGTGCGTCAAAAAAAAAGTGACACAATCGGCTTTTAAATAAACTCCTCCATATTGTATCTCCCTGTTTTCATGACATAGACTTACTCAAGTAATTCCATTAGCTTGGCGCGTCCCCGTGGAGTTATTTCAGCGCTGGAATTGTATAATCATCTGAGTGTAATATTTTCAACTTTTCATTTTAGCTATTTGTAATGAGTTTAAGTAATCAAACAAATACATTTTATTCATTCATCCATAATTAATAAGGTTGTCAACCGTTTGTTCTCTTGTTTCTTATTGTGGGATAACCGCAAAAATGACCTCAGTCTCTATCATATGGGTACAACTACCTGGCTTACATTATACGTACGTTCTTTTTTAGGAAAGAGGGGAGCACATCCCACAATGGGTAGTATTCCTCCTCACCACCAGCACTGCCCCATGACCAGTCAGGCGCCTTCCTATGGGACTCTGCTACAAACTCCATACAGAAGCTTTAGCATCAGAGGGGCATCGAGTGTTCCTCCCATGCCTTGTTTCCTTGACAAGGTTTTCCTTATAACAAGTGCTCAAGTATAGTAATTTCTAATCTAACATAATGAAGGTAAAAGAAATCTTCTAGGAAACTACTTTACCCCCTTATGTCACTAGCTCAATGCACAGGCTCTCTGGTCTAGCTTCAGTTTTCTACTGAAAAGCATCATACAGAATGCAGATATTACAATCTTTGGAGGAATACCAAATGATAAGTATGCAATGAGTGGGAGATGCAAACAATGCACACAGTTTATTTTCACCAGCAAAGTGCAGCCTTTGCGCCCATGTACGTTATCTAGATATTTAGAATTGTCACGACAACTGCAGGAAAAACATATCCATAGAGGCCTTTCATTCCGGCACAGGAGCATGCTACTGTCCATTTATGGAGAGGGCATGTTCTATTTGTAAAGGAACATGAAGTTAACCTTATCCCATTGATTCGCTAGATCATACAATTTGGCACATATTCAGTTGTTTTCATTACCTGGTCAAAAGTTTACCGATTTCCGCACACCGCGGGTACCATACCAGTCTCGTTAAACTACCGAGCTAGTTGGGCTACCGATTTCGTGAGATACTTTGGCGTCCTCCTGCACAGGCAGCTGGAACAAGTGATTAGGCTTAGTAATGACCTGGTAGTGGACAAACTGTTGCCTTGCATAAATCTATTGCTCTGCCTTCCACTTTCTCTAGCAGGAAGGGCGGCCTTGATTAAAATGGTGGTCCTCCCTAAATTATTATAACTATTTACGAATATCCCCATACTACTAAATACACAATTCATCACCATGCTCCGCGCTCTCCGGTTAAAGCCTCTCTGGACAAATAAGCCAGCACTGGCGGCATGGTACCTATTGGTCCTGCAATTTTACCGTGGACGTTTTGAGATTCCAGACTCCGAAATGTATTATCTTGTAGCTCAAAGTCACTTTGCTAAGTTTTAGTACTTTCCTGATGTGCATATTCCCTATCTTGTTCTGGAGCAAGCTCAAACTAGTGTGATTCTGCTGGCTTCCCTTCTACCATTAGGTTTGCTAAGACATCAGAGGGAGAATCACACCGTTGCCAATACATATTGGGTTGGATATCTATAAGTCGTAAGACCAGCATGTCCTGCTTATATTCTTCGACCATCAAATTGCTGCCCAACCCCATACTTCCACTTGAGCTCAAGCGCACAAAGCAAACCGCTTTATCTAAAATGGCTATGGCGGAAATGAGCCAATCTTTCTTAGACTTAATGATCAGACACAGAGAAGGGGAACTTTCCACCGCACTCTAAAGGAAGTCCACGGAAAGAAATACATAGATCTATCTAGAGAGCTTGTTACTGCCTACGTGAAAGCCTCTTTACACCGAGGGCTCAATACAGACAGAACCGCCAGGTTTGCGCTCCCACTTTCTCCTCTATATCCAACAAAGTGAAGAAAAGCATTCCCAAACACTCGCCTGTAATAAAAGCCAGTGACTATAACTTGGAACGCCCACTTTTTGCATTTCAGACAAAATAAAAACATTAAAGATCACCTTATTAGAGCTAACCACCCCCCAAAAAAACTACACAAACACTAAATGATTTTTGGACTCTTCCTCCCATAACGGGCCGCTCAAAATGTGGTAACTGTGTTGCATGCCAGTATACCATTGAGAGTAAAGAATTTGTGTTTGATGCTATCAGAATTTCGCTTGAGCATTTTTTGAATTGTAACACCCCAAATGTGATTTATGCTGTCTTGTGCCCATGGAATATGATCTACATTGGACAAACAACCCAAAAAGTCAGGATCCACATTTGCCAACACCGGGGTTGCATTCATTGCAAGGTACAAGGTCCCCTCCCCCTCCCCCCTCTTGTGGACCACTTTGCCTGAAAGGACATACAGAGGACAACATCCGTTGGCAGGTTATCCCAGAGGAGCAGACATTAAACACATTTTGAATAAAGAGGAACTGAAATGGATTCTTTGGACGAAGAGTCTTTACACAGGCCTAAACCGAATGGAGGATTGGACAGCTCTTATTTAGCCTGTTACAGATCATGTACATACTAATGGTTTCCTACCGTGAATGAGTTAATACTGCACACCATACCATCCACAATATGCATCTTTACAATGAAAGCTACCCCCTGAACTCTGGTTGTCTACTTATACAGCTAACAGAATGCATTTCTGATCAACCTTATATAATAATAAAGAATTTGTGTCAACCTATTGCTTATGTTTGCAAATCACGCATTGCCCTATGAATAATATCCTATGTCAGAGTCTATGTCTATAGTTAATAGAATGAATTGATGTTTCTGATCGACATTCCATAATGTCAAATATTATGTGTGGATCTGCTGCTTAATAATGTGTACTATTTATCCGATATCATTTATACCTTGCACTAGTGTAGGTCTGTGCATAATACAGCTTCATCTGTTAATCTCTTTGTACACCAATCCAAAGTGGCTGCCTTTTTCTATCCCTATTCTGCTCGCGCTATCTTCTATCTTCGTACACCTCTCCGTACACCACTCCAATATGGCTGCTATCTTCTATCTCCATTTGGCTTGCTACACCACCCCCATCCCTTCAAGACGTCACCCCCACCCACCACCCTTTTATTCAGTCTTACCCCCGCACTTTCGGGTGTCTGGCTCCAGTGTGATCATGCCACATCACCTCCTTCTCCCTGAGTGGACTGGATGGTGTCGCTTAACTTCATTTTCACGGTAAGACACTACACATGCACAGGACCTTCTGTGGCCCACCCCATGTCTCATCACTTACGTTACGGTTCTTGTCCAATAGCCTCATCACCAGCGAATGGCTGGCCGGCCCGCTGAAAGAACCATGGGTTTCCCCCTTTACCTGCGGACAAGCCCATAATTTTGCATGCGGATCTCCGCAACATTATCCCGGTTCATGTACAATTGCCACTCACCTTTACTCCAATCACACCCATTCTTAATGATCCCTAATCAATTAATTTTGGCCTCCACAGTGCTTCATCACGTGATACACTAGATCTACCTGGACCTAGCATTCATTTTTGACTAATTTCTGAGTCCCAGATGAACGTCCAATTTATTATCACCACTCTCCTGCAATGATGCACGCACCCCAGCTGGACTTTAAGTAAACATCAACCATAAAATGCCCCACCCAATAACCCCCAGACTGCCGCAAGCACGGATGTACAACATCTGAATGGACAAAGCCCTACCTGCAGCATACCGACTTGCCACGTGCTAATTGCTCATCGATAAGCTTTATATTGCCGACTTCTAACCCCACCTTTTTTCCCTCTCTCCCCCTCTTTCTTTTTCTTTTTCCTCCCTCTTTGTAGAAGATCGGTTGAAAAGCAATCGTCTCAGGCATCCATTTGTTTTGTCCTGAAGATGATCCCAGCATAAAGTTAAGGGGATTGAAACATCGTAGACTTCATGCACTCTGACATAAATGTATATTTGGTATTATTATGTGGTAGGGTGCTTTTACATATTCTTTGGTGGCCCAATAGTTATAATACTTTGTTTGGCCAAGCTTTCTCCATTCTAAATAATATATATGTCCCCACTTGTATGTTTTTCTTCACTTTTTCATTAAAAGATGATGTCCAGTTGGACAACCAAAATATAGACATCATTGAATTTCTATATAAATGATCTTTTGTGAATGTGTTTCTGTTAGGGACCGGTGTTCCTTAAAACAGTTTGTACCCAAGGTCCCTGACCATTTATTGGGTTCCCTTGTCTTTTGTAAAACACCTTTATACCAATGGCATTTTCATGTCCCTAGACCAATTTCATTCTCGCAACAACACTACTGCCCTTGAAATTTTCATATATGCTTGTCTATGCGACACAGTGAGACGACTTAGCCAGGATTACCACAAGAGCCTACCAGATTTTCCCCCCAGACACAACTAATCACATCAGCTGATACTACTGAATGGTCTCTAAACTATACAACATGATGTCACAACACAACTGCTAGAACTGACTCAGCTAGAGCAGCTTGGGAGCTGGAGCTCGGGACCCCTATACTCACTTCCTGCTTAAAATACTGTTGCACGCTGTCCATGGGGACAAGTTATTACTCTATACATTTCTACACCGTACTTACAGCACCCCACACAACAACATAGAATTGATCCCTCTGTCCCCAGGCTTACACTGGATTTCTGCACTTAGCTTGGTGATGGCTCCCTTTCTTCAATTTCTGGCGCGAGATCCTCTGTGTGATAGTGGACATAACACAACACACACTACGGCTGGTTCCACTGATCCTTCTACTTGGTTATGTAAAAGAGGTCCCACCCGGGATCTGGCATCTCTCCACAATGTCTCTTCTGCTAGTTAAATGAATGGTGGCGATGAGTTGAGGGTGTGTCGGAAGACCTGAGGTTATTGGTTGATTGTGAGATATGGCGACCTGCATTGACTGGGTCGTAACCTTCTCTTTAATGTAATCACCCACATCTAAACCACGAGACATATAGGGACCGTGCCATGCCTATCTCCTGCGCAGCCGCCTGACAACACAGAAGACCAGTCATAGGAGAGACAGACTAGGGAACTTGCCCCACACTGCAGCGTTCAGGAACTGGCTGGCTCCCTGATCCCCTCCTTGTCACAACAGTTTCCTAGACCACCTCAGAGGCGTGCGGGTCGTTCGTCCTTTTATTTATCTTCTCTCCTTTTGTCTCACTGTTGTTAAATAAATGTGTATGACCAACATTCCCGATGCACACCTTTCCGACTACTTTTCCCGATGCTCGGCTGATACTTTACACTGTAAGGCAAACATGAGGACAGCTTCCTACATGACCATGGCGGTTGTTATTTTTGTTAAAAACTATAAATGCTAATAAAACAAGCATTTACAATGCAATGGTTTCGCCTTTGGAAAAGTTAGAGCTATTGGCATTGCTCACACACAGAGCCCCACACACAAACACACACACACACACACACACACAGAGCCGGACACACACACACAGAGCCAGACACATACACAGAGCCAGATACACACACAGAGCCAGATACACACACAGAGCCAGACACACACACACAGAGCCAGACACACACACACAGAGCCAGACACACACACACAGAGCCAGACACACACACACAGAGTCAGACACACACACACAGAGTCAGACACAAACACACAGAGCCAGACACACACACACAGAGCCAGACACACACACACAGAGCCAGACACACACACAGAGCCAGAGAGACACACACAGAGCCAGACAGACACACACAGAGCCAGGCAGACACACACAGAGCCAGACAGACACACACAGAGCCAGACAGACACACACAGAGCCAGACGCCCACACAGAGCCAGACGCCCACACAGAGCCAGACGCCCACACAGAGCCAGACACCCACACAGAGCCAGACGTCCACACAGAGCCAGACGCCCACACAGAGCCAGACGCCCACATAGAGCCAGACGCCCACACAGAGCCAGACGCCCACACAGAGCCAGACACCCACACACACAGAGCCCCAGAGCATAATTCCAAGAGCCGCATGCAGTGAATTCCGGCGCCACCCACGCCCCCTAGCACCTTTCTGCAGCTCACGGGACGCCGCCCGCACCCGGCCTGCATCCGCCTCTACCACCATTAACTGGTGCTAGGCCGCGCCGCACTCACCACCTATGGCGCTGGGTACACAGGGGCCCGCCTTCACTGCAGCCGCCGCAGTCACCAGCTCCAGACCAGTGCACCTCACGTAGGCCCGGGCTCTTCATATGCTATTTATTCACTGCACAACGAGGCGCTCGTGTGGCCTCCAGAAGCAGTTACTTAGCCCACTCCAAACTTAGACCGCACGCCCGCAGGCTCTCGATCCCAGCTCCGACGGGTGGGGGAGGGGACATGGGGGGGGCATGGGGGGGGCATGGGGGGGGTTACTGCTCACCTCAGGTTGTATCTTCACGCAATCTCGTACCCCCGATCCAGGCAAGTGCTGGCACACCCTGTTGTGAGAGCGGCCTGCGCACATGCACGCTCGTGAGCCGGCTGCCTCTGTGCGCCCCTAGGTTGGGAAACATTTAAGAAATGCGCCCAGGGGCGAATTTCTTCGAAAAGACTGATTAATCTACCAATAGGCGCAGGCTTCACAGGCGCCAGAGAAAAGTGAAAAACAGCCAAATATTTGTGGCAGAGGCCGGTGGAGGACAAACGGGCGAGAGGTCGGACTCCCAAAGAAAAGATCCGTCTGGGGTTGAGTCAACAGGCATTTCAAGTAGATTTGGTAATAGTGTCCAGTTTTCTCTCTCCTGTAGCGGCATTACACTACATTACACTAATTACACTGCCACGCCCCTTTGAGAGACCCCCCAGTTGTTTAATCCCACTTAAAGCCCTGGTGCACAGTACATGTATAGATGCAAGAACGCAAGCATATCACTCTGGTATCTTATCAACGGACTATCACTGATTGGGTGGGGGGGTGGAGCACTACTTCTAGATTCGGATAAAGAATGATAGTAAAAAAAGCCATAAAATATTTTACTGTTGTACTTATTATTAAAAAAAGCCATGATGGCGAATAGTGAAAATAACAATGAGACAATTGTTTTAAACTAAAATAACTCTAATGATTCCAGCATTACAAAACATTTTACGAAGTGAAAACTACTTTAAATGTTTACATACATTATCAAAGGTCACTTTCACTTCTATGAAGGGAAACTGAAGGACTAACCAGGGGATAATTAACAATCAGGAGTGTCAACGGTAATCTCGCAGCATTTCAGATATACAAAAATCTTTAAAAAATATTGTCAGACGAATAGGTCTCCTAACTTATTCTCTGGACCCAAGAGTAATGCACTCGACCCTTGAAGTTGATGCAATATTTTATCTTCAGTGTCCCAACTACAAAACAGGTCTAAATGAGTCTTACTACACTGTTCTTTGTACCAACATGTACAGCCTTAAAAGCAGCACTGGTTTCCTAATGAACTCTGGCCACTGTCAGGCAAGAAACAAGGACACATATATACCAACACATTTTCCCATAGACACAGAATGGGAAAACCCCTAGGGTGCAGCAGTCCCTAGATGTATAAAGCCCCCGTGAGCTCGCAAATACTGTGATCTGCAAAAGGTTTACAACTGTAAAGGTGCTTTTTTGTAATGTACAAAAGCCCTGTGAGGAAAATGATTACTGACTCTTAAAATAGCACTTGCTACTCTTTCCAAATTGCAACTGGGAGGGACCATGAAAGGGCTGAAACCCTTTTATTTACAAAACGAAAATATATACATACATTTTATTTTACCGAAATAGTGGTCAACACCATGGAAAAAGTTTTTTGACAAAGTACTGTGAATCAGCACTTTTGTGAAATTGCTTGAATTCAGTGCAATCAGGACTATCACTTTTAGAATGTGGTATTGCTTGAATGGGCATAATTTTTAAAAAGTGTCCATGATTGCAACGAGTCAACTCATAACTTTAATTACACCGCACATTGAAAGCAGAAATAACAATATTCTTGTAAGTCTTTTACCTAATAGTACTACCTAGTGTGATACAAGTATCTTCGGGGTGAAAAATATTCAATTCTAATCTCAATGCCCTAGATTTGCATCCACAAAATTAGACTGTTTGTGTCATATCAGAGTTGCTGTACTTTGGAAACTCCTACTGTGCAATTCTAGAGCGCTCGGTATCATAGCTGAAGCTTGTAGACACATTTGAAACTTGCTGGACTCAATCTGCAACAAAATGTTTACCCTGTCGGAGATGAACAAGGAAGTTAGATCGATCCACTGCCATTGTAATCGTTTTGTGTTGTCATTTAATATCTTAGTCAGTGCATTCGAGTGACTGTTGTCTTCATTTACTTTGTTGAGATTAATACACCATTTTGTTAAATATAAACCCAAAATTGAAAACGTCGTGTTCTGTTGACTTGGAATATTCTGACAAGTGAAGTGGGCTTTAAGAACAACACCCCTCTCTGGGCTATCCCGTTTGCCGCATGCGACTTAAGTAAACAAAAGCAACCTCAACAATCAGCACAGCAAACAATGGATCGATGTGCTGGCTCAATTCCCTTAAGTGGAACTACACTGTTTGGAGACAGACCAAGTTGACCGGACAACTGAAAGGGGCAAGCACGATGTTCAACATCTTTCACCGGAGGTGGCACAGGGAGTTTTCCAATTCACGGATGTCCATAAAGACAATTGGAGCCTCCCCACCCCCACGCACACCCACCCCAATATTACAGTGCTTTGCCAACATAAGCATACCATAAAATAGCTGTTAAAGTCTGATCCAACCGGTCATAAGGCAAAGCAAATGGGTAGAAAACGAACATATATAATATCTTCTCTATACGTTCGTTACAAAAACTTGTAGATGCTGAAAGTCATACTCCGCCCTTCCAACAACCATTAAAGTAGTTACAACTCGACAATATCATATCAACAGTGATATGATTATATAATGTGGCATGTCGTCTAACATAATGTGCAAGGTCCTGAGCAGTTTCTTTGGAGATGCTGTGGTTGTGTAATTTAAGTGAAATGTGTCGGTTTTGGATTATTACAATGTTTCGGCACCTTTTGTTAATTAACAGAACAAATGCATGCCAACATTTGGGCTGGACATCGGGGGGAAAGGGCGAATGCAATTTCACCATTTACTTGCATTGAAGTGGGGAAGGTTTTGATTAGAAAAATAAGATATTTTGGCTTCAATAGTCACCCGTCTAGATCGGAAGTGTGAAAATGTAGGAACGGCTAGATGAAAAATTGCCAGTTTTTTTAATTTCTGAACGAAAACATACAGCTCATCTTGCAATACGAATAACCATGTATGTGTGTAAAATATATGCAAAGCATTACTATACTCATGAGTAGGAGGGCTGGGTGTTTTGCACAGATATTCAGATGCCCGTGCCGTGCGTGTTCTCTGCTGTCATAATTTCTTATCGTTAATGTGAGCTGTAATCTTCATGTGACCTCGGGCAGCACAAATACTCCTCCCCTACTCACCCGGAGGGACAGTAGCATACCTTCAAAGACATACGTCTCAACACACCCCAAGCATGGGCCACTTACCAAGCCCAGCCAGGTGTCTGCAACGTCAGCCACTGTCCCCAAAGCTTGTAAAAGACAGCAGCTACTTTCCATTAAACGTAACGATTTAGGGCAGGCTCATGTATCACGTGGGGACGGACGTACCAAACCTGCGGGGGAGTGAGGATAAAGCCATGTCCCCCGGACGGAGCCGGAGAGCTAACGAGCTGTATTTGTCGGGATTATAATCCCTAATATGGTCGCTAGATGGCGCCAGAGCTATCTATTGAAGACTTTCTAGTGGTCCGGAGCATCCTTTACTTAAAGGAAATCTTCGCGGGTTTAACAAGGTGCGCGGGGACACGCGGTAAGAGGTTTGGCTGAATGCGGTTTCTTGGGTTCCTCTGTTTATAGCACCTTCAGGCTGCTTCGCGCTGTGCCCGAGGGCACACGCCTCCTCTGCGGCGTGGTACCCATTGGCAATGCCCTGCTGTCTCGAGGTTCTGGTGGAGCAGCCTGCCTCCGCCTCACTGCAGTCCTCATCCGAGGGAGCGGGGCGGGAAAGACACGGAAGCGGGAGGGGGGGGCGGGAAAGACACGGACAGCGGGAAGGGGGGGGAAGGAACGCACTCACCTGGACTCCTTCCGGCTGTCGTGGTCGGCATGAAATGATGAAATCAAACACCAAAAAAAAAACGAAACTCCGCCCACCGCCCAATGACGATGCAAAAAGGGTGGAGAGAGAAAAAAATGCAGGAACGCCCACGAATCTGGTCCGGCCATGACGGACAGATCTCTGTTCCAATGGCTAGCCTCCATTTATGGAGCTAGCCAATGGAACAGAGGGCGGATTCAAGTCCCCCATACTGCAAAACTAAAGATTTCTCCTGGGGGCGGAGCTAAATCTCCGTGCCCCAGGCGAAACCTAAAAAGGGAAAAAGTTTAAAAAATATATATAATTAATTCAGGCAGAGACGGGCCCTCACAGAGGGGACATGGCATAGAAATCCTACCCCTGGGGTTCTTTTATAAACCAGGGGAAGTACGAGCCAACAACATCAGAACTAGGAGGTACGCTACTATGTGTAGTAACGGGACAGATGGATGGAACACAATCCCGGTCAGGTCGTTTAGGGGGAAAACGTGGGGCGGATCGGAAACTCTATCACATCTGGAGGTCACAAACAGATTCAACATCCTCTCAGGTCTAAGTGACTGTGACTGACGGAGTGAGTCTACCGCCCTCCCCCCCCCCTCGATGGCCCGAACCCCAGTTCGACTGTCCCACATTACCCAGTGGCAGTGGCGCATTACGCGCCGGCGTTGCCCAGGATGGTATGGGCTCAACCGGTATTCTAGAAATAGATAGGGATTGTGAGGAATTCACCGCTAGAACAGCATGGCCTGGTATATCTGCTGAAAACACTGGGGTGAATACAGAAGGTAACTTGGAATATAACATCCTCTCTTGGAATATAGCGGGGCTAGCAAGTAAGTTCTCAGACCCTTTATGGATCGAGTTTGTAAAACACTTCTCCATCATCTGTCTTCAGGAGACCTGGGTAACTGACTGTAACCTCGCTATCGAGGGTTATAAATCATTCTTTGTACCGGCAACAAGCTCCAGAAGCGGACGGGCCTCCGGGGGCCTAGTCATCTTTTTTTCCCTGACATTAAGATGCAGTGTTAAGGTCCTTCCCTCAGGCAACACAAATTTCCAGGCCATCTTGCTGGGGAAAGAAGAGAATAGCATGTGTGTGATCAACTTTTATAATGCTACCTGTCAGTGTGAGGGCTATAGGACCACCGAACTACACAACTTTATAACTCAATGCCGGGACCTGCTAGAAGGAACTTGATGCTAGCCGGGGACTTTTACGTCCATCTATGTGGTGACCCCATGCTATACACTCTATCAGACATGGGATGTCCCCTGTCATTGGGACTTCATTTCGAACATACTCCAGAGGGTAACACTCTGAACCACTTACTAGAGGAGCAAGACCTTCTGTTCTCCATGAACATTACACCACCACGGCCATCCAAAAAGAACCTACATTTAAAGGAGGGAGCCACGGCACCTTCATTGATTTTATCCTAGTAGATAGAAATCTATTGACACTCTTATTTGGTTTTCAAATAGTTCCAAGCATTTTTAGTGACCATAACCCGGTCTGTGCCATGTTAGGTGGAAACCTCATGAAATGACTAAAAAATAATAACACCCCGCAAGATAACATGTTGCAAACTATTAACGGTGGGAGACGTATAAAATGGAATAAGGTGGTACTGTCTGAATTCCTCGAAAAACTAAAAAAGGCCTCTGAAAATGACTTCCACATTTGTCTTAATTCCAATCCCGAAAGTAAAGGAGTTCTTATAGCAGAGGTCTTTAAACTTTTGTAGGCTGAGCCCCCCCAGTTGAATTTTTTCAGATGTCGGGCCCCCCACCACCTAACAGAAATTTCTGGAATCTGGTACACTACATAATCAACTGCCACATGCATATCACGGGCCATATTCGGCAAATAATGTTTTACATAATTAGAGTGTTTAGTAAACTGCAGGTTTGTGTTTAGGTGTGGTGAAATGACAGGTTTATTACACAGCTCAAAACACAATTTTCCAAGATAAAATGTGCGCACATTCTTTTTACTAGGATGCTTTGTTTTACACCTGACCTAGATTAGTAATAATACCACCAACATAAATGTGTGGACCCGTTTTGATCTAAAATTGCATGAAACAAAAACATTTCTCTGCAAATCGTAATAGACTCTCTCATATCAATTACATTAAAAAGAAATGAAACAAAACAGTATTTACAAGAATCTGTTTAGGAATTATTCCAGGCCATCAGGGCAAAAACAGAGCTGCCTCTATCAAGGGAACCCATGAAAGGCTGGATTGCAGTGCATGTAAATATGTCCTTTTGTAATTTAGGACGAAAACCTTGATGGGGCACGACATGCCCATACTTGGGTACATGGGCGCAATAAGACCCGAACTTTAGGGGGGCTAACACTCCCATCCAGGGCTGGGGCTAGCACTGGTCGCACATAGTGCAACAGTCTGTTTTGGGGCCCCTCCCCATATCCTCCTTCTCCATGAATTTCCACACTACCACTCACCAACAGTGCGCCTCATCTCTCTATAGCACCTTTCTGGTAAACATTTCATTTGTTTTATCGCGCTACTCATAGTTTACCCACACTCAGTTCTTTGATCTGCATGGTACACGTTCTTTGTAGCAGGCACATTAAACCTCTGCACTGTGCGGGTGTCAGAAGTACCCATGTGAGTGCACGTTGAGCGATGCGACTGCAGGGTGAGTGAGGTGACCATATGAATTTGGGTGCGGATGTAAGTGCAGAGTGGGACAAATGAATGTATGGCTAGTGATGGTCTTATTTGAGTGAGTATGCACATTGAGCAGTAAGGGGGACATGTGAGTGAAGTGTTTCATTGGTGCAGAGTGAGTAGTGTGCTCGTGTGATTGCAGGGTGAGGTACAGGGTGAACAGCACAAGTGCACTGTGAGTGCAGAGTGATCACTGAGTTCAGGGTGAGCAGGTGATCAGTGTGAGTGCCTGGTGATCAGTGTGAGTGCAGAGTGATTACTGTGAGTTCAGGGTGAGCGGGTGAATGGTGTGAGTGCATGGTGATTGCTGTGAGTGCATTATGATCGCTGTGAGTGCAGGGTGAATGGTGTGAATGAAAGGTTATCAGTGTGAGTGCAGGGTGAATGGTGTGAATGAAAGGTTATCAGTGTGAGTGCATTGTGATCGCTGTGAGTGCAGAGTGAGAGGGTGAATGGTGTGAGTGCATGGTGAATGGTGTGAGTGCATGGTGATCAGTGTGAGTGCACTGGCATCACTGTGAGTGCAGGGTGAACATGAAAGTGAAAAGAGAGAATGAGGAGTGAGTGGTCTGAATGCAGGGTGCATTCCCAGACACTTGAAGTAACTCAGCAGGTTATTGACGGCAGCGTAGGGTTTCAGATATGTTAAACTATTGCTATTATGGCATTAATCAGGGATAGAGGTGGAAGAAATAAATGTGCTGATCCTTCAACAAACTTCCAGTTTTATGGTTAGGGTTGCCAGCTCATTATTTTGATGGCCCAGTTGGTACAAAAATAAATAGGCACCTAAAGCTGTATTGTCAGCACTTGTCTGTGCATACTTTGAACAGCAAATATAAATAGTAGTACTTTTAATTGTGTTTTAGTGCTCCCTGAATGGTCCATGACTGATGATAAAATATAAAATGGAACAAAGACAGAAAAGTCACATTACAAATGTATAAATACTTATTTATTTTTAAGCATATTTGGTGTCAAGACAAGCAATTTGCAGGCTGTTTAAAAAACACATGGATGGCTGGCATTTTTCTTTTGGTACCTTGAAGCCCTGTGGGTGTTGTGGTGCCTGCCCTGCCTGTGCACATTTGAAATAAACTTTGTCTCCTTTCTGCAAAGAGCTTCCTCACAGTACGGGGTTAAACTGGTAGATCTGAAATGCTTCAGCTGCTTTTTAGGTCTCGCCTGTCGATGCGCATGCGCATCGAGCAAGCGAGACTATAGGGGCTCATCGACTCTTTATCTAACTTGCAAGGAATCGTGGCGATTCCTTGCAGTGCCCGTGACTTTTAAGCTCAATGCGCATGTGCATTGAGCTTAAAAGCGCGTGCACAGCCGCCCGCATTCCTCCGACACCTTTGAAGTGAAGCTTAGCTTCACTTCAAAGGCCCGGCTTCTTCACACCCACATGCCGCTCTGCCCCGCTCCGCCCCCTCCCCTGAGTCATCCTGCCTGCCCAGACTTCTCCTCCCCCCTACTTACATCCCGCTTTCACTTGTTCTATTCTAACTGGTCAGCATGTTCTTTCACAAGCGTGTTCTTCCCTGCGTATTTCTGTCCGTGGGGCTACAGAATGCCAAACATCGGAGGTTTATAGCCTTTACTAGTTTCTCTTAACTTCTTCCCACACACTTCTGCCTTTCGTCCTGCCTAAGCCGCTCACACTTTTACCCTGCCTCCCCCACCGCCCATCACAAAATTTTTGCAGGTCTCCCCCTTTCACCACTGTCAGCCATGCACTACCGCTCCACCCTGGCTCTGTCTACTCAACCACACTTCTTTCGACCACTGGACCGTTCCACTCCTCCTCCCACCCCTTAACACTTTCCAACCGCTCATTCCTCCCCAAGTAGTCACTCCTCTGCTTTTCATCCCTCAATTTGTGTACTCACCCATCGGCCCTCCGCTCCCTCCCGCAGTCCCCCATCCACCTATCGCTCTCACCTCTGCACCCGCCTCTCTCACTTTTCTTAACTGCTTCTCCTAATCCGCTCGCATCCTCTCTCTCCATTCTACCCGTCAATCACCCCGACCGGGACTCTCGCCGGTTTATCCGTCAGTCCCTCACCTATCCACTGATCCTTCACCCATCAACCCTTACCCTTCCTTTACGGTGCCTATTACTACCCCAAACATCTCTTCTCCATCCGCTTGTTTCTTTCTCACCTCATCCACCTCAACCTCCGCACTGTCCCAATCTGAACTCCTCGCCCACTGCTCTTTATTTCTCTCACTCATCCGTCCGGTTCCTTTCCCTCTCCTGTCACCTCACACTATTGTTTCTTTCTTAACTCTGCGCCCTGTACCCCGACCTCAGCCTCTGCACCCGGCTCCTATGTCACATCCACCTCACTATTGTCTTCCTCTCATCTTTGCACCCTCTTCTCATCACTCACCCTCCACCCATCTCTCACTTTCACCCTCTCCCATCTCTCATCACCTCCAACCTCTTCTCACCCCTCCACCCTGGTCCCACCTCAAACCCTCCACTTTGTTTCCATCACTCCCCCTTGCCCCCTCCCCCTGTTCCTATCTCTCACCCACCATGATTATGCTTGTCTCTTACTCCCGCTCCACTGTTTTTCTTCACCTACTGTTCGAGTCCCTCCCCAACTATTGTTTTCTCTTCTTTCGCCCCTCTCCCATCTCTCACCCTCCCTAGTTCACTTATCCCCGGATAGGTGTTGTCTCAGTATGCCGACTTGCTCAGCAGATCAGTTCTCCCTGCTGGGTCTGACCCCCTGGCACCAGGCCACATTCAGCTTGGGTACTTTTGTCTTTCAGGTGCTCCCTCGGACCCACCAAACACCTCTTCCTGGGTTTCAACACCAGATCTGACAGCCATCCCTCCTCCCTGTTCCGATACCCAAACAGTCAAGAACTGACTTGTAAAGGACATGTGCGTGCCCGAAATCACTACGTTTTTTTCGATTCTGCATCCCTGGATAAACAAGAACTCATTATTCACACATCCATGCTTTACACAGCATATATGTAAAAACAGCTTGTGTACTTTTACACAATGTCGCACAGATTTCCTTCGCGGAAATGTGCCCTGACTTGTGGTACTACCAGCAGAGCAGTAACCAGGGTGCCAGGGGCCCGAATGCAAGAAAGGAGAATGCACCACACCATCTCTCCATGTCCTGATTTGGTAACAAAAATCAGCAATAAGTAGGGGGGACGGGCCCTTTAAACTGCTGAGCCCCGGTGTCACTGCACCTGCTTCACTCCTGATAGATATGCCTCTGGGTAATGCGCCCAGTGCATATTGCGATCCCACGTGAAAGAGATTGCGGAACAAATTGCTAAGTCTGTAAACATACACAGTGAAAGGGAGTTATTTACAAAAGGTTTCGCTGGGGCTTAGTCTCGTCATTGGCTGTCTCCTGCTGCTAACCGTGCCCCTTTTCCTTGTTGGCAATTCTAAATGCACTAACTCTAATGCTGCGAGACCTATTGCATTTCCAATGCTTGTTTTTTTAGCAGAGGAGACCCTGCCTCCCACTGCAGCTGAAGCATCCCAGCTCTACCGATTAACCCCCTCCTGGGAAGGCTGTTATCTCTCTACATCACAAAAGCACACGTCCATGCCTTATCTATTTCCCCTCACTCCCCCTCCCCTTCCAGCCCTCAGTTACCGGAGCTCGACAATAAACAGACTCTATTTGAAGGGGTGAAGACTTTCACACCTCTGGGACAGTAATAGAATCTGAAAGGAAAGATCTTCAGGAGTTCGCGCCCCCCCCTGAGATGGCATCGCGCCCCCCTGGGGGGGCGCGCCCCATAGATTGAAGAACTCTGTCTTATAGCCTTTGAGAACATTGCCCAAAACGTAGGAAAGATGTTGGAGGTACGGGGGGGAAACCCACCTTAGACAAACCCAAGTGGTTTTGCAAAAACTGCTCTAAAGCAGCAAGAGATCTGAAAAAAGCCCTCAAAACACTTCTCCGAGACAAAGTTTTGATCAGCTCGCTCCGGCTAACCTACAAAAAGGTGCTAACAAAAAGAAAGTCTGAGTTGAAAAACGCGTTATGGGAGGAACTGCTAAACCCCCTGACCCTTTCTAACAGCTATAGGTTCTGGAACACAATCAATAAATCACCTCTAGAACCGGCTGGGGCCAGTGTAGTGGGGTCAAATATTACGGAGGGCGAATGGGTCGATCACTTTGTTGCCATCTTTCAGGATAACAACGCACAACCAGCCCCCCCATATGAGAGGCAAGGGCAGGAGGTATTGGCATTTTCAGTAGATGATTTATTGGAGGGAATAAGTAACCTCTCCAACAAAAAGGCGCCAGGCCCAGACGGTATCCCCCCAGACCTTTATAAATCAGATCCTACATTCTGGGCCCCAATCCTTACAGCTGTGGGGAATGCTGCTGCAGAAAAGGCCTGTCCAGCTTCATGGGGTCTTTCAACAATAGTCCCTGTATTTAAAAAGGGAGACCAAAACTGCACACTAAACTATAGGCCTATCTCCCTGATAGACTCCATTGTAAAGGTCCTAGGGGGCATTATCCTGAAGAGGCTGTCCACTTGGGCTGAAGAGAATAAGATCATCTCTGATATACAATATGGGTTCCGTAGAGGGCATTCCACCTTGGCTCAGTGCCTCAACCTCTACCTACTCCTGGGAAAATACACCATCGCACAACCAGGAACAGTTTACATGGCCTTCATGGACCTTTCCTCGGCATTTGACTGTGTCAACCGGGGAAAGTTGGGGCAGTCCATGGAGGCCATGGGGGTAGAGCAACCCCTTGTGAACTTTTTAATGGACTTACACAGCGACAAAAAGGCTAACGTCAGATACACCAGGGATCTCAAGGTCACACGAAGTTTTAGCACTAGTTGGGGGGTAAGGCAAGGGTGCATCCTCGCCCCCTTTCTTTTTAATTTATATATTAACGACCTAGAAGATCACCTGGTTAAAACGGGGGCGGATTATCCGTATGTGGGTCGTCGGGCCTACCTGTTTTATTATACGCCGACGACGCCGTCCTGTTAGCCCGTACCCCCAAAGGGCTTCAAACACTATTGGACGCCTTTTATGGATTTATGTTAAAACGAGATCTGCACATAAATAACACCAAATCCTATGTATTGCAGGTAGGGAAGGCAGCTAGAAAACAGCATTTATTTAAGGTCAACGGTATCAGGGTGCCTATTTGTACTTCCTTTTCTTACCTAGGGGTACTTCTAGACCAACAATTAAACTGGATCGCTTGTATGAACAGGAAAAGGGGAGAAGTAGCTAGGGCTAACGCTGTGCTTTTTGACTTCGCAGCTAGAATGGGTAACAGACCGGTGGCAGCCATGTTGAAAGTTTATCGCTCTAAGAGTATAGCTATAGCCACTTATGGGAGTGAACTCTGGGGTTACAGTAATCATGCGTGCCTACAGATTGCTGAAAATAAATTTAAAAAAAAACTCTTATGTGTCCCACAGGGAACCCCTAACTTATCCGTACATGAAGAAACTGGCATGCCTTTTATATGCGATACTTTGTCACTGCGTCCTCTCCTGTTCTGGCTGCAATGTTGGCTCAATAAACAACTAGGGCTAACACATAGCTTGTTAAAACAAACTCTTAGCCTAGACAATATGTCCAAAATTCCTTGGCTGAGTTATCTTAAAGACACCTTCCGTAAAGAAGGGCGACCAGATCTCTTTTTAAACCCATCTGGTATAACAAATAAAGATCCTATACTCATAAAACAGTCTTTTATTACCCGCAAAAAACTGGACAGAGAGGGTAGGGAATTATTGAAGCCTAGTGTGCGCCTCCATCTTTTGTTAAAAACCTCACCTGTGGAGGAGCAATATTTACTCTGGCCCATACCAGCATGTGACGCGGGGGACCCGGACACGGGCCCCCCTGGCCTGCCTATTCATGTGTCACCTCTGTTGTACAGCACACTGACACCTGGAAAACCACGGACGTGGTCAGCTGCCTTCCGGTGATGAACAGTGAGGGACCCTGTTCCTTTAAGTGGGCGGCAACAGAGCAGGAACCTATCCACGGCAGCTCGATAAAGCCCTGCCCTGCCCCTGGACAGGTGTGTGTTACACCTGGAGGCGGAGAGTGGAGACTGGAGAGCGAGGACGGAGGGGAGCGGCGAAGGAGTGAAGACGGAGAGGAGCGGAGGAGGATCGAGGACGAAGAGGAGTGGTGGCGGATCGAGGACGGAGAGGAGCGGAGGACAAGTCAGGACGGAGAGGAGTGGTGGAAGACCGAGGACGGAGCGGAGGAAGGGGAAAACACCGACCCAAGCGGGACCAGTCGGGACCAGGACGGACTGGGAGCGGAGAGCAGAGGAGGCAGCCCTACGGAGAAGCGAGACTGCAGCGACACGCCTGGAGGCCACCGAGAAGGCGCATCGCCCAGCCACGCTTCCCGGGAAGTGTGGCTAGGACAGGTACGGTCTCGTTTCCTGGGCTGGGCGGGACGTACTCTGGGCAAACCACCTTGATCCCTACAGGACACCGATAAAACAATCCCCCCCTTTTTTTTGTTTCTTCACAATCCCTCACGCATAGAGGGGTAGATAACTTGCACGCGTGTCTCCCCCACCACCCTTTCCTCACTCTGATTGGGCTGGGACAACCGAGTAATACTGGTTTCCTTTGGTTTTTTTCTACACTTTGGGCGAAACCCCCTGGATCCCTCTCGACCACGGCGGAAGCACGGACTACGACTCCCAGCAGACACCGGGAGACGAGGCGGCGGAGCGGAGTGCGAGAGGCGGCAGAGGAGGCTGCAAACCCTCTACCCTTTTACAGGGTTCCTGTGTTAAAAAGGAGACTGTATAAAGTAATAAAACCCGCTCTTCCTAAAACCCCTTTGTCCTTGGATTTATTCGACAACCAAGCTGAAACCCCACACAGCATATGACCGTTTCCTTTTAATCAGGTTCAGGCTTAACATGTTTCATCTTTTACTGACAGTTCCCAGGGGCTGTTACAAGGGGATGGTGTTAGCACCCTGTGGCTGCGACTCCCAGTCTCCACAGGACTTGCTTCACTTTATGTTTTTTTGTAAATATTATGAATTCCCAAGGATCCTTTACCTTAAACCCATTTTAAAAAGGATGAACTTTGTACAAACCCGGCCTGCACTATTTTATTTACAAATGTTGAACCCAGAAATTACACCCCACGTGGCGGGTTTTTTAAAATGTACCATGAATTACAGGAAATGCCTGGACATGTAAGAACCATTAAGAGTTAAACCTTTTACACTCTACTCCTCTTTTAAAGTGCTATAGCAGAACAACCACTGTCATGAATTGTGGGCTCTCCATATGCTGTATTTCGTTTTGTAAGCTTTTTAAATGTAGCTTGGAATGCTATTTTTTACTGTAATATGAACTTTTATGGTTTTGTATACAAAAAAACCGAATAAAGTACTTTTTGAATTTGAAAAATATAATTAATTGTCACAGCACTGCAAGGTAATTTCAGTATCAGTACCATCAAATCTAGCCAAGAAGGAACATTAATGCAGGCTTTTTTTCTCCAAGTTTGCCTTTTGCAGAGTTTTTCTAGGCACAACAGTGAATGCATGTGGCTTTCTTCTCTGCAAGTTTACCTTTTGAGAAATTGTTGCAAAAGTCTACTTTTATGCAAGTCTTCACATGTGGAACAATAGAAACCCTTTACACAGTTTTACCGAAGGAGAAAAAAATATTTGTAACTTTGCACACCAACAGAGATACACCCATGAGTTTGAGACACTATGTAGGGCGCGAGCATCTGTACTTACACAATTCGTCTTCTGAGTCTGTACGATACCAGAATTTGAGGCAGGAGCCGGTGGTTGCAGAGAGCTGCTCACTCACCAGCCAGGCAGAGGTATCCCCAGCACTTAGTCGGTCAGTATCAAAGAAAATGTAGTGACCTTAAGAAAATAAAGAAACAAAATACAAATCCATAAACTGGGATTTCACAGCTACATTGTTATAGAAGTTCACCTCCTTGCATGGGTCAACCGAGGCCCTCATCAAAAGTGTAAAAAAAAAGCTAAAACAGAAAAAAACACGTTTTTCTGCTAGAGTGGTTACAAAAACCAATCATGCAAGAGGCAACACCAGGTATACTGCAACGGAGTTTACTTGAGAAAATCATTTGGATTTTTGTATTACAAATTGTCATTATAACGTATTCTTAGAGTGGCCATTTGGTCAGCCCCTTGCTCATGATGACTTTATTGTCTATCTCAGTTGTTTGCTCATGATTCACTAGCTGTCCTCCCTATTCTGGTGTTTGCCCCCACCCCTCCCAGGACCTATTCAATCACACATTGTTCTGATTGGATAATTTTTATCTTTTCATCGTATAATTAAGGATATTCTTTTTTATTTAGCATTGAGCACTACATGGGAAGGAATGTGTTTCCTTGCTCTTTTCCCGCTTTTTACTCTTGCTCACCCCAGTCACTCCGTTTTTGCTCCACTGGCACCCTGCTCTACTCTTCATGTTCATTTTTTCATATGATTATTTTTATTATTTTTGAGGGCCTGTCAGCTGCAAATTGGTGCTCGGCCACACACTTATTTTTTTGCACTTCACGTGCCTTCTTTTTGACTTGCTTTTACATTTCAGTTCACCGTTCTAGCAAGGATTTTGCCATATTGGAAAATGAAAAATGGCCACCACACATCACACCTCATGCACATGCCATGACACACACATGTGCACGCATTACGACGTTGCACTTTTGTGCCTAATCCTGTGTAGTTCAGTCCTGTACTTGCTCTCTCGTCCTTGTAGGACAGTAACTGCGTGTGTCATGTGTACGCACAAATGTGAGTGAGGACACAGTCGACCTGTGGTATGCCAGGTTGCAAAAGTGGAGCGGCCTTTGTGGTTAAAGTTTCTCTAAGCTTCCCTCCTGACATGAAGGCAGACAGTGAGCTGATCTCACAAAGGGTTATCTTGTTGGGGATGATGTTCTGTGTTCTCTCCCATCCAAACTACCCTTTCCATGTTATCACATGGACTGGGCTCTGGATGACCTCTTCATGACAGAAGCTCAATTTACTTGTATGTTTTTTAGCAGTTATGGGGGTCTATACCTCCAAAATTCACAATGGCAAATGTATTGGGGATCATACCAGACTCCTCTATTTTCTGTGCTGTGTAAATAGAAGAGAGGATTTTAATATTGACTTAGCTATCCACTGCTGGCACCCCCAGTAAGGCACTTTTTGATTCTTGGCAATGCTGTTTAGGTAGCACCTTTCACACTGCAACCTGTGCATGAAAGTCAACAGATCCCAGAAAATGCAGGTTGCCCTTATTATTCTATTTACTCTGTAAGCCCTGCCAGACCTCCCAGCAACCCATCCTTGTCTATCCCAGTCACGATTAAAAACCTTTCAATTCATGCAGCTGGTCCTCACCATTTACGCCATTGTGTGTAGTTGTCAATGCAATAAACGTCTTATTTTGATGGACATATTACAAAGATTGTTTTGAGAAGATTGATTGGTTGTATATTACCTTTATTCAAATGTAATTAGAAATTTCATTGCTAACTTCTTTTATTGAAAAATAAAGTAAAGAAAATGAATAAAATCCATAAAATTGTTCCTTGAGAACATCCCTCTCAGTATTATTTGGTGGGAGGTACTCCACACCATTAGTGGTTATTCCTCAGGTCTTCAGTTTGATGGAGATGTCCTGGTTAACTAAAGCATTGTATCCTGATTATTCGAAGCGTTTGTCTTTTTGTCCAAGAGCTGAGCTCTATATTTTCATTTAGCATCAGCCTGCCAGTTTCTTTATGCTATTGTAAATTAAAATATGCTGTATACACAGGATTTTGTGTTGGTGAAGACAACTTGGTGAGGCTTTTTGCAGCATTGAGAACTTGTTGAAATTCATGTGAGTGGAATCAGATGTGAGAAGGTGCAGGCAGGATGCAACACTCATGCATTTTTCAATAGATACACGGTCAGTGGAGATCCACAACAGCAGCAAATGTGACAGCGAGGGTGGAGAGCTGTAACACATGTTTCGTAATTTGCAGCTGCAGTAGGAGAGTAGCGCAGCTCTCATTTCAGTCGTGTGCTGTCCACATATACATATGTATGTAAAGGTATCTCTGTTGTGCAAACTTAGATACAGGGCATCGGAGCACTATATAAAGGTTTTTCTATTTGCACGGCCTCCCGGTTCACACACTCTCTGGGGCATTTGAATGGGAACAACAATGTGACTTCCATCCTCTGTTCATATCAATGGCCTATCCCTCACCAGCCCCCCCTTCCAACATACCAAGGTAACAATTTTTCCTTTTGTGCAGTTTTTGCAGTTGGCTGATATTGTTGTCATGTGTAGTTCATATGTTCATATGTTCATACAATGCATTGACTGTATTAAGTGCAACCTTATAATCATGTCAGGACGTCTATGAAACCCTAGTGACCACCGAATGACTGAGCTCAGGTGCATTCTGCCCTTTTTCTATTAGCATTGGTAGCAAGGGCAGTGGTTTATAGTGGATGTTTCGCTGTTTGGGATACCAGACTCTTGAACTATCTCTTTCTCCACTTCACATCCCTCCTGATTCTTCCGTCCATCAGGAATGACCGCTGCTTCCCCAAGATGACCTCCTCTGTCTCGCTCACCATGGCGAGCAGCTTCCACTAGGTTCTGGATTTATATCTCTGTGTCAACTGTGCCTATTAATTTACCCAGGGTTGAGCTTAGCGACTCACCAAATATTAAAATCTAATCTGATTTCTAGAAAATCCACCATACATATGTATGAGAAGAATGTACATATAACATATTCATTGGTAATAATTTGTATATTTATCAGCCATTCTGGAAGACCGACTGGATGTTGCTATTTAGTGGCTCAGATTTGATGAAATAGCCATGGAGATCATATGTCAATCAACCTCTAGGATTCTAAAGCATTTTATGAGCAAATCATATGAAGCACATCACATACATATTTAGCTCTGCTAACAATCTACTGTACCCTACTCTAAATCCCCAGATTTTTTTTAGGTAGAACAGACAACTGGGGTCATTACTTTCCGTAGCTACACACTGTGCTGCCTTACCTTCCTTGGTGCCCAACGTGTGGTCTGCATCAGCAGCACGGTCTCCTCCCTGGGTTGCCCCGCTGCTCCAGTCCCAGTCATGCTTCTCCATGCGCCCATTCTTCGTGGTGCTCCAGCCACAATAATCGAGCTCAAAATCACAGGTTCCTGTCAGGAAAGTAAACGTATTATTGTACAATAGGAGTATCCTGATCAGCAGATTGATGTATGAATAGGGGGATTGGTGTCACTACAACGCATGCTTTTACCACGCATGCCTTTACAACGCGGTTTTTACCACGCAGTCCATTACAACGCATAATGCTTTTAGGCGCTGGATAGTGAATTATTTAATTTACTATTCCAACTCCAGTCCCCGTGGATAGCAGGGAAGGTGTTGGATAGTATATTAAATACATTCCCTATCCTAGAGCGCCCCCCAGCGCTTTGCGTTGTAATGGTTTGCGTGGTAAAAGTTGCGATGTAATGGTAGTGCGTTGTAAAAAATTCGTTGTAACCGTGCTACACCGAATAGGGGGCATCCCATATAACAAAATACACATGGTTGACATACTTTATCGGACTGGAAGCGTGCTTCTGTTTCAGTCTGTCTGAGACTGATTTTCTTTTTTTTTTACTTCTTGCTAGCATTTTATATAGTTCAAGACAACATAAAGTGAATGTTAACAGGTGCCATTGTTATAATCACTAAATACGGGTATACAATCATCCCTCCAGCAGATTGGGTCAATTCCTCTGATTGCCAATACACAATGTCCTCTTTAGCAGAATGGGTCACAACCAAGGTTCACTATAGCTTTCGGTCCTGCATCCACAATGGGTGTCAATGTGCCCTTCAGCTCTGGTTTTCCTCATCTAAAGCCATGTCAGCTGTTACATATTCATTAAAGGTAGTCAACATTGCGCCCCGAGCCTCCAGACCCTTAGCCACTTTCTCATCTGTGTGGGAAAGTTTCATATGCTGTTCCTCAGCAATACCCCACTCCAACACATCTTTTATCCACAAATCCTCACTTGGGATTCTTGGACCCATCTAGCCTATCACGATCCTCCGCTTCACAAGGAGCAATGTCAATTGGAGCAGCTTATATGTTTTACGCCCCCTGGAATCTTTGATCCCCGCAACAGACAGGCATTAGGAGTCAAGGAAACAATACTACCCGCCGCAGGAGAGACATGGGAGCCCTTCCAATTGACAGAAATTATAGACCTCTACAAAGTGCCATGCCAAGTGTAAGAACTAGGCCCTCTCCTCTTTGCAACGCGGCCAAAATGCCGCCCTGCTCGAATCGATGCTGCGGAGCCTGGCCAGTGTCATGTACGTATGGTGTAAGTAATTAAAATGGATTTGTTTAAATCTACTATTGGAGGATACCTTCTCCACTAATGCACATGCATGCTTCCAGACTACATCCTCCAAAGGACCTCCTAACTCCAACTCCAATGCAGCCCTTGCCTTATGATTTCTATTTGATTGGTCCTCACGGAGTGGCCCATAGAAGAGGGAAATCAAATGTGTGCCCTCTGCCCATCAGAGCAATCCTCCAAGTGTATGCAAAGGCAGGGGCACCGCCGGGTGCGTGTTCCAGAGATCCTTTACCGTGTTGTCTATTTTGGCATATTGTAAGTATTGTCCCAGCCCCACTTCAAATGTGTTCTAGGCTTCCTGGAATGTAATGAAAGTTTTTGTGGGTACAGGTCCCCTGCCCCCCCTCCCCCCATCCACTCTCCCTCCGTCTGTCCATGGTAATATCCTGATCAATGGAATAAAAAGGCTCTAGGTCCCTCCCATATGGGTAATTCCCAGTCAAAAAGGTCTCTAAGTAGGGTATTTTTCACTGCGGCTTCCCACAGGGCTGCCGTATGGCAAATCAAATAGGGTAGGGGTCGCTCTGACTGGCCTCCCCGCCTCAGAAGACGTGGCAGCGTCCTCCCCTCAACCACACCCCAGAGGAGTCACTTCTCCCAATTGTCTCCAACTGTGAGCCAGTAGCCAGTGTGTTGGAGATACGCTGCATAATACTATAGGCGGATATCAGGGGCAGCTAAACCGCTCTCTTCCATATCTCTTTTCAAAATCGAGAGTGCCACACTGCTACGTTTCCAGCTGAATTATTCTTAACTAGAATTTTATTGATAAACCAAATTAAATCAGATCTATTCCATGCCAGTTATACTATATGTACTTATCCTAAGCGCTGTGCATCTCAGTTAAAAATCATATTACATTTGGGGGGTAAATAAAACTTGATCTCTAGATCAAAGGTGAACTTATTTAGCCGAAATACGAATCACTCAAAATTTCCAGTGATTTGCTGTTTGTGCATACCATGAAAACATTTGAGACTTTGGTGCAAATGTTTGTGCAGGGAAGGGGCTGAAGGGATTTACTTGTTTTATTAAGATCCGATGGTGAGTGTAAGCGCCTGTACAGCAGCGGCCTTGCACTGACGTGGGATGTAATATTGTTTGCAACTACTGTTCTGAAGCAGCAAGACGGGATCACAACAGCAATGTACACCAAGTACTGCTGTTGTGCCATGTGGCTAGTAGGGGAGGGCCACAGCATGCTCCCAAAGTGCCACTGGTTTGCAGCAGCGGCCCCAGCATGGTAAGCTGTCCTCATCAAACAGGTTCTAACAGCTGTGATATCTTCATCGAACACTGTAATAGCACTAGAGAGGTCAACAAAAGCAAGATTGAAGATTGGACTTCATGTGAACGTCTGTCTCATCAGTACAATGGTGGTTTGGGGGGTGGGGTTCTCCCCCAAGAAAAGTTTGGATTTTTTTGTGCAAAAACGGTACATCCTGTAACACTTTTTTCATGATATAAAATATATAAAATGTTAAGTAAGATAAAGGTGTATTATGCACACATCATCCATACTGGTAGGCATTATTTAAGAGTGCTTGGTCTGGAAGAGCACAAATCCAGGATCTGGAACGTAACACAGAGTTAGGGTTGGCTTTACTAATAAGAATTTATTTCTAACCAAACAAACCCTTTTTAGCAACTTTAAAATATTGAAAGACTGGGAAAAAACATAACTTTCTAACCTGTACCATGCAGTTTGCATGCAGCTCTTTGAGTGCAGTTCGTAGCTCACTGTGCTAGATTACGATTGCAACTGACGAACTGCACAGTAACTGAAAGGACGTCTGTGGCAAAAGCAGTAACCCACTGAGTTATGCACATAAAATGCTGTTCT
This sequence comes from Lissotriton helveticus, assembly GCF_964261635.1. NCBI lineage: Eukaryota > Metazoa > Chordata > Amphibia > Caudata > Salamandridae > Lissotriton > Lissotriton helveticus. Next base: position 227,570,839 of record NC_136065.1, read on the forward strand.
GCGATCTGCACATTACACGTTCTCTGCAGCAGGCATATTAACCCTCTGCTCTACATTAGATGAGTCAAAACTGCCAGTAGACAAATCTCCGATCTCTCTCTAGCAGAGATAGTTTGACACTTTTATTGTTGCTTGAAAACTGCTAAACATACAAGGAACTCTGCAGTAGGATTGTGTAAACAGTTAGGGCCACTCAAATATGTTGGGTAACGATACAGAGACTCCTGGATGAAGCTTGATTATGGCCCCGGGCCATGCCCTGGCAATTGTGTGATCAGTAATAACTCAACTAGGATGTATGACGGTACAACGCGTGCATTTACAACGCATACCGTTACAACGCAGGTTTTACAACGCAAGTCGTTACAACGACTTGCGTTGGGGGGCGCTGGATAGTGAATAGTTTAATTTACTATTCCAACTCCAGTCCCCCGGGATAGTAGGGAAGGTGTTGGATAGTAAATTAAATTATTCCCTATCCTCCAGCGCCCTCCAGCGCAAGTCGTTGTAACGACTTGCGTTGTAAAACCTGCGTGGTCATAGTACCGCGTTGTAAAAGTTTTGTTGTAAAGGATGTTTCCCACTCAACTATATCGGACCTTGGTTCTGTGGAACTTGTTGAGCTGCATAATCCCTTAATATCTTATATGGATAGACTGGAAAGCTGGACTGATCACAGAAATGAAAAATCCATGGTTATGGTAAATGACTTTAAGACCGATCATGGTAACTATACTTGGGCTGCTTCATAAATAACACTCATCAGAGAAAAATTGCACCAAAATACTAGATCCTCCCTGTCTTGTATTGAAATTCATTGTACAAAGATATACAATGAAAGCAATGAGCCTACAGAGTCCACTGATATGTTGAAAGACCTGTTGAGCTTCAATTCTTTATTGAGCTTTTCAAGTACTATAAAAAGAGTGCTACATTAAAAGATACGCAGCCAAATCACCACGCATGGCGAGGAAACCACCATGGTAGCATGTAAACCCATAATCCATCTGTATACCAGACATCCATGGAGGACCCACAATACCAAGAAATACCAAGAACAGTTGAGTATAAATCTCTAAGAACAGAAATAGGAAATGGGCAAGTAGGCAAAAAATACTACTTAACAACTTAAATGAAAGAAAAAGAAGAACACAATCATCAAGAGGGGAAGGGAGAAGGAAATCTGTTATCGTAATGGGGAGTAGGGGAACACTCACACAAGAGGAAATAAAATAGGATGACCTTCTGTCCCCTGCTGGTTCCTTTAACGAAAGGCCAACAACAAAAGGGATCGAAGTCTGGGGAACCTCAGGAGGAAGGGGCCTGGGAACGGGACACAGGGGTTCTGCATGGGACACGAACTAGGATGAAGTACACCATAGACGCTTAAAATTTTTAAGTGTGTTTGGCTCTTCAATCTTTTAAGAATGAGCCCTAAACCTCTTCAAATATCTGCAATTTGTAATTTAATTGATAAATAAGGCGCTCAAAACATGCCATGTCGTACATGTTGTTCCACCAGGTCTGTAATGTGGGAATTAGGGTTGATTTCCAAAGTCGCAGAATTGCCAATTTAGCCACCTCTAGGGCAGTAGAAAGCCATCTATTAACATGCTGAGTCACAGAGGGGTGGCCAGAAGTATCATGAAGGAGCACTAGGTGGGTGGTCAAAGGGCTGTCTACCCAGAGGCCTTTCCTCATATGGTCCTAAACCAGTGGCCAGAAGGTTATCAGCCGGTCACATTCCCATAAAATCTAGACTATGTTGCAGTCTGTTAGGCTGCATCTCCAACACTGCGAATCTGCACTAAAACAGGCATTATACAATCTTGCTGGTGACCAGTAGCAATGGTGTAGGATCCCAGTCGTCATCCATGAATTGCGTGTTCAGACCAGTTTCCCACCAGACACGCAGTGCTGTGGATGTGGGAGAGGAAAACAGAAGTCCAGCAATGTTGCATAGAGTTCCGCGATAGTTCTCTTAAAGTTTTTCCAAGTGTAGATACATCGAATAATAGATGAGCGAGGAAGGTTGATGCGCATTCCCCAGGATGTGAGATAAGGCGTGGGACAATTGATTATATCTCCATAGTTGGAAGGGTGGAATTGCAAATTCCCATATCAAGTTGGGGAATAATTTGATGGAGTCGTTAGAGAAAAGGACTTCAATGTGGTGAATACCATGAGTAAACCAAGTGGACCAGTTAATTTTCTCCCCATAGACCGTGATGGCTGCATTGCACCATAGAGGGGCTTTAGAATGCACATGACTCAGTATTTGCACCAGCCTGTGCGCCCTATGCCACGTGTACTGGAAAATATGAATGATTGGATTGAAGAGAGAAGTAGCTAAAGGCCTCAAAGTGTGATAAATGGCAAGGTCCCCTGGTGTCTGCAATATGTGATGCTTCAGCAACACCCATAATGGCAAGGACTAGAATGTAGGCAACCAATACACAGAATGGGACAGCTGTTGTGCCAACCAATTCCCTCCAGGTGTGGGAGACATAAGCCACTTTTTTTCTGCTGAAGAGTGGAGCTTAGCCTCTTTATTCTTGGTCTATCCTATCGCCAAATGATTCGGGAGATGAAGCACTGGATGCTCCACAAGTGGGTGACCAATATATTGAGAGGCAGCATTCCAAAGATTTAGTTGAATTTGGGGGAAACATTCATCTTGATAATCTGAATCTTACCCCACAAGGACAAGTTCAGTGCAGATCACCTTTCAAATCGCGCTCCATGTGATCCACAATGGGTTGCACACTGTCTAGAACCATATCTTCCAAACCCCGATTAATATGCACTCCGAGGTACCTAAAACAAGACTGAAGCCACTTTAATGGTAGACAACCAAAAGAGGTGTTCATTGCGGATGGAGTTAAGGGCATGGCCTTGCATTTTGACCAGTTTATTTTATAGCCAGAAAACTGAGAGAAAGGGTCTAATTGAGGAATCAGAGCAGCTGCTGACGCCAAGGGGTTTGATAATGTCAAGAGAATGTCATCCGTGTAGTAATAGGCCTTAACCTCACCCGCTGTTCTACGAATACCCTTAATGTTGTTATTAGATCGAATTTCAATCGCCAGAAGCTCCAGAGCCAACAGGAAAAACAACAGGAACATGGGGCACCCCTGTCTAGTGCTGCAGGCATGTCAAAATACAGGGAGGAGAAACCCCACATGAGACAGATGCAGTGGGGTCACAGTACATGCCCCTGATTAGTGTGAAAAAGTCATGACCTATGCCCATCTTCTCCAAAGTCCGAAAGAGGTTACTTCAATCGATAGGGTCGAAAGCCTTTTTGGCATCCAGGAAGAGAAGGACCTTCTCTTCCTCCTCGTCCCTCACCTGCCAAATAATATGTGAGAAACTAAGCAAATGACTGGTCGAGGAGCAACCGGGGACAAAGCCCACCTGAGCAGAGTGAATAGGAGTTGTGATCTCTTTATTCAAACATCTCGCCTAAACCTTTGCCAAGATCATAACGTCAGCGTTTATCAAAGAAACTGGGTGATAACTACAGCATTCCAGTGGGTTCTTCCCTTGTTCCAGGAGCACCGAAATTCAAGCCCTGAGAAGCACAGCAGAGAGGTGCCCATTGTCTAGGGCTTCCTGATAAACAGAGACTAAGATGGGGATGGCCTGAGCTTTGGTAGCTTTATAAAATTCAGCCAGAAGGCCGTCCTCACCAGGAGCTTTTCCCAGCCGCGGGCCGTGGAGGGAGTTACTGTGGGGCAGGGAGGCGGGGAGGGGGAGAGGCGGGGTTGAGGGTCAGGGTGCTAAAAACCGGCATATGGATAATTGCAGGTAAGTAAACAATTTAATTAATAAAACGAATTTCGTAGGGCGCACTTCATCGCATTTTGCGATGCAAGGCGCACTACCAAATTTGTTTTAGAAGGACAGTCGAGTGTTGAGGCATTCGGGTCCTAGTTTGTGGAGGGCCTTGTGTGCGTGGGTGAGAAGACAGAATGTAATTCTCTTGTTGACGGGAAGCCAGTGGAGGTCTTTTAGGTGTCCGGTGATGTGATCTTGGCGAGGGATGTCCAATATGAGTCTCGCTGATGCGTTTTGGATGCATTGGAGTTTTTTCTGTAGTTTTGCTGTGATTCCGGCGTATAGTGTGTTACCATAATCCAGTCGACTCGTGACCAGTGCGTGGGTGACAGTCTTTCTTGTTTCGAGGGGAGGCAGCGGAAGATCTTTTTGAGAATACGAAGTACGTTGAAGCAGGAGGATGAGACTGCGTTGACTTGTCTGGACATCGAGAGAGAGGAGTCTAGGATGAAACCCAGGTTGCGTGCGTGGTCTGTGGGTGTGGGTGCTGTGCCCAGAGCGGAAGGCCACCAAGAGTCGTCCCAGGCAGAGGGGGAGGATCCAAGGATGAGCACCTCCGTTTTGTCTGAGTTGAGTTTTAGGCGGCTATGTTTCATCCATTCGGCTACTTCTTTCATGCCTTCGTGAAGATTGGTTTTGGCGGTGTTAGGGTCTTTGGTGAGGGCAAGGATTAACTGGGTGTCGTCTGCGTAAGAGATGATGTTAAGGTTGTGTTGACGCGCGATGGAGGCGAGTGGACTCATGTAAACGTTGAAGAGGGTGGGGCTGAGTGATGATCCTTGTGGTACTCCACAGATGACTTCAGTGGCCTCTGAATTGAATGGGGGAAGTCGGACTCTTTGAGTTCTCCCGGCGAGGAATGAGATGATCCAGTCCAAGGCTTTTCCTTGTATGCCGATATTGCTGAGGCGTTGTATAAGGGTGCTGTGGCAGACTGTGTCGAAAGCGGCCGAGAGGTCGAGTAGAATGAGGGCCGCTGTTTCTCCGTTATCCAATAGTGTTCTGATGTCGTCTGTTGCTGCAATGAGGGCGGTTTCGGTGCTGTGTTTGGCTCGAAATCCGGACTGAGAGGGATCGAGGGAGTTGTTGGATTCAAGGAAGGTGGCGAGTTGGCTGTTGATGGCTTTCTCAATGACTTTGGCGGGGAAGGGGAGGAGGGATATGGGCCGGTAGTTTTTTAGTTCAGAGGGGTCTGCTGTGGGTTTCTTCAGGAGGGCGCTGAGTTCGGCGTGTTTCCAGCTTTCTGGGAAGGTGGCAGAGTTGAACGAGCAGTTGATGACATCACGGAGATGGGGTGCGATGATGGAGTCAGCTTTGTTGAAGATGTGGTGGGGGCAGGGGTCGGTTGGCGATCCAGAGTGGATTGAGTTCATTAGGCGGATGGTGTCTTCGGTGGTGATTGGGTTCCAGGCGCTGAGGTTGTTAGTTGGCGGTGTGGGATTTGAGGAGGGTGGGGAGGGTTGTTCGCAGGGAGAGTTCTCGAAGCTGTTGTGAATGTCGGCAATTTTGTTGTAGAAGAAGGAGGATAACGCATCGCAGAGGTCTTGGGAGGGAGTGATGTCGTTAGATGCTGCGGCGGGGTTGGTGAATTCTTTGACGATGTTGAAAAGTTCCTTGCTGTTGTGGGCGTTGTTGTCGAGACGATCCTTGAAAGCTGATTTCTTGGTGGATTGAAACAGTTGGTGGTGTTTGCGGGTGGCCGTCTTGAGGGTGGCCATGTTGTCGGTGGTTGGGTTTTTTCTCCATGTTTTCTCTAGGGTGCGGCATAGTTTCTTGGATTTTTTAAGGTCATCATTGAACCAGGGAGCCTTTTTGCTGTCTGAATTGATCTGGTGCTTTTTCAGGGGTCCTAATTCGTCAGCGCTCTGGGTGATCCATTGCTTGAGTTTGGTGGCCGCTTGGTTTGGGTCCAATGAGAGGGTGGGAGGGTTTTGGTTGAGTGATGTGAGGAGTTGGTCGGAGGTGATTTCGTTCCAGTTTCTTCGAGGAATAGGTTGTGGGCGGTTGTGGGTCAAGGTGGTTTTGTAGCTGAAGTGAAGACAGCTGTGGTCCGTCCAATGGAGAGCTGTGGTGCGGTCGAAGGAAATGTGCTTGCTGGAGGTGAAGATAGGGTCGAGCGTGTGTCCGGCTACATGGGTGGGGGTGTCCACAAGTTGTTTGAGTCCGAGATTGGCCAGGTTGTCCAGAAGGGTGTTGGTGTTGCTGTCGTGTTTGTTTTCAAGGTGGAAGTTGAGGTCTCCTAATAGAATGTAGTTCTCGGAGGCGAGGGCATGTGGGCTGACGAAGTCAGTGATGTCATCGCTGAATTGCGTGCGGGTTCCTGGAGGCCTGTAGATGAGGGTGCCTCTAAGTGTGGTTCTAGGGTCGGTGTGGATCTGGAAGTGGAGATGTTCGGCGGTTGCAAGATTATCGTCGATGCTGGATGTGATTTTGATGGTGTTCCTGTGGATGATGGCGATGCCTCCTCCTGTTTGGGTGGTGCGGTCTTTTCGGATGATCTTGTAAGCGTCCGGTATGGCTATAGCGATGTCGGGTGCTGATGATGTGTTCATCCATGTTTCTGTAAGGAAGGCGATGTCCGGTGATGCAGTGTCGAGTAGGTCCCAGAGTTCAGTTGCGTGTCTGTGGACCGAGCGGGAGTTCAGCAGGATGCACTTCAGATGGTTAGAGTCGGAGCAGTGTTTGGAGGAAGTGGATTTGGTGAGGGTCCTGAAGCAGGTGAACTTGCAGGTGTGACAGGCGAAAGGGCCGTGGGTACGTCCTGGGGTGGCTTCGCAGCATTGTGGTGTGCGTCCGGGGTTGAGGGCGAGGAGAGTTGCGGCATCATATGTGAGTGTAGTGGGCTGGGTACGGCGGGGGACAGGGGGTCTGGCACTGGGCGCGGTCCAGGCACGGACGGGCGTAGACGGGCTTACCTTTGTCGCACCTTCGGCGCGCATGGGGCGCGTCCGCAGCGCGTGAACGCTGCGCGTGGACTGTTCTGATATAAGTGCAGAGAGGAGGGGGCGGAGCGTGGGAGGAGCAGCTGGGAGGCGGGTGCGGGGTGGAGAGGACTGGCTCTGAGGCAGGACAACAACCAACAAAATGGAAGGCAACAATAACAACACCGAATCAGGTTGGGGCACAAACCGCTATGGAGCAATGGGGAGTGAAAGCGCTAGCAAAGTCCAATTGATAGCTGCAGTGATCGTTCCACCCAGACGTGCAGAATGGGTGAGTGTCAGCTTTGATAATTGTAGGGTGTTAAAAAAAGGTGGATTCTACATCTGGAGCCTGGGGGTTCCAGTCGTATATGGGTGTTCATAATATTTCTGAGATGCTGTCAAATGGGTAATGAGGAGAGTCTCCAGGTCTTGGATAGCAGAGATGGTCCAAGAAGAATCTTGTTGGTGGAATTGGTAAGCCAGCAGCCTACCTCCCTTTTCATTCCTTTCATAATGTCTCTGTCATATGAAAAACAGAAATGTCTCCCCCTTAATGGTGCAGCAGGTGTTCAATTGGTATTTAGCCAGTAGAAGTTCCAGGAGAAGAGACTGGTCCAGAGAGGAAAAATAGGAAGTAGTCAGGGTTCTGATCTGTGCTTCCAGCTGCGGTCTGGAGTTCGAAAGCCTTTGTTTGGCTAGCGCCGAATCGGAAGCACAACCTTCCCTGTCCTCAAAACATCTACACAGAGTTCACATAGCCCCTATTATCCCCAAATATCTTCCTATGTACTCTGCTAGGCAACGTTTTGCCTCTAGATCCGTATAATGGGAGGCATTGAGCACCAAGATCCTTGCGGGGTGTTTGCAAACCCATTTCTAAATGCAGCTCTATAAGATCATGATCAAATATCCCGCAGAGGGTTGTATTCACATCTGTTAAGTGTAGGTTCACTAAAGGGGTACAAAGGAAGTAGTCAATGCGACTGCGAATGTTATGGGAGCAAGAGGTCAAGGTATAGTCTCTAGCTCGTGAGTGCAAGCATCTCCAAGGGTTGCAGAGGGCATGACCCTGCATTAGGTTTTATAGGGCATGCTTGTCCCCAATATGGTGTGTGTCCTACTGCCTGATCTGTCCAAGAAAGGGTGAAGTGCCATGTTCCAGTCCCCTTCAATGATGACTCCAGAGGTGTTAGGTGATTTCAGTAACCTATGGATCTTAGAAAGAAGCCCAGAATTAGATTTCTGGGGGCTTATACAGAGCCCACAATTATAGTCTAACCCTGTATTGAGAGCCACTTTACAGACAAACATGGTACATTTTGATTGCTGTCTAGCTTGGGTCAAGATTAAGGCTGAAGAACATTTCCTGAATATTATGACTCCAACAAGGCAGTGTGCGAAATGAAAGTGACGGGAACTTCAGGTTGCAGGCTGCAGATAGTGGGTTTTGAGGATAACATAGCAGATTTGTCTTAGATCGTCAAGACTATGATTGAAAGTGCCAGGAAAGATGTTCTTACTATCATACAAAAGGTGTTTAGTTTGACACCCTAATAGATATTAACCTCCAGTTCTTCAATATTGGCTTCGTGAAGTGCTCTCTAAAGCCCTTGTTATATAACTGAGGTGTATATTCACAAGAACATGTGCTAAACATCTCCCAAAAATGTTAACGCAACTTTACACATTGCAGCCTATCACGGGAAAATAACCCTGTGTCAACGTGGAATTCACAACACGGTGTTACCGTGCAATGTTCCGCTGAAAACACGGCCAATGTCCACGATACAACCACGGCGACGGAGATAAAAACGGATGTATGACATTACAACGCATGCTTTTACATCGCATGCCTTTACAACACGGTTTTTACAACGCAAACCTTTACAACGCATAGCGCTTTGGGGTGCTGGATAGTAAATATTTTAATTTACTATTCCAACTCCAGTCCCCGTGTACACTAGGGAAGGTGTTGGATAGTAAATTAAACTTATTCCCTATCTTAGAGCGCCTCCAGCGCAATGCGTTGTAATGGTTTGCGTTGTAAAAGTTGCGTCGTAAAGGCACTGCGTGGTAAAAGTTGCGTTGTAAAGGATGTTTCCCGATAAAAACACATACCCCAACGCGTAAAAGGTGCGATGTGTCGATAAGAAAACAGTGACAACCAGCGAGAGGCCAGCAGTACCCATGCGTAATGCGGGAAAAAGCACAAGAACAGCATACGGAAAATGCCACTAAAAAACGACATCAACTGCGGAGTACCACGGAGGAACCACACAATCCCCACAGAGGAACACCCAGGAATACAGGGCCCGTGGAAGGCCAATGAGAAGAGGAAGAGGCAGACAGGCTACATTCGCCAGGAAAACACGATTATCGCCACGGATGAGCCAGAACACCACCACCAACTGTACGTCACCTCCAACTTGTCATTGGCAACAAAGAGGCAAAGATGGCACACCACCTCGGACCATGTGAATGCCGTCGCATGGCAGAGGAGGACAATGGAAAAGCACCAGAGGCCCTGGACTGATGTGAATGTCAAAACCAAGCATCGTTTGTTCTTCGGGTGTGGCTGTGTGTGGGGCTCTGTTGTCTACTGCAGGTATTCATCCGGCTTTACACCTGCAGGAGGCAGGTGTTAAATAACTGCTTCTACCGCGGCTTATCACGTGATTTTGACTCGCATCGCGAATCTGGCAGTTCGTTGTGAAAGTGGTCTTATGGTTTTTTCTGTGTGTTTTTGCACGGAAAAACCTACTCTGCATCTCATTAGGGTTAGTTGGTGGTGTCCACCGTGGGGATACATTTTGGGGCAGTTATTGCGGGAATACTGGCGATGTCTGCTGTTTGCACAAGCTTGAATATGGGGTGTTAAATATATCTCCACCTTTGATGTGTTAAGGTGGGGATAAATCGGAGATAAGTCCTTGTGAATATCCCCATGAGACTCTTCTTGAGATTGCTGACATGATTGCATCGGACAACCTCATCCTTTTATTCCTGACGATTATTTGGCCGAACAATGTCGCTCAGCCTCTGATGGGCATTTTAATCCCACCAGAATACTCTATCCACCACCTTGGTTAGATTGGAAAGAACCTCGAAGGAGTAGCTGTGACCTTTAAAGACGCCATTGCATGTGAAAATCAGAAAACAAAGAACACCCTTCCTCAATGTTCAACATTAAAGAAAACATTGGTTAACATCAAATTAACCAAACTCCACATCATCTACCAGCCCTTCAGTAGATAACACAACTTATGCTAAACAACTCATTGGGTTCGTCAACGAAAGCGCAATATTCGTTCACAACAGTGTCTACCTTAGGATATGTGAACATTTTTCTTTTTGTGCAAGTTTCTACTCAGTAATGAACTCCTCCACCTCAATCAAATGCTAATCTGGGTTTGCTTATTGCAATACTTGAGATGACCATAATAGATACTTCAGCCCCTGGAGACTGGTCCTAGCATTTCCTCGTCCCCTAAACACTCTGAAACCAAAACAATGGGTCAGAGACTACAAAAAATCAAACATCCCAACAGTATTATTAAAAGTCCTCACCCTTACTTATCAAGATGTCAGTGGTTCAAACTGATCATGTAAATCATTGATAATTTAGCTTCTCAAAAACTGAAAAGAATCCAAGAAAAAAGAAAAAGTTCACCCTTAAAGGTGCTTGAAAAAACATCATTGTACAAAGACTGGGTCACAAAGCAGTTATGTTTGTAGTGACAGCTTTGCACCTCGACCTCAGTTTTGCAATATAAATAATCTACAAATTGGTTGAAAAACATTTATACATTGCATTGCAAATCGAAAGGAAGCTTTGTCAATGGTCTCTGGTGTATCTAGGAATAATGTAGGCTGTAATCAAATGTATTCATCAGGGAATATATAAGGAACTAAAATTTAAACTATTTAGTGAATAAACCAACATCCTCAGCCTATAGTGAAATAAATGCCACTAACAGGATTATGACCAGTCAGACACCCCTAGCTATGGAAGTAGGCAACAACTAGATCATTCATGTATGTTTGCTTTAGGATCCTCTCATATCTATAAATAACAGGCACATGGATCATCATCTCCAAAGGTTAACTGACTGACTATTCAATAAAGAACTGAAAACTACCCTTCATCTCCTGTTTGGAGACATGATTATTAGGAACTTTTGGTTAACGTTAATGGGTAGCTTAATGTCTAAGATGAAACCCTACAATGATAGGAACAAATAAGTGGACTTGTTTTGTTTATGAATTTAAACAGCCTAAAATGTATTTGTTATTTATCTCGTTCATTGGCTTTGTACCTCTGAGAAGCAGAGGAGGTCTCTTACTGGGTAACATACTACTTAAGCCCACTATCAGGATTGCTGTTTGTAATGATAGATAGTCAATTGTAATGTTTTGTTGTCCAATAAGCTTTGACTTGGGATCGATCCACATGTGTTAGGATTCTAGCAGCCATCAAATGACTTTATAGAGTAATATAACCTGTTGGCAACCTAAGCATTGGCATCTGGGGAGTTTTACACACTCACCTGGCTTTGGACAGCTCCTGCGACTCAGCTTTATATCATCCACGGCAATGAACGAGAGATCAGCACCAGCTCCCACTGCCTCAACAGCCACCTGTCAGGAGAAGAAGATTGCCAGCAACACCAAAAGTTCAGAAAAGAAGGGGAACTTGTGAAAACATTTATTTGAGCCCTCCCTTCATTAATCCAACCTTCTTCTAAAGTACCACAATGTCCTCCAGGCATTCACTATAGTATGGCGTGATTCAGTTTGGTAGGACATGAATTACTGTTTTCCCACAGAGGTTTTAACATTATCTCTAGATGGATCAGTGATTTGGACCACTAAAGGAACACTCTTCTCTGTGGATTAGAAATTCTAATCCAACCATCTTTCTATTAGCAAAATCCATTCAAATCTGGCGTCTTATCATGCACTGACATGGATTGGCTCTGTCAATCCATTTTCAGGCAGGAAAGATGCCACAACATATCAAGGGAACTAATTTCTAACTCTACTCCCTCCTGGAAATATGCTCGTGCCTCCAAACACTAACCACCAAATTTAAATATCACATGCTCCAGCATTGCTTGATTTAATAACTGTGATGTATTCTCCCCTGGCCTCTCATGAAATCTTATCACCGGAATGAAAAGAGTACAGAATCAGGTGCTTCCACCTACCTAAATAGGACTGCATTAACCAGCTACCAGAGATCTCCATTAGCCCCCAGGAGAATTTGAGATCAAAACTCTGTCTTATGCACAAAACAGATTGGCAAATGTCCTGCGCATGCTGCTAACATCCATTTAGAAATCTGCACTCTTGATTGCATACATTTATCAAACAATGGTACTTTAAGAATGCTAAAAATGGCACAAGATGGTTTTCTGGAGTTATTTATAGCGCAAACTTGACCTGAAGGTATCAGAGTATTTCACATGAGCACCAGATGCGTTACACAAGGATACACTCATTTTTGTTAGGCACTGGCAGATTAAGTGATTTGCCCAGAATCACAGGATGTTGAGCATCATTGCCAAGTTTCTAACCCGGTTCCACACATTTGAGGTTGACCGCCCTAGACGTTAAACCACATTTGTCTTCAGTTCAGGAAGTTCATGAAAGCAAAACTCTCAATCAGGCTTTCAGATAAACACAAGGGCCAGTGGGGGGAATGTAGAGGGGGTCCGTTTATCCCAGCAGACTGTAAATTTGGCAGTTATGGAAGGCAGATGATGAGGAGCCAGGCCTCTAAGGCAGCTTGACAAATGAGGCAAGGAGCACTTGTACTCACCGTTTTCAGCTTGGTGAAGGTGTTTCTCCCAGAGGTGTCTCTCGGCCCGTTTTTAGAGGTGACGGGAAAAAAGGTCCCAATCCCTTACTAACCAGAAATTGAGCGTACATTTTTCTTCTTCTTGGTTCTTGCCCTTGACAGGGGGAGTGACCCCTAGCCCCCTAAGATAAGCAGGATTTTTGCAGGTTTGACTGGGCAAGACTTGTTTTTTCTGAAATATTCTGGAAAGAATTCTAATTTCGCACTGGTTTTTTATGAGGTGATTGTAGTTTTATTTGTGCTCTATTCATAAGAGTAGGTGAAAAGAAACAGCCAACACGTGTTTCGTCCCCTTACATGGCCATTTGGCCCGGGTCTTCCTCAGGGCGAGTGGAAGTTTGATATATTCTATCAGCGTCGTCGGTAGCTAAAATTTCTTGAAGATTCTCAAATAACAGGCATAATGCCAGGACTGGATGCGGTGTTCTGGTCACGTAGGTGTCTCTCAGGCCCGGCTGCAGCTGGGTGAAGGAAGGAGGAAAATACAAACTCAGCACAGACCAAAGAAAGCAGTACTGGAAATCCCACCTATGATTCTCATAGGCTGATAGTAACAAGGGTCAGCCAGTGAGAGGACGAGGCAGGATCCTAGAAGGATGTTATGAGCTATGTCATAGATTCGGGCGAGTCCAGTATTCAGCCAAAGCCCTGGCAAAACTGCTGCCTTAAGTAGCTCCTGCTTGCCCTCACCACTATCTCACAGATGCACACTGCACATGTGGGATTTGGCCGGTATTGAAGTTGTCCACCTCACATGTGCAGCGTGTGTTTGTACACGCTGTGCTGCATTGCTACTAGACTGGACAGTATGAGTGCTGCAGCCTCAGACCAATCCTACCTCCTTCTCCTTCCTCAGAGACTGGTGGTGCTCCGCCCCCTGTGCCCTCATGCAGGGCTGTATTGCAGTGACCAAAGAATTCCAGATCTAGAGTCATCCTAAGCCTTCTGCTAGGCTATAAGTCATATGTGCTCTGAAACTCTCTGTGCTAGATTGTCCATTATGTTTCAGAGCACTAAGGTGAGCTAGGAGATGTGCAGCACTTTATTAAAAAAAATACATTAATGCTAGGTTACATGACAACTGGCAACAACTGACTCCCTTGCTTGCAGGTTCAAAGAAAGAGCATGCATGGAGTAATGCATTTAAAAACAGTAAAATGTCTCATCTCTTGTTTTTACAACTCCCTTATTGGTCTCTCCTGAAACATCTTTTAAAAATCCTTCTGCATTGATCTTCTAATCACATGCGGTACATTATCAAATACAAAGTGTTAAGAGATAATACGTCGAACAGTGCTGTTTCTCTTTCTTCTCACAATACGGTTATTTTCAATATCAATTATTAATACATTTGCATCATAGATGTTTTGATTTATCTAACTAAACATTTTAATAAAAAAGATCAGAATTGGAAAAACCCCAACACTCTTAAGGCTCTGGAGCAGGGCTGCTGGTCATTGAGGGGCGATACATGGAAAGCTTACCAGGCAGTTAAAGGCTTCATTTTGCTAAAGCTCTTCCCTGTATTTTTCACCAACACAGACATAGACCTTAACTTCACATAGGGTAAATAGACTATCATAATACCGTGCTCCTTTGCTTCCCACAGAGTGAATCCTCTTACAGCTCACACCACCACATCCTTTCTCTCTCTTCTGTTTTACCAAACACTACACTGCCACACGCCCGTTTTCCCATCATGATAAACTGTGTTTATTATCTAACAGGTGTTATTGTATTAGCAGTATAGTAGTGTTGTGTGGTTGTTAGGCCTCTGGGTACAAATTCTTCCATTTTACCTGCTCATGTTTAAAATAGACATTTTCTAAATGGTGACTTCTGACACACATTTGCTTACGCACCCGAATATGATAATGTACTCGGAAAGGATTTGCTTACATACAAATTTCTTCGTAGGCATATTAGAACATTGGAATGTTGGGAGCTCCATTGAAAACAATGGAGTGCTCCGGGCTTATAATGGCTGGTATAAGCCTGGAGCTCCAACATCCAATGTTTCTTTGTTCACGGCTCTGGCTGTGAACAACGGCTTCAGGGAGCCTGAGGGGATTCCAATCCCCTCACGCTTCCAAAAGGCTTTGTTTTTTTGTTAGAACATTCTGTCCTCTAGTGACAGAATATTCTAATAGCCTTATAGCCCTTCGTAGATGGGCTATACCACTATTAAAGTCCCTCTCCCTTGTTAAAGGCCCTCGCCTTCGGCTCTGGGCCTTTAACGCTGGAGAGGGCCTTTAATAGCTGGTATAGCCCTCTACGGCGGGCTATAAGGCTATATTATCATCTCCTAGAAAATTCTGTACGACTAGGTACACTGCGCAATTATCCGTGTTTATTGTTGTCAGTTAGGCGACAGCTCTGGGAGGGTAGAATCAACAAATACAGCCAGATCAGAGCTCAGGCAGGAATGAAGTTAATTGCAAAGGAGTAAGAATATAAATGTACTATTGTGAAGACACTTCAGTGGGCAATGTGTACTAATGATGATGAAGTAAGGGTGCAGATACAAGATATGCTGTGTGTTATTTCATTTCTGTATAGAGAAATGTAGCAAAATAAGATACTTACTTCATGAACTGGATGTACACATTACTGTTTTACATTAAGAATAGTTGGTTGTTGGACTTGTAATCAGGTCTACCCAGGTCTATCAGATCATGGCTTCCATGACAGGCAATCTGTCAAGGTTTCCATACTCTACGCAAGGATAAAGACATACATTACCCTCTTTGAGTACCAGTCCCAATAATGTGGAATGATACTGGGTGCTGTCTGGAAGGCCCAAACACAGCTATGAGGTTGTTAGACTAAAATCAGCACTGAACTGCGCAACGGGATGGCAGAACATACACTTGCACCTTCACTCAGGTGTCCAAATGTTGCCACCATCCTTAATCCCACGTGTTGGACACATTACTCACATGCCATCACCACTGTGTCTTCAGCATATTAATTGCTATTGTATTTTCTCTTAGTATACAGTGTCACTGATCTATTGCTGTAATGCATCGTTAGAAATTGTAAATGATAATAAAAAAGATTTAAACTACAGCAAAAAAGAGGTCGTTAGACAAAAGAACAAGAGTCCCAAGAGTGTAAAAAGAAAATATACACCCTAGACAATCCGTTTACATTTTAAAGAAAATATAAACAAAATCATAACATCGTAGTAGAGGATAATAACATTGCCTTTGAGTTTAAGCACTAAAGGGGTCATTAGGATGGCGGGCGGACACCCTATCGGAAAACGGGAACTCCCGCCATAAGGGTGAGGGTCCCGTGGGGGCAATTAGGATGCGCCCGCCACAGTGCCAGGAAGGCATGTTGTGCATGGAACTGCTGGGGGGTACCATAGGTACCCCCCATGTGCACCCCACACCTCCCAGAGTCCCTGGGGGCCAGCAACGGGCCCCCAATGTCAAACACCACATGCCTTTCCGTGGTGGCACCACATGTCCCCGTCTGCATAGACAGACACCGCTACCATATTAAACCCTTTTCTGCTCGTTCAACTCGTTGACCGGGCGGAAAAGCGGCAGACGGTCTTTCTGTCTGCCGCGATCCCCCCGCCATAGTAATATGAAGGGGGGGAAATGGGTGGCAAGCGGGGTCGTATCACGGGCGGATCGCCACCGCCATGCGGGTGGTGGTGATCGGCCCGTGATCCCTAATGGGTCCCTAAGTATCTATTAAATCTAAGGTTCTAACACTCAGATCACTTTATAAACAGAAAATTTCATATATTATACATTTTATATGTTATTATTACAGATGGTGTGCGGAGATTTGTTGTTTTGGTGGATTCATATGCTCTCCTTCAAGTTTTCTCATAAAACTGACTGGAGGCACCTGTAAATTATCTATTTCATCAATGGCAGGTGGCTCAGAGATTCCAGCCTTTTAGATGCCACGCCCCACTTTCTGCCATAGAAGTGAGTGCTGTGTGCAGCTGTGCTCTGGGAATTGTTAGTTGCTTGTGCTTTTTGTTTGTGCAACTCCTGGAAAGTGACACTGCAGAAAATTGGAAAAAAGCTGCTCACACTACTTCCTCTTTGTAATAAACTGGGTTATTGTTTGAGAGGGATGAAAGCCCCACTCAGGCAGCAACCATAACCCTTGTCAGGGTGAAATACAAAAAGTCACTTAATTAACCTGTGCGTAACCCTCTGGTAGCTTGGCACAAAGCAGTCAGGATTAACTTTCAGGCAACATGTAAAGTAATTATGCAGCACACAAACAGCAGTAAAGTGTCAAGTGAAAACACAACACAAGAAAAACTGCAAACCAATTTAGAAAAACAGAGTAAATTGCAATAAAAACAATTATTCCAGAACAACAAAAATCTTAGCAGTAGAATCGGAGATATTCAATTCTAAAACGTTTAGCGAAAATACTGCATATAAGCGCAAAACACCATTCAAAGTCATCTGGTTGTGCTAGCCGGGGGAAGTCACAAATTGAGGCTGACTGCAATACAACGCAGATCGGATATAGGGATCAGGTTAGTCCCAAGCAAGAGGTACCTTCAGAGTCCAGCAGGAAGAGTTCCATTCCGGGTGGAAAAGGACGCGAGGTGGATGCTAAGTGTTGCAGACTACCATTGCTGTAGCTAGAAGAGTCAGTAAAATGTCACAGACAGTTGTTGCGGGCTGACGTTGATGTAGAGGGAAGTGCCAGTCTTGCATTGCTGGTCATCACTGGCAGTGTTTGTCGACACTAAGAGCAGGTTTCACCGGAACTTAAAGTTGGGAGTCGTCGTGGGCAGCTCAGTCTTGGTCCAAATGGGCCAGGCCGTTTTGAGCCCAAACATCAGCATTTTCCCTTTTTCTTAAGAAAAAGAGAACATTCATGCCAACCAAGGGTTCGGGACCTGGGAGGGCACCTCTTGTGGATCAGGACTCACTCCAGAAGAGGCCAGCAGGGCTCAAGCAGGTCCACTTGTAGCAGGTAGTTGGGCAGTTGCAGGAAGGCCTCTGATGCTTGTTGTGTCCCTGTGGCCGACACTGTAGGTCAGCCAACTGACCCTGGAGACACAATTTATTTTTACTCTGGTTAGTCTGGAATTAGAAAGAAGGGAAGCAGGTCCAATCTTGCTTCTCAGACAGCATGGCAGTCCTTCAAGCAGCAGGGTAGTCCTTCTGTATCTTTCACAGGTCCTGGAGTATTCGGAAGAGTGGCTCTGGAGGTCCAATATTTACACCTGGGCCAGCCTTTGCTTGGGGGACTCTATCTTACCACTAATTTACGGGCCCTCTGTACATGCAGTACCATTTACTAGGGACTTGCAAGTCAAATAAATGTGTCAATAAGGTGTAGACCAATTGGACCATGTTTGAAGTAAAGAGTACAAGCATTTTAGCACTGGTTAGCAATGATGCAGTGCACAGTCTTAAAGACAACAAAACATGAGTTCAGCAAAGCAGGAGGGGTGAAGGCAAAACGTTTGGGGGAACATCACTCCAAGGCTGTCAGGTCTAACTCAATTCCACATTATACTTTCTCTTTCTACATCCGCATTCCTGTTTGCCTCCCATACTTTTCTACTGTGTCACAATCTCTCTCATTACACCCTCACCCCAATATTCATCCCAACCCACAATGCTTCTTTCTTTCCCAACCTACACTTCTCCTTTCTCTCCCAATGCACACTTTCTTTGCCATTCCACCTTTCCACTTCCACACCACTCTAGTCCGTTCCTTCTCACTGCTCATGATTCAGAGGGTACTAGAGAGCTTGCTTACCTTCCACTGCGCAGCTACTGTGATGTTGACGTTTCTGTAGTGCCAGGTGCCCGCTGGAATATCACTGATTTTCAGCACCTGCTTTCTGGTCTTCTCTTCCACATATATGTTCAGCGATCCTGCCAACGCAGAAGAGAAACCATTAGGGGAAATTCACTTTCAAAAACATATTTTCCCTTTTTCCACGTTAAGTGATAAACTTAACCAATATTTTTCAAAGGGAGATCAAGCCTAGGTAGTTATCAACCAAGGTGGAGTTAAAGGCTTCAGAGGCTGTACATTACATAGTTTTATTAATGCCTTGCCTTGTACGTTGGGGTGTAAAGCCCATTCAGTGGCCACAGAGTAGACAGGCCATGGGGACCAACCATGGTGGTTGAGTCTATTTGCCACTGGTGTCCCAATCAAGTAAACCCTTTTTGCAGTTGAATTCAAGGGTAGTGGAGGTGAGAAGTTAAAAGCTTCTTGCAGGGAGGTAGTGTGGGGGACGAAATCTCAGAACTCAACAGTCAACCACTAGACATAATAATGTATTGTTCAGCCCAGTGCTCAAGGGTTAGGTAAAATAATGTACAGCACAATGGAATACTACACAGCTCAAAAGGGGGCTCAGTTATAGGATTATCTTATTTGCAGTCTTAATTAAGTCATTACTCCTCTTTCAGGACCCTCATAGTAGTTTCCTAATCATCCAGCACCCTGTGTGTGGCATGCGTGTAGGCTTTGATTCGGCACAGGTGTAGGTCACTCAAAAGTACCCCACTGCCTAGATGCTCAAACCAGGTTAAATAGCTTTCACCAACTCAAGTTCACCCAGAAAAAGACATACAGCAGAATTCATAAAACAAAAGTTCATACAGCAAAATTCTTCGGCACTATCAGTCTCTTGTTCCACTCTTAGTTAAGACACTGTTCAATGTTGGTGCAATTCTGTCTATGCCGGTATACATCTTCCGCATTCTTGCTCTCGCGGCAGCAGCTCATGTAATTGCAGGGACCCAATGGCGACCACACCTGGCTGCTGGGCAGAAACAGTATGGCAGGCTCACATAACAGCACTCATGTTAAGGAGTAGGAGCCTCCCTGGCCAGGTGCAGATGGGCACTTAGATATGGCAAGTGCAGCCTTCAGGCTACTGATCAGACGGAGGGTGTCTTCGGCAGTTGCAGTCTCTTGGCCAATCAAGGCTTCTGCTTTGGTGGCAATGAAAGATCTTCAACTCTGACGTCAGTAGTGTCAGCAACAGTGGGCACATGCCAGTATTTCGAACAACACTATTATGCTTAGTACTTGTAAGTCATGGAGCAGTTGACAGCAATAATCTCTTGGGGAGTCAGGGTAAACTCTTCACAACTTCAGTCGCTCCTGGCTTAGCTCCCTTTTTGGTAGTCCCCTTCCTATGGACATTTCTCATGGCAGTGACATGCTGTGCTCCTACGCTTGGGCTGTGTCTGCTCTGGAAGGGAGAATCAGGGATGCAGGCTTCTAGGCTCTAAGCAGACCCTCAGCTCCTCAAGCAGAAGATGCAGACTTCATATGATGTCCCGTCATGCAGTTATCAGTCCTGGTCATGCAGGTGTCCTTGAAGTACTCTGCGGACCGCTCCCTTACTTGGTCAAGAACACCATATATGTGCTACACACTCACCGCATATATATATATATATATATATATATATATATATATATATATATATATATATATACACACACACACACACACGCACACACACACACACACACACACACACACACACACACACACACACACACACACACACACACACACACACACACACACACACACACACACACACACACACACACACACACACACACACACACACACACACACACACACACACACACACACACACACACACACACACACACACACACACACACACACACACACACACACACACACACACACACACACACACACACACACACACACACACACACACACACACACACACACACACACACACACACACACACACACACACACACACACACACACACACCACCCCCCCCCCCCCCCCCCCAAGTCTAGATTTGCATCAAAATAGAATTTTACACAACTGGTGGGAACCTTGGAGCTTTGATATTTACGCGGCCTCCCAGCCGCGGGAGATGCACCACCCGGAAATTTGGGGCCACGGAGCTCCGATCCTCAGAGTTTCAATGTGGAGGCATCCATGGAGGATTGACAAGCTGGATGTGCGCGTGGAGGCCCATTGGTGGGCTTGAATCAGACAGCGGCACATAACTGAGGCACTCACTACAAGACCCACAAACCAACGCGGACTCATTTGAGTTGCCCATTGGAGGGCTCATATTTTTAAGTGGGAGGTGTGGCCTCTATGCCAAATTGACTGTCGCGCCGCTGAAGAGTGCAACGAGCACGAAACGCGTCCGGCGTGAATCGACAGGCATGCTGTAAACTGGATCCGCTCGCCGATCCGGCTTTTACCTCCTGAAGTGGATGTCAGGGTGCGTCTCCAACTGGTGGGAACCTTGGAGCTTTGATATTTACGCGGCCTCACAGCCGCGGGAGATGCACCACCCGGAAATTTGGGGCCACGGAGCTCCGATTCTCGGAGTTTCCATGTGGAGGCATCCATGGAGGATTGAGAAGCCGGATGTGCGCGTGGAGGCCCATTGGTGGGCTTGAATCAGACAGCGGCACATAACTGCGGCACTCACTACAAGACCCACAAACCAACGCGGACTCATTTGAGTTGCCCATTGGAGGGCTCATATTTTTAAGTGGGAGGTGTGGCCTCTATGCCAAATTGACTGTCGCGCCGCTGCAGAGTGCAACGAGCACGAAACGCGTCCGGCGTGAATCGACAGGCATGCTGTAAACTGGATCCGCTCGCCGATCCGGCTTTTACCTCCTGAAGTGGATGTCAGGGTGCGTCTCCAACTGGTGGGAACCTTGGAGCTTTGATATTTACGCGGCCTCCCAGCCGCGGGAGATGCACCACCCGGAAATTTGGGGCCACGGAGCTCCGATTCTCGGAGTTTCCATGTGGAGGCATCCATGGAGGATTGACAAGCCGGATGTGTGCGTGGAGGCCCATTGGTGGGCTCGAATCAGACAGCGGCACATAACTGAGGCACTCACTACAAGACTCACAAACCAACGCGGACTCATTTGAGTTGCCCATTGAAGGGCTCATATTTTTAAGTGGGAGGTGTGGCCTCTATGCCAAATTGACTGTCGCGCCGCTGAAGAGTGCAACGAGCACGAAACGCGTCCGGCGTGAATCGACAGGAATGCTGTAAACTGGATCCGCTCGCCGATCCGGCTTTTACCTCCTGAAGTGGATGTCAGGGTGCGTCTCTAACTGGTGGGAACCTTGGAGCTTTGATATTTACGCGGCCTCCCAGCCGCGGGAGATGCACCACCCGGAAATTTGGGGCCATGGAGCTCCGATTCTCGGAGTTTCCATGTGGAGGCATCCATGGAGGATTGACAAGCCGGATGTGCGCGTGGAGGCCCATTGGTGGGCTTGAATCAGACAGCGGCACATAACTGAGGCACTCACTACAAGACCCACAAACCAAAGCGGACTCATTTGAGTTGCCCATTGGAGGGCTCATATTTTTAAGTGGGAGGTGTGGCCTCTATGCCAAATTGACTGTCGCGCCGCTGAAGAGTGCAACGAGCACGAAACGCGTTTGGCGTGAATCGACAGGCATGCTGTAAACTGGATCCGCGCGCCGATCCGGCTTTTACCTCCTGAAGTGGATGTCAGGGTGCGTCTCCAACTGGTGGGAACCTTGGAGCTTTGATATTTACGCGGCCTCCCAGCCGCCGGAGATGCACCACCCGGAAATTTGGGGCCACGGAGCTCCGATTCTCGGAGTTTCCATGTGGAGGCATCCATGGAGGATTGACAAGCCGGATGTGCGCGTGGAGGCCCATTGGTGGGCTTGAATCAGACAGCGGCACATAACTGAGGCACTCACTACAAGACCCACAAACCAACGCGGACTCATTTGAGTTGCCCATTGGAGGGCTCATATTTTTAAGTGGGAGGTGTGGCCTCTATGCCAAATTGACTGTCGCGCCGCTGAAGAGTGCAACGAGCATGAAACGCGTCCGGCGTGAATCGACAGGCATGCTGTAAACTGGATCCGCTCACCGCTTTTACCTCCTGAAGTGGATGTCAGGGTGAGTCTCCAACTGGTGGGAACCTTGGAGCTTTGATATTTACGCGGCCTCCCAGCCGCGGGAGATGCACCACCCGGAAATTTGGGGCCACGGAGCTCCGATTCTCGGAGTTTCCATGTGGAGGCATCCATGGAGGATTGACAAGCCGGATGTGCGCGTGGAGGCCCATTGGTGGGCTTGAATCAGACAGCGGCACATAACTGCGGCACTCACTACAAGACCCACAAACCAACGCGGACTCATTTGAGTTGCCCATTGGAGGGCTCATATTTTTAAGTGGGAGGTGTGGCCTCTATGCCAAATTGACTGTCGCGCCGCTGAAGAGTGCAACGAGCACGAAACGCGTCCGGCGTGAATCGACAGGCATGCTGTAAACTGGATCCGCTCGCCGATCCGGCTTTTACCTCCTGAAGTGGATGTCAGGGTGCGTCTCCAACTGGTGGGAACCTTGGAGCTTTGATATTTACGCGGCCTCCCAGCCGCGGGAGATGCACCACCCGGAAATTTGGGGCCACGGAGCTCCGATTCTCGGAGTTTCCATGTGGAGGCATCCATGGAGGATTGACAAGCCGGATGTGTGCGTGGAGGCCCATTGGTGGGCTCGAATCAGACAGCGGCACATAACTGAGGCACTCACTACAAGACTCACAAACCAACGCGGACTCATTTGAGTTGCCCATTGAAGGGCTCATATTTTTAAGTGGGAGGTGTGGCCTCTATGCCAAATTGACTGTCGCGCCGCTGAAGAGTGCAACGAGCACGAAACGCGTCCGGCGTGAATCGACAGGAATGCTGTAAACTGGATCCGCTCGCCGATCCGGCTTTTACCTCCTGAAGTGGATGTCAGGGTGCGTCTCTAACTGGTGGGAACCTTGGAGCTTTGATATTTACGCGGCCTCCCAGCCGCGGGAGATGCACCACCCGGAAATTTGGGGCCATGGAGCTCCGATTCTCGGAGTTTCCATGTGGAGGCATCCATGGAGGATTGACAAGCCGGATGTGCGCGTGGAGGCCCATTGGTGGGCTTGAATCAGACAGCGGCACATAACTGAGGCACTCACTACAAGACCCACAAACCAAAGCGGACTCATTTGAGTTGCCCATTGGAGGGCTCATATTTTTAAGTGGGAGGTGTGGCCTCTATGCCAAATTGACTGTCGCGCCGCTGAAGAGTGCAACGAGCACGAAACGCGTTTGGCGTGAATCGACAGGCATGCTGTAAACTGGATCCGCGCGCCGATCCGGCTTTTACCTCCTGAAGTGGATGTCAGGGTGCGTCTCCAACTGGTGGGAACCTTGGAGCTTTGATATTTACGCGGCCTCCCAGCCGCCGGAGATGCACCACCCGGAAATTTGGGGCCACGGAGCTCCGATTCTCGGAGTTTCCATGTGGAGGCATCCATGGAGGATTGACAAGCCGGATGTGCGCGTGGAGGCCCATTGGTGGGCTTGAATCAGACAGCGGCACATAACTGAGGCACTCACTACAAGACCCACAAACCAACGCGGACTCATTTGAGTTGCCCATTGGAGGGCTCATATTTTTAAGTGGGAGGTGTGGCCTCTATGCCAAATTGACTGTCGCGCCGCTGAAGAGTGCAACGAGCATGAAACGCGTCCGGCGTGAATCGACAGGCATGCTGTAAACTGGATCCGCTCACCGATCCGGCTTTTACCTCCTGAAGTGGATGTCAGGGTGAGTCTCCAACTGGTGGGAACCTTGGAGCTTTGATATTTACGCGGCCTCCCAGCCGCGGGAGATGCACCACCCGGAAATTTGGGGCCACGGAGCTCCGATTCTCGGAGTTTCCATGTGGAGGCATCCATGGAGGATTGACAAGCCGGATGTGCGCGTGGAGGCCCATTGGTGGGCTTGAATCAGACAGCGGCACATAACTGAGGCACTCACTACAAGACCCACAAACCAACGCGGACTCATTTGAGTTGCCCATTGGAGGGCTCATATTTTTAAGTGGGAGGTGTGGCCTCTATGCCAAATTGACTGTCGCGCCGCTAAAGAGTGCAACGAGCACGAAACGCGTCCGGCGTGAATCGACAGGCATGCTGTAAACTGGATCCGCTCGCCGATCCGGCTTTTACCTCCTGAAGTGGATGTCAGGGTGCGTCTCCAACTGGTGGGAACCTTGGAGCTTCGATATTTGCGCGGCCTCCCAGCCGCGGGAGATGCACCACCCGGAAATTTGGGGCCACGGAGCTCCGATTCTCGGAGTTTCCATGTGGAGGCATCCATGGAGGATTGACAAGCCGGATGTGCGCGTGGAGGCCCATTGGTGGGCTTGAATCAGACAGCGGCACATAACTGAGGCACTCACTACAAGACCCACAAACCAACGCGGACTCATTTGAGTTGCCCATTGGAGGGCTCATATTTTTAAGTGGGAGGTGTGGCCTCTATGCCAAATTGACTGTCGCGCCGCTGAAGAGTGCAACGAGCACGAAACGCGTCCGGCGTGAATCGACAGGCATGCTGTAAACTGGATCCGCTCGCCGATCCGGCTTTTACCTCCTGAAGTGGATGTCAGGGTGCGTCTCCAACTGGTGGGAACCTTGGAGCTTCGATATTTACGCGGCCTCCCAGCCGCGGGAGATGCACCACCCGGAAATTTGGGGCCACGGAGCTCCGATTCTCGGAGTTTCCATGTGGAGGCATCCATGGAGGATTGACAAGCTGGATGTGCGCGTGGAGGCCCATTGGTGGGCTTGAATCAGACAGCGGCACATAACTGAGGCACTCACTACAACACCCACAAACCAACGCGGACTCATTTGAGTTGCCCATTGGAGGGCTCATATTTTTAAGTGGGAGGTGTGGCCTCTATGCCAAATTGACTGTCGCGCCGCTGAAGAGTGCAACGAGCACGAAACACGTCCGGCGTGAATCGACAGGCATGCTGTAAACTGGATCCGCTCGCCGATCCGGCTTTTACCTCCTGAAGTGGATGTCAGGGTGCGTCTCCAACTGGTGGGAACCTTGGAGCTTTGATATATATATATATATATATATATATGAGTGTTGGAGGGCTTAAGGACAACGCAGCTTGACATTTGGTGTTTCCTCAACCCACAGGGGTGTTTGATGGACGTAATGTGGGCAGGCAACAGCACCCACTTGGTTTGAATATACATTGAGCGCCGCAAGTACCAGAATGCATAGCGCATGGGTGGGACTTAATAATAAAAAGCAGATTGGTGCTCAACGTAGCTGCTGCCTGGCTTGTTATTTTGGCTCGTGAACAAGAACTCCGGTTCGAAACGCGTCGAGCCTTTTGAATTTGAGGGACATCGGAGTGCAAGTGCACTGTCATCCGCACTGCAGAGAGATACCTGCATTGGGGCCATTCTTACTGGTGCAATCTTGTGTTTGGATGAAATTAGCGGCCGGCCCGGTCGCGAGAATGGCCCGCCGCGTAGTGGATCTGCGGCACCCAGAAATGCTGGGGGCCGGTTTGGAAATGCCGGGCTCTGAGTGTTGGAAGGCTTAAGGACAACGCAGCTTGACATTTGGTGTTTCCTCAACCCACAGGGGTGTTTGATGGACGTAATGTGGGCAGGCAACAGCGCCTACTTGGTTTGAATATACTTTGAGCACCGCAAGTACCAGAATGCATAGCGCATGGGTGAGACATGTGACACGCCCACTGGGGCGGGACTTAATAATAAAAAACAGATTGGTGCTCAACGTAGCTGCTGCCTGGCTTGTTATTTTGGCTCGTGAACAAGAACTCCGGTTCGAAACGCGTCGAGTCTTTTGAATTTGAGGGACATCGGAGTGCAAGTGCGCTGTCATCCGCACTGCAGAGAGATACCTGCATTGGGGCCATTCTTACTGGGGCAACCTTGTGTTTGGATGATATCTATATATATATATATATATATATATATATATATATATATATATATATATATATATATATATATATATATATATATATATATATATCCAACAAAGTTTTTAGCCTGGAAATGAGGAAGCCCGATCAGAGGGTATTCAGATAGCCAAACAATTTAATGAAGCCAAGGCACGACGTTACAGCAGGAGAGCCTCGCTCTGTAAATAGTTCCGTGCTTGTGCCCAACGCGTTTCATGCCGGAAAGCACTTCGTCAGGGGCAGCCAGGTTTCACATCAAGATACTCACAGCAGTCTTTAAGCACCTTTGCAGTAATCAAGTCCCGCCCAGAAGGGCGTGGCCACCCTGTGGCTTTCTGGATCTTGTGGTGCTTACTAGTTGTTACTCAAGTGAGTTGCCGTTATGAGCTTGACAAATAATGAAAAGTATTTCCTCCGTGGGTGGCAGAGATCACTCGTGCCGTTGGGTCATGCACAAATGATAGCTTCATTCCGGCACCCTCTGTCCATGCGCCGAAGCGTTGTGGAGCACCTCAGCAGGGCTGAACCGACAGTCCAGCTGGGCTTCACTCGCGGCGCAGGCTACGCCGCTAACATCCAACAAAGTTTTTAGCCTGGAAATGAGGAAGCCCGATCAGAGGGTATTCAGATAGCCAAACAATTTAATGAAGCCAAGGCACGACGTTACAGCAGGAGAGCCTCGCTCTGTAAATAGTTCCGTGCTTGTGCCCAACGCGTTTCATGCCGGAAAGCACTTCGTCAGGGGCAGCCAGGTTTCACATCAAGATACTCACAGCAGTCTTTAAGCACCTTTGCAGTAATCAAGTCCCGCCCAGAAGGGCGTGGCCACCCTGTGGCTTTCTGGATCTTGTGGTGCTTACTAGTTGTTACTCAAGTGAGTTGCCGTTATGAGCTTGACAAATAATGAAAAGTATTTCCTCCGTGGGTGGCAGAGATCACTCGTGCCGTTGGGTCATGCACAAATGATAGCTTCATTCCGGCACCCTCTGTCCATGCGCCGAAGCGTTGTAGAGCACCTCAGCAGGGCTGAACCGACAGTCCAGCTGGGCTTCACTCGCGGCAACGCTTCGGCGCATGGACAGAGGGTGCCGGAATGAAGCTATCATTTGTGCATGACCTAACGGCACGAGTGATCTCTGCCACCCACGGAGGAAATACTTTTCATTATTTGTCAAGCTCATAACGGCAACTCACTCGAGTAACAACTAGTAAGCACCACAAGATCCAGAAAGCCACAGGGTGGCCACGCCCTTCTGGGCGGGACTTGATTACTGCAAAGGTGCTTAAAGACTGCTGTGAGTATCTTGATGTGAAACCTGGCTGCCCCTGACGAAGTGCTTTCCGGCATGAAACGCGTTGGGCACAAGCACGGAACTATTTACAGAGCGAGGCTCTCCTGCTGTAACGTCGTGCCTTGGCTTCATTAAATTGTTTGGCTATCTGAATACCCTCTGATCGGGCTTCCTCATTTCCAGGCTAAAAACTTTGTTGGATGTTAGCGGCGTAGCCTGCGCCGCGAGTGAAGCCCAGCTGGACTGTCGGTTCAGCCCTGCTGAGGTGCTCTACAACAGGCTTCGGCGCATGGACAGAGGGTGCCGGAATGAAGCTATCATTTGTGCATGACCTAACGGCACGAGTGATCTCTGCCACCCACGGAGGAAATACTTTTCATTATTTGTCAAGCTCATAACGGCAACTCACTCGAGTAACAACTAGTAAGCACCACAAGATCCAGAAAGCCACAGGGTGGCCACGCCCTTCTGGGCGGGACTTGATTACTGCAAAGGTGCTTAAAGACTGCTGTGAGTATCTTGATGTGAAACCTGGCTGCCCCTGACGAAGTGCTTTCCGGCATGAAACGCGTTGGGCACAAGCACGGAACTATTTACAGAGCGAGGCTCTCCTGCTGTAACGTCGTGCCTTGGCTTCATTAAATTGTTTGGCTATCTGAATACCCTCTGATCGGGCTTCCTCATTTCCAGGCTAAAAACTTTGTTGGATGTTAGCGGCGTAGCCTGCGCCGCGAGTGAAGCCCAGCTGGACTGTCGGTTCAGCCCTGCTGAGGTGCTCTACAACGCTTCGGCGCATGGACAGAGGGTGCCGGAATGAAGCTATCATTTGTGCATGACCTAACGGCACGAGTGATCTCTGCCACCCACGGAGGAAATACTTTTCATTATTTGTCAAGCTCATAACGGCAACTCACTCGAGTAACAACTAGTAAGCACCACAAGATCCAGAAAGCCACAGGGTGGCCACGCCCTTCTGGGCGGGACATGATTACTGCAAAGGTGCTTAAAGACTGCTGTGAGTATCTTGATGTGAAACCTGGCTGCCCCTGACGAAGTGCTTTCCGGCATGAAACGCGTTAGGCACAAGCACGGAACTATTTACAGAGCGAGGCTCTCCTGCTGTAACGTCGTGCCTTGGTTTTATTAAATTGTTTGGCTATCTGAATACCCTCTGATCGGGCTTCCTCATTTCCAGGCTAAAAACTTTGTTGGATGTTAGCGGCGTAGCCTGCGCCGCGAGTGAAGCCCAGCGGGACTGTCGGTTCAGCCCTGCTGAGGTGCTCTACAACGCTTCGGCGCATGGACAGAGGGTGCCGGAATGAAGCTATCATTTGTGCATGACCTAACGGCACGAGTGATCTCTGCCACCCACGGAGGAAATACTTTTCATTATTTGTCAAGCTCATAACGGCAACTCACTAGAGTAACAACTAGTAAGCACCACAAGATCCAGAAAGCCACAGGGTGGCCACGCCCTTCTGGGCGGGACTTGATTACTGCAAAGGTGCTTAAAGACTGCTGTGAGTATCTTGATGTGAAACCTGGCTGCCCCTGACGAAGTGCTTTCCGGCATGAAACGCGTTGGGCACAAGCACGGAACTATTTACAGAGCGAGGCTCTCCTGCTGTAACGTCGTGCCTTGGCTTCATTAAATTGTTTGGCTATCTGAATACCCTCTGATCGGGCTTCCTCATTTCCAGGCTAAAAACTTTGTTGGATATATATATATATATATATATATATATATATATATATATATATATATATATATATATATACACATACATATATATATATATATACATATATATATATATATATATCAAAACAAGTCTGCTCTCACAGTGAAGCGCCCACACGTCGATTTCAGCTTTAACCTTTATTCATGTCAACTGGCAGCAGCGAGTCCAGCGCGTGGGCACACGCAAAATTCTTTCCAGCCTTAGATTGCCGACGCGTTTCAGGAGACAGTCTTCCCTTCTTCATGGCAGGCTGTGGGGGTTAGAACCGGCTGCCTCACATTCTTGTCTTTTAATTCATTGCGTGACCCCGCCCTCAATGGTGTGCTCAAGAATGGCATTGTGGTTCTCGTAGTGAGATAGTAAAATCCATAGTGGCGTTGGCAGCAGTCTTCCAGCCTCCCCAATTAACATCCTTTAGGCTGCTTGTGCCTCACTGCACCGCACACGGTGCTTTCCTTGCGCCACATTGACAGGTTTGTTCGTCGTTCCTTCAGCGATATTCCAAAGTAGAACACCAGGACCCGCCACATCGGCGGGGGGGCTGCTTCGTGGCCAGAGCAGGCCACTTAATATCAAAACAAGTCTGCTCTCACAGTGAAGCGCCCACACGTCGATTTCAGCTTTAACCTTTATTCATGTCAACTGGCAGCAGCGAGTCCAGCGCGTGGGCACACGCAAAATTCTTTCCAGCCTTAGATTGCCGACACGTTTCAGGAAACAGTCTTCCCTTCTTCATGGCAGGCTGTGGGGGTTAGAACCGGCTGCCTCACATTCTCGTCTTTTAATTCATTGCGTGACCCCGCCCTCAATGGCGTGCTCAAGAATGGCATTGTGGTTCTCGTAGTGAGATAGTAAAATCCATAGTGGCGTTGGCAGCAGTCTTCCAGCCTCCCCAATTAACATCCTTCGGGCTGCTTGTGCCTCACTGCACCGCACACACATATATATATATATATATATATATATATTCACTGAAAAAACCATAGGTTTCAGGTCATATATAGTTAGGAATTAGCATTTAAAAAACCATTGAAATTGCTCCTATATAGTTAGTTGTACTAAGTATATTTCGCGCACCCGCAATCCACTGCTGATGATGTCACATATTACATCATTCATGACATGGTCAGTGACATCACTGATGACATCACTGATGACATCTCAAATGACATCACTGATGACATCACTGATGACATCTCAATTGACATCACTGATCACATCACTGATGATATCATTCATGTGATAATACGATGCACTTCTTCACACTCTAATATAATCTTTGATACACCCAGTGTTAAACACAGACTACCATTCTTGAAACCATTGACACACCAATACCAGTTACTACATACGCACACACTGATTGCTAGGTCTATACACACATCAAATCATTTACCCATAGAATCACTCATACATACAGTCACTCATCAATACAACACTATCATCTGCACTCAAACACCTATAAAGACACTCACACTCTGCCACTCATCCATGGAGTTACTCACACATCTAGTCAGTCATGCAAAGAATCAATCACACTTTCATTTCCTTAACTATACAGTTATACACACAACACCTTACTTATTCAAACATATACTAACACATACTTACTTTGTTATACAATTACTGATACAAGTACACAATGATCCATACAGCCACTCGCACAATCAGTGGCTCTTATGTATAGTCATTTATATATGCCAGCTACCCACACACACACTCAGTCTCCCATACAAATACTTGGGCAAACAATCAATAACACATATAGCCACTCATATAGCTACTGATCAACACATGCAGTTGCTTACACAACAACAGACATACTTGATGCACACATTCAGACAGTTTAGTCACTAACCCATTCATTTAGTAAGACTCATTTAATCACCCACTCATACATTCAGTCATGTACCTACTAAATCTTTCATCCAGACACTTATACATCCACTCATTCTTCAATATGTAAAACATATTTAAACTTTACAAAAACACACAGTCACTGGATGATGTCATCAGTGATGTCATTTGAGATGTCATCAGTGATGTCATCAGTGATGTCACTGACCATGTCATGAATGATGTAATATGTGGCATCATCCGCAGTGGATTGCGGGTGCGCGAAATATAGTTAGTACAACTAACTATATAGGAGCAATTTCAATGGTTTTTTAAATGCTAATTCCTAACTATATATGACCTGAAACCTATGGTTTTTTCAGTGAATTTGCAAGGTTTTTTCAATGCTAATTCCTAACTATATAAGGACTGAAACCTATGGTTTTTTCAGTGAATTTCAAAGGTTTTTTAAATGCTAATTCCTAACTATGTAAGGCCTGAAACCTATGGTTTTTTCAGTGAATTTGGAAGGTTTTTTAAATGCTAATACCTAACTATATAAGGCCTGAAACCTATGTTTTTTTCACTGAATTTCAAAGGTTTTTTTAATGCTAATTCCTAACTATATAAGGACTGAAACCTATGGTTTTTTCAGTGAATTTCAAAGGTTTTTTAAATGCTAATTCCTAACTATATAAGGACTGAAACCTATGGTTTTTTCAGTGAATTTCAAAGGTTTTTTAAATGCTAATTCCTAACTATGTAAGGCCTGAAACCTATGGTTTTTTCAGTGAATTTGCAAGGTTTTTTAAATACTAATTCCTAACTAAATAAGGCCTGAAACCTATGTTTTTTTCAGTGAATTTGCAAGATTTTTAAAATGCTAATTCTATTAGCGGATAACGTTTAAATATGTTAATATCCTTGTGGGACCACCTGAGCAGCCCTAGGGATCTGATTTTTGGGCTGGAGCAAGATGCTCTCTGATTGTGCCGTATTTCTTGCCTTCTGCCCCCCTGATCGTGCCTTATTTCTTGCTTCTGTCCCCCTGATTGTGCCATATTTCTTGGCTTCCGCCCCCCTGATTGTGCCGTATTTCTTGCCTTCTGCACCCTGAGTGTGCCATATTTCTTGCCTTCTGCACCCTGATTGTGCCGTATGTCTTGCCTTCTGCTCCCTGATTGTGCCGTATTTGTTGCCTTCTGCCCACTAATTGTGCCGTTTTTTCTTGCCTTCTGCCCCCTGATTGTGCCGTTTGTCGGGCCTTCTGTCCCCTGATTGTGCTGTTTTTCGTGCCCCTGCCCCCTGATTGTATTATCTTTGCCAGTGTTTGTTCGCTGCTGGTATTGCCTTTGTCTGAGTTTCTTTGCTGCTGTTATTGTCTTTGCCAGTGTTTCTTTGCTGCCGTTATTGTCTTTGCCAGTGTTTGTTTGCTGCCGGTATTGTCTTTGCCAGTGCTTGTTCGCTGTTGGTATTATCTTTGCCAGAGCTGTGTGGGCTGTGTGGGCTGTGAGAGCTGTGTGAGCTGTGAGAGCTGTGTGGGCTGTGAGAGCTGTGTGGGCTGTGAGAGCTGTGTGGGCTGTGAGGGCTGTGAGAGTGTGAGCAGTGTGGGCTGTGAGAGCTGTGAGAGCTGTGTGGGCTGTGAGAGCTGTGTGGGCTGTGAGCTGTGTGGGCTGTGAGAGCTGTGTGGGCTGTGAGGGCTGTTTGGGCTGTGAGGGCAGTGAGGGCTGTGAGGCCTGTGAGAGCTGTGTGGGCTGTGAGAGATGTGTGGGCTGTGAGAGCTGTGTGGGCTGTGATAGCTGTATGGGCTGTGAGAGCTGTGAGAGATGTGTGGGATGTGAGCTGTGTGGGCTGTGAGGGCTGTGTGAGCTGTGAGAGGTGTGAGGGCTGTGTGAGCTGTGGGAGCTGTGTGGGCTGTGAGAGCTGTGTGGGCTGTGAGAGCTGTGAGAGCTGTGTGGGCTGTGAGAGCTGTGTGGGCTGTGTGGGCTGTGAGAGCTGTGTGGGCTGAGAGAGCGGTGTGGGCTGTGAGGGCTGTGTGGGCTGTGAGGGCTGTGAGGCATGTGAGAGCTGTGTGGGCTGTGAGAGCTGTGTGGGCTGTGAGAGCTGTGTGGGCTGTGAGAGCTGTGAGAGCTGTGTGGGCTGTGAGAGCTGTGTGGGCTGTGAGAGCTGTGTGGGCTGTGAGAGCTGTGTGGGCTGTGAGAGCTGTGTGGGATGTGAGAGCTGTGTGGGCTGTGTGAGCTGCGTGGGCTGTGTGGGCTGTGAGAGCTGTGTGGGCTGTGAGAGCTGTGTGGGCTGTGAGAACTGTGTGGGCTGTGAGGGCTGTGAGGCCTGTGAGAGCTGTGTGGGCTGTGAGAGGTGTGTGGGCTGTGAGAGCTGTGTGGGCTGTGAGATCTGTACGGGCTGTGAGAGCTGTGAGAGCTGTGTGGAATGTGAGCTGTGTGGGCTGTGAGGGCTGTGTGAGCTGTGAGAGCTGTGTGGGCTGTGAGAGCTGCGTTGGCTGTGTGGGCTGTGAGAGCTGTGAGAGCTGTGTGGGCTGTAAGAGCTGTGCGGGCTGTGAGAGCTGTGAGAGCTGTGTGGGCTGTGAGAGTGCGGGCTGTGTGGGCTGTGAGAGCTGTGAGAGCTGTGTGGGCTGTGAGAGCTGTGTGGGCTGTGAGAGCTGTGTGGGCTGTGTGGGCTGTGTGGGCTGTGTGGGCTGTGAGAGCTGTGTAGGCTGTGTGGGCTGTGAGGGCTGTGAGGGCTGTGTGGGCTGTGAGGGCTGTGAGGCCTGTGAGAGCTGTGTGTGCTGTGAGAGCTGTGAGGGCTGTGAGAGCTGTATGGGCTGTGAGAGCTCTGTGGGATGTGAGCTGTGAGGGTTGTGTGAGCTGTGAGGGCTGTGTGGGCTGTGAGAGCTGTGTGGGCTGTGAGAGCTGTGTGGGCTGTGAGGGCTGTGTGGGCTGTGAGAGCTGTGTGGGCTGTGAGAGCTGTGTGGGCTGTGAGGGCTGTGAGGCCTGTGAGAGCTGTGTGGGCTGTGAGAGGTGTGTGGGCCGTGAGAGCTGTGTGGGCTGTGAGATCTGTATGGGCTGTGAGAGCTGTGAGAGCTGTGTGGAATGTGAGCTGTGTGGGCTGTGAGGGCTGTGTGAGCTGTGAGAGCTGTGTGGGCTGTGAGAGCTGCGTTGGCTGTGTGGGCTGTGAGAGCTGTGAGATCTGTGTGGGCTGTGAGAGCTGTGGGGGCTGTGAGAGCTGTGCGGGCTGTGAGAGCTGTGTGGGCTGTGAGAGTGCGGGCTGTGTGGGCTGTGAGAGCTGTGAGAGCTGTGAGAGCTGTGTGGGCTGTGAGAGCTGTGTGGGCGGTGAGAGCTGTGTGGGCTGTGTGGGCTGTGTGGGCTGTGAGAGCTGTGTGGGCTGTGAGAGCTGTGTGGGCTGTGAGGGCTGTGTGGGCTGTGAGGGCTGTGAGGCCTGTGAGAGCTGTGAGAGCTGTGTGTGCTGTGAGAGCTGTGTGGGCTGTGAGAGCTGTATGGGCTGTGAGAGCTCTGTGGGATGTGAGCTGTGAGGGCTGTGTGAGCTGTGAGGGCTGTGTGGGCTGTGAGAGCTGTGTGGGCTGTGAGAGCTGTGTGGGCTGTGAGAGCTGTGTGGGCTGTGAGAGCTGTGTGGGCTGTGAGGGCTGTGTGAGCTGTGAGAGCTGTGTGGGCTGTGAGAGTGCGGGCTGTGTGGGCTGTGAGAGCTGTGAGAGCTGTGAGAGCTGTGTGGGCTGTGAGAGCTGTGTGGGCGGTGAGAGCTGTGTGGGCTGTGAGAGCTGTATGGGCTGTGAGAGCTCTGTGGGATGTGAGCTGTGAGGGTTGTGTGAGCTGTGAGGGCTGTGTGGGCTGTGAGAGCTGTGTGGGCTGTGAGAGCTGTGTGGGCTGTGAGGGCTGTGTGGGCTGTGAGAGCTGTGTGGGCTGTGAGAGCTGTGTGGGCTGTGAGGGCTGTGAGGCCTGTGAGAGCTGTGTGGGCTGTGAGAGGTGTGTGGGCCGTGAGAGCTGTGTGGGCTGTGAGATCTGTATGGGCTGTGAGAGCTGTGTGGAATGTGAGCTGTGTGGGCTGTGAGGGCTGTGTGAGCTGTGAGAGCTGTGTGGGCTGTGAGAGCTGCGTTGGCTGTGTGGGCTGTGAGAGCTGTGAGATCTGTGTGGGCTGTGAGAGCTGTGGGGGCTGTGAGAGCTGTGCGGGCTGTGAGAGCTGTGTGGGCTGTGAGAGTGCGGGCTGTGTGGGCTGTGAGAGCTGTGAGAGCTGTGAGAGCTGTGTGGGCTGTGAGAGCTGTGTGGGCGGTGAGAGCTGTGTGGGCTGTGTGGGCTGTGTGGGCTGTGAGAGCTGTGTGGGCTGTGAGAGCTGTGTGGGCTGTGAGGGCTGTGTGGGCTGTGAGGGCTGTGAGGCCTGTGAGAGCTGTGAGAGCTGTGTGTGCTGTGAGAGCTGTGTGGGCTGTGAGAGCTGTATGGGCTGTGAGAGCTCTGTGGGATGTGAGCTGTGAGGGCTGTGTGAGCTGTGAGGGCTGTGTGGGCTGTGAGAGCTGTGTGGGCTGTGAGAGCTGTGTGGGCTGTGAGAGCTGTGTGGGCTGTGAGAGCTGTGTGGGCTGTGAGGGCTGTGTGAGCTGTGAGAGCTGTGTGGGCTGTGAGAGCTGTGTGGGCTGTGTGGGCTGTGAAAGCTGTGAGAGCTGTGTGGGCTGTGAGAGCTGTGTGGGATGTGAGCTGTGTGGGCTGTGAGGGCTGTGTGAGCTGTGAGAGCTGTGTGGGCTGTGAGAGCTGTGTGGGCTGTGTGGGCTATGAGAGCTGTGAGAGCTGTGTGGGCTGTGAGAGCTGTGCGGGCTGTGAGAGCTGTGTGGGCTGTGAGAGTGTGGGCTGTGTGGGCTGTGAGAGCTGTGAGAACTGTGTGGGCTGTGAGAGCTGTGTGGGCTGTGAGAGCTGTGTGGGCTGTGACAGCTGTGTGGGCTGTGAGAGCCGTATGGGCTGTGAGAGCTGTGAGAGCTGTATGAGCTGGGAGAGCTGTGAGAGCTGTGTGGGATGTGAGCTGTGTGGGCTGTGAGGGCTGTGTGAGCTGTGAGAGTTGTGTGGGCTGTGAGAGCTGTGTGGGCTGTGGGAGTGTGGGCTGGGTGGGCTGTGAGAGCTGTGAGAGCTGTGTGGGCTGTGAGAGTGTGGGCTGTGAGGGCTGTGAGGCCTGTGAGAGCTGTGTGGGCTGTGAGAGCTGCGTGGGCTGTGAGAGCTGTGAGGGCTATGAGAGCTGTATGGGCTGTGAGAGCTGTGAGAGCTGTGTGGGATATGAGCTGTGTGGGCTGTGAGGGCTGTGAGGGCTGTGTGGGCTGTGCGAGCTGTGCGGGCTGTGAGGGCTGTGTGAGCTGTGAGGGCTGTGTGGGCCTTGAGAGTTGTGTGGGCTGTGAGGGCTGTGTGGGCTGTGAGAGCTGTGTGGGCTGTGCGAGCTGTGAGGGCTGTGCGGGCTGTGAGGGCTGCGTGAGCTGTGAGGGCTGTGTGGGCCTTGAGAGTTGTGTGGGCTGTGAGAGCTGTGTGAGCTGTGAGAGGTGTGTGGGCTGTGAGAGCTGTGAGAGCTGTGTGGGCTGTGTGGGCTATGAGAGCTGTGAGAGCTGTGTGGGCTGTGAGAGCTGTGTGGGCTGTGAGAGTGTGGGCTGTGTGGGCTGTGAGAGCTGTGAGAACTGTGTGGGCTGTGAGAGCTGTGTGGGCTGTGACAGCTGTGTGGGCTGTGAGAGCCATATGGGCTGTGAGAGCTGTGAGAGCTGTATGGGCTGGGAGAGCTGTGAGAGCTGTGTGGGATGTGAGCTGTGTGGGCTGTGAGGGCTGTGTGAGCTGTGAGAGTTGTGTGAGCTGTGAGAGCTGTGTGGGCTGTGGGAGTGTGGGCTGTGTGGGCTGTGAGAGCTGTGAGAGCTGTGTGGGCTGTGAGAGTGTGGGCTGTGAGGGCTGTGAGGCCTGTGAGAGCTGTGTGGGCTGTGAGAGCTGCGTGGGCTGTGAGAGCTGTGTGGGCTGTGAGAGCTGTATGGGCTGTGAGAGCTGTGAGAGCTGTGTGGGATGTGAGCTGTGTGGGTTGTGAGGGCTGTGAGGGCTGTGTGGGCTGTGAGAGCTGTGTGGGCTGTGCGAGCTGTGCGGGCTGTGAGGGCTGTGTGAGCTGTGAGGGCTGTGTGGGCCTTGAGAGTTGTGTGGGCTGTGAGAGTTGTGTGGGCTGTGAGAGCTGTGTGGGCTGTGAGAGCTGTGTGGGCTGTGAGAGTGTGGGCTGTGTGGGCTGTGAGAGCTGTGAGAGCTGTGTGGGCTGTGAGAGCTGTGTGGGCTGTGTGAGCTGTGAGAGCTGTGTGGGCTGTGAGAGCTGTGTGGGCTGTGAGAGCTGTGTTGGCTGTGAGGGCTGTGAGGGCTGTGAGAGCTGTGTGGGCTGTGAGAGCTGTGTTGGCTGTGAGAGCTGTGTGGGCTGTGAGAGCTGTGTGGGCTGTGAGAGCTGTGTGGGCCGTGAGAGCTGTGTGGGCTGTGAGCTCTGCTTCTTTTGTGTCTCGGTCTACCTAGCACAAGATGAATGCCAACACTTCCTGGTTAGAAGTGTTGACAGCCAATGAGCATGCTGCTTTCCTGTGAAATGCATGCTGATTGGCTGCCACTGTCTGTCAACACTCCAAACCAGGAAGTGCTGGCAGCCATCTTGTGCCTCGGTAGAACCAAGACACAAGAAAGCAGTGAAACAAAGGTGCAAAACACGCAAAGGGGGCAGAATAGAAGCACCCTGACCCCCTAGGCCTGCTCAGGTGGCCCCACAAGGCCCCCCAGGCCAAAGAAAAAATTTTGTTATCGAAAAATCGCGAGGGTACGCGCACCGTACAGAGTACAGTAAGCTTACGGCAAGCTTACTGTAAGCTTACTGTACTCTGTACCCCCGCGATTTTCCGAAAACAAAATATTTTGTTTTTGGGCCTGGGGGGGGCCTTGTGGGACCCCCTGAGCAGGCCTAGGGGGTCAGGGTGCTTCTACCCTGCCCCCTTTTTGGGTTCTACATGTTTGTTTTTCTGCTTTCCTGTGCCTCAGTCTACCGAGGCACAAGATGGCTGCCAACAATTTCTGTTTTGGAATGTTGACAGACGTCCAACAGCCAATCAGAATTCCGCGCGCGCACCCTAAGGTCCGCGCACGTGCAAGGACGATGCAAGGACGGTGCGCGCCCGTGCACGCACCGTGTCCCGCCTATAGATATATAATTTGAAAAAAGTAGATTTTCTCAATAATTACTGGAGGGATTTTTACCAAATATACAAAATAAATTATTGCATATCAGTCTTTACAATTTTACCAAGTTTGCAGTAATTTCATTCAGCCGTTCGGGCTGTAGCTGTGTCTAAAGGTCCATTGCAAAATTGCATAGGACTCAATTTCACATTCAATTTTCTCAAAAACTACTGAACGAATTTACACCAAACATACAAAAGGCACTGCTCCATACCAGGCTCTACCATTTTGCCAAGTTTTGTGTAATTCCGTTCAGCCGTTCGACCTGTAGACTTGTCAGAATGTCCCTATGGAAATTAACATGGGGAAAACAC
Source organism: Lissotriton helveticus (assembly GCF_964261635.1). Taxonomy (NCBI): domain Eukaryota; kingdom Metazoa; phylum Chordata; class Amphibia; order Caudata; family Salamandridae; genus Lissotriton; species Lissotriton helveticus. The sequence continues at coordinate 227,609,696 of NC_136065.1, forward strand.
GTTTTGGGACCCCCCTTTTATCTCGGCCCCCACTTGACGAATCCCCCCGAAACTTCAGGGAAGGAGCGGAGCGCAGCGAGGCAAGTTTGAGGAAAATTACAGGCAGATCCCTCAATCGGCGCCAAAGTTATTCCCAATAGAATGTTCGCCATTTCCTATGGTAACTAGGTCCTAACTATATATACCTACTGGCTAACGACAGTAGGTAATATATACATACATATATATATATATATATATATATATATATATATATATATATATATATATATATATATATATATATATATATATATATATATTCACTGAAAAAACCATAGGTTATAGACCATATATAGTTAGGAATTAGCATTTACAAAACCTTGAAAATTCACTGAAAAAACCATAGGTTATAGACCATATATAGTTAGGAATTAGCATTTAAAAAACCTTATTTTACTCACACAAAACCATTGAAATTCCATATATAGTTAGTTGCACTAACTATATATCGCGCACCCGCAATCCACTGCTGATCATGTCACATATTACATCATTCATGACATGGTCAGTGACATCACTGATGACATCACTGATGACATCTCAAATGACATCACTGATGACATCACTGATGACAACATCCAGTGACTGTATGTTTCTGTAAAGTTAAAATATGTCTTACATATTGAAGAATGAGTGGATGTATAAGTGTCTGGATGAAGAATTTAGTAGGTGCGTGACTGACTGTATGAGTGAGTGATTAAATGTGTCTCACTGAATGCATGGGTTAGTGACTAAACTGTCTTAATTTGTGCATCATTATGTCTGTTGTTCTGTAAACTGCTGCATGTGTTGATCATTAGCTATACGAGAGGCTATATGTGTTATTAATTGGTTGCCCAAGTATTTCTATGGGAGATTGAGTTTGTGTGGGGGTGGCTGGAAGGTGTGTGACTCTATGCATAGATGTGTGAGCAGTTTATTCACTAGGTGTATGAGTTCAAGAGTGCATGTGGAAACAGCTACATGGGCAGTTGACTGTGTGCATGAGTGTATTGATGAGTGAATGGATATCTCAATGCTACATGTCATAGTAAGTACATATGTAAAACACAGTACATGTGAGAGTTGGCATATATAAATAACTGTGCATGAGAGCCACTGAATGAGTGAGTGGTTGTATCGATCATTGTGAACTTGTATCAGGGATTGTATAAGAGAGTAAATATGTGTTAGTATATGTTTCAATAAGTAAGGTGTGTTTAACTGTATAGTTGAAGAAATGGAGGTGAGATTGTTTCTTTGCATGACTGACTGGGTGTGTGAGTAACTCCATGGATGAGTGGCAGTGTGTGAGTGTCTGTATACACTGAGTGTATCTAAGGTTATATTAGAGTCTGAAGAGGTTTATCGTATTAGCACAAGAATGATGTCAAATGAGATGTCATCAGTGATGTCATCAGTGATGTCATTTGAGATGTCATCAGTGATGTCATCAGTGATGTCACTGACCATGTCATGAATGATGTAATATGTGACATGATCAGCAGTGGATTGCGGGTGCGCGATATATAGTTAGTGCAACTAACTATATATGGAATTTCAATGGTTTTGTGTGAGTAAAATAAGGTTTTTTAAATGCTAATTCCTAACTATATATGGTCTATAACCTATGGTTTTTTCAGTGAATTTTCAAGGTTTTGTAAATGCTAATTCCTAACTATATATGGTCTATAACCTATGGTTTTTTCAGTGAATTTCAATGGTTTTTTAATAGCAAATATCATAAGCTGTCGAATGTCAAGTACGTGGTAAGTGAAAACATTTTCGTGTTTATGCACACTGATCTGCTTTGAATGGTGCCCCCCCCCCTCATTTCTATTAGGAGTACTCTCTCTTTGCAGATAGTGAAAGGTAGTTAACGCAGGCCTTTGCCCCCGTTGTAATCCGTCGTGCCTGTTTCTCTCTCCATTTGATTGATTGTTATCCAAGTATTTACTGTTTTAGAATTAGTTCTCTTTGGTTCATTCTCTATTTACAAACAAACACAGAGTCGCAATACTCTGTTTAGTCTTTGCAGATAACGAAAAATCGTGTAAAAAAAAAAGAAAAGGAATCGAGCAAAATCAGTAGGCCACTAATGGGATCTCTTTTTGACCTCGCTAAAATAGAAACATTAGGAACAACCCCTCATGACAAATACAAAACTAGTGAGATGAACTGAACTCCACACAATGATGGCTGCAAAACAGCTCGGCTCCGCCACCCACCCCGCCCAAAATAACGATAAAGAACGGCTGCCATGATTGGTTGCGGAATGACCACGACGGAGCTACGAAATGGTGGTGCTCTCATGCTAACCCCAGCTTCAGTCTGAAACATCCAGAAACACTGTAGACTACCAATTCGATCAGTTCCGGTAGGCCCCAATGTAACCCGGTAGAGAAGAACTAGCCCTCCCCTCTTTGACTGATGGTTCTTGTTGCCTGTCCCTTCTGTTGTCATTTAACAGAACTATTTAGCCTGCTGAAAGGGGTTGTGTTCCGACCGCTGGTTGGTGGAGACATTTTGACTATATTCTGTACCTGCGTTGTCGCGTAATGCGTCATATGACGCGCCGCGTTAGCGCATCCGGAAGTCATCCGGGGCGCGCAGCGCGTAACGTAAGCATAACAAGTCATGTGACTTGTTAATAAAACTTTTCATTGGTTCATTTTACTTTTCTTATTGTAATGATGAAAGGCTTGGTCATATTACCTAAAAATTACGCTTTTCATTACTTCCGAACATTATTTTTTCTTAAATATATGTTATAATGTTCCAGGCTAATGTACTTTCCCGGAAATTTTACAACTGTCCTGCAAGTAAAATATATTCTTTTTTCGAGAAAAAGAGCGTTTCTTCGTCCCATGACGGAGCCGTTGAGCAAAAGAGGGTCGACCTGCTGTCTTAGTCGCCGATACGCCTGAATATGAGATTCTTATCGATCACTTTATGTTGCAGGAATAGAAAACACAACAGCCCTTGACCATTTATCTTTACTGCGTTCCTTCGTATTATACCTTTTACCCTTCATGTAATTGGTCTGCTTTATTTCACTTGCCTTTTAATGATTCTAAAACAGTCACTATTATTAAAAACTTTACCAATGTATATACTACTACCATGTTTTCTTTTAAAAACCTTTATTGTGAAAATTTCATTATGCAAATACGAGCCTATAACCACGTGGGCCTGCCACAGAGCAAACTGTAATCGTATATGATGAATAGATATTTACACTGTAGAGGAACGTAACGGGCGGGCCATTAGGTTGCAAGAACTAAGGTGTCTAACAGTTACGGAATCGGTGGACGTACATTTTATAATTAAAATACGACAGGGCCAGTTACAATAAAATTATCTAGATATACATTTGCGGGCAAGTACCATGGGTGACGTTAATTCGAACTTTCAACAGTACAGTAATCAATAACACATCAGAACTTAATATCAATAGGGATGTCGAAATATTCAATCAATTCTCGTCCCCGCCCGCCATGTGCTTCAAAACTGCATACGTATCTCGTGATTTCAAGGTTCTGCAACCAGTACACAACAAGGAGTTACGAGTCCCATTTATTCCGGCGCCATTTTGGGCGAGGACGGGCAGGTCCAGGATATAGTCAAAATGTCTCTACCAACCATCGACTATGATGATGTTCATATGCTGTATTTATTAGAGTAACACTCATCTGTCCACATGAAATTAATTTGCCACAATCTAAACATGTCATTTTAATCTTTCCAAAGTTCTTCTAAATATTTGGGACCGTTTCCCTTGCCTCTGAAGCTCTCAGTGCCACTTCTTTGATGAATGTACTAGCAGGTCAGGGGTTCTCCTCCAAATCTCTCTTTTATGCAGCACTATAATTAATTGGTGCCACCTCTCCATATGACGATGCATGGTATAGTTACCACAACTATATTTTTTTTCGGTTCCTCTGGAGAGTTCATCGTGGCAGATGAAGCGTGTAACGTACCGGGCATTTACCTTTTTTTGCATGTACAGGAAAGGAAAAAAAAATCGAGCGTCCGAGTTCTAAGGTGTCCCAGGGCCATTTTAGTGGACCAGGCCCAAATCCAAAGAACAGGCCGCCATTTTGAGAGTCCTCTTGCAGCCGCCTGTCGCTGTAGCATCAAGAGCAGCCGAAACTCAGCTGAATGGCAACTGAAACGGTAAAGGGGCGCCCCACTACAGCAGACGAGCCTCCACCTAGGAAGGCCCATTCACGCCGGCTCCCCCCCCCCTTCGGGCACCCCACGCCGTTATTCGGAGCAGTATTGTAGGATGGCCACACCAGTGCGGCAACTTGCTAGACATCACCTCGGTGGTAACCGAATCTCAACGCCTTGTGGTGTCTTCTATTCAAAAAACATTGTTATGCTGCCTTCGACCTATTCGCCGCAAGTGCGCACACAACTCAACTGCATAGCTTGCTAGACACCACCTCGGTGCCATCCGGATCTTGGAATGTCAGCACCTTTTGGTGTCTTCTCTTCAGAAAATATTGTTGCGCTGCCTTTGGCCCCATTCGCACATCAGTCCGCTACTGACGCCATCTCACAGGCTAATGGGGCGCCCCACGCCGACTTTCAGCATTGTAGAATGACCACACCAGTACAGCAACTTGCTAGACATCACCTCGGTGCCATCCGGATCTCGGCGCCCCACTGCAGATGAAGTGCCTCTCAACTATGAAACCACCACGGTGACATCCGGATCTTGGCGCGTTGTGCTGCCTTCGGCCTATTCGCACATCGGTCCGCTACTGACGCCATCTCACAGGCTAATGGGGCGACCCACGCCGAGTTTCAGCATTTTAGGATGACCACACCAGTACAGCAACTTGCTAGACATCACCTCGGTGCCATCCGAATCTTGGCATCTCAACGCCTAGTGGTATCTTCCATACAAAAAATATTGTTACGCTGCCTTTGGCCCCATTCGCACATCAGTCCGCAACTTAGACATCACCTCGGTGCCATCCGGATCTTGGCATCTCAGCGCCTTGTGGTGTCAGTCAGAAAATATTGTTGCGCTGCCTTTGGCCCCATTCGCACATCGGTCCGCTACTGACGCCATCTCACAGGCCAACGGGGCGCCCCACGCCGACTTTCAACATTGTAGGATGGCCACAGAAGTGCGACAACTTACTAGACACCACCTCGGTGCCATCCGGATCTTGGCGCGTTGTGCTGCCTTCGGCCTATTCGTACATCGGTCCGCTACTGACGCAAACTCACAGGCCAACGGGGCGCCCCACGCCGACTTTCAGCATTGTAGGATGGCCACACCAGTGCACCTTACTAGACACCACCTCGGTGCCATCCGGATCTTGGCGCGTTGTGCTGCCTTCGGCCTATTCGCACATCGGTCCGCTACTGACGCCATCTCACAGGCCAACGGGGCGCCCCACGCCGACTTTCAGCATTGTTGGATGGCCACACCAGTGCGGCAACTTACTAGACACCACCTCGGTGCCATCCAGATCTTGGCGCGTTGTGCTGCCTTCGGCCTATTCGCACATCGGTCCGCTACTGACGCAAACTCACAGGCCAACGGGGCGCCCCACGCCGACTTTCAGCATTGTAGGATGGCCACACCAGTGCTGCAACTTGCTGGACACCACCTCGGTGCCATCCGGATCTTGGCACGTTGTATTGCCTTCGGCCTATTCGCACATCGGTCCGCTACTGACGCCGCCTCACGTGCCAACGTATTTTCTCTGCATTTTATACCCTATGCCGCATAACAGGTCATGTGACTTGTTTATAAAACTTTTCATTGGTTCATTTTACTTTTGGTTTCCTAATGATGGAAGGCTTGATCATATGACCTAAAAACAACACTTTTCATTGGATGAAAACTTTTTTTTTTTCCCAAACGATGAAAGCCCCACCTTGTTTCTGGATGTTTCAGACTAAACTGGCGTCAGCATGAGAGCACCACCATCTCGTAGCTCCGTCGTGGTCATTCCGCGAGCAATCATGGCAGTCGCTCCCCACCAGAAGCCTGCAGGAGTCGGGGCCCCCAAAACTTTTGATGAATTCTCAAGGCGGAGGGGACGCTTTCGAGAATGGGGTCCAAGACCTAGCAGACAAGCGTCCGATTTCCAAGGTGTCCCAGGGCCATTTCAGTGGACCAGGCCCAAAAAGGAAAGAGCCTGCCGCCATTTTGAGAGTCCTGTGACAGCTGCCTATCGCTGCACCGCAAGAGTGGGCGCAACTCAGCTGAATTGCGGCTTTTGACACAGTGGACCAAAAACGGACGGAATGGCAACTGAAACGGTAAAGGGGCGCCCCACTACAACAGATGACACTCCACCTGGAGAGGCCCGTTCACGCCGCCTCCCCCGGGGCGCCCCACGCCGTTATTCGGAGCAGCATTGTAGGATACCAAAACCAGTGCGGCAACTTACTGGACATCACCTTGGTGCCATCGTTCTGCTGCCTTGGAACTATTCGCACAACAGTTTGCTACTGATGACCCACCCCCCGCGACGCCCCACGCCGTTATTTGCTGGGTGGCAACTTACTAGACATCACTTTCGTGTCATCTAGATTTCGGCGCGTTCTGCTGCCTTGGAACTATTCGCACAACAGTTTGCTACTGATGACCCACCCCCCGCGACGCCCCACGCCGGAAATCTGGACGTTGTGCTGCGTTGGGACTATTCGCACAGCCGACCGCTACTTCGTTGTTTTTCCCTAAAAATGTTTATATGTTATTACTATTTTTGTTTTCTTGTATATATTTATAAATTATTAAAGTTTTATAATCTTACTACTTTGTCGGAGTGCTATATATTTTTAATGTGACACATAATTGTAAAAACTTTGATGTACAAAGAGTCATCCCTGGAATCTTCCGCTTCACGCTCGGTCCCCTCCCCAATCACAATACAGGATGGTTTTCAGATAATAGCAACGCTTCTGCTGTGACGGATCTCATCGAGTGTGGGCCTTGATCTACTATAACTCCTTTGAAGAGGGGTGATTCTTTACAGCTGTGGCCATAAACTACATCTGCAGGGCTAGCTGATAGCCTAGGACCGGCCTGGACAATCGGACACAGAGGAAAAGGAGTGTCAGAGGGTGCGGTAGTGAATAGGGCGAAAGGGAGGTGTCGGGCGGGCACAGGGTGTGATTCTCAGGGAAGAGCAGCGCAGATGGGGGGAGGTTTATTACCCATGCATAAGACAGAGAGCGGGGGTGACCACTGCCTGGGTGAGATGCTTGCGAGGGTGGGGAGCCATGCTAAGGATCGACAGCGTGCACAGAGTGGGTCTGGTCAAGGCATCTAAAATGGCTGCCGTGCACGACAAAAGTGTGGCATTTGAAAAAAGACAAGATGGCGCAGACAAAGTTTTTCAACACTTCCTGATTTCCTTCGAATCGAACGTTAACAGACGTTGGGGCATATTACCAAAGTTAAGCGATATTTATCCCTAACGATGCATTGCAAAGATTTTTTTACCCTCAGAAATTATCGCAGATAAACCTTGCTATTATCAAGGTTTATCGCAAATACGATAAAAAACGACCGCAATGCATTAATATCGCTGAAAACTCAGCGATATTCATGCATTACCGAGCTAATGCTCTTAGCCATGTTATCCACCTCCCATTGGATAACATGGCTAAGAACTGCTCAGGGCAGCTGTTACTTTTTGGTGATATTCGCGCTTATCTCGAATATTTCCAAAAGTTGATAATAGGAGATAGCGATGTTAGCGACTGTTTCCAGTCGCTAACATCTTGGCATGCCCACTTTGCATGTCATTAGTGATAAATATCACTCACATGCAAAGTGGGGCCCAAGATGGTCGCTATCTCCTACTAGCCGTCGCTAACTGGTGTTAGCAACAGCTAGGTAATACAGATATAATTTTATCTCCGCGAAGCGGAGCGCTGTTACAGATATATATCTTGTTTTTGAACGTTAATTTCTCAAAATGCACTGAAGCACATATATTGAGACCTAGCAAAGGCACATCGGGCTACCAGTCCCTAATATTTTACCAAGTTTCGTGCAAATCCATTCAGCCGTTCGATTATTATTATTTTATTTTTTTTTGCCCCGCGGGGCCCTTTTAAAACCTCCACATCAAACCTAGGGGGTCAGCGAGGATCTACTATGCCCCCTTATGGTCATTTGCCCCTTCGCTTTGGCCTCCTCTTGTCTCTCGATCCTACCGAGAGACAAGATGGCGGCCGCTACGTACTGTTTGGAATGTTTACAGACACCGGAGAGCCAATCAGCTTCGCTTCGCAAAGCTCCGTAACGCGAAAAGTACGCGAAGCGGTGCGCTGTTACAGATATATATCTTTTTTTGAACGTTAATTTCTCAAAATCCACTGAAGCACATATATTGAGACCTAGCAAAGGCACATCGGGCTACCAGTCCCTACAATTTTGCCAAGTTTCGTGCAAATCCATTCAGCCGTTCGATTATTATTATTATTTTTTTTTTTTTGCCCCGCGGGGCCCTTTTAAAACCTCCACATCAAACCTAGGGGGTCAGCGAGGATCTACTATTCCCCCTTATGGTCATTTGCCCCTTCGCTTTGGCCTCCTCTTGTCTCTCGATCCTACCGAGAGACAAGATGGCGGCCGCTACGGACTGTTTGGAATGTTGACAGACGCCGGAGAACCAATCAGCTTCGCTTCACAAAGCTCCGTTGCGCGAAAAGTACGCGTCCTGGAGCGCTGCCCGGTCCGCTGTTACAGATATATATCTTTTTTTAAACGTTAATTTCTCAAAATCCACTGTAGCACATATATTGAGACCTACAAAAGGCACATCGGGCTACCAGTCCCTACAATTTTGCCAAGTTTCGTGCAAATCCATTCAGCCGTTCGGGCTAAAAGTGAGGCCAACCGCCCTATGGAAAACTCAATGTTAAAAACACGTTTTGGGACCCCCCTTTTTTCTCGACCCCCCCTGGACGAACCCCCCCCCCCAATTTTCAGGGGCTGCTCAGAAACAAAATGTGCCATTTTCCTGAAAATTTCAGCCAATTCCGTCCACAAACGCCAAAGTTATTAGACATAGAATTTTCAAAAAACCCATAGAGAAAAAATCCTAACTATATATACCTACTGGCGACCGCCAGTAGGTAATATATATATATATATATATATATATATATATATATATATATATATATATATATATATATATATATATATATATATATATATATATCCAATCCAAAGGTTGCCTGTTGAAGGAGAGCCCACACAAGGAGGTAAGATTCGCCCTTTATTAGATGAAAGATTTCAGAAGGAACACCCGGCCAGGTGCTTCGCTGAGCATTTCTGTCCACTGACGCTTTTCGTGCTGTTAAGCACTTCTTCATAGGTTCAGGACTTTAACACTGTGTGACGGCTTCGCAGTTTTTCAAGTACTAAATACATCCAAGTTCCCGCCTATGTGGGCGTGTCCACTCGCATGGCATCTTGGAACATGTAGTACCTTCCTATTACCCCAGTGGGTTACAGACCATCACCACAGTCAATACATTTAAATTGTTCCCCAAGTGGATTGCGAGATGACACTCCAGCCGCTTTCCCTCATTAGTTCACTCTTTCATCGGCATCCTTGCCCTTACGCCGCCTCGTCGTTTGACGCTGTAGCAGGGCTACACACCGTGCAGCGAGGCTTCTACTGCGGCTCAGGCGGGGCCACAACCATCCAATCCAAAGGTTGCCTGATAAAGGAGAGCCCACACAAGGAGGTAAGATTCACCCTTTATTAGATGAAAGATTTCAGAAGGAACACGTGGCCATGGGCTTCGCTGAGCATTTCTGTCCATCAACGCATTTCGTGCTGTTAAGCACTTCTTCATAGGTTCAGGACTTTAACACTGTGTGACGGCTTTGCAGTTTTTCAAGTACTAAACACATCAAATTTCCCGCCTCTGTGGGCGTGTCCACTCTCATGGCATCTTGGAACTTGTAGTACCTTCCTATTACCCCAGTGGGTTACAGACCATCACCACAGTCAATACATTTAAATTGTTCCCCAAGTGGGTTGTGAGATGACACTCCAGCCGCTTTCCCTCATTAGTTCACTCTTTCATCGGCATCCTTGCCTTTACGCCGCCTCATCGTTTGATGCTGTAGCAGGGCTGCACACCATGCAGCGAGGCTTCTCCTGCGGCTCAGGCGGGGCTGCAAACATCCAATCCAAAGGTTGCCTGTTGAAGGAGAGCCCACACAAGGAGGAAAGATTCACCCTTTATTAGATGAAAGATTTTAGAAGGAACACCTAGCCAGGTGCTTCGCTGATCATTTCTGTCCACCCATGCGTTTCGTGCTGCTAAGCACTTCTTCATAGGTTCAGTACTTGAACACTGTGTGACATTAGCCATTCATTACGGCCAAATTAACACAACCATCATGTTGGTTGTGGTAATTTGCCCGTAATGAATGGCTAAAGTGAACAATAACATTCTGTTAATCTCACAGTGAGTGCGATCCATTTTTTCCGATAGGGAAGTGTGTTTGATGGAAACACGCGTGGCTCATCCGTGGGATTGCGCACCGCCTAGAGCGCCGAGGAAGCCGGCAACAATGAGCTGGAGTTAGAAGGATGTATATATAGCTTCCTCGGCGCTCTAGGCGATGCGCAACGTGTTGGTTGTGCGATCCATTTTTCCCGATGGGGAAGTGTGTTTGAGAGAGATATATATATATATATATATATATATGCATATATATATATATATATATATATATATATATATATATACACGCATATATATATTACCTACTGGTGGTCTGAGTAGGTAGTTATAGTTAGGACCTACTTTCTATAGGAAGAGCATTTTTTCACTTTTGCGTCGTTTGATGAATCCTCGCAAAATTTTCAAAACTAGTTTGCTGTTCAGGGGCCAAAAATATCTATGAAATTGCAGAGGATCCTCAAATCTGCTGCAAAATTGAACAACAAAAAACATGAGCTGGATTCCATTAACCAGGCTCCAGTTATGTCACAGGGTACACATCCGGGACATTGCGAGCAGCAGGAATACACAGGCATGGAAACCTACTTGCTCTCGTTGCCATGAGTAAATTACAGCTTTCACCAAGCGAGAACAAACAGTAAGTTCGCTCTCAGTGGGGGGTGGAGGGGGGCAAGAAAAATGCTCCCGCCCAATGCGACCGGACTCTTGATCTGTTTTACAGTGGGCAGGGAATCATGAAAAAATTGCTATTGCACGCAGGGAGTAGCATCTTTTGCTGGTCCCTGAGCTCGGGAAGAATGCAGGCTCCTACTGGAGGTAGGAGCTGTCTGGTGCCGCAGGGACATTAGGGCTTCCCCGGCGACTCTCCACAAAGAGGTGATGGGGTCTCAAGGGCAGATATTGGCCCAGGCTGGGGGGGTTGCATGCCCCCTCCCCCTTCAATGATTGGCTGGGCCCAGCGAATGGTGTCCCTGGGGCCAGAATGGCTTGGGGAGGGGTGCCACAAGTCCCTCTCCCACTTATTTTTTATGCCAGGCCCTTGGAGATGGGGTTCCTAGGGCCAATACAGCATGGCGTGAGGGCTGCATGCCCCCTTCCCCATTTACTATATGGATGGGCCCCAGGGGTTGGGGAACCATCTGGGGCCATAGGGGCATTGGGGCTTCACCGGCATATCATCCACAAAGAGGTAGTGGGTGCCCTGGGTGGGCCTTAGGGGCTGGGTTCCCCTGAGGCTGATATTGGCCTAGGGAGGGGGGTTGCATGCCACCTCACCCTTTAATGATTGGCCGGGCCCAGGGAATGGTGTCTGTGGGGCAAAATTGGCTTAGGGAGTAGTGCCACATGTCCCTTCCTCCCTTATTTTTGATGGTAGGGCCCCAGGAGATGGGGACACTGGGGCCAAAATCAGCACGGGAGGGGGCTGCGTGCCCCTTTCCCCATTTACTATATGGATGGGCCCCAGGGAAAGGGGTCCCTGGGGCCATTATCGACCTAGGGAGGAGGGCTTGTGCCCTCTCGTGGGTTGCCTACATGTGAGGGATTGGCCAAAGGGCCTGGCAACAGGCCAGCCCTGCTGCCAATCCCCCACCGAGCACAGCCAGCACGGGGTTGGGTGTCTGCAACTTTTGCAGTAAACTTATTGATGAGAAAACATTTTATGGCGGGGTTGCGAGTTATAGTTACCTTAGAGCATTAGTTATAGTTTCTTCAGATAACTTTAACTGAATTTCAGTGGCTTCGTGCGTGTAAAATCTGTACCTAACTATAACGTCCCTGTAAACTTTTTTTAGTCAAATTCTAAGTTTAAAAAAAAAACTATTTCCTATCTATAATGTCCCTGTAACCTTAGTTTTTTCCCAGTTAATTTATGTATAGTTAGGACCATACTTCCTTAGGAAAAGCAAGCATTTTTTGGTTAGCTTATTGCTTTGGCACCATTTGATGAATCTTCACAAAACCTGCCCAAAAAAGTTGCTTCCTCCCAGCTCCTTCTTGGAAGGTTTAGGGGTGATCCATCAAGTGGGGCTTGAGAAGAAGGGGGAGTCTCAAAGCCTGTTTACGCTTTTAATATCTCCATAGGAAATTTAGACACAGCTATAGCCCAAACAGCTGTATGGATTTTCACCAAATTTGGCAGAAAGATAGATCTTGGTCCTGAAAGCGTGCTTTGTGTGATTTGTGGTACATCCCAGACACTCCATTGCATGTAGTCAGCTATATTGTTATGTCCTAGGAAGCCCACCCCTGGACCACTGTTTCCTTGCCTGCGAAAGCTCAAGCAGGAAAGAAAATGTGTTCTCTCACACAGGAAGCAGGAGCTGTGAAAATGCTCCAGCAACGTGGGAGCAAACAGTTTTTCCCTCTAATGCGCTTATGAGGGGGGAAACTAAGATTGCTCCTGCCTGGCAGGAGCAGAGAAAAAACATGCCCCTGAAGGGCAGGAGTGAACCCGGATCCTGCTGCACCCAAAAATGTCTGTATGTAAGGGAGGTTGCAGGGCCATGGGGGCGGGTGGGCACCAGGACACCCACCTTAGGCCCCAGGGGATGGGGTTCTCAGAATCAATATTAGGTTCGGGAGGGGGGCGCATACTCCACTCCCTTAAAAAAAATATGGTCCTGAGAGATGGGGTCCCTGGTGCATGTGACGGCTCGGGATGCGGGCCACATGTCACATTCCCCTTTAAATTCATTTTGGCCCCAAGGGATGGGGTCCCAGGGCCAGAATTTGTTCGGGGGGGGGGGGGGGCACTGCGCCCTCCACAATATTTAGTTTTTAAAAAAAGAAGAGAATTGCAGGCTCCCGCTGGCACCCAGCATGGAGTGCAGTGCGCTCTTGTGGTTGGTTTTATGGCTGCACTTAGTAGCTTGAAAAACAACAACAAAATACTCAAAGACATGGAGTTTGTTTAAAAAATAAAGCTTTATTAACTGTTTTAATGCTAATCACTTTTATTAAACATTGAACTGTGTAAATTAATAAAATATACATTTTATTTTAATTATTGGTTATTTTCTGACACAGACAACACATTTGATTTATAAATGTTGATATTCTGACCCCCTCATAAAGCTAATGGGCCTACTTTGTTTGCTTAAAACTGTGTTTTTTAACTGACATTTTCACCTAACTATTACGTGCCTTTAACCTGTAGTCTTTTCAGTGAATTTTTAAGTTTTTGTTTAACGCAAAGTAAGATATTATTACCATACCTAATTATAACATCACTTTAACCTTTGCCTTTTTCAGTAAATATATAAATTCAAGGTAAACAACAAAAGATAAAGCTTAGTTGTAGCTAGGAATATGTTAATTATTATAACTATATCATACATTTTAAACTACACAAACATTTGAAATTCAAATGTTATAGTTATAACTGTGCATTCTTTCTTATATCCCGACCAAGTAATAGCATCAGTGTGTACGCTCACAATTTGATGAAAAAACCCCACACAGCACATTAACTGTAACTCGCCCTTCTATATGCACTGTTTATATTGTATCATAAATCATTTGTAGCATATCAAATTTTAAGTTTCCGAATAAAATGTATTACACCTAAAATAAAGTCATGTATTATGATAAACATGTGCATGTGTCATGTATTCCTATAGGTCCTGAATCGATCCCCCTATTCCTGACCCTATTCTAGTTAAACAAACCAACAAGTTAACTAGCAGTCAGCCCATGAGGCAGAAAAACCCCCATGATGCAGATACCGTTATCTGACGCAGTCACACTACGGCACAGGAACGTGTTATCTGATTAGGTCATAACGCTTGCGATCTAATTAGACAAGCGATATTCCTCCAGCCCCTGATAAGGCATACGGAGTTCTCATAACAAATCAAACCTATGACAACCTGGGCAAAACCCTGCGGCCATTGTTTTGATTTCACCGAGAACTTTAGTAAAAGAATGTGCTAACGAGCAAGTCGTATGACATCTTTATTGACGTATCTATGTCCATCCTTACGTCAATCTCGGCACCTTAAAGGTATAAATATTACCGATCTTGCCATATGCAAACACACGCGTGGTGACGAGACGGAGCAGCCATACTTGCCGAAGCCAAGAGCAGAGCAGACCCCACTGGCAGCAGCCCCGCCTTCCTGACGCGCTGAGAGACGCGCTGCTTTCTCCTGCCGAGAATCCAGCACCGGCGTTTCCGGGTAGCCCTCGCAGGCAGCCTGGAATATCGAGACCAGAGAGAGAGATACCATTCCTCATTCATCCTAACTTCCAGGTACAGAACTGAATAACCCCTCACAGAGAATTCTTTAGTTATTCACTTGGCAAAAACAAACTTAACTTAAACTGTAACTTTCTATTCCCGCCCACGTATTAGACTTAGGTCAGGTACACGGGGTAGGCATATCTAGAAACACCAGTTGAGTACGTTTAGTCAAATGTATATGTGTATGTAATATATTTTATTCATTTTAAAACATCTTATGGCTTAGAAACCATATCAATGTTTTTACAGTATTATTTTATACTATTGCTTTTAATGTATGCACTTTACTTAACTATAAGTATTGCAATAATATCGATCCATTTCTCTTGTATGAGAAAAGAGACTGATCAATAAATAACACCTTTTTATTGAACACGCCCGTCTCTTCCTTTTCTCTACATTCTGATGAGACTAAGAATGCACGTACTGACTGAGTAAAATAATTTGCCTTTTGTTCACACGACTCTCGAGATTGACTCTTGATTAGGGGAGAGCAAAGTTGTCATGTTCTATGGTTGTCAGAAACTAAATCCCTTCTTGTCTAATCAGGGAAGTTAATTCCTCCTTGAACATTCGAGAAAGTTTCTAGCGAACTCTGAGCTACGCTGGCAAACCCAAAACTTAAGTCTAGTATCGACAGTAGTAGACCTAGTTAACGTCTGGCCTAGGCCTTTACTGCTGTAGGTATTATTCCAATGCGCAGAGCCTATTGGGAAGATAGGAACTACACTACATGGCGCCCAACGCGTTTGGAAAGGGCGATAAAACTAACGTAAGACATTTAGAGTAACTCAGTCGTGCTTTCTCACTCAGACCCCTTTTCCCAAATACTCCAAAGACGTCTGGAGTGGGTGAAAGGTTATATCCGCCAGACCTCGCAGGAGGGAACTCCTATGTATGGTTCTTGGTATAGTCAACGTTGAAGGATAAACAGTTCCAAAATATTGTGCATCTAATCTTTGTTTCCATAAGAAACCTGATCTGCAAACAAACAAAATAACCTTCAGGACAGTAAAATGTCAGAAAATGAAGAAGAAAGAGAGGCAGTTAGATTAGCAGCTGAACTCGCAGCGGCTGATGCTGCAGCACTAGATGCGGACGGGGATATAATACTCATCCCGGTCATCAAAAGGAGATCTATAACCCTAAAACTTATAGAAAATGGACTGACACCTAGAGGTGGCACAGTCATATTCGTAATTGAGGCACACGAATATCGGCAGACAGAGGTATATTATTCATGGATACATTTTCCAGCAGCAAATGCTGTAACAAAGTACTTCCACTATTATAAAATAGAGGAACCTCCTAATGAGTACACTCCATTCGAGGAGGTGGAAGTACCACTCAAATTCCAAGAGCATTTGCTCTTATTTGATGGCGCCCTAAAACATAATAATCACATCACCAGGCTCGGTCCTTTAGGTAGACCAGGAGCAACGTGGCCGGTCCTAGCCGGATACACACCACATCCAGACATGAATGGAATGTCTGCAGCAGAGCTGTTAACACAGCTAAAACAATTAATAAAAATTCATAGACAATTAGTACAGTATGTGATGCGGACTTCAACAATTCAGCCAGCGATTAAACTTCCACAGCTGACCCCTCACCAGGGGAACACAAATAAAATTACACCACAGAACATCCAGTCTTGCCTAGGTAAAGTACCGGCTAAACGGGAACAAATACCATTCTGGTTGGCACAGAAAATTACCCAAATAGAGGCGGTGTTTCCTGACACCACCCCGCTAGAAAAACACAGGATTCTGACTATCTGTCTTCCAATGGGAATCGCACCACACATTGAGGACTGTGACACTTGGGGTACAGTCTTTGCTTCCATCTACACAAAAACGCACGGTGTTCCATCCATTTCGGTGATACCAGATGTGCTAAAACAAATTCAAGACGAATACGGTCCAGAACCTGCTTTAACTCTTGGTATGAAATTACTGAAAGACTTCAAGCAGGTCTCGGCTATATTATTAGCCAACATAAAAGGTGAAGCAGCAAACGTGGCGATCCGCCAGAGGTTAAAAGAGACAGATATAGCAGACCAACCAGCTGAAATTGCCAGAATCATAGAAAAATCCTATGAGGAACTAGGTAGAGATAGTTTAGGTGGAATACCAGTAAAACCGCAACTGACTGAAAGTCCAGAAAAAATATTTTTTAATAATAATTCACCAAAAAAGAACTGGGATGGAAACAAACAATCCAATCCTAAAGAAAAGAAATTCCAGTCCAGAGGAAGGTCTCCTAGGCGAAGAGAAAAATCTCCGAACCAAAGACACAGGTCACCCCAGAGTGACCCCTCTGGGAAAAGATATAACCTTAGAAATAGGGATAATATAAAAAAACCTGATAGATATCAAGACATTGACACGCGTCCCTCTCAATCTTTTCAGACTTCCTCGCAGAAATCGGAAAGAAGAGGACGATCAGAACAAAGAGAAGAGCACGCCAAGTCCAAAGACAAGGAACCTGCTCAACTAAAAAAGAAATTACAATTTCCAAAAAAGAAGGTAGCCAGTATCAAGGTAGTTAACAATGCCGAGAATACTGAGGACACAACTGAAAAACGGAGAGTGGGCTCAGACAATGCTAGACAGCGCAGCAGAAGTGAGCATAGCTCGCAAAGTCCTTATGAATCATCTGGAGACAGTGGACACAAATGAATATCTTCAAGTGGAAACTGCAGACACCAGGGTTAGCAAACCTCACAAGATATACGAGATAACATTACGTATAGAGGGAGATAAGACTAGGAAAATAAGGGGACTATTTTGGGATAACCTCTCCAAGGGTTATGACATCCTTCTAGCAGAAAAAGACTGGCCACCAGAGTTTGTCAGGGAGTGCCCTCATGGCGAAGAAGTAATTATGCCTGCCTTCTCAAATCAAATTCCAATTCATAAAAAATACACACTTGCTAGAAAGTGGGCAGTGGCTCTAGCACCTGCTTTATATAAAAATCATGTAGGATGGGATGAGGATTCTCCTCCTCACAAAATCCAGCTAAAATCACAACCTACTGCACAAAGGCAGTACCCAATTAAGCAAGAAGCTAAAAAACAGGTAAATGAAATACTAGATCAGCTAGAATACCAGGGGGTGATTGAAACTTGCACCTCACAAATGAACAATCCTTTGTTTCCGGTCTCCAAACCAGACAATTCATATCGTCTAGTTTTGGATTACCGACACCTTAACACATGTTGCAAAACTTTTGCAGTGCAAAACTCACACAGTGCTGCACTAATGAATAACATAGTGCGCAAAAAATACAAAACAACCTTAGACATCTCTAATGGATTCTTTTGTCAAAACATAGCACCAGAGAGCAGATATTTAACTGCATTCTCAGTAAATGGCACTCAAAAACAATTCTGTCGGTTAGCCCAGGGGTACAAGAACAGTCCAGGAGTATTCTCAGCGAGAGTAACAGAATTACTACAACTATATGATGATGAAGCATTATCTTATGTCGATGACATTTACTTAACAGATGATGACTTGGAGACTCACTTGAAAAGAGTGAACACCATAATACTTGGGTTCGCTGCAGAGGGTTACAAATTCAACTTTAAAAAATCCAGAATTGCCCATCTGACAGTCCTGTTCTTAGGATATGAATTATCAAGTGAAGGCAAAAGCCTGGCTGACAATTTCCTAGAGAAATGTGCCGTACTCCAAGCACCTAGAACACTAAAAAACTTACAGTCAATTCTAGGCTTCCTAAATTTCGGAAGAACTTACATTGCAAATTACGCAGAAAGGGTCAAACCCCTTTATGATCTAATTAAACCAGATTTTAAAAGATCCAATTGGACTCAAATACACACAGAAATTTTGAGATCCCTACAAACAGACATGCTAATTAAAACAAAATTAGAAACACGTGATAACACACGCAATCTTGTGATTCGAGTCATCCCAGGGAGATGCGGATTCACATACCTGACCTCTAATGAGGGAGAAAAGGTACCAATTGCATTCAAATCACACTTGTACACAGAAGCTGAACAGAAATTCAGCAACAAAGAAAAAATTGTTCATGCAGTTCAAACCGCAATAGCTAGAGAAAAAAACATAGCTGACGGTAGACATATCACAGTCAGAACAGCTGAATCAGCCTTTGAGGCATTAACAACACCGTGTAATTTACCAACAACAACATTGGATCCAGAATGGTTACAATGGGTGAATTCAATCACAACAGACAAAGTATACTACTACTTTGATCCAGAACTAGAAGAAATTAAAAAATCTAGAATATGAATAAACATATCCTCTGCCAATCGACATTCTGCCCTTACGACATTACGCCTGTGTAATCTATACAGACGGACATGCTCAACCCTCCGTTTGGGGAGAACAAGCATACAACCCCACATGTGAGATTACAAAAGAAGTGTGGCGCGGAGGTAAACTAAGACCTCTATTAACAAAAACACACTCAGTTGAAACTAATTCAGAACAACAAACTGAAATAATAGCATTGAAAATGGCGCTAGATAATGCGGATCGCGAATTCCCGACACTTATAGTGTCAGATTCATATTACTGCGTCAAATCATATAACAGCGATTTGCAGACATGGATTCAAAACGGTTACAAAGATGACACAGATGCACCAATAAAGCAGAAACTGCTCTGGGAACAAATAGCTCTTTTACAAAAAGAACTACCAAAGACTCACGTGACTCACTCACTGAGTCATCAGCGTGATGGCGTTCACGTTGTAGGGAATTCATTGGCTGAAACAGCCAGCGCGGCAGCCACTAAATCGGCTCCCGTAGTTCGAAAAAAGCGTACATTAAAATACATTGACGGTGAAACAGTGCTGGCGGTGAAAACGTCATCAAAAGGCGACTGCTCAGCGTTACCGATCAACTATCCACTCAATTATACATACATAATCGATGCAAACTCCGTCCCTTTTGCTCGAATCCCTGGAGTGGGGGATAGAGTGATTCCAAACATGGACAGGAGAAACTTGTTAATCGCAGACGCACATATGGGCGAGGGTCTCAGACACCTTAAACTAAAAGATTCTCTGGAAGAATTACAATCACGGTACTGGTGGCCAGGCATGAGTCTGCGTCACACCATGTTTGTAAAACGCTGCCCAAACTGCAACAGAGATCGCAGTGGGGAGAGAAACAGTTTAATACCTCGTCGTTCTACTCCAGGAAAAATCAGGAGTAAAAAGGAAGGGTTGCGATTAACATATACAGGCTAGTTCCACTTATAATGTAGATCACCAGCACTCGGCTGACGTCCGGACTGTTATACAAAGATTTGCGAGTCTAAATGGCATATACGCTAAGAGCATGCTACGTTTGACTATTGTTTTCACTCAAGCCCTCCAGCCTGGGGGGAAACATGGCCAAATGAGCATAGTCCAGCGGGAATCTTCTCACTTCCTTCCTGAGGGTACGGGACGGTGTAAAGAAAAAACCAAGGCATAAAGCAATCTATAGCGGAAAGGATATTAGGTTCGGGAGCTGGGTGGGTCAAACATCTAATAAGTGTCCAACGTAGTCTCAATAACTTGCCAAGAAATTCTCTGAAGGGATTCAGTGCGTACGAATTATTATTTGGAACTAGGATGATGATCTCTGACATTGATAGTCAGACTTCAGTGGTGAAAGAAAAAACCTTTGATATCAAAGACCGTTTGGCTATTTTGCAGGACTTAAACAAAACAAGAAAAGACCTGAGCAACACAAAGTTGAAACAACAGCCAACAACCACTGAAGAACCACCACCTGTCCCAGCAAGACCTGTCTGGATTCCAAAAGTCGGGGATCTAGTCAGGGAAAAGATCGCGGTAAAGAAGGAATTTGGGCCTTCTTACAGAAAAGCAGTTCCTGTCTTGTCTGTCAACGGGACAAGATCAGTTGTACTACCGCCACTTGCTGGTAAAAAGGAGAACCGAGTTGTATCCATCGACCTGGTAAAACCACAACATGTGGCCGATAACAAACAGTAGGCCAAGTGGACTCCCAATAAGTAGCAGAACACCAAGGTTTGCTACCAGTACAGAGGTCCTAACGAAGAGGCTCATCACATTCGAAACGCCTACAGAAGAACAACAAGGACTATGCAACAATGCAATAGAACTCAGACCTGTGAAAACCCAAATAAAAACATTTAGCAGAGACACACCAATCTATAATGAAGTACCAAGTGAAAATGCAAGAAACAAAAATCCTGAACCAATTGGAACAATTGACAGAACTGCATCCGGCTACTTCATAAACTTCGATGGTTCCACTGAAAGCCTCAGTGAATCAAAGACACAGCCATCATCAAAAACCTTTAAAGATAAAGCTAAGGAACTTTTGAAACAACTAAAAGAAACATATCTGATTTCTCCATGGATTGAATTTTGGGTGGGTTTTGGTGCATTTATCCTCATACTTTGGCTCATCATGGTACTTACTTTGGGACGCTTCATTGAGGGAAAATATGCCAAAATGGACACAGCAAGTCAGAAAATCAACTTGATCCTCAAACCACACACATCTTCACACGTCGAGAAAAGAGAACTTTCTTCAGTCAACTTCACAGCCAATCCGATACCTGGTGGGGTAGCCTGGGACAACACTGACTATGAAATTTATGGTCCGGTCGAGATCCTGAAATATCCACACCAAATTAAGATCTCATTGAGTGACTTTGCAAAACCAAACTCATTTGCTGATGATTGGGACTTCGAAAGCATTAATAATATGATGTCTGACTTAGTAATGTCTGCTAAATTTACCAAACATGATTATTTGCAGGGTTCTACAAATTATGATAGTATGTATTGCTATAACCACTATGGTAACCACTTTTTACATAGACCTGCACAACCTAGAAATTTTTTAAATTATAATCAATGGGAACATTGTGCAACACCTCCAAAAGGGAGCTCAAGAACCGTTTACGACAAATATTCATATTTTTCAGGTTTTAACACAAGTAATGCTGAAACATTTTATTTTAAATTGTCGAACAAGACAGGAAGCAAAACCATGATAACCAACACAAAATTGTTATATTCAGACTCATTTTTTGAACAAATGAATACTTTTGGTTTTGATTATTGGGACAAAAATGTTGAATTGAAAAGTGTTTGGGGTACAAAAGAATGGCAAGTACAGGGTATAGAAGCTTTGTTTAGAGCCTGCATGATCCCAGAACAAATGATATTTTTAAATGACACTGTTCAACAAACCACCTGTCTTGGCTTAGCCAAAATCAAAGATTTAAATAAACCGTCTATTCCAAAGCCAACAATGTTTAGCAATAACTCTGATACAGATGAAGAGATAGACGTAAACCATATATTAAACCAAAACAGAACACATCCTGATTGGAAACAGTGGTGATCTGGCCAACAGATACAAATAACTGTCAAGACAGATTCCTGAACAAAACACAGGGGTTCAAAAGGACCAGGCCAGACCCTAGATATCCTCAAAGACATCACCCAGGGATAATAACAACCTACAGTGTGGGCAAATTATGCCTTCAGTGGCTACAAACTTCCACACTGGCAGAAATTAAGCAACACCTAACTTTACTTACTGATGGTGCTGACTTGCGTGATTTCACTTTGGGACCACGCAAACAGCGTCAAAAGCGTTTCATAGCAGCCTCTGTATATGCAGCATACAATGAGGCCTGGAAGGTTACTCAAATTGAAACAGCAGAGAGAATACGGGAAATTGACCGTATTAATTTGGAAAAATCACTTTCTGTAGTGGACAATGGGTTAATGACTCTGTCCTCCAGAATTTTTTCTTTGGACAGCATTGTGTCTTCAGCAATCGACATATTATCGCAAGACTTACTATTGTTACAACACGGTCAGTCACAATTGCGTTCTATTGTACAGCTTGGCTGGACGTTACAAAATCTGCGTTCAGGCTATGTGCCTTGGCGTTTAATCAACACAACGTCACTATTCCAAATCTTTAACCTTACTGATAGACAAATCAGTATGGCGCAAAAGGGTGCTGATTATACAATCTTGAGCATTGAAAAACTAGAAAGATTACCAATGACAATGTCAGAACGACCTGTCAATGAATGGATAATACATGGAATAATAAATATTCCAATCTCAACCTTCAGGTTTCAATACTGCCAAAAATATATACAGGCTGGCATGTAAGAGAAATTGGGAAAGGGGTACCTTAAAACAACATGGAACCTGCCCTATTCACATGCATGTGTCAGTAATAAAGGACAGAAAGTGTTTCTTAGTGGCAATAATTGTGCGATGTCACTAAGTGGCACACTTCTGTGTAACGGAATTAGTTTGCATGGAGCCTGTGAAGGGAATTCATACAACCTTTCATGTCACCAGCAAGGCGCACCTGCAACAGAAATAGAACCATTCTTTCAAAGACTCTATAATGGGAGTTACATTCTTATTGTAGACCGCAGATGTTGTAGTCTTATGCCTGGGACTCCTTATCTAGTAACTACTACTGCGAAGGTCAAGTGCTGTGGACGCTCATTGTTCCCCAGCTCCTTTCCAGACAGGGAGGCAAGGGCATGGCCCGATTTGAAAATTACTTCTATTTGAATAGATACTTTAAGCAGAATGAAAACAGTCCTTCTTCAGACGCCTACCAGGCTCTCGTCATCAAAAGAAACGTATGATCTACAAGTCGCAAGGACGACTGCAGAGATACATACATTATTATCAACTAATTCCCCCGTACATTTCGCGGAAATCCTGAATGAAATCTCAAATATTTCTGATACCAATGGGGTCTCAAAGGTATTTAAGACAGTATTTTCGATGGCATTAACACCATTCAAAGCCATACTGGGTATTTTTCCAGATTTCGTCCATTCGATTTTTGGCAGACTTCCCCTGATCCTGGGACTAATTGCAGGAATCCTATTCTTAGTCCTTATTTTTCGTTATGGCAACCCATGTCACAGACAAAACTCTTGCGACAAGGGAAGAAACAATCCTAGCCATTGGATACCGGGACCGGATATCAAAAATCCTGGGACTCTCCCGGCTTAGAGACCTGAACATGACTTGGTTTCTATCATTTCGACCAATGTGGCAAAGATGTGTTTTACCTGTATTGAGGTGTCTGCTATGCGGAGAAGAATGCGTGTTAGACACCTGTCTGACGCTACAATCGGATGCGCCGATGGATGCAGAAACATTGTTGAGCCCGATCAAGGTTCATGCTTTGTGCTGCCCTCAAAGGCTACCAATCCTGATGACGGCATTCGTGGAAGCTTCACCACTACGATTGATGGGTAGTGAAGTTCAAGATGAAAGCAGCATCGAACAGGTACGACCTTCTGTCAGTAATGCAAATCAGAATGTCAATGGAGACAATCATGCGCATGAATGCATGATTACACCTATTTCCGAGTTAGTGGAACTTTCCCAGGAAGCTGTTGACAGCTTTTTCGAAAGCCTAAATGATATGATGTTCTCACCCGAACAGAAATAGAGACTTTTGAGCAAGCTCGCACACGGCGTTCCCTGAATTCGGCCTTCAACTTTAAAAATAAAGTCACATGAACATTTTGGCTCCAGTTCACGGACAGCAGTTTTTCCAAGCAGCCCCAAATATTTTTGCATATTTTTCGGGACACTATCTTCTGCTTAAAGTAAGAACTATTCTTAGAGAACTAAGGTTTCTAAATTTTAGATAGCTTATAGACATTAGCTGCCCGCTGGCATGTTCATAAAGATATTTTATTCTGTGATGGAATGGTCTCGAAACTTTTTTCTGTAAGAAACCATTTCATGTGTAATTCTCATATACCAAATAAGCAATAATGTATACAAATACGATTACTTTGGCATTATTCTACAGCTTGAGTGCATACAATATATATGTCTGCAATTTTTCAGTATATTTGAAAATTTCAAAATGCATTTATGTATTTTGGGGTGGTAAGGTATACACACTACTCTATAGTATGTTGTACTATGTTATACTATGCCTAGATTAGTAAATATGTCCATAGTTAGCGTGGAGTGGGTGTCATGTATTCCTATAGGTCCTGAATCAATCCCCCTATTCCTGACCCTATTCTAGTTAAACAAACCAACAAGTTAACTAGCAGTCAGCCCATGAGGCAGAAAAACCCCCATGATGCAGATACCGTTATCTGACGCAGTCACACTACGGCACAGGAACGTGTTATCTGATTAGGTCATAACGCTTGCGATCTAATTAGACAAGCGATATTCCTCCAGCCCCTGATAAGGCATACGGAGTTCTCATAACAAATCAAACCTATGACAACCTGGGCAAAACCCTGCGGCCATTGTTTTGATTTCACCGAGAACTTTAGTAAAAGAATGTGCTAACGAGCAAGTCGTATGACATCTTTATTGACGTATCTATGTCCATCCTTACGTCAATCTCGGCACCTTAAAGGTATAAATATTACCGATCTTGCCATATGCAAACACACGCGTGGTGACGAGACGGAGCAGCCATACTTGCCGAAGCCAAGAGCAGAGCAGACCCCACTGGCAGCAGCCCCGCCTTCCTGACGCGCTGAGAGACGCGCTGCTTTCTCCTGCCGAGAATCCAGCACCGGCGTTTCCGGGTAGCCCTCGCAGGCAGCCTGGAATATCGAGACCAGAGAGAGAGATACCATTCCTCATTCATCCTAACTTCCAGGTACAGAACTGAATAACCCCTCACAGAGAATTCTTTAGTTATTCACTTGGCAAAAACAAACTTAACTTAAACTGTAACTTTCTATTCCCGCCCACGTATTAGACTTAGGTCAGGTACACGGGGTAGGCGTATCTAGAAACACCAGTTGAGTACGTTTAGTCAAATGTATATGTGTATGTAATATATTTTATTCATTTTAAAACATCTTATGGCTTAGAAACCATATCAATGTTTTTACAGTATTATTTTATACTATTGCTTTTAATGTATGCACTTTACTTAACTATAAGTATTGCAATAATATCGATCCATTTCTCTTGTATGAGAAAAGAGACTGATCAATAAATAACACCTTTTTATTGAACACGCCCGTCTCTTCCTTTTCTCTACATTCTGATGAGACTAAGAATGCACGTACTGACTGAGTAAAATAATTTGCCTTTTGTTCACACGACTCTCGAGATTGACTCTTGATTAGGGGAGAGCAAAGTTGTCATGTTCTATGGTTGTCAGAAACTAAATCCCTTCTTGTCTAATCAGGGAAGTTAATTCCTCCTTGAACATTCGAGAAAGTTTCTAGCGAACTCTGAGCTACGCTGGCAAACCCAAAACTTAAGTCTAGTATCGACAGTAGTAGACCTAGTTAACGTCTGGCCTAGGCCTTTACTGCTGTAGGTATTATTCCAATGCGCAGAGCCTATTGGGAAGATAGGAACTACACTACACATGTATGATGAGCAGTTAAAGTTAATTATGCTGCTTTTTTATGTGAAAGTTATCCATACTTAATTATGCATTTTTTTTAAAATCACTAAACAAACATATTTGTTTCCAAAAGGGACCATTATGTGTATGATTTGTTCTTTTTTTTTTATGAAGTAGCATTGGGCTGTGACTGTAGCCCATTTATTGTAACGTTCTAGGACACATTTCTGCATCTATGATTGTTTGCTATACTTTAGTGGGTTTTAGCTATATTTTGGTTGTGTTTGTAGCCTAAAAAATGTTTTCATTATTTTTATATTTTTGTTTTAGTATGTATTTAGATTGAGAAAATGCAGAAAGCAGTTGTAAAAGATTGCCTAGATTATGGAGTTGTGAATTGTACATGATTTTCTTTTTAAAGATCGCCCATACCGCATTACTTCATAGAGACTATTGCAATAGTACAGCGGTACTTCGCAACTGTAAAGCAGAATATCATTGGTTTAAGAGAGTACCAAGTACAGGAAAGAGGAAGGGTTCACCCCTTTTTATCATTTTCAGGCTGACTCTTTGGCAGGAAGGTGGTGTGCTTATGCATGTGCCTTTATGACCAAAGACATCCTGGCCAGAATGATGAGGAGAAGGAACAAGAAGACCAGCAACTACGGCTGCAGGACGAAAAAGAGGAAGCCAGGAGGAGAAAATGAAGGAGTTAGTAATGTGGCAATTTTCTAGCTTGACACTAGGGGAGATAAAAGTAAATGCTCCATTGGTTTCCTGTAATTGTGTCAAAAGGTTATATCAAAGGGTACACACAGGTAGTACTCCTTCAGGATGTCAGGCACGAGAAAGCATCTGGCATCAATGCAATCTCAAAGGTTGGCACAGGCGAAAAGGAGGTACGAGGAGGAGGCTGGCGGATCAACATCATCTGTGTCCACACTTTCTGCCACTGCAACATGGTCTACTTCCACAGCATCTGCTGCACCTGTGCCATCACCCACTCCATTGGTGCCCCCCTCTGTACCTGCTCCTTGTATTGTGGCTGTAGTGATGCTTAGTTATAATCGGAACATTGTTGGCCAGTGTGACACTACGATCAAGTGTTAATACATATTTGATATTATATTGGAAAAAACTATTATCCCTTTTCTATATATATAAAAAAACAATAACAAACTAAAAAACTATTGAAATTATGACCTTTTTGAAATAAGGTATTTTTTAGGCCATAGCCTCTTTGTGAAACATACATTGATGGGTCCCATTAAATTGTCACAGCCTTCGACTAAGCTATAGACCTTTCCCTACCAGTGTGGCAGTACAGCCATGTACTGGCTTCTGTGTAACACAGTGATAGTTGTTGAAAAGAAGGATTTAAATATTCATTGTCAGCTGGTTACTGCTCACCCATGTCCTCCCCAACATCCCTAGTTTTGCTTTTCCTCCCTTTATTTCCCTCCTGTATCTTCCCCACCTTCTTTGGGTCTTGTTAGTCCTGTTGGCCTATTGGATAAAGAACGGGTCTTTCCAGAACTGCCCAAATATTTTCAACTATAAAGAGTCTGTGTTAATATTAACTATATTTTTACATGTAACATCAAACTATAATTGCACATTATATAGTAATGAAAGGTAAGTGAGACATGCTGAGTTGAGTGGTGTGCCGTACAGTAGAGTGGAACCTCATAGTGATAACTGTTCTTGAATTGAGTTAAGTTTAATTGTGGTTCATAGAGTGAAGTCTTTTTCAGACGAGTATGTTTCTGTATACTGCTAAGAAGTGTAGTACAGCAAGTACGGTGTTGAGAGCACAGTGATGTATAGTCTTGTATTGTGTACTGCAGTCCGGTGTTATAGTGGAGGGACTTAGATCGGAGAGGTGTAGAGTGGAATGTGATATCATACAGTAGAGTGGCATTTGACTGTTATGTCATATAGTGGACTACATTTTCGGGTTGTAGACTATGAGAAACTACAGGAAAATGGCATACAGTGGAGGAGTATACTTATTTTGATTTTTATAACAGTTATTGTGTTTCTACTTATAAATTACTTAAAAGTTAATCTATGAGTTTAGAAGTAACTCAATTCAATGAAAGCACATTTCTATATCAATTATGGACAAGTAACCTACATTTTACAATAAGGTAGGGTGTCTTGTACCCATAAAATGTTTTTTAACACATCTTAGAGAAATACTTACATGCAGTTAGAACATGGTAAAGTTAAAACACAGTACTACAGTAATATGTGTATGTGTATGATAAACTGAAGTACAGGTTAATTCAAATTTGTTTTGGTTTTATGTGTTTCTCAGACATAAGTAACATTATTGTTACACAAGTAGGTCATCATTTAGAACCTTTACAGGTCAAAATGATCACAGTGAGGTAGTCATCATGAAACACTGGGGAAAAAGAAATCGATTGGAATATGGAAAAAAAACCTCAGATGCTGTACTTATCTACCTAAGTAATGTGAGATGTGCAAAAGCATACAACACAACCACAAAAACAATAGATGTCTTCAAATGTCATCAACCAAGTGAGGCTACATAGTGACATGTCTAGTGAATTATAGAAGTCAAACTTTAAAATATAGCTTTGTAGCTTTATGAAAATGGCAACTCAGAATTTATAATTAATAGGTAACTGTCTTGTAAATTTTGGGCAGTCGGTTCTAGAAAAACGACTTCATCCGTTATACAGTGTTGTCTATTTTAAATATGGATCATGTATAAATAATACTTATGTGCAGCATTAAAACTCATTGAATTTGTTTGATGGCTGCTGACCTTATATCCATAATAAATAGTATTGCATTGTTAAAACTACAGATTATACATCTCACACTGTTTCATCACATCCTTACTTGCATCAGAATGGATCCAAACATCTACTTTCAATTACTAGCTCATGCTTATATGTGTTATAGTTAACACAAATATCTGCAGCAGCTTATCACTCGGCTGCACACATTATATTTAAAGTTGGTTTAAACCTTTGCCTGTGAATTCAAACTAATCTATCTGTACCTTCTATACCAATTAGCTCATTTGACTTATAATCGATCCATATTCACAAACATAAACAGTTAAAGTACTTTGTGTCCTTATTGCACAACCCCAACTAAAGTGCAAATTGATAATAAAGGGATCACTGCATATTAAAGTGCAACTACTCCTATTTTTCACCATCTACTGAAGCTTCCTACCAGCAGAATGACATGCTAAAGAAATGTGTAAGATCACATAGATCAATTACCAAAGGATCAATGGTTATTCCAATGCTCAAATACATAAACTCAAATAAAAACTGTAATTCATACCCATCGATTGATAGTATATTAAAGTGCTGAAGTGGAATTGACAGAGATAAAATTCCCTATTATTTATGTCACCTGAACTTACCATATCCAATATTTTACTGTTATTACAACTCCAAACAATGTTGTTTTACAGAAAGTCCTATTTCTTTGGATATGTTCTATGTGACAGTAATTGGGCTATTCTTAAGTGCACCCTATAATTCCACAGTCTAGAAACAATTTTCAGAATAGTCATATGAATAAAATCATAAGAAAATATGGGGATGTTCACTCATGGTTAACCCATTTGGCATTTTTTTGTCCAACTCCAATATGAATTTAGATTCCATCTGAACCAATAATCTCTCCCTGTTCCCTCCTCTTCATAATAAAAGTACTACACCATAACAAAATACTTGAGATCCTTTAAGTTGTTCTGATGGACAAGTTTAAAATGTCTCACAATTGGGTACGTGGGATCAGATTTACAATAGCCCTAATATGTTGTAGGATTCTGCTGTGCACTTGCAATTTTGTACTTCCCACATATGTTAGTCCACATTGTTATATTCACTGGAAAAACACAAAGGTTACAGGGATGTAATAATTTTGAAAGTTAATTTATTCAACATTTTTGGCCTATTGAAACCATTACATCATATAATTTTATTTACTTGCTTAAAACATCGTATAAAAAAGAAAAACGTTAATAGAAATGTAAAAGTCTTTGTTCGTTTTTCTACACTTTGTAAAATCAAGTCCAGTTTATAGTGTCCATAAAGTGCTGCAACCCTAAAAGTCATCCTCATCATATAGACTATCCTTGTCATAAAAACAATGTATTAGTCTGTTTGATTTTCTTCTGGAAAACAACCCAATTCCTATAGATACATGTTTATAGATTTTAACCCTGCTGACCAAAGGGATCCAAGACCCACCTAACCAGATGGTTACAGCTTCTCTGCAGGTTCGAATGCACAACGCCCTTCATGGGCTCAGTAGAGAGCCTTTGTTCCATGACCGGGAGTGTGCTGCGCTAGGGACTTTGTCACATTTTCCCCCATTATTGAGTGAAGCTCTCACTGAATTAATAAACCAAATACATGGCACAATTTTTCAGCCCAAAAGAACACTAGAGTTTCCTCCTTGCACCCAATAGTCTTGGATGCATTCAACCTATGTACTGGACTGAACTTATCTTGGGCCATATGAAGCTCTGTGATGTGTTTCGATATATGGAGTTGGTTCTGGA
Source organism: Lissotriton helveticus (assembly GCF_964261635.1). Taxonomy (NCBI): domain Eukaryota; kingdom Metazoa; phylum Chordata; class Amphibia; order Caudata; family Salamandridae; genus Lissotriton; species Lissotriton helveticus. Next base: position 227,640,378 of record NC_136065.1, read on the forward strand.
TTGTCTCAGCCTCCTACATAGTTTGATAAAAGCCCCTTTACTCCGGAATATTTGATTGGACAAACCAAACCAAACTTAAGTCGGACTTGAGCTGGTGATGCTGATTTCTGAATAAGGAAAACGTTTTATAAACCTTTGTTTGAATGTTATTTAAAATTTAAGTTGCTCGACCCCTCATAATTTCGGTACCATAGGTCACAGAAGGCATTAGCACTGCCGACATGACGGATAATAAGTAGCTGTAGGATGGACAGCTTAATTTCCTTTTTAATATTTTGAAGCCGTACATGAGGTTTTGGGCTTTGGCCCTCATTGCAGAGAGCTGCTGCTTTTAACTCAGTTTTTCTTCTTCGATTAGAAAACCCCAGATATTTGAATAAGACGTCTGCCTCAACTTTTTTCCCATCCAGATATCATGCATATTTTTTGTATTTGGCATCCAACTAACCGCACAACTTTTGTTTTATATACATTTATTTCTAACCCGTGCAGCTCCATGTGCTTAGCTAATGCACTCTTGCTGCGTTGAAGCCCAATTGGGGTTCGGCTAAGAAGCGCTATATTGTCAACATACTAAAGGCACCTAATTTCTTCTTTGGCTAATGTTGGTGGGTGGCTATTTACTACATAAAGTGCTTCTCTGAGATCTGATAAGTATACATTGAAGAGGATTGGGGCTACCACACACCCCTGGGATGTCATAGTTAGATCCAGATTTCACTCATACTAAACTAGGGAAATTCATCAGTTCTAGTTAGCACAGCTAACTTTAACTCACTCCCCCACAGTGCACAGCTTTTGACCTCACATATTACATACATCACTCATGACATGGTCAGTGACATCACTGATGACATCTCAAATGACATCACAGATGACAGTTTCCAGTGACTTGTAAAAAGTTTATGAGTGTTAAATATATGTACAATGGTGTAGTGCTGAATCAGTTGGTATATGAGTGCCTGAATTGATGATTCATTGGGTGCGCGACTGACTGCATAAGTGAGTGATTAGGTGTCTCAGTGAATGTATGGGTGAGTGACTTGTTGTGTGAATGTCTGTATCAGTCCGCCAGTTGGTGTCTAAGTGACTGAATGGGTGTGCGAGTGGGCACATGAGTGGCTGCATTGGTGATTGATTGTCTGTAGGAGTGTCTGTGTGGATGGGGGAGAGGGTATGTAACTGCCTGTATGGATGAGTCAGTGGGTAAGTCAGTGGCTGTATGGGTTAGTTAGTGCATGTGCAAGGGGCTATATGGTAAGTGGATGTGTCAGTGGTATATGGGTGAGTAACTGGGTATGTAAAAGGCAGTATAGGTGAGTGATGGGATATATGAGTGACTGCATGGGTGAGTGAAATGTGAGAGTGGCTGTATGGGTGAGTGTGTGCCTGTGGCAGTGACTCTATAGGTGAGTGAGTATGTGTTAGGATCTGTAAGAGTAAGTGAGTGGGTGTGTGTGTATCTGTATGGTAAGTGGCTGTGTAATTGACTTATGTGTGAGTGACTAGGTGTGTGAGTAGCTCAATGGGTGACTGACTCATTGTGTGAGTGGCTGTATGGGTGTATGAGTGTGTAGATCTATGAATCAGTGAGTGGATGTGTAAGTACTGGGATGGGTCTGTGAATGTGTTTGTGAATGGCTTTGTGAGAGTGGGAGTGGGTGTATGAAAGGTTACATGCGAGTGTGAGTGGGTGTATCAGTGGTTCAGTGAATTTAACTAGTAATGTTTTGAGGAAAATTGAATTTTGCCTTGTCATATGTGCCTACGTGTTCCCCATCCTATGTTATATGTGCATGATCGATATGCATATATCCCCCTATGATCGATTAAAGACGCAATTATAGTTGTGTCCAACTCTAGTATGCCAGTCTCCAGTTCTCGTGAAAGCAACGAGTATTAGGCCTATGTTGCCACGTTTTACAGTGTGCACGTTATATCCCCCGCATTGTCCCCGTTTCTAGGCCTCAAAGGGCCCGGACACCAGATTCAAGCTCCAGTCTCCTGAACCCACTCCGAGGAGCGATGCAGCCCCCACCTGCATCCCTTACCCTTCACTTACTTCCTGCCGCGCAGCGCGGTGCCCGGCCCGGCTCTGCCTGCCTGTCTGCCAAGAATATGTTATGCCTCTAGTTATCAATTCAGCTCTCCGTCTTCACATTCCTAAGCTACTGAACCGTATAAACATCTCCAGCTATAGTCTAGTCTTTCCGTCTCCATGCAAGAGAATTACTGTATTAATATTCATAAAAGATTCATAGCACACGCAATACATGTAGAATATATGCATGCACCAGCCTTAGTGTCAAGTAGCCTTTGCCCTGATAACTTTTAGATTCTATCAACATGTACTCCAAACACCAGATACCAGATATGCTATAGGTACATGTCGTCCTGACACCGCAGACTTTAGTCTCCTCTTCTAGTGCAGAAGTCATAGCCCCCAGTTCTCCCCGGTAACACGTCATTGTCCGTTTGCGCGCACCACTAGGTTAAAGGTCCCAGCTGCTCAGGTAGCCCCCTCCATGTTTCCACCCATTCATGACACTTCTGTGACGTTCTCATCACATGTCTACGTGCACGCCCTGTGCACGCCTTCTTTTCACGCCCATGTGTTCTTATCTTACGCTTGTCACTAGTTACGCCTACTGTATGTAATGTAATTGTGATGTTTTACTATATATATATCTTGTACTGTTGATGAAGTGTGCAGCTGCCTCTCTATTTTATTTCAGGCTGTCCCGATCCTGTCCCTTCCCTTTTGCCTGAATAAAGCCCGTTCGACTCAGATTCCTCGGATCCTGCCTCTTATTTATTGAGCTATCTGTTATTGTTAATATATTCAAAAATAGTACCGGTATTTAATTATTTATTTACCACAGAAATGGCGCCCGAATAGGGACTTGCCCTTTCCCCACGCGCCGGCGATGTAACGCAGGCCCCCTGACCCTTCTACAGCCGTGACGGAACTCTACCGTGCACGTGCAGATATTTCTGCTTCAAGTCTCCCTCAGGCCCACGGAGGAGACGGGAACTGCGGTCCGGCATCCAGACGAGGCGGTGTGGAATGCGGTTCGTCCCGACCAGAGCCCAAGCCGAGAGTGCAAGGTCCGAGGTATCCGGAGGCCCACCTGTTTCTGAAGTCCGAAGTTCGTAACCAGACGTCGTAGCAGTCCAGTCCAGTCCGAGGCCTTCCAGTTTCTGCTTCCCGGTGAGTACCGTTGCGGGGGAAGTATCTAGACAGGATCATTAGTTTGTTCCTGGTCCGATGGGTTTGGGTACGCAGATCCAGTCCGACGTGTCCATCTAGGTGGATACGGTATGACGTGTCTCTTTATGAGACCGGTATGTTCTGTACTGTTTTAGCAGTGCATCCAGTAATTCTAGTAAGTCCGTTCTCGAGAAATTCAAGTGTTCTGTTTTCAGTGTATCAGGTAGTATTCTGTTCGAACTGTTATTAATGTATTTCTTTGTCGTGGTATGAGTGATTTGTTTGCCATTTCATTACTGTGATTATTGTGTATTGTGTTCCAAGTATAATTCCGAAATGCCTCTGTTCTCGAAATTACGTCAGATAAAAAGCAGAAAAGGGTTACTCGAAGAAGCAGTTCCTGTCCCTCCTAGGGACAGTCCTGGACATTTTATGTATCACAAGCATGGCTTAGATGCCATATTATATCTAGACTTATGGGTGGATTACACCAAACATCTTGAAGAGAAATATAGATGGCCTGTATCAGGTACATGGGATGCCGAGTGCATCATGCGAGTAGAAGAAGCATTATGGAAAAAGAAAGCCAGACAGTCCCAGAAAGATGCCATCGAGTTATGGCGCAAAGAATCTCATAAGAGAACCGAAAAAGAATTCAGAAAAACAGAATTAAGTAGGGAATCCGCAGAAAAAGCCCAAGAAAGGGAATTAATCGAAGAAGGTGAACGAGTTAGAGCAGAACAGTCAGACAGACAGAGAAATGCCCTTATTAAAGGTATGTATCCTCTTCTTGCCGAGGGCTTGCCGAAGGCAACCCCGGAAGCACCCTGTAACTTACCGCCACCATTGGTCCCGATTAAGCTACGTCATAAACCGACCGCAGCTGAAATTTTTCTTTCGTCCTACTTGGACGACACAGTCCCGGCATATGCAAATCCTATTCCGCCTGCTCACCCCCAGCCCCCTGTTAATAATGTAATTCCTGTCCCTCCAGCCACTGGTCCCGGGGACCAAGTTAATGTGCCAGTACCCCCGGACCAGCCCACAGTAAATGTACCCGCTTTGCCAGTCACTCTGCCAGCCCGTACAGTATTAACTAACGATTCTAGTTCAGGAGCAGCGGGGGGAAGTGCTCCTATCACCCCGCCTCAAGTAAGACGACTGACGCCGCGAGACGCAGCGTTACAGCGTACGCCAAAACTAGCTACATACGCAGACCTCAAGCGACTTCTTACGGAATGTATATATGATCCAGTTCCAGGCGATGATCACATGGTATTATATTCAGTACGCTTAAGACGGGTTGCCAACTTTCCGGTCACCCTGCCCGACATGAAGGAACATCTAGACAGAATATATCGTTTTGTCCGTACAGGAGAGAATCCCGGAAGTATTCACGAAGCTATGGCACACAGAAAAGTCGAGACTCAACATATGATTTTACAGTTCTTGATTAACTGTTTAATAAGAGAGCAAGATTATCCTGATAAAGATAAAGACGAGATGAAAGGTCTGACTAAGTGGAGTGACAATATAGCCGAGGGAAAACACAAGACACAAGGTAGTGTAGAAAGTATGTACAGGAAAATTCGTAAGGAAATTATAAGTATACACCAGAAAGAGGAAGCAAAAAGAGCAACCGAGAAAGAGTATGACTCTTCTAGTGAAGAGGTAGACAGCGAGAATCCCTCCAGAATAGCGTACGTAGGTAGAACTAGACTTTCCGACCGACATTCACGCCTAGATTACAAGAAAGTTTTTCCTCCTCCAGTACCAGAACAGTGTTCTCTTGAACAAGTATTCCAGGCCACCGATCAAATTCTGAAATCACGAATAGGTTATAGCGAGCTTAGTACAATGCATGAACAAGAACTAGCCCGATCAGCAGTCCGATGGACTAGTGATTCTACCACTTTTCCAGATGAAATAGTGGCCCAAACGTTTCTGAAACTGCCCCCAGCCGAGCAGCGTCTGGTGGGTACGTATATGATCCAGCACCTCATTACACTGTATGAGGATCAGCATTCTGATCCAGGTCCTTTACATGATGTACTGAACGAGTTACTCCTAAACAGATGGAAAGGTCTAGGTACCGATTTAATTAGTGTCATATTAGAACAGCGCCACAAATACAGAACGTTCCTGAATCCACATTTTGTTCCCGTTCCACCCCCAGAAAGAAAATCATTCTACATAGACAGACAGAATCCATTACGAGAAGTACATCCAGTTAAGGGAGAGGGGGGTGGTCTAGAACGAGTATTTGTTTACACCCCTATCACAAAAATAGAACTCTTGGAAATGAAGAAGTTAATCCCCTGTCACGATAAAGATCCAGCAGGGTTCCACCGCGAATTTAAGGACATGCTCCGTATGGGAGAATACACGTATCCTGATATCATTAAAATGTTAAAGGTCCTGTTGCCTGCGGGCATATATGAAAAACTCAAAGAAAAAGAATGGGAGGTGGGAGAGAAAAAGATAGATTGGACCGCATTAGAAACTGAAGATAACACACGAGTTCCAGGTACCGGTCTTGGGGATAAAGCTAAAGCATTGCCCGAGTTATTAATACAAGTTTTGCCAAGATTGCTAGCCACGAAAAAGGAAGATTGGGATGCCATCTCAGCCTGTAAACAGAAACAAGACGAAGACACTAGTGATTTTTATTCTAGATTTGAGAAATGTTTCATTATTAATAGTGGTCTGAAAACAAGTAGTGAATCGTATCCCCATCTTTTTGTTACCAAACTAGTCGAGAATTCAAGTCCACAAGTTAAAAATCGAGTACTGAAAGTCGAGAGTACCTGGCAAGCTAATACTCCGTCACAGATGCTCCAGATGCTACAGTACCACCAGAACAGAATCAGGGAGGAGCAGGAACACGAAAGGAGACGTATGAAAGACACAAAAATGAAAGTACTAGTTGCACAGTCTGTTCCGCAAGACAGTCAGAAGAGGGGTCCGAATCAAGCCAGTCATCCTGCATCTCCCGTTAAAGGGACCTGCAATTACTGTAAACAGCCAGGTCATTATATAAACGAATGTGCAGTTCTAAAACACAACATAGCTACTGGTAAAACGAAAGAAAGACCACGCCCGCCTAGACAAGAACAAGTTTCACAGACTTCTCAGCTACCGCAGAACGCACAACAGACAGTTACAGTACCGCAGCCTATAGCTGCAACACAACACGTTACACAGCAGATGTACCAGTACGCACAGTCAGAATATCCAGACTATCAGCCGTATTCATGAAACAGCCTAGAGAGGGAGGTTGGCTTGCCTCTCATCGAGATTCCTGTAGATCAAGAGGGTCCCTATGTGCACAGTCAAGTATTAGGGAAAGACAGAAAGTTTCTGATTGATACAGGGGCAAGTAGGACTACCATCAGTCATGACGAGGTTCCAGGGGCTCCGCTCTCAGGCTCTAGAAATGTTTCCCTTGGATTTTCAGGAAAGCCTATTGTTAATGAAATATCGAAACCAGTTACTCTAGAAGTTGGTCCATTGTCCCGAACTACAGATTTGTTACTCACGAAATCATGTCCAGAAAATGTATTAGGCATTAGAACCCTGAAAGAATTAGGAGCAGTAATATGCTGCTCCCCAGAAGGAGTACGATTGTTTTTGCGCGATTTTAAAGGTCATTATGTATTACGTGATTTTGATCCAAGATTATTGAATGTACCACAGCATTTATGGGCGCAAGGTCCAACTGATGTAGGTTGTATGCACATCACACCCCATCGTGTTACCCTGAAACAAGGTGTTGTATTACCACGAATCCGACAGTACAAATTGCCACCTGAGGCTGTAGCAGCCTTATCCAAAATTATTGACGAGCTCATTGCTCAAGGAGTAGTTGTAGAAACTGACTCCAATGTATGTAATTCTCCTATCATTCCGATTCTGAAACGTACTGATCCAAATGCACCTCCAGTTTATCGATTAGTGATTGACCTTCGAGAACTTAATAAATGTATCATACCCCAGTACCCAGTGGTTCCAGATATTTCTTCCCTATTGACAGCCATTGATTCCGAAGCCACGTTCTTCACTGTTATCGATCTCAAGAACGCATTCTTTAGTGTCCCCATTCATCCAGACAGCCAGTTCCTTTTCGGATTCTGTTTAAATGGAAGGAGCTATAAATTCACACGAGCTCCACAAGGTTTCACAGAAAGTCCTAGCATTTACAGTCAAGCACTGAAAAGACAACTAGACAATATTCACATGCCAACTGACACTGCTCTGCTCCAGTATGTCGATGATCTATTGATCACAGCCCGTTCTGAACGTGACTGCGAACGTGCGTCACTTACAGTTTTGTATTTCCTGGCTGAGATGGGGCACAAGGTGTCCCCTTCCAAATTACAATTCTGTGTCCAGCAAGTGGTCTACCTTGGACACTTACTGTCCAAGAGGGGTAGGCAGTTGACACCAGACCGTATCCAGTTAATAGCACATCTTCCACAGCCCAAGACTCAGAAGGAGGTACGAGCTTTTATCGGCCTCACTTCTTACTGCAGACAATGGATTCCTCAGTACGCATTTCTAGCCAAGCCACTGATACAGTTAACGACACAGGAGGCAGCCGTATCGACTGTCCTCCCTTGGACCCAAGAACATACACTTGTTTTCAATGAGTTAAAGAAAGCTTTATGCCAAGCACCTGTTCTAGCAACACCGAACTACAGTAAGCCTTTTACACTTTTTGTCACTGAACGTGATGGTACTGCATTATCTGTTCTCACACAAGATCAAGCAGGACAATACAAGCCCTGTGCTTATTTTTCTAGCACATTAGATCCAGTGGCCCAGGCTCTGCCTGCGTGCCTCAAGTCAGTTGCAGCCACAGCTCTAGCTATGAGACAAAGTGATTCCATAGTGTTAGGACACTCCCTGACAGTACAAGTTCCACACTCTGTGGAAGTTCTTTTAAACCGAACCCAGACTCAGCACTTGACAATTGCACGTTTAACAGGATATGAACTGACACTGTTTCAGCCACACATAGAAATCAGACGCTGCAACATTTTAAATCCCGCTACACTGTTACCCTCAGTTACTTCAAATCCTGCCACACATGACTGCGTGGAAGTTGTTAACACCGTGACAAAGCCAAGACAAGACTTGACAGACATTGCATTACCTGATCCCGACCTGACACTTTATGTGGATGGTTCATGTATGAGAACAAGTACAGGAGAACTAGTAGCCGCGTATGCAGTGACTACTGAAACCGAAGTTGTGGAAACACATCGTATTGACACCCTGTCTGCTCAAGCAGCAGAGCTCGTCGCTCTGACCCAAGCCTGCATACGAGCTAAGAACCTGAAAGTAAATATATACACAGATTCACGTTATGCATTCGGAGTCGTACACGACTTTGGAGTGCTCTGGCAAGAAAGAGGTTTTATGACTTCTCATGGAACCAAGATTCAGCATGGCCCCCTCATTCAAGCTCTGTTAGATGCAATACATTTACCGACAGCTATCGCTATCATGAAGTGCAAAGCACATACGAAAGTCACTGATATTATTTCCCAGGGTAATGATCTAGCAGATCGAACAGCCAAGCTTACAGCTCAGACTCCAGACATTCCAGTTAACACGACACAGACAGACATTCCAGATCAGACTACTTGTATGACAGTTAAGGACCCTACACAAGACGTACTAGATATACAGTTACATGCTACTCCCGATGAAATCAAGAAATGGTCTGAACAAGGAGGGTCCAGACAGATCAAGGATGGTTGACGAAGGGAAAAGCCACCTGGTTTCTCCCCGACTCTATGGTTCAAGTCATTATTAACACCGCACATAGTCCAGCACACTTAGGAGAAAAAGCCATGTTAGACAGTATCCAGAACCTCTGGTTTAACAAGCATTTACGAGCAGCAGCCAAGCAGAAAGTACGTACCTGCATGATCTGTTGTCAGTTCAATCCAGGTAAAGGTGTCCCGGTGGAACAAGGTGGATTCCATCCTCCTGACCACCCTTTTGAAGTCCTCCAGATGGATTATATTCAGATGGAGCGATGTCGAGGTTTCAAGTATGTCCTCGTAGTTGTATGCGCTTTGTCCAGGTGGACAGAAGCATATCCAGTCCCAGATTACACAGCTGCGACCACTGCCAGGCAGTTGGTTCGTGAGTATTTTCCCCGCTATGGATTGCCTAGGGTCGTGTATTCAGATAACGGCCAGCCATTTTCATCCGAGCTCATGAAACAAGTATCCCTTCTGTTAGGGTACCGGTGGAAGTTCCACTGTGTACGACATCCTGAAGCAGCCGGTCTCGTAGAGAGACATAACCAGACTCTGAAAATCCGCATCGCCAAAGTATGTGCAGAGAAAGGTGTAGATTCGATAGTAGCACTGCCAGTTGCTCTTTTCTATATGAGAATGGTCGCTCACTCCCGTTCAGGTCTGTCTCCTTATGAGATAGTGTTCGGTCGTCCCCCAAACATGTGGGGTACACCTAGACCACGTACAATTACAGATGTTGATAGTAATATGCTGACAGATTATTTGGCCGCCTTGATGTCTGCACTACAATCTTGTCGTTCACAGGTTGCCGCCGCTTTTCCAGACAACACCGAAGTGAAACCGCATGAGGTCATACCAGGCGACCTGGTACTTGTGAGGAATTTTGATCGTTCAAGTCCGCTGGAGCCCCGCTGGAAGGAGCCCCGCCTTGTACTACTCACAACCAGGACCGCCGTGAAGATTGAAGGAAGGAAAGGGTGGCTACATTCCAGTCATGTAAAGGAGTTTCATGGACTCAAATCAAAGACTTTTCTCAAGGACTGCCCCGTTCTCAAGGACTGCCCAGACACTGAATCTAAACTTCCCTTGTTAGAGAAAACTCCACAGCAGGAGTATAAAGATAAGCTCCGGTCTAGTAAGTCAGCCAGTTTAATTGTCTAAGTCCCTCTCGGGTGAAACGGTTAGACAGGTTCCTGACATGTATGAGATAGACCCACACAGTGAGAGAGTTAGTCAAAACTCTAAGAGAATACATTATCAAAAGAATCTTCGAAGTAGATGTATCGTTACTCTGTTTTTTCTGATATTTCTGAGTCTTATGGTTACTTGCATAAGTTATGCCTTACATTTATGTTTTCCTATTTCACATGTACATATGTTTTCTAATGTTACAGTAGAGCACACTTTTAGTGACCTGCCTCCTCACGAGTTATCCTATCGTCTTGCTATGCGTAATAATACTTTTATCCGTATGTTACACTATTCACACCAGACTAGCAATGCCACTAATTGTTGGGTGTGTGGTCGACTCCCCCCTTTCCAGACACCGAAGGGAGTCCTGCCACTCTTTCCTTATCCGTTTTCACATAATGGTTCGTGTGGAGCATGGTCCACGTTAACGTCATCCTCGAATGATATGTCCCTTCTGAATAAAACATGTTTCCCAGACAAGGAAGGTCTTTCCCATAGAACAGGGTTAGATCTAGAAAATGAAGTATATGATCTAGGTAATTATTCCTCGAATTTCATGGTTTTGAATGTTCAGTCCGAGACTACTCCAGATTTGCCTGCTATTTCAGTTCTACCATTTAAAGGCGAATTATGTGTCAGAAAGAATGGTTCCGCACATGTAGGACATAGTGATTGTACTACTATAGTCGAGTATAGTGACAGTGGGAAATCTATTTTCAAAGCCTCACGTCATTCTTATTTTGTTTGTGGTCAGACTGCATATGTACGTCTGCCCCTCGATTGGGATGGAACATGTTACATTGCCTTCCTACTGCCACCAGTTTTTCTAGCCCCATCCGATTATCACAGAAACACACATCTAGTACACATTAGACATAGAAGGGAGGTCGAGTCCCCAATTGTCGATCAAACTGAAACTGCTCTAGAACAATATCAAGATTTCAATAAAGGTTTCTTTTTCTTCATAGGTCCTGTCCAGAATAGTAAGTTAATACGTAGGCTAACCAGAACCCTTGAAGCAGTAGTGAATGAGACTACTTCCGCTCTAGGTAACTTAACTGAAGAGCAATCTGCTATGAGATTTGTCGTGCTCCAAAATCGTCTCGTCCTTGACGTCATACTGGCCGATAGGGGAGGAGCTTGTAGAGTCATCGGATCTAGTTGCTGCATTTTCATTCCTAATAACGCGCCGTCTGTTTATTCAGCTATAACCAGACTTCATAAAATTGCCCATCAGTTACACCAGAATCCAGGCACCTGGACATGGTCCGGTTGGCTCTGGAGTATAATATCTGCCTGGGGATGGAAAGTATTGTCATTCCTAGGTATAGCAGTAATGATCATATTCAGTTGCTGCCTCTGTTTACAATGTGGCCCTGCGATTTGCGGCTTGTGTGCTACCTCTTGTATTCCTAGTCCTAAATCCCGTTCCAAGACAATTCGAGACGAGCAAATGATGCTCTATGAACAGATAGATGGTATCATGAATATTGATGTTTCCTGATGGAAACGTAGGGCACAAGGAGGGAATGAGGAAAATTGAATTTTGCCTTGTCATATGTGCCTACGTGTTCCCCATCCTATGTTATATGTGCATGATCGATATGCATATATCCCCCTATGATCGATTAAAGACGCAATTATAGTTGTGTCCAACTCTAGTATGCCAGTCTCCAGTTCTCGTGAAAGCAACGAGTATTAGGCCTATGTTGCCACGTTTTACAGTGTGCACGTTATATCCCCCGCATTGTCCCCGTTTCTAGGCCTCAAAGGGCCCGGACACCAGATTCAAGCTCCAGTCTCCTGAACCCACTCCGAGGAGCGATGCAGCCCCCACCTGCATCCCTGACCCTTCACTTACTTCCTGCCGCGCAGCGCGGTGCCCGGCCCGGCTCTGCCTGCCTGTCTGCCAAGAATATGTTATGCCTCTAGTTATCAATTCAGCTCTCCGTCTTCACATTCCTAAGCTACTGAACCGTATAAACATCTCCAGCTATAGTCTAGTCTTTCCGTCTCCATGCAAGAGAATTACTGTATTAATAATTATAAAAGATTCATAGCACACGCAATACATGTAGAATATATGCATGCACCAGCCTTAGTGTCAAGTAGCCTTTGCCCTGATAACTTTTAGATTCTATCAACATGTACTCCAAACACCAGATACCAGATATGCTATAGGTACATGTCGTCCTGACACCGCAGACTTTAGTCTCCTCTTCTAGTGCAGAAGTCATAGCCCCCAGTTCTCCCCGGTAACACGTCATTGTCCGTTTGCGCGCACCACTAGGTTAAAGGTCCCAGCTGCTCAGGTAGCCCCCTCCATGTTTCCACCCATTCATGACACTTCTGTGACGTTCTCATCACATGTCTACGTGCACGCCCTGTGCACGCCTTCTTTTCACGCCCATGTGTTCTTATCTTACGCTTGTCACTAGTTACGCCTACTGTATGTAATGTAATTGTGATGTTTTACTATATATATATCTTGTACTGTTGATGAAGTGTGCAGCTGCCTCTCTATTTTATTTCAGGCTGTCCCGATCCTGTCCCTTCCCTTTTGCCTGAATAAAGCCCGTTCGACTCAGATTCCTCGGATCCTGCCTCTTATTTATTGAGCTATCTGTTATTGTTAATATATTCAAAAATAGTACCGGTATTTAATTATTTATTTACCACAGTTTGCAGAGTGGTGGAGAAAAGCGTCTGAGCCTCCGACCAGCTCTCAGTCGTTCCGCTGTGTAAGACTTACTGGGAGGGCTTCTTGGCCTCCGAGGTCCCTAAAGGGTAAAGTGGACTTCATCCCCAAACAGTAGTGTGCCAGGAGTTGTATTTGCAGAATGGTAGAGAAGGGAGCATGGCCTCTGAAGACCTTTTAACAATCCCGTTGTGTTGGGCATACTGGAGGTAACAGGTGGGGTAGCTGGCCCCCCAGGACATTGCTGGAGCCGGTGCTGGGGAATCTAGGGCTCCAGGAGGGGGACCGCAAGGCCCCTCTCTTTTCTTTGAATTTTCCCCAGCGAGCTGGTGGTCCTCAGGGTTGCGGGGGTGCAGCACAGCCCCCCCAACATTAATTAAATTGATGTCACTGACCATGTCATGAGTGATGTAATATGTGATGTCATCAGCAGTGCATTGCGGGTGCGCGAGTTGTAGTTAGCTGAACTAACTATTACGGGGGAATTTCAATGGTTTTCTATGAGAGAAATGTCCAGCTAACTATAACATGGGTGAAACCTATGTTTTTTCAGTGAATTTGTTAGGTTTTTTAAATGCTAATTCCTAACTATAACGTGTGTGAAACCTATGTTTTTTTCAGTGCATTTCTAAGGTTTTTTAAATGCTTATTCCTAACTATAACGTGGCTGAAACCTATGTTTTTTTTCAGTGAATTTCTAAAGTTTTTTAAATGCCAATTCCTGACTATAACGTGCCTGAAACCTATGTTTTTTTTCAGTGAATATATATATGCACTGGAAAACTAAACACCCACTTCCTTTACAAAGAAATGGAAAGTTTGCATCTCTACAACCTCTCTAATTATTCAAGTTTTTCATCTTCCACTCAATGTACACATCATCCACACATACAAACATCTAATTCCTGCATTCCTTAACTGTGATTATCAACTATTCTTCTATTTTATATTCATATTCAAAGTGCAAGCCCTTTATCGAGCCTTTTTGTTGTAACTACTGTTCCAGGAATTCTGCTCATACACAGAACTGTGCATAAAGACTTAGGATCTCAGTGTATTACGGTGTTCCAAAACCCACCTTACTACACAAACAACCTACCAGACTAGCAATCAGTGACTCATTGGTTCTTCGCCTTAGAGCATTGTTTCCCAAACTGTGGTCCGCGGACCCCCATGAATCCCTCACACATTCCCAGGGGGTCCGCAGGCAGCAGTTTTAAAAGCACTGCAAAGTATCTTACCAGTTTTCAAAGAACAATACAAATGTCAAGATAACAATAGTGATTGATTTCCCTGCTGAAGAGACATGAGAGTTTTGTCCAGTGACAGCTGTAACTGAACTAATCTAACACAGAGGGTTAATATGCCTACTGCAAAGAAGTGTACCATACATTTTAAAAAACAGTATCTGATATGCATCGGTCAGTGGGTTACTGCTTTTATCACACAGATTCTTTTGTTACACTGCAGTTCATAAGTGACAATCGTAATCTAGGACTGTTTGCAAACTGCAAGGTACAAGTTAGTGACATGCTTTTTTTCAGTCTATCAGTATCCTGATGCTTCTAAAAAGGTTTCTTTGGGTGGAAATACATTTTTATTGTTAAAGTCAATGCTAATCACTGTGTTATGTTCTGAATCCTGAGTTTGTGCTTCTCCAGACCAGCACTCCTTAAGTTTATGCTTCTCCAGACCAGCCTCCTTGGCTTCACAACACACTCTACTACTTCAGAAACGCAAGGCTGCACCATATTTACAAGAATATGGTGCAGCCCTGCCTTTCCGCTGCACTGGCGCTACATTTAATAGAGGAAGATTGCTTATGTGCAGGAAGGTCCCCCTTCCTGCACATAAACAATATTGAAATGTCATTTTGTCACTTCAATGTGTACTGTTTAATGCATCACACATGGAAGTTACAAACTGTCTTTTTTTTTTTAAAGATTGTTTATGTGCAGGAAGGGTCACCTTCCTGAACATAAACAATCCAAGGTGTTTTACAAAAACGAGGAGAAATGAAGCATTTCTCATTGTTTTGCCAAGTTAAGACCTGATTTTCCCTGGCCTTAATTTTGGCGCTGCTTCCCATTTACGCTGCTCTTGTAAATAGGCGGCAGCATCAAAATCAATGGGTGTCGCAGAGGGAACGCCCACCACAACATGCACTGCCCACCGCTTTCACGCTAAGCATTGTGTCAAAGGGAGTCTTATTTACAAAGGACCGTTAAGCCACGTTAAGTGGCTTCACGCTGCCTTGTAAATAAGGCAAAGCCCCTATCGCCACAGAAAACTCTCAGAAAGTGATATTCCCATGGTGATAGGGGCTTGTAAATATGCCACTAAAATCATTAGTAATTTGAGTATTTGTTTTGTGTGCACATATGTGTTAATTTTTCCCGAATTACGGTTATAATGTTTGAAATTTAAATCCTACAAATTGCTTAGGGGTCCCCAGCTTCCAGTGGGGACTCTATGGGGGGTCCTCAGGAGTCAAAAGTTTGGGAACCACTGCCCTACAACAAAAACACCAACGACTAGTCAACCCAGAACATGCCACTTAGATTACATGAAGTAACGTGGATAACAATAGCACTCTTTCATTATGCTCTTCCACCAGTCCAATACAAGATGTAAATAAAGAAACGTGCAACTTTGAAATGTCACAAACAAAGTTGTCAGCATTGTTACTATTCTATAAGATACAAACGGAAAAAGCATCCTATAATAATAAAGGTAAACAAATGTAAAATATACCTACATTTCACCCTCCCTACCTAGCAGATTAGCAGTTTATAACTACAGAAAGTCTCCTAGGATTACTTGGTCAGACCCATACCTCTGGTACTCAGCAGTAATAGATCACATTCAGTGCTCCACAAACTATCAAGTTATGAATGTTCTCCAACTGTGTGTAACTTTGCCTCCACAATGCATTATGAAAAGTGCAAGTATCAAAGGTGGACACAACTGCATATGTATTTTGGCTCGAACTTCCGAGGATCATTCTGAACAGACACAGTATTCAAGATAACTTTGATCTTCCATGCTCTCACTATACACACACAAAACTAGCGAGGCACTTTACAAATCTAGCATACCAAATTATTCTCGTATAAAACAAAATACTCAGCCTTCTCTAAACAATATCACAAGTATGTGTCACGTGCAAAGCAGAGCAGGAAAGCAAAAATAGCGTGTAAGCTTCTAATAAACCCATGCTAACTTAACAGGGTGTGAGTGAAAGCCTCAGACCCACGGCACCCTTTCTTCATCAAAGCACGTGATGTAAACGTGTGCCACTTAGAAACGCACACTCCAAGACTAAAAACCAGAGTCAAGTTCACATTTCCAAAAAAAAGTTATTCGCTCTTTGATAGAAAGCAGTAGCTAAAAAATAAAGAATACGCAGAAAAATCAAAGTCTTAATCCAACAGCGTGTAAGCACAGTATGTAGCAACAGCCTCCAACAGGAAGTCATTGTTCTCATCTGAAAACATTTCAGCCATCCAATTCAATAGTGAGAATGAACATACATGTTCCACAACGACCAGAGCCTCTATCACCATCGGAGGAAAACTAGGGTCATCTTCAATGTAACTGAGTGCCAAGAACTCAAGTGGCCAGAGGACAAAACAGTGGAATATGTAAGTATCACCTAGAGACAGTCTGTGCAAATTGATAAGAAACAATGTATGGTACAGTCATTAGGGTGATAATAGCAAGTTATTGCAATATTAAGAAATTCAAAGGCTCAGGCATGGCAAGAATTGGATCAAGAATTTCTATTGCATAACCAGGTACATGAAATTCTATGTCTGTCACAATTTACAGGACTAGGATAATCTGTTCATCTCAAAATCACTGAAGATGCATATATTTATATAAGAATTTCCTTCTTAGTTTGTTCTTTGTGCATTGTTACCAAGAATAACATTTCCTTTCTCTGTCTTTTATATTTGTTTACATTATTTTCATTTTGGGCTGTATCTTTACTCCAACAACTGCCTTATTTTGGATTTAGGTTATTGTCGTCATTGTTCTGTTTTACTTTTGGTACAGTGTACAGAACCCCATAACACTTTTGTGGGAGGGTAGCTTTATAAAACGTTTAAATAAGTTATAATAAAATAATCAGAGGAGAAAAGTGAGTCTGGCCAAAGGTATGACCAAATGAAGTGTTACATTTAAATTATATAACAAGGACTATGTATCGAGCTTGAGAAACAATGAGGTTGTCTTGGAGAGGTCCAAGGACGGCAAGAGTGTCTTCAGAAGAGACAAGAAAGGTAGTTGCCAACATTGTTGTTAACTTGCTACAACCCCACAATCCTGGATAAGGTTGATTGTCAAATGTCACACTGTTATTAAAGCAGCCTTCTGCAGTGTGATGTCACAGACTCACCACATTGTGGTCTTTGGCTGACTAGTACACTCTGAAGTTATTCAAGGCTATTTACAAAGGTAACTTACACTAGTAAGTAATTTACGCACATAATTTAGTTTTACACTTTTTTGTTACTTTACTACTTTTGGCTATTGCCAAAATCCAAATGTAAAGTTACTGAAAAAGAGAGTGGAGCCAAATGTACGAGTGTAAGTTACTACTATTAAAAAGAAAGAGTAGCAAGTCCAGCACAACAAATGGCCAACCAGATATACTGCATTACCCTCCCAAATAAAACAATAGAGACAAGGACTTAATATAAAATCCCATAGGAAATATTGTTAAATTAAATTCAATTATTTAAAATAGTTTAAAATATAAATACATATAATGTAATGTTAACAAATAGATAAAGTTAAAATATATTTATCCTTTTTAAACTATTTCAACTACCTTTTTCAAATTTATACATTAGCATATTTTTATTAAAATATAATTCAACTAATTTTTATTAATTCTATACATTACTTTTAATCATAATAATCATTCATGTAAAATAGTTGCTTTTACTTCATGTGGGAATTTATTTTTAAATTTAAATCATTTTAATGTTAATGGAATATACTTAGGTTAATTAAAATCTATGTTATGTCTTTGGTTTCTACCTTTAATAAGATTATATATGAAATTCATTTACAATAATATTTACTGCAGAACTATTTTTACTAATTCATTATATATTTTAATACACATTTTCAGTTTTTCATTTTGTTTACCATAAGGAGATCTCCACCTGGACTCTGGAGAGAATCTTTCTTTGGATAAGTATAGGGAAAAGTTAAAACAAAGGTTATTTAATTTTCAAAAATTGTAAAAATCTTTTTAGTTAAGTATTATTCTAAACTAATTCTTCTATACTTTAAATATAGAATAAAAAGCTACAGCACTATTAGCCTAATTTTACATTGAATTTGTAATTAATTTAAATATATAAAACAGTTTTAAAGTTGAAATTAAAAAAAGAATTCCACTAAAGTGGGAAAATGAAACTTGTTTTATTATGCATTAATAAATATTTAATGTGATGTATAGAAATGATTAAATGTAATTGAAATATATTTTCACAAAATGTAATCATACATTAACATATACATTTAAAGTTGGTTGTTAGCAATTAAGTGATGAATATGCGCTATTTTTAAATATATTTGAACATTAAATTATATTTATTTGGATTTTAACTATTTTAATTTAGTTTAACATTATTGCCTATTGGGTTTTATTCTAAATTCCTATCTCCATTTTCTTCTGTGGGAGGGTTTGCAGGACCAGTGGCTGGCCATAAGTGGTACTGGATATATTCCACTTCTGAATAGAAGTCATTTACTACCTTTTTGGGTCCCTTTTTGGCGCTAGTAACTTTAGAAGTGAAGCTTGTGAATAGCAATGGGCTTACTCTTTTGTGGGTCGGTGCACGCCCCCTCCGAAACCCCTCTGTAAGCACCTCCTCAGTACCTCCTAAACCCATCCCATAGAGTAGTAAGTATGCTTCTTTTTCTAGCCAATCCCATAACCCCTCATATATTTACTACTGAATTACCATTCAGTAGTTAATTATATGAGGGGTCATGGGAGTTAAATGTGTAAGGATGTCCCCATAGAAAAGATAGGAGCGGCAGAGGTGGTGATTTATACTCATTGGTTTGTGAATAGTGATTTGTAGCGTTTCAGCAGTGGTATTTCAGTACTACTAAATGTACAACAAAATTCTATTTGTGAATAGGCCCCGTAGTCTCTATAGCATCCAACAGAGGTTTTTAAGCTTGCTCAATAGGAGCACTACTTTAGAATGATTGCATCCAGAAGCAAAGATGGTTCTTGAATTCTAAATGAAGAAATGGTGGGAATTTTAATTTATAAGATTCAAGATCAGGGTCACCAGTTGACCTAGCGCGTTACCTGCATTAGTGCTGCTCACATGGTACCAGAGCCCAAGACATCCATTCTCATAGAGGGGCTCATGCACCTCAGATCTCATCAAAAAGGAGGTCCCACTGGCCATAGCCACTTTGCTTGTGTCCACAATCATATATTGCCCTGTAAAAGAAGAATAAACAAGACTGAATACATTTGAAATGCTGTCCCTTGTTAATCTGCTCCATCCTTATTTTTTAGGGTGCAGAGTAGAAATATCGCCGCAAAAATATCGTGGGACAGAAATATTGCCACAAAGATATCGTGGGGAAGAAATATCGACAACAAAAGTATAGTTGACAAGAATATCGACTGTCAGGTAAGTAATATCGATTACATAAATATCTTTGTAATAAATATCGTTTACAAAAATATTGTTTACAAAAATATCGATTTATTAATAATTGTATGTATTTGAGTGTTTTAATGAGAATTGTTTGTCATTTTATTATATGTTTTTAGAGTTTCAGTAGTTATTAATGTATTTTAAGTTTAATTCTGTGTTTTTAGTTCCGTAGCAGGCTGTGGGTTTATAGGGGAATATGGTGGGAAGTAATTTAATTTTATAAAATGTATTGAATAATTTATGTGTTAATTGATTAATTAAAAATAGTTTAATAATTAATTGTTAATTAATTTCAATTAGTCAATTAATAAATAATTAGGTTAATTGTTTAATTAATTTTAGGTGTGTTGTGGTGTTTATATGTGTAAATTGTGTGAAGGGTGGTAAGTAATTAATTACTTTTATTGCTTGATTATTAAATACTTTTAAATTACCATTAATTAATTAGTAATTATTAATTTTAATTGTGTAATTAATTTTTGGGATGTGTTTTGGTGTTTGTATGTGTAAATGATGTGAAAGGTGGTAAGTAATTAATTTTTTATTGATTAAATAATAAATAAATAATTTTTCATTAAGTAATTATTACATTTAATTATGTAATTAATTGTAGGTGCGTGTTGTGGATTATCTTTGTTAATAATAATATATTTAAATTTATATAGTAATTATGTAAATATTGGAAATTATATTTAATAAAAATGTTTTGTTTTTTATTGTTTTGGGATCCAGCGCTTTCCCTACTGTTGCACTCACTGGAGTGGAAATAGTAACTTTTACCCCTCCGCTATCCAGCTCTTTCCCTACTATTGCACTCACTGGAGTGGGAATAGTCATTTTTACCCCTACGCTATGCAACGCTTTCCCTACTGTTGCACTCACTGGGGTGGGAATAGTAATATCTACCCCTCCGCTATCCAGCGCTTTCCCTACTGTTGCAGTCACTCGAATGGGAATAGTAATTTTTACCCCTACCCTATCCAGCGCTTTCCCTAATGTTGCACTCACTGGAGTGGGAATAGTACATTTTACCACTCCCTTATCCAGCGCTTTCCCTACTGTTGCACTCACTGGAGTGGGAATAGTCAATTTTACCTCTCCGCTATCCAGCGCTTTCCCTACTGTTCCACTCATTGGAGTGCGAATAGTAATTTTTACCCCTACGCTATCCAGCGCTTTCCCTACTGTTGCACTCACTGGAGTGGGAATAGTAAATTGTACCCCGCTGGTATCCAGTGCTTTCCCTACTGTTGCACTCATTGGAGTGGGAATAGTCATTTTTATCCCTAGGCTATCCAGCGCTTTCCCTACTGCTGCACTCACTGGAGTGGGAATAGTAATTTTTACCCTTTCGCTATCCAACGTTTTAACTACTAATGTTTTTATTTTGTTATTAAATGTATGTATTTTTTTAAACAGTTTAATGTGTTAATTAAATGTAGAATATTTTATTTAAAATGATTTATATATGTGTTTATTTTATTTTTATATAAGTAAAAAAAGTTTATAAATTAAATAAAGATAATAGTTAATAAAATGTATTTAAGTAAATATATGTATATGTAAATATTTTTTGTGTTTATATTTATTAAATTAAGTTTATTTGTTATAATTAGTTAAAATATATATTACATTTTATTTATTTTGTTAATAATATCAATATTATTTAATCAATTTATTTTAAGTTATGTTATTTTTTAAAGTCGATATTTTTTACATCTATATTTTTTACATCGATATTTTTGAGTCGATATTATTGTACTTACCTGTTTAAGTATAGGGATTCGATATTTTTGTAATCAATATTTTTACATCGATATTTTTTTCATCTATATTTTTGTAATCAATATTTAAACATGGAACCATTTTTTACACTCCCTGTGGCACATGGGAATACAAATCTTCAAGAAGAAGATTAAAGATGTAGGCATGATTTAGCAGCAAACAAATGCTTACTTTTTACCAAACAAGAGAGCACTCCACCTGACTCTAGAATTACCTCATTACAACAGTACAGTATCCACATGACAGAGTGATTATTGTCAGAGCACAACTAATCACCAAAAGACTTATGCTTTCTGACCTGAAGACAAGGGAGAGGATGTAGCCTTACAGATAGAGTGGTTGACCTCGAAGCTGGGGAACCGGGTTCGAGTTTCGGCAACAACACTCAACATCCTGTGATTCTGGGCAAATCCCTTAATCTCCCTGTGCCTTACAAAACAAAATGAATGTGTCCATCTGTAACGAAACTGGTGCTCATTTAAAACACTCTGATACCTTATATCTTCAGGTCAAGTTTGCATTGTATAAAACAGTAAAAAAAAAAGCTTCAAACTTAAAGAACACTTAATACATTATCTTATCAGTAACCCTACTAGTGGAAAGATGGGAATTTACCCACAGGTCAAGATGCTATGGAACAGTTCTTATCAATCAGTGAATACCTGTTGAAAGTGACAAGGTAAAGGAAAGTGGGGACGGTCTTTGTCACATTCCAAATCAAATGCGTTTAAATGGACACTCCAGCCCACAACATAGATTTGGGTTGACCTCACTGTCGAAAGTCTGAGAAGATCTGTAAGAATAGTTTCGGAAAAATAATGCTAATTATTGAGGGCACAGGACTTCTTGGATATCCAAAGATCAGTCTGCTTCTGAACACTACTCAAATTCCCCTTAATGGAGAAATTTGATTGCTCCCCCGTCACATTTCTTTAAGGTAAAGTAGGCTCCCTACCAACTTACCTTGACAATGTACTGGTAGGCAATGCAATGGTTGCAATATTTTTCTAGAATGATATTTCAATCTCAATATAGAAATAATCTGATATATATAATATCATCTGGTCTGGAAGCCCATTCAGGAAGCCATAGACTTTGAAGATGGTATCTTTGAAAAAGCCACAGTCAGAATTTACAAAGTTGTTTAGACTTCTGCCTTGAAAAAGGAAAGTAAGGTCCAAGGATGACCAGCTAATGAAGACAACCAGTGTTTTGTAATGGAGTAACACCAGTATTCAAAAGCCACACTAGGAGCAAAACGTAAAGGAACATGCACATTTTTTTAACTTAAAATGTTGACCTACTCTATTAATATTTTAACTTCCGCTGGATTTCCACTTCAAAAGCTCCTTCAATCTATCTTATTTCTAACTTGTTTAAAGAGTTTCTCTTAATTTGTCTACACTGCAATTTGGGAACTACTGTCAGTCCTTGAACCAGGAAGTGGCATCATCACAGATAAATAGTAAGCACAATCTGCAGATATATTACAGCTGCAAAGAAAAAAACAATTTAATTAATGTATTTTTCTCTAATTTGCTCCACAATGAAAATGTAAATGATGAAAAGACCTTGAAAATTATGACATCATAGAAACTTCATGAATGAAGTTACATCAGACACTTGTTACTTTCCACCATCATTGGCTTAAGAATGTCCTACCCATGATAGTCTCTGTTGTGTGATCCATGGGAGGCCCTCCTCTGGTGATGCTGCTGAAGTTGCTTTGTCGGACCCACAAGTGGTTTGTTTCATTGGAATAACCACACAGGCCTTCCTCAAAGGAGCAGTGTACCTGAGCTGCACATGGCCCCGACCGTACAGTGATGTCATCAATGGCAATGTTGCTTAAGGGTCCACCAAGCATGGCATCGAAGATCAGCTGCAATGAACAGAAACCAGCATGTCAAGGAATATTGCAGAGAATATTTTTCTTAAAGGTGACATGGGGATCATCACAGTACTTAGTAAATTTACTGACATCGTCATTACTGTAGAAAAAGCCCGTCTGTGGCTGTAGAGGAGGAGATCGTGCCCCTGCTGGTGTACAGTCTTAATATCGAGTCATTTATTTCGACTGGACATAATATCGACTAGAGAATATCGAGATGGCATTAATATCGAGGTAAGTAATATCGATTTTTTTTTTATCGATTGTTATGTATGTAAAAAATATCGACATAAAAAATATCGAGTAAGTAATATCGTCAGTAAAAAATATCGATATGTTTATTAGTTTAAAAATATCGAAAGTTGTGTTATCGACTGTCACAATATCGACTCTCATGATATCGAATTTTAATATGTATATATATAATATGTAATAGTTCAATGTACATTGTTTTAATGTTTTATAATAGCATTTTGTGTTAAAATGTATTAATTTTATTTATTTATTTATATAGAATTAATGTTAAAAATAATTAATAAATTTAAAAAAATTTATATTACTATAATAATTTCTAGGAGCGGGTAGTGGGTTTTTAGGGGAATAGGGTGGGAAGTATTTTAAATATAATTAATTAATTATGTAAATATATTAATTGGTATTAATTAATTAATTATGTAAATATGTTAATTGGTATTAATTAATTAAATATGTAAATATATTAATTGGTATTAATTAATTAATTATGTAAATATATTAATTGGTATTAATTAATTAATTATGTAAATATATTAATTGGTATTAATTAATTAAATATGTAAATATAATTATTGGTATTAATATGTAATTAATTGTTAAATTACTATTTAATTAAATATATAATATGTAATTGGTAAATATGTTATTTTAATAGCTTATTTGAGAATTATGCTTATTTAAATAATTTTTTTCATGTAGCCGGTTGTGGGATTATAGGGGATTAGGGTGGGAAGTAATTTAATAGTAAGTAATTAAATCTGTTAATTAATTAATTGGTAAGAATAAGTAAATACTTGTTATTTATCTAAAATATGTTAATTATATATAATTTAATTGTTAATTTATTTAAATAAATGGAATTATTGTTGAATATGTAAAATCAAACTTTTTTAGGATATGTAGTGGGTTGTGGGATTATAGGGGAATAGGGTGGGAAGTAATTTAATTGTAAGTAATTAATTATGTTAATTAGTTAATTGTTATGAATAATTAAATATTTGTAAAATAAATTAAATATGTTAATTATATTTTATGTAATTGTAAATTTATTAACATTAATGCTATTATAGTAAATTATGTTACATCTCACATTTTTATGTTATGTAGTGGGTTGTGTGTTAATAGGCGTATAGGGTGGGAAGTTAATTAATTATAAGTAATGACATATGTTAATTAATTAATTGTTATTCATAATGAAATAATTGTTAAAGACTTAAAATATGTTAATTATATAGATATAAATAGATATAACTAATATTATAATAATTAAATATAAAATATATATATATGAAATATAATTGTCTAATTACATTTAATTATATATATATAATATATTTATAATTAGATATATAAAGATATATATAACATATAGATATATAATTATAGATATTCTCATATATATATTATTTTGTATTTGGGGAAAGAGGTTGGTTTAGTCTTCTGGGTTACTTTTCTGTTTGGTTATTAAGGGGTATATGTTGTGTGCAGAGTCAGTTGTCAGTTTTTTGGTAAAGGTGTATTTGTAGGGGTCAGGGTCAGTTTTCATTTAGTGGGTAAAGGGGTATTTTTAGGGGTCAGGGTCAGTTTTCAGTTAGTGGGTAAAGGGGTATTTGTAGGGTTCAGGGTCAGTTTTCAGTATTTGGGTAAAGGGTAATTTTTTTCTTTCAGAGTTAGTTTTCAGTTTGTGGATAAAGGTGTTTTTAGGGGTCAGGGTCAGTTTTCAGTTTTTGGGTAAAGGGGTATTTGTAGGGGTGAGGGTCAGTTTTCAGTTAGTGGGTAAAGGGGTATTTGTAGGGGTCAGGGTCAGTTTTCAGTTAGTGGGTAAAGGGGTATTTGTAGGGGTCAGGGTCAGTTTTCAGTTAGTGGGTAAAGGGGTATTTTTAGGGGTCAGGGTCAGTTTTCAGTTAGTGGGTAAAGGGGTATTTTTAGAGGTCAGGGTCAGTTTTCAGTTTTTGGGTAAAGGGGTATTTTTAGGGGTTAGGGTCAGTTTTCAGTTAGTGGGTAAAGGGGTATTAGTAGGGGTCAGTGTCAGTTTTCAGTTAGTGGGTAAAGGGGTATTTTTAGGGGTTAGGGTCAGTTTTCAGTTAGTGGGTAAAGGGTTATTTTTAGGGTTAAGGGTAAGTTTTCAGTATTTGGGTAAAGGGTCTTTCTTTGGTTGCAGGGTTAGTTTTCAGTTTGTGGGTAAAGGGGTATTTTTAGAGGTCAGGGTCAGTTTTCAGTTTTTGGGTAAAGGGGTATTTTTAGGGGTCAGGGTCAGTTTTTAGTTAGTGGGTAAAGGGGTATTTGTAGGGGTCAGGGTCAGTTTTCAGTTAGTGGGTAAAGGGGTATTTTTAGGGGTCAGGGTCAGTTTTCAGTTAGTGGGTAAAGGGCTATTTTTAGGGTTAAGGGTCAGTTTTCAGTATTTGGGTAAAGGGTATTTTTTTGGTTGCAGGGTTAGTTTTCAGTTTGTGGGAAAAGGGGTATTTTTAGAGGTCAGGGTCAGTTTTCAGTTTTTGGGTAAAGGGGTATTTTTAGGGGTCAGGGTCAGTTTTCAGTTAGTGGGTAAAGGGGTATTTTTAGGGGTCAGGGTCAGTTTTCAGTTAGTGGGTAAAGGGTTATTGTTAGGGGTCAGGGTCAGTTTTCAGTTAGTGGGTAAAGGGGTATTTTGTGGGTTCTGGGTCAGTTTTTAGTTTGTGGGTAAAGGGGTGTTTTTAGGGCTTTGGGTCAGTTTAGGGTTTTAGGTTAGAGGGATACAGGGTAAAAATATGGTCAATTTAAATGTCTATTAAATTAGTTACTTTTTCATATATTTTGTATAAAATATTTAAATTAATATACATTAAAACAATTATTGGTATTGTAGGACTTTAAATATTAATACAATTTTTAAATATATTTAAATGTATAAGGTATTTTTAATTAGATTATTTAATATGCAAATAATATTTATATACAATAATAAAGAAGGAAACATAGACAGGGTTAAATGCCATAAATGAAAAATTGTTTATTCACATATAAAAAATTTTTTGTAAATAGAGAATCATTTTTTATTTATAATCAAAAATTTTCATTCAATGTTTTTATTAACATAACAAAAATATGAAGTACATGTATATGTTTTTAACACATAAATTATATTAACATAATTTTTTTATCTTTTACATATATTAACATTTAAATAGTTTCAGAAACAAATTGGTAATATGTACTTTTTATTTAATAACAAAATATTTATTCAGATACACATTGAATTTATTGTCATTGCAAATTATGTACATTTTTTTGTAATTGTAACATTTTTGTTTATTACCAAGTCATGTTATATTTTTGGAAATAATTATTATGAATATTGAACATATTTATAATATTCATTTTTAAATACATAAACACCAAAAACATTTATTATATACATACATAATGTTTTACATAATATTTGCAAATTTAAAAAAAACATTTCTTGTAACAAACTTATATATGCAATTTATTTTTACATTAACATTATTTACTAAATGTATTTATAAATCAAAAATTAATTTTTTAACTATAACATAACAGTTGAATAATTATTTCAAACTTATGAATATTTATGAAATAATTTTATACACTTTAAATAAATATTTACACTTAATATAATACTCTGTGTATTTTTTAAAGTGTTGGAATATAGAAATTAAATAGCATTTAGCTGTATACAGGGACTACTTTTTAACCGCGTAATGTTACTTAGGCGTATTTGGTGCTTCAACAGATCGCGGTTGGGTGCTGCTTCGCGTTAGAGAGGGTAAGTTTGTTTTAATTGTGTTTTATAAGTTTCTGAACTTATTGCTAGTGTATGTGTGCTGTGTTTATGTTTATGTAGGTAGAGTTAATTAGAGAAGATTGTGTGTTCGGTGTTAGGTAGAGTGTACGATATTGGATTTTTACCGCGTTTTTGTTGTAGGTGTGTGAGGTGAGGTAATATGTTTAAATGTTACTAAGATAATATGTTTGATGTATAAATATGTGTTTTTATATATGTATGGGTGTTTTTATGTGGGTGGGTATGTTATTTAATTTTTTCTAGGTTATCGTCGCGTTTCGCTGTTTTGGAGGACTCCCTTCTTTTTTGATCACAGCTGTGTAACGAGTATTATATACTCTTATTTTTGCACACTATTTTTGGGGTTTTTACATTTTCTTGGAGCGTTTATTTTTCGCCATTACGGATTTTTGGGTTTTCTATGGTATCTGGTGTCTACTGAAGTGGAAAGGAGTCGCTATGCATTTGCTTGTATTTTTGCTTTTTTTTTGGGCTTTCATGGATTGTATGGGTTTTTGGAATGGTGTCCTATGGATTGCTTGGAATTGGATTACGTTTGAAGCTGTATCAGAAATATAAGTATTTTCAGGATTTTTAATGGGTGGGAAAACTGTTTTTAATTTTGCTTTACTTACGTTGTATGTAACATTTTGTAAATACATTATCTAAATACATTTTATATATGTTAATATTATGTATTTGATAATTTAATTGCAATTTGTTACATATTATAATGAAGAATTTTAGGAAAAATATGTTTAGTTTTACGTGTATAGTTATGTAATGTTTTAAAGAATAGTTTTGGCAATCATTGATAGATATTCTAGTCCTTTGCTAGTTGGATAGAGGGTAACTTGACTTTGGAGTGTGTTATACATTTTTTTAGTTTCTTTGGTGAGTTTAGGTCCAATCAAAGTTACTGATTGCTCCATTCGGAGCTCCTGGTAACTTTGTTCTTTTTGTAAGGATTGTATTAATTTGTGAAGGGTAGGCGTTCCTCGGCCTGTAGTTGCTTGGAAGGCATTGTGCCATCCTTCAACTGCATTGTTTGTTTTTGCTTCCTTATTTAGTGTGCTAAGGTAGACATTCCACCAAGCTATTTGGTATTTGGGTTGTCTTCTATGGCCTGATCTGTGTAGCCTTCCTACCCATGTGTCTTCGAAGTAGTCAAGCATAGGGCTTAGTTTATCTTCGTTTCTTTTATAGTAGGGGCTGTCTATTAATAAGTTATAGTGCTCAGTTACATCTGTTAGTGGAACATAGGCTAGGGCGATGAGTTTTTTGATTTGATAAGCAAATGTGCTATCAGTGGCGTATTGGATACTCAAGGTTGATTTTTGTAGATGTCGCCAGATACATTGATTAAAGTGGTAATAGCAACCTTGTATTGCTGTGTGTGGGTATGTTTTAAGGATGCTGTTTATCATAGCTTTTTCAAAGTCAATGATAATTTTTTGTGGAAAATAGTTGTTAGTATGTTGCTTGACTTCAGTTAGTATTTCTTGATAGGTAGTTTGCTGTTTGTTTGGTAGAAGGGCATAAAGGAATGGAATATTTGCATTTTGGAAATGACCATGGATGGTGTATAATTGATAAAAAGGTTTGGGGCATACAGAAAAAGTACCGTCCATCATCCAAGTTTGGCATTGGGTAAGTTTTGTCATGTTGTTTGCTGTGGCAAACAGTATAATTCTTTTATCTTTAGATTTGTTGTCATAGAGTATAACATTTTCTTTATTGTGAGTTACAGAGAGTTCAGGTGGAATTTGGACTTCTTCTAAAGTTTTTGGTGTGGGAGGAGTAGTGCATGTTGCTCTTTTTTGTCTAGCTACTGTTCTTTTAAGGGATTCTATAGATGGTAATTGGCTAGAAGCATGTTGGGGAAGTACACTTAAATGGTGTTTCAGAATAGCAGTTGTTGGTTGATCAGTGCTAGTACTAGCTTCTTTAAGGGAATCTAGCATTTGTCTAATCTCTATTTCTGTTACATTGGGTGGGTGATTATGTTCTTTAGTATAAGTAACAGTAGTTTCCTGAGTTATAGCTCTACCATAACATTTGTTGGCATAATATTTCGTACACTTCCAAAACACTTTCAAATCTTTTTGTTTCTCTTGAGTGTAGACATATCCCATGTAACAAAGAAGCATTTTCCCTTTTTGTGAATAAATGAATTTAGCTCCTTCAGTCATGATAGTATTGTAGTGCTAGGAGGTAATTAAAAGAGAATGTAAATATTTTTTAAGGAAAATAAATGTTCAAATCACATTATACAGTTTCACACATTTGTATTTTACCTGCAAATGTTTTGATGCTTTCAAGTCGTTATTTTCAGCTGTTGATGTTCTTCAAACTGTTATTTTCTGTGTATATCTTTTTGTACCTGTGGAAGTTGAGAAAATGTGTAGAAATATTTTATTACTATTTATGATAATTTGTTCGACGTTTTTTGCTAGTTTAGATTTAGTTACCTATCTATTAATTCTCGATATTACATTTCTAATATATACTTACTTTTTTATATGTAACTTTTGATGTCCAGGTGTTGTGTAGGTCTTCTGTTTTATTTTTTCATCTGTAGGATGAGTGCGAAAAAAAAAAGATATATTTGATGTATTTTGCTTTAAAATATAGGTGTGAGCTTTGAGAGTTACATTTTTGCTGACTAATAATGTAGTAGTACTTACTTTAGATATGTGTAGGTCTCTTTCTGTTGAAGTCCATCAGTTTTCTTCCAGAAATCCAGCAGAGTTTCGTCTTCCTTTACTTAGGAGATGTATACTGCGTTTTTAGTTACTTATTATTTCATTTATATAGTATTAGGTTAATTGTTTCAGAAATAGGATTGGTTGTTTAAATGGATAGTCTGTTTTTATTTGTTGATTTGAATTTTTTTTTCTGTTATGCTAATTGCTTTCCTTATATGGGTGACGCAAATTAACGTTTATTGAATGTGTAAGGATTTATTTTGTATAGGTAATGTTCTAGGTAATGTTATTTTGATATTTGTAAAGTGGAGGAATATATGTAATTAGTTGTAAAAAATGTGTAGAAGGTCGAAACATTGTTTATGTATTATAAAATGTATGTTAGTATTTATTGTGTGTTGTAAATGTTATGAAAATAAATAATATATGTTATCTATTTATATTAACTAAATCTGGTTTTTTATGATCAGTATGACTTAATTATTAAATAATAAAGTCATTTATTTTAGGATCTATTAATGGCGATTTTTTTACAATCGATAAATTTGCTATCTATGTTTGTGTAATCGATATTTTGACTGTTGTTATATAAATATTTAATAATCGGTGTTTTAGAAATCGATAATGTTGTGAGTCGATATTGTTGTAGTCGTTGTTTTTAGTAGTCGATATTGTGTAGTCGATATTTTTGATGTTTGTTGTGTAAGTATAGTAAATCGATAATTTTGTTGTCGATAATTAGTCATCGATATTTTGTCCAGTCGATATTCGGTCTGTCGAGGTTATGTCAGTGATCCGCCTCTGCTGCTCCAGTTGCATGGCGAGGTGATTCCTTAAATGTGTTGCCATGAAGATTCTAGACTAGCAGGACAGAACTAGCAGAACACTGCTATATTTTGGTCAACATGTGAAAACCTGGAGTTAGGCTCTCCAAACCCCAGGTGCAACTGTCTCAGGCCCTCCGTTTGACGAGGGGATCTGAGAATGAGTCAATTCAATTCCTTTATTAGGCGTAAATCTTCCCAAATAAGGCCACCAGTTTATAGCATAAGTCATACTGGTGAGTAAAACAGCTTTTTAGGTTAAAAGCTCATTCAAAAGGACAATATTTACCATAAGAATGTTGCTGTTTTGTCTCCCTTCCATCAACAAATGTGTCCGACAAATACTAAGGGGGTCATTAGGATGGTGGGCGGACTTAGTCCGCCCGCCATCCTATCGGTAATTCGGACCGCCCGCCATAAGGGCAGGGGTCCCGTGGGGGGTATTAAGATGCGCCCGCCACTGTGGCGCGCGCATCATGCATTTTTAGCATTGTGGGGGGGCGGTGCTCTCAGCACCGCCCGCCACAATGCTAAAAATGCAAGTATGCATTTGCATAAACAAAGCGGCAGGCACCGCGCGGTGCCTGCTGCTTTGTTTATGCAAAAGCAGGTACCCCCCTTGTGCACCCCTCACCTCTCCTTCACTCGGTGGGCCCGCAGGGGGCCCCATAGTGAAGACCTCTGCCTTTCCCGGGCGGCATCGCCTGCACGGAAAGGCATCTAAAAAAGCCCATGCTAATATGGCTGGCGGTGTCTATTAGACATCGCCACCATATTAGACCTTTTCTGACCCGGTCGCAAGGCGACTGGGGCGGAAAAGCGGCGGACAGTTTATTCGGTCCGCCGCTGTCTCCCCCGCCATACTAATATGGCGGGGGGTCATTTAGGTGAGGATGGCGGGCGGATTGACGCCACCAGGCCGGCCGTGGCTACCGCCAGCCTGGTGGGGGCAATCTGCCCGCCATCCTAATGGGCCCCTAAGTTTTATAATGTGCATGGAGAATTTAGTGCCGTAAGGATCAGTTGAGGTACATGTGACAAAGCAAGGTATACTTTGATGGCATTTTCAAGTTCTTCACTAAGGAAAAGATGTCTCAACTGCGTGGCTGAGAGTCGTTTTCAATCTCCAAACTCTATTATTAGTGTGCTATGATCACTGTCCAGTCTCTGAAGGATTCTCAACCTATGCCCAGTTTGCAAAAATGAATTAACTTGGCTGTGTTCGGCCTCTGATTGTCCAGCGACTCTAGCAGGATTGGTGAATGTCTCCATATATTAAGGTCTGGTAAAGAGGCTGGTTAAATCTCTGCACCTGCACAGTGCAAAAAACAACATATCACCTACAGTGAACATATGTATTCATATTTTTTATTCAGATTAAATTTGTGATAAGGAATATACGTTGAAGTTGTGTATATCATCCTAATCTTCCCAATTGTTGAGGTCAAGTTTGGACAAGGGATCCGTAATGTTCTTATTTCTACTTTGAATTACATACTAAGATCAGGGGCTTCTATTCCTAAGTAAGGGCCTCATTATGATTGCGGTGAATCCGCATACTGCGGGCCGGCGGAAGCCACCGCCGGCCCGGAGTATGCGGATTTACCGCCGCAGCCACATAGAACACCCACCGCCAGATTAGGATGGCGGTGGGAATGCGGTTGGACCAGCGGCGGACGGCAGGTCCGTCCGCCGCTAATCCGCAGGGTGGGGAGGGCTATTTGGTGACAGTGTCTGCAAGACACCGTCAGCCAAATTAGGATTTGCACGGAGACATGCTTTTCCGTGGCGGCTTTTCCGCCGTGGAAAAGCATGTGGACTTTGGCTTTTGGGGGCCCGTTGCGGGCCCCCAGGGTGTCGGGGGGTGGGGGGTGCAACATTTACATGCACAAAGCGGCAGGCACAAAGCGGTGCCTGCCGCTTTGTGCATGTAAATGTAATACATGCATTTTTAACATTGCGGTGGGTGCTCGCCGCAATGTTATTAATACAGGATGTGACCACCAGGGTGGCGGTCACATCGTAATTTGCACGTAGGGACCGCCGCTGTCCCTGCGGACGGTCCCTCCACCTCTGGGGTGGCGGACGGACGCAGGTCCGTCCGCCATCCTAATCTGCCCCAAAGTTTCGAGATTTTACCTTTTTCCAGCATACAAAGTGGCGAATTGAAAATAATTTTCCATATTTGCAACCCCTTTCCTTCTAGCTGATTCGCAGACTTTGTTTCTGCTGGAGCTTGCAGCTCAACAAACCTGTAGTCTCAAGTGATTTTGCACTGTTTTGATTAGTTGCTTTCAGTTGTTGCATTGAATTGAATTGAGTTGGCTTGGACAATGATTGAAGCATGGGGTTCTTTCTGTAACAAAAAAATTATGTAATCTGGGTCTGTGAGTATGTAACGTATATTCTTGATCCAGATGATGGTCTATAACAATTGTTGAATACATAATGCAAATGTTTCTAGCATCAAACATCAAACATCCGATTCTCATATCACACTTTCTTGATCTGTTATTTAAAGGGTTGACACGCTATTTATCACACCACGTCTTCAACCATTTGTATGGAATTGATTAATATTGGTTTGATTTGTGCCCACATTTCGTATAAACGTGTCTCTTTTGTGTCATAGCTCTGATTGATTGATTGGAAAAATCCAGCCTGTTTTTTTTAATCATTCCAATATGAAAGAATGGTTACCTTTGGGAATCCTTGATATCTTGTATTATGTAATCAGATTTCTATGGGGATATACGATTATCCATTTAAGTAAAATCCATAAAGATGGTAGACATCTCTTTGCACCAAAATCATTGTTTCTCACAAATTGTCTATTCCTTTTCCCTCACACTTCTACCTCTAAACTTAGCAAAAGGGTGCACTCTATCTTCATCGGCTGAAATGCTACCTCCCCCACTGCTATGATCTCAACATCCATCAATTGTGTGTCTATTGCTTTCTCACCCTAAGTGCACCAGGTATGCCCAGACGTGGGTCCTGGGTTCTGGGTTCACTGTGTCACTGGAATCAAGCTATCCTGGCTGAAGAGGGGTGAAACTCCGAAACCGGTCCTAGGATGCTTCCTTCCGATCCAGGGAGGACCTGGCTTGTCAGTTCGGGCTGGACTGTTCCCATGAGGCACAGGGCCAAGACTGATTTGCATATGGCCAGTTCTAAACTGGGGTGGCATGGTGAGCAAAAGAATGATGGATTTAACCCAAATCTCTCTACTGGGGTGAATGTTTTGATTTTTTCTGTATTCGTCCATCAATTGTGTGTCTTTTGATCTCAACATCGGCAAAATGTACCACATCTCACGCTGCACTCTGCCAACACCATGACCACAATTAATGTACTAAAGACATCTTCAAGCATGACTTTTGCAGCAAACTCCTGCTGTCCTTCCCATTCCGTTTTCTAACTCTTCAAACTGCAAACAGTCTTCTAAGACTCAGTTCATATTCCCTCTGCAGACCTCAGGAAGGCTGGTTTAGACTGAAATAGGCATGTAAGAATCACAACCTTGCCTTCAGCCTACCATGCATACATTTCCCTGGACAAATCCATCTGCCACCTCGTTGAATAGTTGAAACACACTGACTTGTCAGTACCAAACTACCCTGGCCCCTAGGTGATCTAATTTTCCTCCCTGGCACCCCTCCATTGGAAAGTCTGCTCTATCGACCTTAGATCTGACTATTGCTTGAGCACCTACAAATTGTCCTTAATAGCTGGCTAGATCCCTCATCACTTTTACCCCATCTCACTTAGACCCTAATGCACTACTATCACTCTAAGGACAATGTGTACATGTATAATGGTCTTGCACTGCTCACTATCCGCCCTTAATTCCACATGTTGGTTTATGTTAGCAGTCACTGATTTCTGAGTTCTAAGTAACTTTTGCAGTAAACTCTAGGCAGCACATCAGTTTCATATGCAGGTGAAATAAATGCAAACACAAAGAAAGTGTAATTACCTGGTATTCTTCCCCGCTGTGGTCAATTGTTTGATATCCGAGGTGCCAAGCGTTCCCATGGGTTCCTGTTTGGGTCCAGAGGAGGGTCTCAGATTCCCCATGTCTGATCTTCAGGTTCAACGTGCCTGTGGTACAGCAAACATCATTCAGTAGAAGTTTGAATGCCTCATGGCTTAATACAGGATTTGCTAGAAGTGGTAACCAAGGGTCCAAATTGTCCAGCATGCGAAAATGGTATAGAATTATATTATTTATACTCTGCTTCCAAATCCTGATATTCCACTGTGTAAAATAGATCCATAGTATTTCCAGCTGGTAGTTAAGGAAAAACTACTGACTTGGTAGTTATAATGTCACTCAGAATATGGGAATGATCAATTCCGAGACTTTGGGTCAGCAAGAGAAGAGAGGATTGTAGATCCTCTGATAATGCTGAGAGAGTGACAATCAGATGTACGTCTTCTAGGTCCTGGACTGATAGTGTACTAGTCATTATTGGTCTTTCTTCGGTGGGTTTCTTAAGTTTGCCACTGAAGAAAGATGTATGTTTCAGTTTTCTAGCGGAGTTGAGCACATCAATTTAGGTTTTTGTAAGGTCCCAGTATGCAGCAGGGCAAAATGTTAAGCCTTAGTTGATGAGCTCAATTGTTGTTTACGTATGTTAATACTGGAAAGATTTATCATCAATTGGTTTGGTTCTTGGTTTCTTCTTCTTGTTCCTTCCTTCGTGTTCGTGTAGTTACTCCTGGAGTGGCTGCATGTTGTTGTGAGGTTTTGAGAACCTTGGTTCTGGTATTGGGTATGTTGTGTTTCCAAATACGGAGGCGATGTCTTCAAACTTCTTCGAAAAAATAATAGAGTTGGAGGTTGTAGCCTCTACTCCACTTCCCAGTGAGTCCAGATCTGAGCTAGTTCCTTGTCGGTAGGGCAATGACTAAGTTCTGATACTGTAGTATTTTCTGGGATGTTATCATAATGCTTGGGCTCTCCTTAATAGGAATCTCCTTTACATGCTTCACTTCAGTCAGTATCCGTGCCTGTCTGTAGACACATGCAGTTCAACATCACCCATTACAAGATGGCTTGTTCTACTACTTTCCTTGTCCTATTAAGGCTGCTGCTGTCACATACTATTGCTTGACCTTTGCAGCAGCAATAAATTGAACATTACTAACTTTAAAAACCCTGGGTCCCACGGAATCCGAATAGACAACCGCAGGGATTACCATAAGGAGTAACTTATCCACTCCTAAAAACCGCAGTGACTATCGATCCCTTGTTTTCTTGCGGTAAGCACAGAGCTCTTTTCCTTGGAACCCGACACACGCCTTGAGACACTCTTAAAACTTGAGTTACTAATATTTTTTTATAAAACTTCTTTTAGAGGCCATTCAATACCATTTCCGCATGCTGGACAAATTGGAATACCTGTATTACCTAAGGTATTATCTCCCCTTCGTCAACCCGATGTTTTACCTCCTTTTATTTAACATTTATTCTACAATTTTTTCAACCTATCTCCTAGATCAAACATTGAAAACTTTACTTTAGCAGGACCTTAGTTTTTCAGAAGGCTTTCTCTTTCCCCATCACTTAGAATGATGATACTGAATATTTGTGTCACTTCACAATGGCCCCTGCCCCAAAATCGTTTCATCTAATAGATGCCAGTATACCATACGATACCTATCTCTAGCACTGCATAGTAGAACACATTTGTTTCCCCAAGGCTTTCCATGCATCAGTAGGCCCAACATGCATGTACACCAATACAACAGCACTGCTCTGCCACCCCCTATTTGTAGGACCTTGTTTACCAAACATCTATGTGCAGTGTCCCTCGTTTGGGAATTGATTTGACGTGGATACAGTGCACTCATTTCACAATTCTAGATACTGACTAGACCGTTGATATGGTAGTATCTTAATTGATAATCCTTCTTTGTTTTTCAGATTTTTCATTATGCAACAAATTCTAGATACTGACTAGACCAATGATATGGTAGTATCTTAATTGATAAACCCTCTTTGTTTTTTCAGATTTTTCGTTTGTCTTTTTTGTGATGTCATATCATTGCTTGAAAATATTTCTTTTCCTTTTTCACTTTGTTAGTTAACTTACAATATGAGTATGACTAATACACCTTAATGTTGTAATTTCCTTTTTGTTTCTATTTATTTAATACTTATTTTACACATCTTATAATATTATTGTGTTCACGTATTTTGTTCTGAAATGTATACACAGCCTAGAAATGGCTCGAGGCCTACGTGCCGCATTGGTGAAACACGTGCCGGCTGGTCACAATCTGGCCTGCTACATTTAGCCCATCTACGTGATGAAGATCCCCTAGATCACTAACCCCTATTCGCATTGATAGGATTTTCTACAAAAAGGCTTGTTCATATTGTTGAACCTCAACTTGCATTAAATACATTTCTGCTGCATTTGTTGTCCTTTTGTTTGCTATATTAATATAGTATTGGTTGGTATTTCAATGGCCCCTTGTTACTGATATGTTTTTAAAGCTTAGAGATGGGATGGCCCAACTGGAGAATGCTGTGTGGGGGGACCAAGCCGTGCAGCCAGCTGTCAAAACCCATGTCTGTGCTTTTATCTCTATTAATCAACTGTGCTTTCCTCGGAACCCTATTCAAGTCTGCATACGAGTTCATATATTTTCACTCTCATCCTCTGTGTCCTACGTCACCTTACTGCAGTGCTCTGGTTGTGAGTGATCACCAAAGAGCCCCTCATGAGGAGTCTAAATCTGCAACCTCCAGCCAACCCTGTGTAAGGGTGAAACGAGGAAGGATTTGTACTTGTGCCATCAGCTTATCTGAGGTGGCTGCAGATGAATGACCATCACTGTATACAGACAGATAAAGCTAGAGGTAGTAGGTAATGTTTTGGTCACTGATTATCCATTTGGACTTGGAGTAACTAGGTTTTCTGCAGTTTAAGTATTTCTCAGTGAGAATTGTGACAAGGCGAAGCTGGTGTTAATTGACGTATGGGGCATTGCCCTGCCACCCTGAGAGGGAGAGGCAACAAAAGAAGAAAAAACAAAGAGCAGCTAGATAGAAATGACCACTTGCTGCACGGTGATGAAGTTGTCTGAATTTTTTTATTAGGGGGAAGGTAGACGGATTTTGTTAATTTTCTGCTTCTGTGATAGCAGGGTGAGGTATTCTTCGACCTGCTGGCACAAGCTACAGCAGTGATGTAACATTAGAGGGCGTAGGTAATTACAACGTGCTGACCCCCCGCAATTTAGTCACTACAGGTATATAAATGCTTATGCGAGAGCCTGCAGTCTACAAACCCAGTGGCAGGTACCTTTTTCCTTATAACAGCACTCCACCAATATCAGCATTGTTTTGCTCTACTGATGCCACTCTACCTGACCCTAACATAGCGACCAAAAAGACATTGTGCTTGCTACTGTGATAACCGTCGATCCTAGTACCTTTAAGCTTCAAACGCCTTACAATAAATTAATATTACTTGATTACGCCCACTGACTGACTGACTTAATTTATATCGAGGTCAGACAGCTTCTTTCTGAACCTTCTGTTTGCCAGTAACTCCCCTTCTGAAACTCACCGCAATAGATAGAGGACTTCATTCCTCCCCTAAATAGCAGCCATCTTGAATTGGATTTGATCTCATCCTCTTGAGAGTTACAAATTATAGTAGCCATCCGGATGTTTGTCCTTTAATGGCTAGTCCCTCAGACCCAGCATAACCAGCCCAGTTAACTCTAGAATATATGTACAATCCCATCTGATCAATATACAGATGACTTCAAGATTGTGTCCCTCTACCTCCAAAAACATAGTACGTCAATCGTTACCCTCGCAATGGTAATCTAAATCATACCTATAACCTTCCGTCTCGTTTCACGCTCTAACATGACGGAGACACCCATTGGCCCCAGCTCCTGACCATCACACCTGTCCATGTCTGGCACCAATGCTTTCAATATTGCTTGTTCATAATTCGGGGGCATTGGCTGTAGTGCAAGCGCGCTGTAGTAGTTTAAAGCGTACTGCGCTCCTTAGTGCGAATTGCGAGTTGTATATTGGCATCAGTTTTAAAACGCCCGTTTAGTCCATTAATTTAATTTTAGTTTTGCTTATCCCCTGTTTTTAACCCACTTACTTGCACTATAATAATTTGAAACTCACCGCTCTTGCGGGTCCTTCTCCTTGCCTTCCTGATTCCGGCGGCCATATTGGGGGTAAGCGGGACGCCACTCCTCGCACGGTCTAGTCGTCACAAGGACGCTAGACCTTCTACAAAAGGCGGACAAACTAGGTGCTCAGCCTTGTTCATAATTCGGGGGCATTGGCAGTAGTGCAAGCGCGCTGTAGTAGTTTAAAGCGTGCTGTGCTCCTTAGTGCGAATTGCGAGTTGTATATCGGCATCAGTTTTAATACGCCCGTTTTGTCCATTAATTTAATTTTAGTTTTGCTTATCCCCTGTTTTTAACCCACTTACTTGCACTATAATAATTTGAAACCCACCGCTCTTGCGGGTCCTTCTCCTTGCCTTCCTGATTCCGGCGGCCATATTGGGGGTAAGCGGGACGCCACTCCTCGCACGGTCTAGTCGTCACAAGGACGCTAGACCTTCTACAAAAGGCAGACAAACTAGGTGCTCAGCCTTGTTCATAATTCGGGGGCATTGGCAGTAGTGCAAGCGCGCTGTAGTAGTTTAAAGCTTGCTGCGCTCCTTAGTGCGAATTGCGAGTTGTATATCAGCATCAGTTTTAAAACGCCCGTTTTGTCCATTAATTTAATTTTAGTTTTGCTTATCCCCTGTTTTTAACCCACTTACTTGCACTATAATAATTTGAAACCCACCGCTCTTGCGGGTACTTCTCCTTGCCTTCCTGATTCCGGCGGCCATATTGGGGGTAAGCGGGATGCCACTCCTCGCACGGTCTAGTCGTCACAAGGACGCTAGACCTTCTACAAAAGGCGGACAAACTAGGTGCTCAGCCTTGTTCATAATTGGGGGCATTGGCAGTAGTGCAAGCGCGCTGTAGTAGTTTAAAGCGTGCTGCGCTCCTTAGTGCGAATTGCGAGTTGTATATCGGCATCAGTTTTAAAACGCCCGTTTTGTCCATTAATTTAATTTTAGTTTTGCTTATCCCCTGTTTTTAACCCACTTACTTGCACTATAATAATTTGAAACCCACCGCTCTTGCGGGTCCTTCTCCTTGCCTTCCTGATTCCGGCGGCCATATTGGGGGTAAGCGGGACGCCACTCCTCGCACGGTCTAGTCGTCATAAGGACACTAGACCTTCTACAAAAGACGCCCATGCAAACGCGCTGTAGGCACGCGCAGCGGGTCCGCCGTCATTTCGCCGTAGTTACGCCAGAGTTCAGCCCGTCTGTGCCCGTCCGGGCCCTGGGCTAGACCCACCGGCAAATTTCCCAGAGGTCGGAATCAGGTACTCTAGAAATGACCTTATACTACTACGACCCCCTAAAGATGCGACCTGCAATTACATCCACAAAGGAGAGAAACCTTTTATAAGCTGCAGGATATGCAGGATGGGCCAGAGAGTAAAGGGAAAAAATGCCTTGCTAATGGCTTTGCTGAATTGTAGGTCCCTTCCTAGTCATTACATAGAAATTAATTCCCTCGTGCAAGATCACGAGTTGGATATTCTGTTTTTAACAGAAACCTGGACCACGTCCTGTTCAGGACCAGATATGGTGCGATCACTCCCCCCTGGCTATCTAATATACCATTTGGATAGGCCTGTGCGGCGGGGAGGTGGTATTGCCATTCTATATAGAGACACGTTTGCCTGTAGAGCCCAGGATGGGGGGGTCCGTGACTGTGAGAGCTGTCAATTTTCACTACGGATGTCTTCCACGACCTCGGTATCAGGTCTTCTGGTGTATCGCCCACCGGGGTGTGGGCAATTTTGTCAGCTCGCTAATGGAAACTGTTACGCTTTTGGCGTCGTCTACAGCCAATTTTGTGGCACTTGGAGATTTTAATCTCCATTTTGACGATCCAGCAGACGCATCGGCTGTTGACCTGCAGTGTGATCTAAAAGCTTTCGAGATGAGGCTAATTAACTCAGGGGCCACGCACAGTAAGGGCCATTTACTCGACCCAGTCTTTTCTAATATTGACCGCCTTAAAGCCCTGCCCTCCTTGGCTTTGCCTTGGTCAGACCATTTTCTGGTTCCTCTCACCTGGCAGTGTGAATTAATGGATGCAGCCACCCCTAGGATTTATACTGTCGAAAGGGCCTGGTCTAGGCTGCCAGTAGAGAGCTGGACCGCTAACCTTGAAGCTACGTGCCCCTGCCCAGTGTTGAATCCAATAATCGCAGATGTGAACCTGGAAAATTGGCTGACCAGCTCCCTGGACGCCATTCTCCCTAAAAAGAGAATGCGGAAGAGGGAGAAGAGAGTGGGCTCAGCCCCTTGGTACACCCAGGAATTGAGAACTCTTAGGAAAGGCTGCAAGAGGTTGGAGCGGATTTGGAGAAAGGATTGGGGGGAGGTCAACCGGAAAGAGTATCGTGCGGCCATTAGAGGATATAAAGCCGCTCTTCGGGACGCCAAAGCGAAGTTCTTTGAGGAGAGAATTGGCAATTCCTCTAACTCCTCTAGAGAGTCCTTTAAAGTTTTCAGAGATCTCCTGAAAATCCCCGAACCCCCGGTTAACCATGATAGTCTCCGAGAGAAATGTAAGGAACTGGCCAACTATTTCCACATGAAAGTAGAAAATATCTTAAGCTCCCTACCTCGACAGGCCCAGGAATTAGATATAGATAACCAGCTGGGTGCTGTGGAAATTGAGCTTGAAGCCTTTGGACCAGTGACCACAGACGAAGTTCTTAAGGTGCTAGGGGTCATGAAGAGTGGCTCGCCTAGGGATCCTGTTCCGATGAGATTTTTGAAACAGGTAGCAACTACCATCGCCGCCCCAGTAACTGATCTCATCAATTCATCTTTTATGCAGGGGGTGGTGCCACCCA
Organism: Lissotriton helveticus; assembly: GCF_964261635.1. Classification (NCBI taxonomy): domain Eukaryota; kingdom Metazoa; phylum Chordata; class Amphibia; order Caudata; family Salamandridae; genus Lissotriton; species Lissotriton helveticus. The sequence goes on from NC_136065.1 coordinate 227,682,193, forward strand.
GTTGGAAAAAAGCAGTAGTAAAGGCTCTCCTGAAAAAGCCTGGTCTGGATCCATCTGACCTAGCAAATTTTAGGCCGATTTCCTTGCTTCCCGGGCTCGGTAAGATCGCGGAGAGACTGGCAAACCGTCGACTGTCATATTTCCTGGAGTCTAATGGCTTGTTGCGGGACTCCCAAACAGGATTCAGGCCAGGCCAGGGTACTGACACCGCCCTTCTGGCAGTCGTGGAAGAAGCCAGGAGCATTTTGGATTCAGGAGGATCGGTGGCAGTGATCCTCCTGGACCTCAGCGCGGCTTTTGACACCGTGAACCATCAGGTGCTGCTCCAGCGGCTGTCAGATGTAGGCATTACAGGGATGGCACTGAAGTGGCTCGTGTCTTTCCTGAGCGACCGGACTTATCAAGTCTGGGAAGGTAGTGAACAGTCAGCATCGATCCCCCTCCAGTGTGGTGTGCCTCAGGGCTCCTCCTTGAGCCCTACATTGTTTAATGTCTATATGGCCCCGCTGGAGGGTGTGGTGGCACCATTCGGTAATAAAACTATCAGTTATGCTGACGACACCCAGCTGGTGGTAGCTCTTTCCCAGCTGGTGAATCAACCTGACCTACTTCACTCATGCTTGTCCAAGGTGCACACATGGATGTGCAACTCAGCATTAAAACTGAATGGCTTCAAAACAGAGATGATGCTGTTGGGCCATTCGGTGCTCTCCTTCCCGCCAAGCAGCTGGCCTAGTTGTCTCGGCCATCCCCAAAGCCCCAAAAAGGAGATCAAGAGCCTGGGGGTGTGGCTGGAACAGGACTTATATTTTAAGACCCATGCCAAAAAAAACGCAGGAGTCTGTTTCGGCCTTCTCCGGTCAGCCCGTAAGGTCCTGCCTCTTCTTCCACCGGTTTCCAGGAAATTACTCATCCAGGGACTAATTGTATCGAGGCTGGATTATAGTAATGCAATGTTTTTGGGCGCTCCGGAAGCAACGCTCAATAAACTCCAGCAGGTGCAAAATGCAGCAGCAAGGCTGCTGATGAACATCCCTAGGAGGCAGTCAGCTAAACCAGCATTAAGAGCACTGCACTGGCTTCCGGTGCGAGAGAGGGTAAAATTTAAATCCCTCTGTACGGCTCACAAAATCCTTCAGGGGAAGGGACCTCCCATTTTGGGGAGTATGGTGCTCCCCTATAAGGCTACCAGAGCCTTGCGCTCGGATCATAAATATCAGTTGCAAACTGTCAGAGTGAAAAGAGCCCGAACGGGTGGCAGAAGATTCTCAGTGAACGCGGGCAATTTGTGGAATGCGCTTCCTTTGAATCTACGTTCTGAGACCTGTACTATGCGGTTCCGGAAACTACTCAAGACCCACCTGTTCCCCGCTTAATGTGTTCTTTCTATTACTAGCCCCCGGAGCCTTGGACAAGCGCTGGGATGCCCGAGGGCAACCGCGAGCTATATAAAACTCCAAATATTAATAATAATAATAATAATATGAAATTCCCCCCGAATCTTTCCAGATACTCAAAGAAAAACCTGAAAATAGGATCCTAGGACCCCTCTTTGCAGACCAATACCATGGTAATGCAAAGGTGTCCCCAAAACCGACCTCCTCCTCTTCACACACAACACTGGCCTATGGCTCAGGTCCCTACGCAATTTTATCCCATCCTCCTCTCTCTCTAACATACTCTTTGGCTGCAAACTCAAATGCTTTTCTTCCTGTGGCGTCTCGGGCAACCTTGCTATCTCCATTTACAATGGGAAAATCATGTTCCAAGCCAACAACACAACCCTGGCCATAGTCGACCTTATTTATTCCACTCTCAAGTCATCCGACGATCTTCCACGCTTCACCTCTCCGTTCATCACTAACACGGCTCAGCCACTCCACACCTCTTATGGTCCACCCAGACATCCGCTCTCTCCCTGGACTCCCCTGCAGTCCGATATGCCCCCTCAACCATTTGCTCACAGCCAACACCAGACTGTGGACACCCCTTCACAGCCAATCTCCGCAACGCCCATCTCCTACCACCCACACACCAGTATCTCCCCCTCCCCACCTTCTTCTCCGCTCCACAGTCGACCCATATGCCTCCCGGCATCACCCTCATCACCCATTGCCCTAACGTTTCCCAACACCAGATATCAATAACCCACAACAGGCTCCTTTCCTCGTTCTTTCACCTCCCTTGAAGAATCGACATTCTCTCATCTGCTCTTACCCTTCTAAGTATCTCTCTATTCTCCTGTTGCTGCTCCTTCCTTCACCCCCACCAACCCACCGACCCTCCACCCCATACCCTCCATTATATTGAGAGACAGCCGTCTACCCAGACCCAAATAGACACACTCTCCCATAGACATCTCAGAACTATCATATCTCTTAGAAAGTTACGCAGCTTCAAGTTCCACTCCTCCACCCTCTTTTCCCGAAGTGGGCTACCTGATCTCCACTATTATCTCAGACCACAGTCAAAATAACACACACCATCCAGGTATACGTTCACCTCCTTTTAACTAGATATAAATCTCAACCTCCCTTCCTGAACAGCCTACCCAGAAAGTGAACAGCTTCTCCTTGAACTGCATGCTACACAATTGTCAGTCTGCAGTCAAACACTGTCTAGAGATATCGGCATCCATCCTGGACCATAATCTTGATATATCCTGTTCCTCAATAAAACTTGGCTCAACGACTCATCTAACTACACTGTAGACCTTCTACTTCCTCCCAATTACTCCATCTTATGTAGAGACTGGGCGGAGGTCTCACAATCCTTCACAGAAACTCGCTGAGATGCAGGATCCTCCAAATTACTCCATTTCAGTCTTTCGAATGCATGTCGGTGGAAATGCCCACATCCACGACCTCTGACATTAGATTGAATGTGCGTTACCATCCACCGGGTCAAAGAATTCCTTCATTGAGGAATGTATGGATCTCTTCAGCTCTCAACTGATCAGCTCAGACAACACGATATTCCTTGGAGACTTCAACATCCACTGGGGAATCAAGGGTAACAGCCTGGTGGACACCTTTACAGACTTTCTCAAAGACAATGATCTCCAACAACACTGTCTTAAACCCACACACAACAAAGGCACCATCCTTGACCTGATAATCATACAACCCCATTCCAGTCGATTGGTCTCACCACATACAGATCACATTCTTCCTCTACAGCTCTTATACCAAGACATCCGGGCAACCCAAGAAAGGGAAAATATGGTTCAGGGACACATCCAACCTTGACACAGAAGCCATGGTCATCATGGCTCTTCCAAACCTAATCTCAATTACCCCCCCCCTTGATTTTAATGAGGCCACTGACAAATACAACTCCTGCACAGAATCCCTCCCTTATCGACACATTTGCACCCTTGAAGTGCACATTACATAGACCAAAACCCTCCAATCCTCGGTTCTCAAAGGACTTTACGAAGAAAGAAAGCTTATCAGAAAGTGTGAGAAGGAATGGAAATCAGCCCTCTCTGACCTGAGTATGAATATGCTTGGCACAGCATGAAAACAATACAAAGACCGAATCCTTAGAGCCAAATCCTCTCACTTCAGAGAACTCGTGAATTCTGCAAAGAACAGACCAAAGCACTGGTTCGAGGTTCTGGCACAAACTACAAACACCTCCACCACTTCAACTCTTGAGTCATCAGTAACCAGCTGCAATAACAGTGGGGATTTCTTTGATAGAAAAGTCAGAGACATCCATATCTCGCTACACACCGGTGAACCTCCAGAAACTGAAATTCTACCATGCAAGCTGCTTCATTCATGGTCCTCTTTCTCCCCCATTTCTGAACGAGACTTGCAGCGAACAATCCCCAAAGAGAAACCATTGAATCACCTTCAGGATGAAATTCCAGGGCCTATCAGCAAATCTCTTGCCACACACCTTCTCCCCCTGGTGACAAACATTGTCAACTCCTCTCTTCAATAGGGCTTATTTCCAGAATGACTAAAAGTGGGTCAAGTCTCTCTTCTCTTGAAAAAACAATCTCTCGACCCAGAGAACATGAACAACTATTGCCCAGTCTCCACACTTCCATTTTTAAGCAAAGTAATTGAAAGTTGCATTGCTCTCCAGATCACTTCACACGTTTAAACAAAAAACCTCCTAGACTCTCTGCAAACAGGTTTGCGCCAGGGCTACAGTACAGAAACTGCGATCCTACAAAAAGTTGATGGCTCCCTTAGAAACTCCTGTTTCCTGGTCGTCCTGGACCTGTCTGCTGCAATTTGACACTGTCATCCATCTGAACCTCCTTCGCACTCTTGAACAACGCATGGACTGTGGAGGCACAGTCCTCAATTGGTTCTTCTCTTAACTTAACCAACTGCTCCCAAATTGTGAAAATGGGCACCTTGTTCTCATGAGCAGTCAATGTATATCAATCAAGGGCTCCCTCTAGGCTTGATCCTTTCCCCAACCCTCTTTATCCTGTACCTAGAACCACCTGTTATTCTCGGAAATACTGGGATTCTCTTCCACCTCTACAATCAAATATACATGAAAATCTCTTCCCTTTAAGACCTTGCCCTCCTTTCAAAAACCCACCTAAAGATTCAAAAATGTCTAACCATCACCCAAAACTCAACCCAACTGAAACAGAATTTCTTTTGATCTCACCTCTGACAGTTACATCACAGCCATTGCCAAAAGCACACAACACCAACTCAGACAGCTGTGGGCCATCAGACAATAATTGATCTCGGAACAAGAACTCAAAAAAGTGGTACAGTCTCTTGTCCTCTCCAGACTAGATTAAGGAATTGCCCTTCTCTCAGGCCTTCCCAAAGTTCACCTAGACCCACTGAGAGCAACACTACATGCAGCAGCACGCTTCGTGTTAGGTCACAAGAAATGTGGCTTCCCATTGAAGCTTGGGCCCAATTCAAAGGCGCCTGCATTACCCACAGAGCACTGCAATCCTCTTCACCCGCCTATCTACATGAGAAACTGAAAATCTCTGGAGAAAATAGGAGTTCCAGAAAAGACCAATCCCTGCTCATGGGACCCCCAAATTCAGTCGAGAATGGTACATGAGCCAGTCATTCTTTGGTAGTGCTACAAGAATCTGGAACTCCTCACCTGACTCCCTTTGCCTAATAACCTGCATAGCCACCTTCAAAAAGGACCTCAAGCTCCTCCTAGTTGACAAACACCTGGGCTAATTATCCTCAACCATACCCAAGTACTCTATCCAGGAGACAAACTACCTTCATTGTGTGTCTCCACCATCTTAATCAAAGCTTGAATCGTGTACGTCCCTTGTCCAACGGCTGCATTTGTCCTGGTCGCAGCTACCGATGTAAACGTTTGAACGTTAATTATTCTAACTGTAACTTGCTGTACCCTTGCGTCCTGCCACCATTGTAAAGGGCTCTGATGCCTTCGGGCCATGTTCTGTGGTATATAAAATTGCAAAAATACATATTTTTTTTAATTGTTTTTTTTTTGGGTGCACATACAGTGGCCTTAGGAGGAGTTAAAACAACTCTATTAATTTCAATAGCTGGGGCAGGGCAGGCCAAAGGCAACAATCGGGTAGTGGGTAGCAACTATTTGTTAATCATCACGAGGGGGCAGACTGTAGGAGGGGTGCAGAGATCTGCTTTCCTCGCTTTGGATAAATTTACAGTAGCACGTGTTTCAGTATTGCGTATAGTTTCACTTTCAAAAACATTGTGACACTCAGCCTGAGTTTGCTACGTCAGTAGATACCTTATCTTGTTTGTTGTATGGGCCGAGGAGAAGGAATGAATCAACTTTGGGAAACAATAAATGTTGACACACTGGATGGGAGGTCCTTGTATATTAGTAAGTGTCTCTTCCCATCGCCTGTCCCCACTTGCTCGCCAGTTGCGTCTGTAGCGTTCCTCTGTGTCTAGTGCCTGGTAGCAATGCGATCCGTTGGAAGCCGATGGAGGCCGGTTGGGGCTGTTGCGAGATTGGTGGTAGAGGGAGGGGGACTGCAGGAGTCGGGGACCTGGATGAACTGTGAACTGCAGGGACCTCAGAGGTGTGGCTTGGGTTGTAGGACAGGAAGGGGCACAAACGTTCTAGAACTTGGGGAAAGGCACATCTTTAGTTTATTCGGGGATACCTAATAGGAGTTGGAGGACTTGAGAAAATGGGGTCACTCTCGAAGTGGAATCTGGTACATTCCCCAGTGTGGAGAGGGCCTTGACACTCCTATACCTTTTTTCTAGCAGACTTTTGGGTGATTGGCACTGGCAGTAGTTCTAATGTAGGTCAAGTTTTTTGCATGATTGGTAATGACACATTGGATGCGGTGTGCTTGGCGTTGCACCAATGGTGGGAGTGGCGAGGAGGTGTTTTGTCACTGTTTCCTAACAGAAGTGACGTGCAAGCAGAATGTGCCGTAATGCTGTTCGTGAGACGTATGTATGAGCAGAGGTTTTTTGATAAAGAACGTTTGCTGAAGAGTTGTACATAGTTTGGAGGACAAGGTCTTCACACTGATACTTTAGTTGTTGTGTGCCACAGAGTGATTTGCCTCAGAAAGCCTTGTGCTAACCATTAGTGTTGAATATTCAGACAGTAAGGGTGACTGGCCCTGACATTTGTGAGGTGATGTTTGTGCTGTGTGTTGAGAGAATCTTTACAGTGCATTTAAGGACATTGTGGAGTCTTTGGGTGAGTCGTAATAGTAGTGTGCATTTGGGACTGTTCCAATCATACCACCTTGGGAGTGATCACTACTGGGATCTGCTATTCCTATAATTACATTAGAAATAAAACCAGAATGATATGTAGCATATTCTTTCTTCTACTCGTTATATACAGTTCTAATTTTATATGGAAAAATGTATTACGTAAACCAAATATGAGTTTGTTGAGCGTTTGGACCTTTAACTGAGTGACGGCTTGCCCACGGATCACTGGAACCTCATCAGAAACTACCTTGGAAATTCGGAATGCTACTCAAAATACATTTCCTTGTTGCACTATGCCCATTAGGCAAAATACCCAGTGCTGATTTTGTTTTGGATATTAGCCCTTTTAATGAATAAGCACAATCAGAATTTCATTCAGGGATGGATTGGTAACCCAAAGCAGCCCAGGCAATTTTGTAGGACCAGCCTTCCCCTACCCGTGGGGGGGGGGGGGAGCGGGGTGCAAGTGTAAAGCACTGCTGCTTTTGTTACTGGGGCCGATATTACTGCAGCGCTGCAAAACCGGCCCACAGTAGCAAAAAGCAGCCCAGGCTACTGCAAAACCAGTCCCCACCCTTCCAGCCTACCTAGAAAACGCCTGATGCCCGCTAAGGCCAGTCCTGCCCTGCTTTCATCATGCTGTTAATATTTGCATTGTGTCGTGTCCTTTTTAGGTCGTGCATTCGAGACCTCTTGTATATACTTTAGTATATACTTATATGTGTATGTACTTTGTGGGCTCTGGAGATCAGCCCTAGGACTTGTCTGCTTCTGCTTAAGGAGTTTTGTTTTCTATTCAACTGCTAACCATTTAATTGTCTTGATAGAAACGACAAGCAGAGGTCATCAAAATGCCAGAACAGCTTTCTGCTGGTGGACTTTCTTTTTTTAATTTTTCTGGCAACGGCCTCTATTTAACTTTCTTGATAGAAAACGACCAGCAGTCAGTACAATACCAGAATCACTTTAGCATTCTCTAGATTCCAGTCCATAGAAATTGCCTTCCACGTGCACCTTCAGACAATATTTTTTTTTAATCTCATATTTTCAGTGATATTGATGGAGCAAGGATTCGCATATTACGCGACTTGCTTGAATTCATGAACCTCAAATAACATTAACAAAGTAAACCAACATGTTTTGTCTTACTAACTTCCCTTTATTTTTGACATTTGGGTGTCCTAGAGACGCTTGCCTATGTGTTTACTAACTCAATAACGCTTGTCCTTAAAAATGGCCGCTGCTTGGCGGGTTTCCTTCTGCGCATGCGTTAGTCACACTCACGTGACGTGACGTACTTGCAGTTCTGGTGGGAATCTTTGTGCTTGCGCATTGGCTTTAAGATGGCTGCTTTGTGTCCTCACATGGTGAAGCTTGCGCTGATGCTTCTGTGTTATTGTTTTTTTTTGCACTAAAAAACCTAATGCCATAGTTTATATAAAGTAAGGGGTATAGAGTAGCTATTCATGGTATACAGTGTATTCATCTGTTTCTGTGTTTTAATTTGTTTTCGCTTACTTTTCAAGTACCGCGATTTTGAGGGTCTGAGGGACACTCGTGAATCCATATTGAGATACCTTTCTGCGCATGACAGTCTTCTGCCGGTGGCATTGAATTGCTGCCAACCAGAGGTCTCAGCCAAAATGTGCCTGGGAAGATGCACCTTCACCCAGCAGATGAAGCTGAAATGTCCTGCAAAAGTTACATTTGTGTAAGTTTCTTTGTATTCTGTAAAGTATGTCATGGGAACCCCAAAATCAATAGGCGGTCCCAGAGTATGTTAATGCAGGCTTGTTGAAATGAAATGTGATTGGTGTGTTGACCTATCCTACTTGGGGACCAATCGAAATTGGGGATTCTGACACTCGCAACATTTGGGGGGTGGTACACTGACCCGAAAACAGTATAACTAGCCTAGGTTTAGCTAGAGAATTTGTCCGACTTGTCCGAATAGCCGACCTGTCACTGAACCAACGCACTCAATAGGTGACTGATACAGAGGGCTGCGGAGCACTCTGTCCATAATTGCCATAGACTCAAGGGGTTTTGCTAAGAAACCTTAAGTGCTGGCGGAGCACTTTGCTGGGGAATTCGCTAACCCAATCGGGGTTCTGACTGATAGCTACAGAGAGGGTGGAGCGCAGGCGTTGCTTCCAAACTGGGGGTGCTGGTCGTACCTTGGTGGTCCTGTCCTGATCCTAGTCTGGGTTTCCTGTCCTGTCCTGGGGTGTCCATTCTGCACTTGCTGTCCCACTGATGACTGTCCTTCCTTGGGGTTTTTCCTGACCTTAACTGACCCGTGGCCAGGGTTGGTCTTCACACCATTCTAGGTAAATATAGTGCTGAAAACTCTATACTGCACCTTCTATTTTTCTGTCTTTTGCTTTAATAAAGACATACCTTTGCATATGTTGATTTTCCATGCTTTTCGCAAAACTACTGAATGGAAAGCTCATACGTTATTGTTGTTATCTAGCATGTTCCTATTATTCCCCTTCCTTTAAGTACATTTTCCTCGATATTATTCATGAAATATAGATGTGTCTGATCTTTACCTTTAAGTTGACTCAATGATGGTCCTGAAATTCTAGTATGTTCCACTTCTTCCCCTCCTATAGGTATATGTTATTTAGAGCTCTCGTAATTCAAATTTCAAAGTTCTTTCCCATTTCCATTCATCCAAGGCATAGGTGTCCACTAGTGACATTATAGTATGTTCTACAACCTTCCCCATGTTTATTTATTCCCAGTTAAAGACTAACTCTGAGATTTCTGATTAAACAGTTTCCCTGTTCATAATTTCTCCTTAGACTCATAAATGATTAGCTTGATCTATTTCCTTTATGGATATGTGCTCTTTATTATCTTGGTTATTGATTGTTTACTGGTTATAAATCTCATGCTTTCTGAATCTGAAATCTAGATAAAATCTTTAAAACTTCCCCGGAGTCTGTGGTTTTTTATGAAATACAGAAGAATATAAAGTTGGTATTGTGTTGTTTGCCTTTTTCCTTCACAGCTAGCTCCCTGATTCATCGTGGGTCATTAGGTACCCGTAACGGTGGATTGGTAAGTCGGGTACAATAGAAATATATAGGAAGGAACTGGGTTACTGGTAGTAGAGCGAAAGGTTACCCGATTAATGTATATGATCTATTGAAGTTTATGGGCCCGATACGTATATGGTAAATTGGTTGGTCGGGTGACCTGCGCGCTCTATCAGTAATTTTCTGGTAAGCAGAGGATGGTTAGGGACTAGTTGAAGAAAACGGTTATAGGGACTAGTTAAAGTAAAATAGAACTAGTTAAGATAGCTAGGTAGGTTGGATGCTGCTATAAAGATCAATTGCTGCTAAACAGTGAAAATCTTATTACTGCTAATTTGATTGATCACGTGAAATGTTTTTTGCTTTATAAATTATGAAATGTATTTAATTGTTTTTCTTGTTGTTATATTGATAAATGTACTAATATTACTCGTTAGTGATTGTTATATGTTGTCTGGAATCCCCGGGGAATTGAATAGCGAGTGGTGAGGAGAATCCACTTCGCTCTGAGGTCAGTGGCTCGAGGAAAATTGGTGCAGGTTAGGCAGAACGGGAAGCACTAATTAGGGTTTTCTGAATGTATGCTTGAATAAATGATAGCAAAGAGTTCGCTGGCAAAACTTCTATTGTGATATAACCTAGTAAGGGTCACAAGGGAGGAGTAGCAGGTTCATCTGAATTTGGGTGATAGCAAAAGGGTTCGCTAGTGAAACTTTAGACTTAGTATATATCCCGAAAAGAAGTGGATGAGTCGAAGAAGTAGCAGGTTCCCTAATGCTTGAGTGAAGGGTAGGCAGAAGAGATCTATCCGTAGTGTATGAAAAGTAGACAGAAGAGGTTTACTTGCAGTAAAACGTATCTTTCCTTTCTAGACACTCGACTACAGTGGCGAATGTGTTGTCGTTGTTAAATAACTAAAGCATTTGCACTTTAAGAAAGAAATTAGTTTCCGTTACTTTGTGAGGGAGGGAGTCAGTTGCGGAGCTGCTCTGACGTCACTCTGTGCCGCGCTGGTATTGGTAGAGACAGCGGGTGTGTAACGGAGCTGGAATTGTAAAGGAGGGGTGAGTGCCGAAGCGTGAGAACCTGTCTCGCGAAAAGGCCGCGCACCCATTGGTCGAGATTATTTGAAACCGTGCATTTGATTGGTTGCACGAAAATAAAAGACGCATTCGGATTGGGAGTGATTTTGTAAACAAAGTCACTCGTAGGAAATTGTATGTGGCATACGTATAGACCAGAGACTAGACCTGATCCCAGACATTTAGTGTTTGAAAACGATCAGTGGAAAGGTCATAACACCAGCATTATGTACGGAAACAAGAGAAAATTGACTCTTGTAAATAAAGTGAAGAATTATTTCAAGAAGGACAAACCTATTAAAACTAGAGAAGGTGTTGTCATTGATGTAAATGTAGTATACTTGTAAAGCGCACAGCTGCCCCAGCAACGGGGCGTCCCGGTGCTGTATAACTCTAGGGAACCCGTCCTGGCTTTCCCTGTGGGGTGGTCCCTTGCTGGGAGTCCCCAAGGTGGAGCCAGGCATCCCCGGAATTGGTGGGGCCGTTGTGGAGATTAGGCAAGCTAATGCCCAGAGTTGCCGAGTGGAACCCCTGATTAGAGTAAGCACCGAAGCGAGAATTATCGAGTCCGCTGACCAAGGTCCACGACCCTGCCGCGTCGGGAATTGAACCCTGGTCCCGGGCTGACTTCTGCACTCAGTCCTGCTGCCTCTAACCAGTGAGCCACACTACTCCACCAAACACTCCCGCATCTTTCATGATGTTTGATAAAGGGTACCATTCATGTGTATGGTTGGAAAATTGGGCGGAATATACGAAAGATGACGGAATTTTGGCTTTTCCGTTAGAAGGTACATTTAATGGCAGGATTCTTTTTAATTTGAGAACCCGAATGAATGACTTACATCCCAGACCTAGATTGACACAGTACGAAGCATTAGAGGAATGGGAGATAGAGGCTTTTGAGAGAGACAAGCCCCGAATGGATAAAGGTTTAACCAAATGGTATCCAAAACTGAAACAAGAAACCCGAGATAAAAAAATGAAACAATGTAGGCCGAATATGATAGTAGAAGGACTGTATCCTATGATGGCACTAGGAGATTACAAAGGAGAAAAAATGACAGAGAAAACAAAAAATGTAGTGACCAATGGGGATTCAGATGACGATTATTTGGAGGACTTGTTCATGAAGAATCCACCTCCTTATAATGAAGGACTTAGACCCTCTAGTGTAGGGGATGCTTCCCAAAGACCCCCTTATCAGGAAGGGACTAGATCTGTAAAGGCAAGAGACGGCTGTCAAGTACCTTCCTATAATGAGGGCCTGGGACCCATAGGTGCCCGGGATACCTGTCCAAGACCACCGTTTAGTGGAGAATCAAGATATTCAGGTGAGAGGGACTTCTGTCCAAGACCTCTGTATGAGGAAGAATCGAGACCCTTAAATGCAGGGAGCTTGTTCCCGAAACCTAATTATGGTGAAGGACCAAGTATGACGCATCCAACTGCCCCAACCTTGACTCCGCAAATAGTACCTGAAATAAGTATGGAAAGGGTATTGCAAGAAAGAGAGCGAGAGGCTCTAGCCAAACAAAGAAACTAAATAATTCAGAAAATCTCTCGGTTAAATACAAGTCCTGAAGCTTTGACAATCCCAGTAACTATTGGACCAGTTGTTCCTTTGTATGGGAATAACCAGGGGAGTCCAAAGACTCCGATCATTACCCCAACTGTAGTACAGCCAAGAAAAGAGCCCTTAATTGTATATGATCTGACGAGTGAATGTGAATCTGAGGTTTCGTTAATGGATTTGCCGATCAGGGACTCAGGAAGAAGTTCGCAGAGGAGACATAATCCTTTCAACACCGGAGACATCCAAATGGAATCGACTTCAGGTACCAAAAGTGTCACATTAGTAACTCCTGACGAAATTGAAAGATGGAGTCGAGAGTTAGAGAAACAAAATCCCCAGTCAAAACCATTAGATATTTACAAATTGACAATAGAATTAGAAGAACTGATGGCTGGTAATGTGGGGTTAGACAGACTAAATACCTATTCTGAAGAAGAGCTGCTGTTTATCTGTAGGAGTATTACTCGTAATACCAGATTGTTCCATGAGAAGTTAACGGACACCGCAGCTAGTATGGGAATAGATATTGGGAAATCAAAGCCATTACAGAAATGCTACAGAGCAGAATTCTCAGACAAGGATCTAGAGAATATGAATGTGTCAGGAAAGAAGGTACAGATCAAGGAATTCTTAAATGTGTTGCAAAAATGGGGAGATTTAGAAAAATGGAAAGCCAGGTGGGCAAAGAAAAAGGAAGAGAGTAGATCCAAACAGACGACTTCTGAGTTTGTTTTAAAAGAAGCTGACAAGCCAGAACAGTTATATCCGATGCGAGAAGTACCAGGTGGAAAGTATGTGCATGTTCCATGGTCCAGACAAGATATTGTGTCTTTTACCAATGACTGTCCAAAATTACGAGAAAAACCAGTGGAGTGGTACAGACAGGTAGAAAGGTTTGTAAAAGTGCAAAAATGCCTGTGGAAAGATCTGGATGGGTTTTTCGACATAGTGGTTCCTGTAGATTTGTGGACAGAATGTAAAATTGCAGTTGATTGGCCTAATAAGGAATACCCGAGGGACCCTATTACAGGAGCTCCTTCTGATGATGTAATGAATAAATACACTCAGGTAATGTTACATTTGAAGGGAAAGGTGCCTGCAAAGGAAATCGATTGGACCGGAATAGATAGAACTACACAGGAAAGAGATGAGACTGTACATTCCTTTTATGAAAGATTACTACAGGTATTTAAAACATACAGCGGTATAGATAACATCGAGATGAAGGATATGACCCATTTCATTTACAGGTTTGTAAACGGTTTAAGACCTGAAATTTGTCAGTGGATCAAAGACAATAAAATCTGTTGGCAGTCTAAGAAAATAGATGAAGTCTTGCGATACGCAAAGTATTGCGAAGACGAGATGGCTGATAAGCGAAAGGCTTTAAAAGAAAAGGTTATATGGGCACAAGTCAAACTGGCAGAACAACAAGAAAAGCAATTAGGTAAAATGAATAATAATTCCCAAAATCAAGGTTCTGGGGGCGGAGGGAAGCCCAAAGTGAGAATGCGTCGAGAGGAAGCTAAAAAGAAGTTTCCCTGTCACGGGTGCGGACAGATAGGGCACTGGAGAGACGAGTGTCCATACGCACAGAATAATAACCCCGAAAACATTGATTTAAATCCACAGACGCAGAATGAAAAGCCAAGAAAGACCCAGCAACAGGTAAAGGCGAGTCAGTTGCCTCGTGCACCTGGACCGAATTTTAAGGGAAAGACACCACAAGGTGAAGACATAGAAATTTGGGGAGGCAAGGAGGATAGAAATGCAGCAACTTCGCAATTTTTGTTGAATGATACTTTCCTCTGTGACGAACAATACTGGTGGGGCCTGAGGGGGGAGGACGAGGAGTGCGTACTTGGCGCCTCTTTGCCGGTAGACCAGTCAGGGCCATACATTGAAGGAAAGGTTGAAGGCAATGATGTCACCTTTCTGTTGGACACTGGGGCTACCCGTTCTACTGTGAGAACAGCAGACGTTCCAAACCTACCCCTCTCGGGAGAAGCAATCTAAGTAGTGGGTGTATCTAATAAATTGATTAGTACCCCAGTTACTGAGCCCATGGAGATCACAATAGGAAATTTCAAAGAAATGCATAGATTTGTTGTTTGTGATACCAGTCCAGTAAACTTACTGGGACGTGATTTGCTGTGCAAAATGGAACTGTACCATCTTTTGCACACCAAAGGGCGTCGAAATCCAAACCCCAGACGAAAACGGAATATACAAATTAATGTTAATCAGACCTGACTCAGAAATTAAACGACTGACTATACAAGACTTACCTGAAGAACTCCAACAGACATGTAAACCAGAAGTATGGGATTTTACTGGAAAAGATGTAGGCTTAATGGCAAATGTTGACCCAATTAAAATAGCCATAAAAGAAGATGCAGTTTATCCCAATACTAAGCCATACAAAATGAGTGCAGAAGTGAGAGCAGGAGTTGCCATTGAAATAAAAAGATTGCTAGAAGCCACCATCATACAAGAAGTGATGAGTAGCCCATGTAACTCACCCATAATTGGAATCAAGAAACCTCGTGGCAAGTACAGGGTAGTACAGGACCTGAGAAAGGTAAACAAAATCGTTGTTCCTTGCTGTCCTATTGTTCCGAACCCAGCAGTGATCCTGTATCAAATTCCCTGGGATGCTGAGTGGTTCACCGTGATTGACCTATGTCACGCATTCTTTTCGATCCCATTGCATCCAGGCAGCAAATTTCTTTTCTCATTTGCATTCGACAGTCACGTGTTCGTTTGGAATCGCGTCCCCCAAGGGTACACAGAAAGCCCCTCAATCTTTAATCAGATTCTGAAAAAGTGCCTTGAATCTTTAGTCTTACCTGGAAACTCAGTCCTGGTGCAATATATAGACGACCTCTTGGTGGCGTCTAAGAGTCAGAAAGACTGTGTTGTTGACACCATTGCCTCACTGAACCATCTAGGTGAAGGAGGACACAAAGTATCACCTGACAAACTACAGTTCTGCACAAATTCAGTAAAATATCTGGGGCACCAGATAGAGAAAGGTATCAGGAAAGTTACTTCAGAAAGAATCAGAATAATTCGAAACATGCAATTACCAAATACTCAGAAAGAAGTCAGAATGTTCCTTGGAGTCGTAGGCTACTGCAGGCAATGGATTGTGGGATTTGCAGTCCTAGCAAAACCATTGATAAAAATGACAAAGAAAGGAGCAAAGGACCCAGTAGAATGGGATAAGGAGAGCTTGACAGCATTTACTAAATTACGAGAATATCTGTGTACAGCCCCGGCTTTAGGAATGCCTGATTATTCTAAAGAATTTGCACTGTTTTGTGACACACGAGACAATTGTGCTCTGTCAGTCCTAACTCAAGAGCATGGTTTCACTAGACGTCCAGTAGCATACTTCTCTGCTACCTTGGATCCAGTGGCTGCTGGATTACCCGGATGTCTAAAAGCAGTAGCTGCAACTTGCATGAGTCTAGAACAGAGTGAATCCATTGTTATGGGACATCCTGTAACTGTGTATGTTCCACATGCAGTTGTAATCTTGCTGACAAGAACTAAAACCCAGTATCTCACCCCTAGTCGGCTGACTAAATATGAGAGGATTCTTGTAGGTGCTGCAAATGCAGTCATTACTCGGTGTCACATATTAAATCCAGCTACCCTATTACCAGACTCACTAATTGCAGAAGCGAAGGGAGAGGTCGAGCATGATTGCATTGATCTGACTGAATTTAGTACCAAACCACGTCCAGATATCAAAGAAATGCCCCTGCCTGTAGAAGATTGCGAGCTGTTTGTAGATGGCTCATGTCTGAGACACGAAATTGTAGGCCTAAGTGCTGCTTATGCTGTAGTCACGGTATCACGCACTATAGAAGTGATAGAGCAAGATTTCGCATCGCGACTTGCTCGATTCATGAACCTCGATTTTGTCATAACCTCATAACAAACGTACGTTATTATTAATATCTTTATTTTGGATATGCGTGAAAGGTAGCGAAGCTTGCCTATGTGTTCTACTAATACGATTAATCCGTGTCCTTAAAAATGGCCGCTGCTTGGCTTTCCGTTTCTGCGCATGCGTAAGGTATAGTCAGCTGACATGACGCAGTCAGAATTCGAGAGGGAAAAGGTGCGCATGCGTAATAGCAATAACGTGCTAAAGCTTTGTGCTGCTGCTCCTGTGATGTTATTCGTTGCACTTATTCACTAATGCATAGTATATTTTTATAATGATGAAACTAGAGTACGAACCTATTTATTTATTTATGGGCTTATATAGCGCTATGAATAAACTCCCAAAGGAGTATCTCCGCGCTGTAACTGCCGGTACAGAACTGAAAAAAGGAGCAAAGAGTTAAAAGTACTGTGAGCAAGGGGACAATTAAAATGATCCAAACAGAAAAGTTTTTAAATATTTTCTGAATTGACGTGGTCATTACATTGCCTTAGTGACAGCGGGAGTGAGTTCCACAGCTTGGGGCCCACAACAGATAGAGCTCTACCACCCAACCTGGTTTTAGTAATCTTAGGAACATTTAATAGCAATTGGTCGCTGGATCTGAGGGCACGGATGGGGACATAAGGAACAAATTTGTTCGCCAAGTACTCTGGTCCCAATTGATTGAGACCTTTGTGGATAGTGCAACAAGTCTTAAACTTCACTCGTTGACGTATTGGCAGCCAGTGAAGTTGATGAAGTAATGGTCTGGAAGGAGATCTGGGGGGTGCGTTTAGCACCAACCTGGCTGCTGTATTTTGCACCACCTGCAAACGGTCCAAAACCTCCTCACTTGCAACTGCCAAGAGCCCGTTACAATAGTCAAGCCGACTGATGATCAGAGCCTGAACAAGGGTTTTCCTGTGGGAGTCAGGAAGGAAAGGGAAGATTTTACGAAGGAGGCCAATCACATGAAAGCAAGACCCTACAGTGATGTTAACGTTTTGCTTCATGGTTAGCTCCGGTTCCAGTCTGACTCCCAAGTTCTTGACTATTGTTTTTGGCTCAGGAACTGGCCCCAAATCAGAAGGCCACCATTCAGGGGACCATTGAATCCTGGCTTCACCAAAGAGCATCACCTCTGTCTTTCCAACGTTGCATTGCAAAAAGTTGGAAGACATCCACCTTGCAACTGCCTTCATCCCATCGGAAAAAGATTGTAGAATTTCCGGGGTAGGATGTTTAAAAGGGAAGAGCAGCTGTGTATCGTCTGCGTAGGACACTGGACAGAAACCAAAAGCTCTAGTAACACCTGCCAAGGGGGCCACATAGGTGTTAAATAGCGTTGGGCTCAGACATGAGCCCTGCGGCACCCCCTTGGAAATGTTAACTTCCTCCGATTTAAAGTCGCCCATGGTGACAGATTGGGTGCGATTGGAGAGAAAGCTTCTGATCCAGTCCAGTGCCCTTCCGCCGATTCCACTCGCAGACAGTCGTTCGATCAAGATGGTGTGGGAGATCGTATCGAACGCTGCCGATAAATCAAGTAGCACCAGGACAACAGAATAACCTCTGTCCTGGTACAACCGTAGATCGTCTGTTATCGACAGTAAAGCTGTTTCAGTACTGAATTTAGGTCTGAAACCTGACTGCGAGGGATCGAGACTGCCAGAGTGTTCTAGGTAGGTGGATAGGTGCTTATTGGTGTGCTTTTCGATGATTTTCCCTAAGAATGGTAAAAGGGAAATGGGCCTCAAGTTGGACATGTTAGACCAGGGAATAGATGTATTCTTCCTAATAGGTCTAACTAGGGCTTTTTTCCAGGACAGTGGGACCACTCCAGATACAAGTGATAGGTTTACCAGTCTTTGCACATCAGGACCTAATATACTCCCCAGCGGACCCATAAGTCTAGCTGGTAGTAAGTCTGCCGGACTTCCACTTTTAATATCAGAAAACAGTTTCTGAACTTCTAACAATGATATATCAGGGAATTCGTTAAAGACACAAGTATTGATAGAAGCTGTCAGGGTAGAGGTCCGAGTATCTCGACTAGTTAGGTCAGGACCCAGTGCCTTTATTTTATTATAAATGGCATCGATTTTCTCTGAGAAAAAACAGGAAATACTATCGCAGAGGTGTTGTGACGCCATGTCAGCACTTTCACAGGCTGTTGGTTTTATGAAAGTGTTGACAATTTGATATAAAACTTTAGAATCATTGCCAGCAGCATCTAACTGAGCAGTAACATGGTTTTTCCGTGCTGACCGTAAGGCTTTATGATAGATGTTAAGATTGATTCTAAAGTAGTTTTTATCTTCCTCCCTGGCAGACTTTCTCCATGTTTTCTCAGATTTTCTAGCCAAGCGTTTAAGACTGCGTAATTCCTCTGAATACCAGACTTCCTGTTTCCTAGCAGTTCTAGGTTTAAAAGTTTTTATCGGGGCAGTATGCTGTACTGCAGCATCAACTGCATGCTCCCAATTTAAAAGGGCAATGTTAATATCATCTGAGCCGCCAATTGAAGATGAGCAATATTTATGTGCAAAATTAACATTGGTAACTTTATGCCACTGCCTACGCTTAGATTGAATATGGATACAGGGAGTGGGACGGGGGTCATTCATTAGCATGGAAAACTCAAGCACAAAATGATCAGTCCAAGGATATTGCTTGGGAGCACCACATTTTATACCAGGAAAATTAGATATTATCATATCCAAGGTATGTCCTGCTTGGTGCGTTGGTCCACTATTACATTGTTGTAATCCTAGAAAGGATATATCAGTGAGGAAGGACTGAGTCTCACTATTAACCTTATCCTCACTGTGGATATTAAAATCTCCAAGTAGCAGGAATTCTTTGTCGTGGCACACATGAGGAGCCAGAGCTTCCACTAATTCCTTGGACATCTTTTTTAAAGGGCCAGGAGGCCGATAGACCAAGGCTCCTTTCCTACTATGTTTGGGAGAGGAGCCGATCCTAAAAGTCAGCATTTCAAAAGTCGAATTAAAATGCTGATCAATGACCGATATGGAAATCTCCTGTTTGAAAACAATTGCAATACCCCCACCAGTTTTTATTGGTCGGTCTAACCTGACAATTTTGTAGCCCTCCGGTATACCAAGGGTAATAGCGGGAGTAGAATGGGGTTTAAGCCAGGTCTCCGTTAAAAAACAGAGATCTGGTTTATAAGTGGAGATAAGATCCCAAACCTCGAAGGAATGCTTGACTAGTGATCTTACATTGCACAGTAAAATATTTAAAATCTTTCCTCCCTGAGTAGAAACCACAGAGAAGTTACTAGGGCGCTGCCAAGGGTGGTGGTTTTCTGTTGAGAATTGTGTTTGGCACGACCTACATGAAAATGGCCCTTCAGGAAGACAATAAAACGGTAGCTTACAATGAGATGTTAACAAGTTGTATCGTAAGTGCCGTAAGGACTGCGAGGAATAGACCCGCCTAGGTAATTTGATCTCCGCCAGAGGTTCCTCCATAGCCCCTAGCCACGTCCTGTCGCGGACGGGCACAGACGGGCTTCTCTCTGGCGCGTCGCTGCGCGCGACCGCTGCGCGCCCGCTGTGACGAGGGGGCTAAATACCCCTAAAGGTGCAGCAACTAGAGCGCTGACCGCTCTGAGAACACGGAAGTGGCCTGGCTCTGCCTGACCCGCCCTCCGCTCAAACGGCACTGGTTGCCGCGTCGGACCGGGGCGGGCAGGACGGAAGATCGAGCCCAGGCTAGGTAAGTGAGTGTTACTATCAGGAAAACACAGTAGCGAGTAGCGCTTTCAACAGGATTTCACAGTTGTATTACAATAAAATACGGCGCTATTAAAATTAAGGATAAATTCAGCGTGCTGTAGTAATTCACAGAACTGAACTGTATCAATCACAGTGCAATTAAAACATGTGCTGCATCAATCATTACTGGATACCTGGCCGTCAGCGGGTCGGGGAGACACTCTCACCGTCCTCCCTACCGCAAATGGCGCCAGCTCCTCGCTGCCTAAATACCCCTAAAGGTGCAGCAACTAGAGCGCTGACCGCTCTGAGAACACGGATAACATGTAATACATTCATTTATTTCTGTGTATTAATTTGTTTTCGCTTACTTTTCATGTATCCTCGACACTGAGGGGTGACGGGGCTGGGGAGTCCATCTTGGAGGGTATTTCTGCGCAGAATCAGCCGTGGTGCGGTGACATTGAAACCAAGCCAAAGAAGGTTGATGCCAGAGCCTGCATGGGAACGTGCACCTTCACCCAGCCAAGGCATCATGATTGTATTCTATTGTATCAAAATGTGTTCTTTCTATTGTATTCTCTGCGACTTCTCGTGGGAACCCCAATCTTGCTAGGCGGCACCCTAGGATGCTAAGTAGGGCTTGTAATAGTCTGTTCTGATTGGTGTGTTAACCAAATCCTACCTTAGGACCAATCAAAATTTGGGGATTCTGACACTTTGCAACATTGGGGGGTGGTACCCTGTCCCAAAACAGTATATCTAGCCTAGGTTCACCTAGGGAAATTGTCCGACTTGTCTGAATAGCTGACCTGTCACTGACCCAAGGCACTCAATAGGTGACTTGAAGATACAGAGCCCTGCGGAGCACTCTGTCCGAATTCGACCATAGACTAAGGTTTTACTAAACCTTAAAAGTGCTGGCGGAGCACTTTGCTGGGAGTTCGTTGACCCAATCGGGGTCCTGACTGATAGCTGCAGAGAGGGTGGAGCGCAGGCGTTGCTTCCGAACTGCGGGTGCTGGTCGTGTCCTGGTGGTCCTGTCCTGATCCTAATCTGAGGGTTTCCTGTCCTGTCCTGTGTGTCCATTCTGCACTTGCTGTCCATTGAGGGGTATCCTTCCTTGAGGGTTTCCTGTCCTTAACTGACCCGTGGCCAGGGTTTGGTTTTTCACACCAGTCTAGGTAAATATCGCTCTAAATCTCTTGAAACTGCACCTTTCTATTTTTCTGTCTTTGCTTCAATAAAGACATATCTTTACATATGATAAGTTTTCCATGCTGTCCGCAACTCATTGCATCTCATGAAACGTATGCATTTATTTTCATAGCGTGTTCCTATGTTACCCTTCCTTTTACAAAATCATTTTCCTATTTGAAGTTTATAATTTGTTTGATGTGTTCTATATATTTTCTCACTAAACTGAATGAAGAGATTTTCTGAAGTTATAGCGTGTCCTATTTTTCCACGTTAACCGAACTGTTTAGATTTCTAAGTTTTCCCATTCCATAGTATAAATGATACTTGCCCTAGTTAAATTCTTTATCACCCATGTCCACTCTTGTATGATTAGTTTACTAGCTTAGCAGGTTCCCAGTCGCATTTCTCTTGAAATCCAAATGTTTTTGCTTAACTGACTATCTGCTCAATGTAAGTTGGATTTTTCACACTGATTGAACTTTAGATAAAACTTTATAAAACTTCTAGTTGTCCGCGGTCATTTTATGAAAAGTAAAAGTCATTTATTGAAGTGTATATTTTTGCTGCCTTTCCTTTTACAGCTAGCTCCCTGATCCATTGTGGTCATAGGTACCCGTAACGGTGGATGGTAAGTCGGGTACACTAGAAATAATCGAAAGGAATCCCACAATTATTGGTAGTAGATTGTGACGTCATCCGATCAATGTATCTGGTGATTTGAAATATATGGGCCCGAAGCCGGAAGTGGCGAAATTATTGGTCGGGTGACCCGCGATCTCTAGCAGTAATTTTCTGGTAGCAGAGTTATGGTTAGGGAATAGCTAAA
This sequence comes from Lissotriton helveticus, assembly GCF_964261635.1. Taxonomy (NCBI): domain Eukaryota; kingdom Metazoa; phylum Chordata; class Amphibia; order Caudata; family Salamandridae; genus Lissotriton; species Lissotriton helveticus. The sequence goes on from NC_136065.1 coordinate 227,704,299, forward strand.
AATTAGGCAGGACTAGTTAGTCTAGCTAAGTCGGAAGCTGCTAGTATTGATGCTGCTATAAGAGCAGGCACTTCAGGAGATCTGATCAGTCACTTGAAAGGTTTGCTTTGAAAAATTATGAAATGTTTTAAACTGTTTTTCTTATTGTTATATTGATATATGTATTAACCCATTCGTTCGTAATTGTTATATGTTGTTAGGAATCCCCGGGGAATTGAATAGCGAGTGGTGAATAGAATCCACTTGCTTTGAGGTCACTGGCCCAAGGAAAGTTAGTGCAGGTTAGGCAGAACTGGAAGCACTAATTAGGGTTTTTCTCTGAATGTATGATTGAATAAATGTTAGTGACGAGGTTCATTGGCAAAATTCCTACTGTGGCATAACCTAGTGAGGGTCGCATCGGAAGAGTAGCAGGTTCATCGGAGCTTGAGTGAAAGCAAAGGGGTTCGCTAGGGAAACTTTAGGCTCGGATATATCCCGGAAAAGTGGATGAGTCTAGGGGAGTAACAGGTTCTCCAATGCTAGTGTGAAGGGTAGGCAGAAGAGATCTACTCGTAGTGAATGAAAAGTAAATGGAAGTAGTTTACTTGCAGTAAAACAAATCTTTCCTGTCTAGACACTTGAGCACAGTGGCGAATGTGTATTCGTTGTTAAATAACCAAGCACTGAGCACTTTAGAAAGTAAGAAAGTTTCCGTTACCTTGTGAAGGAGAGAATCAGTCGCGAAGCCGCTCTGACGTCACTCCGTGCCGCGCTGGGATTGGTAGACGCAGCGGGCTGGTAGTGGAGCTGGAATTGTAAGGGAGGGGTGAGCGCCGGAGCGTGGGAACTGTCTCACGAAAAGGCCGCGCACCCATTGGTCGAAATTATTTGAACTCGTGCATTTTATTGGACGCACGAAAATAAAAGACGCATTCGGATTGGGAGTGACTTGTAAACAAAGCCGCTTGTAGAAATCGTATGTGGCACACGTATACTCCGGAGACTAGACCCGATCCCAGATACCTAGGGTTTGGAAGAGATCAGTGGAAGACTAATAGATACGACATTATGTATGGAAATAAGAGAAAATTGTCCCTTGTAAATAAAGTAAAGAATTATTTCAAGAAAGATAAGCCGATTAAAACTAGAGAAGGCGTTGACATTCCACCACCAAATACTCCCGCATCTTTCATGATGTTCGATAAAGGGTACAATACCTGTGTATGGTTGGAAAATTGGGCGGAATACACGAAAGATGACGGAGTATTGGCGTTTCCGTTAGACGGAACATTTAACAGCAGGATTCTATTTAATCTGAGAACCCGAATGAATGATTTACATCCCAGACCTAGATTAACGCAGTACGAAGCACTAGAGGAATGGGAAATCGAGGCTTTCGAGAGGGACAAGCCCGGAATGGATAAAGGGTTAACTAAGTTTTACCCAAAATTAAAGCAGGAAGCCCGAGCCAAAAAGATGAAACAGTGGAGGCAGAATATGATTGTTGAGGGACTGTTTCCCATGATGCCAGCAGAAGATCCTCCTGGGGGGGGAAAAAGGACAGAGAAATCCAAACACTGGGGGCCCCTCGGAGAATCAGATGATGAATTGTTAGATGACATATGCATGAGAAGTCCGCCTCCTTATAATGAAGGACACCGACCTTCGAGTGCAGGGGATATTCCCCGGAGACCTCTGCAAAGGGAAGAGGTCAGGTCCGCAAGTGTAGGAGGGGGTTATCTAATTCCTCCTTATACTGAGAGTCTAGGACCCGTAGAAACCAGAAGTATTTACCCCAGGAGACCCGTAGGTGGGGAGATGGGATATTCACGGGAAGGAGATTTTTGCTCTCGTCCCCCCTACGGAGGTGAGGTGAGGTCCTTAGGTTCAGGAATGCCGTTATTACAGCCACTGGATGAGGAAGATCCGAGAATTTTAGGCACAGGAAGTTTGTTCCAAAAACCTAATTATGGCGGAGGACCGAGTGAGACACATCCCACTGCCCCGAGTTATGCTCCCACTCTAACCCCGCAGGTGTTACATGACAAGTCATTGGACAGGTTATTAGAAGAGAAAGAGCGAGAAGCGCTAGCAAAGCAGAGAGCTGAGATAATACAGAAAATGTCACAGCTAAATACAAGTCATGAAGCCTTGAAGATTCCCGGTAACTATCGGACCAGTGGTTCCGTTGTACGGGGACCGTCAAGGGACTCCGAAAACTCCAGTAATTACTCCTGTCATTGCACCGGCCAGACCAGAACCCTTACTTGTAGATGACCAGACAAGTGAGTGCGAGTCGGAGGTCTCGCTGCTAGATCTGCCCGTTAGAAATGCCGGAAAAAGGATACAGAAAAGACATAATCCTTTTAATGCGAGGGAAATTCAAATGGAATCGACCTCAGGTACTAAGAGTGTCACATTGGTGACTCCTGAAGAAATCGAAAGATGGAGTCAAGAATTTGAAAAACAAGCGTCCCCAACGAAACCTTTAGATCTCTACAAACTGAGAATAGAAATAGAGGAATTGATGGCAGGAAACGTAGGCTTAGACAGATTAAATACCTACTCCGAAGACGAAATGCTGTTTATCTGCAAGAGTCTCACCCGAAATACCCGAGTACTTCATGAAAAACTGACAGACACCGCTGCTAGCATGGGAATAGATATTTCAAAATCGAAACCTCTGCAGAACCATACAGAGCAGATTTCTCAGACAAAGATTTGGAAAACTTGAATGTTTCAGGGAAGAAAGCACAGGTCAAAGAACTATTGACAGTATTACAAAGATGGGGAGATGTGGAAAGATGGAAAGCCAGATGGGCCAAGAAAAAGGATGAGGCCAGGTCTAGGCAGGCAACTCCCGAATTTGTCCTAAAAGAAGCTGACAAACCAGAACAGCTATGCCCTATGCGTGAAGTACCAGGTGGAAAATATGTACACGTTCCATGGTCCAGACAGGATATTGTATCCTTTACTAATGATTTCCCGAAATACGAGAAAAGCCCGTGGATTGGTATAGGCAGGTAGAAGATTTGTAAAAGTGCAAAAATGCCTGTGGAAGGACCTGGATGGGATCTTCGACATAGTGGTCCCTGTAGATCTATGGACCGAGTGTAAAATAGCCATAGCTTGGCCTAGTGAGGAATACGCGAGAGATGAAAAAACAGGAGAACCATCGAAGGAAGTAATGAGAAAATATGAACAGGTAATTCAATATCTCAAAGAAAAGGTGCCCGCAAAGGAAACTGATTGGACCAAGATAGATAGAACCACGCAAGAAAGAGACGAGACAGTGCATTCCTTTTATGAAAGGCTGTTGCAGGTGTTCAAAACATACAGTGGTATAGATAACATCGAGATGAAGGATATGACACACTTCATTTACAGGTTTGTAAACGGTTTAAGGCCCGAAATCTGTCAATGGATAAAGGATAATAAAATCTGTTGGCATACTAAAAAGATAGATGAGGTCCTACGGTACGCAAAGTACTGTGAGGACGAGATGGCAGAAAAGAAAAAGGCTCTCAAGGAAAAGGTTATGTGGGCTCAAGTGAAGCTCGCAGAACAGCAGGAAAGGCAGTTAAACAAGATGAACAAAACTACCCCGAACCAAAGCACTGGGGGTGGGGGTGGAGGAAAGCCTAGACCGAAAATGAGTAGAGAGGAAGCTAAGAAGAAATTTCCTTGCCATCAGTGCGGGGAAATTGGACACTGGAGAGACGAGTGTCCCTATTTACAAGATGATAATGCCCAAACACCTGATTTGATTCCACAGACGCAGAATGAAAAACAAAGAAAGACCCAGCAGCAGGTAAAAACGATCCAAGTGCCCAGAGCGCCAAAACCTATTTTTAAGGGAAAATCACCACAGGGTGATGACGTAGAAATCTGGGGAGGGAATGAAAATAGAAATGCAGCAACTTCGCAGTATTTGTTGAACTACACTTTCTTCTGTGACGATCAGTACTGACGGGGCCTGAGAGGGGAGGACGAGGAGTGCGTACTTGGCGCCTCCTTGCCGGTAGACCAGTCGGGACCATACATTGAAGGAAAGGTTGATGGAAATGATATCACCTTCCTGTTGGACACTGGTGCTACCCGTTGTACTGTAAGAACAGTGGACGTTCCAAACCTACCCCTCTCGGGAGAAGCCATCCAAGTAGTGGGTGTATCTAATCAACTGATTAGTACACCTGTTACCGAGCCCATGGAGATCTCAATTGGAAATTTCAAACAAATGCACAGATTTGTTGTCTGTGATACCAGTCCGGTAAACTTACTGGGACGTGATTTGCTGTGTAAAATGAATTGTACCATCTTTTGCACACCAAAGGGCGTCGAAATTCAAACTCCAGACGAAGACGGTATCTACAAGCTAATGTTAATTAGACCTGACTCAGAAATAAAACGAATGACTATACAAGACTTACCTGAAGAGCTCCAGCAGACAGTGAAGCCAGAAGTGTGGGACTTTACAGGAAAGGATGTGGGATTAATGAAAAACGTAGACCCCATACAAATAGCCATGAGAGAGAATGCAGTGTACCCCAATACCAAGCCTTACAGAATGAGTGCAGAAGTGAGAGCAGGTGTTGCCATTGAAATACAGAAATTGCTAGAAGCAAACATAATACAGGAAGTGATGAGTAGCCCGTGTAACTCACCCATTATGGGCATCAAAAAGCCTAATGGCAAGTACAGAGTAGTTCAGGACCTAAGAAAGGTAAACAAGATAGTGGTTCCTTGTTGCCCTATTGTCCCGAACCCAGCAGTGATCCTGTATCAGATTCCCTGGGATGCTGAATGGTTCACTGTGATAGACCTATGTCATGCATTCTTTTCGATTCCATTGCACCCAGACAGCAAATTTCTTTTCTCATTTGCTTTCAACAGTCACGTGTATGTCTGGAATAGGGTCCCCCAGGGGTACACAGAGAGCTCCTCTATCTTTAATCAGATCTTGAAAAAATGTCTTGAAACTTTAGTCTTACCTGGAAAGTCCGTTTTGGTCCAGTACATTGACGACCTATTGGTGGCGTCTAAAAGTCATAGGGACTGCGTGGTTGACACCATTGCCCTACTAAATCACCTGAGTGAAAAGGGACATAAAGTGTCCCCTGAGAAATTACAGTTCTGTTCAAAATCAGTGAAATATCTGGGACACCAAATAGAAAAAGGCATCAGAAAAGTTACCTCAGAGAGAGTCAGAATAATTCAAAATATGCAGTTACCCCGTACTCAGAAAGAAATCAGAATGTTCCTCGGAGTCGTAGGTTACTGCAGGCAATGGATTGTGGGATTCGCAGTCCTTGCAAAGCCCTTGATTCAGATGACAAAGAGAGGAGCGAAAGACCCAGTGGAATGGAATGACGAGAGCTTAACAGCTTTCACAAAGTTGCGTAATTGTCTGTGTACAGCCCCTGCTCTAGGGATGCCTGACTACTCCAAGGAGTTTGGCCTATTCTGTGACACTCGTGACAATTGTGCACTGTCAGTCCTGACTCAGGAACATGGCATGACCAGAAGGCCTGTGGCATATTTCTCTGCCACATTGGATCCAGTGGCTGCTGGATTACCTGGATGTCTGAAAGCAGTGGCTGCAACATGCACCAGTTTAGAACAAAGTGAGTCCATTATCATGGGACATCCTGTAACTGTGTATGTTCCACATGCAGTTGTGATTCTATTAACCCGAACAAAAACTCAGTATCTCACCCCTAGTCGGCTGGCTAAATATGAGAGGATTCTCATGGGTGCTGCAAACATTGTCATCACCAGGTGCAATATTTTAAACCCCGCCACTCTACTCCCTGAATCAATGGTAATGGAAGGTAAGGGAGATGATGAGCATGACTGTATTGATCTGACAGAATTCAGTACTAAACCTCGCCCAGACATTAAAGAAACTCCTTTGCCTGTGCATGATGAGGAATGGTTTGTGGATGGTTCGTGCCTGAGGCATGAACTAGGGGGCCTAAGTGCTGCCTATGCTGTGGTAACATTAACGAAAATTGAAGAAGCGTCCTATTTATTTGGAGTAAAGTCTGCACAAGTAGCCGAATTGATCGCTCTGATTAGAGCTTGCAAATTGGGAAAAGACAAGAGAATAACAGTGTATACTGACAGCCAGTACTGTTATGGGGTGGTGCATGACTTTGGCCAGTTATGGCTACAAAGAGAATTCCTGACTTCATCAGGTACCCCCATACGAAATGGAAAAGTGGTTCAAGACCTTTTAGAGGCAATCCAATTACCAAAAGAATTGGCAGTGGTCAAGTGTATTGCTCATAAGAAGGGCCTTGACCCTGTATCTATGGGAAACGATTTTGCTGATCGAGTGGCAAAACAATGCGCCATGGAGCAGATGCGAATAAATCCGAAGCGGGGTGGGACTGGAAACAGCTGCCAACTTAGGATGTTTGAAGAAGTGCCTACATGGGATGAAGTGAGAGAATGGCAGCATGTGACGCCCTGGGAGGAGAAAGAGAAGTGGAAGGAAGAAGGTTGTAGACCGAGACGTGAGGATGGTGTCATGGTGGGCCCGAATGGTATGGCTGTGTTACCCAGACAACTACTTGCCCCAATGGCCAGACTGATACATGAAGGATCACACATTGGTAGGGATGCCATGGTTCTGGTATTTCAACAGACTTGGTACAACAAGAAGTTCAGGAAGGTAGCAGAGTCCCTTTGCCAGAGGTGCTTGCCATGTCAGCAGTTCAACGCTGGCAAGAGAACAGAAGTTGAGCTGATGAAAATTGGGAGATCAGGGGGTCCCTTTGTGAGAATACAAATAGATTTCATTACCATGCCCCGTTGTGAGGGAAAACGGTATGTCCTTGTCATTGTCTGCCTATTTTCAAAATGGGTGGAAGCTTACCCTGCCACACAATGCGACGCCATAACAGTAGCCAAGTTATTGCTGAGAGAGCTAGTACCGAGGTTCGGGGTTCCAGTCTTTATTGACTCAGATAGAGGCACCCATTTTCAGAATGATGTTTTGGCCCAGCTTTGCAAAGCATTTGGGATCACACACAAACTGCACTGTGCATATCATCCAGAGGCTTCTGGAGTGGTAGAACAAATAAATGGCACCATCAAGAATAGATTGGCAAAAATATGTGATTCCACTAGCATGAACTGGATAGATGCCTTGCCTCTTGTCCTGATGGGACTCAGAAGCATTCCAGATCGGAGAACAGGCCTGAGCCCCCATGAGATCTTGATGGGAAGAGTGATGAGACAAGCATGGGTACCAGGATACAAACTGTTAAGCATTTCTGATGATTTGGTACTTGAATACTGCAAGCAACTGGGTGACCAAGTGCGTTCTATCTCTCGCCAGATTGGGGAAGACGCCGTCGCCAACCCGACAACACCAGTTCACAAATTGGTTCCTGGTGACTGGGTTAAAATAAAGAAGCACACTCGTTCAAGTTGCCTAGCACCAAGGTGGGGGAAAAAGCGGCAAGTAATCCTGGTAACGACGACTGCTGTAAAGTGCGCCGGCGTTCCCAAGTGGATCCATGCCAGCCATACCCAGAAGGTGATACCTGACGAGGAGCCTGGAGCAGAAGGTTGTCCAGCTGAGGGATCTGCAGACGTTGGTCCTGAAGTAGCTGACGAAAGACGACCGAGCACCAGCCCAGTGGAGGGTCCTGTAAACGTTGGCCCAGAGGTAGCTGATGATGCGTGGCCAAGCACCAGTACTGCTAAACATCCAACGGAGGCTGGTCCAGAAGTAGCTGATGACGAGCTGCCGGGAATCTGGCCAGAGGATTGGATACCCATAGTCGATCTCTCTGGAGACCCACTCAGAACAAGAGAGCGAATAAGAGAAGACAGAGAGTGGAATAGTGAGGTCGAGCAAGGCACAGGCGAAGACCCTCAGATCATTGAGATTCACATCAAGTCTGAGGACGAAGAAGAGGGTCAGACAGGGACAGATCAGGTGATTGACACACCTCCACTGACTCCTGAAATCGAAAAGGGACAGACTAGAAATAGTGTAATAGTTCGAGCAGAAGAAAATCAAGGGATCGAAGTGCTTGAACAGGATCAGAGAGAACTAGAAGAACGTGTTCAGGACACAGAATCAGAGACATTTGAAAGCCAAACGCAAGTTTCACCTGAACCAGGCCAGCTTAGTAACCAGGCAGAAGAAATAGATACAAGACCTGGGACTAGTCAGACAGGAAGGGAAGAAACAGAAACCGAAGCGCAACCGACAAGTGAAAATAAAAGAGCATTAGGAGAAAGCTCGATCGCAGTGCCAGCCAAAAGACTAAAGAAAAAGAAGCACATTGAGCCAAGGTATGTTAAGAGACTGAAATTAAGAATAAAAACAGTCCAAGAGAAACTTGCAGATCTAAGAAGAAGTCCCCGAATTGCAGAAATACCTGAAGATAGCTCCAAGAGAAGAAGTGAGCGAATAAAAAGACAAAACGAAAAATATCAGGACCCGGAGTGGACCTACTTAATCTTGAAAAATTTTGAGGAACTTGACATCACTGACGAAAGTGACGGAGAACCAGTTGCTGAGTACTCTGAAGAAGAGGAAGACGAGCTCACCTGAGGTTGCACGGAGTAAGCTATCTGTGTAAACTTACAAAGAGGGGTTAAGAAATTTCTTCTGAGCCAAAATGTCTGAGTCAAGAACGAATGGAAGGCCTAGTTGCAGGGGTTGTAAAACATGCTGCAAAGTATGTGTATGTAGTATAGTTATAGTTGTATTAGTTTGGATAGGACTGACAGTTTTCATTCCCTTTATGGTTAGTAAAAATACTAATATTGACCCTACACAGATCACTGACACTGAAGAACTGACAACACGAAGTGTAGAAAGACGTGAGAAAGCACTCAAACAGACAAAACGAGACTTAGAAGCATCAGATGAGGAAGGACTACATTACCATGGAGTTAGGAATCAGAAACACTCAAATGTTTTCGCAAACTTGTTAGTACATTATGTAGAGACAATGGAGATAGAGGATTGCTATGTCTGCATGAAGCTACCTACTTCTGTAGCTGAAGGCGTGACATACCATCACTTGCCCCTGACATATGGAATTTCCTGTAGTATTTTAGCAAGCTTATTTTACAAAAGAGGACCGTTACAATACTATTACTTTAACAATGACGTGATCTTTTCTGAACTTCCCATTCGTGGAAATCTGAATCCTGTACATACCAAAAGTGACGTAATACGTTATATGGGAGACTACTTTTTGACTATAGGCAATATAGACATAGCTGAAGCACATAGAGACAACCTGACCTGTTCATTGCATGAACAAGAGAAAATATTTTTAAACATGGCAGAGAAGAGAAGGGAGAGTTTCCAAAGGAAGGCTAATGACAAAAGGCAGAAAACACCTAAATGGGCTGAGAACATGGAAAGCACCTCAACTGGCGGGGCGGGACCTGCTCTGTTGCTGGATTTCGAGAAGAAAGGGAAACTCTGTCTTCACCGCGAGAAGACTGATTATTATAATAACATTTTCATTGGTTCCAGTCAATGTGAACACAATTACAAGGTAATTGGAGGTTGGGGATTCAAAAATGGGTCAGAGCCTGTGTTTCCTGGAATTTATTATATATGTGGAGACAAGGCTTATTTCAAATTGCCGGATCACTGGTATGGAAGCTGCTACTTTGGCATTGTTTTCCCGAAAATATACCATGTGAATGAAATTGCTGGAAGCAATGAAAACACTAATGGCTTAGTGCGTAGTAAAAGAGAAAGCGTAGGTGAAATAATGGGTAGTATTTTTAGTGCACTGATACCTGGAGTGGGAGTGGTTCTGAACACTCACAGAATTTGCAAATTGTCCACAGTAGTGGATGTGCTGTCTACTGACACAGCTCATGGATTTCTGCTGGTCAATACCGAAATGGTTGCGATCAGATCAATGGTTTTGCAGGACAGACTTGCTCTTGACACCTTATTAGCAAAAGAGGGCGGAGTCTGCCGGACGTTAAAGGCGCAACATTGTTGCACTTACATTCCGGACAAAAGCGTGCAGCTCAAAAGATATGTGAAAAACATTACTAATTTGGAAAAGGAACTCAAACCACTCGAGGTTGACAGTGCCTGGAAGAGACTAGTTGATGGTCTCTCAAATGTAGGTCACTGGTTTGCTAATTTAGGTAGAAGCTTACTGTTCAAAGTACTGATGCCAATTGGAATTATAGGTCTTATCCTATTTTTCATATTCGTCTGTTGTAAATGCCGAAGACATACTAAGAAGTATCAGGTGAATGCGAGAGGAGTGAAACGGAATGCGGATGAGCTTGAATTGGAGGAAATGAATAATCAGATTTACAAAAGGGTGAAAAATTCTCACCCTACCAAAAATGAAAAGGAAAAACTGAATCGCATGTTGGAAGAGATAGAGTTGTACAAAGTGTGAAAGAAAGTTGGCATCTGGTTCCATTTATGTGTGATGATAGTAAATATCATCAAAGAGGGGATTGATAGAGCAAGATTTCGCATCGCGACTTGCTAGATTCATGAACCTCGATTTTGTTATAACCTCATAACAAACGTACATTATTATTAATATCTTTATTTTGGATATGCGTGAAAGGTAGCGAAGCTTGCCTATGTGTTCTACTAATACGATTAATCCGTGTCCTTAAAAATGGCCGCTGCTTGGCTTTCCGTTTCTGCGCATGCGTAAGGTATAGTCAGCTGACATGACGCAGTCAGAATTAGAGAGGGAAAAGGTGCGCATGCGTAATAGCAATAACGTGCTAAAGCTTTGTGCTGCTGCTCCTGTGATGTTATTCGTTGCACTTATTCACTAATGCATAGTATATTTTTATAATGATGAAACTAGAGTACGAACCTATAACATGTAATACATTCATTTATTTCTGTGTATTAATTTGTTTTCGCTTACTTTTCATGTATCCTCGACACTGAGGGGTGACGGGGCTGGGGAGTCCATCTTGGAGGGTATTTCTGCGCAGAATCAGCCGTGGTGCGGTGACATTGAAACCAAGCCAAAGAAGGTTGATGCCAGAGCCTGCATGGGAACGTGCACCTTCACCCAGCCAAGGCATCATGATTGTATTCTATTGTATCAAAATGTGTTCTTTCCATTGTATTCTCTGCGACTTCTCGTGGGAACCCCAATCTTGCTAGGCGGCACCCTAGGATGCTAAGTAGGGCTTGTAATAGTCTGTTCTGATTGGTGTGTTAACCAAATCCTACCTTAGGACCAATCAAAATTTGGGGATTCTGACACTTTGCAACATTGGGGGGTGGTACCCTGTCCCAAAACAGTATATCTAGCCTAGGTTCACCTAGGGAAATTGTCCGACTTGTCTGAATAGCTGACCTGTCACTGACCCAACGCACTCAATAGGTGACTTGAAGATACAGAGCGCTGGGGAGCACTCTGTCCGAATTTGACCATAGACTAAGGTTTTACTAAACCTTAAAAGTGCTGGCGGAGCACTTTGCTGGGAGTTCGTTGACCCAATCGGGGTCCTGACTGATAGCTGCAGAGAGGGTGGAGCGCAGGCGTTGCTTCCGAACTGCGGGTGCTGGTCGTGTCCTGGTGGTCCTGTCCTGATCCTAATCTGAGGGTTTCCTGTCCTGTCCTGGGTGTCCATTCTGCACTTGCTGTCCATTGAGGGGTATCCTTCCTTGAGGGTTTCCTGTCCTTAACTGACCCGTGGCCAGGGTTTGGTTTTTCACACCAGTCTAGGTAAATATCGCTCTAAATCTCTTGAAACTGCACCTTTCTATTTTTCTGTCTTTGCTTCAATAAAGACATATCTTTGCATATGATAAGTTTTCCATGCTGTCCGCAACTCATTGCATCTCATGAAACGTATGCATTTATTTTCATAGCGTGTTCCTATGTTACCCTTCCTTTTACAAAATCATTTTCCTATTTGAAGTTTATAATTTGTTTGATGTGTTCTATATATTTTCTCACTAAACTGAATGAAGAGATTTTCTGAAGTTATAGCGTGTCCTATTTTTCCACGTTAATCGAACTGTTTAGATTTCTAAGTTTTCCCATTCCATAGTATAAATGATACTTGCCCTAGTTAAATTCTTTATCACCCATGTCCACTCTTGTATGATTAGTTTACTAGCTTAGCAGGTTCCCAGTCGCATTTCTCTTGAAATCCAAATGTTTTTGCTTAACTGACTATCTGCTCAATGTAAGTTGGATTTTTCACACTGATTGAACTTTAGATAAAACTTTATAAAACTTCTAGTTGTCCGCGGTCATTTTATGAAAAGTAAAAGTCATTTAATGAAGTGTATATTTTTGCTGCCTTTCCTTTTACAGCTAGCTCCCTGATCCATTGTGGTCATAGGTACCCGTAACGGTGGATGGTAAGTCGGGTACACTAGAAATAATTGAAAGGAATCGCACAATTATTGGTAGTAGATTGTGACGTCATCCGATCAATGTATCTGGTGATTTGAAATATATGGGCCCGAAGCCGGAAGTGGCGAAATTATTGGTCGGGTGACCCGCGATCTCTAGCAGAAGCATCCTGTCTATTTGGAGTAAAGTCTGCACAAGTAGCCGAATTGGTTGCATTGACAAGAGCCTGTAAAATTGGAAAAAATAAAAGAGTAACCGTATATACTGACAGTCAGTACGGTTATGTGGTTGTGCATGACTTCGGCCAATTGTGGCTACAAAGAGAGTTTCTGACTTCTTCAGGTACTTCTATCAGAAATGGAAAAGTGGTACAGGAATTACTGGACGCAATCCAGTTACCAAAAGAATTGGCAGTGGTCAAGTGTACTGCTCACAAGTCGGGTGACGACCATGTGACAGTAGGTAATCGATATGCTGACCAAGTAGCCCAACATTGTGCCAGACATCGAATGTCTGTCAATATCAGACTGGGGGGATATGGAAACAGCTGCCAACTTATGGTGTTTGAGGATGTGCCTACATGGGAAGAATTGAGAGATTGGCAGCATGCTGCGACACCAAAGGAAAAGGGACAATGGAGAAAGCTTGGTTGTCAACAGAGAAGCGAGGATGGTGTCATTGTGGGCCCTGATGGTATGCCTGTGTTGCCTAACCGCCTGCTTGCTTCTATGGCCAGACTTATACATGGAGATACACACATTGGTAGGGATGCCATGATTCGTGTTTTCCAACAGACATGGTACAGCTCGAAGTTCAGGAAAGTAGCAGAGTCACTCTGCCAGAGGTGCTTGACATGTCAGCAGTTCAACGCTGGAAAGAAAACAGTAGTTGAGATGGGTAAAATTGGAAAGTCAGGAGGTCCTTTTGTAAGATTGCAGATTGACTTCATTCAGTTGCCCCTTTGTAAAGGAATGAGATATGTCCTTGTCATTGTCTGCCTATTTTCAAAATGGGTAGAAGCTTACCTGGCCAAAAAGAATGATGCCATCACTGTAGCCAAGTTGTTACTGCGAGAACTAATACCTAGGTACGGGGTTCCAGTCACAATTGAATCAGATAGAGGGGGGCATTTCCAGAATGAAGTAATTGACCAGCTCTGTAAAGCCTTCAAGATTACACAAAAACTGCACTGTGCATATCGTCGAGAGGCTTCAGGAGTGGTGGAACAAGTAAATGGCACTATCAAGTCGAGATTAGGGAAGATGTGTGAATCTACTTGCATGAACTGGATAGAGGCTTTACCTCTTGTTCTGATGGGAATCCGAAGTATTCCAGACCGAAATACAGGCCTGAGTCCCCATGAGATCCTAATGGGAAGAGTGATGAGACAAGCATGGGTACCAGGACACAAACTGATAAGCATTTCTGATGATTTGGTACTTGAGTACTGCAAGCAACTGGGTGACCAAGTGCGTTCTATCTCTCGCCAGATTGGGGAAGACGCCGTCGCCAGTCCAGCAACTCCAGTCCATAAATTGGTTCCAGGTGATTGGGTTGTACTCAAGAAACACACTTGTTCGAATTGCCTTGCACCGAAGTGGGGAAAACCAAGACAAGAGATTCTGGTGACCACAACAGCGGTGAAGTGTGCCGGTGTGCCGAACTGGATCCATGCCAGCCACACCAAGAAGGTGATCGAAGACGAGAAAACTGACGCTGAAGGTTGTCCAGCTGAGGGGTCTCCAGACGTTGGTCCTGAAGTAGCTGATGACGAACAACCAAGCACCAGTCAAGATGAGTGGATACCTATAATCGACCTGACAGATGATCCCATAAGAACAAGAAGTCAAACCTACTCAGACAGAGAGTGGAATAGTGAGGAAGAGACAGGAATAGGAGGAGACAATCAGATTATCGAAATCCATGTCAAATCTGATGGAGAAGAAGATCAGATAGGGACAGAACAGGTGATCGACACACCTCCAAGAACTCCTGAGGTTGAAAAGGGACAGACAGACATTAGGGCGAAAGTTCAAGCGGAAGAAAATCAAAGGTTCGAAGTGCTTGAACAGGACCACATAGAAATAGACGAATGTGTTCAGGATACAGAGATTGAAACGCCCAAAAGTCAAAACCAGTCTACACCTGAACAAGGTCAGCTTAGTAACCAGGCAGAAGAAACAGATATAAGACCTGGGACTAGTCAGACAGGAAGGGAAAAAGAAGAAGCAGAAGTGCCACAACCAAACGAGAATAAAAGAGCATTAGAAGAAAGCCAAACCACAGTGCCAGCTAAAAGACTCAAGAAGAAAAATAAAGAACCATGGTTTATTAAAAGACTGAGACTGAGACTAAAAACAGTAGAAGAAAAACTTGAGCAAAGAAAGCAAAGTTCCCGTAAAGCAGAGCAAACTGGAGAGAACTCCAAACGAAGAAGTGATCGAATAAAAAGAAAGAACGAGAGGTATCAGGATCCTGAATGGACTTACCTGGTGTTGGAGGAATTTGAGGATCTTGATATAACCGACGAAAGTGACGAAGAACAGACAGCTGACCAGTCTGCTGAAGAAGACGAACCAACCTGAAATTGCTCAGTGTAAGCTATCTGTGCAAAGTTACAAAGAGGGGTTGGAAAGCTTCTTTTAAGCAAAAATGTCTGATTCAAATGTGAATGGAAGACCGAGACGAAGTTGTTGTAAGACATGCTGCCAAGTATGTTTATGTAGTGTAGCAATAGTACTGATCCTTTGGATAGGACTAACTGTAACCCTTCCTTCTCTGATGAGTAAAAACCCAAGTTTGTACCTGAATAATAATTTACCTGATGACACTGTAGAATCACACACTAGAATTACACCACGAAGAGTCGACACTTTGGACAAACCACTTAGCCTGAAACAGAGACAGTTAAATTTAGAAGCACCAGATGAGGAAGCATTACACTTTAACAAGATTAAGAACAAGACTCATTTAAACGTTTTCGCAAACCTGTTATTGCATTATGTAGAAACTATGGAAATAGACGACTGTTATGTCTGCATGAAGCTACCTACTTCTGTAGCTGAAGGCGTGACTTATCATCACTTGCCCTTAACCTATGGAATTTCCTGTAGTATACTGACTAGCTTATTTTACAAAAGAGGACCTTTACAGTATTACTATTCAAACTATGACGTGACATTTTCTGAACTACCTGTTCGAAGAAACCTAAACCCTGTACAGACGACTAGAGATGTAGCTAAGTTCATGAGTGATTATTTTCTAACTGTAGGAAAAATTAATATAGATGATGCACATAAAAATAACCTGACCTGTTCTTTACATGAAAAGGAAAAAGAGTTTCTGGACATGGTAGAGAAAAGAAGACAGAGTTTCCAAAAGAAAGCCAAAGACAGGAACCATAAAGTTCCTAAATGGGCAGAAAGTATAGGGAGCACCTCAAATGGTGGAGCTACTGCTGCTATGCTCCTTGATTTCGAAAAGAAGGGGAAGCTCTGTCTTAAAAGGGAAATGACTAGTTATTATAACAATGTTTTCATCGGTTCCAGTGAATGTGAACATAATTACAAGGTAATTGGAGGTTGGGGTTTCAAAGATGGGACAGAGCCTGTGTTTCCGGGAATTTATTTTATATGTGGGAACAAGGCTTACTTCAAATTGCCCGATCATTGGTACGGGAGTTGCTATTTTGGTATTGTCTTCCCGAAGATATACCATGTGGGGAAAATCACTGGAAGCAATGAAGAAACTAACAAAGTAGTACGCAATAGAAGAGAAACTGCTGGTGAGATTGTAGGAGATATTTTTAGCGCAATAATACCTGCAGTGTGAGTGGTTCTGAACTCAAACAAAATTTGCAAATTGTCAACAGTAGTAGATCGGTTATCTACCGACACTGCTGGAGGTTTCCTGATGGTCAATACCGAAATGGTTGCGATCAGATCAATGGTTTTACAGAACAGACTTGCTCTTGACACTTTATTAGCAAAAGAGGGCGGAGTCTGCCGAATGTTGAAAGCGCAACATTGTTGCACTTACATACCTGATAAAAGCGTAGGAATCCAAAGGTATGTAAGGAACATTACAAATTTGGAAAAAGAACTTAAACCACTGGAGGTTGACAGTGCCTGGAAAAGACTTACTGATGGTCTCTCTGCTGTAGGTCATTGGTTTGCACAATTAGGTAGAGGTTTGTTGTTTAAGGTACTGATGCCAATTGCCATAATAGGCGTTTATCATATTCCTCATATTTGTCTGTTGCAAATGTTGCAAACACCAAAAGAAATACACTGTGAATAAGAGAGGTGGGAAACGGAGTGTGGATGAACTTGAATTAGAGGAACTGAATAATCATATTTATAAAAGGGTGAAAAATTCTCACCCTAACAAAGAGACTAAAGAGAAGCTGAATAGAATGTTGGAAGAGATTGAATTGGTAAATGTCTGAAAATGTTGGCATCTGATTCCATTGGTTTTGTGATGATAGTAAATATCATCAAAGAGGGGATTGATGGAGCAAGGATTCGCATATTACGCGACTTGCTTGAATTCATGAACCTCAAATAACATTAACAAAGTAAACCAACATGTTTTGTCTTACTAACGTCCCTTTATTTTTGACATTTGGGGTGTCCTAGAGACGCTTGCCTATGTGTTTACTAACTCAATAACGCTTGTCCTTAAAAATGGCCGCTGCTTGGCGGGTTTCCTTCTGCGCATGCGTTAGTCACACTCACGTGACGTGACGTACTTGCAGTTCTGGTGGGAATCTTTGCGCTTGCGCATTGGCTTTAAGATGGCTGCTTTGTGTCCTCACATGGTGAAGCTTGCGCTGATGCTTCTGTGTTATTGTTTTTTTTTTGCACTAAAAACCTAATGCCATAGTTTATATAAAGTAAGGGGTATAGAGTAGCTATTCATGGTATACAGTGTATTCATCTGTTTCTGTGTTTTAATTTGTTTTCGCTTACTTTTCATGTACCGCGATTTTGAGGGTCTGAGGGACACTCGTGAATCCATATTGAGATACCTTTCTGCGCATGACAGTCTTCTGCCGGTGGCATTGAATTGCTGCCAACCAGAGGTCTCAGCCAAAATGTGCCTGGGAAGATGCACCTTCACCCAGCAGAAGAAGCTGAAATATCCTGCAAAAGTTACATTTGTATAAGTTTCTTTGTATTCTGTAAAGTATGTCATGGGAACTCCAAAATCAATAGGCGGTCCCAGAGTATGTTAATGCAGGCTTGTAGAAATGAAATGTGATTGGTGTGTTGACCTATCCTACTTGGGGACCAATCGAAATTGGGGATTCTGACACTCGCAACATTTGGGGGGTGGTACACTGACCCGAAAACAGTATAACTAGCCTAGGTTTAGCTAGTGAATTTGTCCGACTTGTCCGAATAGCTGACCTGTCACTGACCCAACGCACTCAATAGGTGACTGATACAGAGGGCTGCGGAGCACTCTGTCCATAATTGCCATAGACTCAAGGGGTTTTGCTAAGAAACCTTAAGTGCTGGCGGAGCACTTTGCTGGGGAATTCGCTAACCCAATCGGGGTTCTGACTGATAGCTGCAGAGAGGGTGGAGCGCAGGCGTTGCTTCCGAACTGCGGGTGTTGGTCGTAACTTGGTGGTCCTGTCCTGATCCTAGTCTGGGTTTCCTGTCCTGTCCTGGGGTGTCCATTCTGCACTTGTTGTCCCACTGATGACTGTCCTTCCTTGGGGTTTTTCCTGACCTTAACTGACCCGTGGCCAGGGTTGGTCTTCACACCATTCTAGGTAAATATAGTGCTGAAAACTCTATACTGCACCTTCTATTTTTCTGTCTTTTGCTTTAATAAAGACATACCTTTGCATATGTTGATTTGCCATGCTTTTCGCAAAACTACTGAATGGAAAGCTCATACGTTATTGTTGTTATCTAGCATGTTCCTATTATTCCCCTTCCTTTAAGTACATTTTCCTCGATATTATTCATGAAATATAGATGTGTCTGATCTTTACCTTTAAGCTGACTCAATGATGGTCCTGAAATTCTAGTATGTTCCACTTCTTCCCCTCCTATAGGTATATGTTATTTAGAGCTCTCGTAATTCAAATTTCAAAGTTCTTTCCCATTTCCATTCATCCAAGGCATAGGTGTCCACTAGTGACATTATAAAATGTTCTACAACCTTCCCCATGTTTAGTTATTCCCAGTTAAAGACTAACTCTGAGATTTCTGATTAAGCAGTTTCCCTGTTCATAATTTCTCCTTAGACTCATAAATGATTACCTTGATCTATTTCCTTTATGGATACGTGCTCTTTATTATCTTGGTTATTGATTGTTTACTGGTTATAAATCTCATGCTTTTTGAATTTGAAATCTAGATAAAATCTTTAAAACTTCCCCGGAGTCTGTGTTTTTTTATGAAATACAGAAGAATATAAAGTTGGTATTGTGTTGTTTGCCTTTTTCCTTCACAGCTAGCTCCCTGATTCATGGTGGGTCATTAGGTACCCGTAACGGTGGATTGGTAAGTCGGGTACAATAGAAATATATAGGAAGGAACTGGGTTACTGGTAGTAGAGCGAAAGGTTACCCGATTAATGTATATGATCTATTGAAGTTTATGGGCCCGATACGTATATGGTAAATTGGTTGGTCGGGTGACCTGCGCGCTCTATCAATATGACCACCGAAGGCCCTGATTTTATATTAAAAACAGAGCTTTGGACTATACCATTTCCAGCTGAAAGGCAATATTTCTTTCCATGTGGTCCCATACCTGGCTTGTCACGCAGTTTGGTGCTTACTTTCCCTCCATGTTTCCGCACCCAGGCTAATGTGCTGCGTAGCTAAATTCATATAAGGTCCCAAAGGTGAGACCGATTGCATTGCAAATGCTTGTTTAACTTAGTAATGGCTGTGTGCTTTGAATGAAGAATATAAATGAATGTAAATGGGCAGCACTTGGATTCTTCTGAAGAATCCTACATTAGCTCCCCAAAGCAGAGGATTTTCTATTACTACCATCTCCAAATCAGGCCTGAAACAATATTGTGAACGAGGGGCCACTCATTTCCCTTCAATCCAGAATGTATAGACCTCAGCCACCATGGAATGAAACTTACCAATGTGAGGTCCATACATGTGATACCAAAACGAGAGGCACTGCTTCTGGACTCCAGAAACGGGCTTCTGCGGGTAGGTGTGAAGGCGGGTTCTGGTGCCACGATGCAAACCAGAGGATGTGTCTGCATAGAGGAATTTACCTAAGAACCAAGAAAAGGCTGTTCATGACCAACAGACTTGCAAGTATTTGAAACAACATCACAGGTTAACACTGGAACATGAAGGCTAATAGTAGTGTGCGCTCATCTCAAAGACATGGCAGCCCTATGTGGCTACTGTCTTAGAGATAACTGGCCATGTTCAATGGGATGGAAGGGATAATGCGGCCAAGTGAAACCAAGTTATATGCCCACATTACACACAAACAGTATTACAGCACATGGCACGAAGCACCCATATCTGCATAACAGGAAGCACTCATTAAAATTATTAGCATGAGTAGATGGTTCAATCTGCTGTCTGAAGGACAAAAAATCCTCTGCCACCATGTCATCATTTTCAAGCCAACCGATGTCAAGAGCGGAAAGTCATAACCAAGATTAACTATTGGATTTAACAAACATATGAAAGCACAAATGTCAAACACTAAGAACCAAAACACTGGCAGAGTTATATAGACTGGTTCCGCAAACTGAACTGCATGGTGGCTGTCCACTGGCTGTCTTGTTCTGGTTTCCACTGACCAGTCATGCTTTCTGTTGAAATAACATTGTCATAGTTGCAACTCTAGTTGGCAGGCTCTACAGAGATGCCAGCCTATCAGCAATGAGAATGAATTTTCCTTTTATGCTTTTGTTGCATGAATTGAGAGCTCATGGTAGCTTATAATGTGGCTCTCTAAGTTGCGCCAAACCTGTATCTTCATTTTCCTCTTCTCTCAATAGGGTATTTTTCAACAGCAACAAATTCATTAAAAGCATGTACTAGTCAAATGTATCCATTTGTTGTTAGGATATTGTGTTTTTTAATGTCTGGGAAGATCAGGTAGGATAAATACTAACACAGGTGGTATTTGCTAAGGGAAGACCATCCTGGCTAAAGATGATGCTACACAGTGATCTCACCAGAGGAAGACCAGGAGTTGAATGCCCATAGACACCGAACATTTCCATCATTCTCAGCAGAAGTGGCCCCCCAGAAAAATGATGAGAGGCATCAGAGGAGAAGCCATTCAGTTAAGTCATTTCTGGGATATTACTTCCCAAATCACAGTCTGGCAGGCTGGCACTGCGCTGAAGCCACTACGGCACTCAACTGTTGCTTTAGCATCTTGAGATGAGGATTCAAGCCAATACAGCATGTAGCACAGGAAATGTAAGAACAAAACCTCTTCTGGCACGAAACTGTGTGTAGAGATGGTAATGACAAAATGTTCTGGAGTGGTAAAAAGTATCATAATGTCGGGACATATATTTAAGCACTTGAGACCCTGTTGTGCAGCAACTCCCAGACTATATCAGAAGATAATTGGCTGGATGCGTGGCACCTCCTTTCACTGCAGTTGTAAGAAGGCACCAATACCCGCAGAACACCTTCCTC
This sequence comes from Lissotriton helveticus, assembly GCF_964261635.1. NCBI lineage: Eukaryota > Metazoa > Chordata > Amphibia > Caudata > Salamandridae > Lissotriton > Lissotriton helveticus. The sequence continues at coordinate 227,725,296 of NC_136065.1, forward strand.
CCCACAGCAATCTTGGTGTTCCAAGCCGGAGGCTCTCAGTTGTTTACAGGACTTGAGCTCAAGAACTGGAGAGAAGTCAACGTATACTGAACTTGAACCTCAATCAGAGTTCCAAAATGTGGTGTGAGCATTGAGTACTCTCTGTAAGCACAGGTATCCATGGTATTCCTTCATCATTAGTAAACACAGAGATCTGAAACACAGTGCCATAGTCTGTGAACTATGCATACCTTTTCCAGTAGTATGGTCAAAATTAGGCTTGTTGTTAGAGACAGGATCTTGGCTCGCATCCCCAAGTGCCCATTCAAAGTCATCTCTTTGGTCCTGGTACCAGCCACACAAATCAGTCTCAAAGTTGCAAGAAATTTCCACTGGGGATGAAAACAGAAGCAAAGCTTATAATTGGAAAAACATATGCAGTCACATCTTTCAATAACTAATTATCTACTGCTTTATTTACTATCCTGTGCAGCTGATCAAGATTGTCATGTCGTCTGTTAACGACCTTACCTTTCTTACCTTTCACTTGTCATATATGCTTAGCGTGTGAGAAATTAATAATGTAAAATCCAACCATTCCACTTAATTACATGTTCATGCCAATTAAAAAAAATTCAATTTTTTTTATGTTGTCATACACCACAAACTCACTCAAACGAGCAATCAGAAACATGGTCAGCGATTAGCATATATACAAAAATAACATATAAGATCTAGCTGAATTACTTTGTGCTAATCTTGTAGAGGGTTTCACATACACCATTGCAGTGTGTACAATCAAATCTCCATCCTAAGTACCCCTACAAAAATACTATGTAGCTCCCTAGTGGCATCTCAATCAAAGTGTCCTAGCTTTAATGTCAATATTTTTCAGGTTCATTCAGGACATCAAGCCGTACAGTTTCTTCCTATTTAGATCTTAGCCAAATACATCATAGAGTAGTCAGTTAGGGAGCCTCAGCATTACTTCAACTAAGTGAAATTGGCAGAGGCATATTACATGGGTCTAACATTTCATTTTAGAAGATCAAGGGCCTGATTTGGAATTCAGCAGATGGGTTACTCCATCATAAACATGACAGATATCTCGCCTGCCGTATTGCAAGTGTCATTGGAAATAATGCAATTGTAATGCGGCAGACGGAATATCGGTTTGCGACGGAGGATCCCAGATACTGAACTCTAAATCAGGCCCCAAATCTTTAATCCAATCTTTCACTATTGGAGCTGGTCCTCTTTCCCAACAAAGAGACATTCTTCTCTTTGACAACAGCAGCTCATATGCAACAACTTTGCATACTCCTGCTGGAACCTTAGCTAAATGCAATTAGAACTGCCAGTAAAGGTGAGGCTCAAGCTGTACACCTATCACATCTGACTGTATCACAATTTTGTAGACCCATAATATACACACCCTCAAGAAATACCATGCTAAATGACGCTTTGCATCCTGTGCACATCGCATCTTCAAGTAATCTGATCTCTTTCAGGCGGTAGACAGCCATTACGAAGCAGGTACCGTTACCATGCATACCAATACCATGCAGGATTTTACAACGCATATGCCTTTACAGCGCATGCCTTTACAATTAATTTCCTTGTAAAGGCATCAATAGTAAAGGCACATGCATTTTTTTAAATGTAAGTATTAGGCAAGTATTTAGCATTTATATATCTATATATGAAATGTTGTTTTAAAGGGTTTAGGGTGGGCATTTTTAGGGTTTAGGGTGGGTGTGGCTAGGGCTTTAAATGTAAGTTTAGGTAAATTTATATATTTTTTTGGGGGGGGGGTTTAAAGGGTTTACGGTGGGCATTTTTAGGGTTTAGAGTGGGTATGGGTTTTTTGGGTGTCGCGGATAATTTTGGGGTTTAGGATGAGTACGGGTTTTTGGGTGACAAGGGTAATTTTAGGGTTCTGGGTGGGTAAGGGATTTTAGGTGGCAAGGTAATTTTTTTAGAGTTTAGGGTGGGTATGGATTTTTAAGTGAAAAGGGAATGTTTAGAGTGGGAATGGGTTTTTGGGTGGCAAGGATATGTTTTAGGGTTTAGAGTCGGTATGGGGTTTTGGGTGGCAAGGGAATTGTTAGAGTTTAGGGTGGGTATGAGTTTTTGGGTGGCAAAGGTAATTTTAGAGTTTATGGTGTGTATGAGTTTTTGGATCGCAAGGTATTTTTTCAGGGTTTAGGTTAGATATGTGTTGAGGGGTTTTGAGGTTTCAAGGAGATATATAATATATGTGTATTTGCTATATATGTACATATACACATGCACATTGATATGTTGTTATGCGTGTGTAACTATATAAAAATATACATATATATGCATATATATACATATATTTATTTAAAGAAATATATATATATGTGTGTTTGTGTGTGTGTGTGTGTGTGTGTGTGTGTGTGTGTGTACAAATAAAATGTTTGCACCTACCTGTAATTTTTTAGCAAGCATATGCCTTTGCCATGCATGCCTTTACCACGAAAAAGTATTTGACAGGAAAATATAAACCCTCTATATATATGGAAGACTGCTGTAATTTGCTATTTATATTGCACTTTAATATTTATTCTTACCTGTTGGAAACATATGACTGGGGACCAACTGGAAAAATAAAGAAAAAAACATGCAACTCACAAGTGATGGTGTTTGAGGAGTTTGTGCCGCCGTATAACAGGTCATAGAAGACCACCACCATGTAGTTGGAAGTCAGCAATGGATTGGATTTGAGTATTAGTGTAGGTGCATGCAGTCTAGACTTCCCTGCCATCCCTGCAAGACTGCTCCATGCTTATACCGTACATGCCACTGGGTTAACACAATCTAGAGTTCTACGTTCATGTGTATTGTGGCCAATAGGCAAGGACGCACTATATCTTCTTCTACCACCAAATGTGGCATAATTGGCTTAAGAAAATATCAAGCACGGGTATGCATCGCCTGAGCAATATAATAATAGTATAAATGAAAATTAGGTGCAGCAACCACCCCCCTTTGTAGGCAGGATAAGTGTTTCCCATTTAATACTGGGTGATTTACCAGTCCATGCTGGTGTAATTATTAAAGTTTTAAGTTCCCAGAAGAATTCTCCATTTTAAAAAATTGATATATTTATGTATAAATCTATCAAGTTAGGGAATAGCTCCATCTTCATAAGCACTATAAAAGATAGCGACTGATTAATCGATTGTCAAATTCTTAATTTATCTTTTGTTACAGAACTATAATTTTCATATTGTAATAGTTCCAATATTCCTGTGTACCTTAATACCTTGGTATGTAACCAAATCGTCTGACCACATCAGGGAATATTCCAATGAACATTGGACAGTGGAATCCAATAGTGGAAATGTGGTAAATTTTTCTAAATATATTGCGATTCCTAAAAATCCACTGAACTGAACACATTCTCTGATGATTGATGAGAGATTATTTGTTTTTTCCCCAAACATCAGTACGTCATCTGCATATAGTGGAATAAGCAACTTGCTCATTCGGAGTGTAATCTCCCTCTGTGAATGATCTTCACATAGAAAATTTTCTTGTAGTTCTTTACCTTTGGCAAATAGCAATGAGAGTGGGCATCTCTGGTGTGTATGTCCTGAAACAGGAATGGGTGCAGAAACAGCCAGATTTAGCCTAATGAATGGAGTCATGAACTCATACCCCACCCCTATTCTTCGCCATGTCAACAAAACCTGACCCACATAGAAGGTTTGTGAGCCACCACTGGCTCACATAAGGATCAAAGTAAGTAGTTTTTGGCCCCACCATATATAGATGTGTAGATGGCAAAAAATGTTGGCACTAATATTGAAGAATTTAGTTTTTGGCTTACTTCTTATTTTGAATTGTGTAGTTCAATTATTTGAGTGGTATTTCTAACAGAAATGTTTTTCATATGAGCATGCTGTACATAGGAAGATTGTTGTATTCAGAGGATACATATATAGGCAATGGACTGGCAGATAACTATTGCACTTATTGTATTCTATAGTATAGTGGTTTCCTATGCCTAAATGGCCCAAAACCACTTACATGAGTGAGACACGGCTATTGATAATAATTACAATCTGTTCAATAATAACTCATTTTTATGTATCACTTAATATCACACTTAAGAAGTGTTACTATTAACCAAGTTTGTTTAATGGTATTTCATTTATCGAAGTTATATGGATGGAAGACTTAGTCAGCCTACCCATTTCTGAATGTTTTGAAGGTGAGACTTCAACTCACTGAGCCATAATTACATTACTCATTCAATGACAGATTTGGATATCTGGATAATAAAAATAAATGAATTTGTTTTGGTGCCCATTCATCATGAGGGTTCTTTTTAAGGTTGTTCCAGTGGAGGGGATGGCACACTGGTTGCAGGCAGTGATTTCCAAAAAGGATCCTAATATGTTCAAGGACTAGGTTCGTGATGCGACACAAGGATATTTAGAAGAGCAATTAGTTTCAAGCTGGAGAAGTACATATTCTGGATGGTAGTGTAAATAGAAGTACTGTGGACAGTTCTTTGGATCACTTTAGAGACCTAAGGGAGTAGCTTGTAAAGGGCTCATTGTTAAGCAGACAACCAGCCAATCTGGTGCCAGTAGGTATGAGTCTAGGCATGCTGAAGATGGTGGTTGTTGCAAAGTTAGTTCTCTGTCCGGGGGGATCTAGAATACTAAGGCAGATGGACCAAAAGGCTGGGGCAGTAAACGACTCTGCTTGACAAGGATGTTGTTTTACCAGTGTTCCAAACCTGTAACATGGCAGCGGTGTCTGTGTTGATTATAATGCAATCTAGCGCCATGCCAGGACTGACAAGCACCCCAAGGTTGTAACAAAGGTGAATGGAGCCAGGATGCTAAGGGGAATGTGGACGGAAGCTGGTAGAATTCCAAATGGCATGGATGTGGGGAAAGAATTAACATTTTGGAGGCGTGCAGAATGAGAGTGGAGCACCATGAAATGTTGGACTATAGATTATTAGTCAGACATGCAAGTCTTGATGGAGGGACAGAGGGTTGGGGATGGGGTAAGAAAAACACACCAAGGAGATATTGTCATTTAAGATGGTGTAGATGGAAAGTCATCAAGATGGAATCTTTAAGGATTTCCAAATTTATGGAGCGAGCGAGGAGCGCCAGGACATGGAGAAGGAGTGGTAGGTGAGCTAATATGAAAACAAGTCTAATGCTGATCCATATGCTTCAAGGGTAGCAAGTGTTTTGATCTATAAAGGATGTTCATCCGTGGTCAAAAAAAGCAGGAGGGACCAGAAACTCTCAAAAGAACCATCAGTCATTGGGGTCAACATAAGTGATAAAGTTTGAGACATGTGAGTGTAGCCTCTGTGAAAGACCATGGATTCATTTTTTGGAAATTGTTATGTGCCCACCCTCTAGAAAGTAACATACAGGGACCATGGCCGATTTATGGCAGGCATGCTATTGTGCTAACAATGGGAGGTGAGCAACACCTACTTCTTGCATTAGCTGTGTTCAGCTCGCAGTCCAGAAACTGGATGTTTTTAACACCAGGGCTTTGTTTGTTGTCTTCATTTAGATGCGCCCAGCCTCGGATCATGACCTATTGCAAGACAGAATAAGAAACCGTGAGGTGCACATTCCCACACTCTAGTCATGTGCCATGCTCTTCAAACTCCTAGCAGCTACAACCGTGGCTATGCTCTTCTTGCAGGACCAGCAACAATTCATCTCAGCCATGCATATTCCCTCAAGCTTCTAGACCCATCAACAGAAATACACCACAGACCACATACGTAAATGCTTATGCGTTTTTTACCCCATTTCCAATCCATGGGATTAATTCAGTGCATCCAATCCAATGCACAACACCCTTCAGTAATCAACTTGTTTATTTGAAGGGGCCGTGCATGTTCTCTTCACTTTAACACAAAAATACGTGAAAGAAAATAATGTCTGTCCTTAGCTGCTACTGAACCTGAGGCTCATGGCCCTCATAAGAGAGTGAATAGTTTGGATTAGTGCTGAGGGTCACGTGATCTGCAAAGGAGAGCCAATTTCATTGTTGTTGAAAACAATTATAGTGTAGGCTTGCAGGTTTCTGGTCATTCAGGGACAAATAGGAGTTTACACTGTGTCACCGCTTAGGGAGTGCTTGGGCACAGTGAGGAACAGGCGTCCTGAGAAGTGAAGTAAGGAACAGAAATAACTGCATCTTCAGAAGAGTTCTTCAGAGTTCCCAGCTTTTTAAGAGCTACAGAAGATTTGTGAAAGGGTACAGGAACATTTACTGAGCTGACTTCTATAAAACAACTTACAGAGGCCTTTGATACTATGGGGTCCATTAGGATGTCGGGCGGTGGCACCACCGCGGCGATGGCGGGGCGGAAAAACAGCTTTTTCCGCCCGCGAGCAGCGGAACTCACGTCCGCCACATTAGGATAGGTAAACACAGGTCATTTCCCGTCCGCCGCGGAGCGCCGCGCTCCGCCATCAAGGTGCGCCCGCCACCGCGGCGGCTGTAGCCAATCGAGACCCTCCGCCGCGGCCGATGACGTCCGCCCCGCTCGACAAATTAGGATGGCCCAAACAAGCAGACGCACGGCAGCGGAGACACCGCACAGCTGAAGCAGGCGGAAAGTCGACAGCGGAGCACGAACGCCGAGACCCGACATGAACCCCATGGACCCAGCCCTCCACATGCATCCGGTCATGTACCTGCTGCAACACTATCGCCAGATGGGCCGCCGCGGACGCCGTCGCAGGTACGCCACTACACATATGCACCACACATCTCACATGCCGACACAGGGCCCAATCACAACACTGGCATCCTGCTGGGGGGCACAACACATCCACATGGGCACCCACACATCACCCACCTCACAACAAGGCACCCCACGGCATCCGGAACACACAACGTCCGCCAACCTGCAGCAACGTCACGGTCACGGACACGTCACCGCCGCGGTCAACACATGCGCACTATGCAGAAGGCAGGGCAACACCAAGGCATGGCCAGGTCCCAAACATCACAGTGACACACCACCCCGACCAACACTGCACCCCACCGAGCTAATCACAGGCCAGGTGCCTATCCCGTGCACCCCCATGCACACCAACAAGCACTGTAACAACAAGCACAATACGCACACACTGCGACACACAACCAGGAACACAGGCACTGCAGGATTGGCTGACAACGAACACACAACACCAGTGCACTCCCCACAGCCCACACAATTGCATACAATCATCCACACAGGGCAAGACAAAACAAACAACAGGCATACAACTCCTGGCTGACACGTGTGTCTCACACCATACAGGGGCACACATACATACACTACAAACTAACACCCTTCACACTGCACACCTCTGCCACACCCAACACCACACATGCCATGTAAGCCATGCCACCAGGACTAAGGGCCAACACAAGACGACCATACACATACACGCCTGGGCACACAGAAAGGAAAACACACACACCTCATCACATCATAGACATCGACTAAACCACAGCACAGCTGCACACCCTGTGCTGCCAGTGTCCCCCAAGGTGACCTGTGAACAGTGTATGCAGCAATAGCAATTCACCAACACGAAAACTGCATGGCCTGTAAAATAGCCATCACAGAGTACAACATCAGCAGGGCCAGAATGGACTGAAGACCCTGTCCCCCCTGTCTAAAAATCATATGGCCACATAGAGCCTTGCAATGGTGATTTACAAAATAGAGCATGGTACTCAGTCAAGCATATGCAAACAAGAAAAGGACTTTAATCAGTAAGGAGACTGAGAAAACACACCATAAGTAACTGTATGTATTCACATATTGCACTGATGTAGCTACACAACATTAGTAGACACCAGCAAGTCACAAAATCATGTACAAATGGCACAGACTATGCACTGGTCAAACACAATCGGGAAGTGCAGAGTCCTTGGCAGGGCAGGGTACAGCACATCAGAGCAACAGGCCCAGAGTCCTTGGCAGGGCAGGGGAGAGTACATCAGAGCAACAGGCCCAGAGTCCTTGGCAGGGCAGGGGAGAGTACATCAGAGCAACAGGCCCAGAGTCCTTGGCAGGGCAGGGGAGAGTACATCAGAGCAACAGGCCCAGAGTCCTTGGCAGGGCAGGGTACAGCACATCAGAGCAACAGGCCCAGAGTCCTTGGCAGGGCAGGGGGAGAACATCAGAGCAACAGGCCCAGAGTCCTTGGCAGGGCAGGGTACAGCACATCAGAGCAAAAGGCCCAGAGTCCTTGGCAGGGCAGGGTACAGCACATCAGAGCAACAGGCCCAGAGTCCTTGGCAGGGCAGGGTACAGCACATCAGAGCAAAAGGCCCAGAGTCCTTGGCAGGGCAGGGTACAGCACATCAGAGCAACAGGCCCAGGAACACACCCAGATCGCTAACAATGGTCTAGAGTAGCACACCTCTGTGTGGCACAGGCGTCTGAGGGTGTTGACAACTCACTCCTGGCTGTCATGTGGAGTGGGACCTGGCTGTGTGTCAGGGACTGCAGGTCCACTTGACTGGTGTGACAGAGGGACATGTGATGTGGCTATAACAGAGGGCCTGCAAGGTGGAGGGCTGTGCGGACCAGGTGGCACCGTGGCACGTGGAGGTGGAGTCATGCACGCCCTTGACACAGTGTGGGTGGGAGAGGTTGGAGGGGTGCCCTTCCACTTCTTTGGAATGTGAATTTGCTTCCCTGTCATGGGGTTGATGGGAAGTGGCGTTGACACCACCGGCACACCCCCCAACTGTCCCACATCAGGGGCAGACACTGGCACTCCCTCTGGAGAAGTGCTTGATCCTGCAGTACGCTTGGGCTGGATACGCCTCCGGACCACCTTACCCTCTCTGGAAGGTGTACCCCCCACAGTGACCACCTTCCCACTTACCCCAGGGGTGGTGTCTACAGTGCCCTCCTGTCCCTTCTTGCCAGGGATGGCCACAACACTGCCCTCCTCTACCTGAGTCACTGGCCTGGACACAACACTGCCCTCCTTTCCCACAATGACTGGGCTGGTCACAACAGGGGTCTCCTCTGCCACAATGACTGGGCTGGTCACAACAGGGGTCTCCTCTGCCACAATGACTGGGCTGGTCACAACAGGGCTTCCCTCCACCTGCCTCGATGTACTTTGTTCTGGGGTTGATGTGGTAGGTGGTTGTGTCCCTGTGCTCTCCCTAGGTGTAGCCATGACATCCCACACATCCTCTGTGGGCATAGCTGAGTCAATTTCTGGTGATGCCTCTGCAGCATGTGAGCCTGGTGTCTGACACAATGCTCTTCTGGCCTTGCTCTTCTGTGACTTCACCTTGTCTGTGCATATTGGGGGGGCCCTGCTCTTCTTTGGGGATGGAGTCTGTGGACGGGATTGTTTGCTTTGGGTCTGACCTGTGCTCCTAGTGTTGTATCGTTTAGTTGATGTATGTCCCAAGTGCTCACTGTCATCTGTTGTGGCCACTGACTGGGTGGACGTCACAGGCACCTGAGCTGCAAAGGGGGCATGTGCTTGTTGGAGGGCTGACGTCACTGTACCTGACAATGACAGGAGTGTACGATGTAGGCCACCCACGTCAGAGTGTATGCCCTCCATGAATGCCAGAACCTGGCCTAATTTGTTATCGTGTGCACTGAAGGCATTGAGCAGGGCGGTCTGGCCCACGCAAAGTTGCCGCAGGAGCTCTACGCACTCTGCACTGAGGGCAGCAGGGGGAACAGGTGCAGGTGCAGCGGTGCCATGTGTGAATGTCACACGTCCCCTCTTAGTGACACGGATACGGCCAGCCCCAGAGGAAGTGGATGGGAGGGTGGGCAGTGGCCGCTGGTAGTCAGATGCAGCAGCAGACTCCCCATCTCCTGTGGCTGCTAACAGGGACGCATCCCCCCTGCCCTCAGATGAAGTGGTACTCTGTGTCTCAGCCACAGATTCCTCATGCATACTCCTGTCACCCTCAGTAGCGCTGGTGTGGTCAGTGTCACTTGGCTCCGTCTCACTTTGCTCTGCTGCGGCTGTCATGCTGGTCTCGCCACCACTTTCAGGATCATGTTCCGCCGTGGTGTCTTGCAAATCTGCATTAGTGACAAAAACATGGTTGTATAAGTGTCATTGTCTGGTCACACAATATCAGATCAATGCAGCACATGAGAGGCCTAGAGCTACATGGTAACCACCACACCCTCCAATCACTGTGCAGCTACACACCATATAGACCACAACAGTGCCTGTCATGCGGACAAACAGGCAGGAGTGGACCAATGTCGATGACACACAGCACTACACCCTGCCCATGGATGGTGTCCCCCCAGCCCACATTGACCTGCCCCATGGACATGATGTAGCCACAACAAACATCACCACTTACAGACCAAAAGGGATCCAGAGGGGAATACACACACCTGTATTGTCTACACATGCCACATTGTCAAATAGGCCATTACAATCACCATGTGCCAATCTGGGTTCACATTGTCGTCAGATGTGTGGGCCACTACCATGAAGGTGCATGCAAAGTAGACAGACATGGTGTCACACTCATTAAGTGGACACAGCTGTACGGCATAATAGGGACTCCACCCACCATCACAAAGAAGAGTGACCATGTGGACAACAAAATATCTGTCAAGGACTGAAACCTGCAGGCAGAAGCTGCACAGTAAGGCCATGGTGGGCCAATGCCTCATACAGACACACATCACAGTTGCCACTCACATCACATATCACAGCATGGCAGCACACGCACATCACATGTGTCACCGCTGCCACAGGCACTCTACACATGCATCCACTCCCAGACAAACTCTCCCTCCCCGGATACTCACCATCTCTGTCTTGCTGCTGAAGCCCCTTCAGACGTGCATCCAGGTCTGGATTGGTCACTGCCAGTATGCGTCCCATCAGCGGAGTCATGGTGCGCCGTGCCACACGCCCTGTGCGTGGTACCATCCCCAAGGTCATCTCTGCCACTTGCTTAGCCAGCCGGCTGATGTCGTCCCACCTCTTGTGACAGTGTGTGTGTCGTCTGTTTGATACCCCCAGGGCTCGCACCTTTGCTGCTATGGCCCTCCAGACAGCCTTACGTTGGTGTACTTTGAGCTGCAGGTATGAGAGTAAAGAAGGCCAAATGAACATTTACACAATGTCATATGTCAGCATCTATCAGTACAGCAGCCAGACACTGATTCGGGACTCACAGTGACCTCCCTCCCTCCAGAACTGGGGGTACCCTCACAAGGCCACTCTGCATGGCATAAACATTAGTGAATGCATGCATACATTGAGGTTCGTAGTCTCCATGATAATCACACTAAAGAATGATGCTTCAACACAAATGCATCGACAGCACTGTGTAATTCAGAAATTGTACAGGGCATTGATGGGGCATATCCACTAATCAGTGTGAAGCAACTGTAGCATGTAAGTTGGCTGATGGACAACGTTTGGCTGTGCCACTGAACCTACTCTGTGGGGCACACTGCCTATGACTACAGGGGCACCCTGAAATTACATCACAAGCGGACACTGTCCAGGCATCTACAAGGCAAACAACCGTTGGTTATGTCTGCCCGAAAAAGTATCAAATCCCACTCACACATACAAGTATAGGCCTAGGACAGAGTCAAAATGCAAAACACACATTCCCACCACCTGGAAACATCTTGTCTGTCAGTGTTTGTCTGCACCCCACATCCAAAAGCACATACTGCAGCATCATGAATACACGTCTGACACCACCCTGCCCTACTGCTCCCTTCATGTTGACTTACCACGACATTGGGGCCACCAAACAGGCGTGGGTACTGTGCCAGCACCTCGTTCACAAGGACATCCAGCTCCTCACTCGTGAATGGACTGGCACGGATCTTATCTGTTCTTGACATCCCTGTGGATATGGCAGACCTGTGGCGGAAGTGAGTTGTGAGGTGTCCCAGGCAGCAGGCACTGTGAGCAGCAGGAGAGGGTCCCAGTCAGCAGCAGCAGGAGAGGGTCCCAGTCAGCAGCAGCAGGAGAGGGTCCCAGGCAGCAGCAGGAGAGGGTCCCAGGCAGCAGCAGCAGGAGAGGGTCCCAGGCAGCAGCAGGAGAGGGTCCCAGTCAGCAGCAGCAGGAGAGGGTCCCAGGCAGCAGCAGGAGAGGGTCCCAGGCAGCAGCAGCGGGAGAGGGTCCCAGGCAGCAGCAGGAGAGGGTCCCAGGCAGCAGGCTCTGCGAGCAGTGGGAATGTGTGGCGCACTCCCACAGATTTATAGCCCCCTGGGGTCGTTAGGAAGCTAATAAGCTGCTACAATTGGTTGTCTGGGTCTGCCTTATTCAAAAGCATCCAATGACCGCCTCCGCGGCGGCGGAGCACAGCTTCCGCAATTTTCAAATATGCATCATGCCACCGCAAACACCCATGCCATTGGCTGTATGCAATGCTCCACGGCGGTGACGCACCGCGGGTGTCCGGGGTGCGCTACCGCGATGGTGCATCATTCAAAAGCATCCAATGACCGCCTCCGCGGCGGCGGAGCACAGCTTCCGCAATTTTCAAATATGCATCATGCCACCGCAAACACCCATGCCATTGGCTGTATGCAATGCTCCACGGCGGTGACGCTCCGCGGGTGTCCGGGGTGCGCTACCGCGATGGTGCATCATTCAAAAGCATCCAATGACCGCCTCCGCGGCGGCGGAGCACAGCTTCCGCAATTTTCAAATATGCATCATGCCACCGCGAACACCCATGCCATTGGCTGTATGCAATGCTCCACGGCAGTGACGCACCGCCGGGGACCGGCGGTAGGTACCGCGACTCATGCGGCGGAGCATAGCCACCGGCATGTACACAAGTCCATGTGCCAATGGCTACCTTGGCTGGGTAGATGGTGGTGCTGGGGTCACACCGCTGGGGACCGGCGGTAGGTTCTGGCATTTTCGTACACATTGCTGTGTATGTCAATCCTGGACAATGTATAAGTACCCTGCAGCTACATGGTGTAGGGCACATCATTGTACACACGATGCCACACAGCCATTGCATCCACAGGAGGACGCACGTTCAGTGTGAGCCACTTTAGCATGTGTTTGTGCCATTTTAGTAAGGGTTTTTATGGGTGATGAGGATTGACAGACGTCAGGTGCTCTACATAGATGTCGTGAGGTTTAATGTGTTGTTGGTCAGTGCAGACCTTGACCGGGCTGGTGGCACTGCATTGTATCGTACCTGACTGGTGCATTCACAACTGATCATGCACACAACCAGAAGTGTCCCTGCTACTGTGATCATTGTGTTAATGAATGGTTGCAGAATGTACATGATGCATTGAGGTGTGGCAGGTACGGCAGATGGGTATGACAGACATGTTAAGTCACATTACATTTGTGGCTCTAGTAGCTCCATGTCTGCGCATGTCAAAAGTTCAATCATTATATCCACATTCACATTCCCCGATGTGTTACTGTCACTTGGGTATTGTCACTGGAGAGGCCTGCCCTCTGTGTGTAGCTATTGGCCAGCCATGTAACCAGATGTGCCATGCATCTCTCTGGCCCTTGTTGTTTTCCCATTACATCATTGATGCTTTGTGCTATGGCCATCTCATGATGCTTGTCATTGACCTATTCTTTTTAATCCTAAACTAGGAGGAGGCCAAATCTCCTACGTCAGTTGATTGTGCTTGAGGACATGGAGAATGAGGCAACCATCAGGAAATTCAGGCTGGACAGACCGACATTGAAGATCGTTTGTGATCTATTGGAGCCCCACCTGCAGCCTCGCCGTCACTATCCTACGGCATTCACACCCACCTACAAGGTAATGGCAGCACTACACTTCTTTGCGACTGGTTCCTTCCAAGAGACCGTGGCTAACGCTGGGGGGATGTCGCAGCCCATGTTCAGCATGGTGCTGAGGGATGTACTTGAGGCCATGAAGATATATCGCAATCGCTACATACATTTCCCCAGGGGACGTGAATTGGCTGCCGTTAAGGGGGACTTCTATCCACTTGGGCGCATCCCACATGTAGTCGGTGCCATAGATTGCACCCATGTGGCTCTGGTGGCACCGCAGGCGACGGAGCACATTTATCGGAACCGCAAACACTACCACTCCATGAATGTGCAGGTGGTGTGCCTTGCGGACATGACAATATCACATGTGTGTGCAAAGTATCCCGGTTCGGCCCATGACTCTTTCATTATGAGGAACAGCATGGTGCCACGGCTGATGGAGAATCTGCATCCCGAACGTGCCTGGATTGTGGGTGAGTTACACTACTGCTATCACGTGCTATGTGTCACTGGCTTTACTGTGGCCGTACATTCACAGGGGACTCTGCATATCCCAGTAGGCCATGGCTGTTGAGCCCACTCCGGAATCCCCAGACACCAGCAGACATCCGCTACAATGAGGCCCATGGCAGGACACGACGGGTAATTGAACGGACTTTTGGCCTGCTGAAGTCAAGGTTCCGGTGCCTTGACAGGACTGGAGGCGCACTCGCATACTCGCCTGGGAAGGTGTGCAAGATCGTTGTGGCATGCTGTATGCTACACAACCTGGCCATCCACAAGGGGATCCCCCTGCTCCTGGATGATGGTGAGGAACCAAGGCCACAACCTGCTCAGGGACCTGAATCCAGTGATGAGGACAGTGGAGAGGAGGAAGGAGTTGACCAACGCCAGCAGCTAATCCAACGCTACTTCACTTGAAGGTGTGTGACGAGTTACAACGTCTACATAGTCTAGTGTGGTAGCTTTTGTTGTGAATGGATATGCGCAGATGTTCCCAATAGCCACATGTTCTGTCACCTATGTATGGTATGGTTGGAATGGACGTTACGTACGGAGATGTATTCTGGACCGTATTTGTGCATATCAGCTAGACAATGTGTAGTGTACCTGTGATAATTTGGATATTTGCGGAGCAGTGATCTGTGTGTGTTGGCACAATGAGACCAGTGACTGTAGTTCTGTTGTGTCTCCCTAGGTGCTCCAGAGTGTTCCTGCCCTGCATACTGTACATCATGTTTACACATCATGGACATTATCATCAATGTAAATACTGCACTAAAGAATTCAATACACAAAATCTGGAGTGTCAGGTATTTTATTTACGGGGTGGACATGTGAATTGTGCGGGAATATTTACAGGAAGGTGGGGAATGAGCAGTGAGTTGACAGTCATGGTCGCAGAGATGCAAGAGTAGACACCACATGGATGTGGTGACCCAGTCCAACAGACAGGTGCCATTGCCAAGGCAATGTGGGGAAAGACAGTCCAAACAGTGAATGCAGTTGGGGAGAGGGTTGTCTTCACGGCTGGCTCCGTGACTGGCGTGTGGCAGGTGCATTGCTTCCAGAGACTCCCAGGCTCTTCTTCTGACGCCCCCTAGATCTTTTTGGCGGTGGGGGGCCTGCTGAATGGCCAGCGGCGTCAGAGGACTCGCCCCTCTCTGTTGGTGCAGGGGAGGATGGTGGACTGTCATCCTGCTGCACAACAGGAGGGGACGGCGGTGATGGTTGGGACACAGGCCTGTCCCTCTGCAACGCCACTTGCTGGCCCATAAGGTCCACCATCTGTCCCAGGCGGTTATCGATGGACCTCATCAGCAGGATGAGCTCCCTTAATAGTTCATCCGACCGGCCACTTTGTCCCTGGACCTCTTGGTAGGCCTCCACAACTCTGGTGAAGTGGTCCAGGGATGGTGTCCACTCCTCCCGAGGTCTGGTGTTGACCCTGGCCCTCCCACCTGCTCTGCTGCCACGGACCTCTTCCCTCGCCACTGGTGTGCCACGCACTGGCTCCCTGCCCTCCAAAGTTGTTGGTGTGGGCTGGTCATCCCTAGGGACAGGGAGGGTGCTGCAGGTGGTACTGGTGGTAGTGGTGGTGTTGGTGGCAGTGGCTGCGGTGGTGGTTGCGGTGGAGGCAGAGGCCGTGACAGATGGGGTCTGCTGCGTTGTTGTTGCAGCAGAGGTGGTGGTGGGGAGGATGGGGGCCTGGGACCTCTGGGTCTGTGGAACACCAGATGGGCCGGCCTGGAGCTCATCATCCAAACTGTCCTGGGAGTCTGCATCTGTGAGTCCATGTGCCGGAGGTGGAGACTGGCTCTGCTGGTCGTTGGTGTTGTCCCCAGCAGTGAGTTCTTCATCACCTGTGGAGTAGATGGGGAGTGGTCAGTGTTTGTGTCATCTGCGTATCATCAGCTGTCTGTACACTAGTGCAATTTGCTGTCATCAGTTGTACAAATCATGGCAACACCGTGTTACATTACATAGTGCAGAGTTACATCATGGAGTCATAAAGGTTGATTGTCTATGCATTGCGTACAATAGTTATTTGATTTCTACACACACACACTTCATGAAGATATACGGTAGTTACATACCTGTAAGGTGAGTGTGCAGGGTGCAATGGCTGACACTTGCTCCTGGGTGGGGGAGGCCTCCATGCTGCTGGGCTGTGGGACAGGGGGGCATGCTGGGAGTAGTGAGACAGGCCTCCCTCCCTGCCTCCCACAAACAGCCTCCAAGTGAAGATGGCTACCAACCTGTGGGTTTGTTTGTTAAACAGTGCAATGGCTGACACTTGCTCCTGGCTGGGGGAGGCCTCCATGCTGCTGGGCTGTGGGACAGGGGGGCATGCTGGGAGTAGTGAGACAGGCCTCCCTCCCTCCCTGCCTCCCACAAACAACCTCCAAGTGAAGATGGCTACCAACCTGTAAGTTTGTTTGTTACACAGTGCAATGGCTGACACTTGCTCCTGGCTGGGGGAGGCCTCCATGTTGCTGGGCTGTGGGACAGGGGGGCATGCTGGGAGTAGTGAGACAGGCCTCCCTCCCTCCCTGCCTTTCACAAACAGCCTCCAAGTGAAGATGGCTACCAACCTGTGGGTTTGTTTGTTAAACAGTGCAATGGCTGACACTTGCTCCTGGCTGGGGGAGGCCTCCATGCTGCTGGGCTGTGGGACAGGGGGGCATGCTGGGAGTAGTGAGACAGGCCTCCCTCCCTCCCTGCCTCCCACAAACAACCTCCAAGTGAAGATGGCTACCAACCTGTAAGTTTGTTTGTTACACAGTGCAATGGCTGACACTTGCTCCTGGCTGGAGGAGGCCTTCATGCTGCTGGGCTGTGGGACAGGGGGGCATGCTGGGAGTAGTGAGACAGGCCTCCCTCCCTCCCTGCCTCCCACAAACAGCCTCCAAGTGAAGATGGCTACCAACCTCTGGGTTTGTTTGTTAAACAGTGCAATGGCTGACACTTGCTCCTGGCTGGGGGAGGCCTCCATGCTGCTGGGCTGTGGGACAGGGGGGCATGCTGGGAGTAGTGAGACAAGCCTCCCTCCCTCCCTCACACCCACAAACAGCTTCCAAGTGAAGATGGCTACCAACCTGTGGGTTTGTTTGTTAAACAGTGCAATGGCTGACACTTGCTCCTGGCTGGGGGAGGCCTCCATGCTGCTGGGCTGTGGGACAGGGGGCATGCTGGGAGTAGTGAGACAGGCCTCCCTCCCTCCTTGCCTCCCACAAACAACCTCCAAGTGAAGATGGCTACCAACCTGTAAGTTTGTTTGTTAAACAGTGCAATGGCTGACACTTGCTCCTGGCTGGGGGAGGCCTCCATGCTGCTGGGCTGTGGGACAGGGGGGCATGCTGGGAGTAGTGAGACAGGCCTCCCTCCCTCCCTGCCTCCCACAAACAACCTCCAAGTGAAGATGGCTACCAACCTGTAAGTTTGTTTGTTAAACAGTGCAATGGCTAACACTTGCTCCTGGCTGGGGGAGGCCTCCATGCTGCTGGGCTGTGGGACAGGGGGGCATGCTGGGAGTAGTGAGACAGGCCTCCCTCCCTCCCTCACACCCACAAACAGCCTCCAAGTGAAGATGGCTACCAACCTGTAAGTTTGTTTGTTAAACAGTGCAATGGCTGACACTTGCTCCTGGCTGGGGGAGGCCTCCCTGCTGCTGGGCTGTGGGACAGGGGCTATGGTGGGAGTTGTTGTACTGACATTCCGGCCCCATACAGGCCTCCTCAGCAGAATGGCTGGCTACATGTTGGTTAGGGATGGACAGTGTATTGGTGGTTGGGTATTGCAAGGAGGTAAAACTCAATGTGGTGTTAAAAATTTGTCAGTACTTACCAGCCTCCGCTCCCCCGGCTACTCCTGTGAAACTCTCAAGTAGCAGGATAGCAAGCACCTTCTCCTCCCATGGTGTGAATGTCTTCAGTGGGATGGGAGGGCCACTGCCAGTCTTCTCAGCCAGCGTCCAGTTCTTGCTCCTCTTCTCCTTGACAACCCTCTTGAGATCATGCCACCGCTTCATGATCTCCTTCTTGGATCTTGGGGTGGCCCCAACTGCATTCACCCTTTGGACTATCCTTTCCCACATATGTGTCCTGGTGGCTAATGGTGTCTGTTGGACTAGGTTACCAAATAGTTGTGGTTCTACTCTCACAATCTCGTTGACCATGACTGTCAACTCACTCTCTGTGAATTTTGGCATTTTTTGTGATGTCATGGTGTGGGGGGGTTGAGGTGTTTGTGGGTGCAGGGGTGTGTGGGTGCAGGGGTGTGGTGATGAGGTGTGTTATGTGCTGGGGGTTTGATTGTGATGGTGTGATGGTGGTGTTGATGGTGGTGGTGGGTGGGTGGGTGTGGTGTGCTATTTTGCCTCTCCTCTCAGATGTGGTGTGTGGCCTTCTGTTCTGGAAAGATGCAAAGGATTGTGGTGAGTGGAGGGGGTGGCTTTGTACTCAGCTGTGTGGGTGTGTCCAATTGGATTGTGGTTGTCAGGCGTGTTGTGGGTGTGGTTATGTTGTTTTGTATATTTGTTTGTCATTTCTGTATCTGTGTGTGTGTGTTGTATCTATTGGGGGCAGGGCTACTTTGTTTATGCAGTATTTGGCATCACTGCGGTGCTTTGACATCAACCGCCATGTATTTCATGTTCGTCCGCTGCGGTGACTTTGCTGGTGCTTGGCCGCCATTTCTCCCATGCAATCCTGCCTGCGACCGCGGCGGTCGGTGCCTGCGGTTCCGCCCGCGCCACCCTCGGGGATATCGTAATTTCCCGTGCGGTGTCTCCGCTTTCCCTGTGGGCGGTTTTGTATTTTCCGCTGCTTTTCCGACCGCCGCGGTCGGAGTTTTGGCATCACCGCACACGTCGGGCGGTTTCTTTTTCACCGCTACCGCCGCGGTCGGTCTGTACTGGCGGTCGATCCTAATTTGTCTGCCGGTTGAACCGCCTCCATGGCGGGCGGTTGTTTTCTGCCTCCATGGCGGGCGGGGTGGTTTTCCGCCCGCTATCCTAATGGGGCCCTAAGGGTTCGATTACAATGCTGTCTGGAAAGGCTCCGAATGGGATTTGGATTAGACTAATCCAATTCGGAACCTATGTTTCAGACTGAATCGGACACCGTTCCGGAAGACCGATTACGATGCAAGGAAACCGGTTGGGCTGTCCGAATCGGTTCAGAGCGACATTTGGACAGACGGACTTGTCCGGAGCCGATTCGTACAGCTCTATGGACATGGTTTCCGAACGAGCAATTACGATGACCGATTCATGCAGCCGTTCTGATTCGGTTTGCCTGACACAAAATGGCTGTCAGAATCTGAGTTTGGTAGCCCATAGCAGGCCCCGCTTCACCCGGAGGTCTCCGGTTGGGGCCCGTGGGGGTACCCATGGGACCCCCCTGTTGAACCATGCACAGTGCGGAAGGCACCTTGGGGTGCCAGTCACAGTGTGCATGGTTTTCCAGAGCTACCCCTTTTTTCAATGGGAGCCTTTGTTCTAGGTCGGACCACAGGCTCCCATTGAAGTCAATCCGACCGAACGATATTGGGAAGCATCGTAATTGGTCGGTCAGACTCACAGAACCCTATTTGTTCGGTAACCATTCCGAAACTAATTTGGTTGGAAGAGTTTCCTAACGAGATTGTAATTGGCCCCTAAGAAGGAAGTCTTATGCACAGCACAAATGCTCAGAGCATCAGGCTAAAGCAAGGAGCTTGTTATGCAGACAGGTGCTTCAGAGCATGGTATCAAGAAGATTATAAATGAAGAGAGAAAGGACCCACCACTAGCATACATTAGCACACGGTTAATTGTCTGTAAGAAATAGATTTCACTGTAGAGCATTGCCAAGGGAGTGAGCACACCGATGCAGATATATTGTTTCCCTTTAACTAACAGGAATCTCCATGAGTTAGGGTAATTCTGACTCAGCTTCAGAGACAAACGCTTCCATGTTCCTTTCATTGAGGAAATCAGAGAGTAGACTTGGTCATCGAGTGGAGGAGGGGATTACCTCTCCACATCCCTCAAATGGGTCCTGGACGAAGGAAGGGCGTAGTTTAGTCAGCGACTTTTGGGGGCGGGAGGTGAATCTCAAATTTCCCACCTAAAGAAATAGTGGGCTGCAGTGTGAATGGATAAGGTAACCAATGTTTGGCATGAACTGTTTCAATTATGAACAGAGTCAGCACTGCCTTGCATTAGGTGGGCCTCTGGGGCTAATTTAGAATCTGGTGGACAAGGTCGTTTGACACAACAGCGACAGAATATCCTCTCCACCAAACTCAAGGGCTACCTGCCTAATTAGATGAGTTGAGTGAACCGCAAGTTGTACACCAATAAAGTACAATTTACTCCAAGGGTGTCAAACTTCCTCCGATAGCCCCATGGGGTAGGAGCCATAAGGGAAAAGTCATCCAACCATCCGACCAATTTATAGTGGATAGTAGGATTGCTTTTTTTACTGCCATTGGGGGTCAGTAAAAAAAAGAAATGACTCCCACACCATAGGAGGAAACTCCCATGGTGTACAGGGATAATTAGCTTTTTTTATTTAAGAAAACAAACTCTTTTTTAACAAGTTTGTTTTTCAAAATAAACTTTGGGGAAGTTGGATGGCTGGCCATCATGTTTGACGAAGCTGTCCGTCAAACATTTTTTTTACATTGACAGGAACTGCCATGACAGCAGTTCCTGCCAATGTATGGAGATATTGGAGGGGCAGGCATACCTCTTTTTGGGTGGGGTAAAGGCAGAGTAGCTGACGTAAAGTACTCCACCTGCCTCTCTGTCTTTACTCCATCTGCCAAACCCCAATCTCTGTGCAGAGTCTCATAGTGGCTGAAAAACAATGGGTTGGAATGCTACCCCGAGATATTGCCATTGGTTAGATTATTTGCAAGCATTCGTTCCCTCACCTTTTGGGTGTTTAAGTGCCAGCAGTATACCTGGAAATCTGAGACCAGGGCAGCTTTCCAACCCTACTACTGCTAATGTTTGTGAATCCAAAAATGTAATAAATATGCATCTATTAAAAGACTTCTAAGGGTGCAAATTTACTACTGGTTTTGGGAACTGATCACTGTATATTTAGGTTCTTGGCCCATAAAAAATGAGCTAGTTAAAACCTCTTAGTTAAATCAGGTCAACGAGAAAAACCAACACAGACATAGCAAACCCGACTAAGGGCCCTCTGACCCAACTACTAAGCCAAGAATGCATTTACTTTGGGAGGGGTCACACCCAACACCTTCCCCTCAGCAACACTCCTGAACGAAGGTGGGAAGGAGGCACGCAGGAAGATGTTATCGCAAACGAATGT
The DNA here is from genome assembly GCF_964261635.1 of Lissotriton helveticus. Classification (NCBI taxonomy): domain Eukaryota; kingdom Metazoa; phylum Chordata; class Amphibia; order Caudata; family Salamandridae; genus Lissotriton; species Lissotriton helveticus. The sequence continues at coordinate 227,746,894 of NC_136065.1, forward strand.
GAAGGGTGAGTTGTTTGGACAGCTTCAAAGGAGGCACAAATGAGCTAAGGATTTAGATGGCAATACATGGCTGAAATCTGCTTTGTTAGGGGTAGTTGGGTCATAGGCAACCAAACTGGTTCAGGCATGTTCCCCTTTTACCAGGAGGTATTGAATGCAAGTAGCCCTTGACTTGGATCCTTCTGTAGCCATTAGCATGAGTGAAGGGTTCAGACATTTTCGGAAACCTCGTGACTGTCCACTCACTTTGAGTGGTTTTGACTGTAAGTGATCTAAATAGTAGTACACCTAGGCTTAGTCAGGGAAGGAGGACAGTGCAGGGGCATCCACCCACCTTACCTTTGTAAGCCTGCATATAATGACTGGTGCCTTTAAATGGTGAGTAAGAACAAGCCTGAGAATGTGCACCCGGGCCACTCGTTGATAATGCACAAAGAGAATTCTGCTAACTTTCATGCTGAACTCATGATCAAATAAACTTCATCAAAAATCTATAACTACGAACTGATTTACCCATTTTAAAATATGTTTTTTTTTTTTTGTAAATTGGTTTAGGACAATTACTGATTATTTGTTGACCCTAGACTGCTTTGGAGGTTGCCTGCCGGTCACTAGCAGGGGTATTTCAGAGAAGGAACGATTGCCTAACTAGGAGGTAGAGTATCACACACTCGCACAATACTAGGGACAAACCGGGCTACAATAAAACATGAAAATACTCATTTACTTTTTAACACAAGTTGTAGATATTATATAAAATCATTGTAAACACGACAAATGCCTTCTGTTCTATACAACGGCTACGAAAAATAATATAAGTCATAAAAGGTGCTAGACTATTCACTTCTAGAAAAGCCGAAAAGTAAAAAAAAAGTTATACTATTGAGTGCAGTGGTTTTCAGGACTTTCTAGTCAAGAGTGTGATCTAAAACTGAACAGGGATGCTGCACATGGAGAAAGGAAGGGGAAGGATGATAAAGTGGAAAAGAGAATTAGGGAGGGGTTGAGGAGTGCAGATGGGTATGAGGGAGGAGTGGGAGAGTAGCACAAATGCTACCAGGGCAGCCCTCAGTACAAAGTGCACTTTACACCCGGGTGATGGATATTTAATGTGCCAGACAAGTATATGAAAATGAATTATATAAAACAAAATGCGGGAAAAGAAACACTCATGTTTAAATGAGGCATTGCATTTAAGCAAAGGTTTACCATATATGACAAAGCAGTGTTAAGGCTGTGTAGTAACAGGGTGAAAAGCATTCAAGGCATGCAAGAATGAGTTGATGAGGTGAGATCTAGTCTGTTGAGGGTGGCTGAGGGCTAGGGTGTCTCACCTCGATGTGTTACTCAACCCTATTGCTAAAATTGAGGATATGAAGTCACTGGCCTTTCTAAAAACGTGGCCAGCTTTTTAAAGTTTCTAAAACATGTGCAAACAACATCGACAGCCTGGAGTCTAGGAGATAGTTCTAAACACTGGGAGAACCTGGACATGAAACAACACCACGAACCATGGCCACTTGCAGTCTCCAATCATGGATAGTACATCATTCGGAGCGCTAACAATATTTGGTCAACTAGGTGTCTTAGTTTGACATTTTGGGAAACTAGTCCACATAAAGGGATCTGCAAGCAGTGGCCATCAGGGGCCCATTACCAGAGGATCCTTTCTTTACCTGGTACGGCGTCAGTCGTTCTCCAAGCGGGATAGACACTTGGGTCCAGTTTGTGTTGTGCTCTCCTTGTGCATACCACACCAGGTGGTGTGTTCCAAAGGTAGAGTCTACAACGCTGGCAGAAAGGCCACCTATCACAGGAAACAAGAGAAAATATTGATTGTGTGATGCAGAGAACTGGCAACAATAACCTCCAAATGGATCACGACAAGCATTTATAATGTCCCATAATAGGTGAATGTCTGCAGAATGATCTACACCATGGGCAGCCATGCTCATCACTCTTCTGTGCTTTAGTCTCAAGGCCCAGAAGAATTAAAACTGTACAGCAACATCCCTACCTTGCTCATCCTCTGCAGCCAAAGAGCATGGACCTATTCACAAAGGAATGTAAGAGCATGTAACAAGTATTTCTGTAGTGCTCTTATTTGCCTTTGAAAATAAGCCCCAACACAACTAAAATGGGAATAAAATGGAAAGGTGTGCATACCAAATAGCAAAGTCAGAATATCGTTCGTACTAGGGGGCCTATTAGGATGGCGGACGGACCTGCGTCCGTCCGCCACCCCAGAGGTGGAGGGACCGTCCGCAGGGGCAGCGACGGTCCTTCCGTGCGAATTAGGATGTGAACGCCACCCTGACGGTCACATCCTGTATTTTTAGCATTGCGGCGGGTGCTGCTTGAAGCACCGCCCGCCGCAAGGTTAAAATTGCATGCTTTGCATATGCATGCACAAAGCGGCAGGCACCGCGTGGTGCCTACCGCTTTGTGCATGCATATGCAAAGCATGCAACACCCACCCAACCCAACACCCAGCACCCAACACCCTGGGGGCCTGTAACGGCCGCCCAGAAGCAAAGGTACACATGCTTTTCGACGTGGAAAATCCACCGCGGAAAAGCATGTTTCCTCACCCTTCGTAATTTGGCTGGCGGTGTCTTGCAGACACCGCCACCAAATTGCAGACAACATCCCGCGGATCAGCGGCGGACGGACTTGCCGTCCGCCGCTGATAACACCGCCATCCTAATGTGGCTGGTGGTGTTTTGGAGGTCCGCAGCGGTGAATCCGCATACTCCCGGCCGGCGGTGGCTTCCGCCGGCCCGGAGGATGCGGATTCACCGCAATCCTAATAGGTCCCTAAATGTCAAGGACAAAATATTGAAACAATATAGGTGTAGAGTTCCTATTTCAACATACACATATATATATATATATAATCAGTACATATATCTGCAAGGTATGTAAATGTGGAGTTAGGAAGAGCAACTATACTTCTCTATATGCACTTACCTTTCGATATATCGTGTCCTTCGATATTCTATCCTCGATATTGTTGTACCACAATATTCGTCATGTCAATATTCAGTAGTACAATCATATGGACATATTCAGGGAATATTCATAAACAGTTAGTACAACTAGGACTGTGTTCTCTGTGCACATTATTTATTACGGAGTTGAACATTTTGAGATGATTCACAAAGGCTTGTAGAGTAAGTAAAAGAGTACACTTTAGTACTACTTCCCATAATCATAAATGTTTTTGTGAATTGGCTCCCACATCTTTTGTGTATAAATATCTGTAAATATATGCAATTGCTCCCTTTTACCCATTGGTAAACAAACATCTTAACCACTTCTCTACATTTCCGTTCCATCACCTACATTCTTATATACCTCCATGTTATTATCTGCAGCTTTTCTGTTTCAAATGCCTAGATTGTATTCTTTCTGTTCACACTAACATACAGGACAGAGAAAAATGATGGACATCTTGGAGCTGACACACATTCAATGAGTACTACAGAATAAAGAACTTAGGGCCAGATGTAGAAAGGCCTTTGCATTTAATAACTTTTTGCAATTTAGGCCCATTAAGAAATGCAAAACAGCCTTATTCTATGTACAAAGGCTTTAGGGAATTTCAAAATGTGATTTCTACCCAGTTGAAATTGCATTTTGCGATTCCCTAAATAAGAAATCACAAATAGGATTCCCTATTTGTGATTTCTTAGCACATGTACTAAGCATTTCTTAAAGGAAAATGAGCATTTAAGAAATGCAATTACCATTGACTCAAAGTTGATGGCAACCATGTGCAAATTTAAAAAAGCACCCCAAGATGCTTTTTTAACGGTGCAAAAAAGCCCACACATGCCCCTAGGGCATATGTGTGCTCTTCATGTGCACCACTATTTTTGGGATGCAGTATGGGGGGCCTTATGGCCATAGCCATCCTTGGTTTAGCATTTCCTAATAGAAAATTGCTGTTTTGGAAATGCAAAACCAGCCCTTGGGTACGAATGGCATGGGATTTACTAATTGCGATTTCCTTATAGTGATACCTACTCTGTAGGAATCGCTATTAGGAAAACAGTAATTTCATACATATCATTTTGCATTTCCTAAATAGTGATCTCTAAAGAGTCACTATTTAAGAAATGCAAAATACGTATTTTTACATCTGGCCCTTTGACCTCAAAGTACGAGTGGAAGAAAAGACGCAAAGAGCAGTTCTTCTCAATCCAAGAGTTCAAGTCGAACACACTACTCCAAAGTCTCAATCTAGGAGTCCAAGACAGAAAAAAAGTGCAAACATGTCGTTCTGGGAATCCACGAGCAGAAACCCACAGCATAAAGATTTCACTGAAGCAGACACATAGCACAATGATCATGGTCTAAAAAAATAAAAATAAATAAATACATTTAAAAAAAAGATCTTGGTCTATGAGTTTCAGATCAGACAGGACATCGAAGGAATCTAATTCTCAGAGTGCTGAGTACATATGTAGCACAATGATCCAAACAAACCTGAGCGAAGATCTCATTCTGGGAGTACTGGAGAATGCATCAAACAAAGAATGTGTTCAAGGAACCCTCAGGCAGACCGAAAACTCACTGACCTTGTGCTACGCATGGTGAGGCAGAAATAAAGGGTGTCACACTAGCAGTCTAAGTAATCTGGAGCTTACACAAAGCACCACAAACTCCTTCTGGGTGTTCTGGAGCAGAGGCAAAGGGTACAGAAATCTTATGTTCTAACTCTCTCCTATTTGCAGTGTGTTGGTGATTTCCAGAGTAAGTGGAAAAGAGAGAATCTGAGTGGAGGAGAAGGTAGGTAACCTTTAGCAGCTAACAATGTAAGCTAAAACGTGTCTTAAGACCTGCTAACCAATCTGTCATTGACTCATGAAGAAGCATAAACAGCATATAACCATGGATGGTAACCCACATAGTCACATGACGGATCTATCTATGGAGCAAATGCCTGGAGAATGCAACTGATGCCATCTAGGCTCTGGAGGAAAATGCATGGACATTCCATGGAAGATAAGTTCCTAGCAAGATATGTCCCAAGCAAAAAGTAACAACATTGATTTCAAGAGTTTATCAATTGGAGTAAGAGGGTTGGTTGCCTGTGTAAATACCAGCATGCAGGAACAAAGATCCTTTCTCCTGCTCATGTACAATCAAAAGTGCACCTAAAATTAATGCCATTAAGGACCGAAAGAGAAAGATGCAGAAAGAAGACCAGGAGATATACTACCTAATTCAGGTGGAATTCTGGCAACACGTTGGGTACTAAAGATGGATGGCAAACGGTGAGGCGATTTGAACTGCAACTTGCTGTTGCCTTGGTAGAAGCCACGGAGGCGAGCAAGACTGTCTTCCAAGAATGTAGCATGAGCTGTCATTAGGTTAATGGTTTACACAGCACAGGCAAGAAACAACAGATAATGAGGATCGAATTCCACCAAGCCACAACCCTTGTGACCCACAGATGGCCTCACTGGAAGTGGAAAAAGATTTCCCCGGCTTGTTCCTGTGTGTGGCAATGAGCCCTAAATGAACTCTGTGTGCTGGATTTTACCAGGTACTCTCAAAAGACTGGATCAGGGCCCAAAGACAGTGCCTCTGCCACTTACTCCTGTAGTTGCACGTTGTGGATTATTTCTAGACAACTGCCAGAACAACCAGATTGTTGACAAAAGGCATATGCGTGCAAAGGGTCTCAGCTTGATGAGGTGCTCAAGCTGAGTCTATGTTGCAAGGAGGAGTAGAGGCTCCTCCAATGGTCCCTCGTCTGTTGGTATTACCTCAGCAGGATACAAATGTGTGTGTCTGTCTTTGGGCTATCCTACAAATATTACATATATTTTTTTATGGGAGCCTTAATACTGCACATTTCTTATTAAAGCCCCTTCACTCAGAAGTGCATCCATTTCCTGTGAGTTGGAAGTAAAGGAAGGCCCTCCTTCAAACAATGTAAGTCCTTTGCTAAATGAAAGGAAGGTAATGATTTGGTATGTTTTTCTAGAACACGCATGTGTCCAACAGCAGATTAATGACTTTGTCCCAACAGTCCAGGTTTAAGTTGACAAACTCTGGTCAAGCCTGGCACCTCATGGCACCTCCTGGTGAGGCCAGTGTTCAGCAAATGTAATGATGTATCGATTAGGTCTTGGGACATTGGCATGTGCTTGATCAGCCATCTCCTTTACAAGGTTATGCATAACCTTGTATTCTGTTTTTTAACTGTAAGGAGGCAGGGTCATATTAAGGATTTCAGGGGCCCTACACAAAAAGCAAACTTTAGTGGCCCCCATTCGGAACAATGTTGTCTTTTATTACCCATTGTCTTCTTATTCCAGGCCAATGATGTCAAACAATATTGAATAAAACGCTAAAGGGAAAGATGAAGAAATAGACAGATGAGAGCTAGAGAGAAAGTTAACTTTCTCAGATATCCCTTGCCCATTTTGCCTATGCCTTAAAATGCCTCTGTACGGAGGTATGTTTTAAACAACAAGGGAACCCATTCGGTTATCTAGGGACCGTGGGTAGCTATATTTTTCAAACAACAATGGTCCCCAAGAATATATAGAATCAAGTTTACAAATAAAACATAGTCCACAATGGGATCTACATTGTCCACTGTCCAGCCGGACAGGGTATTTTATTTTCTTAAAATGGAAAAAATATAAATGAATAAGAAAACAGGCACAGTCCTGTACCGTGTTGGGAACAAACAGGGAAGAGGGATTTTTAGGCAAGAAGGAGCATTATTGGCCACTTGTAATTCAGTAGAGGTTGTAAGTAGTGCCAAATAAGTGCTAGACACAGCAAGAATCAAACCTAATAGTTAGGCTGTGAAAACACTTCAAACAAGTCGACGTTTCGATCCCTTATGCTCAATAATGTGGGATCATCATCAGGACTAACAATACATACATTTGCTTGCCTGGTATATACATTTTAACACACACAACCGCCTATTGGAAAAATGGGAAGAAGGTTGGGAAACAGAAAAAAGAGAAATAGTCCCAATGTATTAGACTCTGAATAATATTGGCACTGCACTTTATTCGGAACCGACTTATCGTGCTGTCTAATTGTGAGCAAGTATTGTCTGTAGACTTGAATTACGCGACCAGTGAAGTAGGTGACATGTGCGTGAAAAAAGATTTATTACTCGACTCTTTGTTCAGTACTTATTCAGTATTATAAAACCTTTAAGATTGATATTTAAAATATGCACAGAGGGCATTTGAAACAACTAACCATTTGCATGCATCGTCCGCATTTAATCTTCATTCGTGAGCATACATCTCCACTCGTGTCATACACATACGTGCTCATTCAATCAGTGCCTCTCAGGGTGGATGCTTACCCATGTGGTCCGGTGGGGTTCAGGGATTAGTTAGTATCGAGGTAGACACCTGGAATTATGTGTCTCCTGTAAAATGGGAAAGAACGATCAATAGAGGGTTCTGTTATGTTTAGTGTCCAAGGTTTGGTGGCGAGTAAGGCTATTACCTGTTAGAAGCTACAAGCTCTCACATTTGCTCTGCCTCGTTTTCAGTCCGAAAATTGCTGCGGGTTACAAAGGGAGGTGATTTGCGAGGATTTATTTAAATTAATTGTCTCTCGTAATTTGAGTGCGGTTGCTCGGGCTTACCTTGAGGGTAGAGTGGCCTGGGCGGTCCAGTGGGAGCTCAAACGAGTCTGTGGAAAATACTTCGTTTTAGAAAAGGTTTGCACTAAAACCGGGGAGCAGACTAGCTTAGTGCGCTTAGCCGCTTACCTCTGTACGGAGGTATAGCTATCAAACCACTGCTATCTGGTTCAGTTAGTTGTAGCCATAATAACACTGCTTGCCTTAGTGGTCGACCACTAGATTAGTAAATCTTTTTTCACTAGTACTCCATATGGTACAAAAATAGAGATTCTGATTTATGTAAAGAGGTCATTCAGTATAAGAAAGGGATATGGTTTGGTGAATATCTAAAGCATGTAACTGAATCTCCTCTGTTGCGGAAGGAGAAGGAAATAAACTGCAAGACTAATATGTTGTGAGCTGGAAACTCTGAAGTAATATTGGGAAGAAATGAAGGAGTAGGATAGAGAAAACAGAGAGAAAGGAAGAAAAAAGTCACAGCAAAGTGAGGTATCTGGTTCAGCCATATGATACCCCAAGCAGACTACTGGGTGCATAACTTTGGCAATTAGTTATTGCAAGGAAATAGAATCCAAAGGCTCAAAGGAATCAAATTGCATCCCCTGAGGAACAGGAACCAATGAAAGATCACATAAATGGACCAGCTGAGCAGCTAATTAAGGCACCTGGGACACCTCTGAACCTAGGGAAGCCTGAATAGCAGGCAAACGGGTTTATAAAGTGGAGACTGCCAGACCCAAAAGAAACCAATCTTGGAGAAATTCCAATATATTTAAGGATTACAAAAGGCAGACTAAAGACACCCTGGAAGAAAACCAAAATTAAATTTTTCCCATTATCAAGCATAAACCTTATGGGCTTTTGGATGCTTAGGCTCTTTTTTCAGAGAACATCTTCTCTGGAACAACCTCAGCCTGAAGACAACCTTTCCAGCTTGTGGGGTCATCAAAAGGGGGGCACTGTTCCAGAGTGAACCCTTACTAGATGGAAAAACAGAAAAGAATGAGAGGGAAGGGATACTAGGTCTGGGACTACGTGAAAAAGGTGGGGAAAAGACATAAATTGTCTCTTGTTGCCCTCACACACCCCGAAGGATGTCATGCTTCATCATTGGGCTGTTGCTCCCCGTCGGGCCGGCGGTGCAATGCCCTACGGGTTCCCCTAAGGGTCTCTTTGGCGGAGATCTTTTAGAGAACTGCCGGTGGGTGCATGTGGGTGTGTGGGTAAAGTCCTATGTGAAGGGTGATATCGTGCATGCAGTGCATTTTAAAACTGCCTATTGATTACCAAGAGAAAGTTTAATGAAGAGGTACCCTTGGCAGGGTAAAAAACCCGCATGTTCAGAGTTACCAGCAGAGGCGTAATGTGCCCGGGTAACTTTATAAGGTCGACATGTTTCATGCCTATATTGGTCCAAAAGATCCCTGGCATTTCATCAGGACCAGAAACAAAGTGGAAGTGATGTGAGTGCACGAAGGTAATTAAATTAGAGGGGTGCCATTAGTCCTCTAAAAAATCAAAAGGAGGACCGCTACCTATAGTACTGAGAGTCGCGGCTATGACTAAATAGTCAGGTCTGCCCTCTTGATTGCCACCTAGAAAGGGAGCTAACAGTGCTCCATGAGCTAAAGGCGTAGGGTGCCCGCACCTTCTTGGGGGTTTGACTCGGGTGTCAGCTCAAGAAACCTGCCCCGTCCTGACGCCAGCTTCCCAACATTATGTGCAGCAAGAAGCACTCCGCGAGCAGAGAAGTTTTTCGAAGCAGTCTAATGGGAATACTCCAAGGGGGAGCACTAAGACAAGCTGTAACTTGGGAAACAAAGGTCTTGAAAGCAATTATTGAGCTGTTAAGAGGACTTCTACACAACTGTCCAGATTCTTTCAGAGGACTTGGCTCAAAAGGGGAATGGTATAAAGTTTTCCAAGTGGCCATATCAAAGATTCTGGATCAACAACCCATGCACTGAGAGAGGTGTCGGGATAGAAAGCTGTTCAGAAGTGAAGAGGTCTAATCGAGTGAGACTGTACTAATTCATGATAGCTTGAAAAGGTTGGGGGCAAAGACAAAGTAAGATGAAAGATGGGAAGCCCTGACTCAAGTGATCTGCATGCCCAATCTCCATCCTGGGAGGCAGACTAGATGTGACACTTTGTCCTGGCTCTGATTTCTTGAGCTAAAACTACCAGACTGGAAACCCTGGTCTCCCTTGCTCCACTGAGTTACATGCTCAGGCAACCTGATTGTCCGTCAAGGCATGGAATGCTTGCGCTTGAAGATGGGAAACAAAAAACAAGAGTAGCCAGAAGACTACTGCCAACTCAAATTAGAGGACTGGCTGATACAATATGAGAACAAAAGCCCTGAGATCAGGCATCTTCCGAAGGTGATTTCCATCACTTACTGCTGGCATCAGTGGTTACAATCAAAAGGAGTGTATGAAGATGTAAACGAGTCCAGATGACCACCAGAAGGCATGCTGTCATGTCAGGATCACTGACATAATATCCACGACAACAATATCGACCTACCAGAATATCGTGTCAAGAATATCAATGTCCAGAATATCCACATCCTATCTATATCATGGTGAGTACAAAAATATCACACAAAAAATATCGTTGTTTAAAATATCGAAGTTAAATATATCGTTTTTTATGTTAAAAAATATTGTAAAATAAGGAAAACAATACTATAAACTTAAAAATAATTTATTTGAATGTATTTGTAAATGTAAAAATGTATAAATATTGCATTTAATAAAAAAAATAAACATACATATTTACAATTTAATATATATATTTACTTTAAAATAATGAATATTTTTTTTTAAATTATAACATATTAGAAATATATCAGTAGGGAAAATGTTGGATAGCGGGTGGGTGAAAATTACTATTCCCACTCCAATGAGTGCAAAGGTAGGGAAAGTGTTGAATAGCGGGGAAGTAAAAATAAATATTCCCACTCCAACGAGTGTAACAGTAGGGAACGTGTAGGATAGCGGGGAGGTAACAATTACTATTCCCACTCCAGCGAGTGCAACAGTAGGGAAAGTGTTGGATAGCGAGGGGGGGGGTAAAAATTAATATTCCCACTCCAGTGAGTGCAACAGTAGGGAAAGTGTTGGATAGCGGGTAGGTAACAATTACTATTCCCACTCCAGCGAGTGCAACAGTGTTGGATACCGGAGGGGAATAATTTACTATTCCTACTCCAGCAAATGAAACAGTAGAGAAAGTGTTGGATAGCGGAGGGGAATAATCTAGTATTCCCACTCCAGCAAAATAATTAATATTAATTAACAAATAATTAATTATCCAAAAATAATTTACCTCCCATCATATTCCCCTATAAACGACACCATCAATATCTTAAAACATGACAAAATGAACATAATTGATTGACAAATAATTAATTAACTAATAACAATTAACAAGCACATTAAAAACAATAACTAATAAATTAGTTCACACAATTAACACTATAAAATAACTTTAAATTAATATTATACAAAAAATAATACAAATGTTATTAAAATTAAATTACTTCCCACCTTACTCCTCTATCAACACACAACAAACTCTTAAAAAAAAGAAACAATTCACCCAATTATTACTTAATTAATAATTATTCATATCCAAATAATAAATAATTAATAATAAATTAATCACCATATTTAACAATATAAAATATTAAAAACATAAATATTATTTAATCCCCACTCCCCTATAAACCCACAACTCACTCATAAAAAATAAGACAATTAACATATTTAACAATTAATTAATAATTATTAATAACCAATGAATAAATCATTACTATTAAATTAATTACCACAATAAACAATATAAATTATTAAATATCTAAATATTAATTAATACAAAACATATATTAATTAATAATTATTAAATTACTTCCCGCCCTAATCCCCTATAAATCCACAACCCGCTACGGAAATAAAATGCAAAATGTTATTAAAAAATAATTAATAACTTCTAAAACTTATTAATAAATGTATTATAATTAAATTACTTACAACCCTATTCCCCTATAAACCCATAACCCGATACGGAACTAAAAAGGAAAATGTTGTTAAAAGCAAATTAATAACTTATAAAAATGTAACACATATATTAAAATACAAAAGCAATACTTACACAAAAATATAGAACACATACATTTAAATTCAATACGAACAAACATAACACTAACTAAAAAAACTATATTTTAAACCGCGATATTTAAAAAAACTATATTTCTTACCTTCAACTCGATATTCTTGTCCACGATATTCTGCGGTCAATATTCTGGCATGATGATATTTCAACACTGATATTCTGGTAGGTCGATCATTTAAACTCAATATTTTGTCTGTTTACCATCATGTCTTACTACAGTCTCAAACAATCCTGAGATCTAACTTCTTGGACTTCCAATAAAGATGAAAGTCAAGCCAATTTCTTCTTGTTCCTTAGAGAAAGAAGGAACACCTGCTCCAGGACTGTTTGAAAAACTCTTCCAATGAAACAGAGGGTCTGAAAGGGTATGAGGTATGATTTAGTGAAGTTCAGTAGGAATCTGTGGGAATACAGGACATCATAAACCAGCTGATCATCTTTTACCTCTCAGAAGAAGAACAGATTAACCAATCATCCAGGTTAAGAAAGACCAGAACCTACTAGAATGCAGCATACCTACCAGAGAAGCAAGGATCTTGGTGAAGCTTCTTGAAGTCAAGGCTAGTCTGAACTGAAGCATCCAAACTAGAGCACAATGAACATATTCCTCCCTGCTTTCTCCTTTTCTCTCTTGCTCTCTTTTGCTCTTGGTCCCCATCCCAAAATTAGTTTTGGTGCCCACCAGCTCAAATTAAGAACTGTTGGGCCAGAAAAGTCCCTCTGCATGGTAGTGACATGTATCCCTGCCCTGAGTGTCCTACTGTTCTGTTTTCTTGATCCCTACTGTCGATTTTCAGACACAGGCAAACATGGATCATGCTGTGAGCCATGACATGGACCTGTCTCACCGATTGCGGTCTTGTTGGACCGGTGGGGGCCCCCAAAGTCCTACCCTCACAGTGGTGGAAGGCTATTGCATTCACCATGATTTAGCCAGCGCAAGCACAGCAATGGCAGCATACCATGTAGTGATGAGTTGCAGTGAACAGGACCTTAATAGCCTGTGTCACTGGAGTGAGACCTACATGCTCATTCACTTTTTTAAAAGTTCCGCTGCTGTGTGCTTAACTCACCCTTGACCTGCATTAGGTAAGATGTGGAACACTGCGTAGTGCAGGAGTAGTGACTCTTCATTGGTTGTTTGAGTGCCTGGGGAGGGTACAGTACAAGGATGTACAGTACTGTGTAGTACATGTGTGGTTAGTGCATGTACTGGGTGTATGTAAGCTGAGAGGGATACATTGAATCAGAGATAAGGTGGTGTGCAGTGCATGTGTGTTTAAAGCATGTGCCGCATTTAGGTGTGTTTGCGTGAAGTACAATAGATGAAAAATGAAGAGTTGTGCAGTGCGCACATAGTGAGTGTGTGTGTGCTGGCAGTATGTGTGTTTGTAAAAGAGCACACCCTGGTTTAATATAGAAACGTTTCAGTGCTGAACAGTGTGCACAGGCTGAGTGCGTGTGCTGGATGCATGGGTACATGTAAGGGTACAATCCATGGAGGAACAGTGCTGGACTGAACGTAAACTGAGTGATTGTGCCTGCAATGGTACATTGTATGGAGGACCCGAAGTTCCATTTTGGCAAGCCTTGGCCTAGCTGTTAACACTTGAGGAGGAGAGGATTCCTCCCAGACAGATATGTGTATTACTGTATTCCTGTGAGCTGGGTGGGGACACACTGGAGGAAAAAAGGAAGAGACTTCTTTTACATTTAAAAAGACTGCTTTTTAGGTCGAGCTAGAGTTGCGCATGCGTAGCATGCGGTCTAGCTCGCAAACCATTGTTTTCAGTTTCCTGGGACTCTGAGACAGGGAATGTGCATGAGCCCCGATTTCTCCTCGTGGGCGCGCACGGCGCCGTGCACATCCCCTGCCTCAGATTCACAGCCTCTCTCAATCACACACAGCCACACTCACGCATGCGCACACAGACACACACTGCATATATACCCACATGTATTACATTCTGCTCCTTGTCTCAGTGGCAGACATGGCGGATGCAGTGGAAGCACATCCCGGGGACGCAGACAAGCTCAGCAAGAAGTAAGCAGCAGAGTGTGGTCGTGTGTCTCGCGCCTTACAGTAGGAGACCGCTGTGCGCCGCGGCTTGTATTTACTTGTATGTGTTTTCGTGTCTTTTTGATACGCATGGTTCCAAACAGCGTTTAAAGCTCAACTCAATGTAGTTAGATCGATTCAGAGATACTACAGTTTGCTAGATACGGAATCCACTGCGTCACATGATTTAAGGGCATAACACCGACCCCATAGCACTGGGGGGAGATGCGCTTCAGACCCTTCCCTCCAATCAGCCTAAGGCCTATGCATTTCTGTAAGATATGAGTCTCAGGATAATCAACTGCGATTCCTGTTTTTTTCCCATCCACATCCCTAATCAAGGTCGTAGCCAGCCCTCAACTCTGAATTCAGTCCTGACCCTTTCCTGCTTCCAAGAGCTTGCCATATTTTTCCTCAGCCGCCTGTGAGTCATCTTCAAGTCTTCTATTAGTTATGCATTCTCCTTCTCATCCCTTCTGTAAAAGATGTCCCTTTATACCTCAGCTCCTAAACATTACCCTACAGTTTCAAACCTTCGTTTTCTCATGAGCTCTTGAAACAAGTTGTCACCTATCAACTCCCGTCTTTCTTTGATGACAACAATGGCCTACAAGACAAACAAGCAGGCTTCCTTCCCCAGAGGTGAGTACTTGGTCATCATCTGTGCTCGCTTACTGATGACAACAAAGTTAGAGCTCTCATCATACTTTGATGAAGCTAGGATCTGATTTGGCCCTGAATGACTTCTTTACCAACATATTGGGCATTGGGACCCTTTCTGTCATTTTCAATCCAGACCTCAAGGCCTCGACAAAACTCCTTTCTCTTCCCCTTCTTTTTCAACATCTGCCTGTGCTCGATCACCTCACCGATCCTTCAACCTTGCCTTCTCCTATGCAAATGATTTCCTGATCTGCTTTATAAGAGCCATGCTATATCTACCTCCAAACTACGTGTGTGCTTCACAGCAATTCACAAGGAAATTGGTTAAACTTCAGCACTGTGAAAACTGAATTCTTCCTACTAATGCCAGCCCTTCTTTTGGCATTCTGTCCTAGTCCCCTCTAACCACCGGCCACCACAGTGTCATCCTACACATTTTTTTTTTTTTTTTTAATTTAATGCGATTTTCTATAGCGCGAACATTACGCGAAGGTGTAAGAGCGCTTTACAAAAGAACCAGTTGCGATACATAAGGACTTAGGATTACATGAGTTACATAAAAGATACAAACAGGAAAAAAAATGCAAATGTACAAGTTGTAAAATCACACAGGAAAGAGATACAAATAGAAAAAATTGCAAATGTATGTAGTTGTAAAGTCACTCAAGGAAGAGATACAAATGGATAAACTCTAAGAATCACATAGGAATGGTAGTGAGTACAAAGGTCTACTATATATATTAGTGGTTAAAGTTATCTCTAACTTCACCAGTTAATTCTGTGGTCACAAATGTGTCTTCCACCTCTGCACCCTCAAATGTACATCACCCTGGTCAATCTTCACAAATTCACAGCTATTAAGCCCTGTGGTCCTCTAGTCCAAAGGCGTTATATAAAGTTTGCCATATTACAACTACCTTTCTAGCTCTAGACAGTAGTGACTGGCATCTATGGGAGGGGGGGGAGGGGGTGGGCGTGCATACAAAAAATAAATACCAGGCGAGCGCAATGTCCTTCATAGAAACTGGAATCCCTTGACCAATCAGAGCGCTGCTCTCATGCTGTGAGAGCAGTGCCCTGTTCGGCGTGAGCAGCCTCACTCATCGTTTCACAGTACCCTGGAGACCTGCCCCGACTCTTACCCAGCCGTTTTAAGACAGCTGGGTTAGACATGTTTAAAGTGTGTGTGTGTGGCTGGCCGTCTCACGCCGGCCGGCCAAAAAGACATGCCCACTTTAAAATTAAGTGCATAGACAGCCCACCCTGCTCCTGACACTCAGCAGCACCCCTGTCCTGACGCTTGGCTCAGGACAGGTATGACAAAAAAAATGGTAATAACTTACGATTTCATTTTTCATTGTGTTTTGGGGGGATTTTAAATGGGCCAATGGAGGAGCCGCCCTGGACCTAGACACTTATAATAAGGAGGATGGGATATCCTCCACGTCTTGACAAAGTATCCCACACTCTAAATAGGGCTCTTGTTAAAATATCCTGTGTCAACCTTTCTTCCTTCCTCGTTTGTAGGCTCCAGCAAATGCAAAACCTTGCCACCGGACTTCTCCTAGGACTGAAAACAAACCATATCTCCCCTTTTTGCCACCTCTCCGAGGGGTACAGTTGAGAAGTAAATCTGATTCAAATTCTTGTTCATCATCATCATCTGAGCTTTTTAGCAGCAAGAACTGGCACTCCTCACCTCTACATTCCACTGTTGTAATTCTGCAGTTACCCTCTGCTCTTCTTCTGACTGTCTTTTATCCCCAGATGAACAGCTGTGATACGTTTGTGGCCTAAGCATTCAAATTCTTGACTGTTCTACTGACCTGGATCTGACCTGTTCTAGACTGACCAACTTACAGAAAGAAACTAAAATAACAGGCTTTTCTAACTGTTATATTGCATGATGTGCTGTTCTGCCCTTTCGTCTCTTCTTGAGCAGTATTGCTGCAATACTTAAGCATTTGCAATGCAGTAGGTCTTGCATTTGCGAGAGTTTGAGCTGTTGGCATTTTAAATAACAATGCCGTTTATTTACATGTTGGTTTTTAAAACATAAATAAAAGGCATTGCCATTTACAATACCAATAGCTTAAACTCTCGCAAATGCGAGACCTATTGCATTGCAAATGTTTGTTGATTCAGTAATAGATTACAAGGAAGAGGCCTAGACACATCTCAGGAATGGAGATTCGGCTGATAGGACAATCTTAAAGGTTCTGGGGTTAATCTTTTGATGAACTTATCACTGTGACTGACATCCAAGTGTGAACTCTGGTCACTCCCAAGAATTTTGTCGACAATCAGCTTCAAAGTCGTGTCTGCTCTGACAGACCTCTTTCATGGAGGAAGATGACAAGCAGAAGTGCCCACTTCAAAAGAGGCAGAAACCCAACTAGAAAAAGACTGTAAGAAGAGGAGGTTAATTCCCCCCAAAATGTATCATCTTCCAAGCAGGCAGACGGACTGTGTGAGAAGTGGAAGGAATGCAAGACTTCTGCCTGTAACCAGGACTGGGGCCATGGCCTGGTAGTCTCCCTGCTGGTTGAGGAGACATCAACCAGGGAAACCAGAATCCTCTGCCCTGGGGCACCATTGCCTCCCAGTGAGCCCTGTGAGGAAGAAGTGAGCACTGGAGGAAGCAAGGTCCAATGGGGAGCCCTACCAAGAGGAATCCCTAAGCGAGGTGTGAGGAGAATGGCTTTGCACTGATCAGGTCATTGTCCATGTGCAGGAACAGTCTGATGATCCTCATATGCCAAGAACAGGGAGCCGTGATCTCAGCCTTGTGAAGAGCGCCATGCAGTAAGCACCAGATCCACACCGCCGCTCCTGATGACTCTGAATGCCAGTAGGGGCCACCTGTGAACTTAATTGCGCCAGAGCGTCAAATTGTTTTGTCCACTGTATTGAGGGGGATCACAGAGAGGAGTCTGTGCCAGATAGTGAGCAACGCAGCAACCGCATAGGCCAAAAGGGGCTGTTGGTATCACCGTGGCCAAATGTCGTAACCCAGACAAGAGGATTACTGCCGTGATCATCAGGTCAAGCCCGGCGACTGCACCCGACTCTTTCACAGAGGATCTCACCACACTGCTGAGGACATCGCACCCTCACTGGAGCTGCAGTCGGGAGTCTGAGAATGTATCTTCCTTTGTTAGGGGAAGGTCTACTTACCTTAAGTTTCTGCTGAGCTGGAGCAGCTCCAATCACTGGAAACCGATCATCAGGGCTACTCAACAGGAAGAGCTGGGTGCTGCTGTGTCAATTGCAAGGGGCCCGACTTCGCTTTACAAAATCCAGACTTGGGAGCAACTAAGGAGAGGGCGCTTACTGCACCCTGAACACTTCCATACCACATGAGCAGGTAAAATGAAACCAGACCTTTGGGGCCAGGGGGACTTGCTGTTAACGGTGCTCCTGCACCATGAACACTTTTGACTAATTCCTAAAGAGTCAAAGGGAGACCTCTTGAGTATGGCCTAATAGTTTGCATTCCCTGGATGTGGCCACCAGTGAATGGGGAATAAAGGAGGGTGGCACAGGGATGTGCCCCTATAACTACTAATGCCCCAACCTCAATGGGGGATTGTGTTGTTGCTTCTGAGTGTCATACTTCATTGTATGAAGCTCTCCCTACGTGAGCACTAGGGCTGCGAGCTACTCGAAATTAGTTTTATCGTATTGCTGCACTGAAAACTGTTGAACTTGGTTTTTAAAGGATTTTATACGCTGTGCTGAAATATTCTAGCTGGGGGTACTATTTTATCTTTTCAGTATAAAGGGAATTGTATTTGAGGCACACTGACACCTACTCACGCTACCAAGCTTCCTTTTTCGCCTCTCCTTGCCGCTTTTGTTGACTGAAGGCGGCGGCGGGCGCCATCTTGGGTGTGGGCTGGGGCTGCGCTCTAGTCGCGCTGCCCTCCCGCCCTCCCAGACTATTTAGCTTGCTGAACTTGCGACGCTCGCTGCCTCTGAAGCTCTCCCTACGTGAGCACTAGGGCTGCGAGCTACTCGAAATTAGTTTTATCGTATTGCTGCACTGAAAACTGTTGAACTTGGTTTTTAAAGGATTTTATACGCTGTGCTGAAATATTCTAGCTGGGGGTACTATTTTATCTTTTCAGTATAAAGGGAATTGTATTTGAGGCACACTGACACCTACTCACGCTACCAAGCTTCCTTTTTCGCCTCTCCTTGCCGCTTTTGTTGACTGAAGGCGGCGGCGGGCGCCATCTTGGGTGTGGGCTGGGGCTGCGCTCTAGTCGCGCTGCCCTCCCGCCCTCCTCACGGCCCATAAATTAGTACTATGACCAGACGGCGCAGCGGGCTGGCGCAGCGGGCGCGCGCCGAAGCAGCGCCAAAGCCAAGCCCGTCTGCGTCCGTCAGCGGCCGGAAACGGCCCAGGGCCATAACCCCTGGTTCCCGATTGCTGTACTCATCTCATTACTTAAAAGAGTTGAATCCTGGTAAGACACATCAGGATTGCACTACTGTCTCTCTTACCACTGTGATGAGCACTCCCCCCCCCCGTGTCCAGGTTGCAGCTATCAGTTCCCCCCATCTCATTTACTAGCCCATCTAGATCTTAATTATGTCCCACATCATGCTCCGGATACCACTTCCTTGCATGGCTGTCGAGCTGCACTCATTAATACGCGCTCACTCCCTTGTCATAGCTTCCAGGTGTCAGGTTCCACGGCGCCGGTCGATAAAGGGCCGCCGCGGGGAACATAAACTACAATTCCCGGCATGCCGCGCGTACGTCACGCACCAACGTGAGCGGCGCGCGCATACCAGGAAATAAAGGGCTGAAATGGACGGCGGTGGAACGCCGATAATTCCGTCTTAGCGGTGGCGTTTCCTGGACTTCTGGGTTTGAAGCGGTACAGGTATTCTGAGGATTCCACCCCCGTCAGAATCGTGAGTACTTGGTATCGCTAGGGGGTGTGTGGTGTTGGTAGTTTCGATCCCAACAACACACCCACTGCCTGTTCTGATCTCTGAAGGTATCCCTCGGAGGAGTGGTACTCGGAAACTCTGTGACTTCATTGTTCGTTATTGCATCCAGGTGGCTTTACGTTTGGTCACTTGGGTAGTGGACCAGTTGCTTGTTGTGAGCCAAACAAAGCCGACCTGGGTAACATGACAGTGTACATATTGTAAATACTAGCAGGCTTGCGCAGTGGCGATAGGACTCACCTGGTGCTTTATTGAGCCTCGCTACTGTTGGCCCTCACAGTGCACAATCTCTCATAACTGTGAAGGGCGCAAGTGCAAGAACAACAGCGTTACAGAGTGACATTAACTCTGTGAACTCCTTGTGAAGTGTTTCCTGCCATTGAGTCTTACGGAGGAGTATCCGAAGATTGCAGAGTTCATTATTGTTTCTTTGTATCTCTTTAACAGGAGACAGGAGGGGTATTGGACGCAAATAGGGGAATTGAGGAATTGCCCATTTATAGAAACATCCCACATTGTTCAGGGTAGGTGTATACTCCCTATTCTGCACAGCACGCGAGTGTATCAGGATATTTGAGCAGAGGGATTGAATCGTGTTTGTTTTGTTTTCACAGTTGGGCACAGTTCTCCTAACCTCACCATACCCCTGTCTCCATTGGATTAGATCCTTGTGTATTTTTCTTTACAGGTAATGAGTGGGGTGCAGTAGAGGGTGTGTTGGGGTTGAGGAAATGTAGACCACACCGCTCTAGAGTAGGGAGATAGGGTGTTCTAATTTGTTGTTCTTTGTTGTTGCAGATCTCCCTCCCTGCTGTTCCCTTCCTTTCCCGCGCCCCGCTGTATTATCTTAGTTGTTCGTTTCTAGTATTTGAACACTGAGGTTGTTCGGTAGGGCCGGGATTCGGACTTTCATCACAGCCCCGAGGAAGTTGGGAGCCGAGCCTGATAGAATTATCGGCCCACGGATTTTGCCTCCTCTTGGCTGTGTTGGGAGTTCGCCATGACCACCTTAGAGGACGTCATGGCTGCTTTGGCCTTAGTGCAGGTAGAGCTGGCAGCTTTCAATAGAGAGGTAGCGGCTGCAAGGGCTGAAAATGCACAGTTACGTGCTAGGTTTGATAGATTGCCAGCCACCACCGCAACAACCGGGGCTACTAGTAGCTCTTCCCCCACCACGTCCGTGGTGGTGGAAATGCCCGCACAAATCCCTCTAGCACCACCAGAACGATACTATGGGGACATAAAAAAGATACAAGTATTTATGACACAGGTACAGATGCACTTTATGTGCAAACCCAAGATGTTTTCGACACACCAAGCGAGAGTAGCGTTCCTTATATCATATTTAGGGGGGGAAGCTGCACAGTGGGCTGTTCCCATAGTTAAAAGGGATGACCCACTCCTGTACCACTGGGACGATTTCAAGGAAGAATTCGAAAAGACCTTTGATAGGAGAGCAGAGACCCTCACGGCCGACAGAGAGTTGTTGAAGCTGAAGCAGGGAGATGCCGATCTTGTCACATATCTCAACAACTTCCGGAGACTCGTGGCTGAAACCGATTGGCCTGAAGCAAAAAGAACAGCCTTGTTCTACCAAGGCCTTAGCGAAGACATGAAGGATGTCTTAGCCCAGATAGACCCCCAGCCCCGTACATGTTCTGCCTTAATAGATATTACCTTGCGCTTGGACCATCGCATGAAGGAAAGGAAAGGAGAGCATAAGAAGAAGGACAAAGCCGTGATGCCATATGAACACGCCAGTGGTAGTGACAAGCCGGCTACTTCATCTGAAGCAATGGAGATAGGGGCGGTGCGGGCCTCCCTAACTGCCAGTGAAAGAGAACACAGACGCAAACAAGGACTGTGCCTCTATTGTGGGAAGAAAGGCCATTTTCTACGTGAGTGCCCGGTTAAGCCAAAACTCAACCGGGTTAGGGGAGGACAGGGTCTTGCAGGAGCGGCAGCTAAGGCGTCGGAAAACGACACGACTTGATGGTGGAAGAAGGGAAACCCTCAGGCATACACATTATCCCTTCACTTACCCCGAATTCGATGGACGAGCGGAACCACCTCTTCTTGAAAATGACCATGCACATCGACAACAAACGACATGAAGTGCAAGTGATGGTTGATTCTGGGGCTACAGGATGTTTTATGGACTGTTCTATGGCTCGCCGGTTGGGAGTGAAATTAGTCCCCAAAGAAAGGCCCGAAATAGTCTACGCTGTGGATGGCAACGAACTGCAAGCAGGCCCTATAACCTACCAAACAAGGGAGTATGAAGTCGTTTGCTATTCTTTCCACCATGAAAACTTGATCTTCAACATCATTGAGGCCCCGCAATATGGGATCATTCTGGGTCTCCCATGGTTGCAACGACACGATCCTGACATTAGGTGGACTACCAAAACGATCCAGTTCCTTTCCCCTTATTGCCGCGAACACTGTTTCTCAAAGAAATGGAATAGAGCACAACCCGAAGAGCCCAATTGTTCGATAGCCACAGCTGCAGAAAAGGACGTGACCCTGCCTTCGTGTTACGCTGAGTTCGGGACGGTTTTCAGTGATAAAGAGGCAGAAGTGCTTCCGCCCCACCGGACGTATGACTGCCGCATCGACCTCATACCTGGCTCAGAGATCCCTAACGGGAGGATTTACGCTCTAACAATACCCGAAACGGATACACTGCGAGAATACCTCAACAAATACCTGGCTTTAGGTTACATACGACCATCCAGATCCCCTGCAGCATCTCCTTTGTTCTTTATTCCCAAGGCTAATGGGGAGAAAAGGTGCTGCATAGACTATAGAGCTTTAAACGCCATCACCGTGAAAAATCAATATCCGCTGCCATTGATCCCGGTGCTGCTGGAACAGGTCCGGGCGGCACACATCTACACGAAGCTGGATTTGCGTGGGGCATATCACCTCGTTCGCATCAGACGAGGTGATGAGTGGAAAACAGCCTTTAAAACGCGGTACGGACTCTATGAGTACTTGGTGATGCCCTTCGGGCTCTGCAATGCCCCGGCCGCATTTCAATTCTTCCTAAACGAAGTTCTTCGCGAATACCTGGATCGACATGTGGTCGTTTATATAGATGATATCCTCATTTATTCGAACTCAACAGAGGAACAAGTCACACACGTTAAATCCGTGTTACGAGCGCTCCAGGAACATCACCTCTTTTGCAAGATCACCAAATGTGAATTTCACGTCACAACGGTGGAGTTCCTGGGTGTTATGCTTACTCCTTCAGGACAGGTGATGGCAGAGAGGAAGGTCCAAGCGATTGTAGAGTGGCCCCGTCCCTCCAACGTCAAAGACATCCAGAGCCTGTTGGGGTTCGCCAACTTCTACAGGCGATTCATATCTGGTTTCTCAGGAATGGTATCTCCACTCACGAGGCTTACAAAGAAGAACGTCCCGTTCGTGTGGGATGAAGAAGCCCAACAAGCGTTTGATAACCTCAAGACAGCCTTCTCATCCGCGCCTGTATTGACACATGCCAATCCGGATATCCCGTTCATAGTAGAGGCGGATGCCTCTGAAATTGCACTGGGGGCAGTGTTGTCTCAAAAAGAGGAAGCAACGGGCATCCTTCACCCGATCGCCTACATGTCTAGGAAGCTCAGTTCTGCGGAAATCAATTACACCTTCGCGGAGAAAGAGCTGCTTGCAATTCGAGATGCCTTTATGGAATGGCGACACTGGTTAATGGGGGCTCGACACCAGATCACAGTTTATACAGATCATCGAAACCTCCAGTTTCTAAGGGCAGCTAGACACCTTTCTCCCAGGCAATTGAGGTGGATGATGTTCTTCGAAGAGTTTCGTTTTGTAGTTACATTCCGGCCGGGTACCAACAACAGGAAGGCGGATGCATTAACAAGGAGAGAGAATCTCTTGATGCCATCGGAGAAACCCGTTCGATCCATCATAGAACCTGCAAAAGTCATAGGAGTAACCCATACTGATGACTTTTTGTCCCGTGTGAGGAGGGGTGTACAAACTTGTGTGTGGCGTACTTGGCTCAGACATCATCCGGAATGGAAACCAAAACAAGGCGTTCCGATGAGAGGAAAACAGGTCCTGGTACCCTCAATCGTTTTACGGAAAAAGGTGTTCTCCTGGTGCCATGAAGTACCGTGTGCCGGTCACATGGGATTCGTCAAGACATTGGAGAAAACCCAGCGGCAATTCTGGTGGCCTTCCATCAGACCTGATTTGCGCAGATGGGTGACGGAGTGTGCCATCTGTAGTCAAATGAAAACAGACAGACAGAAACCTCAAGGACTGTTACAACCTCTGCCCACTCCAGAGAATCCATGGGAGAGGTTTTCAGTCGATTTCATTGTGGGGCTTCCGAAAGACCAAGGCAAAACAGCTATAATAGTGGTGGTGGATTTTTTGACGAAAATGGGCCATTTCATTTCCTGTGCCCAGGTACCCACAGCAGGACAATTGGCACATCTACTCCTGGTGAACATAGTAAGACTGCATGGCCTTCCCAGAGACATCGTATCCGATCGCGGGGCACAGTTCACTGCGAGATTTTGGAAAACATGGTGTGCAGCTTTACACATGACTTCGTCTGTATCCACCAGTTTCCATCCGCAAACGGACGGACAGACGGAGAGACTGAACCAATCTTTAAAACAGTACCTCCGATGTTATGTGCAAGAAAGCAGCGACTCCTGGGTTGATTGGTTGTGGGTGGCAGAAATAGCCTATAATAACACTCAACACGCATCCACTCAACACACGCCTTTCTTTTGTTCCTATGGGCACCATCCCAGGTTCACCCCCTTACTGTTGCCGTCTGATAATGTGAAGCTGCCTGAGGCGAGGGAACGGATGTTGCGGGTGCGCAAAATCCTTTTGAACGCACGCAAGAACCTTGTGAAGGCCAAAGTCAGCTATAAGCTCCAAGCCGACAAGCACCGTAGACCAAATCCGGTGTATCGGAAGGGTGATCTAGTCTGGTTGTCTACCAAGAACATTAGATTCAAGAAACACAGTGTGTTTAACCCTCGGTTCATAGGACCGTACCGGGTGGTGGAGCATGTGAATCCGGTAGCTGTGCGCCTGCGATTGCCTGCGCAGCTTCGCATCCATCCCGTATTCCACGTGTCCCTCTTGAAACCCTCCCGGAGTCCGGTTCGTAGGTCCCCTTTGCCTCTCTGGGTGCAACAGGATGCAGAGTATGAGGTGAGGTGCATACGGGACTCTAGATGGGTGAGGGGTCGCCTGCAGTACCTTCTCTCCTGGAAGGGGTTCGGTCCGGAGGAGGATTCCTGGGAACCGGCGTCCGCTGTTCGGGCTCCCCGGTTGGTGGCCCGGTTCCACCGTTTGTTTCCTGGAAAGCCGGGTGGGGGTGTGGCCCCCTTGTGAGGGGCGGTGTACTGTCAGGTTCCACGGCGCCGGTCGATAAAGGGCCGCCGCGGGGAACATAAACTACAATTCCCGGCATGCCGCGCGTACGTCACGCACCAACGTGAGCGGCGCGCACATACCAGGAAATAAAGGGCTGAAATGGACGGCGGTGGAACGCCGATAATTCCGTCTTAGCGGTGGCGTTTCCTGGACTTCTGGGTTTGAAGCGGTACAGGTATTCTGAGGATTCCACCCCCGTCAGAATCGTGAGTACTTGGTATCGCTAGGGGGTGTGTGGTGTTGGTAGTTTCGATCCCAACAACACACCCACTGCCTGTTCTGATCTCTGAAGGTATCCCTCGGAGGAGTGGTACTCGGAAACTCTGTGACTTCATTGTTCGTTATTGCATCCAGGTGGCTTTACGTTTGGTCACTTGGGTAGTGGACCAGTTGCTTGTTGTGAGCCAAACAAAGCCGACCTGGGTAACATGACAGTGTACATATTGTAAATACTAGCAGGCTTGTGCAGTGGCGATAGGACTCACCTGGTGCTTTATTGAGCCTCGCTACTGTTGGCCCTCACAATGCACAATCTCTCATAACTGTGAAGGGCGCAAGTGCAAGAACAACAGCGTTACAGAGTGACATTAACTCTGTGAACTCCTTGTGAAGTGTTTCCTGCCATTGAGTCTTACGGAGGAGTATCCGAAGATTGCAGAGTTCATTATTGTTTCTTTGTATCTCTTTAACAGGAGACAGGAGGGGTATTGGACGCAAATAGGGGAATTGAGGAATTGCCCATTTATAGAAACATCCCACATTGTTCAGGGTAGGTGTATACTCCCTATTCTGCACAGCACGCGAGTGTATCAGGATATTTGAGCAGAGGGATTGAATCGTGTTTGTTTCGTTTTCACAGTTGGGCACAGTTCTCCTAACCTCACCATACCCCTGTCTCCATTGGATTAGATCCTTGTGTATTTTTCTTTACAGGTAATGAGTGGGGTGCAGTAGAGGGTGTGTTGGGGTTGAGGAAATGTAGACCACACCGCTCTAGAGTAGGGAGATAGGGTGTTCTAATTTGTTGTTCTTTGTTGTTGCAGATCTCCCTCCCTGCTGTACCCTTCCTCTCCCGCGCCCCGCTGTATTATCTTAGTTGTTCGTTTCTAGTATTTGAACACTGAGGTTGTTCGGTAGGGCCGGGATTCGGACTCTCATCACAGCCCCGAGGAAGTTGGGAGCCGAGCCTGATACCAGGTTAATGAGTTCATTCTTGCTCATGATCTGGATTTATTGTTTGCCACTGAGACCTGGGCAGATGCCGGGTCAGGGCCGGATTTCTGCGACGCTATCCCGGATGGATATAGCGTCGTCAGACACGACAGGCCTATAGGAAGAGGTGGAGGCCTTGCAATTATTTACAAGGACATATATCGCACCACACTCGACCCTATAAACTCTGCCAATTGTGAATCAGCTGCCTTTGCTATTAGCATCAGCCCTAAGCAAGCTCTAAAGGGTATAATATTATACCGCCCCCCTGGCCCCCGTAACCTTTTTCTCTCCACTTTTTCTGACCTGAACGATAAAGTTATAGGTTCAGACAAATACACGATACTGGGAGATTTTAATTTTCATTTGGAAGAGCAGGACAACTCTGACACTATTCAACTTATTTCCGACCTTTCTAATTTAGGATTGCACCAACTAGTTAAGGGCAGTACCCATCAAGCTGGACATACCCTTGATGGTCTGTTCACTAATGATCCTGACATCTCTGTGCTGGACATTATTCCCATCACGTGGTCAGACCACAGGGCTATTATATTCCAGCTAGATATAAGGTCTGTACACCCCTCACTTCCCAGGCCCCGAACTAGGGTGGGGACTCGCGCCTGGAAAAATGCAGACATCCCTCAGATGCTAGATTCCCTAGCCTTTTCCTGTCCTCAGGAAGGAAATACTCCTGTACTATCAGCCTCAGATTTCCAGGATTGGATCCGTACTGCCGCTGATTTAGTGGCCCCAGAAAAACTCACGAGACCAAACAGAGCATCTCCTTCGGCTGCCTGGTATAATGAAGATCTTAGACTTCATCGCCAACATTGTAGGAATCTAGAAAGGCGATGGAGGAAAGCCTACTGCCCCACAGCTAGGCAAATCTATAAAGATGCCCTCGCAATCTATAAAAAGGCGGTTATGGCCCGAAAAACGGCTTTTTTCTCGGCGCAAATTGAGACCGCTGCCAACTCTGCCAGAGAGTTGTTCTCTGTTGTCACGACTCTGTCCACACCCCCCTCTGGCCCTGGAGTTGAGCCCTCACAGATTTTTTGCAATGAACTATCCACTTTCTTTACTTCAAAGGTGGCAGATATATATGCATCATTTGAAGGGGATACCGAAACTGAATACAGAGGCGGTACTGTGGAAGAAGGACTCTACCATCACAATCGTGATTTCTTTTCATGTTTTTCACCTGCCTCACATGATGATGTTACCAAACTCATTTCTTTCATCAAATCGGGCTCCCCTTTGGACCCGTGCCCTCCTTCGGTGATGTCAAAACTCACAGAAGTGATCTCACGCCCCCTTATGGAGATCTGCAACTCCGCATTTCAGACAGGCCAATTTCCCAGTATATGGAAGAAGGCTGTTATAAAACCCCTTTTAAAAAAGCCTTCCCTACATCCCACAGCTGTTGCCAGTTACAGGCCCATTGCGTGTCTGCCCTTTCCTGCCAAAGTATGCGAATTCCTGATGAATAGACAGCTCTCAGAGTTCGTCGAGACTCACCAACTTCTCGACGAAACGCAATTTGGTTTCAGGAAAGGGCATGGAACAGAGACCGCTTTGATAAAGGCCTCTGACGAGATCAGGGCGATCATGGATCAGGGAGGGGCGGCTGTCCTGATCCTTTTGGATTTGTCAGCGGCCTTTGACACGGTCGACCATGTCACTCTAGTCGACCGTGTCACAGCCCTGGGGATAAACGGTTTGGCCAGGGATCTTATTTCATCTTTCCTCGCAGACCGTACCCAGACGGTGAGGCTGGGAGAATTTTATTCACCCATCTCTGCTCTCCCTTGTGGAGTCCCACAAGGCTCCTCGTCAAGTCCGATGCTATTTAACATCTATGTAGCGGACTTAGCGAGGGTAATAAAGGCCTATGGGGTAAGGCTTACATCTTACGCAGATGATTCCCAGCTGGTCCTGGCTATCCACAGGGATGGCCTTGTTGTGGCAGCCAACTTCCAGAGAGCTATGCTTGAGGTCAGTACCTGGATGACCTCGAATTGTCTTAGGCTCAACTCGGACAAGACCGAGATTATGACCTTTGGAAAACTCTCCCCTGAATGGTCCTCCAGTTGGTGGCCGGAAAAGCTTGGTCTTCCACCTGTCCCAGTGGAAAAAGCCAGAAATCTGGGAGTGATATTTGATAGCAAGTTGGCTTTTGACCTTCACACTAACAAGGTTGTTTCATCATCATTCTTTATTTTGAAAAAAATAAAGAAACTACTGCCTTATCTCCCTCCCTTAGCTGGGAAGACTCTGGTCTCCACCTTAGTCTTCTCAAAAATAGATTATGGGAACGCTCTCTTTCTTCACACTCAGAAGCGTGTCATAACTAAGCTGCAATCCATCCAGAATGCGGCTGCCAGGATCCTCCTAAACATTCCCCGCCGCAAATCCACCACTCTTGGCATCCGCCAGCTCCACTGGCTGAGAGTTGAGAGCCGCAATAAATTTAAGGCCCTTTGTATTGCATATAAGGCAGTACATGGCATAGGACCCAGGTTCCTGACTGAAGCCTTTCAGCTTTATGTCCCCAGAAGGCAATTAAGATCGGCTAACACCAGTCTCCTCTCTGTGCCACGTACAAGAACGGCCACTTGGGGAGACAGGCGTTTTCTTGTGGCCACACCAAAACTTTGGAATCTTTTGCCACTCGCCATCAAAACTGCCCCGAACCTGATGAGCTTTCGCAGGCTCTTAAAAACATGGTTGTTTAACCAGTAAGAGGATGGCTGAATTCAGTAGCTCCACAGCGCCGAGACACCTCAGGGTATTTGTCGCGCTATAAAAGTTGCGTAAATAAAAAATAAATAAATAAATAAATAAATAAATAAATAAATAAAATAAATATGTGTGTAGTTAGAAATATAAAACAACTTTCCTCATAAAAGCAAGTATTTGGCTGGACATTGATTTATTGTTCATACTGTTTGCACTTCAAGTTATGAGTCGGGTTCACTGAACTTTATATATATCCCCCAGAGGAAGCCTTGACTTATCGACCACAGCTACCACTGAGAGTCAAGCGCAGAAGGGTACTTGGAACAGTTGAGCAGGATCCATAGAAGGTCGGGTCCCGAGGAATTGGGAGTAAAAGGCCACAACCCCACAATTGGGCCAAGTAACCACTGGGTCATCCTGCGGCTCTCTGAAAGGAGTTCTGACAAGTAATACATAAAATCCAGCATCTCTTGTGGCTAGGCTTTGAATAGATAATAAACCAACTAAGACAGCCACTTTAGAAGACTGTCTGACACGGTAATGTCTGGCACCTCAATGTTTTTTTAAGAAAACCCTCACACAGCAACCTAGTTGGTGTCATGCTTCATCATCGGGTCCCAGCTGAGTAGCCGAATGCTACCCAGCTGTGCTACGGCACCTGTTTACACGGGAGCAGGTTTGAGGTGTTGGTGAATGTGATGAAGTGAAAGTGAATATAAAAATACCTCCAGGATACTATTTGTTGATTTTATTCTTGGTGATCCTGGGTATATTTAAAAACTAGGGAGTGGATAAACTATACTATGTGTAGCCGTATATTTATCCAATGATGGTCAACATGTTTCAGCCCACTAAAAAAATATATGGGGCTTTCTTCAGGACCTCTCAAATAACATGATATAAAGTGAAAGTGTGTGGTAAAAAATCACCACGTGTTAAGGCATTTTTAGTGTTCACGCTAAGGAACACTGTAAATGCAAAAAAGGAAGGACTGACCATAATATTGGTCCTTTCATTGACTGATACATTAATCAGTTTGTTGACTCACGTATCTGCTCCTGGGAGGAGGGGGGAGCCTTTACATCACCAACTTTGAAGTTGTGGTCCCTCCCGCCGTTCACCTATTTGGTTTCCTCCAGAGCCAGCCTGCTCTGTAGGAAACCAATACAGTGTTCCTTAGCGTGAACGCTAAAAATGCCTTAACACGTGGTGATTTTTTACCACATACTTTCACATTATGTCACGTTATTTGAGAGGTCCTGAAGAAAGCCTCATATATTTTTTTAGTGGGCTGAAACATGTTGACCATCATTGGATAAATATACGGCTACACATAGTATCCTTTATCCACTCACCAACACCTCAAACCTGCTCCACTGTAAACAGATGTCGTAGCACAGCTGGGTAGCATTCGGCTACTCAGCTGGGACCCGATGATGAAGCATGACACCAACTAGGTTGGTGTGTGAGGGTTTTCTTAAAAAACCATTTAGGTGCCAGACATTACCGTGTCCGACAGTCTTCTAAAGTGGCCATCTTAGTTGGTTTATTATTGATTCTAGGGACAAGGATGGCTGTCGACATGTCCTAGTTCTCTCCTTTGTTTTTAAATTATGCTTTGAATAGGCAATGGGAGATTCTTCAGAGAGCTTATTGTGATGGCTACACACAAAGCAAAGTCGAGCACTAAATGGTTTTCCCATGCCAGTAACACAGTATGGATGCAGGTCAGCTGCTGCAAATGCATGTGGCATAATGAGTATGTCTTGAAATCAAAGTGGTGTGGCAGGGGCTACCCTGGATGAAAATAGGTGGACCAAAAAACATGGAGCATGAAGAAAACAGATTTAAGTCCACACTGTTCAGAAGAAAATAACAGTATCTCCACGGCTCACTGCACTGCACCAGTGAATGGGGACATGACCTTATTCTGCGTGGATACACATATACTTTTTTTCTTATTTTACTTTTTATTTATATTTTCTAAAAATATTTTTACACAAGTTCAACATAAATGTACAGATGATAAAAGCCAAGTGTAAATCAAAATTATAAAGGATGTACAATGTAGTATTACATCAATGCAAGTTAATAGCTACACTTGGTTTTACAGATTTGAGAAGCAGTTTTGTTTCTGGCAACACACTGTTGAGTAACCTGTGAGATCAGGGACATAGGACGAAATTGTTTCATTAAGTAAGCCTCTAAATAGAGTGGTTCTATATATTTGTATCGGCCATCTTGACAGGGACACACACAACACACACACACACACAGACACTCACACACACCCCTTCTGAAATGCCCCAACTGAAGCTTTCTACCATGAAACCTGACTCTACTTATAGTGAGTGCTAATGGTAGGGACTGCATTGATTAGCCTCAGGGCCTGTACTTCAAAGAAGAAACTCAAAAGAATTACCTGCATGTCCGCCTTCCAGATAGTAGGACAGACTCATGGTACAGGCCACACCTGAGGGCGGCAATGAAGCAGTGCGCATCTCAGCTGGAGTCAGCATCTGCCCCCCGGACCCCTGCAAAATCATGGTAGGTTCTGTGTGAAACAAAACAACATAGTTAGGGTTACGTTTGGAGAAAGAAATGGGGGGGGTGTACATCAACACAAGATATAGCTCCAACTTCTCTACACTTTCTGCTTTGGGGTGCCTAATGGTATCTTGCTCCATGCTGGACTTTCCTCTCCCTGGGAAAGAGTTTGTCTTAGTTGTGACAGGATTCTCTCCAAAATGGAGCCTGCATCACTAGCTCTTTCTCGGGAGAGTCTCAATTTTTACCTCTGGGTGGGCATCAATCTCTAGCTCTGCCAGAGGAACTATTAATTATTAGTCGGGGGACTTTATTTGCAGCTCCCACTGACAAGGGGTTGTCTTCATCCTTAGCTCAATTCAAAAGGCCTTCTATCTCTTACTCGTTCTAGGGGATTCTCCTGCTCTCACGCTTCATTTGGAGTCTCTAGCTCTAGCTCTATTTAAGGATGTCCTGTGTCTGTTACCACTGTGTCTGAGGGAGTGTCCATCACTGGCTCTTTTTATGTACATCTTACTTGTAGCTCTATTTGACATTGGTGTTATTTACCTGTATCTTTGAAGCACCTGCCGTGTTTAGCCCTATTTGGGGACATCTTCATGCCCCTACTGCATGACTTTGGCAGGAGCCCCTTTCACGGCCTTGGTGGGATTGTGTTAAAGTGAGGTGAGCATTATCAGTACATGTCTCAAGCCTTGTATAAGGAGCATGCCTTAAACCTTGCAGGTGACTTTGTGCACGTGTGATTTCTATGTATAGCATCGGATCCTCCTGTAAAGGCTCAAAGCATGGACAGATGGTGGTGTCCCCATCACAAAGGCCAATCCCTGCAGTTGTGATTGAGTCCTAGTACAATTCATGTGTGTCTTCCAGTTTCCAAGTTTTTTGCGGATTTATACCTTTCAATGCCAAATACACATTTGGTTTGTCCACACTAGATCCCTCTAGTTTGGCCTCATTCCTTCCATAAGTTTAACTAATGAAGTGGTGACATATCCACAAAATTCTACATCTCGCGGGGGACAAATCCACACACAAATTGAAAGGCAGAAGGTTAAATCCTCCCTGGGTAGAATAGATCTGCTTCAATAATTATATATCACTGAACTGCAGTCCAGTCCAGTCTATTCAATTTCATTGTTGATGTGTTTCATTCATGATGCCCAATTGTGCGGGTCTCTCACCCACCACCTCAATAGCTTGACAAAAAAACAGGATTCATTGAGTAGTACCTTCTCCCCGCTGCTGATCATATCCAGGAGGTGGACCTTGTTTTAGCCCTCTCTCTGCAACATTCCAAAGTTCTTCTCAAAATAACATTCATTGCCCAATATCAAGCCCCTTTAAGTGACTTATTGCTTTTACTATTTGTTAAACTGCCTGTCTTATGGCATATCCTGCCCTTACAAGCAATTTTCTCCATGGAATGATCAGCCATTTTCCAGGAGTGCTTGAAATTGATCCCTAATTCTGATAATGACATTCAATCTAAATGAGTGGTTGAACTGCCGTTGACACATATAAACCTAGACTCATTGCGCCATGCCTTCTTATGTATCTTCCTGGGTTCAGAGTGATTTCTGCATCCGTATACACATCACCACCTCACATTTGTCACACTCTGTGATCACCTTTTTGAGCACTCAACTGCTATGACTGAAAAAACACTGAACAACTTATGTATGCATAAGTATTAAATATATATTTTGCTGGCCAGGTTTCCTATTTGTTTGCTTCAAGCCTGTGTAATTTACACATCCATGAATTCAGTATTAAATGTCAAAATAAGTCTTGAGTGAACCGCTGTTATTTTTCCCTTACTTAAACACCAAACCCTCCCACTCCTGATAAAATCCATACTACACCATGATGACCTCTTCTACTCTTGGCTGATTACTCATGCATCCTTTTTTGGCAAGATCATCAAAAAGCAATCATCAAAAAGCAATCCATGCACAAATTCAAGATCACATTCATTCAAGCCATCTCACGCAAAGCTATCAATCTGGCTTTAGATAATATTGCAGCTGTGACAGCTAAAGTACAAATGACAGTTAACAACCACCTGACCACAGTTAATGATAACCCTGCCTCTTGATATTGTTGGGCCTCTGAGCCGCCTTTTACACTGTTGCCCATCCAATGCTCGTCTCCACCCTGAAGTCTGAAGGGCAATTCTGAGGGAGGCAACACCTTATACTGGTCCTCATCTTATCTATCCACTGACACCAGTTCATTCACATGGGCACTTTTAGGTCCCTGAGGATTCCCATCACCTATGGGTTCCATCCTGCCCCAATCAACTTCAACCTATTTATCGAGTCCATTAGGATTCTAATCACTGACAACAGAATCAAAATGCAAACAAACACCAATTACACTCAACTTGAAAGTCTCCTCCAATTCAGGCATCAAATGCCTCAAAAACTGGATGTATGTCATCACAACGCATGCTTTTACTACGCTTGCCTTTACAAGGCACGTTTTACAACGCAAGTCGTTACAACGACTTGCATTGGGGGGCGCTGGATAGTGAAATAGTTTAATTTACTATTCCAACTCCAGTCCCCGTGGATAGTAGGGAAGGTTTTGGATAGTAAATTAAACTATTCCCTATCCTACAGCGCCCTCCAGCGCAAGTCGTTGTAATGACTTGTGTTGTAAATCCTGCGTTGTAATGGTAGTGCGTCGTAAAAGTTGCGTTGTGATGGATGTTTCCCTCAAAAACTACTTGCACCTCATTCAGACCTGGATGTCTGTTGCCTATATAAAGAACAATAAACCATAAATAGTCCAAAAGTGGCTCAAGGACATGAGCCTTGACAGATTCAGTCTGCAATTTCAACACAATACAGAGTCTATTGGTTTCACTCTGGACACCGATCAGACCCTTAATAAACACATCCTGGTACCAGGACTCTATAATAAAGAAAATGAATCCACTCCACCCCAAAAAGCAAATTCAGAACTGCTCTCTTGCATACTTGCATTGTAATGGTGGTGACATCCTGGTAAATGGCCTCCAACACTTGCCACGGTCTCCTACTCAAGTGCATCCAATAATTTCCAGTATGTCTAGTCTAGGGCCTAACAAAATATGAGAAAATCACCCCCTTTTTTTACGGAATTTTATATAGGGCAAACTTGACCCGCTATCGGGTATCAGAGCGCTTAACATAGCACCAGTTACGTTACATCAGGACACATTCATTTTATGTTATTACATGAGGACACATTCATTTTTGTTAGGCATGGGGAGATTAAGTGATTTTCCCAGAATCACAGGATGTTCAGCGTCATTGCTGAGACTCAAACCCAGTTACCCAGATCCGAGGTCGACCGCCCTAGCCGTTAGGCGAACTCCTCTCCCCTTTAATGAAATGCTACTGGATCCACTTACCTGTCTGCACTATATTAAAAACTAGCTGCATCATTTACAAAGCCATCACAGCCAGCATTCCTGCCTTTCTGGATGTCAAGCTAACCACTTCAGTGGATGTCAGTACAATCATAGTCAGATAAAGACTTGCAAAGAAAGAAAAAAAGGCAACCAACTCTCCCGATCAATGCTCCAAGACACTCCCAGATCCATCAAGAACACGCCAACCCTGCTCCAATTTAAGAAAGAGCTCAAGATACATCTCTTTATAGAACGTGATATCACAACGCAGAACCAATCACTCATTGAGTATACTTTGCCTTTAACCCTATAAAGTGCTCTGCTGGCTTTCGACTAGCTTTGCACTATAAAAACTACCACATTATCACTCACACACAAACACTCATCATATAGCTCCAGAGAGTACGCAACACGGGTGACATTTGTGAGCAACAAAATTAAATTATATTCCTCAGCTCGAAGAGCCCCTGGAAATGCACAAACATGTTATTTTCCTTTGTTTACAAACTTGTTTCTTTTACTCCAGTGCTAGCTGAAAATGCAAATTTTCTTTAAAGGAGGAATGTTGCAGGAGATCACCAGTTGGACATACCGTAGATGGCTTAGGACGAAGGGCAAGATTCACAGAACTAACTTAACACAAAATCACAAACTTACTATCATTTACTCATTTTGGTATTCACAGAAGGCACTTACTCATTTTGGTATTCACAGAAGGCACTTACTCATCAATGAGTAAGTGCCTTCTATGAATACCAAAATGAGAAACGGCCACATGCATCATTGTTACATTTTGTGATTTCTTAATTGCGAAAATTAAGGAATCGCAATTAAGAAATCGCAAAATGCTATGTATTAAGAAATCGCAATTTTTTAGCGATTTCTTAATTTTCCTTAATTGCGATTCACAATTTGCGAATCGCAATTAAGGAATTCCTTCCCATTGATTCCTATGGGCCTAGAGGCCCATAGGAATGAATGGGAAGCCATTCTCATTTTGCGATTCGCAATTAAGGAATCGCAAAATGAGAATGCTATTTCAAGGATGCTGGGGAGGGTCCCAAGGACCCCCCCTGCACCCCTGAAATTTAACTTTAAGAAAATTTTTCACACACACATGCCCCAAGGGCATGTGAGTGTGTAAAATGAAACTTTCAAAAATGCACTTTTGTGCATTTTTGAAAGTTTTCGCAAATGACCATGAAGTTCAACTTCATGGTAATTTACCTCTTCCTATTAGCAAATTCGCAAAAAAAAAATTCATGCATTGCATTTAAGAAATCACAAATTGCAATTCCTTAAATTGTGAAAAAATTAAAAAACATGATGCATCCCAAAAAAGGAAATTGCGTTTGCAAACGGCCGAATTTTGCGATTCGCACCGTTTGCGAATGCAATTTACCTTGATGCATGTGCCCCTAAGTGCCTTCTGTGAATACCAAAATGGTAGTAAGTTTAGGATTTTGTCTTAAGTTAGTTCTGTGAATCAGGCCCAGTGTTTCTGTATTTTTCATGGAAGTGTTTATCTCAGTCAGACTCTTTGGCTCTTTACAAGTTACTCATTCTATTGTTTTCTTTCACATGCTCATTGTCTCTCACACTTTCATGGGGATCTGTCTAGTTTATAGGGCTATTAATGACTCGAGATTATTCATATTCAAATATTGTTTAGGAAACTAATGCCTGGACACAGTTAATGGCCATTTGCCTAATGCATATTGAATAGTATGAAATCTGCAGGGCTCTCAACTAAGAAAACGTGACGATATTTTGTGGAATTTCCAAACCTCTGAGTTACACCAGATTAATCTGTAGCACTACATTTTTACACAACA
Source organism: Lissotriton helveticus (assembly GCF_964261635.1). Classification (NCBI taxonomy): domain Eukaryota; kingdom Metazoa; phylum Chordata; class Amphibia; order Caudata; family Salamandridae; genus Lissotriton; species Lissotriton helveticus. The sequence goes on from NC_136065.1 coordinate 227,783,571, forward strand.
TAACCATGATTCTTATAGCACGGAAGTGGTACTGGTATTGTGTGGCTATCAAGGTCGGATTGGAACTGAAAACAGACCCTGGAACCAAAATAAAATTGGCGCCATTTGCAAACCAGAGGGCAAAAATTTTTCCCACATTTGCAAATCAGGCGAGTTTTAAACTTGTACAGACACGCTGAATGAGTATTTTGCAAGGTGAAGGAGACTGGTGTTTGCTGCAGGCAATGTGCTTTCATAATATCAAGAAAATCACCAGTAAAAACCGGGGAACCAGGCCATAAAACAGGTCCACAAATGGCTAAAAAGTCAGCCCAAACATTTACCTTTCAGACCAGCCCATCAGACACTGCCTGATTGCCCTATAGGCCAGTCCAACCTTGGTGGATATACACAGCATCAAACCACACTTCTAAACAGCCCTGCCTTATCAACCAACGTCATATTGCATTCTGCAACTTGTCGATTTGCTTTTTAACTTTGTAAGTTTGGACTCAAATACCCCAGTCGTCAAAGTATGGTTGGCAAAAAGAAATAGGGTTGGCTGAAGGTGTCACGTATCACATTGTGCCCAGTCGTGGCTCGTGCAGGTAAGCGCGGTTTGGCAGGATGGGGCGTGGCAGGGCGGATGGGAAGTGACAAACAATGGAATAGGGAAAATAAAAGAAATAGATAAATAAAACCACTTACCTTGCGCTTGCCGCATTGCCGCAAGTTAAGTGGTTTTATTTATTTATTTTATTTTCCCTATTCCGTCGTTTGTCACTTCCATCCCCTCGCCCCCGTCCCGTCGCACAGCGCTTACTTGCAGGGGCAGCCACTGATTGTGCTACTTGTCAGCCTTGAATTCTGCCATTATATTTTGGTTTGTGTTGTATCATGTTTTCACCACTTTCTCATGCATATGGTTGTACAGACTTTCTACAGGTGCCTGTCAATACGCCATGCTTCAAGTGACTAAATGCTGAAATGTGTGGCAAGTGTCTTGTATGGCTAATGACTTGTGAGCAAGATGTCCTGCAAACCAGCTCTTTTGCCAATCAGTGACAGATAAAACACATTTGCAAAAGATTAACAGTGTAAAACACATAATTAGACCAAATCTAAAAACATGAGGGCATATTAGCAAGAACCTCGTCAAAATTATCGCCGTTTTAGTGGCAGGAAACTGCAGCTAAAACGGCAATAATTTTAACGAGGTTCTTGCTAATATGCCCCTCGGTTCTATACCCTGAATCTCTACACAAAAATGAGGCGAGCAAAAAGAAAGGTCGGGGGTCATATTAGCAAGAACCTCATTAAAATTATCGTCATTTTAGCAGCAGGAAACTGCCGCTAAAATGGCGATAATGGGCTTGCTAATATGCGTTATAGAATTCCAATAGAAGCCCAGGTTAGATGTCCTGCACCAGGGAGACCAGGAGTGCTGCTGCATTCCTGGTCTCCCTCCAGCAATTTTAAGGCAACAATAAAAATGTGAAGATAACTTCGGTGATTAATGATCTTTATTGAGAGAGATCAGAGGTCTGACTACTGGAAGTTTTGACTCATGGTAAGGTAGCCACAATGTGTTAATATGCCTGCTGCAAAGAACGTGTACCAGCAGATCACAAAATGCATATCATGTAAATAGGTCAGTGAGTTACTGCTTTTGTCTGAGAGATTATTTTGCTATTTGCAGTTTATAAATTAAAATCCTAACATTGAACAGTGAGCTATTAACCGTCATCAAAGAGCTGCATGAAAACTGCAAGGTATAGATTAGAACGTTATGATTTTTACCCAGTCTTTCATTATCCTAAGGTTGTAAAATGGGTTCATTAGGATGGAAATCAATTCTGATTATTAAAGAGAGCCCCCGGGAAACTCATGGATGCAAAAATACGTTTGGCACAGGACCCCAGAATCCTTCAGATGTCCAAGATAGCTCTGCTGCGCGTGTTGGTACAAAGCCATTCTGATCCTGCTCAGTGGGTTCAGGCGCATGCAGCCCATCTCATACTAAACTGCCCCGTACAGGCATATGCTGGCGCTGGGCAGTAGGGTGCAGTGGCATGCGGATGCTCCACGCCTGGTATATGCACATATTGGTGCCAGGGGGGACACGTGTTTCTTAGTGCTGTCTAGCAAGTTATGACTTTACATTTTGACTGCACCAGATGGTGGTACCACCTACACGGATCAGGAGCATCCAGGCACCAGATTCCTGGTGCAAGAGCATAATGGTGCTGTGCGGTACGGGTATATATGTACTGGGGGCAGGGGGACACTTAGCACAATGTGTGCTCACACCCAGAAGGCTCCCAGGCAATTGAGCACAAATGATTTTCACACTGAGAGGGCTCCGGGGCAGTTCAGCAGCACGGGGGCTCACATCACTGGGCCCCGGGGCAGTTCAGTAGCACGTGGGCTCACAACCCCTGGCCAGCACAGCAGAGCAGGGCTCACACCCACAGGGCTCCTGGGCAGTTTAGCAGCGCCACCCTCTGGTTCATCACTGCCACCCTCTGGTTCATCACTGCCACCCTCTGGTTCACCACTGCCACCCTCTGGCTCACCACTGTCACCCTCTGGTTCATCACTGTCACCCTCTGGTTCATCATTGCCACCCTCTGGTTCATCACAGCACCCTCTGGTTCACCACTGCCACCCTCTGGTTCATCACTGTCATCCTCGGATTCATCACTGCCACTCTCTGGTTCATCACAGCACCCTCTGGTTCACCCCTGCCACCCTCTGGTTCATCACTGCCACCCTCTGGTTCATCACTGTCACCCTCTGGTTCATCACTGCCACCCTCTGGTTCACCATGCCACCGTTCACCACTGCCACCCTCTGGTTCATCACTGCCACCCTCTGGTTCATCCCTGCCACCCTCTGGTTCATTACTACCACCCTCTGGTTCGCCACTGCCACCCTCTGGATCATCACTGCCACCCTCTGGTTCATCACTGCCACCCTCTGGTTTGCCACTTCCACCCTCTGGATCATCACTGTCACCCTCTGGTTCATCACTGCCACCCTCTGGTTCATCACTGCCACCCGTTGGTTGATCACAGCACCCTCTGGTTCACCAGTGCCACCCTCTGGTTCATCACTGCCACCCTCTGGTTCATCACTGCCACCCTCTGGTTCACGACTGCCACCCTCTGGTTGATCATTGCCATCCTCTGGTTCATCACAGCACCCTCTGGTTCACCGCTGCCACCCTCTGGTTCATCACTGCCACCCTCTGGTTCATCACAGCTCCCTCTGGATCACCACTGCCACCCTCTGGTTCATCACTGCCACCCTCTGGTTCATCACAGCACCCTCTGGTTCACCACTTCCACCCTCTGGTTCACCACTACCACCCTCTGGTTCATCACTGCCACCCTCTAGTTCATCACTGCCACCCTCTGGTTGACCACTGCCACCCTCTGGATCAACACTGTCACCCTCTGGTTCATCACTGCCACCCTCTGGTTCACCACTGCCACCCTCTGGTTCATCACTGCCACCCTCTGGTTCACCACTGCCACCCTCTGGTTCACCACTGCCACCCTCTGGTTCATCACAGCACCCTCTGGTTCACCACTGCCACCCTCTGGTTCACCACTGACACCCTCTGGTTCACCCCTGCTATCATCTGGTTCATCACAGCACCCTCTGGATCACCACTGTCACCCTCTGGCTCACCACTGTCACCCTCTGGTTCATCACTGCCACCCTCTGGTTCATCACTGCCACCCTCTGGTTCACCACTGCCACCCTCTGGTTCACCCCTGCCACCCTCTGGTTCATCACTGCCACCCTCTGGTTCACCACTGCCACCCTCTGGTTCACCACTGCCACCCTCTGGTTCACCACTCACACCCTCTGGTTCACCCCTGCCCCCCTCTGGTTCATCACTGCCACCCTCTGGTTCACCACTGCCACCCTCTGGTTCACCACTGCCATCCTCTGGTTCATCACTGTCACCCTCTGGTTCACCACTGCCCCCCTCTGGTTCACCACTGCCTCCCTCTGGTTCACCACTGCCTCCCTCTGGTTCATCACTGTCACCCTCTGGTTCATCACTGCCACCCTCTGGTTCATCACAGCACCCTCTGGTTCACCACTGCCACCCTCTGGTTCACCACTGACACCCTCTGGTTCAACACTGCCACCCTCTGGTTCATCACTGCCACCCTCTGGATCACCGATGCCACCCTCTGGTTCATCACTGTCACCCTCTGGTTCATCACTGCCACCCTCTGGTTCATCACTGCCACCTTCTGGTTCATCACGGCACCCTCTGGTTCACCACTGTAGATTATGGGGAGAAAGCACACCTGCCCAGCCTCAACCGGGGGCTGGTTAATGTGTTACTGAATTTGAGCTTCAAGTCCGGCACCTGCTTCCTTATCTGTAAGTGCTTCCTGTTGTGGTGTAATTTTTGTGACAGCCTGGAGCATTGTGCCATACTTGTAACTATTCTCTGACCCTGCTTCGAGGGTCAGAGCAGGGTCAGAGAATAGTTGCAAGTAGGCAACAACTCTGGAGGCGCCGCTCAGGAAGCACTTACAGGGTTATAGCAGGTGCCCAAGTTGAAGTTAATTTCTTTGTAACTATTTTGTAAATGGTCACAAAGAAATTTGCTTCAACTTGGGCACCTGCTGTAATCCTGTAAGTGCTTCATGTACTTCAGTTTTTGAAAATCCGCCCCGAACGCGATTTCGCTGATTTTTCTGCAATTTCGCGATATTCGCGGACCGCAAAATTGCAGAAAATCCGCAAATTTCTCGAACGGAATGGATTTTAGGCCCATGCTTAAAAGCCATACAACTAGGATTAAAGGACTCAGAGGAATGTTAATGATAAATGCAACAATGTGGTATTGTTGAATTTATTCTAAAATGTAGAGACAAGAAGTTATAAGACTTTCTTGTCTGCAAGCCACAATTCAGCCCTCTAGTGCCCTGCCTTGATTTATCAGAGGTAAGTGGATTGGACTGGCTGTTTGAAGAGGTGAGAAATGACCCCTAGAGTTAGGAGGCCTGTCTGGGAGTAGAGATTGCGGGGCATAAGAATGCCAGAGCCGGAGGAGGAGCCAAGATGGCAACCGAGATGGCTGCGTAAACGCTCGGCTCCGTGAGCCTTCTCACCCCGCGCATACATCCTGGCAAATATCCTGGGCCGTAACGACATATTTAAGTAGGCGAAAGACAACTTTCACTTACCGTTTTCTCCCGAGACTTCTACTTGCGGCAGACCCGTTGAAATGTCCCCGAATGTTTTGCGGCCTTCACGGAGCTGAGACCGGGGTCTCGAGTGCGGAGAGTGGCCGGCCGCGACTGCAACAACAGCGGCCTCTGGTGATGGTGAGGAGCCGGCCGGAGGGAACTGAAGACCCGATGGCCGTTGGCGACAGTTCCGACCCAGCCCAACTAGCGGAGAGCCTTGTGGGACGTGCGATGCAGCTGGGTCGCGGGGAGTGCATGATACTTGGACCCCCATTCCAGTGTTGTATCCGGGCACACTAACGGCTTTTCCCGGGGTCAGCAGGCAGCCCCCAGAGGGCGGCGGAGTTTTTAGCCTTTTGGTGACTCTCCGCTGAGAAACCTGCCTTGCCTTTCGAGATCCCTGTGGTGAATCCTGTTCGTCCCTGGTGTGAGGCCCGGTCCCGAAGTGAGGTGGAGAAGGACGGGGCCGGATCAACTAAGATGGCGGATAGAACCCACCTACGCACACCTCATCTGGGCGGAGAAACCGTAGTGCGGGAGAGTCCTGGGATCTGGCGACACGAGAAAGAGCCCACGTCCAGAGATATATTGGCGGCGTTAACAACCCTGCATATGACCCTGATCCGGGACGCCCGAGATCTGGGAAGAAGGATGACCGCCATTGTTGTCCCGCCGCTCCACATGGACATGGTTCGATCTCAAGGAAGCGCCGATGTGCCCGCCTCTGCATCAGTGATGGATGCTCCAGCTACGCCTATGTTCGTGGAGACGCCGATAGACCCGGTCCGTGATACCGGTTTGGACAGCTCTGTTGTATATGTGAGTGACTCGTCGGGGCCCTTATCTGTTCGGCGGCTGAAGAAACAACATCGATCTGTAGTTTGGGCTACCCCGGCGGCATTTCAACGATTACCGGACTGTGTGACCCTCTTTTCCTGGCTGGTGGGACTGTGTTCGGACTGGAGGATGTTTCCGGTATTGATACTGACGCAGACAGATTTTCGCCATACGTATTCGGCTGGGTTTTGGGGACTACAGTCCCAAGGAGTAATGGCGCTGCCCGGTCCGCCCGGATTGGTTGGACCCTCCACACTGCTCTATATGCCGCTTGATAGATGGCCATATGTGGGTACTATTGATAGGAAAGGCCAGGGATGAGACCGTCTAGGACATAGTGGAACGCATGGTTGGCTGACGGTGATTAAGGGGACACTCAACGGGGATGTTATTGATTGTATTGCTAATTATTGCTTACTGTGGCTATTCTGATCTCGCTTTTATGATGTTTACTCTGCGCGGTGGGTGAGGGGGGAGCCGGGTAGCTAAGTCGATGGCCCTTCTCCACATATTTTCCTTCTTTTTCTTTTTTCTATTCTTCTATATTTCGGGTCTCTTATTTAGGGCGATAGGCACGCTGCTGGGGGGGTAGGCCGTAGCCTTCTGCAGGGGTGCAGGGTGGGGGGTAGGGGGATAGGGGTTGTTAATTTGTTCTTTCTTTGTCTCTATGGCCCTTTGTCTTTTCTTCTTTTTGGGGTCGTCGTTTTTCATGTTTCCTACAGTCTGTTTTGCTTTGAGGGCTGGGGGGCTGTTCGACACGACATGTATGTGTTGTTTACATTTATCCTGACTCGTATGCCTCGCCCCCATGTCTTTCAATGTATTCGCACTCTTTGCAGATTCCTGTTTCATGCTTGCTATTGTAGGACCATGTATGACCGTATGGCATTGATTTTGATATTTTTTTCTTTTTGTTCTTTATTGAAAAATTAACCCTTTTGAATCCTGAATCTCTTGCAGTACGCTTGAATACGAGTTATATCCTGTATACTTATCTGACCCCGATTTCCGTGCTACTGTGTCTTTCTATATTGCTTGCTGTACTTCCGAATCGACTAGCGGCCGGCCGGGATGGTTGTAGGCCCATGCTTGTATTTCTTTGAATTGATAATAAAGGTTCTCAAAAAAAAAAAAAAAAAAGAATGCCAGAGCCAGGGGGAGGTGTAGTAAACAATGCTCTTCAAGAGAAGGAGACAAGCTGGAAAAATCACTTTCATTTACACCTCTCCCACAGCCGGATGGGGGGATTAAGGAGGAATTCCCAGATGTAAGGGGAGTGGACTTAGATAGATGAAGCCATCCAGTAGGCTGGTTTAGTTAGTTCTGCTCCCTCTGCTGGAAAATCAGCCATGATGAATTTTGGAGAAATTCTGCTCTCTTTGGGAAAATATTGCCACACTTTAGAGTATGTGGTCACACCCTGGAGCATTGCCCGGCACCTCATTGGACGGGAGTGTCCTCCTTTTTGACCCAGAGAACTTGGAATAAGTATCTGAAAGGGACAAAGACTCTCAGATGATGCTGCTTCAAACTTGGGAGAAGAAGTGTCCCTGCCGAGGAGTTTGACTTGAACCAACCAGGCCCTGGACTGAAGATTATGCATGTTGCACAATCTGGAATTACAGTCCTATGAACTACCTTGCTTCAAAAGGACTAAAGAGTGGATTCCCTGCACACTGAAGGTTAACACAGCACAACTGGACCACCAAGAATCCCCAGCCTGGAGAACTACCAGTGAATTTGAAAGGGTTTTGTCCAAGTGGATTGTGGTAACTGAAGTCCATTTCAAGGACCATCTTGGAGATTCCAGACCCTTGGAGTAAGTTTTGGACACTTTGAGACCCTTTGGAAAACTTCACGAAGAAGTTCCAGAGGTTTGGAGAAGTTTGGAGCAACTTTGGTAAAAAGCTCCATAAGCGGACCGACTCACTCTGGCCAGCCAAGTCGACAACCATCAACCATGAGTTAGCCTGCAGTCCAGGTTCCTCCCGCTGAAATGCTCCAGGAGTTCGACTTCCAGAGTTTGATCGGGCGTAGGCAGAAACCCAAGCTGGCGAACCCTCACCGACTCCGGCCTAGTGAAAAGCATTGAGGGACCCTGCAAGAAAAAGCTCTGCAAACCTTTCTAATTCCGAACTTAGAAAAGGTGACCGGGACCAACCATGAGAGCCAAGCAACCCACCATCAACTGTGTGCCAGCCTGCATCCCTAGCTCGTACCGCTGGAAAGCTCCGAAGGTTGGACTTCCATAAGTTTGACCGGGAGTTCGTTGCAAGGCAAGCCGGCGAACCCTTACCGAATCAGGGCTGGCTGAGAGCTTCGACGGACCCCGTGAAGAAAAGCTCCAGAAAAGTTTCTAAGTCAGAAGGTAAAAACTTTGACCGAGACCTACCACAAGGAGTAGCCCTGCAGGGCTTCATCGTGGTCGGCCTGAAACTTTTACTTTGAGCAGGTCCAGCGTGACCAGATGTACCAAAAGGGGATATACGTTCTATGTGCTATATCGTGCTAATTTTTTTTTAAAAGTCATATTCCCAGTTCCCTACATTGGATTTTTTTCTTTTTAAAGAGAAAAATATTTTGTATTTTTATAAATTGGTGTTGGATTTTTATTGTGTGTTGTGTCTTAATTATTTACTGAATTGGTGTTTTTTTTAAATGCTTTACATACCTGCTCACAGCCAAGCTACCAAGGGCTGAGCATGAGAATAATTTTTGAAGACCGGTACGGAGCTATATATTGAGGTAGTGTCCTTATTGCCAGGGACATATATACATTTGCCTCTACTATTAACCCACTTTCCAACATCCAGACCAAGCACTCTTAAACAATACTGTCTACAAGTATGGATGACATGTGACTCCAACACCCTGTAGTTTTATTTAACATTTCCTATACACAGATTTACACACCTATGATTGACTGCCTCTATGTAGTGTGAATGATGTAAAGTACTGACACCCTGCACTGGTATGAGTGGCGCTATATAACTAATTAAATGCATCTGAGAGAGTGGTTATGGAGACTTGAGCAGCACTATTAAAGGGTGGTAGTTAGGGAATCCGTGGCGGAGCTGGGTTGTTGAATACCAAGGCTGTCTATCTGATTTCATCTCCTGCCTCATTTATCCACCAACATACTCTCCCTCCACATTATCTCACTCTTCCAGGTTCTTTCTCATCTTTGCTTCCTCCTTTTCCTCCGTTTTCCTTATGTCCCTTCCTCCTTCTGCCAACAACTCTTGATGCCTTTCTCTTGTTCGGATTTACATTCTGATGGTTTAAATAATGTACTGGTCTCTAACAAAGAATACAGTTATGCCTCACCTGCAGACACCAACTTAAATTAAGCATTATTAGCTTGCAGCCCACAAAGGAAATGCCAGAGTGGCTAATCTGGCCCTTTCTGCATTGTATATCCTTCCTGAAGAGCAGATACACCTTTTTCTCTCCTTTCTGCAAGAAACAAGGATCCCAGCCATCTCCCATCCCTATGGAAGGGAGAAGTATGCGTGGTGATCGGTCTCTCCGACAGCCAGGGAACGGCCCGCCATTGTAATATGGCGGGCAGTAATGCAGTCATCAATGGCGGTTGGACTGTCAACAACGCAGTGATGTGGCAGTCCCACCACCATTATAATCACCCCCTAAGTTTAATGTGCATGCAAATTCAACATTACCAATGCCTGGTAAGTTGCACTACTAGTGCTGAAAAAGTCCAATGGAGGTGCCAATGGACGAGGTGGACTGGCCTCAAGGGTCTTGTTACCTCAGTGACAGAGTAGCTGTCGCTCTAGTGTGTGCTTCTTCATATGCCTGCTCGCAAGACTGGAGGTGAACTGCATGGATTGTGGTGGACAGGCCATCAAGGTTAACTCATACTTGCCACCGTTAGGGTCCACCTGCTGGTGATAAGACACCAGGGCTTCTAAGGTCTATCGGGCCTTCTAAGGTGTAGCATCGGAATGAGCTCTGTCAGGAGTGTGGTCTGGTGGACTGGTCCTGAAGGCTGAAAATGGTGCTCCAGTTCCAAATTTGGCAGCTCTGGCCAGAGTGCCACATACTCTTCCCTACTGAACACCATACTCCCCCACTGGGAGAAACTGGCCCTGCCTTCAGCTACAACCCAATTGTGCTGAGACTCAATTCAAATTATGCATTGGACAAGAGTGAAATGCTGCCTGAAAAAAAGTAACACCCTGTAAAAAGCAAACACGGAATGCAAGGATGAGCAAAGCATGTGAAATGTAAGCAGGAACAACATGGTTACCTTAACGGTTTTAAACTCATTATTCAGAGATCAGTAAGTGATTTTGCCTGAAAATTTCAGGACATGTCTACAGGACCAGGAAGGGACCCATTTCAATGTCCATTGCTTATATTCTTACAACATGTAAGCAATTTGGTTTAAAAAAGACCAAATCCCTCAACACAGAGCTGCGGTACACATTTTATATGCTAAAATAATTAAAACTGTTGAAAACGCTCATATTAAATGTTTTCCACTCCACCCCTCAACCAGATATTGCAGTCCCTTTATGAATGGTGTACTTCCCCACTCTGGGAAAACAATGTTGTTCAAACAAGATAAAAAGAAAGTAGCGCTTCACTGGAAAACTCTGTAAAGCAGCGCTAAGGTGCATGGGAGTAAATAACAATCTGGCCTGTCTGCTGACCACTCTGTATTGCTTTATTTGGTTATTTAATTATTTTTCTTATTTTTATACTTTTTTCTTTCCATCCCGAGGTTGTACTTTGGAATAGAACCCTGTCAGAAAATGAGGACATTTCCAGCAAAAGTGTTATGCTCGTTTTTGGATCCATTTCACGGGGAACAAATAAAGAAAAGGAAAGGCAAGAGAGAGTATGTAACAGCTGTCTTTTGAAATCAGCACTTAAGGATAAGCGAGACAGAGACAGAAAGAAATGGAGGAATAACGAGAGAGAGAGGGGGGAGGAGGGAAGCTACCAGAGCAGAGCAGGAGAAGCGGACACTGTCCTTGCATTCTCTGGGCATGACGGAAGAGGTTTTTTCCTTCTCTGCCCTTCCCAGACTGGCCAAGCCTTACTGCAGAATAACAAAGGGCAGAGGGCGGGTGGCCTCTTTGACTGCATGCAGGTGAGGTCACAGGTCAAGTACAGGGCCATTAGGTAGCGCTTTCGCGCGCTAATGGCCCTGCGAATAACAGAAGGGAGAGGGGAAATTCTTTTGTCCCCTCATCCCCCTCACCCTTGTCCCCCGTGTCCCCCACACTTCCTACGCCCATGCTCAGAGAAAAGAAAAAAATGTGCCCAGACATGGCCAAGGGAAGGAGAAGCTCAGAGAAGATGAATGAATGAATGAATGAGAGGAATTTATAAAGTGCAGCAGCTGCTCCAACGAGAGCGTCCCAGTGATAGTAAACACCTAGCAATTTCTTTCTACAGAGAGGCGAGGAAAAAAGATGCATATTTCTTTTAAAAGATGAATCTTTAAAAGGGCTTTCAGCATAGCCTCCGAAGACATATTCTGAAGATGGTCAGGAAGAGAGTTCCATAGTTTGGGAGCCAAAGAGGAAACGGCCCTGCCTCCAGCTATAGGTTAATGTATTCTTGGGATACACTGAAACTTTTCATGGGTAGAACGTAAGTTTTTGCAAGGTTGATACATACTGTTTAATCTTGCCCCTCATTTGCAGTGCCCTAAAGGTGAATACGAGCGCTTTGAGTTTTATTCTTTAGCTGATATGATGCCAGTGGAGTGTTTTGAACCCCTTTGGGATTAAACTGGGTTGTGGAATGTTCATCACAAGGGGAGGCGCGGAGTTCTGAACCCGCTTTAGTCTATTTACAAGCTCTTAACGAGCCCCAAGTAACAGGACTTTTGCATAATCTAGTCTGGATGTGATTAAAGCATGAGTGAGGCACTTTCGTGTATTGTCTGGTAGAAATAAAAAAAAGAAAAATTCTGGCAGTGGCCTTGACTTATGGCTTACAAGAAAGTGAGGTGTTTATATTGACCCCCAGGTTTTTTGCCATGGTGGAGGGTCCTGGGGCTTGTCCTAATTCTGATGGCCAGATTCTCATTGTATCAAGCAGGAAGGATGTGCCAAACACCAGGATTTTGGATTTGTCAGCGTTTAGGCAGAGGCAGCACTTATGAATCCATTTCAACACTTTCAAGATACCCTGGAAGTTGGCTTTAACAGAATCATCAACATTAATGACAAACATCAGTTGGGTATCATTCGCATATGACACAACATTAAACTCCAGGCCTGTGCAACAGCAGCGAGGGGGGTCATGTAGATGTTAAATAAAGTAGGACTGAGGGCTGAGCCCTGGGGTATGCTGCAGTTAACCTCCTTAAATTCTGAAGTGTAGAGGGATAGGTGGATGTCTTGCCTGAAAGGAAGGATTTCCAGCTCCAGACGGTGTTTACTATACCAATTTCTTGCTGTCGCTGCAAAAAGATTTAATGAGAAACCATATCAAAAGCAGCCGATAGATCACGTAGGACTAATATCATTTTTTTCCAAAGTGAAGCAGGATTTTAATAAAGTCCGTCACTTCCAGAAGGGCTGATTCTGTACTGAAACCAGCCCAAAAAACAGACTGGGAGGGGTGCAGACAGTTGTTCTCAACTATAAATTTGATAATTTGGCAATTAAAATTCTAACATCTTCCCCATCAACGGGAGTAAGGAGATGGGTCTATGGTTGCTCTGATTTAATGGGTCTCGATTCGGTTTTTTTCAGCAAGGGGAGCACCATTGCTTGTTTACAGTTTATAGGTACCGCTCCAGTTTCTAAGGAAAGATTAAACAGAAGGTTAATCTGTGGAATGAGAGAATTAAGTACACGTTTGACTATATGCGGAGGACAGACATCTGGTGGGGAGCCACATCCATTTTTTAGGTCAGGCCTAGGCAGTAGGCATGCGCTTTCTGCAAGGCTTGTTGTTATCTCCTCTATGTTTTTGGCATGCCCGTGAATTGCCATTTGTTTGTTGCTGTGCCATTTAGAAATATGGGTTTTTTATTGGTGCATTGGGTCTGATTTTCCCGCCTGTGCGTGCTTGGGTCACGCCCAGGTGATTTCACTCATTGTTTGCTTGGGTTGGTTATCCCAATAAGTCCGGGGTTCCTCCTGGTCTCATTCTGATCTGCCCTTTTATTTTGAAGGCTATCAACATCGTTTTAGGCTTTCAGGCCATTTCACAGAGCAATGCTCTGTTCTGCACCTGCAAAGTGGCAATTTCTGTCCAGTAGCTGTTGAGCTAAGCCAATAGCTCTAACTCAAAAAAATGTAAGACCTATTGCATTTCTAATGCTTGTTTGAATAATCCGTTCAGGGTCCTTCGAAAACATCCTGCCAAAAGTGGCTAGCTGTGACAGGATGCTCTGAGGTTTTAGTGGAGACGGAGGGCAGTATTCTGACTGTCTTTGAAACTGGAGTAAAGTTTTTAAACTTTGTCATTGAAAAAACAAGACAAGTTTTTGGGCAAATTCTTGAGAGGAGGAAAGTGATTGTCTGATTTCGGATTCAGGAAGGAGTCTACAATTTTAAATATGGTTCTGGGTACATTGTCAGTTTGCTCAATTTGCATGCAGGTTTTAGCATTTCTTATGTTTTCCTAAACTGCTTCAATGCAGGCTTGCAAATGAGTTTATCTGTAGCGGCAAAATTATGTTGCCACTTCCCCTCTAGGTTTTTTCTGTTTCAGTTGTTTTGCTTTCAGTTCTGCTGAGCACAACGGAGCTGAGGAAGAAAACGTTTTTCAAATGCATGCTTTTATCAAAATTTGATCTTAGATCAAAATCAAAGGCTGTAATTGCCTTATCAATATCACCAGACTCATCAACCTTAACTTGAGTGCAAGCCAAATTCAGTACTGCATCAGAGACTGTATGCCAAGGCGTGATACATCACCACCTCATTTGCTTTTGGGACCTGCTGAGAGGGGAATTTAAATTGAAAAGGAATTAGATGATGATCTGATCAAGCTAGGAGAGTGTTTTCTCCATTTCAAGAGTGGGCAAATTAGAGAAAATAACGTCAAAGTGTGGTCGCCAATAAGTGTGGGGACAGCAACATTTTGAACTAATTTAAAGTTAAACATTGCTTCAATCAGTGGTTCATCAACTTTGCACGACGGATTGTCAACATGAATGAGGCAGTCACTTAGCACCATGAAATTAGAATTTTTTAGGACAAAGGACATACTAGCATTGTCTAAAATCTCACAAAACTGTGAGTCGGCCTTCAGAGGGTCTTATACAAGAATTCCTAAGAGCAAACACAATGCCGAAGTCCCGTACATATCTCCAAACGATGATGGCACAGATGGGATTGTGCGACATCTGGAGAAAGAGATCGGGCTCTCAACTTGGTGTTTCTTATTATAATAATAGGTATTGCCATAAGTCTAGAATAGATTACATTTTGGTTAGCCGTGATTTGAGGGGAAAAACTAAGGACATGGGTTACTCAACCCAACATTTGTCCGACCATGCGGCTGTATGGTTGGATTTAATTCTGGAAGGTAAAGAACATTCAAGGGTATGGACATTTGATTGCTCGCTACTACTTGATGAACCAGAAGTCAGGAATCAGAGTGTTTCTTTAATACAAATGTGGGCTCTGCCGAGATCTCTGTGGTATGTGATGCCTGGAAGGCTTTTATAAGAGGTATGACCACTAGCAGAGTTTGTTATGAGAACAGGAAGTACAGGGAGAAGGTGGTGCAAACAGAGTCTGAGATAAAGGCAGTGGAGTTGAGTTTAAACAAGGAAACGGTCCCCACAAATTCCCAAGAACATCTTGCGAAATTAGCTAGCATGAAGGATCAGTTGGACACTATCATTCAGTTAAGAATCACCAAAAGATGGGAGGCTAGTAAGCTTGCCCATTTTGAAAATGGAGAGGGGGCCAGTAAACTTCTGGCATTGAAGGTCAAGGCTTATAGGACTCGAAACGTAATAAGGCAAATAGACAGCGAGGATCACAGCACCTCGGTATCAACCGATGAAGAGATTGGTGATGCCTTTTTTACCATCTTCCAAGACCTATATGAAGAAGACAATGTAGTTTATAAAATTAGTGTTAGTGAGTGGTTAACCGGAAGCAGGCTGCCTGCCTGAACGCTTCTCAGCGAGGAAATCTGGAGATAGAGATATGCTTGCAAGAGGTCAGAAAAGCGATTTCAACCTGCAAGGGAGGTAAGACTGACTGACGGGCTCCCAGCCACTGATACAGATCCTTGAGGGAGGCAGTAGTCCCGACCATGACTGCACTTTTTAATAAGATTCTATCTGAAGGTATCAATCTTCCCTTTTCATGCTGAGAAGCTACCATCTCGCTGATTTTGAAACCAGGGAAAAATCCAGCGGAAGGTGGGTCATATAGACCCATGTCACTCTTAAACACAGACTATAAAGTCTTCGCGAGGATCCTAGTAGATAGGCTGGGAGCAGTAGTCAGAGGATTACTCCACACCAAGCAGAAAGGCTTTGTGAAGGGTAGGAATCTATCTAATCTCACCTATGATTGTATTGTGGCTATTGACTTGGCCTCAATGTTCTCACTACCTCTTGCAGAGATGACACTCAACGCTACCAAAGCCTTTGATAGGGTAAATTGGGTCTATCTTGCGGCAGTAATGGATATATTTAGTTTCGGACCGAAGTTCGGTCAAGTCATTCAGCTTATTTACCGTGATCCCTCGGCGAGACTCCTAGTCAATGGTAAACTAACTAATCCTTTTAAAATAACTAGGGGAACTAGACAGGGCTGCCCCCTCTCCATGCTTCTCTTTGATTTATATATTGAGCCCTTTGCCCAGCGACTGAGGGGCGAACCGGGAATTTGATCTTCCAGGTTTGGGGCGTGGGAGAGGAAGGTAGCTCTTCATGCAGATGATGTCTTGATCCTTTCCTCTGATCTGGAGACATCTTTTCCTCAGGTTATTAAGTTGGCACAAGATTTCCGGCAGGTCTCAGGCTATGAGGTTAATGCTGAAAGACGGTGATTATGGCGTGGAACCTGCCGGACTGTCAGCATCAAACAAAGAGTGAAATAAGATGTCTGGGGGTTAAGATTGTCCAGAATATTGATAAGATCTCAGGGACTAAACTGGCGAACTTATCCAGAGAATGCCAGAAGCTTATGAAATCTTGGGCTCATCTCTTATTTACCATTTTGGGCAGGATTAATTTGATAAAAATGGCCCTACTTCCGAAAATTACCTTTCTTTTTGACACCATTCCTTTACATTACATTTTGATAAACAGGGGATCAAAAAAACTTCAGCTAGCAATTCATTCATTTGTATGGGCTTAAAAGGCCACGAGGATAGCTTGGAAGAAGCTCATGCGCAGGAGGGCGAAGGGGGGCCTAACACTCCCAGATTTGCAGTACTACGCTTGGGTTTTCTAGTTATCACATGCAAGAATGCTGTTAAAAACTCCAGATCAAACAGGGACGGGGGCCATGTTTTATGCTTTGATAAAAGGAGGGAATCTCCCCCACATATGGTGACCAGAAGTTCTTTAAAAGGATCAGGCTGAAAGTCTTGCTGGGGATGGCTCGTATATGGGCTAAAATGAAACAATGCACTGGTCTAAATTACTTTTTGAGTATGGCTCCCCTGTGGGACTCTCCAGGGGCTCCAGATTGTCTGAAAGATAAGTTGGCCACACCATTTATGACAGTGGGATTGAATGTGTGGAGGGACCTGGCTTCTGATGGCTCCGTAAAACCATGGTTATCACTCCAAAATAGAATAGAGGGTGGTATGTCTAAGTTTAAATACCTACAGCTGCAGAGTGGGTCTCAGAACCTTAAAAAACCTATAGGCTTAGGAAACATACTGGAGGAGCAATTAGTAACTAGGCCAGTGGGGAGGACGGAGGTCTCCTTTTTTTTACTGGTCTATAGAAGAAGCCATAGATGGAAATTTTAAACTTGCTGAAGAACTATGGGGTACCCTCATGCCAAATGAACAGTGGGGAGATTTGTGGCAGTATTCCTTCAACATCTTATTCACTACTGTTAAACCTGCCTGGCTTAAAATGAATCATTATTTTACCACCCATAGGGCTTATTTGTTTCCTGCAAGACTGTCCAAAATAACGAAGGGTCCCCCTGTCAGCTGTAAGAAGTGTGGTCTAGTAAATGCTTCAGACATTCATATGTTCAAAGACTGCCCTGCCATAACTGAATACTGGGGGAAAGTAGGGGTAACTATATCGGACATTCTGGGATTCCCTGTTCACATCACTCTCCCCTTGGCCATCTTTGGTATAGCTAGCGAAGTAATTGGGCCTGCTAGGGGGTTCCTCTTCTACGCAATACTGCTGGCTAGGAGAGAAATTTGCAGGAAATGGGTAGATGTCACCCCCCCCCCCCCCACACACACACACAGAATGGCTGTGCTCCCTGTATAAGACCTCCAAGACTGATCTGGTCATATTGAAGAGCAGCAGGAAAAAAGCAATATGGGATTGTTTATTGAAGCGGTCTTAGCCAAATTAATTGCTAATGAGTGAGCGATTCAGTGGAGGAGTGTGGCTCACTGATTAGAGCGGCAGACTCTTATGCAGAGGTCTGGCCCGGGACCAGGGTTTAATTCCCGACGCGGCAGGGTCCTGAGCCCAAAATGTCCACGGACTCGATAATTCTCGCCTCGGTGCCTATTCTAATCATGGGGTCCTACGCTGCAACTCTGGCCAATAGTTGCTTAATCTCCACTATAGCGGCCCACCCGCGGCCGGATGCCTGGCTCTCACCCTGGGGATACCCAGTAGGGGTTATCTCACAGGGAAAAACCAGGACGGGTTCCCAAAGGAAACGCCTTGATGCCTTCGGGTGATACGTGCGCTATATAAATCGCAATACATTTACATTTACATTTACAAGCAATAACCTTTGGATCCTATGATTAAGCCTCCTGGATGCTCTTTGACTGGGTTTGGCCTTCCTCGAAGTTCCTACAACCAGTTGGCCAACATAAACAGCCTTCGGTCACAGGTTATCAGAAGAGAGCGAGACCAACCCCTAAACTTAGAAAGGGGGACAGTGACACTATGCGGGATTGTCGTTTACCGGTAAGCGGGTGTTGTCTCCCGGTTCCATTCTCAATGCCTATGTCTCCTTAAAACCGAGTACCGGTAATAGACATCCTACTCTTTGTCAACTGAGTTATGAGGCGAATGAGGATAAAAAAAAAATTAAAAAAAGAATTCTGCAGAGGGAGAAATTGTTCGAGACCTTTATGGTAAAAAGCAAGAGCCTCAGCATTGCCCTGTACATCTACCTGGTGACTGGAGCAAAAGAACTTGGAGCGGTAAATGATGGCCTCACCACCCACTGCCCTGGTTCTATCTAAATGTGAGCTAGACTATCCATTAGCAATGGCCGATTCAAGATCCAGGCCCAAATTTTGTTCAGGCATGTTTCGGTAGGAAAAATATGATCATAGGTGTTTTCATGTAAAATATTTCAAAGTTCTATTTTATGTTTGGGAAGTGCTCTAACATTGATTGAGCAGGATTTTAAAACACCATCTGTATGTAAATTTAATTTGGAAATTATAGAATCGTTTGAGGTCAGTCTAATATTTCCCAACTGAGATGGCCTCATGTGCTCCCTATGGGAAAGTCTTCTGAGATCTAATACAGGGGAAACTCCCAATAAGATGTAATGGAAAGCCACAGTTTAGATATCAAAACTTGTTCTTGCTTTCTATGTCACAAGAGAGATGGTAATTACATTTGGGTGGTTGAAGGCTGAGAAGAGAGGCCTTACTGAAAACAATTCCTGCCAGTTCTGGGGAAGAAAGGGAAGCAGGGTTGGCGGTAGCTGCGATCTGAGCTTGCCACTGGTGCGCCGGCAGCGCGCCAGCTGCACGCATCCATGCTTGCATCCTGATTAAACTGTATGGCAGAAGATTTGAAAGTTAGAAACGCCCCGCCCAGGCTCTGCAACTAGGGCGAGCGGCTACTTTATCCGTGGCGGGAAACGGCTACTACAACGCGGCCGTTTCCACGAATACCTTAACCATGCATGCATTACAATGCATGCGTGGTTACCACGAAAGCCTTTACCACGCATACCTTTACTACGAGGTACATAGTAAAGGCATGTGTGGTAAAGGGTTAAAAAAAGGGGGGGCTTGGGGGGGTTTCCCCCCCAAAAAAACTCACCAGAAGAAACGTTGAGATGTGCATGAAAAGGATGTAGTTTAAGAGGAAACGGAAAGAAACTTCCGCTTCCTCTCAACGACGTCCGACGTCAAAATGGAAGAAATCGAGGAAAAGGTTATGCATAGAAAAAACATTCCGTTGTAACGCATGCGTGGTAAAGGCATGTGTTGTGATAGGCGTCAATCCCAAGCCCCGCCCCCTTCGTACATTATGCTTATGAGTTAGCGGAATGTGTCTAACTAATTACTTGCATTTACGCATTTACGTTTATGTTCTCATTATGCAGTTATTCACTTATGCGTGTGATATCGTTTGCAGTGTTCTTAGCTTAGCATGTGTGCCACCATTTTGAATTATTTCTCTCTGCGTGCAAACTGTACTTGCTCATCCCCCCTCCCGTAGGAATAGGAATAATTCCTCGTGTCAGCATATATGCATTTCTTGGTTTACTGTAGCTGAAGCTCCTGCTAGCGAAACTCCTTATCAGGCCGTTCTCATGCGCTGGGGATGTAGCGGCCTGGCTCTGTGTCCTTGGGAGATGATAACAAGTGTTGCTATTGGAGGTGCAGATGCCTCTTGTATGAGGCCATTGTCCACACTCCTGGTGGACCAGTACTTTTCCATTATGGGCGTGTTTACTCTGCCTTCTCGTAATATAATGTATCACCATGATGATGTGAGTCAGTCCTTCTCGGCACACTCTTAGGGGTGAGGTCGATATAGGGCCCTCTCATATGGGAGTTTGTGGCCTAATAAACTTGCTTTGTTTATTCTTCTCCACTGTCCGGCTGACTTATTTTGGGTAACTGTAGGTGAGTGAGGTAAGTCACTCGGGTGGTATTTTAGCCATGCTTATCAGATGGCGCCCGAACAGGGACTCCGCGATTAGGACCTTTCTCACCCGTAAGTGGGTAGCAGAAGGCCGGAGACCCCCTGGTCGGCAAGGTGGGTCCGGGTACCCACTTTGATGCCGAGCTTGGTTCTCGCAGCGCTGCCCCACCCTGCTGATCGGAGGAGGTCTCGGTCCAGGATCCTACGCCGGAGTCCGGAAGGCGGAACCTTGGAGCTGACCGTGTTGGTCCAGGCAGCCGGAAGTGGAGAACGATAGAGGTCGGTACCGCGCACGGAAGGTAAGTGGTCCGACCGGTGATTGAGGGGCCGGAGTGCTCCGTGAGACCGGTGTGTCTCTGGTGATTGGAGGAGCCTGTGTGCTTTTGGGGCTAGTGTGCTCCGGGAAACTCAGGGTGCAGATAGCGCTCTGACAGACTTGATGGAGATTGGGGAACGTTGGTTTGTGAAAATCCGACTGGATAGTACTGCGGGTTGGTGAGCGGCTTGCTACGTGAGGATTTTGGGCTCGCCCGAACACCTAATGTGGTGGTTTGTGGGAGAGTGCCGGGTCCCGCGCGGTGTGGCGCCTGCCGATTTGTAGTGCTGCCCAGGAAACGGATTGGTTTCCCAGTCTCGGAACAGCGGGTGTGTGCTGTTCAGTCTGCGGTAGGGTCCAGGTTTCCCAGGACTTGGTCGACGGGCCTTGTCCCATTTTGGTAACACGTGTTTTGGTGCGGATTCTATTTGATCGATATATGCATATTGAAACTGTGAATTTTTGTGCTGTTGTGTGTTTGTAAGAGAACAAAATGCCGTGCTTCAGTAAATTGCGGTGTTTCGGGTGTTGTGATGAGGTTTCAGATGTGAGATTGGCTAAGAGCCAAACTGCCCCGCAGGAAGGCTCTCCGAATTTCGACATGTACGTCAAGCATGGCTTACCTCCTATTTTGTTTTCCTCTTTGTGGCATAAGTATACAATGGATAATGTGGATTTGCAGTGGCCTTTACTGGGCTCTTTTGACGCAGCAAAATTAGATTATTTACAAGACAAATTGTTTGCTAGGCGCAGCCGTCAGAGTATGTTTGATTCTTTGCGAATGTGGCAGAAGGAGGCACGAGAACGGCAGATAAGGGAGGAGAAGGTAGCTCAGAAAAGATCGGCACAGACCATGGCGCAGAAGGCGAGGGAACACACTAAGAAAGAGAATGAGCTGCGGATTGAGCGCGCAGATAGGCGTTTTAGGTTATTGGAAAATAAGTGCTATGTGGTAAAGGAAGAGGATATAGACGAGATGGAAGATATTTTGAGCGCCCGACCCCCTCCCCCATATGCTCCACAGCCGCTGTACCCCGTGCTCGGAGATTCCGCCCCACAGGCGTTGGTTTCAGTTCCCCAAGTCAGTGCCCCTCCCTTGTCCGGTACACCTGCTTCCTCTGCAGGGGGACGTACTTCCCCCTCTACCACGGCACCCTTACTCCCTTTCACAGCGGCGAGCCCTGCGTCTGCTGCGCTATCCCCAGTGTTCTCTGCTGGCCCCGCTATCCCCACTGTCTCTGCCAGCGCCACCCCTCAGAGCGCGTTGCGAACACCTGCTAGAGGGGCGGAGGGCGGACTATTTACTCAGGTACGAAAGTTACTCACACGTGCTAATGTACCCCTAGATGAGAAGACCATGGTAGCTAATCAAGCTTGTCAATGGGGCAGGAATAATATTTATTCACTGGAGGATATTTGGTCTACTATGAAGGATTATGAGCCTTTGATGCAACAGCATGCCTTGTGGCACATGGCAACGACCCTAATAGCGCTATGGGAGCAGGGATATGGTGGTGTGGCGCCAGCGATTCTTCGCGATATTAAGACTCATGCTTACAGGGCTAATACTGAAGCAGCGGAAGTGCTCCGTAGTTTGAGGTATTTGTTGGAGTACAGGAATGAGCTAACAGCGACAGGTGAGACCCATTTCCCGGGGATACATCCAATGCGTGAAGTACACCCTATATTTCACCCTGAGGTACCTGAAATAGTAGACCCGACCACCCTGGTAGTGACTAGACCACGTGTAGATGCCCATTTCCAAGAACAATGGGTGTATACGCCCTGGAAAAGGAGCGAGGTATTAGCTCTGAAGGCGCAGTTACCCGACTCAAGGAAAAATCCAACGGCTTATTACAAAGAATTAACGGAGGCAGCCTCCTCAACAGTAATGACGTTAGCAGACATTGAACTGTTTTTCGGATTATTGGTCCCCGTGGATGTGTGGAGACAGGTGAAGGGTTCGGAACATAGAGAGGAGTTAGGCGGTACTTGGGAAGAATTTACAGATTGGGATAAGGAACGAAAGCCAGGTGAGAAGCCGAAGCCTGAGATACTAGCATTACCCGGGCGTATAATTAAATATATGCATTCACTCATTCCTCCTAAGAAGGTAGATTGGGATAAGTTAACTGCTTGCAAACAGAAAAAGGATGAGGCAGTTTCAGATTTCTTCACCCGTTTTGAAGAAACATTTATGGATTTTAGCGGACAAGATATCTCTCAAGATGGAGGGCTCTGTCTTTTTGTCAACAGATTCGTTACGAATCTGCTGCCAGAAATATCGGCCCGACTGCAAGCGTCAGAGAGTACATGGACAACATCTACCCCCTCAGGAATTTTGAGCATGGCCCAGTATTATGAACATAGAGAGAATGAGAATAAGGACAGGCAAGAAAAGAAGGCGAAAGATTTGAAGACAAAGGTTTTGTTGCAGCAAGTAGCGAAGGGCAGAGGACGGGGAGCCCCGCCCGTGTCAGGTGGTCGAGGAAGTAGCTTCGGAAGGGGAGAGAGAAGAGAGCGTTTGGGACCCAACCAGTGCGCTAACTGCAAACAGGAAGGGCACTGGTGGAAAGATTGTCCACTGCTACGGTCCCATGCTGGACCTGGCAGAGGACGAGGTCGGGGAGCTGCGAATAGAGATGCTAGACAGTCCGAGGAGGGCAAGAGACCGGGTGGAAATTATTTTGACGGAGGAAAAGATAGACAGCATTCTCAAAAGGAGGGTGATGACGGCAGGGATAGACAGTTCTACAATGATGCGTACGCCATGGATGATTTCACAGGATTTTCCTATAACTAGGACAGCGTAGGGCAGAGTGTGGGACCTGTTTCTGTGGATGTTGATCAACGTGGGCCTTATGTAACGGCAGACTTGTCGGGATCCCATCAGAAATTTTTATTGGATACAGGTGCTACGAAAAGTTCTGTAGCACGTTCTCAGGTTCCAGGGGCGGCTCTGTCTGGCAAGACTAATATTTCAGTGGGGTTCTCTGGTACCCCGGTGGTTAGCCCCATCTCTAAGCCCTTGACACTTACGATTGGCCCCTTCACTGTTGACTCCTCCTTTCTCTTGACTTCGAATTGTGGTGAGAATTTACTGGGTTTGGATTTGTTAAAAAGGTTGCATGCTACGATTTACTGTTCCCCGGATGGTGTGTACCTTACGATGGGTCCCTCTGTCGCGCGTGCGCAGCAATGTTTTTCAAAGGACGAGCCCCTCCCAGTTGAGTTCAGGGATGTCCCCCCGAGTCTGTGGGCCAGTAGCGATACTGATGTGGGAAAAATGGACATTGCACCGGTGTCCATAAATGTTAAGGTGGGAGCGAAGCTGCCCCGCATACCTCAATACAAGATCTCTAGAGATGGAGAGAAGGCTCTGTTGCAGATTATACAGGATTTGATTGGATCGGGGGTAGTCGAGGAAACGGACTCGAATATCTGTAATAGTCCGATACTTCCGATACTTAAAAGATCCTCAGGTGACGCAGGTGAGAATACACCTGATGTCTATCGTTTTGTGATTGATTTACGCCACGTTAACAAGGTTGTTGAGCCCCAGTACCCAGTGGTTTCTGACATTACTACCATTTTGACTATGATACCCCGCTCAGCTAAATACTTTTCAGTGTTGGACCTTAAGAATGCGTTCTTTAGTATACCTGTACACCCAGATAGCAGGTACCTCTTCGGATTCTCATTGGCTGGCCGCAGTTTTAGATTTTGTAGAATTCCTCAAGGCTATACAGAAAGCCCTAGTATTTACAGCCAAGCATTAAAAGCACAGTTAGATGATTTGGAGCTCCCGCAAGGTAATGTCTTGCTGCAATACGTGGATGATATTCTCATCGCCTCCGATAATGAGGAGGGGTGCCGACAGTCTACTGTTAAATTGTTACACCATTTGGCTCGTAAGGGACACAAGGTGTCCCTCCCTAAATTCCAATACTGTCGACAGGAGGTCACCTACCTCGGTCACCTCCTATCGAAGGACGGGAGAAGGCTGACACCAGAGCGCGTCAAGGCAATAACTAACATGGCAGTACCTAACACACAGCGAGAGGTGCGCGCATTTTTGGGCATAACATCGTACTGTCGCCAGTGGATACCTAATTATGCTTTACTAACAAAACCCCTGCTGTATCTGACCACAAAAGAGGTGTGCGAGCCCCTACCTTGGACACCTGCGTGCCAAGAAGCGTTTGAGTTATTAAAGACTGCTCTATGTTCTGCACCCGTCTTGGGAACACCCAATTACCAGAAGCCTTTTGTACTCTATGTGCACGAGGCGGAAGGTTGCGCGTTGTCTGTCTTAACACAAGATTTTGGAGGGAAACAGAGACCGTGTGCTTACTTCTCTGCAATGCTCGACAACGTGGCAAGAGCGCTTCCGAGCTGTCTAAGGGCTACAGCGGCTGCTGCAGTCTCGATAAGACAATCGGCAGGGCTCGTACTGGGTTCAGCTCTTACGGTAATGGTACCACATGCAGTGGACATTTTACTAAACAGAACACAGACGCAGCATTTAACTAGCGCTCGTCTGACTGGTTATGAGATGACACTATTTGCCCCACATGTAACGATAAAAAGATGCGCTACCCTGAATCCAGCCTCTCCCTTCAGATGAGAAAGATGGTGAAGTGCATGACTGCCTGTTCCGAACAGAGGAGGAGACAAAAGGGAGAGTAGATTTGACGGATAAGCCCCTAGATGACCCTGACGGAGAGTTGTATGTTGATGGGTCTTGTTTTAAACTAGCGGACGGTACCACAACAGCAGCATATGCAGTCACGACATTACAAACAGTGGTGGAGACTTCTAGAGTCCCGTACAACTCAGCTCAAGCTGCAGAGATAATAGCGTTGATGCGTGCATGTGAACTGAGTGAAGGATTGGATGTGAACATTTATACTGACAGCCAATACGCCTTTGGCGTGGCTCATAGTTACGGAAGACTGTGGGCAGAGAGGGGATTTTTGACATCACACGGACAACGAATTCAACATGGCCCATTGATATTGCGCCTGCTGACAGCTCTAACGCTTCCCAGACGGCTAGCAGTAATAAAGTGCAGTGCACCCAAAGCGGTGGTTGATGACGTAGGGCGGGGAAACGCGTTTGCAGATCAGACAGCTAAAGAAACTGCCAGGAACAGACTCCCGCGAATGTTTGTGGCTGGACCGGCTAGATGGGTACCAGACGTTAACATGTTTGCAGATACTGTACAGAGTGTGCGGAACATACAAGAGAAAGTGACAGAGGAGGAGCTGAAAGAATGGAAGAATGGAAAGGGACAGTTGGACTCGGATGAGTGTTGGACGGATGTGACAGACAAAAGACGATGGTTGCTCCCGAATGCATATGTTCTCCCAGTGGTGACAATGGCTCATGGACCAGCTCATATAAGTGCCAAGGGAATATGTAAATTATTAGACCCAGTATGGAGTAATAAGAACATTTCCAGGGTGGCCACACGTTTGGTACAACAGTGCATGATTTGTTTACGACACAATCCTGGGAAGGGAACACCCGTCCCTGTGGGTAATTTTGCACCCCCAACATACCCCTTTGAAGTAATACAGATGGATTACATTGAAATGGAAAGAGTGAACAACCTTAAGTATGTACTTGTGGTGGTGTGCGCATTCAGTAGGTGGGTGGAGGCTTTTCCAACAAAAGACTGTACAGCCATGTCGACAGCTAAAATGTTGATTAAGGAATACTTTAGTAGGTTCGGGTTACCTAGAGTGATCTGGAGTGATAACGGTACATCCTTCAATGCTGAACTGATGAAAAATATCTGTAAGGGATTACAAATCTCTCAAAAATTCCACGCAGCCCTACACCCACAGGCTGCGGGTTTAGTTGAAAGATTTAATGGTACACTGAAATTGAAAATGGCCAAAATACAGGAAAGTACTGGGCTATGCTGGCCACGCGCTCTCCCCCTGGCTCTACTCTCCACACGAGTTACAGTAAATTCCAAGACAGGTGTTTCTCCCCACGAAGTTGTATTCGGCAGGCCCGCCAATGTGTGGGGAGTTCCTAGACCTAAATGTTTCTCAGAGATAGAATATCCTATGTTGACAGACTACTTGTATGCTTTGACTAAAGATCTCCATTCTGTTCACCAGCAGGTAGCAGACACACTGAAGCCGCTGCCTGAGGGGCCCGGCCACGGCATCAACCCAGGGGCTTGGGTCGTCATTAAGAAGTACCAGCGGAAGTCCTGTTTGGAGCCCAGATGGTCTGAGCCACGGTTGGTGCTGCTCACCACCCGCACCGCACTTTGAGTGGAGGGTCGAAAGGCGTGGACGCATGCCTCCCACGTAAGGAAGGTTCCACTACCTTTACCCTATGATGCATGGGTAAGAGGTGGCATTGCAGATCACGAAACAGAATCGTTGCCTAAGTACCTCCCTTTTTCTGATGCTGTGTTGATTGGGGAGGAGCACGACGAAAAAGCACGGAAGCCAGCCCTGAGTACGAGTAGCGAGGCTTCTATCGGTCACGGTGCTCAAGCGACCGAAGCCACCTCTTTTCAAAACGACCCACCAATTCTGTTTTCAGACCCCGAAGTGCGAGGGAGCACTCGCTATAACTTGCGGTCCAGGAAAGAGAGGCAAACGCATTGAGCACTGGAAGATGGGCTGAGATAGGGACTAGGAGTGGACTATAGTCGATAGGTTATTGTAGCAATAGGGATGGACTGCTGAAAGGAGCCCTGGTGCACTTCTGAGACATTGCTTCTGAGACATTGCTGAATGGAACATTAGAGTTGTACGTGGGCCCAAGTTCTGTGCTCCTGAGTCACTGCAGTTGTGTGACTCCGTCGAGGGAATAGGGTTTGCGAAGTCAAAAGCCTACCTATGAGGCTTTAACGGACATAGGGAGAACAGCCCATCGAAGGGTGAAGAACCCCTCTGGCCGGTTTTGGAGTGTCTGAACTTTTAGTAGTGTCCCTAGCTTTTGAACTTTTAGGATATCCCTTGCCCCGTTCTCTAGCAGACATGTATCCTTTTGGCCGTCCAATACCAGATGAGGAACAGCCTTTTGCTGCCCCTCGCAGACCAGAACCAGATTCACCATGGCGTGCCCTATCACGAAAAAGCAAAATTGTGGTTATTGTGGTGCTCATTATTGTTTTTCTGATAATGCTGGGGATACTGTTTTTCCTGGATAAAGCTTACCCCGTTCACAAACTTGTTCCTACACCTTCTCCCTTACCGGAACACAATATGGTTACTGTTGATTATGGTGAACAATGTATGAGAAAAGGTTATCGTGATAATGTTTTCATAAAAACGCAACATCATGCACACGCTGTATACAATGTGGCAGATTGCTGGGTATGTGGGTTGCTTCCTTCTGCAGCATATAAGAAGGACAGGTTATTGGCACTGCAATTGACCCCTGTGAATAGCTGCGTGGGCTGGTATACCTTGATAGGTAGGGTGAAGTTTTTCCAGCAGACTGACTCTCTCACCCCACGACTCCCCGACAGTAAGTCTACACTGACGATGCGAGTACGCCCTTTGCCTCCCTCATCCCTTGGACGATTATTTACTGATGGACGTTTTGACCAAAAGTTTTTAGAGACTTGCTCGAAAAAGTTGGACACATTTCTGATACCTAATGACACTGATAAGGTACGAGAGAGTTTTCTACAGTTAAACTCTTCTTTAGCATACCGACGCCCTCCTGCAGCAAACAATAGTGGTCATTCTCTGGTGCCCCTAGCAGTAGTGGGACCGTCGCCTTATTTCTGTATACAGGGTAGAGGTCCGATTAAGGTGGGCGACAGTATTTGTAATGTGACGACATCGATTCAGCTGACCCTTAGTCCTTCGCTTGTCACTCCCCCTAATGTCTACTTTGTATGTGGAGATAACGGGTACCTGTGGTTGCCTGAGGGTTGGGGTGGGACATGTTACCTGGCGTATTTACTCCCTCCTGTTTATGTAGCACCTTCGGATTATCATAAGACACATAGGAGGTTTGACGTGGTGCAAGGACAGCGAAAAAGGAGGGATCTTCAAGTTGATGACGTTGATCAGACGGACACCGCTGGACAGCAGTTTAACGATTTTTCTAAAGGCCTGTTGCCATTCTGGGGCCCTATCTTTAATAGTAGGTCCATCAGACATCTTTCACGGGTTATGGAAAAGGTAGTGAATACTGAAGCTGATATTGCAGCTAATATGTCACTGGAGATGCAGGCTATGAGATTATTTACGATTCAGAATAGAATGGTTCTTGACGTCATCCTGGCAGATAGGGGTGGAGCTTGCCGCGTCATCGGGAAGTCTTGCTGCGTGTATATTCCTGACTCCGCCCCGACAGTTAACTTGGCTGTGCAGAAACTTCATAGGTTGGCTGCTGAACTTCATCAAGATACTGGTACCTGGTCCCTACAGACATGGTTGTGGGGTCTTTTCTCTTCCTGGGGTTGGAAAATATTCATGGTCATTATAGGTGTTATAGGTTTCCTACTGTCATGCTGCCTCTGCGTTTACTGCCTTCCCCCTTGTTGCTCCATGTGTGCCAGCAATATGAAAAAGTCTACGAAAAGATTGAAACAATACCCTGTCTCCAATGCTGTTGAGCTCACTGATGCTAATTGGTTGATACTCATTCATGACGATGTTCTGGTTTAAGTATGTCTTTTCAGCTTTTCCAGCCCATAGATTTTGCTGTAAAGGCCCTCCTTTTGGTTAATAAATGGAAACAAACGTGTTAGCCACAGTCCGCTAAAAGGAGGGTCTGATAGGCGTCAATCCCAAGCCCCGCCCCCTTCGTACATTATGCTTATGAGTTAGCGGAATGTGTCTAACTAATTACTTGCATTTACGCATTTACGTTTATGTTCTCATTATGCAGTTATTCACTTATGCGTGTGATATCGTTTGCAGTGTTCTTAGCTTAGCATGTGTGCCACCATTTTGAATTATTTCTCTCTGCGTGCAAACTGTACTTGCTCATCCCCCCTCCCGTAGGAATAGGAATAATTCCTCGTGTCAGCATATATGCATTTCTTGGTTTACTGTAGCTGAAGCTCCTGCTAGCGAAACTCCTCATCAGGCCGTTCTCATGCGCTGGGGATGTAGCGGCCTGGCTCTGTGTCCTTGGGAGATGATAACAAGTGTTGCTATTGCAGGTGCAGATGCCTCTTGTAAGAGGCCATTGTCCACACTCCTGGTGGACCAGTACTTTTCCATTATGGGCGTGTTTACTCTGCCTTCTCGTAATATAATGTATCACCATGATGATGTGAGTCAGTCCTTCTCGGCACACTCTTAGGGGTGAGGTCGATATAGGGCCCTCTCATATGGGAGTTTGTGGCCTAATAAACTTGCTTTGTTTATTCTTCTCCACTGTCCGGCTGACTTATTTTGGGTAACTGTAGGTGAGTGAGGTAAGTCACTCGGGTGGTATTTTAGCCACGCTTATCAGATGCAACGGAATGCGTTGTAAGAACATACAACCATCAGTGGCCTAATAAGTGGCACTATTCAGCCATCATAAGCTCAAACACGATTCAAACTTAAGACTGACTAGATTATGTGCAAAACTAATTAAAAACAACTCCTCGGAATAATCTAAAATACTACAGAAAAACAAATGTTTTTTTAGAGTTTTATATAGCACAAACTAGAACCGAAGATATCAGGTATCAGAGCGCTTTACCAGTTTCATTACAGATGGACACATTAATTTTTGTTAAGCATGGTAGATTAAGTGAATTGCCCAGAATCACAGGATGTTGAGCGTAGTTGCCGAGACTCGTACCCGGTTCCCCAGCTTCGAGGTTGCCCGCTCTAGCCGTAAGGCTACATCCTCTTCCATACCTTATGTGTAATTAATACAAATTAGGGAACCCACAGCTCACACAAATAATCGTACAGTATAATTTAAAAAATAAGTGATTTCAGGAGAACCACTGTGTTTCTTTAATTCAAAAATGGAGAAGCAGACCCAGATGCAGCAGAATAGATACAAGCAAGAGTAGAAAAAGTAGTAGACCTTGAAGCAGTTAATACATTGAAGTGCATTTCCAACCCCTGCCCAAAGAAGAAGTTTAAGCGAGGCAGATAGAGGCCAGAGAATATATGTGAGGTAACAGCCCAGGATCCGCCCTGGAAGCAGCCAATACATTTTCTACATAGTGTTATCAGTTACAATACTTAGGTTGACTTCACCAAGTTCAAAAGTCACTGGAAGTCATTTTCTAATAGCCAACAAGTAGTATTAGTAACTTTGAAAAAAAAACATATCTCTGTCTTCAATGGGGTCAAGTAATCTATGAAGCTACCTACGATTCAGATACACATATCTATACTCCCTCCCTGTATATTATACAAAGACAAACATATTTACACCTAAATAAAGCGAAAGCTCTACTTAGGAGATCTGGCATTAGTTAAATTGTTACCTTCAACAAAGTTTGTGTTTTGATTGTTAGCGGATGTATTTGTTTTTGCCCACTTCATTCGCCCTACACTGTGATCATTCCAGGCACCGTTGATCATCCTGATGTTGGTTTCCCCTGTAGAAACAAAATAATTTTTAATGAAGGACCATTGCAGCTGGTGTCTCAAAGAGCAGAAAGATATGTTTTCAGTTTTTCAGTATATCCTTCTCAAGGCAAATTCCAGTCTTCATCTCCCCCTTCCCCTGGCTGTAATGACCAATAATTCCATGTGTGCTCATTTCTTTTTCATCTTTTGAAACTCACCAATACTCCATGTGCTTTAGAAGCAAGGATCATTCTCAAACCTCAACCAGACCTTATTCAGTGTTGCCACCGCATGTCACTCCATCACTAGCCATGGTCTGCTCCTCCACTCATCGACAAATCACTTTATGCAAATTATGGCTTTGAATTAGGCTCAACTGCATGGTGCTGCCCTATACCATCATGAATTTTAGTTCATTCCATCAATCTAATAAAATATCAAGGCAGACTTCATTGGTCATCTGGGAACCTACTATAGATGTGCTTTCCTACTGAAATATCGAGCATGCGTAGCTCCCTATGACTTCAACAATGCTATTGTGATCTCATGGTGTTCACAGAAGACTGACCTATGTCACCTCACTTCTACTGCCTCACTCAGGTGTCCACACACCCTATGTACGTGGTAGTGGGCAAGCAGGGCTCTATTACTCCTATATTGTGTAATTGTACCTGGTACTAAATCTGCTAGGAGGTGCAGGGTTAGTGTGTTCTAGGGCATGAATTATCTGAACGTTTGGTAACACTCTTACAAATATTTTTCAGGGTGTTTAAAATATTTTCCATGACCCATTTCTACCCTGAGAATGATGGAAGAGTTACTGCTGTCGAGGCATGAGTATCCTGTTTCTAGGGCAGGAATTGGCCTGGAACATCCCCAAAACTGGCGAGGATGTGGGTGAGTGTCTCCACAAAGAAAGAAATTGCCTGTGCCGAAGAAATGAACAGTGCAATTGCTCTAATATAAAATAATTTTCACATGTGAGGTTGTACTCTCTGTACAATTATGTGTGCGGAAATGGATGTGCATGAATGTAAATCAGAATCCACATAGTTTTTCAGGGGGCTCATGTGACTATCACCGCTGTCCAGGAGTCGTCAGACGCAAGTCATCAAACGTGACATGGCTGTTACCATACTTCTCGCACTTTTTTTTGCTCAACCACACTAAGGGGCCGATTAGGATGGCGGACGGACTTGCGTCCGTCCGCCACCCCTGAGTAGGAGGGACCGTCCGCATGGGCAGCGGCGGTCCCTCCATGGCAATTAGGATGTGACCGCCACCCTGGCGGTCACATCCTGTATGTTTTACATTGTGGCGGGTGCTGCTTGAAGCAGCACCCGCCGCAATGTAAAAAACGAAAGCTGTGCATTTGCATGCACAAAGCGGCAGGCACCGCGCGGTGCCTGCCGCTTCGTGCACGCAAAGGCAGGGGGGTACCATAGGTACCCCCCATGTGCACCCCCCAGGCAACCTTCACCCAGGGGGCCCGCAACGGGCCCCCAAAGTGAATGTCCATATGCTTTTCCACGGCGGAAAAGCCGCCGCGGAAAAGCATTACTTTCCCTACATCCTAATATGGCTGGCGGTGTCTGATAGACACCGCCAGCCATGTTAGTGCTTTTCCGCCGTGGTCGGCTTCCGACCGCGGCGGAAAAGCGGCGGACAGATTGTGAGACCCACCAGCCATCCTGATTTGGCGGTGGGTCTTTCAGGCCTCCTCGGCGGATTTCCCGCATACTCCGGGCCGGCGGTGGCTTCCGCCGGCCCGGAGTATGCGGAAAATCCGCCATCATAATGACCCCCTTAATGTCCATACCACGAATTATGCAGTCAATTCTACATTGTGCTTTGAACTTACTAATTGGTTTACCTGTTTTAGCCAGGCAATGAGGATCCGTAGACAGCGATGCTTTACTCTGCCTGCCATGCCTGCCTTACTTCTGTCCTTCAGGACAGGCCACCGATCCTTCAGGACGTACTGCGTAATATCTCACATACTTCTATAGTGTTGTGGTTACAGAACAGGCAGTTTTTAAGATGCACGCGTCACCCAAACCAAAGATCACATCTGGCATCTTCCCAGTCACTACATAACAAACTGTCCTTATCACATTCACAAAACACCCTTTCAATATTCAATAATGCAGCTTTCATTCTTTCATCAATAGCACTCTACACTCATCGGTGTTGTCACAGACAATTGTTCCAGACACTCACAAATAGACCTCCTCCTCAGAACACCCTAGCGAGAACACTTACCAAAGCATGTGGTAAAGCGCTGCCAATCCAACAGCACAATCACTCACCACACCAACATGCACAGTGGCATCACACAATACCTTCTTAAGAATACCACATCCCCAAGAGCACAACATTGCATCATAATGACCTACCTGGATTATGATGCACCAGCAGAGTAAAGGACAACCAACCAACCAACGGAATGAAAAAATAGAAAAGCCCTTTGGCAAACCCACCAATACCTACAAACCTTTACAGAGATCTTCCCAAATAAAAACCATTTTACTTTCACATTAAGCTACACACACCTTGTCTAAACTGAGAGTAAAAGAGACTGCTTTACAGCCTCTCACAACCAAACACAGATAAATAACATTCCCACTTAATTGATGTATATATAATGCACATGGCTATATAATAGACTGGAAAGGGAGGTGTTTATATGCCTATTTTTATGCATACTTTGCTGGAATAACTCAATATGCTCCGAATAAGCGGCGATCCCAGGGCAGGAATAATTGTAGAATATGCCAGAGTAGAATAGAATAAAAAACCCTGGAATCATTTAGTCTTCTTTTTTTTTTTTACAAACAAAATTTGAAGAAGCCAAAGAAAAATGTAGCACAAATATAATGCAGAGAGCAAAACCTTAAGCTACAAGTTGATGGGTTTAATATATGGATAAGATCCCCGAGGAGCCACATACATTGTTTCGAAAGTTTAAGGGATTACCTATTCTCTGATATATTTGTGAGATTGCCCATAGTACAAGGAGAAAGACGGAAGCAAAAAACGCAGTTCAGCCTAAAAGGCAGGAGTTGCTTTGTTACACTTGCATAATGTAATACATTTTGTGTGCCACTGGTACAGCTCCAACTAATGGGAAGAATAGTTGCTGTGCCCGAGTGTGCATCAGCTTCACACAATGGGCCTTGAACTGACACAGACCTTCTGTTTCAGGTGTTAATGTAAATGTACTAGAGCTTGTCTCACTTCTTAGATTTTTCTTGTATGTCCAACCATGTTGAAGGAGGTGCCACTTATCTCAATAACTGATCATGACACAATTATTTGAATAGGTGGAACTTTTGTTTTCTGAACTGTTTGTTGTCACGGTTGATGTGGTGACGCTGTATACAAACATTCTTCAGGACACCACCTTATAAGTACTGAAACCCAACCATAAAAGATATTCTATCCTGGACCATCTTTTTTTATTTTGACATTGTATTTTATGTTTCAAAATATGTTTGTCCTTCAGCGAAAAGATATTAGTATAATGACAACGTTTGAGCGAAGCTGCCAAATCTGTGTGTTGACTATTTTTGAGTCACTGTATACACTGATTGATACATCTCTCTAATTTGAAAACATCTGAAATAGATTTTGGTACAAATGACATGAAATTCAGTTTGTAAGGCAGGCTATTCCCATCTGAAGGTTTTTTATGACCAGGTTAAACCACGGCTATAACATTGTGGTGCATGTTTCGTGGCCACATACACATACCTTTTATTGATGTGATCATCAAAGTCTAAGGGTCTAGAAGTATATAGATTTATTTGTGAAGAAGACCACCAACAATATACTACTGCTTGCATATGCTACACGACCCAATTGTCTTTTGGTTAATTCTAGAGTCTTAACACAAAGTTCACTTTTGAGGTTACTGTGAAAAGATGTTGTTCACTTCAGATTGGTTCCCCAAAGAGAACCGTTGACTGGTATGCAAGAGAGGCAAGAGTTATGATTGGCTACATCTCTTGCAACACTGCCACAGGTAACATTCTATGGATCATTTGGTATATGCCACCAAGGACAATCTGGTGAGAGAAGTGGTGTTAAATCTGATGAATGGGCATTTGCACATTTTAAATGCCTGGGGATCTGCCTTGTTAGGTAAGGTTGCATCTAAATCCCCTTCCACAATTTATTTTGAGTGATATGTGGACTGTTCTGTTAGTACTTTGTCAGCAACTTGCTCAGAGATGTAGATCGACTTGAAAGAAATATAATCATGTAAAATTGAATTCAGCACCTTACCATTTAATAAGTAAACATTTTGGACAGGCACATAATATTATGTGTTTTGATAATCTTCTTCTGGTTTGTTTAATTTTAGACTCATTTAATTAATCATCTCAAGTCCTAATTGAAAACCAGCTAACCTAACAGTGGGAATGTTACCTATTACAGTCTCTGGACACTTGAGAGTCTAATTTAGGATGGTAAATGGCTTTGTAAAGTTGTCTGTACATGTTTAAATCTTTAAAAAAGATGCTAATATGATTGCCCTAAATGCCACGCCCCAAATGCAAATTTGTTGCATATGCTATGGACATGCCCACGACTAACGAACTTCCGGACAACAGTGCAAACATCATTAAGCACTGTCGCCCACGGGGGAAGGGGAGACCCTCTCGAATACTGTATTCTAGGGCTGAACCCTAGGTGCAAGAAGGCTGGCCCCAAAAATAGATTCGCAAACCTGGCACTGGTTCTGGCCAAGCAAACAATAACAATGCGATGGAAGGCCATGAAAGCACCCTCCGTACTAGACAAGTACAATGAAGTAGTTAGGTAGGGTAGGGCCGAAAGTACGGAACTAAAAAGAGAGGAACATAGAGGACTATGGAAGAACCTATATCGCTGGAATGGAATGTGATGCGTGAGGAATTTATAGCTACTGATATACAGACATACTAGGAGGAGTAATGTAAACTGCTTACCACCACAAATAGAATGAACCAGAAGTCGAGACCCGGATCTTGTATTACAAAGACATATTACAAGAGATGCTTGTTGGATTGCTGTAATTAACTCCAGTTGTCATGAATCTTTATGCTGACTAAAAATAACATGTACAAAGAAGAACTGAGTCTGTTGGGAGGGGGAGGGGGGCGGGATGTTGTTGGCTTGTTATCAGTTATGGGAGCGGGGTGGGTCGTTTTGAGCATTAACATACCTATAACAAACTGTATGTGCGGGTATAACAAGTTCCCTATGGACATTGAATGATACTAGATGCCTCAATGATAATCTTGCTGGACTGGATCATCGGTAGAATACCACTACTTGTATTTTGACCTTTCTTTGTATGACATTGACACGATGTATACCATTAGGTTTGGCTATTGTTACAGCAAGAACAATTATTAAAATATGATTT
Source organism: Lissotriton helveticus (assembly GCF_964261635.1). Classification (NCBI taxonomy): domain Eukaryota; kingdom Metazoa; phylum Chordata; class Amphibia; order Caudata; family Salamandridae; genus Lissotriton; species Lissotriton helveticus. The sequence continues at coordinate 227,819,869 of NC_136065.1, forward strand.
TAAAAAAAGATGCTCATATGCTAATATTTTTCTACATTTCATATGGCTGTATATACAAAATAGAAGGGTTTCAGACTGTATTGTAATTATGTTATCACTCCTACATAATCCCTCCATTAATTGGATATTTTGGTCCATGCATTATTATCTATCATTAATGAGTATAGGCCTGAATGCCCCATTAAGAGTGCCTGTTAAATTCCGAAGGGGCTGTAACTATATTTAACAGCCCCTTTGGAATTACAAGATCAATATTAGCGGCAACTCGGGCTACTCCCAAGATGGCGGTTCCCTCGCAGTCCCCGTAGCAGTACCTAATCGTCTGCACGGGTGAGCGAATTGAGGAGGAAAGGGAAGGGTAAGTGCAGCCAGTGACAGTAATTTTAAAAACAGCACACAAGAATACATTTTTAAAAGCGCAAAGTAAAGATGCTCCCGGCTTCCGCCTCAGGAGGTCAATCAGCGTCCTAGTGGTATTGCGCGCGAGCAGAAAAGCGCGACTTATATTCAGTCCGATCTGTAGATTGAAGGAAGGCTACAGCGGCAACTCGGGCTACTCCCAAGATGGCGGTTCCCTCGCAGTCCCCGTAGCAGTACCTAATCGTTTGCACGGGTGAGCGAAGTGAGGAGGAAAGGGAAGGGTAAGTGCAGCCAGTGACAGTAATTTTAAAAACAGCACACAAGAATAAATGTTTTAAAGCGCAAAGTAAAGATGCTCCCGGCTTCCGCCTCAGGAGGTAAATCAGCGTCCTAGCGGTATAGTGGTAACACGCTGAGTTAGAAAAGTGACAAAATCACTATATATTAGGGATGGGTGGAATTTGCGTAGTCGCGCTATGCAAAGCTCCGCGAAAAGTAGAAAATTCTCTGCGAGCACGCAGAGTTACGCAGAATTGCTTGTTCCACCCGTTCGTAATGCTTTTTTCCTGTTCGCAAACGCAGTTTGCATGCTCGGGGGGGGGGGGGGGAATATCTTGCGAACACGCATTTTGAAAGCTCGAACAAAAAAAAACTCAGTGGATCGCTGAATTTTTGGCAATTCTGCATTCTCCGCGGAATGTGAAATTACCCAAATTCCTCAAATTTTGCGAGCGGAACGGAATTTACCACTGAGGTCTACTATATATCAGTATATACAGTTTTCAACAACTGCTATGATTAGTGTCCAAAGGATAGTTTTGTATTTAGCCATACTCCGATTTATTTTTACTGCTTGAATTGGTGCTGGGATTGCGCCTATTTTCCCTGGCAGAGTTGAGTAATAAACTCGTCCTATGGATCTCAAGCTCAAAGATTTCACATTTTGCTATTCAGACAGAGAAAGCTCTCCTTCATCTTGAATTATGTGTTTCATGCATGTCGTGATAATTTTCCACTGATCTTTCCGGCTACCCATACGTGGAGTTAGATATAGTTATACATACATCAGGAACTGCAGGTGGTGATGAGAAATAACCCGAGCCATTAGTACCCTTCAAAAGATAGATTGGCACCACCCTCCACTTTATTTCATCCATTGGTGTTGAATCACTACTGCCCATTAGCCAGCCGACCTTGACCTTGCAAGCACCCACAAAATGAAGGGTGATAAGTAATTGCTGTCACATCAGCAATAATGTTTTACTACATATTCAAATTCTCTCCAGATCTGTTATTGTGGTTGTGTCTACTGTTATGCTGCTGATGTGGTGTGGCATATTTTTTTACATTTAAAAAAAAACTTTTGTACACCCATCCCCAACTCGGACATGTCAGATTAAAAAGTAGAACAAAAGTAAGAGTAAAGATCTCTTGGAACCGGCTTCTGGTACTGCCTGTGTTGTAACTCCCGGAGGACAGATCAGTTCAATGGGTCATAGTCAAGCTGGGAGGGCTGCTAGTCCAGTTACCAGTTGTTCTGTAATTATGCGATTTTTCCTGTTTTGTATTCTTACTTGATGTCGATATTGCATTTGTCCTTACATCCTTTTGTAAAGCGCTCTGATATCCTTCGGGATCTTGTTCGCGCTATATAAAACTTTATAAATAAATAAATAAATAAATAAATACCACAGATTAAATATATTTCACCTTTCATTTTGGCTCCTAACGTAGGTGAAATCTCAGGGTGAAACTCCAGAAAGGAATGAGAAATTACCAGTTGGATCGGGTTCGTTGTTGGGTCCCGATTCCCTTAATAAATCCTTATTTCTGTGGGGATCCACAGGAATCCATTTGTAATCAGTGAACTATCTGCCCCACTGAGATACAGATGTCCCTGGTATTGATACCCTGGGGAGGCAGGAGAATGAGGTAAATACCAGCCATTTTGTGTCCGACCAAGAATGGGCTCTTAAGTGCCTCAGTGGTTTTCTGCATCTATCATGCATGGGATATTCATTGAATCATGAAACTCCTTATTGTGTCTTCATTCTTTATTCAAATGTGTTCATGTTCATTGTTGGCTTGCTTTTAACTTATTATGATTTTGATAACTTGGATTGTTTGACTTTGAGTGACCAAGGAATCGATATTAGAGGTACGCCAACATAAAATATATTTTCAAACAATTTTGCTTAAACGATTTCAGAAAAGTTTGTTGTTATTTACGTTCTTTTCTGAAATAATACCAACACTAGAATGCACTAGAAAAACCCTCAAGCATGTTGTGAAAAACCGAAAAAAGTATATCTTATAGTTATGCTAATTATGTAGCTCTATTTGTATAGCCTCTCTGTGTATTGTGGATGCTGTGTCTACTTTAGGCACTTTGCTCTTCTTGATTGATCAGTGAACCATCATGTGTTGTGGAATGGCTGGTCTAGTTAATTGTGGCGTATTGTTTTTTTTTAATTATAACTTAAGAAAACTAAATTCATTTCCCATATTAATGCGTGCAGAGTTGGAAATCTGAGTACATATTAATAAATTATGTTTGATAATTTCTATATTACATTATCTTTTTGTCACACTTGAATTTTCTATCCTGCTATTTTGAAATGTAAATCCATGCTCTGATATATGGGACTTCACCTCACTGACATTCTAGTCTGAACTCTCCTTTGTTCCCCAGGGCAATGAAATGGTCAAATGCATCAATCTGCAACTCTTGCTCTCCCCTGAACAAGTCACTGTGCTGAGCTGAGTAGAGCTTTGTGGTGGCCATTTAGGTGATTGTGACATTGTTTACACCAGGCTTCTACTTAAACTTATTGACAGGTCTTAAAGACTCCAGAACACAGAGGACATAATGTGTTTGAAGCTGGGGCTGCGCAACAGCTTAAGACCATTTTTTATAAAACTCCCAAGAGTTCTGTCAGTGAGGCTAAGGGTGGCACAAATGGTGCTTCCCCACCCAAGTACCTGGAAGGAGGTAACCCTGGGCAAAGCACTACGCTATGCTTGCGTAGTTTAAGTTTGCGCAACTTCGCACTACGTGAACTGCACGTAGCACAGTACGAACACGCGTAGCATAGCATAGCGTAGTGCAGCGGTCATTTTTTGCTTCCTCTGGGTCCTCAACGTCAAGTTGCCGACCGCGAGCAAGCAAAATGACATCCTGGCGAGACTTTTTCCTCGTTCGCGATCAGCAACATCAAGTTGCCGATCGCGAGCGTGGAAAATAAACCTCCCGGTGAGATTCTCAACGTGGGGAGGTCTGGTTTCTCATTGTGAGTGGTCGCGTATGCTCGCGACCGCTCGCAAAGAGAAACTACCAGTCCGCGTTGAGAAAGCTGGTGCTCGAGTTAAAATCTCCTCGAGCGGCAGAAAACTACAGCTCACACTGTGCAAGATGCCGTTTTCAATGATTGCACAGTGCCGGATGCTTGTCCGCACTGTGCAATCATTGGAAATGGCACCTTGCACAGTGCGAACAGGATACTACGCAGTTCACAATGTGCTACGCGTAGTTCGCTTCCTGCGAAGTGCACTTCGCGTAGCTACGCGTAGCGCTACTTCACGAACTACGCTCAGCCCTAGAAGTAGGCAGAGTTTCCAGGCTTGTGAATATTCTGAGAGGGCTCAAACCTCCTCACAAAGTCCCTGCACAGTTGTTGACAAATTACCCAATATAACACAATAAGGCAATGGTGAACTGTTCAGACAGGCAAGATGCCTGTTTTTTTTGTCTCAGTAAGATAGCGCATGTGCTGTCTCGAAGAGACGTTTTTAATCTGTGGGCTTCCCATCCATCGTCTGTCTCATATTCTTTGTCACCATTTGTCCCTGGCATGCATGGTCATGCCTCTTTTTGTGTTTAGCCCTCCCCCAGAGCATGGACCATGTACTTGTTAACATCCACTGCCCCCATTTTTATGACCATTTTAGGATGTACTTTTTCTTTATTTTTCAGCACTCTTCAAAGTACTTGTGCTTTTACCAGCTCTGTCTATCATGTCCCGTCCACAGATCACTCCCTCCATGTTACTGATTTTCTCTTTGTTGCTGCACTCCGGGTCCAGACATCCTCCCTCCCGTCTCCGCTTGCTCCCTCGCACCTGCTGGTGTGTGCCCCATCTACAAATCACTCCGACTCCGTCACTGCTTTAAACCTCCATTGTAGTTTGTTTTGTTCTAGTGAGTGATGGTGTTCTGCCTTTTAATGTCCTATTAGTGTATAGCTGGCATGCTGATTGGAGCGTGTGTGCATAGCTGCTATTACTTGGCACATGTGTAGTTTATTTTCCATTCATGGGGGTACAAGATGTGTGTGCATATGTTTACACCTATGTGGTCATTCAGTAATGGTGTCTATAGCTGGAAAATCAGACCTCAAGTGTATCAGGTATGCCTTATCGCAGGGCATGTCTGAGCTTTTAAAGAACCTGTATCTTCTGCTATAACTGCATAGCCAAGGTTCCCCTGTGCAAAATGATTGAACTGTTGGTGTCTTCAACTTGTTGCTTCTCATTTTATAGGGAGAGAGTCTATTTCTTAAAACTTCTCCCGTCTAGACACTTTTTTACTTTTTCCGCGTTCACTCGTGAAGTGTTTCCATGCACCATTGTTGCTTAGCTTGAATTTTCTTCAAATCTTCAAGGTCTGCATGCCCCTCAGTGCCCATGGCAAAAGTAGTCCTTTCAATGTGGTTGCCAATGCAATGTATTTCCTCATGTTCGCTACTGTAAGCGAGCCTAACTCTGTGATTCTTTCTGGTTTTTTTGTGCAGTTTTATATAGCGCCAACACCACCCTAAGGTAGTGGAGTGCTTTACCATTTATTCACATGGACACACCAGTTCCTTTACACAAAAACACATTCATTTTTGTAGGCACAGGGAGATTAAGTGATTTGCCCAGAATCAAGGGTCTTAAGCCGACGCCAAAACTTGAACCTGGTTTCTGAGCTCCATAGTGTGCATACATCATATCCTCTCCCGAGAGGATATCACATCGACTTCCTAGCCTCGGCCTTAGTTTCACATTTTAAGATTACGGCAAAATCCCCAATCATGCGCGTGGCAGCCCGCATTTGCTGTTGGTTGCCCGTCCACCTCATGCCCATCACTGCTTGCCGTGCTGAACTCAGTTGCACAGATCCCCTGCTCTTTAATTTTTTGGTGTGCAGCTTTATATAGTGCCAACACCACACAAAGTGTTTGGAGCACTTTATATTAACTCCAGTTATTTCTCACGAGAACACCATGAACGTAGGCAAATCACTGTGGCAGACCGCATTTGCTGCTGGTTGACCATCAACCTCCCACCTGTCGCTGCTTGCAAATGCTAAACTCCCTTTGCACAGATCCCTTCTGCCCCAGATCCTTTCCTCCTTTGACTCTGCTTTTCACTTTTTTGGTGTGCAATTTGATGTAGCACCAACACCACCCAAGGGTATTGGAGCGCTTTACATAAGCACCAGTTACTTTATACAAGGACACATTCCTCTTTGAAGGCATGGGGCGATTAAGTGATTTGCCCAGAATCAATGATGTTAAGCCGGCGCCCCAGTTTCTCAGCTCCATTGGCGGCAGCTCTGGCCTGTATGCCACATCCCAAGAGGACGCCATATAATGTCCCTAGCCACCGCCTCAGTCTGACATTTTGTGATTATGGGCAAATCGCTTAATCTCCCCGTGGCTGCCCGCATTTGCTGTTGGTTGCTGTCCACCTCCTGCCTGTTGTTGCTTGCACCCACTAAACTCCGTTGCACAGATCCCCTACTCCACTGACTCCCTTTTTCACACGTCTTTGTTCAGTTTATTGTAGTGCCAACACCTCCCTTATGTAAAGCATATTGGAATGCTTTACATAAGCACTAGTTACTTTTTTTGTGAAGGTTTATTTAGTGCCAACACCACCCAAAGGTATAGGACCACTTTACATTAGCACCAGTTACTTTTTTTATGCAGTTTTATATAGCACCAACACCACCCAAAGGAATTGGAGGGCTTTACATTAGCATCAGTTCCTTTTTAAGGGCAGTTTTATATAGAGCTAACACCACCCGAAGGTGAGATTAAGTGATTTGCCCTAAATCTAGGATGTTAAACCGATGCGGAAACTCGAACCTGGTTTACCAGCACCATAGTAGGCAGCTCTGGCCGTTACGCCCCATCCTCGTCTGAAAGGACACCATATCATCTCCCTAGCCTCGGTTTTAGTTCCGCATATTGTGATTATGGATTAATCACTTAATCTCCCTAGTTCTAAACACAACACGCATTTGCAAAGCCAGTAGGTTTCGCCTGTCCGAAAACTATTGTTTTTAGGTCTCAGCTGGACAACGCACATGCTGCTCGGCTAGACAGCACATGCGCTGTCTTGAATAGACGTGTTGTGTTCTATCTGTGGGCTTACAGGCTGCCCATCTCCTACCATTGGTAAACTACAGCATCGCTCCTATTTTCTTTGATGCCATTTGTCATGGTATGCAAGCATCATGCACTCTTGTGTTTGGATCCTCCCATAGTGCATGGACCAAGTACATGTCTCCTTACACTGCGACCAGTTTGTGCAGCTATTTCTTCTTTGTTTTCAATCACTCAAATGGAGTACTTGTGTTTTCAGGCTGTCTCCCTTGTACACATACACACATACCACTAAAATGCATGTGCGCGTACGGTACACAGACAAAATATCGAAAATATAATATCGGAAAGACAAAATATCGAAGTTAAAATATCGAAGGTAAAAAATATTGGGAAGCAAATATATCGGATACAAAAATATCGTAATAGGTAAGTAAGTAGAAATATCGAAAAAAATAATATCGTATGACAAAATATCGACAATACAAAATATCGTGTAGTAATGGAAAAAATAAATAGTGTAGGAAAAAATATAATAATTGTAAATAAAAATTTGATAAAAAGGTCTATATTAAAAAATTACAATATATTTAATATAAAAATATTTTTAAAAAACATATAGTTTTAGGAGCGGGTTATTGGGTTTATAGGGGATAAGGGTGGGAAGTAATTTAAAAATAATTAATAAATTAATATATATTTGTAAAAATGTTTTATTAATAATTAATTGGTAAATAATTAATATTAATTAGTTAATTAATTAATATAATTTTGTACATTATTTTATATAATAATTAATTGGTAATTAATGAATATTAATTAGTTAATTAATTAATATAATATCGTACATAATTGTACAAAATTAATAATTGGTAATTAATTATTATTAATTAGTTAATTAATTAATATAATTTTGGACATAATTTTAAATAATAAAAAATTGGTAATGAAATAATAATTAATTGGTAATTAATTAATATTAACTAGTTAATTAATTAATATAATTTTGTATATATTTTTAAATAATAAATAATTGTTAATTAATTATTATTAATTAGTTAATTAATTAATATAATTTTTTACATATTTTTTAAATAATAATTAATTGGTAATTAATTAATATAAATTAGTTAATTATATTAATTAGCTTCATTTAGTTTAATATATATTTTTTACTTATTGTAAATTAATTTGGAAAAAATAATATTAATAATTAAATTTATTTCTTTACAGCTAATGTGCTAATATATTAACTTTATTGTTATTGTTAATTAATAATTAATTTGTAATTACATAATAATAATTATTTTTGGGTAAAGGAGTATTGTTAGAGTTCAGGGTCAGTTTTCAGTTCTTGGTTAAAGGGGTATTTTTAGGGTTCATGGTCAGTTTTCAGTTTTTGGGTAAAGGGATATTTCTTGGGTTCAGGGTTAGTTTACAGTTTTTGGGTAAAGGTGTAGTTTTTGGGTTCAGGGTCAGTTTTCAGTTTTTGGGTAAAGGGGTATTTCTTGGGTTCAGGGTAAGTTTTCAGTTTTTGGGTAAAGGGGTATTTCTTGGGTTCAGGGACAGTTTTCAGTTTTTGGGTAAAGGGGTATTTTTTGGGTTCAGGGTCAGTTTTCAGTTTTTGGGTAAAGGGGTATTTTTAGGGTTCAGGGTCAGTTTTCAGTTTTTGGGTAAAGGGGTATTTCTTGGGTTCAGGGTCAGTTTTGAGTTTTTGGGTAAAGGGGTATTTTTAGGGTTCAGGGTCAGTTTTCAGTTTTTGGGTAAAGGGGTATTTCTTGGGTTCAGGGTCAGTTTTCAGTTTTTGGGTAAAGGGGTATTTTTAGGGTTCAGAGTCAGTTTTCAGTTTTTGGGTAAAGGGGTTTTTTTAGGGTTCAGGGTCAGTTTTCAGTTTTTGGGTAAAGGGGTATTTTTAGGGTTCAGGGTCAGTTCACAAATAAAATGTTATTTCATTACAAAAATCTTTTTTATTACATTTGGTTTTATAAACATATTTTATAAACACAATGATAAGCAACTATACAGAAGCATTATTATTTTCATACTTTTTGTACAAAAATGAATATTATTTATTATCTCTTTTACATATTGGAATTTCATAAAGAAATGTAGAAATAACAAAAGTATTTTTTACACTTTATTTCAATACATAAAATATTTATTATGTAAGTCACATATTTTTAACACATTTTTCTATTATTATAATTTTTGACAATGTAGTTATATTTCTAGACATTGTTAATATAAATATTATTCTTTTCATAATATGTATTTATTACATTCATTTACATATTTGTTAATCAAATCATTGTAGGATTAAAGTAAATATTTCTTTACAATAATAGAAACTTAATGTTCATTTTTGCATATTTAGTGAAGTATATATATTATATTTTATACTTGGGACTATTTTATTGCATTTGGGTGCTTTATTTTATAACCGGGTTAGGTCGTTTTGGGTTATTTGGAAGAAGGGCTGATCGCGGTTGGGAGACACTTCACGTCGCTTCAGGTAAGGTTTATTTTATATGTTTTATGTGTTTTTAATGATGTTTTGAGATTAGTGACCTTATATTTTGTGTTGTTGAATGTGAGGGAGGTATGTTTTAGATTTCGAAAACAGATAATTACTTATGGTATATACACGTAGTGTTAGTTAGTTAACTCATTATATATAGAGTGAATTTTAGTCTTTTACGGTATATCTACAAGTGAAATCATCTATTTTAATATGTTTGTACCTAATTACTAGCTAATTAATGTGGGTGGGAATGTCTGTTTTCTATGTTTTTGTCATAGGTGTACGCTACATCGGAAGTTCCGTTTTTTTTTAAAGGAAGTGTTTGTTTGTTTAATTCAACACTGCTTTACAAACACTTATTTACATTTTTCGGTTTTGCTGGAGCGATTCTTTCTATTTTTCAAATTTTTCGGGTTTTTTATGCTTATTCGATGGCTCTGGATAACGTGGATGTCTTAATTTTGGAACAGTTGTATTTTTACATTTTTTTGGGTTAATTTGGCACTACCTGGATTACTTTGGTGGACAAGGAGGTTATTGGATTGACAACATGATTGGTAAGTCCTTGCTTTCTTATTTTGTGTGGGTGGGTAATGTTATTTTTATTATGGAATAGTTTTTTACTTGTTATTTAGTTTTAATGTGTGCATATATTATAATAATATCTCTATATATTGCATACATTAAATACTTTAGAAGCTCACGTTACATATTTTTTCATACTTAGGTGATACTTTTAGTGTTTTATAACATTTTGGGAATTAATTAGAGTAGTGTTTTGGCAATGATATTTAGGTATTCTATGCCTTTTGTACTAGGGTAAAGTTTAACTTGTTCTTCCAGGTACTTGTGCATTTGTTTATTTTGCTTTGATGTTTTAGGGACAAGTTCAGTTACAGATTGGTCCATTCTAAATTCCTGGTAGCTCTGTTCTTTCTGTAGGCATTTAATGAAATGTTCTAGAGTAGGTTTGGTTCTGCCAGTTGATTGTACAAATGCATTGTGCCAACCTTCCACTGCATTGTTAGTTTTTGAATCTCCGTTAAGGGTACTTCTGTAAACGTTCCACCAGGGTATGAGGAATTTGGAATTTCGTCTGTGGCCAGATCTGTGGAGTCTGCCTACCCAGGTGTCTTCAAAGTAGTCGAGAAATGGACTTAATTTAGCTTCATTTTGTTTGTAGACGGGGCTGTCTATAAGAATGTTGTAGTGTTCAGCTACGTCTGTTTCAGGTACATAAGCAAGGGCAATGAGTTTTTTAATTTGGAAAGCAAAAGATGAGTTTGTAGCATATTCGACACTTAGGGTAGTTTTTTGAAGGTGTCTCCATAAACACTGGTTTAAATGATAATAGCAGCCTTGAATGCAGGTATGGGGGTGGATTTTTATGATAGTTGAGAGCATTGCTTGCTCAAAATCAAGAATGATATTTTCAGGAGAAAAATCATTAGTTTTTTGTTTAATTATATTTATTAATTCCATATATGTGGAATTATTTTTGTTTGGTAATAGTGCATATAGCAAAGGTATGTTGCAGTTGTGGTAGAGGCCATGTATTGTGTATAATTGGAAAAATGGTTTGGGACAGATGTTAAATGTTCCATCCATCATCCAATATTGGCTTTGCTGCAGTTTAACTAAATTCATACTGGTACCAAAAATTATAAGCCTTTTGTCATTGTTTTCGTTGTCGTAAACTATAAATGGTTGTTTATTTAAAGTTATTATTTGGTTAGCAGTTAAATTTATATCCTGATATGTTCTGGGAGATGGTGTTGTAGAAGTAGTAGCTTTTTTAGTTCGTGCTATAGTTCTTTTTAAGGAGAGGATATTTGGCATTTGAGTTGTGGCAGTTTTTGGGATTTTAGGAATGGCTTCTTTTAAAATGACATTTGTTTGCTTTTGGGAACCTGTACTAGCTTCTTTTATATTTTCCAAAGCTGTTCTAACTTCTATTTCAGTAACATTAGGTGGATGATTGTGTTCCCTAGTATACAGTACTGTAGCTTCTTTAGTTGTTGCTCTGCCATAGCACTTGTTAGAATAATATTTACAACATTTCCAATTAACTTGCATGCCATATTGCTTTTCTTGTGTATAAGTGTAACCCATGTAGCATAGTAATAGTTTTCCTTTCTGGCTGGTCACAAATTCGGCTCCTTCGGTCATTTTGTACTTTGTATATCTATAAAATGTATATATAATAGTTAATGTCAAATTAAATGTGATAAATAATCTATGTTAGTGATAAGTAGGAATGTTTATACTTACGTGTTTTTGAATTTACAGCAAAATTAGGAGCTGCTTGCTTCTTTAGTTGGGGATAATTGTTTGTGATGTTGTTGTAGCTGTTATGAAAAACATGAAAGTAGTATATTATTAATTAATGTTTCGGTACATTTGCAATGTTAGAGCTCATTTCTACTACAAAAGTGTATCTTCATGATTCACATTGTGAAGATATTTACATATTTTTTTAGGTTGGTCTTTGCCAGTATAGTTGTTTCTTCAGCTTCTGGAGAGTAGTTTGTAGTGTTATCTTAAATAAAAAAGGAACATATGTATTAGAATAATCACCATGTTGGTATGTTTTTTAATAGATTATCTGGTAATTATGTTCTTTAATATACTTACTTTGTTATTATTATCTGTATTATTCAGAATGTGGAGTTCTGTATTATGTCTGTATATCTATTCGTTGTGTTTGCTCTGTAAATAAACAATATATAATAGAACATAATTAGAACAGTTCTAAATGTTTGTATTGTTTTTCCACATTTATTTCAGTTGCATAATACTTACGTAGTAAAATGTATTGGAGAAATAGTACTGATGTCCTTGGTTCATTAGTAGTGCAGTTTTCAGTAGTAGAATCTACAGAAAAAAAGAAATATGTGGGGCAAAAGTCATTATTTCTGTGTGTTTAGATTTATGTGCACATAATGAATCAATGTGAAATTACTTACATAGTTATTAGAATCTGTATTCCTAGGGTTTGTTCACAGTTATTTTGAGTAGAATATTCAGTACTCGTTGTATCTAAAAAAAATAGTTTCATATAATTATTTAGCATGTTAAGTAGTATGAATAGCAAAGGGGCACTGGGTATTTAGCAGGTAAGTAAGTAGTATTAGCAAATAATGCACTTTCTATTTTATTTACTTACTTAGAAGATGTGATAGTAGGTTGATAGTCTGGTTCTTCTAGTTGTTGTGCAGCAATTCGGATAGAGATGAATCTCCTTCAGTGACTTTTGGCAAGTAGTTTGTGCTTAGATTTTAATTGTTTATATAGGGGAGTGTCAGTAGTAATTACTTTGCTATTGGTTCATTTAAAAATTAGGTTTGTGATTGGTTAGTTAGTATATTTGAATTTCAGTTGTGATTACTTTGTAATAGAAGTGAAAAACAAAAACAAATTATAAAATTATACAAAGTAGTATAGAATATTTTTATATGTGTAGGTGATATAATTATACCAATAGGATATTTTTGACAAATTAATAGTGTGTCTATACTATTAATTTAAGTATTGTGTGTTTATTTAGATGTGAAAACATATAAAACGTTAATTAATTATGCAAACAGATGCATATAAAAAGTCGATATAGCTGATAATCCGATATTGAAGTGCACGATATTTTTGATGTCGATATTATAGTTAATGTCATTATTTTTTGTAGATAGCGATATTTTTGTTTTCCGATGTTAATGTAGTCGATATAAAAGTAAACGATGTTTTTGTATATCGATATTAAAAAATCGATATTTGTGTATATATCTAGTTAAGTATAGGAACCCGATATTTTTGATTTCGATATTTTTGCTCCGATATTTTTGTACGTCGATATTGTGAATCTCGATATTTTGTCAGACATTCGCGCGTACATCAACAAATGCATTTCTTAAAAAGTTGTTAAAACATGAACAGCACTAGTTTATTTATTTTTTCGCACGATTCGATGGTATTGGAGCACTAGCTCTATCCTCCCTCTTGCCATTGTGCGAACAGAAGCCAATAGTATTGGAGCGTTTTAAGTGCTCATCAGTTACATTCCACAGTTACACATTCATATTTGTCGCTGATCCTGCTTCATTTAAGGTATTTTTTACCCATGCATTGTTGCTTCCTCTCGCCCTCTCCTGTCATTGCTTCCCGATCTCCTTATCCCCTCCTACTTCCCTGCTTGACCCATCATCCCACTAGCTTCCTCATTGCTGCTGCTTTTCTTTTTTATTTATTTTTAATGATCCAATGGTATTGGAGAGCTCGTTCTGTCCTCCCCTTGCCAAAGTCTCCCTTCTACACATACACAAACACCACAAAAATACATGTGTGTACACAAATGAATGCATTTCTTAAAAAGTTGTTAAAACATGAACAACACTTGTTTATTTTTTTTGCATTTTCTGATAGTATTGGAGTGCTTGCTCCATCATCCGTCTTGCCATAGCGCAAACATGAGCCAATGGTATTGGAGCTCTTTAAGTGCTCACCAGTTACATTCTACAATGACACATTAATTTTTTGTCGCTGATCCAGGTTCAATTAAGGTATTTTTTCCCCCTTCATTGTTGCTTCCTCCCGCCCTCTCTCATCGTTGCTTGCCCAACTCCTCCTGCTTCCCTCCCTATCCCACCGCCCAACACCTGCCTTGTTGCTGCTGCTTTTATTTATTTAAGTTTTTTTCATGATCCGATGGTATTGGAGTGTGTTAAGGGCTCACAAGCTACATTACACAATGAAACTTTCATTGATGTACGCAGGTGGAAGTGTAAGTGATTTGTCCAGAATCACAAATGTTTCAGCCAAACAGATTCGAACGTGGTTCCCCAGTTCCTCTGTTGGCAGCTCTGGCCATTATGCCACATCCTTGCTTCACCTTAAAGCTCCTCAGCTGTTTCTCACTATCACTTCCACATTTGTTCAGCAAGACCCCGTCAACACCAAACAAGCATTGGCAAAACCAATAGATCTTGGCAATGCTCGAGCGAGTGGCCTTGTCAATGGGAATGACTTTTAGCTATATTGTCTAGCAGCACATCTACTGTTCACAATGGCTGAAAGTCACTGAGAAAAGTGATGATGTGGCCAGCGCAGGCCATGTCATAGCGCTTTTTTGTGTTAGGTGGGGCAGGACAATAAACTCAACATGGCGTGCTGACAAGACACGGCGTCGGCTCAACATCCTGTGATTCTGCACTTTCAATGCCTTTCAGCAATGCTGAACAGCAGATGTGCTGCTAGACAACATGGCTAAAAGACATTCACATTGACAAGGCCAATAGCTCGGGCATTGCCGAGACCTAATAGCTTTGCCAATGCTTGTTTTAACTGGTGCTACAGGTGGACTTCTTTGGAATAATCTGGATATAAAGGCTACCCAAACTCCACTGCACATAGTCTGGCCCTTGTGTTTTATTGACAGCAATATGCTGCCAACCCCTGCCTGTTGATCTCTGTTGTTGCCGTAGAGTGTACTGCGCGTGCGTGACCCGTGACCCCAACGTGACCCCAACGTGCTGTGGACGCCGGAGCAGTGCACGAACCTACGGACGAGAGGAGCGAGAGAGCGGCTGCTGGAGATGGTTCGGTGTTGTAAACTGAGCCGGAGATTAGTGGCTGATAAGCTGAGAGGAATAATTAACAGAGACGGAACCAAGGAAACGAAGATCTCGGGGTCCGTGAGTTCGGTAACAACAACCTACGAACAGGAGCGCTCCCTCCCGGCTCCCGCCTGCGTCTTGCAACTTTATAGGCACGGACAGGTATAATCTTTAAAAAAGCAGGCAAATAGGAAAATTCCCCTCCCCCCTCCTGTCTGGAAGCAGGAGGAGGCAAAGGGAGTGCAAGGGAGTGCAAAGAGAGATGTCACCCTCAGAACAACAGCATTTGGAGTGACCTTACCCTCATAAACCTCAAAAGAGCAAAAATTGAGAGTGTGAGAGAAGGAAAAACCCTTCATGTCGCTAATTAAGTTAGGGTAAATCTACAAAAGAGAAGTGGAAAAGGGCACCGGGCACAGGACACGAGCGCAAGTATAAGAAAGAAGGCACAACAGAGGTAAGTGAAATATTTGTTTCGTTTTTTGAATAAATATTTAATTAAAATAGACTATACTCAGAAGTGCTTGAGGGAAGCGCCTAAGGAGTAAAATGGCTCCACGGAAAAATAAAAGCACATTAGGAATAACAAGGAAAGCAAAGTTGAATGGTGGTAATCAACAAGATGTCCAAGAGAGCCTGCAAAGGAAAAATCAAAATGCTCCCAAAAAAAAAGAGAAAGCTCCCAAAGAATTACAACATGGAGGAAGTAAGGGGAGTGTAACATCGAATACAATTAAGGAGTTCGTGGGAAAGCACTTTAAAAGGGTTTTTTCTCCTGCTAAAGCTATGGCAACGGAAAAAGTGGAGGAGACATGGAAAGGGGGATCCTCCTTAATCTTCGATGAACATTTGGTAGACTCCATAGACTTGGTCAATCGATCAGTCCAGTCTTTGATAGGCCATAAAGGGGTAATAATGTCACCGCGACTTTCTTCTTCCCCGAGATTAATACAACAGACGTCGGAAGAGGAAGACAGTCTGGACCATAGGCAAAGTGAGGAATTTGCCCAGAACCCAGATGGAAGCCCAGATGGAACGGAAAAGCCGGTTTTAGTGGGAGTTAATGACCGGGTAGGTCTAGACAAAAATGGTGACACAAACGGCGAAAACCTGTCACTCTAGTCAAACTTGAAAGCTTCAGAAACCCCGGCATCTTCAATGCTAGAATTGATGCTAATGGTGCAAAAATCGTTACAAGGTCTGCTAGAAGTAACAATGTTAAACCATGATATCCTGAAAAGCAAAAACATTTACCTCTCTAAAATTGAGCGAGAATTACAGGGTATTAGGGGACAAATGCCTTCAATGTTAAGACCTGTCTTAGATCCGGTGGTTATGGGTCAAGGGAGGGAGGGGGAAGGTGGAATAGTTAATGCCCCACTAGTAAATCAGGTTGATGAAGTTCATACTGATGTCCAAGAAGTTATGTAACGAGAAAAACATGAAAAGGGGGTTCCCTAAGTACCAGGAGAACAAATTTCTATTTTCACTTTCAGCTAGCCCACACAACCACAAAAGAAAAAGATTTGTTCAAAAGATTTTTAGTTTTAGTTTTTATATATATGTATAAATCATTTTAATAGAAAAATAATTTCATTTAAACAGTGTAATAACATCTGAAAAACATTTCATAATCATATACAAAGGTACAGTATAAAAACTAGGACAGACAGTAATAATTCAAGAAGGCACAAAGTCCATTCACTCATCCACTCAAGCACACCTATTGTACCATCAGATACATACACAAACATTCACATACATATCTATCACCACACACAAAAAAGCGCTGACGTGCGTTTCGGACAAGTGCCAATACAGGCTTCCTTCATCAGGGCGCACTTGGAATAGAACATACAGACACAATGAATGTCGTCTGACACAGGGTCCTGGGAAGCGGTCCTAGTAACAGCAAGGGTGGATATTCAGAGGGCCCTCAAGAACGGGACCACTGTAAGGTTTCAGATGATAAGCAGGAGAAAAGCCGCATCACCATAGATGGGAATCCAGTACATGAATAAACTTGATAGGCAGTCAGAATCCGGAACATCAAAATTTGGAAGGCTTGTTGAGGATCCGGCGGGAGCTCAGGGAGGAAGCTGGAGTGCCCAATGCGAGTCAAGTAGGGAATGAAGCAGTCATGAGTCTAAGGGATAGGCTCTTAAATGTTCCGATTATGCCTGATGACCAGGCTCCAGGAGGCCAAAATTTCAGGTGGAAGGTCAGGATACAATATTAGGCAGACCTTTAAAAAACGGTCGGCGTCATCCCTCTGAGATCGGGGAAGAAACACTGAAGTGAACGGACTCGGGTCACAGCTTCAGTGAGATGAGCGGCAGTGAGCCTTGGATGACGGGAAGACAAGCCTGGTCCGGACACGATGACAAAGGCGGTGTGACTCCTTCTCCATGCGGCGGCAAGAAGTTTATGTGTCAAGACAGCCTATGCTGGTAAAAAGAAGAGGTGAATATATGAATTATGGCCACTCAAAACGCATAAGAGCGGCAGGAAGAGAGGTGCAAAGAAAGGTTAACTTAAGAGCGACGAAAAAAAGAAAGGTGAGGAAGGAGCCAACAGAAGTGGTAACACAAGAGCTTAAGACACAACCGCATAAAATAGCGAAGGAACACAGAGAAATAAATATAAGATCTGAGAATTGGGCCAGGACACCAGTAAATAAGGAGAACTGTAGTAGGAAGCAAATCCGCCAGGATAAGGTGATAAACAATAAAAGTCATTTAGCCACTAAACTTGAAAATATACCGGCCCAGATGGCCCCCCTTAAAAATAACGCATACTGGGAAAGTAGCCCAGAAAAGGGTCCTAGAATAAATACACAACATTATCAGGGGGTCGCAAAGTCGGAAGAAGCGGTAGACAAAGGGAATAAGTGGCTTTATTTTGAACAAGTGAAATTGGGAAGGGGTGGTAAAAAATTAAAAAAGAGTGTGTATTTAAACAGATCACACCTACTCAATGTTTTTGCTCATTGCCCAAACCTAAATGGAATAGGCACAGGAGACCTTAGACAGGTGGGATTCCAAGCAATTGGGGATGGTAAGGAGGTCACCAAGGTACAGCTTTACTCGGCCGTGGTCATAACCACAATAGTAAACGCAGAGCAGGAAATTCGAAAAGAGGAGATTAGACTAGTGCTCAAAGAAGAGTTAGCGCTAGTGCTTAAGGCCACCCGGCAGAAATCTTTTCTAAGGTACCATGCGGGGCTAGGAAAGAGACAAGTGAAGCCCCCAGGAAGGAAAACGGAGAAAGGGAGAGAAAACTTCAATATAGTAATAAACAATTCAGACATGGTGGAGGCATGGAAGAATTGGAGTAATACTTTAAGCCCAGAAGGACCCTCATATAGCTATAGGGAGGATTCTGAAATGAATGAGCCTTTAAGCGATGTAGAATAGGTAATGGGGCAGCCACGGAGCACACAAATGGTCTCTTGGAATATAAATGGGCTAGGAACGCACCTAAAACAAGAAGCCGTGAAAGAACTCGCAAAAAAGAATGAAATAAATTGTATAAAAGAGACCTGGCTCTGTGGAGTACCCCCAGTAGTGGAAGGGTTTCGACAAGTCCACCGACCAGCAGTAAAATCTAGTTATGGTCGTCCAGCAGGTGGCTTGTTGACTATGATATCAACAACTTTAGTGTCTAAGGCCTCTCAGATATCTGTGATGTGTAAGTGGCTTTTGGCCTGCAGAATTCAAACAACATTCGCTGACAAGAAATATAAAAATATGTTGATCCTAAATGTGTATATACAATGGAGTTCATTGAAAGAATATGGGGTCGAATTGTTACATTTTAAGAATGATATGGATGCACTTTGTGATAAGTATGGGAATGACTTGATTGTGTTATTGGGAGATTTTAATCATAAATTAAATCCAAAATTGTCTGACCAGTGGCACTCAGAAATTCTAGAGGCATACGAGGTTAAAAAAAGCAGAGTTTGTGGAAACTAAAACATCGACTGATGTGATTAAATTGGGTAATGTTTAAGCCACAAAAAGTTTTTTTTGTCTAAATGGTAGGGTAGTCCAGGACCGTCCGGCAAAAAAAACTTTTAAATATGGGACGCACAATTGCCCAATAGACTATGTCTTTATGCTAGCATGGAATTTCGAGTTAGTAAAAGATTTTAGTATTAACCCTATGGAATGTAGTGACCATAATTTAATAAAATTAGAATTGGGATTAGCCCAACATTTATCTTGTGATAGCGTTATCTTTCAAGAGATGGAGTAGCCGAAGCGGATAACCACTTGGTTATCTGAAAAATTCATCTCGAGGTTAACAAGTCTGCAACAAAAGGTTCAGTTGGGCTGTATGAGGGGCCAAAACTTACCCTGGTTTGTTGAAAAAATAAAACAAGTAGTGGAAAGCTTAAGTATAGAACTAAGGCCTGTTGTAAGTGCCCATAAGAATAAAGGAAGAGCCCAAATTAAGCAAGGAACGTGGTTTAATCAGGACTGTTTAATTAAGAAAAGAGAAGTCAGGAGAGAAGAGCGTAGCCTACGGAAACATTTTTTGCAAGCAAAGGCGTAAAATTTAGTAAAAATAAAGAAAGAATATTCCACGTTAATCCGCAATGCAAAAAGGATCGATAAAGAATCTTGCTGGGGCAAATTATTGGAATCAATCGAATCTAAGAATATACGGCAGTTCTGGAAGCTAATTCAGTCAGCTACGGAACCTTCGGTAGGTCCAATGATTTGCATAGTGGAGGAGGATGCTTGGATAGAGTATGTACAGAAATTATACGCCCCTGGGAGGTGGATTGATAATGTGGCATCAAGGGATTGGAGAGACCTAGTAGAGGATTTAAAACAAGATTGCTCAGTAACAAATGTCCTTAGGATAATTAGGACTTTAAATTTAACAAGAGCCGCTGGTCTAGATGATATGCCAGCCCTGATACTAAATTTGAACCAGCCCTGGTGGGCGGAATTCTTCTCGAAAATGTTTGCTTTAATTTTAGAACAAGGGGAACTACCTTTAAACTGGAAGGGTGCAATAATAATGCCGCTACACAAGAAAGGGGATGTACATGCCCCGAAGAACTACAGGCTAATTAACCTATTAGATATAGGAGAAAAGATTTTTGCTAAGATGATTCTTGGTAAGCTAAAAGTGTGGGTGGAACTTCGGTCAATCGTGCCAGTAGAACAGGGTGGGTTTAAAGAAGGCCACTCCACGATTGACCATTGTTTTGCCTTGTGGGCATTAGCTAGGAAATCGATAGAACAAAATGGCAAATTATTTTGCTGCTTTGTCGATTTCCGGGCGGCTTTTGACTCAGTGGACCGAAGTAGCCTTTGGGAAGTGCTAGAAAACTATGCAATGCCGGAGGGCATACTGAATATTTTAAAAGAATTACATAGTGATAATTGGGCCCAGGTCATTAGAGATTCAAAGGGCTCATTAACCCAGAAAATCCCTGTAAAGAATGACCTGAGACAAGGGTGCGTTTTGGCACCCTTGCTCTTTTCAATCTTCTTAGCAGATCTTCCTGCAGTTTTGAAAGTTGAAAAGAGTGCGAGCCCGCGCATGAACAGTAATAAAGTGTCATGCCTTTTATATGCTGATGATCTCGTGATCTTGGACCAAACGGAAATGGGCCTCCAAAGGAAATTACATGTTTTTAAAAGTACTGTGATAAAAAGCTTTTAACTGTGAATATGGAGAAAACAAAGTGTTGTAACTAAGTCCCATCCACTCCTTCCCCCTTGACCCAGTTGGTGTGCCCTGCCCTGAAGCTTGCCATGGAATGTTGGGACACTCTCCAGTGAGGAGAGTGGATGGTTAATAAACAGACTTGCTTACACTTTGTCCTGGTCCTTGGGCATCTGTAATTTTAACACAAAGATACTATGTTTTGGAAAGAGGGTAAAAAATTTGAATTCGTTTTTAGGTCAGGACAAACTAGATGTAGTAGGCGAATATAAATATCTAGGCCTTTGGTTTGACAGCACATTAAAATGGAATACCCACGTGGTGGCACAAACTTCAAAGGCGTTTTCATCAGTCTGTGGATTGAAAACATTTAATAAAGATTATGGTGACATGTCACACAGACCGATTTTAAAGGCATTTGAAGCTATGATCCCCCCACAAGTCCTTTATGGAGCAGAAGTGCTCTATCTGAGTGGCAAAAGGGGGTGGGACCGGGAAGAAGGAAAGATACTCAAAATGTTGCTGTCTTTACCTAACGGTTCCATGATTCAAGCAATCAGATTGGAGGTAGGACTAACGGCAAAGTCACAAATGTCCTTGCTAAGATTTTGGAACCGTCAGGTGCCTGGTGGGGAACAGAAGGTCTCAATTTGGTGCAGAGAGGAAATACAAGTAGGCAGCTTACGCTGGGCACGGGATGTGAGGAAAACCCTCCAGTTAGTAGCTGTGCACTTAAAATTGAACCTCGAACAACCTTCGCTGGATTTAGTCTTTACTAAGAAAATGCTTAGAGACCTAGGGCTCGAATACTCTAGATCACAAGATCTGGAGTACCTGAAGCTAAAAAAAATCGGTTAACTGGGTACGGAGTGAATGGGAAAAGGAGGCCCGGTTTCCATATTTGGATTTGTTGCCCAATAAATGGCTAAGATGCGAAATCATGAAGGTTCGGGTGGGCTTAAATCCATGGAAGATTGATAGTAAAATAAAAGCGCCCCTGATCCAACCAGATGGTATTTGTAAATGTGGCCTAGGAGTAAGAAATGATATTTTACATATATTGCTTGACTGTACATGGATTTTAGCTGTTCGAAAAGTGTTTTTATGTCCAATATTTTTAAAGTACAAGGTGAATACACGTGCGGATGCTATTGATCTCCTTACAGAAATGTCTTTTTTGGATATTACAATTGCGTTGGGGACGTTTTTGAAAGCAACAAGAGAATCTGTAATGGAGGCAATTAAGGAGGATGGGAAGGTTTAAGATTTTAAGATTTTAAAAATACGGAGTATCACAATATTTTGTTTTATGGTTTTAAATTTGTACAGAGTGTTTAAAAATGAATTGTGGTTTAATTATCTTATTACTATGTGGATCCATTGTTCTATGTATGGTTTATAGACTATTGTCTAAATAAACTTTGTTTATCAATCAATCAATACTGTCTTCTTTAGAAGTTCAAGATTTGCACCTTTGTTGTGATGTGAAAAGGGAAGTCCAAAGTAATATTTTATATTGGGGCTAGATGTGCCTTCTGCTGACACTGCTGACAAATATGCTTGCCTGCCCAGTACATAATCACATACTCGTGTTCGATTTTAGATTCAGAATGAATTTCCTGATTGAGGCCCTTATATAGGTATGGAAATCCAGTCCTTATTTAGGCATAGTCCATGCTACCCAAATACAGGCATGGCTACTTCCATCCGTTCATCTATGTCACAATGATTTCTTGGAAAACCAGACTCTTTGCTGTTAGGGACTTCCCCTTGCATGGATATTGATTTCTCCAAGAATTCATTTATTATTCATGAACATCTATTCCTTAGGGGTTTATTAATGACGTTCATATGCCCGACTTTACATCAATACCGGCATTCCTAAACACTTTCAAGGTATAAATATACCTTCACTTACTGTGGCAAAGCACGGTGTGGTTCGGTGCAGTTCGACTACCTACTTGCACGACGCAGCTCACTACAGCAAGTGCCGAAGGAAGCCAACTCTCCAGCTGACACACTGATCAGAGGCTGTCATCCTCCTGTCGAGAATCCAGCTCCAGTGTTTCTGACTCTGATGGGAAATCGAGTCCCGGGAAAGAGATACCAACCTCTCTCATTCTAAGGTATAGAGCTGATTAGAACCTACAGTAACCTTTGGCAATTCTTGGCAAAACTAAACCTATGCTAAAGACAGCACCTATTTCTTCCCTCGTGCTAGAGCTAGGTTAGGTACACTGGGGTAGGCGTATTTTAGACGCACCAGTTGAGTATTTTAGCCTGTGTTATTTATGTATGTATTTTTATACATGTCATAGCAACAGACCATGCTATTATTTTATATTACTGTTCACGCTGTACGCATTATACTTCGCATTCTAACGATTGTAGCAGATCACCTCTCTTGCATGAGAAAGAAGACTGTTCAATAAACCCTTTTTTATTGAAACGCCCATCTCTCTATTTCTGTGTAAACTCTGTAGAAACGAAGCATGCACGATTGGCTGAGCGAAATAGTTATCTATTGCTTCCACGACTCTGAAGATATTGTTCCGATTCTAGGGGAAACAATGTTGTCATGTTTATGCGGTTGTCAGCGACTAGTCCCTTCTTGTTTATTCGAGAAAGTTTCTAGTGACCTCTGAGTTAGCTGGCACACACAATTAAGTTTAGTGTATTCGATAGACTGACCTCAGTCCTATGTCAAATCTATAGTGTATATTATTCCAATGCGCAGAGCCTATTGGGAATATAGGAACTA
Organism: Lissotriton helveticus; assembly: GCF_964261635.1. Classification (NCBI taxonomy): domain Eukaryota; kingdom Metazoa; phylum Chordata; class Amphibia; order Caudata; family Salamandridae; genus Lissotriton; species Lissotriton helveticus. The sequence goes on from NC_136065.1 coordinate 227,843,175, forward strand.
CACTACACTCTTTCCTCTTTCTAGAAAGCCTACGTTTCTTGGCAAGTGCCTTTATTTGTTACAGGCGAACCCCGTACAGAAAAGTAGGAATGTTTTACAAGGTCCACTCCTGTTCAGAGGGAAGAATATTGTATTTGCCTCACGACGACCGATGAACACAGCAGACACACAAATATACTAGTTTCACTAACAATGAGGAATTGTGTGAGAGTGAGCAGTAGCAGATCAGACCATCCACAAAATATGAATATAGTGTAAATTCTAAACCTGATGTGGTTCACCATACTGCACGCAGAAAGTCTGTAAGAATGTTTGCAAATCATGTATGAGTTTCATTTTCCAGTAGGCATAGAAGTTATAGCATACAAGTGACAGGGGGATACGGTACTGGCAACTTATTAAAGGAGATATGGCTTGACTGGAGGGAGTGCCAGGCTTAGCAAATAAGAAATAATTTGTACAGTTAACAAAGGAAGGGGTCCCTCCTGGCCTAGGATGCCATATGCACTTGTGGGAGACACAGTGGCATCATGAGAACCAGCGTAATAAATATAAGTGGAAATAATCTTGACTAATTGCCCATTGAAATACCAAGGCTGTTAGTGGTGGTTTCTTTTGCAATGCTTCCTGGCACTACCCATCTGCTAGAAAAAATAAACATAATTGCGCATGACTTGGCTATTGTGAGGCAGTATATATGCCACATTCTTGGTGTTGCAGAGATGATCTTACTCAGAATGCTTGAGTCAAAGAACCCACATGATTTAAGTATGTTAAACGGCATCTCTTACATGTCAGTTGGCCTTTATTACAGGTTCTTTCATCAGTGCCATCGTTGCAGTCGTCTTTAAAGTTGCAGACCTGGTGCTCTGCTAAGATCTTCCCATTGGCACAGCGGAAAAGTATTTTCTCATATGGAGCATTGGGGGTGATTGTGGTGGTGGATGTAGTTAAGGCTGCGATTGTGGTTGCGATTGCAGTTGCAGTTGCAGTTGTGGTTGCTGCTGGTGGAGGCGATGTCCCAGGGGACAGATTTCCTGTCAAGAAAAGAACACAGTGCAAAGGAAGCAAGTTTACAAATTCTGGTGTGAATGAGGCACACCCAATGTAGAGTGTGGCATCTCTGCAGAGGTAGAAAAGTTTAAAAAAACATTTGTGTAAGGTTTTATGTCAGAATATCTAGGATAAAAAGATCATTATATATATAAAATATATATATTTTTAGTAGTTGTATGAGCTTTATTCGATAAAAATAATCATAAAAGCATGTACGTATAAAAATTCTGATGCTAAAAACATGTGACAAGATAAACATACATCATACTATACATCATATAAAAAAGGGAAATCCATTTTCGCAAGGCTAACAATATCGGGTAACACCCATAGTGGATATTGCACTAGACATTATTCTCTTAAGACTTCAATCTTATCAGCCATGCGCATTAGAACATATCACATTTTTAGCCTGGATCTTTGTTCTTATCAGCCATGCGCATCTCAGATATTTGGCTACTCCGCAAACCAGTGTAAGAGAAGAAGTGTCAGTTTTTAAAATGCGTAGTGCAGAACGGTGGTTCATTAGGCCTACCATTTTATAGACCGGTTTGAGCCATTTGGCTCTAGCCATCTTGTAGGCTGGGCATGCAAAGAAGAAATGGGCAACAGAATCATTGGGGTGTGCGCAGCCTGGACAAGGTGCTGGTGTTGAATTAGGCCCCTTCCAGGAAGCTATCACGTTATTGAGCGGGAGGGTCCCTAGTCTCATCTTCATATAAAGGACCCTGTCCCTGGGAACCTGTATGAACTCAAGGTAGAGTTCTAATTAGCTGATGGATTTATGCTCAAAGAACACCTCAGTAAGTTTCCCTATTTTGGGATTACAAAACTCTCGGGTCTGTACCCATTCCCAACAGGTGCTTTTTAAATCCTGTTTGGATGGTGGGTTCTGGCTGGCCCAAGCCTCTCTGAGTCCAATATCAGTTAAAAGCCGCCTACGGTCCGTAATCCATTTAATCCTGCTCCCTTTGTCAGCTATTATGGAGGCCACCCGGTGACTTGGAGATCAAGAGGGTGTCGGCGAACAGGAGGGTTGGTGTCTTCTCCTCCGCCAAAATGGGATCGTCAGCTGGTTTCACTTTGAGATGGTCTACCACCCCATTGATGAATAACGAAAACAGGGTAGGGGCCAGCACGCATCCCTGGCACACACCCCCTGTTCACCACGACCCTCTCTGTCAGTTGCCCTTGTGTTCCCCACCTAATTTTAGCGTAGTTATCCTTATGCAGGCGTTTTATAAAGTCAAGGATCTGAGGGGAGATGCCCAATTGTTGTAGGACCTGCCAGAGCTTACCCCGAGGCACCAGATTAAATGCAGTCTTCAGATCTATAAAGGCCAGGTACAGGCTGCCTTTTCCTATGGTCACTGTTTTCCAATAAATCATGAAGAATCTGAACACCTGGTCCATTGTTCCCACCTTTTGCCTAAATCCTGCTAGGTAATGAGAGAGGATGTTTCTGTCCTCCATCCAAGTTTTGATCCTCATAAGGAGCACCCTGCCAACCACCTTCTGGATCACATCAATTAAACTAATCGGTCTGTAGTTGGCAGGGTCCTCCTTTTATCCCTTTTTAAATATTGGGACGACCTCCGCGCCTTTCCAAGAATCCGGGACAGGAGCTCCCCTAACTATTAGGTTCATCACGAGTAGAATAAAATGAGCCCACGGCTTTGGATCGTACAGAAGCAGGTCTCCAGGGAGACCGTCGGGTCCCGCAGCCTTTCCGGGAGCAATGCTATTTATTGGTAAATCCACCTCATGGAGCTCAAAACAATCCAATGTCTGGGGAGCACCAGAGAAGGTTGGGGAGGTCTCAGTATAGGGGGACGCAGGGCATTCTTCCCCCGAATAGAGGTTGGAGAAATGGTCATGCCATTGCTGACCTGTAATATGATTTGGGATTGGGTCAGATCCCTTCCTATTCCCTCTATTGATTAAATCCCAAAATAGTGTTGCATCCCTTTGCTTAGAGGCGTGTTTAAGTTCCTGCCAATGAGCCTTATCCCAATTGCGTTTTGCTTCCACCAGTGCCTTGGAGTAATCTTTTCTTGCCATTTTGATTGCTGATAAATCTTTCTTTATAACAGCAAGGGATAGTGCAACCCTCTTCTCCCTGCAGCCCAGTGAATACTATGGATTTGTAGGCCTTGCTCGATCTCGCTTTGGAGCTGATTTCCCTTCTACAATAAAAAAGGAGTTTATCTTCTCTATTGATTCTCGATAAAGCAGGGAGAGATTGTATTGCTTTCCCATTTCACTATGGAGGATCGCAAGCTCCTTGTTCTTAACTCCAAGAACTTACCTGATACTTTGCAATTTATATTCTTGTTGGGAGACTTTGTGCCATTTAAGGCGTCTATTACAATTGGAGGGGGTTACCTCTCTGGCTGACATTAAAGGAGGATTGGGTGCCTTTATCCCAAAGGGTCGCCACACATTGTTGACTTGAAGACAGAGGGGATTATGGTCACTGTCTAAAGAGGGTGTAGCTACCATATCCTGGAGGTCCCCCCATAGTCGAACATCAGTAAGAATATAATCTATTCTAGACGGGGAGCTTATCCTATTAAAAGTATTAGCCTAGCTTAAATCAGAGCGTGTCCTACCGTTTGCAGCTCTTAGGTTGAATTCCAGAGTAAGGACATTGATTTGGATTGCCCTCTGAGACCACTTCTTGATAGGATCTAAACTAAGGGGCGGGATAGCTCATTTTGCATCCTCTTCAGCGGCACCCAAAAAAAGGTTGTCCGCACTCAGAGTTTCAAATGTGCAATTGAGGTCCCCAGCTACTATGATGTTGGAGAGGGGTGGAGTGAGAGATAACTCGCTCTCGAAGGCTGTTATGGTCGAAGATGTCTGGGCACCTACAGAACCTCTTGCATATACGTTAAATAGCTCTAAGGCTGTTCCGTTGGGTGACCTTCTAGTAGTCAAGTGCAAAATGTCCCGTGACAGACAGGTATGTGTGACAATCGTCCAGTTTAGGGAAATACTGATCCAAATTTGTAATTCCCTAGAGGGGCGGCCCTTGCCTAAACTAATTGCTGGAATGAAAAAAGAAGTGTAGCCGGAATTATATAGAGGAATTAGACTCCAAGTCTCCTGGAATAGACAAATATTGAACTTTTCGACAAATTTGATCCATTCAGGCAGCAGTAATTTCTTCTGTAGCCCCGCTATATTCCAGGAGAGAAGATTGAGCACGTTTGAATTGGTCGTGGCCTCCACTGCTACACTATCTAGAGCACCAAGAGGACATCTTCTATATCCTTTCCCTGGCCCATTAAGAGTTCTGTAGATGGAGAATTAGCAAGGCATTTGTCTTCGTACATCTGACTCCAGTTGTAACAATAGTACTTTTCTGAATAGGCCTTAGATTTAGTCAATCTACCCTGTTTAAGCCAGACCCTCCTCCCAGTTTCCCCGATGTTTCGTGGTCTACCACCCTATATGGTGTCCAAAGTGGAGAACGTCTGATCTGAATGGCAGAATACTCTGGGGAGGAGGTACGAAACTTCAAGGCCAACAAACCTCAGGGAGAACCGCATCAGTTAGCAACAGCTCAATGCAGTTTAACTCAGAATTTCGCGATGTAATCCTCCTCGCTCTAAGAATATCCTCACGAAGTATGGATCTGCAACCCCTCAGATGTCGCAGCCAATGTGTTGCCTTGTTGCGGAAGGACTCACTGCTTTCATACCCCTGCCTTTCATACCCCTACCCTTGGATATTCGACAAATAAACTTCCCCTTCCCCAAGCGCCTTGAGACCCTCTGGGTATATAAGACGCTATACAAATGCCAAACTTGAACTTGAACTTGAACTGCCTGCAAGAGGGTTGTGGGACATTAACCATGTAAACTATTGACTGGTTGTCGCCTCGTGGTATGGATTTTCCATAGGGGGTGTCTATAGCCTGTGAGTTCATGTTAGTGCCAGGATGATGTAGCCCCTGGGACCTCATTATGTTGGAGGAGGTCTGTCAAACCCCAGTGGCTTTCATGGAGTCGGCATAAGATCTTTTAGAACTAGAGGTGGAGGCCATGGGAAGTATGGGATTTCCTCGGTCTCGCGACCCAGAAAGGATCCTACCACCCCCCTCAAGAAGAGCACCAATTATTGGTCTGTTCGATTGTGCAGAAAATACAGGGGGAGATGGCTGGGACAATGAAATGGCAGCTGGGAGAGGCAGCTTGTCCCTACAATTTAGTACTTCCACCATTTCTGGAGCAGTTCCACTTTTGCAATAACCCCTCATTTGTATCTCTACATTTACATCTGTTCACCGAGTCACCTGCGCCAATGGGATTGCATTCGTTCATTGTTAGGGGTACAGTTCCCTCTACCAAATGCTCCAGTGCTGCGAATCTGTTAGAACAAGGAATTGGAGAAGAATGCTCATCGACTATACCGGCACATGGGACCCCTGAGTCATTTCGATTTAGAAGTGATGGAGGGGATGTAGGTGGGGGAAGTTCCTTAGTGCCCTCTACCGGTGGACTATGGAGGATTAAATTAGTGGGTTGGTGAGGATGTTTTTTAAACATAGATGGAATTATTCATTTGGGGTTATTAGCAAATGCCTCCTCCTGATGGTCGGATGCTACATTGTTGCGTCCTAGGATCTCTTCGCATTCACTTACTATTGTCTCTATTCTGTCGAGGACACAATTGCTGGCTGCATTGCTCGCTTTTTTTTACCTTTTTGCCTTTCTTATTCCCGACTGCCCCCCCCCCGCCCTCCATTGATTTCCCTTTGCCCATTGAGTGTATGTAGATGTCAAAGAGGGGCTTTAACAGCAACGGACTGTCAGGGCCCAACTATCTCTGTATTATGATGATGTAAGCCCCCAGATATATGCCGCAGAGGTCCCACAAAATAATGGTAAACAGTACCTTATGTCCCGTGGCAAAAATGACAGAGGGTGGGCCCTGTCCTGCCTCTTTCTGGAGATGACGGGCTAGGACGGGCCCACCTTTGGCCCGGGCTTTGCCAGGCGCGCGCCGCAGGGCAGCAGGCGTGGGCCCCGTGGACTTCTGGGACCTTGAGTCCTGCTTTGCACAGTCAGCCCCCTTGCAGCCACAAACAGCGAAGCGTCTCCCGCGGAGTGGGAGGCGCGAGATGTAATTATACTCCTCTGGCGGCTGGGGCGAAGGCAGGGCAGCAGGCATGGGCCCCGTGGACTTCTAGGCCCTTGAGTCCTGGTTTGCACAGTCAGCCCCCTCGCAGCCACAAACAGCGAAGCGTCTATATATATATGTAATATATGTATATTTATGTATATATGTATATATATATGTATAAATATGTATATAAGTATGTATATATGGTATATATGTGTGTGTGTATGTGTGTGTGTGTATGTGTGTGTGTGTGTGTGTGTGTGTGTATATATATATATATATATATATATTACCTACTGGCGGTCGCCAGTAGGTATATATAGTTAGGATTTTTTCTCTATGGGATTTTTGAAAATTCTATGTCTAATAACTTTGGCGTTTGTGGACGGAATTGGCTGAAATTTTCAGGAAAATGGCACATTTTGTTTCTGAGCAGACCTTGAAAATTTGGGGGGGGGTTCGTCAAGGGGGGGCCGAGAAAAAAGGGGGGTCCCAAAATGTGTTTTTAACATTGAGTTTTCCATAGGGCGGTTGGCCTCACTTTTAGCCCGAACGGCTGAATGGATTTGCACGAAACTTGGCAAAATTGTAGGGACTGGTAGCCCAATGTGCCTTTGCTAGGTCTCAATATATGTGCTTCAGTGGATTTTGAGAAATTAACGTTCAAAAAAAGATATATATCTGTAACAGCGGACCGGGCAGCGCTCCGGTTCGCGGACTTTTCGCGGTACGGAGCTTTGTGAAGCGAAGCTGATTGGTTCTCCAGCGTCTGTGAACATTCCAAACAGTCCGTAGCGGCCGCCATCTTGTCTCTCGGTAGGATCGAGAGACAAGAGGAGGCCAAAGCGAAGGGGCAAATGACCATAAGGGGGCATAGTAGATCCTCGCTGACCCCCTAGGTTTGATGTGGAGGTTTTAAAAGGGCCCCGCGGGGCAAAAAAAAAAAAAAATAATAATAATTGAACGGCTGAATGGATTTGCACGAAACTTGGTAAAATATTAGGGACTGGTAGCCCGATGTGCCTTTGCTAGGTCTCAATATATGTGCTCCAGTGGATTTTGAGAAATTAACGTTCAAAAAAAGATATATATCTGTAACAGCGCTCCGCTTCGCGTAACGGAGGTTTGCGAAGCTGATTGGTTCTCCGGCGTCTGTAAACATTGCAAACAGTCCGTAGCGGCCGCCATCTTGTCTCTCGGTAGGATCGAGAGACAAGAGGAGGCCAAAGCGAAGGGGCAAATGACCATAAGGGGGCATAGTAGATCCTCCTTGACCTCTTAGGTTTGATGTGGAGGTTTTAAAAGGGCCCCGCGGGGCAAAAAAAAATAATAATAATAATAATCGAACGGCTGAATGGATTTGCACGAAACTTGGCAAAATTGTAGGGACTGGTAGCTCGATGTGCCTTTGCTAGGTCTCAATATATGTGCTTCAGTGGATTTTGAGAAATTAACGTTCAAAAACAAGATATATATCTGTAACAGCGCTCCGCTTCGCGGAGATAAAATTATATCTGTATTACCTAGCTGTTGCTAACACCAGTTAGCGACGGCTAGTAGGAGATAGCGACCATCTTGGGCCCCACTTTGCATGTGAGTGATATTTATCACTAATGACATGCAAAGTGGGCATGCCAAGATGTTAGCGACTGGAAACAGTCGCTAACATCGCTATCTCCTATTATCAACTTTTGGAAATATTCGCGATAAGCGCGAATATCTCCAAAAGCTAGCACCTGCCCTGAGCAGTTCTTAGCCATGTTATCCAATGGGAGGTGGATAACATGGCTAAGAGCATTAGCTCGGTAATGCATGAATATCGCTGAGTTTTCAGCGATATTAATGCATTGCGGTCGTTTTTTATCGTATTTGCGATAAACCTTGATAATAGCAAGGTTTATCTGCGATAATTTCTGACGATGCTTAGCGGTAAAAAAATCGTTGCTAAGCATCGTTAGGGATAAATATCGCTTAACTTTGGTAATATGCCCCAACGTCTGTTAACGTTCGATTCGAAGGAAATCAGGAAGTGTTGAAAAACATTGTCTGCGCCATCTTGCCTTTTTTCAAATGCCACACTTTTGTCGTGCACGGCAGTCATTTTAGATGCCTTGACCAGACCCACTCTGTGCACGCTGTCGATCCTTAGCATGGCTCCCCACCCTCGCAAGCATCTCCCCCAGGCAGTGGTCACCCCCGCTCTCTGTCTTATGCATGGGTAATAAACCACCCCCCATCTGCGCTGCTCTTCCCTGAGAATCACACCCTGTGCCCGACACCTCCCTTTCGCCCTATTCACTACCGCACCCTCTGACACTCCTTTTCCTCTGTGTCCGATTGTCCAGGCCGGTCCTAGGGTATCAGCGAGCCCTGCAGATGTAGTTTATGGCCCCAGCTGTAAAGAATCACCCCTCTTCAAAGGAGTTATAGTAGATCAAGGCCCACACTCGATGAGATCCGTCACAGCAGACGCGTTCCTATTATCTGAAAACCATCCTGTATTGTGATTGGGGAGGGGACCGAGCCTGAAGCGGAAGATTCCAGGGATGACTCTTTGTACATCAAAGTTTTTACAATTATGTGTCACATTAAAAATATATAGCACTCCAACAAAGTAGTAAGATTATAAAACTTTAATAACTTATAAATATATACAAGAAAACAAAAACAGTAATAACATATAAACATTTTTAGGGAAAAACAACGAAGTAGCGGTCGGCTGTGCGAATAGTCCCAACGCAGCACAACGTCCATATTTCTGGCGTGGGGTGTCGCGGGGGGTGGGTCATCAGTAGCAAACTGTTGTGCGAATAGTTCCAAGGCAGCAGAACGATGGCACCAAGGTGATGTCCAGTAAGTTGCCGCACTGGTTTTGGTATCCTACAATGCTGCTCCGAATAACGGCGTGGGGCGCCCCGGGGGAGGCGGCGTGAACGGGCCTCTCCAGGTGGAGTCTCGTCTGTTGTAGTGGGGCGCCCCTTTACCGTTTCAGTTGCCATTCCGTCCGCTTTTGGTCCACTGTGTCAAAAGCCGCAATTCAGCTGAGTTGCGCCCACTCTTGCGGTGCAGCGATAGGCGGCTGTCACAGGACTCTCAAAATGGCGGCAGGCTGTTTCCTTTTTGGGCCTGGTCCACTGAAATGGCCCTGGGACACCTTGGAAATCGGACGCTTGTCTGCTAGGTCTTGGACCCCATTCTCGAAAGCGTCCCCTCCGCCTTGAGGATTCATCAAAAGTTTTGGGGGCCCCCGACTCCTGTAGGCTTCTGGTGGGGAGCGGCTGCCATGATTGCTCGCGGAATGACCACGACGGAGCTACGAGATGGTGGTGCTCTCATGCTGACGCCAGCTTCAGTCTGAAACATCCAGAAACAAGGTGGGGCTTTCATCGTTTGGGAAAAAAAAAAGTTTTCATCCAATGAAAAGTGTTGTTTTTAGGTCATATGATCAAGCCTTCCATCATTAGGAAACCAAAAGTAAAATGAACCAATGAAAAGTTTTATAAACAAGTCACATGACCTGTTATGCGGCATAGGGTATAAAATGCGGAGAAAATACGTTGGCACGTGAGGCGGCGTCAGTAGCGGACCGATGTGCGAATAGGCCAAAGGCAACACAACGCGCCAAGATCCGGATGGCACCGAGGTGGTGTCCAGCAAGTTGCAGCACTGGTGTGGCCATCCTACAATGCTGAAAGTCGGCGTGGGGCGCCCCGTTGGCCTGTGAGTTTGCGTCAGTAGCGGACCGATGTGCGAATAGGCCGAAGGCAGCACAACGCGCCAAGATCCGGATGGCACCGAGGTGGTGTCTAGTAAGTTGCCGCACTGGTGTGGCCATCCTACAATGTTGAAAGTCGCCGTGGGGTGCCCCGTTGGCCTGTGAGATGGCATCAGTAGCGAACCGATGTGCGAATGGGGCCAAAGGCAGCGCAACAATATTTTCTGACTAGAAGACACCACAAGGCGCTGAGATGCCAAGATTCGGATGGCACCGAGGTGGTGTCTAGCAAGTTGTGGCACTGGTGTGGCCATCCTACAATGGTAAAAGTCGGCGTGGGGCGCCCTGTTGGCCTGTGAGATGGTGTCAGTTGCGGACCGATGTGCGAATGGGGCCAAAGGCAGCGCAAAAGTATTTTCTGTATGGAAGATACCACTAGGCGTTGAGATGCCAAGATCCGGATGGCACCGAGGTGATGTCTAGCAAGTTGCTGTACTGGTGTGGTCATCCTACAATGCTGAAACTCGGCGTGGGGTGCCCCATTAGCCTGTGAGATGGCGTCAGTAGTGGACCGATGTGTGAATAGGCCGGAACCAGCACAAGGCGCCAAGATCCGGATGTCACCGTGGTGGTTTCATAGTTGAGAGGCACTTCATCTGCAGTGGGGCGCCGAGATCCGGATGGCACCGAGGTGATGTCTAGCAAGTTGCTGTACTGGTGTGGTCATCCTACAATGCTGAAACTCGGCGTGGGGCGCCCCATTAGCCTGTGAGATGGCGTCAGTAGCGGACCGATGTGTGAATGGGGCAAAGGTAGCGCAAGAATATTTTCTGAAGAGGAGACACCACAAGGCGCTGAGATTCGGTTACCACCGAGGTGATGTCTAGCAAGTTGCCGCACTGGTGTGGCCATCCTACAATACTGCTCTGAATAACGGCGTGGGGTGCCCAAAGGGGGGGGGGAGGCGGCGTGAACGGGCCTTCCTAGGTGGAGGCTCGTCTGCTGTAGTGGGGCGCCCCTTTACCGTTTCAGTTGCCATTCAGCTGAGTTTCGGCTGCTCTTGATGCTACAGCGACAGGCGGCTGCAACAGGACTCTCAAAATGGCGGCCTGTTCTTTGGATTTGGGCCTGGTCCACTAAAATGGCCCTGGGACACCTTAGAACTCGGACGCTCGATTTTTTTTCCTTTCCTGTACATGCAAAAAAAGGTAAATGCCCGGTACGTTACACGCTTCATCTGCCACGATGAACTCTCCAGAGGAACCGAAAAAAAATATAGTTATGGTAACTATACCATGCATCGTCATATGGAGAGGTGGCACCAATTAATTATAGTGCTGCATAAAAGAGAGATTTGGAGGAGAACCCCTGACCTGCTAGTACATTCATCAAAGAAGTGGCACTGACAGCATCAGAGGCAAGGGAAACGGTCCCAAATATTTAGAAGAACTTTGGAAAGATTAAAATGACATGTTTAGATTGTGGCAAATTAATTTCATGTGGACAGATGAGTGTTACTCTAATAAATACAGCATATGAACATCATCATAGTCGATGGTTGGTAGAGACATTTTGACTATATCCTGGACCTGCCCGTCCTCGCCCAAAATGGCGCCGGAATAAATGGGACTCGTAACTCCTTGTTGTGTACTGGTTGCAGAACCTTGAAATCACGAGATACGTATGCAGTTTTGAAGCACATGGCGGGCGGGGACGAGAATTGATTGAATATTTCGACATCCCTATTGATATTAAGTTCTGATGTGTTATTGATTACTGTACTATTGAAAGTTCGAATTAACGTCACCCATGGTACTTGCCAGCAAATGTATATCTAGATAATTTTATTGTAACTGGCCCTGTCGTATTTTAATTATAAAATGTACGTCCACCGATTCCGTAACTGTTAGACACCTTAGTTCTTGCAACCTAATGGCCCGCCCGTTACGTTCCTCTACAGTGTAAATGTCTACTCATCATATACGATTACAGTTTGCTCCGTGGCCGGCCCACGTGGTTATAGGCTCGTATTTGTATAATGAAATTTTCACAATAAAGGTTTTTAAAAGAAAACATGGTAGTAGTATATACATTGGTAAAGTTTTTAATAATAGTCACTGTTTTAGAATCATTAAAAGGCAAGTGAAATAAAGCAGACCAATTACATGAAGGGTAAAAGGTATAATACGAAGGAACGCAGTAAAGATAAATGGTCAAGGGCTGTTGTGTTTTCTACTCCTGCAACATAAAGTGATCGATAAGAATCTCATATTCAGGCGTATCGGCGACTAAGACAGCAGGTCGACCCTCTTTTGCTCAACGGCTCCGTCATGGGACGAAGAAACGCTCTTTTTCTCGAAAAAAGAATATATTTTACTTGCAGGACAGTTGTAAATTTTCCGGGAAAGTACATTAGCCTGGAACATTATAACATATATTTAAGAAAAAATAATGTTCGGAAGTAATAAAAAGCGTAATTTTTAGGTCATATGACCAAGCCTTTCATCATTAGAATAAGAAAAGTAAAATGAACCAATGAAAAGTTTTATTAACAAGTCACATGACTTGTTATGCTTACGTTACGCGCTGCGCGCCCCGGATGACTTCCGGATGCGCTAACGCGGCGCGTCATATGACGCATTACGCGACAACGCAGGTCCAGAATACAGTCAAAATGTCTCCACCAACCAGCGGTCGGAACACAACCCCTTTCAGCAGGCTAAATAGTTCTGTTAAATGACAACAGAAGGGACAGGCAACAAGAACCATCAGTCAAAGAGGGGAGGGCTAGTTCTTCTCTACCGGGTTACATTGGGGCGCTACCGGAACTGATCGAATTGGTAGTCTACAGTGTTTCTGGATGTTTCAGACTGAAGCTGGGGTTAGCATGAGAGCAGCACCATTTCGTAGCTCCGTCGTGGCCATTCCGCAACCAATCATGGCAGCCGCTCTTTATCGTTATTTTGGGCGGGGTGGGTGGCGGAGCCGAGCTGTTTTGCAGCCATCATTGTGTGGAGTTCAGTTCATCTCACTAGTTTTGTATTTGTCATGAGGGGTTGTTCCTAATGTTTCTATTTTAGCGAGGTCAAAAAGAGATCCCATTAGTCAGACCCTCCAGGTTATCGCGATTTCGCGATTTCGCGATTTGCCGCGAAATCGGCACTTTTGGAAAAATGCCGCGATTTTTGCAAACGTGCCCGCGAAATCGGCACTTTTGTGGAAATTGCGGTATTTTTACAAAAGCCGAAGCCGCTATATCCTTGGGGGGTCTGTACAGTGATTGGCAGTGAGTGCAAACGTGTGCGCTGTGCATCGTGATCCCTGCACTGTTTTTAGCATTCAAGTCTGTGCTTGCTGCAGGTATATTTCGTGCAGGCAGACGCCAGACGAAGTTACTCGCCGCTGTTCACCTCTGGGACACACGGACTCATCACCAGCTCTAATTGCACCATCCTCTTTGACAAAGGGATTGCTCGGCCACAGAAATCCCCACAGGTTGGAATCCACCTCGTTATTCTAGTGTGGAAAACCCCAGCTGTGCGAACCTAGATATGGAAATAGGCCTTGCGTTTAACTGTTGCTCTCCCGGTGCTCTGCATGCCCGAGGCCAAGCCCGTCTACCGCCAAGGACTGGCTGTAATTGTAACATGTGCCCTCGAGGCTCCATTTTAAAACCTGTCGGAATTAATGTTTTTGTGTTAGGAAGACAATAACGTTCGCATTGAGGGAGGCCACTTTAATCTTCAATCAGGCGGTTAAGCCATCACGTGACAGAAAAGGTGTTGTGTGTGAACTTCTGTTTGTGCACCACTTACGTTGTTAATTGGGGCGGGCGGGAAGGACACAGAAGCACTAAAGAATAACTTTCCGGGCTTAATGGGGCATTAGCAGCTCACTGTGACGTGCTGTGAAGTGCCCCTTCCGCGTCTGGCTCCCCGCTGGAGGCCCAGCCCTCTCCCCTGGAGCCAAGGGTCGAAAACAGAAAATGTAAAAAAAAAATCTTGAAAAAAACGCATCTTGTGCAGTTAATTGTGTCATTTTTTGTCTTCCAAAAATTCCCAATATATGCAAGTAGGAGTTCAGGAGGTTTTAACAAAAAGTAACCCCTAAACCAGAGCTTTACCACTACATTGTGGACATTCATTTCGTGCAACTGTCAAGCTGTAGGAAAAGGGAATTACTTAAACCCACAATCAAAAGTGTTTCTATGGAGGAATGCTTACATTAGAATACATACATAGCTTCATGTTGTTCAATAACTAAAAAAACTAAGATATCTGTGTTTGTTGTAGGAAAAAAGGCCAAATAAAATGCCGCAAAATTGCCGCTAAATTTCCATATTTGCGCCGCTAAATTTCCATTTTTGTGCCGCTAAATTTGCTAATCCATGCCGCTATATCCTGGGGGGTCTGATTAGTGGCCTACTGATTTTGCTCGATTCCTTTTCTTTTTTTTTACACGATTTTTCGTTATCTGCAAAGACTAAACAGAGTATTGCTACTCTGTGTTTGTTTGTAAAGAGAGAATGAACCAAAGAGAACCAATTCTAAAACAGTAAATACTTGGATAACAATCAATCAAATGGAGAGAGAAGTAGGCACGACGTATTACAACGGGGGCAAAGGCCTGCGTTAACTACCTTTCACTATCTGCAAAGAGAGAGTACTCCTAATAGAAATGAGGGGGGGGGGGCACCATTCAAAGCAGATCAGTGTGCATAAACACGAAAATGTTTTCACTTACCACGTACTTGACATTCGACAGCTTATGATATTTGCTATTAAAAAACCATTGAAATTCACTGAAAAAACCATAGGTTATAGACCATATATAGTTAGGAATTAGCATTTACAAAACCTTGAAAATTCACTGAAAAAACCATAGGTTATAGACCATATATAGTTAGGAATTAGCATTTAAAAAACCTTATTTTACTCACACAAAACCATAGAAATTCCATATATAGTTAGTTGCACTAACTATATATCGCGCACCCGCAATCCACTGCTGATGATGTCACATATTACATCATTCATGACATGGTCAGTGACATCACTGATGACATCACTGATGACATCTCAAATGACATCACTGATGACATCACTGATGACATCTCATTTGACATCAATGACCACATCACTGATGATATCATTCATGTGACAATACAATGCATCTCCTCACATTTTAATATAACCTCTGTTTCACCCAGTGTTAAATACAGAGTATAATTTTTGAAACCATTGACACACCAATACTAGTTACTACATACATACTCACTGATTCCTACGTCTACACACACATTCACTCATTCACCCATACAATCATTCATACATACAATCACTCATCTTTACAACACTATCATATGCACTCATACACCTATACAGACACTCACACTCTGCCACTCATCCATGGAGTTACTCACACACCTAGTCAGTCCTGTAAAGAATCAATCACACTTCCATTTTCTTGTCTATACAGTTAAACATAGAGCACCTTACATTTTCAAACATATACTAACACATACTTACTTTCTTATACAATCATTGATTCAAGTACACATTGATCTGCACAGAGTCACACACCTCCCAGCCAGCCACACACACACTCAGTCTCCCATACAAATACTTGGACAATCAATCAATAACCCATATAGTTAATCATATAGCTACTGATCAACACATGCAGCAGTTTACAGAACAACAGACATAATGATGCACAAATTAAGACAGTTTAGTCACTAACCCATGCACTCAGTGAGACACATTTAATCACTCACTCATACATTCAGTCATGCACCTACTAAATCCTTCGTCCAGACACTTATACATCTACTCATTCTTCAATATGTAAAACATATTTAAACTTTACAGAAACACACAGTCACTGGATGATGTCATCAGTGATGTCATCAGTGATGTCATTTGAGATGTCATCAGTGATGTCATCAGTGATGTCACTGGCCATGTCATGAATGATGTAATATGTGACATCATCAGCAGTGGATTGCGGGTGCGCGATATATAGTTAGTGCAACTAACTATATATGGAATTTCAATGGTTTTGTGTGAGTAAAATAAGGTTTTTTAAATGCTAATTCCTAACTATATATGGTCTATAACCTATGGTTTTTTCAGTGAATATATATATATATATATATCCCACAAAATCGTGTTTACACCCGGCTAGGACACGACAGCAATGGACACACCAGAAGTCTGTGCAGCAAACGGAGATTTATTCTTCAATGGTTTTACAGGCAAGAAAAATACTCTTTTTACCTACTGCGGTTGCCAGTAGGTAGTTATAGTTAGGATTGATTTCCATAGGGAAATCGTAACATTCTATTGGGAATAACTTTGGCGCCGGTGGACGAATCTGCCTGAAATTTTCCTCAACTTTGCCTTGCGGCGCTCCGCTCTTTCCCTGAAAGTTTGGGGGGCATTTGTCAAGCGGGGGCCAAGATAAAAGGGGGGTCCCAAAACGTGTTTTCCCCATGTTAATTTCCATAGGGCGGTCGAACTCACTTTCAGCTCGAACGGCTGAATGGATTTTCACCAAACTTGGCAAAATTGTAGGGACTGGTAGCCCGATGTGCCTTTGCTATGTCTCAAGATATGTGCTCCAGAGGATTTTGAGTAATTTAGGTTAAAAAAATATATATATCTATAAGCGCGCTCCGGTACGCGTACCGGGGAGCGCACCGGGCACGCTACGCGACTTGCGCACAAAAAGCTGATTGGCTCTCGGGTGTCTGTAAACATTCCAAACAGTCCGGAGCGGCCGCCATCTTGTGTCTCGGTAGGATCGAGAAACAAGAGGTGGCAAAAACAAAGGGGGAAATAACCAAAAGGGGGCAGGGTAGACCCCCCCTGACCCCCTAGGTTTGATGTGGGGGGGAGTGCCCGGTACGCGCACCGGGGAGCATACCGGGGAGCGTACCATGGAGAAAAAAGAATGACAGAGTTTCCAAAAAATGTAGCATTTTTTTATAAATTGGAGGTAGTTCTAAAAAGAACAGTTTTTTAAATTCTTTTTGTTGTTATATATTTTTTTATTGTTTTTTTGAATTTTTTTTACTTTTTTTGACTTTTCTGAACAGTTTTATATTTTTTTTGTATTTTTTAAGGGGAGAAACAAAAAACAGGGAATTCTAAAGGGCTCAACAGGAGCAAAAAAAAGGCGGAAAAAATTAATGTTTTATTGGGCACTTGTGGTTATCCCAAGCACGGTTAATAAGTGTGATGCTTTGCTCTCCATAGCATATCGTTTGTCCACAAAAAATACAAACTATTTTAAAATTGGAAAATTTTGGTTGTATGGTGGAGCATATCTCCCTAACTTCCGGTCCCGATGGGGTGGGAACATTAGTTTGGGAGGTGCTGGCAGAAGATTGGACAGGGTTTCTGGCCAATTCCCTGAGCTCTGCCCTTGCATAGTTATTTGGATGCCTGCGTCGCATATGCCTGATCATCGTGTGGTTGCCAAAGGAGTATTTTTTGTTGGAATTCCCCCTTGACAGCT
Organism: Lissotriton helveticus; assembly: GCF_964261635.1. Classification (NCBI taxonomy): domain Eukaryota; kingdom Metazoa; phylum Chordata; class Amphibia; order Caudata; family Salamandridae; genus Lissotriton; species Lissotriton helveticus. The sequence continues at coordinate 227,860,597 of NC_136065.1, forward strand.
CCTGATGACATATTAAGCAGGTTGCCTTAGGCGCATTTACTTTTTTCTTGTCCTTGGGGATTGAAAAAAACGGCCAGATGATGTGCTCTTTAGGTTTGTATATAATATTGTCCTCTCGGACGAATCTCCTCTCCTCCTCATCCTCATCTTCCTACTCTTCTTCATCTCCACCACTGTGAAGTTGTGGTGGTCCTTGTGGTGGTGGTGGTGGTGGTGGTGGTGGTGGTGGTCCAGAAGCTCCAGCAGCTGCAATGTAGCCATTTTCTACTGAAATAACTGCAGGTCTACCTCTCTCAAAGCACAAAAGTAGAATGAGGAAAAAAGGTGGGGTCTTTCATCATTTAGAAAAGAAAACTGTTCTGAACCAATGAAAAGTGTTATTGTTAGGTCACATGACCTGGCCTTACATCATTAGGAAACCGAAAGTAAAATGAACCAATAAAAAGTTTTATTTTCAGGTCACATGACCCGACGCGCTTACGCTACACGCCCCGGGGCGCGCTCCGGGGCGCGCCCGTAGTCGCGCCCCGGGTCGCGTAGCGTAAGCGCGTCAGGAAGTTGCGCAATCGTATGCGCTCGCGTGCTTCCGGGTGCGCTTACGCAGTGCGTCATATGACGCATCACGCGTTTACGCGAAACATCACGATGTTGTTTTCGTTCGCGAGAATAGCGCTAATGGGACGCTCACTGGTACGGGCCGCAACATTGCGCTTACCCGTGCGTTCACCGGTACGCGCCCCGTGAGCGCTCCAGGAAAAAATAAAAAATAATTGCATAATTATACAATATAAAATTCATTATAAATTTTTTTACTTTTTATACCTATAGAGATTTGCTATTAAAAAACCTATGAAATTCACTGAAAAAACCATAGGTTTCACACCAGTTATAGTTAGCTGGAAATTTTACTCGCATAAAACCATTGAAATTCCCACGTTATAGTTAGTTGGACTCACTATAACTTGCACGTGCAATGCACTGCTGATGACGTCACATATTACATCACTCATGACATGGTCAGTGACATCACTCATGACATCACTGATGACACCATCCTTGTGACAAAGTGACAGAACTCCTTTCACTGTAATGTAAACTTTGAAACACATATTCAAAAATAGAAAACATTTTTTTTTTTTAAATGGAGATACCCATACTAGTTACAACAACCAATTCAGTAATTCCACCATCTATATACACATCCACTCATTCACCAACAGTTCTATGTAGTCACTCATACATATACTCACTCATTATATATAGTGATACACCTATATATCCAGTTACACAACGACAGTCATCCAAAAGATACTTTCACACATATTCACACATGCAAATAAACTATTAAACATCCATTTATTTACATATACAGCTATACACACACTACCACTTTACTTCTAAGGAAACTTACACATACTTACTCTCTTAAACAATCACTTATAGAAACACATACTTATTTAAACAGGAACTCTTACAATCCCTCACTCTCACATATACTCACTTATATACATTAATATTCACATATACTAGATTAAAACATATGTAGTTACTGATAAAGACACTACTGAGACAGTCATTCACTCACTAACATACACATATACACACTCATCCACCCATACAGTGCTGCACATATGCTGTATTCAAAACACATACAACCAGAGAGTCAGTCATTCATGCATCTATGTGCTAAGTAACACCCCCACCAAACATATAGACACTCATATTGATATTAAAAAAAACATCTAATAACCCATATACCTACACATATAGCTACTCACCAACCCATGCAGTCACTTATACACAAAGTGAAACATTAATACATATATTTAAATATTTAAGCATTACTCACTAATATTTATTTTTCAGAAAGACACACATTCACTGGATGGTGTCATCAGTGATGTCATGAGTGATGTCACTGACCATGTCATGAGTGATGTAACATGTGACGTCATCAGCAGTGCATTGCACGCGCAAGTTATAGTGAGTCCAACTAACTATAACGTGGGAATTTCAATGGTTTTATGCGAGTAAAATTTCCAGCTAACTATAACTGGTGTGAAACCTATGGTTTTTTCAGTGAATATATATATAATTATATATTGCCCCCAACGGAAGAGCCACAACGCAGGTAGGTTTACTTCAGTTTTGTTCAGGAAGCTGCAGTCCGGTAGTCAGAATACCTTGCATCAGTAAATAAATAAAGCCTTGAAATATTCTTGCCGACGCGTTTCGTGTGTCATCACACTTCTTCACAGGCACATTTCATTTTAAAGCGCAAAACAGTCCGAGAACTTTTATTCACAACTTGATACCTGCCCATGTGGGCGTGGCTAATAACAAAGCCTGCTGGTATCTGTAGTGCAAGGCTGATGTGCTTTACCAATTAACGCTGATAAATCCCAAGTGGGTGTGCAAAAAGTGTTCTTTCCAAACAGGGCTGCATATTTGTCTCTTCCAACAACAGCCTCCTGCTGACTGCTGATCGTCAAGTGACACAGCTGTCTCCCGCTTGCAACAAGTACGGGCTTCTTCCACGGGCGGACTGGCCGTAAAACATCCAACGAAAAGGGTTGCCCCCAACGGAAGAGCCACAACGCAGGTAGGTTTACTTCAGTTTTATTCAGGAAGCTGCAGTCCGGTAGTCAGAATACCTTGCATCAGTAAATAAATAAAGCCTTTAAATATTCTTGCCGACGCGTTTCGTGGGTCATCACACTTCTTCACAGGCACATTTCATTTTAAAGCGCAAATCAGTCTGAGCACTTTTATTCACAACTTTCACTCCACCTTCACAATACACTTTGCACCACACATAGTCCACAAATCAAAGTGCTCCTGTGTAGTTTGCTAGTCGCAGCACGCCCCAGTCCGTAGAGGGCTGGGATCGCCCCAATGATGAAGCATGTCACCGTGGGGAAACCCTGGTGAGTGAGGGGACACAAGAAAGAAATATCATTTTTCTTTCTCCAGCTTATCAAAGCTACTCCAACTCTATTGAGTGTTGTGAATACCATTTACTGACAAAACCAGGTTTTTGATCCTTGGTCACAAGGGTCTTATGTTTAAATTGTAATTAGAGGAGAGTAAGCCTGGTTTCTTTTTCCTCTTCCTCCCTCTTTTTTGATAAATACGTCTTGTACAGCGCACAGCTGTAGGAGTATCTCCCATTGGAGATCAAAATCTCTAAAAAAGCAAGCACCCAACAATTAGCACACACTTTCATAAATTAGAGATAGACAATCATAATAATGGCGGAGATAACAGGCCTCACCTATACTGAAGAAGTGGGCAGGATAATAGCATCCATGCTTCCACTAGTGGGCGCAACTAACAAAGACACCAGTGAGGCTAGTCTATGCTGGGATGAGGTTACTGAACTAAAGAGGTATCAAATAAAAACCATAGTTCATGGGTTAATAGTCAGAAATGAATCATTTATTTTCTAAAACGACCTAACTTTAAAAAAAGACTGGTCCCTCATCAGCTGGCACTGTACCAGAGACTGGCTGGTGCTGATTGTAAAAACTGTGGCACGCCTGTCTGAGGAAATGAAAGTAAGCATACATTATCTCGAAATCAAACTAAAAACATACCAGACTCCCGCAGAACTCAAAAAAAGACTAGAAGGACTGAATAAAACAATGAGCGAATTCGAGGTCACTCTCAAGGACACTAAATATGTGAAATTTCACATAGATAAAAAATCTTTTTCACATGAAAAAGTGTACCTTTACATAAAAGACGACTACGCCGCCTCAGGAAGAAACCCTGGTTACAATACAGATAGCGAGGGATCAGAAACCGGATCCGACACATCAGATCCAGGTTCTAATCGCAATCAAATGAGGAATAGAAGACCAAGGAGTGCCGAATGAGGAACAGAGGCGGTTTTGGGTGGCCCACATACCAAGGAGCTCCGCCTTTTTGCCCTCGTCCACAGCACTACTACGGACCACCACCTTTTCAAAAACACTATCAACAACAACCCAATCTCTAGCACAACAACAGCAGCCTTTGTTAGGGAGAGGCAAAATGCCCCAACGAGGAAGAACAAAACGAGGACAACAAGTACAATGGGCACAACCTCTAGAAACCAACATGAGACACACACGCAGCATGGGCCCCCCGAATGTACCATCAACCAGCAATCACTGAGTCTCATAGTCAACCTATCTGATACCAAACTAACGTCAGACCAAACTATGGTACTAGAAAAGGGTTTAGGTTTTGTGCCTACAGCTACGTTGGACAAATTTAAACTATGTTGCAAATTGAAAGAATTCATTCGCAAAATCAAATTAGACATTTGTTTCAGAGACAAGGCACAAGAAAATATCAACAATAGTGACACAGGACTAAGAAAAAAATCAAGGTTCACACCACCAACAAGCAGAATGCCAGTGGAGCTACTAGCTTTTGAAAAAGCGGTTCTCAAAGAAGTTTCTGAAATAGACCCAAGAATGTCAAAAATCTTTCATAACACTAGCAAGAGAGAAATGGAAGCAATCAAACAAGTGTCAAACGAAACGTCAGTAACAATAAAACCAGCTGATAAGGGGGGCGCTATTGTTGTACAAAACACAACAGACTACAATATCGAATACCTCCGCCTCCTAGCAGATGACCGTAATTATGAAATCATTGACATCAACCCCACAGAACGCCTATGCATTGAGATAGCCAGTCTGGTAGAGGAATCCCTGACCAACGATTGGATGTCCAAAAAAGAGGCTGATTTCCTTGAGAATAAAGACCCTACCATCCCCTACTTCTATACAATCCCCAAGATTAACAAGAACATGACAAAACCACCGGGGAGACCTATAGTCTCGGGGATTGGTTCCATCTTAGAACCCCTGTCCAAATTCGCGGACGCGTTTTTGAGACCTCTAATACAGAGGACTGACACCTATCTGCACGATACCAAAGTGCTCTTGTGCTTGATAAAAGACTTACAATACAACCCTACGACCCACATACTAGTGGGCCTTGATGTAGAAAGCCTCTACACGAGTCTTCCGCATAAAGAGACCCTAGAAATCTTGGAAGAGGTCCTTTTTGAAGAAACATGGGAATACCACACCCCTAGACATGTGGTCCTTGAATGTTGTCGCCTTGCATTAACTGAGAATTTTTTCCAATTTCAAAACAATCTGTACCGCCAGAAGCATGGCAATAGTATGGGGAGTACTTTCGCGCCGAGCGTGGCGGGTTTGTACGTCCACCACCTTGAGAGACAGAAGATTCTGCATCCAGACAATCCCCACCTGAGTCACGTCCAACTATGGAAATGATACATAGACGACGTGCTTCTGATTTGGGAGGGAGATGAGGATGGAGTCTCACTATTCCTACAATGGCTCAACTTACAAGACCCTTTCTTGAAATTTACATCATCAATCAGTAGATCCAATCTGGTTTTCATAGACCTTAACATACAAGCGCAGGGTGGCAGACTCATCACAACCACACATTTTAAACCCACGGCAAGGAACTGTCTTCTCAGATTTGATAGCTTCCACCCGAGACAACTAAGGGAGAATTTACCCTTTGAGCAATTCCTGCGCCTGAGACGTAACTGTTCGGAAAAAAGAGATTTCCATGTCCAGGCCAAATTACTAAGCGAAAAGCTCTTACTCAGAAACTACCCCAAACACATCGTGCAAAAAGCTAAAAAGAGAGCTTCAAATAATAACCGTGAAGCACTCCTAGAACCCAAAATCATTGAGGAAAACACCAAAAAACGACCGATCTGCTTCACGACTTACAATGTGGCCTCCGACCAAGTGGCAAAAATAGTGAAAAGACACTGGAGAACACTTAACAGTGGAGAATTGAATTTCGAAAAACCAATGTTCAGCCATCGAAAAGGAAAGAATTAGAGAGATTTCGTGGTCCACACAAGGCGAAGAGAACTCACGCCCACAGCGCAGCTCGCCTCCTTCACCCCCTGCCTGCAGGTCATTATCCCTACACAAACTGCAGCGTCTGCCACCTGACCACTGCAACGAAACAAGTCCACTGCAATAATGGCTTGAAATGGGACCTAAGATCTTTTTCAAATTGTAACACTACTGGAGTGGTCTATATGATCACTTGTACGTGTAACTTACATTACATAGGTATGACCACTAGGAAGGTCAGCACACGCATTACTGAACACAGGAGTAACAGAACCAACCACATATGGACAAGAAACTCCTTGCAAAGGAACAACGATGGGTCTTTAAATTACGCTCCGATACCCAAGGGCTCAAAGACGACATACCATGGGGGCAATTCACATCATAAAATTGTTAATATTCTGTATGGATGTTTCAACTATGTCATGTGCGCCTAAAATATGTCTTCTAGCATGACTCTTTCATAAGCATTTGTTCTTATTTTCATTCACCAATGATGATTAGGACTGTTTACCATGAGTCATGAAATAGTACCCATGGAATCAACACTATGAGTCTTCAAATATATCCACTCCAAGATGGCCCCCACAGACAGCCCCTAAATAAGTATACTCTTTTGATCATCCACTAAATAAGTATACTCTTTTGATTTGCCATTAATATAGGCATCAATAACAGTGTCTCTGCCTTGATGATATCTCCTCGTGACCGGTAGCCCAACATGCCTACAAACCAAAAAATCTATAATAACGCAAATTACTTTCCCGGGACTAGTGCCCCAAGCATAACACTGATAAATCAATCGTTTTTAAAACGGAGCTCCCAGCATGTAATGGTTGGAAGACCCGTTTCGGAATTAAGTCCCCCAAGATGGGCGACAAAAGTCTCCTCCGCAAAAGAAACGTGTCTACGGCCCACACGTAATCACAATGACAACGCGTAAGTTGCAGAATATAATCAATCCCCGGACGCACACTTCTCAAGATGCAGTCCGGAGGTTGCAGTGTAGGTTACTAAGCCGAGCGATCCCGTAATCCAAGTAAGCGTTTTTCTTCCCTACAGGTCCCGAATGTGAAAGGACAACCACGACCTTTAAATCACGCAATAATATATATTTTTTGGTAGTGCTACCAGATATTGAAATCACGGCACCTTGTACTCCTGACTATTGCCGCATAATAAACGGCCACTTTTGTCCTGATTTCTCCCTCTAGTTTGGAAGGGATACAAACAACACTCCGTGACCAAGGGGGCCAAGTTAGGCCTCTTTTCATGTATGTAATAGTCTGTCTCACCTTTTTGTGTGGTGTGTATGCTACAATAACGAGTACGAATGAAAGCAAGTTGAGACACTTGGTTTTAATCACTTGGCATCAGCCCGTTTTTATCGTATAATCGCATGGATTCGAAAGCACAGATAACACATGTATCTGTGGATGGTGTATGTTGCAATATGTCATTATACCATGGGGGCTTGTACCCCATAACCGCACAGTGTTTTCTTTCTCTTACAGATACTACGTGATCAATACTAGCGTATGTACTAATGCATGCCTTAAATTTTCCAGAATTCTAAAGTAAATATTTGTTTAATTTTCTAGTATCTCACTTGAGCACCTTTAGGAGTGGCGAACAAATGGCTGGTCCCTGCGTAGTCCTGAAGAAGAGCTTGGGGAGCTCGAAACATGTTGACAAAAACCACTAGGCACACATAACTCATTGTTAGTAGGATCCCTAGAACCCCGTTTTTAATGTACCACCCGGGAGCAAGAATAAATCATTTATAGCTCACTAGGCAGGTAGTTTTAATCCAGAGCACACATAATAATAATAATAATAATAATCCACATTTGTAAAGCACACAATCACCCGTAAGGGTCTCTAGGCGCTGGGGGCCGTCGGGAAGATTAAGCAAGCTATTGCCCAGAGTCACATGGTGCTGGGCTAATCTGCTGCCGGTGCCGGGGATCAAACCGTGATCCCCAGATTCCGGAGTCAGTCGCCCTGGCCGCGGCGCCACACCTCTTCCCTACCACTCCACCTTCACAATACACCTTGTACCACACATAGTCCACAAATCAAAGTGCTCCTGCGTAGTTCGCTAGTCGCAGCACGCCCCAGTCCGTAGAGGGCTGGGATGGCCCCAATGATGAAGCATGTCACCGTGGGGAAACCCTGGTGAGTGAGGGGACACAAGAAAGAAATATCATTTTTCTTTCTCCAGCTTATCAAAGCTATTCCAACTCTATTGAGTGTTGTGAATACCATTTACTGACAAAACCAGGTTTTTGATCCTTGGTCACAAGGGTCTTATGTTTAAATAGTTATAGTTATCTCAAGTAACTATAACTAGTGCTGTAAGGTAACTATAACTCACGCCCACTAATTGGATTACATTATATTTTATTTTCAGTTTACTCTTGTCCCTTTATGTTGTAACGATCTTCAAAGTACCACCATCATATAACTGTTATTTACTAATACAAGTTATTCTCATCTATTATTCCTTATATTGTTATGTTGGCCCTATTCCAATATCAATATAACTATCTTAATAAAAAAGTGCAATGTGCTTTATGCATAGAATGATTTCTGCATAGTTCCAAATATAATATCTCAACTTACTCCACTACCACCTATGGCAGTCATACGATGTCACCTCTCAACTTAATACATCTGGTTAACATTTCCCTTCTATGTGCACAAACACACATGAAGTAATTGATAGATCAATATTATTGATGCAGATCCTATCAAAACCATTAAAAATCTATACTAGATGGATTGGTTAGTAAACATATATTCGCTGTGCAAATCTTGTTGTAATCATTGTTCATATTCAGTTCATTTGTGCAAGCGTAAACATTGACTGATTTGTAAGCCAATAATTTCTGTGCAAATCCTACTATACACATTTCATACATGTAGATCATACGTGCAAAAGTAAACATGAACTGGTTGGTAAACACGGACTAGTTTGTAAACAAATATTTTCTGTGCAAATCCTGCTTGATCATCCAATCTTAATTGGACATTTCTATTTTCAATTTTTGAGACTTAATTAAGTTCGTACTACCCTTCACCTTATCCAAGAGGAGAGAGATGAGCTGTTAAAAGAATATGTTCCAAATATCATAATCTATAAAGAGAGTCAATCATGTTTTGTTGGAAGGGCATCAGTAGAAACCATTTGTAAAAGACATTGAAAAAAGGGATTTGTAAAAACCATTATACAAGAGCATAAATACAAGTATCAAACATGGTTAGAGAAAATGAGTTAATAGCTTATCTTCATCACCAATGTATAGCAATCAGTTCAAACTTCTAATAAATGAGATCTTTAAAATGTATAGGTGGATATGGAGTTCAGCATCTGTATTTAACCCCATGGATTTTCCGTACCAATCATTATAATCCACCTTCACTTTGATCTGCTCGATTCAATTCACTGTCACCACCTCTTGGATTCAAAGCAATTTGGTGAATGCCGTAAAAAAAACAATTTGCTCATGTCCCTAATTATGTTTATCCCAGATATGTTTTGCAATGACATAGGTAACATCTTTATTGATGATTGCCTATATGTGTTGCAGAATCCGAAGTTACAATTTTTTGATGGAAATTCCTATATATTTCTTCCCGCATTCACATTCAAGTATGTATACCACATATGTGCTTTCACAATGTATGTATTCTTTGATATTTTTAGTCCTTCCATCCACTAGATTAAAAGTAGTTCTATTTTCACCCCAATTACGTGCTTTGTAATTATTACATTTATAAAATCCTGTTTTGGGGGGTAACCAATTGGATGTTTTTCTCTGGTCATAACCAGTGATGCTATTTTTAGGTCTCGCGTGTGTTGCATGGCAGAGCCGTGCTCCGCCTCCGCGAGAACGCTAATTCCCATTGGCCAGAGTCACCGTTTATGTTAAATGGTGGCCTGCCATTGGAAATGAGGTGTTTTGGTTGCCTCCCTTTGGCTTGCGATCTGGACTCGGTGGCCTGCTTCACGGCTGTCATGAAGCCCTTTCTTATCTTTCTAGGGCCAAGTGTTTAGACATGGCCCCATAAAGATACGAGATCCCCATGCTCCAGCGCGATCCTCTTTCGCTTTTGGTCTCCTCAAAGTACTTTAAAAAAAGTTTATTTCTTTGTTTTTATTTCGCCTCCTGCTTTCCTGCCCTCATTCTCGCTTTTAATAGTTGCTGACTCCTTTCCTCGACTCTTTTCTTGTCGGATCACGCTCCTCCTCTCTGTTGCCCTCTTTCCCTCTTCTAGTCTTCTTACCCCACCATGCGCCCACGGGTGCTGTGCGCTTTGTGCTCCTCTTGGCGTCCATTAAACTCAGAGGCCGTGGATGGCATGGACTAGGGAGATTAGTGTGGGGTGGGGACAGGATTAGTGCGGGCGGGAGTTGGCCAGGAGGCTGGGTTTCAGTTGCCAGAAACATCTGTTTTTCCTGCACTGCTCCTTGTCCCCGGTGCAAAACAAAATGAGAGCCTTTCTCTTGTGCTGGTGGAGGGGAGGGTACAGTGCCAATCTCGGGGTGGGCGTGCGGCTCACAGACGGAAGCCCCCTCGGTGCTGCCAGCAGGTGGCGAGGAAGCAGCTTTGATGTACAGGTTTGGCATCAAGTCTCAGAGCAGTGACCTTGTCACCCCACACCTCGCTTTCTCTCATAGGAACACTGGCTTCACAGCTCTGGACTTTCTTAAGAGCCGAGTGCATTGTGGGACTCGTAGTTTTAATTTGGTACATGCTCAGTCCCAAAGGTACTACTAACTCAGTGCACCATAATTCATCGCCACATGGCCGTATTCAGGCAGAATTAAACTGACTCTTCATTCATTAGTTGCAGTACCAAACTAAATAAAACGTCTATCAAACCCTATACAATATCCCTTTAGTAGCCTTTCTTCAAAAACTTTTTTTATATCAGTTCTAGGTTTAGTTGAAAAACAAAATTCACGCTGCAAGTGCAAAGGCACACTCAATGGCAGTCTATACTGTGGACAGCACAGGTCACAAATTGAACAATAATGTCCCTGAAAAATACACATTTCGACAATGTATTCCATACATGTTTCATATTTTATTTCAATCATGATTACAGATTATGCAGTCCAGTAGGCAACACGCTGACTACCAGACGTACCACTAACTCAGTGCACCATAAGTAGGGCTCCCGGTTTTATGTTTAGTTTTTTTTGCCATTTCAGTCTGTATTTATCCATATTTATATTTTTTGATTTTTTCTATATTTATCCACATTTATTGTTGCACATGCAAAAGACGGAGCTACAGCTAGTATTTTTCCACATTTATTTAAATTGACAATGCACACATCCACTCACTTAAACTAGCGATTTGTTGTAGCTTTAGCAGTGCTTTAAATGGTTCGGTACAGAGTAATTTGAAAAGTAGAGTACCTATGCTTCTCAGTTCTGTTATAAGACACATTAGTATAGAGTACATACACTTATCAGGAGCAAACATGTGCCAGCGCTTCTATATTTCCATGTAAAGCCCTGGGGTGGAGATTGGTTGAGATTCGTGGAATCCCGGGTGCATGCCGTGAGCTTGAGTTGCTGGGATCTGCAGGCTGTGGAATTACACATCATTATGTCATGAACATGCGGAGTGGTACCCTAGAAAGGGGGGGTGAGCAACCGAGGGCGCCAGGTGGGAGTGGACGATAGTGATGGACACTCGAGACAGAGATAACACATCTGTTTGGAGGGTGGGTGGGTTAAAGGCATCAGTGGGCAGAGCTGGGCAACTGTATGGGGCCTGGTACATAAGGAGTCAGGGGCTTTGGGGGAGGCTACAGCATGATGTTGGTGCCCCTAGGTAGAGAAGGGGCAAGTGAGAGCCCGGACAGCACCGATGTGGGAGTGCAAATTTTGGGGACTTGTTACCGTAATAGGGTAGTACTGGGGAGGAAGTACCGCTCTACCGGGCCCCGATGAATGGGTGGTGGTGTGCGCTGGTTCTTTTGGAGCCTCAGATATTTACTTTTTACATAGGGGAAATACACGTACCTTTAGGAGTTGAAATGGCGGAGGGCTGGCGCAGAGGTCACTTGAGATCAATCAATCAATCAATCAATCATAACACTTGTATAGCGCGCTACTCACCCGGGAGGGTCTCAAGGCGCTTGGGGGAAGGGGTCCGCTACTGCTCGAACAGCCAGGTCTTGAGTTGTCTCCTGAAGGCGAGATGGTCCTGGGTCAGTCGAAGGTGGATGGGGAGGGAGTTCCATGTTTTGGCCGCCAGGTAGGAGAAGGATCTTCCTCCGGCGGTGGCTCTTCGTATACGTGGAACGGCGGCGAGGGCGTGGCTGGTCGATCGTAGCTGGCGGGTGGGAGTGTAGAAGGTCAGGCGGTCGTTGAGGTACTTGGGGCCCAGGTCATGGAGAGACTTGTGTGCGTGGGTGAGGAGCCTGAACGTGATCCTCTTGTTGACGGGGAGCCAGTGCAGGTCCCTCAGGTGGCCGGAGATGTGGCAGCGTAGGGGGATGTCCAGGATGAGTCGGGCGGAGGCGTTCTGGATGCGTTGGAGTCTTCTTTGTAGCTTGGCTGTGGTTCCGGCGTAGAGGGTGTTTCCGTAGTCCAGTCGGCTGGTGACGAGGGCCTGGGTGACCGTCTTCCTGGTTTCGGTCGGGATCCATCGGAAGATCTTGCGGAGCATGCGTAGGGTGTGAAAGCAAGATGAGGAGACGGCGTTGACTTGTCTGGTCATCGAGAGGGAGGAGTCCAGGATGAAGCCCAGGTTGCGTGCGTGGTCTGTTGGCTTGGGAGCGGTGCCCAGGGCGGGGGGCCACCAGGAGTCGGTCCAGGCGGAGGGCGATGGTCCCAGGATGAGGACTTCCGTCTTGTCTGAGTTCAGTTTCAGGCGGCTGGTCTTCATCTACTCGGCGACGTCTTTCATCCCTTCGTGTAGGCTGGTTCTGGCGGTGTCGGGGTCCCTGGTGAGGGAGAGGATCAGCTGGGTGTCGTCGGCGTAGGAGATGATGTTGAGGTTGTGTTGGCGTGCGATGACTGCAAGAGGTCTCATGTAGACGTTGAAGAGGGTGGGGTTGAGTGATGATCCTTGTGGTACGCCGCAGATGACTTCGTTAGCCTCGGATCGAAACGGGGGGAGGCGAACTCTCTGTGTTCTTCCGGCGAGGAACGAGATGATCCACTCCAGTGCCTTCTCTTGGATGCCGATGTTGCTGAGGCGTTGAACTAGGGTGCGGTGGCAGACAGTTTCGAACGCTGCAGAGAGGTCCAGGAGGATGAGTGCCGCTGTTTCCCCGTTGTCGAGCAGGGTTCGGATGTCGTCGGTGGCTGCGATCAGGGCGGTCTCGGTGCTGTGGTTGGCTCTGAAACCGGACTGCGAGGGGTCGAGGGATCTGTTCGTCTCGAGGAAGGCGGCCAGCTGTCTATTGACGATCTTCTCGATGACTTTAGCAGGAAAAGGGAGGAGCGAGATGGGGCGGAAGTTCTTGAGGTCGGTGGGGTCCGCTGTTGGTTTCTTCAGTAGGGCGCTGAGCTCGGCATGCTTCCAGCTCTCCGGGAAGGTGGCGGTGTTGAAGGAGGAGTTGATGACGTCCCGGAGTTGGGGTGCGATGATGGAGTCGGCCGTGTTGAAGACGTGGTGGGGGCAGGGGTCGGTCGGAGATCCGGAGTGGATGGTGTTCATCGTGCGTGCTGTGTCTTCGGTGGTCACCGTGGTCCAGGTGCGGAGGGTGGCGGTGGGGGGCGTTGGTTCGACGGTTGGGTGCGCGGGTGGTGCGCCGAAGCTGTTGTGGATGTCGGCGATCTTGCGGTGGAAGAACGAGGCGAGAGAGTCGCAGAGATCTTGTGAAGGAGTGATGTCGCTGTTGCCGGTGCTGGGGTTGGAGAACTCCTTGACGATGCTGAAGAGTTTCTTGCTGTCGTGGGCGTTGTTGTCAGAGCCTTGAAGATGGTGAATTCTCTGAAAGGCCGGGGCAGCAACAAATGCTCCTATCTGCACACAGATTCCAAATGAGTTTCAGAATACGTGGAGAACTGAAGCTGTCTTTGTTCAATAACGTCGTACTCACTGGAAATATGGTTCTCCTAAATGGAATGGAATGCCTTTATTTTCCAATCAATGTGTACACGTTAGGCAATTTTTCAAGTTTAAAAACAGGAGCGTTAGCCAAGATTGTATGAGAAGGCCCTATGTGTACATATGTACAGTATGATACGGGTACTTCATGCAGGCGTGCCAAAGGTATGAACAGAACTTTGCGGCAGTTAACATGGGGAGTTATTTACGGTAACCATGTTTCTACTCATTATTTTATTCCTCATTTTAGCATTCTCCTCTGCTTCTCTGCCACCAGCCTTGTGCTATCAGTTGGCAAAGACTGGAATCAGCCATGTGGTGTGTATGTAAAGATTTGAATGTTGTGAAGGATCGCTGTATTTGTTTCTATGCGTTCCAAAGCCCAAATATTGTTCTCTTCATATAGAGAATAGAACAAGACAGTACTGTTTCTGAGCAGCTGAAGCCCTTTGAGCCCAAGGGTGTTTGCGCGCATGGTAACATTGTGTAACATACAGGTCCCACGTTCAATCTCTGTGCGGTCTCGGTTTTTAACCCTTCTAAAGCTCGGCACATTACCTCATCGTCCCTCCCTCGCTACCCTTCCTTACAAAATTGAGGCATCCCTGCCTCACCAGACACCCGTACCCACGTGATTTGTCACGTGGGGACTATATATAGCCCCCAGCCCCCTCATAACTCCTGTTCTTTTTGTCTCACCATTATGAGACGCGCGTCCCACGCGCTGGCCGTTCTGCGGAGCTGCTGTCTTTTTCGTCGGTTTGGAAGGCTTCTCCCTCACTTGCTGTTGCCTGCTGGGTCTGGTGACGCCGGCCTGGTGTGCACGAGCCTTCCCCACCGCATTTCTGGAGTTGCGGTGCACTTCTCGGCGGCTGGGCGGTCGGGTTCCGGGTGATGGAGTCACCGGCCCTGAGTGGCTGGGGCTGTAGTTCCGGTTCGGGGGACCGGAATGGGAGACGGCGGCTGGCGGATGTGCTGTGGCTTCTCGGCTGGCTGTTTTCGATGCTCCTTGACTTTAGGGGCCTCGTTTGAGGTCGATTTTTATTCGTTTCTCTGCTTTTATGATTGGATTTCTGTTTTTACGGGCTTCTTCATTGGTTGCCTCGTGGCTTTTGATTCTATTGGTTGTCTCCCGGCTGGGGCTGTGCTGCACGTTATTTAAGTGCTGGCCTCGGCTGTTCTACCTTGTCAGTTGCACTATGGCTAAGCGGGCTTCTAACCGCTTGAGAATTTTGTCTTCCTCTGATGATGATGATGGTGAGGTGCCTGTCCCGGCTCGTCGGACCAGGTCCCAGGGTCCGGTGGATTCTTCTGCCCTCCTGTCTGCTTCTGAGGTGCAATCCATGATTGAGGCTGCTGTGTCTCGTGCCCTGGAGGCGAGGGGTGCTTCGACAAGGCACAGGTCTTCTCGTGCTGCGGGGGGTCCGGTGGACTCTCCCTCTGAGGACTCCTCTTCTTCTTCGGACTCTGCCATGCCTTCTACGTCTTCGGGGAAGTTTGTGCGTAGGGAGGAGGTGCCTGCTATTCTCCAGCACATCAGGGTGAACTTGGGATTTTCTCCTTTTGCTGCTCCCGTGGGGTCTGAGGACATTTTTCCCCAATATGTTAAACCGCCTGCGCTCGCTATGCCCTTTCATGGCCGCATCAAATACTTGATTTCGGGGGAATGGCGGGACCTTGAGCGCGCCTCTGTTCCTCGCTTTTTGCAGAAGCTTTATTCCCTGGAGGATGGGGAGGTCTCTCTTCCTCACTCTGTGAAGGTGGATGCCATGTTGGCCACTCTTATTGGTCGCACTTCTCTCAATCCTGAAGATTGTTCACCTTCGGATGCTACTGATAAGAAGGTGGATGGTGCACTGAAGAAAGCCTTTTCCGCTGGGAATTTGTCTTTACGTGCTGGCGTCTACTCGGCGTATGCGGCACAGTCCTTGGTGTCTGACTTTGGCAAACTGGCCACGGCTATTCAGGAGGAGATGGACTGCTCTGGCTTGCTTGTTCACATGGAGCAACAGGCTAAGCTCTTGGCTGACGTCTCTTCGGATGTGCTTCGGTCTGCGGCCATGGCCTCTGGCTCCTTGGTTTTGGCTCGTCGGAACTTGTGGATGCGTGATTGGAAGGCTGATTCTTCGGAAAAGTCCTCGCTCCTTAAGATCCCCTTTGATGGCAAGATGCTCTTTGGTGACCAGCTGGATAGTATGATCACTAAGGCCTTCAAGGACCATAAACATGCTCTGCCTTACAAGGGCAAGGCGTCTGCCTCTGGTTCTCGCCGTTTTTGGAATCCGGCTCCTTCCTCCTCTGCGTCCTTTCAGTCTTCCCGCCAGTCCTCCAAGAACTTTTCTGCTCGTCAGCGCCGCTTCAGGCCCGGGAAATCTTCGGACAGGTTTCGGACCGATTTGGGGGTGGTCACTCTGCCCGAGGCTCGGGTGGCCAAGATTCAAACTCACATCCTGTCTCTTCTGTCCGGTCCGGTGCAGGTGGCAGCGCGTTGGCTACAGGTCCAGGGGGATATGGCGGCCACAGTTTTTCTGGTTCCTTGGGCCAGATTCCATTTGCACACTCTGATGGCTCATGTTCTGGAGCATTGGTCTCCCCATTGCCTTCCCCTCTCTTCTCCAATCCCGGTTTCCCCTCAGATCAGGTCGTCTCTGGGTTGGTGGCTGGTTCGAGGTCATTTGCTGAAGGGTGTCTCTCTCTCTCCTTCGGCTCCGGTTGTGGTGACCACCGATGCCAGCCTCTCGGGATGGGGGGCCTGGCTGGGGGTTCATCAGACCAGGGGCTTCTGGTCTCCCGCCCAGAGCGGGATGTCGTCGAACTGGAGGGAGTTGGAGGCAGTCCGTTTGGCTCTGTTGGCCTTCTCCCGGTTTCTGCGGGGTTCCGTGGTCCTGATCAGGACGGACAACATCACTGCCATGGCTTACGTCAACAGGCAGGGGGGACGAGGTCCTCTTCTCTAGCCCTGGTGGCGAGGAGGTTGTTTGTTTGGGCGGAATCTCATCTGTTGGCGCTCTCGGCGATCCATATTCAGGGGGTGTCCAATTCTCGGGCGGATGCCCTCAGCAGGGCCATTCCGTCTTCTGTGGATTTCTGCTTTCATCGGGAGTTGTTTGTGGCTCTGACGATGCGTTGGGGTGTTCCGGTGGTGGACCTCTTTGCGGATGTGGGAAACGCCTTGGTGTCCCGGTTTGGCTCCCGCTGTCGGGAGGGGTCGGCCTGGGCGGTGGATGCTCTCTCCTGCCCTTGGCCCCGCGGGCTTCTGTATGCGTTTCCTCCTTTCCCCCTTCTTCTCCGCTTCCTTCTCCGGGTCCAGTCCTCGGGGGCTTCTGTGATTCTGGTGGCTCCGGCGTGGCCTCGTGCCTCCTGGTTTCCTCTCCTGGTGGAGATGAGGTCGGAGGTGGAGTGGTTGCTGCCTCTGTCCCCTCCCCCTTTGGTCTTCCCGGCGTTGCAACGGGATGTTCTGGGCCGGATGCGCTTGGCGGCTTGGAGGTTGAACGCTTAGGTCTTCTGCGTCAAGGGGTTCCGGCTGGTTTGACCTCTACTCTGCAGGCGGCTAGGCGCGCTTCGACCAACAAGTCTTATTTGCGTCACTGGCGTTCTTTCAGTCGATGGTGTCTTGTCCGGGGTCTGGACCCTGCTACCTCTTCTTTGTTTGAGGTGATGCTGTTTCTTCAGGAGGGTGCTGCCTTGGGCTTGAAGGTGTCTTCCCTTCGTTTGCAATGGGCGGCGATTAAGGCGTTTCGGAGCTCTTGGGGCAATCTCTCTGATTCTGAGGGGTTGGTCAGTCGCCTTTTTAAGGGTTTGTGTAATGTTCTTCCTGCCCCTGGGAGGCATTTTCCGACCTGGGATCTGTCTCTGGTCTTGGACGCCTTGATGTCTTCTCCCTTTGAGCCTTTGCTTTCGGTGGATCTGCGCCTCTTGTCCTTCAAGACATTCTTTCTGGTGGCCATTTCCTCTGCT
The DNA here is from genome assembly GCF_964261635.1 of Lissotriton helveticus. Taxonomy (NCBI): domain Eukaryota; kingdom Metazoa; phylum Chordata; class Amphibia; order Caudata; family Salamandridae; genus Lissotriton; species Lissotriton helveticus. The sequence goes on from NC_136065.1 coordinate 227,878,541, forward strand.
CGCCGCCTGGGTGAACTAGGTGCTCTTTCTTCCAAGCACCCTTTTTGTCGGATTTTTGATGACAGAATCGTGTTGCGGCCGATTCTTTCCTTTCGTCCTAAGGTGGATTCTCAGTTCCACAGGGATCAGGAGTTGGTTCTTCCTTCCTTTTTTGATTCTCCGTCCTCGGAGTCTGAGGTCCGGCTTCACTCTTTGGATGTTAGGAGGGCTCTCCTGGTCTATTTGGAGCGGGTCGCTCCTTTCCGTCTCTCGGATTCCCTTTTTGTTAATTTTGGTCCTGTGAATCGAGGTTTGCGTCCTTCTACTCCTTCCTTGAGTCGTTGGGTTCGTTCACTGATTTCTTTGGCTTACAAAGAGGGGGGTCACCTTTCTCCTTTGGGGGTTCAGGGTTGTTCCACTCGCTCCATGACTGCTTCCTGTGCGGAGGTCCAAGGGGCTTCCATTTCGGAGATCTGCCGGGCTGCCACCTGGGCTTCCCCGCTGACATTTGCCTCTCATTACAGGATTGGACAGGAGGTTGACTGTGCTGATGTCTTTGGACACAGGGTTCTTTCCACTATGGTTCCTGAATAGTGGTTTTTCCCTGGTCTTCTGTGTTTTTTAAAAACCTGTTTTTTGCATACCTTCTTTGGTTGTCCTGTTTGGCTTTGTACATCTCAATTTTGTAAGGAAGGGAAGCGAGGGAGGGACGATGAGGTAATGCTTCAATTACTTACCGGTAATTGCATTACTCTGAGTCCTACTCCCTCGCTTCCCTTACTTACATCCCTCCCTCCCTCCCTGATGGTCCAGGCCAACCTTTTGGTATGGTTTCGATCTGTGTGGTATTACAGGAGGTATGAGGGGGCTGGGGGCTATATATAGTCCCCACGTGACAAATCACGAAGGGTACGGGTGTCTGGTGAGGCAGGGATGCCTCAATTTTGTAAGTAAGGGAAGCGAGGGAGTAGGACTCAGAGTAATGCAATTACCGGTAAGTAATCGAAGCATTATGCCATTTGCAGTGCTATGAATCTGTAAGAATCTGGCAGCAAGCACTACACAAAAAACTGTAGTTTGCGGTTTTAACTTCCTTTTATTGTTCCAAAGTGCAGGTCGAAGAAGTTAGCTGAAAATCGGGTTGGTTCCAGAGTAGCGTTATAGGGCATATGGGTGGAATCCATGCCCTATGTAATTATTTATTATTTGCACCACTGTTGCCCTTAATCAGATCTTCATCAAAGGGGTGTAGCAGAGTTGTGTGTGAGTATGTGTAAGTCTGTGTGTCACCACCAGTCTGTGCTGGTTCTGAAAAGCTGATGATTTCTGTTGCCTTTCACACTCTAAATCCAAGAATAGAAAGCTGAGTAAAAACCCGGTCAGAGTGACACTTTTCCTTTTTTTATTAAATGAAATGATTTTATCTGGGACCTTCTGTTGATAAGGAGTTCGAATATAGAACAGGTTACAAATCCTTGTTTTAAAATGTTCAGCCCAGAGGTGCAGCTAGAGTCAAATTTCAGGAGGTGGGAATGGGGGGCTGAATCTTTAAGCAATAGTCAGAGTAGAGCTGCAGGGGCTCTTAGAAGGGGTGAAACAACAGCAAGGCCCATTAACATGCAAATGGTCTTTTAAAGACCTGTGGTGTGCTCTGGTGCGGGTGTGTGTGAGCCCGGGGAAGCTGTCTCATTCTGGGCTGCCACACACGACAAGGAGGGGGCAATGGGGGGCGAGATAGCTCTGGATTCGAGCAGGGCAGCAAAGCAATTCTCTAGTACTGACATCTATCACACGCCCGTATAGCCAGAATATTTACCCAAATCTCTCTGACGCGCAGCTTAGTGATTGTTATCGAACACTGTGATCACAGAGTCGTCTGGGGACGTGTCTCCTTCATTTTTATATTTACTCCGTACCGTTCCTGGAGACATATGTGAGCAAGTGATGCTCAGTGCGCAAGTGAACAGGATGAAACGAACGCCCTGCCTGTCAGCGAATGCATGTCTAGTCAGGGGGGTAGGAGACACTAAACTTCTGGGAGGGCATGGGAAGCTCTGGGAATGTTCCCTGGCCACGGCCACAGTCACTTGGATTGTGTGGGTGGGGGTGGTGGACAGGGGGATCAATTATGTGGCAGCTTTGACTAAATTATGCAGCAACTTCTCCGCCGGGTGTTAGTGAAACCTACATGCTGGTGCCACACAGACGCATACAAACAATTAGCACAACACAGTATGCCAGCACTTGTGAAGACTTGCTGAGCTCAGTGTGACGTGAAATACAGTCACCATCAGATGACCCATCATGGATTGTGTAGCACATGAAATCTCTGAACGGTAAATGTAAGAACATGAAAAAAACAGCTGGCGAAAGTTAACAAAATGGTAAAGCTTCAAGCCAGAAGCCCTGCAGATCCAACATACGACATTCAAACGTGTGCTGTTTCAGGGAGTGGGCTAACTGTGTGTGTGCCCGGGGAAGCTGTCTCATCCTGGGCTGCCACACACGACAAGGAGGGGGCGGGGGGGGGGGCGAGATAGCTCTGGATTCGAGCAGGGCAGCGAAGCATTTCTCTAGTATTTACCCGTTTTTACATATAAATACAGACAAAGGAAAAATAGTTTTCCGTCTGTATTTATATGTAAAAATCCGTTTAAACGGAAACCGGGAGCCCTAACCATAAGTAATCGCCACGTTGGCCTTATTAAGGCAAAATTCAGTAGCAAAAGACATTGTTAGTAGTGCGGTCTGCCTGAATCACACATCATCGCAGGTTCCACACAAACTGACCCTACCTTAGTGCACCACAACTCATGAAGCTTGTTTCCGAAACAACAACAAGTTATCTGTGGACGGAGAGAGTGAGTAGTGTGCAGCAGCTTCACTGCATAGGAATGTACAATTACCTCCGAGCAGTGAGAATAGATAGGTTACAACAGTCTGAGGGGCAGATTTACAAGCCCCTTGCGCCACTTTTGTGTCACTTTTAACATGGGAAAAGTGGTGCAAGGAGCTTGTAAATCTGCCCCTAAGTGCGCAAGAAGAAGCACTCACCTCCGGACTCTGGGAGTCAATGGGGTGCAACAGTCTGGGTACGCAGTATTGAGAACTCGCCGCTATGCAGTGGGAGTGCATGGGATATAGTACTTTGGAAGAAAATCAGCGCACAGACACCACCTTACAGTGGAAGTTGATGAAATACAGTATCCTGTCTTTAAAAAGACATAAACTAAAAATATACTTGTGCAGTTGTATATACTCTACTATTACTAACTCTATCTTTCAGATCACTAAACTAGAGGGTGCACTATGAACCGGCGCATGCTTGGACAAACAACGGAGGCAAAAAGGTGAGCTATGAACATTTTATCCAGTATTAACTGCTCCATCTATAACTTTCCCTCTCTCACAGTTTTAATGTCGTTTGTTCTCTCTTTCTCTCTCCCACTCTCTCTCACATCATTTCTCTTTTAAAGTTATGGACGCTGCTGTCCACTCTGCCGATAAAAAAATCAAGGCTGAATTTAAGTGTGCAGTACAGAAACAAAGCTGAGTTCAAGTTATGAACTCTGTTGGTCACAGTGTTTACACAAGGTAAGCAGAGCGGCCTAGATACACAATGCCTCTGATTAAATGCGTTAGAAATAAAGAGGCTTATTTACAAGCCCCTTGCGACACTGTTGCGTCACTTTTAACATGGGAAAAGTGATGCAAAAGTGGCGCAAGGGGCTTGTAAATAAGCCCCAAAGAATATTGTCCTGCATAATGACTTGATCTCTCACCTAATTCTATCTCATCTCTGAATCATTTTAAAGACCTTTTGGTTCATACTGTACATCTGACGCAGTAGACACTTCCGTACAGACACCTCTTGAACGCAGGCCTATAAGCGAGGTAGAATGTATCAGGCACACTGCAGACGTGCAAATTAACAAATATTGCCAAGTATTACCTTAACTTGTAATCTTTGACCTCCTTCAGTCATCTCGATCTAATTTTAAACACTTATTTTCATTTTTGTTTTGCAGATTACCTACCCTACTTCTATTGGAGTCCATATCACATTTTGTTTATTATATTGTTTTGTTAAAGTTATGTTTCTAGTTATTTATTATATTGTTATCTTAAAGTTACGTTTATAGTTATTTATTGTTGTTTTAATAAAAGTTAATAAAAAAAGTATATACGTCTTCTTTTTCTGACAACATTTCACTATTATTTAGTGTGATAATCATATAGTTATAAAACATTTAAAAATAGAAATGATATTTAAACTATAAGTATAATACTGAGGCTAACTCTTTACCAGCTCTTTACCACAGTCTATAGCTACGACTAACAACCGTTCCTATGGAAAACTTTAAAAACTCCAGCACAGTAACTGTTTCGATTAGCAACATTGTGTGGTGAACTTCTAACTTCTGTGCTCACTTAAGTGTTCCATGAACTGTTACTATGGTAACAGGCAGTAAGCAGTTTGGGGGTAGGGTTGAAAGGTACTGGCTGTACAGAAACCGTTATAATTACCCAGGATCCTCTACATGACAGAAAGGAAAGCAAAGTAAGACAGAACACTGTGTAGAAATTTACAAGCCCCTTGCGCCACTTTCGTGTCACTTTTGCCCATCTTAAAAGTGATGCAATAGTAACGCAATGAACTTGTAAATCTGCCCCATGCACATTACGAGTAAAAGAAGGACACAACTCTTTCAATTCTTTATCGATCACAATTAGACAGTGTTGCTTCACGATTCACAATAAACTTCAATAAATACTTCGTGCCTATTTAAATGGGAGACAGGATTGTCGACTTTCCAAAACGTATGGACATATTTACAAAGACAGCAGCAAACTACAACAAAAACAACGAAAATGGGCTTCAAAATCCTTTGTTATGTTACCGGAAGATTTTTTCAACATTGCTGTTTGCTATGCAAGAGTGAGAGCCACCCCCGGGGCTATGAAATGAATGGTTTGGGGGGGGCTCCAAGACCCCCCTGCAAAGTTAGAGATGGGGGGCCTAATGACCCCCCCAAGCCCCGGGGACCACCACCCCCGGGGCTTTCTGTATTGTGAGAGGGGGGCTGCGTGGCCCCCCGCCTGGAGCCCTTGAGGGCCCTGGGGACTGCCACCCCCAGGGCCATCTCCTGCAGTGTCCCATTTTGCCTACCCCCGGGACACTGCTGTTTTCTATGAGAGGGCGGGAGTCTTGCGGCTCCCATCCTCCCACAGCAAACTTGGTTTGGATTTTGAAAGAGAGAGCAGGGAAATCTGTTCTCTCTTTCATAATCCAAACAAGATTGCTTTTCCACATGCATGTTAGCAGCTCCCCATGTGGAAAAGCAATGCCGGCTCCCGAAAGACATGGGGAGCCAGCGGGACCATGGGGGTATTGGGGCTCCCCCCACGGTCCCCAATGTTTTTTATAAGCTCCGGGGATGGGGTCCCCGGGGATATTACAAATTACAGATAGGGGCTATTTTTTTTACGTTAAAATTAGAAGTCACTCACCTAACGCGGCGCTCAGTGTGGCCCCCTGGTGTACACGTGTTGAATGCACGACTCATAATCTGTAGGGTGCGCGACTCCAGCGTGTTTCGGAGCCGGCATTGCTTTTCCACATGGGGAGCTGCTAACATGCAGCTCCCCATGTGGGAAAGCAATCTGGTTTGGATTTTGAAAGAGAAAACAGATTTCCCTGCTCTCTCTTTCAAAATCCAAACCAAGTTTGCTGTAGGAGGATGGGAGCCACGAGACTCCCGCCCTCTCATAGCAAACAGCAGTGTCCCGGGGATAGGCACCCCGGGACACTGCAGGAGCTGGCCCTGGGGGGTGGTGGTCCCCAGGGCCCTCTAGGGGTCCAGGAGGGGGGCCACGCAGCCCCCTCCCACAATACAGAAAGCCCCGGGGGGTGATGGTCTCTGGTGCTTGGGGGGTCATTGAGGCCCCCACCACTAATTTTGCAGGGGGGCACTTGGAGCCACCCCAACCATTTATTTTTTAGCCCCCGGGGTTGGCAGTCCCCGGGGCTAGGTGGCCCCCATAAATATTAATAATTTTGCCCCTGGGATTTGGCCCCCCGGAGGCTAATTATAAAAAAGCTCAGTTTTATTTATTTATTTATTTTTACAGCAGAGTCCGCACACCCTACGAGCACTTGCGTTAAAAATTATTTTTTTCATTTGTGGACACAGGTCTAGAGGGTCAAAGTATTTATACCCTGCCCCCTTTATACCTTTTGCACCCTTATTACACTGACTTCTTCAGCCTCGCTTCTACTGCAGCACAAAATGGCTGCCAACAGTTCTTGGTTTCGAATGTTGACAACCACTTGACAGCCAATTAGCATTCAGCACGTGACCAGAAGGGTGCGATTATGGTGCGCTCACGGTGAGCTCAGGGCTTGTGGATCTTCCGCACCCATAGATATATATATGCTTTTACCTGTCATTTTCTCAGGAACTACTGAACAGATTGACACCATTTAAGAAAAAGGCACAAGTCTGAACTGAGGACTGACTACATCTCTGCCAAATTTGGCGTACTTCCGTTCAGCAGTTCGGGCTGTAGCTATGGCTAAAGGTCCTATGGGAAATTGCATAGGAAAAACACATTTTGGGACCCCCTTTTTTCTCTGCCCCCGCTTCACGAATCACCCGGACACTTTCAGGAAAGGAGCGGAACGGAGCTGGCCATTAGTTTTAAACATTTCGTGAAGATTCATTAACCAGCGCCAAAGTTATTCCAAATAGAATCTTGCGGATTTCCATATTTATATATATATATATATATATATATATATATATATATATATATATATATATATATATATATATATATATATATGGCAAAGAACTCCTCCAAAATAAGAAGAGAGGCCAGAACAAGGGAAACAGCGGTGGCACCTTTATTTACAACACCACACCCGGTATGGCGAATGCATTTCGGCTTCTGTATCGCCTTCAACAGCGCCGGGGTATGATTCAGGATGCGGGCTCCAAGCTGGGTTTAAATGCCCTGCCCCATCCTGTTGTTTGTTGCTATAGTCCGCCCCCAAGATGAGTAGTCCTTCTATACACTTCCTGTAGGTAACCTGTTGCCCGGTTCCTACAAGTCCCAGGATGCCTTGTTCTGTGTGGGCCAGTGTTACGGGGGTGGATGTAGCGCCTGATGGTTTCAACCCCCAAATCAAGTGTGTCCGCCAAGGGAAACATCCTTTACAACGCAACTTTTACCATGCAGTGCCTTTACGACGCAACTTTTACAACGCAAACCATTACAACGCATTGCGCTGGGGGGCGCTCTAGGATAGGGAATAGATTTAATTTACTATCCAACACCTTCCCTACTATCCACGGGGACTGGAGTTGGAATAGTAAATTAAACTATTCACTATCCAGCGCCCCAAAGCACTATGCGTTATAAAGGTATTCGTTGTAAATACCGCGTTGTAAAGGCATGCGTGGTAAAAGTATGCGTTGTAACGTCATACATCGTCTGCCAAATATCGCCGCCTCCTCAGCTCCCCAACCGCAGCAACCCCCTTGCCACGGGTAAATCTGCAGCGGGGCAAGGTTAGAAGTCCACCTCGCCCAAAGTGCGATCAATGAAAGCAACACCGCCCCTTCTCTTCCCAGGCATGGAGGTGGGCTTCAGCTTTTCCAAAACTTGGATGCGAGGAGAATTCCACCGAAGTGGAGACCAGCGTTGCTGAAGCCAACTTGTGACTGCGGGGGCCTCCCAAGCGCGCCTTTGGTTCACACGCTGTAAATATGGTAAAGAATTCCTCCAAAAGAAGAAGAGAGGCCACAACAGGGGAAACAGCGGAGGCACCTTCATTTGCAACAACACACCCGGTATGGCGAATGCATTTCGGCGTCTGTATCGCCTTCATCAGCGCCGGGGGTATGATTCAGGATGCGGGCTCCAATCTGGTTTTAAATGCCCTGCCCCATCCTGTTGTTTGATGCGATAGTCCGCTCCCAAGGTGAGTAGTCCTTGTATACACTTCCTGTAGGTAACCTGTTGTCCGGTTCCTAAAAGTCCCAGAATGCCTTGTTCGGTGTGGGCCAGTGTTACGGGGGTGTATGTAGCGCCTGATGGTTTCAACCCCCAAATCAAGTGTGTCCGCCAAATATCGCCGCCTCCTCAGCTCCCCCACCGCAGCAACCTCCTTGCCACGGGTAAACCTGCAGCGGGGGCAAGGTTGGAAGCCCACCTCGCCCAACGTGCCATCAATGAAAGCAACACCGCCCCATCTCTTCCCAGGCGTGGAGGTGGGCTTCAGCTTTTCCAAAACTTGGATGCGACGAGATTTCCACCGAAGCGGAGACCAGCGGTGCTGAAGCCAACTAGTGACTGCGGGGGCCTCCCAAGCGCGCCTCTGGTTCACGCGCTGTAAATATGGCACATTTTGGGACCCCCTTTTTTCTCTGCCCCCGCTTCACGAATCACCCGGACACTTTCAGGAAAGGAGCGGAACGGAGCTGGCCATTAGTTTTAAACATTTCGTGAAGATTCATCAACCAGCGCCAAAGTTATTCCAAATAGAATGTTGCGGATTTCCTATGGATATATATATATATATATATATATATATATATAGATATATATATATATATAGATATATATATGTGAAATCAAGGCTCCTCCTCAGCACGCTCTGCGCTCGCAGACACCGCTTCCACGCCAGCAGCAATGAGGAACGGACCAACGGAGTCAGCAAAAGATGTTTTTATTACAAAACAGAACCAGCGACGCGTTTCGAGCTGAAAAGCCCTTGTTCACGCTGCAACATGTTTAGGAATAATGATGCTTTTTTATATGCTTATGGTGACGACATCACCGCCCCCTAGTGGTGATCACCAGTGCCACATGTGTAACAAATAGTGAAAACGTACTGACGCTGTTAGTCTTTTTTCACTTTTTTGGCACATGGTACATGGAGACAATACAATTCCTGGTTAAATCCAAGTAAATTCCCCACTGCTTTTTTAGTTTATGGTACAAGGAGGCAATACAATTCCTGGTTAAATCCAAGTAAATTCCATACTGCCACATCAAGATGGTTGCTAAAACTCCAAATATCGTAGGATGTAAACAATCAATAAACCATCAAGAAAAAAGGGGGCTAAATAGATCATCTCTAATATTGTATGTATATGTGCAAATCAATGCATTATAGCAGCGAAAGTTAAAGTGCAATAAGTGTATAAAAAAGTGCATAAGTGAAGAAATATTTTAAGAGGTATATATATATATATATATAGACGCTTCAAAACCACCAGCCAGTTGCACTCACGAGCGGGTGCTATCTACGCGGGGGTGTACCCGCTTCACAATACAAGCTCCCAAAGTCCTTTCGAAACACGGCAATGAAATCCGCCAGGAAAGAAGAAAGCACTCTCACGAGGGGGAGGTTTCAAACGATAGTTTATTGAAACCTTCAGGCACAAGCAAGACGCGTTTCGGCACTTAGCCTTTATCTATTGCATCGCGGAACGCACTGCGGCCATTGTTTTTAAATGTTACTTCTGCTGTCAACGTCATTAGTGTCACAAACATAGAAAAGGGACACGTACATCGGCCAAGTCCCGTCATCTTTAAACATGCAAATACAAACAGCACTCGAACTGAAATCAACCGAGTGCAATGTATAATGTTCAATCATTTAACATCACTTCACTTAAAGGATGAAAAATTAATCATATAACCCTGAATGGGCTCTGGTATCTTCGCAACAATCAAAGCGAACGTGCAACAATCTCGCCCATGGATGGGCACGTCAGATCCACAAATGACGGTAAGACACAACTCATAAATCATTAAATAACAATCAAAATACACATAAATACATTAAATCAGAAACAACACATCATAATCGTTAAGCAATTCATTATATCAGATCTATATTAGCCCAAGTGTGCTGCTAATTCTTCATGTGTGTTCAATCCATGCGGACTTTTGCTTTGGAGATCTATAATATAATGAGACTCCAAGCATCTCAACTTTTGTAGGCGATCCCCCCCCTAGGGTGTGTAGGTACGCAATCCAGACAAAAATAGGCCAATAGGTCCCTATTGTGCCCATGAACTTTGTTAAAATGTCTGGCGACAGGGTATGCCTCATCAATGTTATTGATCGCTTGCATATGTTCTAATATGCGAAGTTTGACGGGATTGATAGTACTGCCAATATATCACAGTCCACAGGGACATACTAAACAGTAAATCACATATGGTGTGGTGCAGGTTATGAATTTGTTTATCCTTCTAGGTTTCTGAATGCCTGGTATTTTATAACTTAGAGTACGTTTACTCATTTTGCAGGCCTTGTAGCGACCACAGGGATAGAAACCATTTAATGGTTGTAATGGTTTAGGTTTAATTCCTTCTGTGGTGTGATGACTATGTACCAAATGATCTTTTAAAGCTCTAGCTTTACGAAATGTGATTTGCGGATTAGTCGGCAAATCATCTTTGATACTATTATCAGTGAGTAGGATACTCCAATGTTTCCGTAGTATCCTTCTCAACTCGCCCGCATGATCAGAGAACGTGGTTATGAGTCTAAAACCCGTGTTCTCTGAAATGGTCTTAGGTTTAGATTTTAACAAATCCTCTCGCTTTAAGTTATTTACTCTGTCTAAGGCTTGTTTCAACACCTCCTCACTGTAACCACGGGTCCTGAAACGATCCAAACTTCGTTTGGCTGACTTCTGAAACTCTCTAGTATCGGAGTTATTCCTTTTAAGTCTCAATAACTCGCCAAATGGAATGTTATTAATCAATTGTCTGGGATGGTTACTCGTGGCATATAGGGTGGAATTACCTGCAGTTGTTTTACTAAATAATTTTGTCTGTAATTGTGCCTCTTCGATATAAACAGTTAAATCCAAATAGTTCACACTTGATACGCTAATTTCTCCACTGAACCTTAAATTCACCTCATTCTCATTCAACATATCCACATAGATTTTGGTCTCTTCAATTGATCCCTCAAAAATAATGAAGAAATCATCTATGTATCGATGCCATGCTTTAATTTTCTTATACCACACACTGAACCACACACTGAGAGTGTCAGCCCAGGCCACCTGCTCCTCCCACCAGTCCACGAATAAATTCGCGAAGCTGGGGGAAGAGCAGGAACCCATTGCCATCCCCAACAGTTGCCTGTACAATTGGCCATTAAATATAAAGATGTTATTATGGGGACTGAACGTAAGGAACTCAATCAGCATTTTATTGTGCTCATAAAACCTGACCGGTCTAGTTTCCAAAAAACTTTGAACAGCTCTCAGGCCATCATTGTGGGCTATGCTGGTGTATATACTGGTGATGTCTAATACCATCATGCAGAAACCATCCTGCCACATGACATTACTCATACAGTTAAAAAAATGTGTGGTATCTTTGAGGTAAGATTTTAGTGAGGTTACATGTGGAGACAAAAAGGAATCGATGTTCTGTGAGTCCCCCTTGAGATGCCACAATGGTTCTCCCTGGTGGAAAGTTTTTATCTTTATGCACCTTCGGCAGGTGATAAAACGTTGGAGTGACTGGATTCAAGTATTTTAAATAAAGAAATGCATCCGTATTCAACATGTCTTTTTTGTACCATCCGGTGATCATCTCATGAAAATCCGTGATACTTTGTTGATAGTCTTGATTAGTGACCTTGGCATAACATGAGGCTTCACTTAATTGGCGAGAAGCTTCCATCTTATAATATTCTTTAGTCATTAACACAATGTTCCCTCCTTTATCTGAGGGTTTGCACACTAGGGAGGAATCATCGCATAGTTTCTTTAATGCCAACTGTTGGGTCATGGACAAGTTTTTAGATCTGGTTTTGTATTGTATATCATCTCTCAGTCGTAAAAGGTCTTTTATTACTGTATCTGCGAAAGTATCAATAGCATCAATGCCAGAAGGAGGTATAAATCCTGATGTAGGTTTAAAAGTACTTAATCCTCCTTTTTGTTGAATCTCCATCTCAGCCAGCAGTTGTGTAGATCTGAGTTCAGTGTCATTGCCTTTTTAATTTCTAATCTTAATTCTTCCATGGTTTTAACTCCGCCCAAGTCTTTGCAAGCAAATAAGTTTGTAATGTTGCTCTCACCCACGGGTGTGGGTTTCACAGAAATGGGTTTAGGTCTAAGTTTGAAAAATGTGTGCAGCTTCAGCTTTCTTGTAAATTTAAAAAGGTCGATTCTAGTTTGAGTGAATTCAAAACTCTTTTGAGGGCAAAAAGAAAGACCTAGTTTTAATATGGATTCTTCTTCTTGAGACAACATTTTCGTCGCCAAATTGATGATAGTCAGATTGTCTTCGGCAATCAATTTCTCTTGTTGTAGGTCTTCTTGCTGCGGGTTATAGGGGGTGATCCTATGACATTTCTTGCCCCAGCCGAAACGCGTCTTGCTTGTGCTTGTGCCTGAAGGTTTCAATAAACTATCGTTTGAAACCTCCACTAGGCTGTGTCCTTGTTCACTCAACAAATGGGAAGCATAAACGTACAATTTAAAAGCACACATTTGGCGCCAACCAGATACGTCACTCAGTGTAATAGACATAGAAAAAACACTGTGAATAAATGGATTTCTTCTCTCCTTCCTATCTTAAACATTGTTAATCTATACTATGAAAGGACTGATGTAAAACATGTAAATGTGACTATACGACTGCAAGGCAGATAATAGTGCTCATTTGTTCTAAAATACATCAGTATATAATATCAAATGTACAATGCTCAAATGCAAATACATCTCAATATATTACACAATGCAATGATTAAAACAACATATGCGTGTATAAAGTGCAACGTGCCATAATGTAAACCGTATATCAATGTTATTTATACAATGCTAATATAAAGCGCATAAAGTACATAAAATTATCAATGCAAATTTGATATAAAAAACGGATTTGTTTATATAGACGTAAACAGATACATTGTTGGGAAAGGATCATATGCAGACATAGTATTATTCAGTAGTGCAAATATAGCTGTGCAAATAAGTTAACAGAACATATATGATAGTGCAAAGATAACTGTGCAAATACGCTGACATAAATGGCATATAGATAGAATCTTATGGGGATGCCTGTCTTATTCAATAATGTAATTATAATTGTGCAAATACGTGGAGATGGATCGTCCACGATAATGTAAAATATGGCTGTGCAAATACGCTGAAGTAAATGTCTTACAAATACAATCTTATACAAAATGCCTGTTCATATTCAATGAGTATAGCTTAATTCGAAATGCACGTTTACATGTCATAAATCTCAATGTATACTCCAAAACATTTTGGATATAATGTCAACGCCAATGACTTCCAAACATGTGCTTCCAGTAATTAAAAAGTGCAATAATAGTGCTAAAGTGCTCCAAAAGAAATACAAAATATGTACACAAAAAAATTGTCATCACGGAAATTGTGACAGCAATACCACCTATAGAAAAACTTTATATATGCAGGGGTATATATAAATCTACACTCTCTGCGATCCCAGGGATAATAACTCATTAATAGCTAGGATAAATCCATATATCACATACACCTGTTCGAGAGCTTTTTACAAAAAAACCTCAGTTAATTCCTCAGGAGGACCAAAAAGCTAACAAGCCACATAATGCTACTAAAATTCAATAAACAAAGAAATAAATAAATCTATATAGGAAAAACATAACATAAAAACACATCTATATATCTATAGAGTTAGGAAAGAAATCATCAATAGATTCAGTGTCGGAAAAAGGGGAAAATAGCTAATGCATCATGAATACCTGAGCTAGGACAAAAAGCCACATTTATAAAAAAATTGTAAAGCTTTACTATATATTGTGACTCCAACTGACGTAAAGTTCTCTCTCTATTGCCCCCTCTTTTATTGGGTGCCACGGCATCAATGTCAAAATACTGTAAACAGCTAAGGTTATTGTCATGTATGGTTTTAAAATACCGAGCCACTGGGTAGGCAGGGTTGGAGTTCACTATCCCTCTCAGCTGTTGGAGGATCCGTACATGTACTTGTAATTTAGTGCTGCCTACGTAGTATAGATTGCAACTACATTTGAGAAAGTAGAAAGCAAATTCTGTACGGCAAGTATAGTGAGCTTTTAGAGCGATGGGATCATCTGAGAAAGGAGTCAAGTAAGTAGTAGTGTTTATGCCGAACTTACAAGCTCGGCATAAGCTGCATTTGAAAAAACCTTTACGTGGTGACATCAATTATCAGTAATCTTGTTTTCCGGGCTATTCTTCACTAGCTCATTGTGCATAGAATATGCGCATCTGAAAGTAACTGTAGGAGTGGCAGGAATAGCCACTTTGAGAGTCAAACCTCTGAGAATAATAGGCCATTCTTTTTTAATGATCTTCTTAATGTGATTGGCCTGTCTACTGTATCCTGTAACCAATCTGATTTCCTCTTTACTTCCAACATCTTTATTCTCTGGGCAGTCCTCTTCTTGTCGGACATTTCTATTGGGGTCCAAAAGAGAAATGCGATTCAGGGCATTAGCCTTCCTCATAGCCATTTCCAACTGACTAGATGCATACCCTCTGGCTTCTAATCTCTTTTTGGCCTCCAATTGGTGGTACTGTCTAGCTTCTGTAGTGCTTCATACCCTGTGTATTTGCAAGACCTCACCATACGGAATACTGGCTATTGTATGTTGGGGATGAAAGCTCCCTGCATGTAACACAGTGTTTCCAGATGTAGGCTTTCTATACAAACAATTTTCGATCTTACCATCCATTATTTGTACTTGAATATCAAGGAAATTGGTGGAATTACAGTCTATGCTAGCAGTAAACTTCAGATTTAACTCATTATAATTGATGTTATTAACAAACCTTTCTGCCTGGTCCTTAGTACCTCGACATACAATAAATACATCATCTATGTACCGCCAGTATTTAACAATATGAGCAGACCAAGCTGTGCCTTGTTGTACATTGAGGACATGCTCCTACCACCAGCCAACGTGGAGCCCCGCGTAGCTGGGGGAGAAGCATGCCCCCATAGCCACACCTCTTAGCTGTTGAAAGACCGTATTCTCAAACATAAAAACATTATTATGGAGACACCTATGGATCATCTTAATCAACATCTGATTATGGCAGTACATTTCAATGGGTCTTTTGCCCAAATAATACTCAACTGCTCTTATACCATTCGAATGGGCGATGCTCGTATATAAGGCAGATATGTCCATAGTTAAAAACAAATATTCATCAGACCACTCGGTTACTTAGTTGATACAAAAAGTCAGTAGTATCCTTGATACATGCCGGCAAACTCGTTACAAACTCCTGGAGATAAAAATCGATGTACTTAGATGTGTTCTCAAAGGTACTATTGATAGATGACACAATGGGTCTCCCTGGGAGTGGTGTTTCTTGTTTATGGACCTTTGGTATGAAATAAATGTTCGGCAGAGTTGGAAAATCCTTACTGAGAAATTTGAGTTCATCTTTGGAAATTAAGCCCTGCCTCTTCTTTTCGTTCAAGTCATCTTTGTTGTTTTTTTGGATCATTTTTACCGATGCCATATTTATCCTCATATAACATTCTTTATCGTTAAGGTGACGGTAGGCCTCTTTTACATGTTCTTTTTTGTCCCAAAGAACAACGTTACCCCCTTTATCGTATTTATTAATCATGATGGTCCTGTTGCTTTTAAGTTTATTTATTAGGGTAGAATATTGTTTTATTCTTTCATTGGGTGGCCTTTGCTGTGCTTGAGTTTTGTGTTGTAGTTTTTTCAGTTGCTCGGTCACACGATCGTGATAAATATCAATGGCCTCACGTGGCATATTTGGAACAAACGTGGAAGCTGGTTTGAAAGGGCTTCTTCCAGATTTCGATATGTTCACTTCTTCCCACTCTGCTGCATCTTGTGTGTTACTGACATCCACGTCATTGTCCCTAAGGTCATGAAGAGTACGGACTAGAGATATGTCCTTAGCTTGTTGCCCACATTGTGTAATGTTAATCTTGTTTTCTGAACTCTTTTTTGGTTCAAGATTGTTCTTAATGGTAAAATATTTCCTTAATTTTATCTTTCTAATGAACTTAAAAACATTAATGCGAGTGCCACAATAACCAAAGTTGCTCTCAGGGCAAAAGGACAGTCCCAAAGATAAAAGTTGTTTCTCAGCCTGATTTAACACCACGTCGGTGAGATTGACAATGGTGTTATCCTCAATTAATTTTTCTTTTTCCAATATCGGTTTTGCTGCCTCCTTCCCTTTGGTGCGGAAACATTTCCGTTGTTCTCACCTCCTTGCTTTTCGCCTTTGCTTGTTGCGGCGTTTTGATT
This sequence comes from Lissotriton helveticus, assembly GCF_964261635.1. Taxonomy (NCBI): domain Eukaryota; kingdom Metazoa; phylum Chordata; class Amphibia; order Caudata; family Salamandridae; genus Lissotriton; species Lissotriton helveticus. Next base: position 227,894,858 of record NC_136065.1, read on the forward strand.
CCTCGGGCGTAGTGATTGCTTGCGCTGCATCCTGATATTCTCCAATACTTCCGCCAGTGTGAGCTGCCCCAAATCCCCTCGCTTTACATCAGGGTTGCTATCATCTGATTCTTCTTCACTTGGAGCCAAGCTGGTGTCTGATGTTGATAAATTGGAGTCACTGGTTGCCAGGTCTAAATTCCTGGGGACGTCGCATTTTTGTTAAAATTACTGTCCTTTTGTTTGCACAAATTGTCAAATTTGCGTACAAATATAAAAATTTGCCCCAGCTCGTAATCCTGCTTGTCGCGGGCAAACTTAAACGCTTTCCTGGCTTTAATGACTCCTTCCTGTTTCCTCAAACGGTCATTCATTTCTTTAGTACTTTTTTCAATATATTTCTTGTTGTTCGAATGTTCTGGTTTGCTCAGCTCGTTGTTAATCCGTGCAATTTCCTCCATGTTCTTATCACGGTCGAATTTTGCATATTTTACTAGTAGGCACACCAAGCGCATGGACGCTTCCAAGTTACTTTCAGCCCACTCCTTCAATAGGAGTTGGTTGGGGCTATCAAAGCTCGGTGCCAACATTATTCTGGGACCTCTTGGTATTCTACCGACTTCGTGATACTTTTCGAATGATTTTATCTCCTACCATTTGGTAAGCTCGCTACGGCTGTTTTTCTCCAGCGCCTTCATAAGGTTCTTTACATCATTGCTGTTACTTGTGTCAATGGGCTTGCTTGCTCCTCCTCCCAATTGTGGAACTATCGGTAAGTTAAGAAACAGTTCTTCTGCTGCCCTTTCCCGTTCGTCGGACATTGCACCACAGATGACGTTCCAATATTTATACACAATGGGCTGTTTACTCGTTAAACTGAAGCCCGCACTGGCATGTTCAGCACCTCCCCACCTGCGTTGATATCGTTCTTAGGCTTACCGCATACAGATGGCACATGTGTGAGTCCTCCGACTTGCACTAATACCTCCGATATTGCGTTGCTGCAGTCTTTGATAACGTTCGCAGGGCAGGGGCGTAACAAACGCCCCCGCAGCCCCCGCAGTGCGGGGGGGCCTCACTCTCTACAGTTAATGAAGGGGGCCCCCAGGGGGCCCTGGCCCCTTCAGCTCTTCTGGGAGCTGTGAGAGAGGCTTGCGCTGAAGCAAGCCTCTCTCCCTCTGCATCTGAAGCAGGTGCAGCCTGCTCGGAGTCCCTCGCCCCCTCCCTCTGACTCAAGAGAAACAAAGTATCAATATACATTGTTTCTCTTCAGTCAGAGCGGAGGCAGGCCTGGAACAAGGGTGGGGTGGGGGCCCAGAGACAGCAGTCTCCACGGCTCCTCTGAGGCAGCCCAGAGCCCGGCCCCCACTCTCTCCTCTCCAAAAACAAAGCCCAACCCACAAGAGAAGAGACAGGGACAAGGGTGGGGCCCCACCCCACAAGAGAAGAGAAGAGACAGGGACAAGGATGGGGTGGGGGCCTCAGAGAGCAAGAGCAGGAGACAGCACAGAGCAGTACTCGGGACCCTGACAAGGGTGGGAGTGGGGGCCCCCAGAGAGAGCATTCTCCAGGGCAAAGCTCACATGAGAAGGGACAAGGCAGCAAAATGGTGCCCTCATGTAAGCACTCTTGTTAGAACACACCATGGGCGTCCGCAGGGAGAGGGAAAGGGGGGCCTAGAAGGGTGCAAGGCAGAGGGGAGAAGGATGCAAGGTGGAGGGGAGAAGGGTGCAAGGTGGAGGGGAGAAGGGTGCAAGGTGGAGGGTAGAAGGATGCAAGGCAGAAGGGAGAAGGGTGCAAGGCGAAGGGGGAGATGGTGCAAGGTGGAGGGGAGAAGGGTGCAAGGCAGAGGGGAGAAGGGTGCAAGGTGGAGGGGAGAAGGGTGCAAGGCAGAAGGGAGAAGGGTGCAAGGTGGAGGGGAGAAGGGTGCAAGGGAGAAAAGTGCAAGGTAGAGAAGGGTTCAAGGCCGAGGGGAGAAGGGTGCAAGGTGGAGGGGAGAAGGGTGCAAGGCAGAAGGGAGAAGGGTGCAAGGTAGAGAAGGGTGCAAGGCGGAGGGGAGAAGGGTGCAAGGTGGAGGGGAGAAGGGTGCAAGGCAGAAGGGAGAAGGGTGCAAGGTAGAGAAGGGTTTAAGGCGGAGGGGAGAAGGGTGCAAGGTGGAGGGGAGAAGGGTGTAAGGTGGAGGGGAGAAGGGTGCAAGGCAGAAGGGAGAAGGGTGCAAGGAAGAGAGGAGAAGGGTGCAAGGTAGAGAAGGGTGCAAGGCGGAGGGGGAGAAGGGTGCAAGGCAAGGGGAGAAGGGTGCAAGGCAGAGAGGAGAAGGGTGCAAGGCAAAGGGGAGAAGGGTGCAAGGCAAAGGGGAGAAGGGTGCAAGGCAAAGGGGAGAAGGGTGCAAGGCAAAGGGGAGAAGGGTGCAAGGCAGAGGGGAGAAGGGTGCAAGGCGGAGGGGGAGAAGGGTGCGAGGCAGAGAGGAGAAGGATGCAAGGTAGAGAAGGGTGCAAGGCGGAGGGGTAGAAGGGTGCAAGGCGGAGGGGGAGAAGGGTGCAAGGCAGAGGGGAGAAGGGTGCAAGGCAGAGGGGAGAAGGGTGTAAGGCAGAGGGGAGAAGGGTGCAAGGCAGAGAGGAGAATGGTGCAAGGAAGAGAGGAGAATGGTGCAAGGAAGAGAGGAGAAGGGTGGAAGGTAGAGAAGGGAGAGAAGGGTTCGAGGCGGAGGGGGGAAGGGATGCAAGGCAGAGAGGAGAAGGGTGAAAGGTAGAGAAGGGTGCAAGGCGGAGGTGGAATAGGTGCAAGACAGAGAGGAGAAGGGTGCAAGGCAGAGGGGAGAAGGGTGCAAGGCAGAGGGGAGAAGGGTGCAAGGCAGAGGGGAGAAGGGTGCAAGCCAGAGGGAGAATGGTGCAAGGTAGAAAAGGGTGCAAGGCGGAGGTGGACTAGGGTACAAGAGGAAGGGGAGAAGGGTGCAAGGGCGAGGGGGAGAAAGGTGCATGAGGGAGGGCAAGAAGGGTGCAAGGCAGAGGGGAGAAGGGTGCAAGGGGGATGGTGATGAAGTTAAAAATGTGCCCCCCGGAAACATTTCTGCGGACACCCATGGAACGCACACTACTTTGTGAGGGAGAGTGGGAGAGAGTGGAGACAGAGAGAGTGGAGAGAAACAGTGGAGAGAGAGAGTGGCTAGAGAGAGAGAGTGGAGAGAGAGTAGACAGTGGAGATAGACAGTGGAGAGAAAGAGAGTGGAGAGAGAGTGGAGAGAGCATGGAGAGACACTGGAGAGAGTGGAGAGAGTGAGAGAGAGTGGAGAGAGAGAGAGAGTGGAGAGAGAGAGAGAGTGGAGATACAGTGGAGAGAAAGAGAGTGGAGAGAGATTTGAGAGAGCATGGAGAGACACTGGAGAGAGTGGAGAGAGAGAGAGAGAGAGTGGTGAGACAGAGAGAGTGGAGAGAGAGAGAGAGAGAGTGGAGAGAGAGTGGAGAGAGAGACAGTGGAGAGAGTGAGCGGAGAGAGCGAGTGGAGAGAGCGAGTGGAGAGAGAGTGGAGAGAGAGTGGAGAGAGAGTGGAGAGAGAGAGTGGAGAGAGAGAGTGGAGAGAGAGAGTGGAGAGAGAGAGAGTGGAGATAGAGAGTGGAGAGAGAGAGGAGAGAGAGAGAGTGGAGAGTAGAGAGCGACAGTGGAGAGAGAGACAGTGGAAAGAGAGACAGTGGAGGGAGACAGTGGAGAGCGAGTGAGTGGAGAAAGAGTGAGTGGAGAGAGAGTGAGTGGAGAGAGAGTGAGTGGAGAGAGAGTGAGTGGAGAGAGAGTAAGTGGAGAGAGTGGAGAGAGAGAGAGTGGAGAGAGAGAGAGTGGAGAGAGAGAGAGAGAGAGAGAGAGTGGAGAGAGAGAGAGTGGAGAGAGAGAGAGTGGACAGAGAGAGAGAGAGAGAGAGAGAGAGAGTGGAGAGAGAGAGAGAGAGTGGAGAGAGAGAGTGGAGAGAGAGTAAGTGGAGAGAGTGGAGATAGAGAGAGAGTGGAGAGAGAGAGAGAGTGGAGTGAGGGGAGAGAGTGGAGAGTGAAGAGAGAGTGGAGAGTAGAGAGAGACGGTGGAGAGTAGAGAGAGACAGTGGAGAGAGAGACAGTGGAAAGAGAGACAGTAGAGGGAGACAGTGGAGAGAGAGTGAGTGGAGAGAGAGAGAGTGAGTGGAGGAGAGTGAGTGGAGAGAGAGTGGAGAGAGAGAGTGAAGAGAGAGAGTGGAGAGAGAGTGGAGGGGGACAGTGGAGGGAGACAGTGGAGGGAGACAGTGGAGGGAGACAGTGGAGGGAGACAGTGGAGGGAGACAGTGGAGAGACAGAGATAGTGAGAGAGTGGAGAGATAAAGTGGAGGAGAGACAGAGGAGAGACCGTGGAGAGAGAGACAGTAGAGATAGAGTGGACAGAGTTGAGAGAGAGAATGGAGAGAGTGGAGAGAGAGTAGAGACTGACTGACTGACTCAGAGACTGAATACTGACTGACCGAGAGACTAACTGATTGAGAAACTGACTGAGAGAGAGAGTGACTGACAGAGAGAGAGACTGATTGAGAGTGAGACTGACTGGCTGACAGAAACTGACTGAGGTAGAGAGAAACTGACTGAGAGAGAGACTGAGAGAGAGGCAGAGACTGACTGACAGAGAGAGGCAGAGACTGACTGACAGAGAGATAGACTGATTGACTGTGAGAGAGACTGACTGACAGAGAGAGACTGACTGAGAGAGAGAGACTGACTGAGAGAGAGAGAGACTGACTGAGAGAGAGACTGACAGAGAGAGACTGACTGAAAGAGAGACTGACTGAGAGAGAGACTGACTGAGAGTGAGACTGACTAAGTGAGAGAGTCTGACAGACTGACAGAGACTGACTGACAGAGAGAAAGAGAGAGAGACTGACTGACTGGGGTAGAGAGAGAATGACTGACTGAGAGAGACTGACTGACTGGGAGAGAGAGAGACTGACTGGGAGAGAGAGAGACTGACTGACTGAGAGAGAGACTGACTGACTGAGAGAGAGACCGACTGAGAGAGACCGACTGACAGAGACTGACTGACAGAGACTGACAGAGAGAGAAAGAGACTTAGAGACTGACAGAGAAAGAAAGACTGACCAACAGAGAGAGAGACTGACTGACAGAGACTGACTTAGAGAGAGAGACTCACAGAGAGAGACTGACTGACTGACAGAGAGACTGACTGACAGAGAGAGAGACTGACTAAGACAGAGAGACTGACTGACTGACAGAGAGAGAGACTGACTGACTAAGAGAGACTGATTGAGAGAGAGATACTGACTGAGAGAGAGAGACTGACTGACAGAGAGAGAGAAACCGAGACTCTGACAGAGAGAGAGAGAGAGACTGACTGACAGTGAGAGAGACTGACTAAGAGAGACTGACTGAGAGAGACTGACTGAGAGAGACTGACTGAGAGAGACTGACTGACAGAGAGAGAGCAAGAGACTGACTGACTAAGAGAGACTGACTGAGAGAGACTGAATGACAGAGAGTGATAGACTGACTGACAGAGAGAGAGAGACTGAATGACAGAGAGTGATAGACTGACTGACAGAGAGAGAGACTGGCTGACAGAGAGAGACTGACTGACTGACAGACTGACAGAGAGAGAGAGACTGACTGACTGACAGAGAGAGTGACTGACTAAGGGAGACTGAATGACAGAGAGAGATAGACTGACTGACTGAAAGAGAGATACTGACTGACAGAAAGAGAGAGAGACTGTGTTGGAATTGGGGTCAAAGTGTGTATGAAGCTATGCAATGCCTCTTAAGATTGCTATTGTCTAATAAAAATAAAAATGTATTATCAAAATGTGCTCTTTGTAGTTACATCTGCTTTTGAAATACTGCATTGTCGCTTTGTCTAATGTTTTAAAACGGAAACGAGAAGGAGCAGTGGATGCACTTTTGTCAAAACTGAACGATGAGTGGGCCCGATGTTGTATATCATGACAGGAGTCTGCATCAGGAAACCCACATAAAATTGGGCAAACTTCCCCGGCGTACTGATGGCAGGGACCCTGTAATGAATGGATCACCACCTATGATAGCCTGCTGGCAGACTAAGCCCAACCTTTGACTCCACCATCCAGTGTTACTTATAACGGCTGGATTGGTGACAGTGGTGTAACAATCGCCCGCATCCCCTGCAGTATGGCGGGTCGTTGGCCTGAGTGCTCTAGACTGGCACGGAGAATCGGAGGGGGGCCCCTTCCATGTAGCTTGCAGGGGGGCCCCCTCATGTTTCGTTACGCCACTGTCGCAGGGGGCTGGCCGCTATTGCTCTTCACCGAACACGAATTCCCAGCTGGTTTGAGAAGCGGTCGGCCTACTTTCCACGGACCCCGGGTGAGGGATCCGTGGAATCAGGAACAAACCAAATTCCTGTGACAAATCCACTCCACTTTTCCCAAGTGCCTCCTAGCACAAACAGAATCACGGACATAAGTTTAGCTGATGCCAGATTAATTTTTGCTGTGATAGGAACAGTGCTTGCCTCAGACATGTTTAGGACACTAGGCTGTGTCCTCGTTCACTCAACAAACGGGAAGCATAAACATACAATTTAAAAGCACACATTTCAAAACAACCAGATACATCACTCAGCGTAATAGACATAGAAAAAACACCGTGAATGAAACAGATTTCTTCTCTCCTTCGTATCTTACACATTGTTAGTCTATACTATAAAAGGACTGATGTAAAACATGTAAATGCGACTATACGACTGCAAGGCAGATAATAGTGCTCATTTGTTATAAAAGACATCAGTATATAATATCAAATCTACAGCACTCAAATGCAAATACGTCTCAATACATTACACAATGCAATGATTAAAACAACATATGAGTGCATAAAGTTCAACATGCCATAATGTAAACCGCATATCAATGTTATTTACACAATGCTAATATAAAGCGCATAAAGTACATACAATTGTCAATGCAAATTTGATATAAAAATTGTTGGAAACCGAGAAGCCAAATTGCGCCTCTTGGAATTGAGATATATATTGGAGCTTGATACCAAGACTCCATTGGGGCTGAATGCCAGTGAAGACTTCCATACATGTCTATGATGAAATTCCAGAGTTATGATGCAAGATATCCATTAGTTAAAATCAGTTCCATCTCATTTATCTATCTATATGAGAAAAAAGCTTTTATGAACAGAACGTCTCCTCGCACAGTCACAAGTTTTCAATTCATTTAGTTTACATTTTGCACTATTTTTGCACTAACTGTTGGCCAACATGGTGAGTGATGCAGGATGATCAGGAGCTAAGAACAAGTTGATTACAATATGTGAAAACTTTATCTCAGCCCACTTGTGCTCGATGAGGTTGTGCACGGCAGCAAAGAGTGTAACACCATGACACGCTTAAATTGTACTGTATCTTAGTTGAAAAAGTTGGACTTGCACATTATTTGCCTTTTTTTTACAATAATGGTGATACAATAATTATGGTATTTGGATTCTCTAATACAATTAGGCAAAGCAGGCATTTTTAGCTTTTTACAAAACAAATTTTGGTATGTTTTAATAGATTTTAGATGCCGCTTCCCTCTTTGAGTAACCTGAATTTTTAATACCATGGCTTTTCTTATGTATGAGTTGGGTATTACTACATTTATACATTTATGTATTCATTGTGATATTTAATATTGTATTTATGCATTTATGTATTTATTGTGTTATTTATTTCAATGCGTATTTTGCACTCAGTGACAGTAAATAACGCCCCCGCAACGCACAGCTTATGAGCTCACATATTACATCACTCATAACATGGTTAGTGACATTACTAATGACATCTCAAATTACATCACTGATGATATCACTAACAATATCATTCAGTGAACGTGTTTCATAAAAGATTCTGAGAGTTAAATATATATATACTAAGGTACTGCATACGTTAAATTATTATACTTTTTGTACTACTCAGTGATACTGTTTCTAATGTATGTCATCTGAGTGACACTATGACTGCCTGTATCAGCGTGGGAGTGTATATCTGAGTGGCTGTATGGGTGAATAAATGGGTGTATGAGTAGCAGTATGAGTGAGTGAATGACTGTGTGAGTTGCTGTATGGGTGGGTGAGAAGAAAACAAGTTACTTACCTGTAACTTTAGTTCTCCAGTATTGGAATCTTTCATAGATTCACATGCCTTAATCATTCCCCGTCGTCGAGACGGGGAGGCTCGGTTGTATAGTGTGGCTTGAGGCGTAGTTAATAATGCAGTGTTTCTATATTACTTATATAGCAAACTGAAAAGAGGCCTAGGCCCATTTCCCTTTTGCAACCCTTAGCCTTTGTTATGTAAAAAAGGCCCAAACTTTTCCCTGAACCAATCAGAACTCCTCACCCTCTAGAACACTCCTGAGAGAACCTTCTGCCCCTCAGATTTTTCGCGCACTTGTGCATATAACACACTTCTTGTGCTAAATCCGAGGTGAGCCTCTCAGGGGAGGAGGGTGGGTGCATGTGAATCTATGAAAGATTCCAATACTGGAGAACTAAAGTTACAGGTAAGTAACTTGTTTTCTTACTCCAGTATTGGAACTTTCATAGATTCACATGCCTGAATCAGAATAGCGAGCAGTGAAAAAACAAAGCACATTTTCCTGATACATCACATAATCATGCAATACCATTAGAGAATGAAGCATAATCTCATATACATATATACATACTTATATAAAATGTGACTTTGTAAACAAAAGAAATTACGGATGGAGGGATGCAAGAAAGGCTCACCGTTACTGGATGATATTCCGCAGTACCGCCTCTCCCACCGCCACATCCGATTCTGCGGCTGCCTCCAAGCAGTAGTGCCTGGTGAAGGTGTGCGTAGATGCCCAGGTTGCTGCTCTGCAGATATCCTGGATTGGCACTCCTCCAAACAATGCAGTGGATGTGGCCACTGCCCTCGTGGAATGGGCACGGACTCGTGCATTCAAAGGCTTTCCAGCAGCTTGATGACAGTAGACAATTGCACTGGAAATCCATCTGGCAATTCCCCTCTTTGACAGCGGGAAACCTTTCCTGGGTGCGCTGAAGGCGACGAATAACTGGGAAGACTTGCGAAACGCCTTAGTTTCTTTCAAGTAAAATTTCATACATCTCTGAATGTCCAGCGAGTGTAATACTCTTTCTGCCGCTGTTGATGGATGAGGAAAGAAACGCTTCAGCACCAATGGTTCGTTCAAATGAAAATCAGTTGGCACCTTCAGAATGAACTTAGGGTTTGTCCTGAGAATCATTTTATCCTCTTGAAATTGCAAGAAAGGCTCCTGAATCGTGAGCGCTTGTAGTTCACCTACTCTTCTCGATGAAGTCAATGCAATAAGAAGAGCCACTTTCCAGGACAAGAACTTCAGGTCTGCCCTGTGTATCGGTTCAAATGGTGGCTTCATCAATTGGGAGAGCACAATATTCAGATTCCACAAAGGTGGTGGAGGCTTTACTGGTGGAAAGACTCTGAATATGTCTTTCATGAATTGTTTGATAATTCCTGAGGACCATAAAGATGGCCCTGACGATGACCTCCTGTAGCGGGATAACTCAGCCAAATGCACCTTGATGGAGGCGTGTGCTAATCCTGACTTTGCTAACAGCAGAATGTAAGGTATAATTTGATGAAGTGCAGCAGTAAGAGGGTGAACATCATGTCTCTTACACCACAGACAAAACCTCATCCATTTCATTCTGTAGGTTTTGTTGGTACTCTCCGCTCTGGCCTTGGACAGGATCTCCCTACATTCATGTGAGATGGCTAAACTCACAGTGTTCAGGAGAAAGGCTGCTAATCGCAAGGATTTCGGGTCCGGATGGCGCACCTGCCCCTTGGACATTGTCAGAAGCGATGGTATCAGGCGCAACCGAATTGGACGGTCCTCCGACATTAGCAGCAGTTCCGTGAACCAGTGTTGTCTGGGCCTACACGGCTCTTTCTTGATCTTCACCAGTATGCGGGGGAGAAGACGAATTGGAGGAAAACCGTAGGCAAAGATGCCGGACCATGCCATGAAAAACGCATTCCCCCAAGATCCCCTCTGGGGAAGCCAGCTTGCGAAGTACTGGCATTTTCTGTTTTCCTTTGTAGCGAAAAGGTCCACCATCGGTGTTCCCCATCTCCGAAAGACGCTGTCCAGGATCCCCTGGTCTAGCTCCCATTCGTGGCAAGACGATTTTAGCCTGCTGAGAGTATCTGCTTTGACGTTTTGATCCCCCGGGAGGTGTTCTGCTGTCAATGATATCCCCTGCTGAATAGTCCATTCCCATATCTCCTGGGCTTCCTGAGACAGGGAGAGAGATCTTGTTCCCCCTTGCTTGTTTACATAATGCATTGCCGTAATGTTGTCTGTTCTTATCAACACCGGCGCACCTTTTATCCTTGGCAGAAAAGCCAATAATGCCAAGCGGATCGCCCTGAGTTCCAGCAGATTTATATGTAATTGCTGCTCCTCTGCCTTCCAACGGCCGCTGACCTGAAGGTCCTGAAGGACAGCTCCCCATCCTTCTAACGACGCATCCGTCGTTACCACTAGCGGAGCTGCTCTTGCTAGAAACGTCAGTCTTTGAGACACATTTGCCTTCTGCGTCCACCACTTTTGCTGCCCGCAGCATGACTGGTGTCACCTTTATTGTATCGTCGAAGGATCCCTCCGCCTGACGCCATTGGAGATCGATCTGTTCTTGCCATGGTCTCATCCTTAGCCTGCAGCAAGGTACCAGTGGAATACAAGAGGACATTGTGCCCAGCAAGGATTTGTACCTTTTTCCCAAGTCTTGGAAGAGGGACACAATCCTCAGCTGTCTTTCCTCGGAGGGAAACGCTTTGTTGCATTCCGTGTCCAATATTGCCCCCAGAAATGTGATCACTCTTGCTGGGTGGAGGTTTGACTTTCCCTCGTTTAGAGTCAATCCTAAATTGGCGAATAAGTCTATGCAAGCTTGCGTCGACGCTCTGGCTTGTGTCTTTGATGGTGCCTTGACTAACCAGTCATCGAGGTACTGAAATATTTTATGTCTTTGCTTCCTCAACACAGCCGCCACTGGAGCCAGACATTTCGTGAAAACTCTTGGCGCTGACTTCAAGCCGAATGGCAGTACCCTGAATTGGTAATGTCTTCGGGCTACCCAGAACCGAAGGTATTGCCTGTGTGCAGGATGTATTGGCACGTGGAAATTCGCGTCTTGTAGGTCCAATGTGGTCATATGATGTCCTGGGTTTAATAACGGAAGGATGTCCTGTAGGGATACCATCCTGAAAGATTGTTTCTTGAGATAGGTGTTTAAGGATCTGAGATCCAGAATGGGGCGCCACTGGAGCTTGTTTTTCTTGATAAGAAAAAACCGGGACTAAAACCCCTTGTTTTCCTGGGATTTCGGTACCGGTTCTATTACTCCTTTTCGGAGCATTGCCGGCGTACAAGGGGGCGTCTGAAGAAATTCTAGGGTGTGACCGAATTGAACTATTTTGAGGACCCATTGGTCCGTTGTTATTTTCCGCCAATTGTGAAGATAGTGAGCAATCTTTCCACCCAGGGGAGCATCTGACAGAGCCGGAAGATGGAGGTCGTCATTGCCGACGGGTGTTGTCCTTTCCTCGGCCACCACGTCCTCTTGGAGTTGATTTTGTGTATCCTCCTGATTGACGCTGGTTATATTGCTGACGGTACGGCTGCGATGAGCTCTGATAAGAAGATGAGTATCTCCCTTGTTGGTATCCTCCCCTATACGAGGATTGCCCTCTACCCCTGGAGCCACGAAAAGGGGTTTTCCTGTACTGCAGTGTTCCCAGAGCCTTTGCAGTATCAGTATCCTTCTTAATACTTTCCAGCGTATCATCTATATGTTTTTGAAATAATTCTTCTCCATTGAAGGGGAGATCCAGGATTTTGTTTTGCACCTCCGGCCTAAATGCTGTAGCTCGCAGCCAACCTTGCCTGCGCAGGACCGCAGCTCCTCCCAGGGATCTAAATATCGTGGTCGCTATATCTATAGCGCAGTCTATGACTTCACCCGAAGTCCTCTCTCCTTCCATAAGAATTTTCTTCGCTTCCTGCTTTTCTGGATCTGGCACCAGGTTAACGTATGGAGACAGGTCGCACCACATCTGCTTGTTATACTTCCCCTATATAGCAAGGGCATTCGCGGCTCTTACAAGTAGAGCAGACATGAATGAAAAACGCTTCCCTGTGTTATCCAACATTCTGCCCTCTTTGTCTGGAGGTGTTGCAATCGGAGCAGATGGGTTCCTGGATTTCTGTTGCGCCGCCTGCGTGATAACAGAATCCGGTTTAGGATGACCCAAAAGGCAAGATGGAGCATCGACCGGTGCTTTATACTTTTTATCCAGTCTGGCCAGAACCGGTGTTACCGTCGCTGGCGTCTTCATGACCTTCAATCCTTCTTTCCAGATATGAGACACTATAGGTAGAGATCGTACAGATCTCCGATACGAGTCTTTAAAGTCATATAGAAAACATTCAGTTTTCTCCTCTGTCATGGTCAGTGCAAACCTCTTAGTGGCTCCATCAGATTATGAAATCCACCAATGTCCTCCGGTGGGGAGTCCACTGGCCTCTGCGGAGGAGTTGCAGGTGATGGGGCGATATAATCATGCCATTCTCCACTTGTGTCCGCAATCTCACCATCCTCCTGATCCTCATCCGAGGTATCGTGGTGTGTTGTCGGTGGTGGGGACCTAACAGTAGGTTCCGGCACAATCTCTCTCCTACGAATCGGAGTTCCTGGAACCGATCGTGGACGTGGAGTAGCCTCTATGGCCTGCTGAGCGACTGGAGTCGCTGGGTATCTTTTCCTATAATCCTCCAACATTCCTTGGAGATCCTTCAACAAAGAGGATGGTACACTGGTCATCTCCTCTCGTTGCTGTTGTTGATATCGGTGTTGTTCCTGGGGTTGTTCTTGATAACCCCCATATTCTTCCTCAGAATCGTATTCTTGGCACTTGACCTGTAAATGCGAAGGGCTACTGGCAATACCATACTCATCATCTTCCTCCGAATCTTCCTCCTCCAGTAAGTGAGACGGTAGCAAAGGGGAGATCTTGCTTGGAGATGTAACCTCAGGTGTTATAGGTTTTTTCCAAGGCACCAACTTTTTTTCTGGTGTTTTTTCCCTCGTCGACGAGCCCGTCGACGAGATTCCCATTGCCGTCGTCGACCAAGTCATTGTCGTCGACGCTACCGTCGACGTCGTAGTGACCGTCGACGCTGTCCTCGTCGACCTCGTCGTCCTCGTCGACACTGCCGTCGTCGACACAGTCCTCATCGACGCTGCCGTCATCGACGCTGCCGTCGTCGACGCTGCAGTAGACACGTCGACGATATGATTGTGGTGATGTGATTGTGGTGGCTGTGTGAGTAGTTCTATGGGTGGATGAGTGTGTGTGTGTGTGTGAGTGGCTGTATGGATGACATAGTGGCACTGTGAATGGCTCTATGGGTGAGTGACTGGGTGTGTAAGTGGATGTATGTGTAAGTGAGTGGCTGTTTTGGTGGATGAGTATGTGAGTGGCTGTTTTGCAAACAGTAAGTATCTGTGTGAGTGGCTGTATAGATGAGTGAGTGGGTGCATGAGTGATGGATGAATGAATGGATGTGTGAGTGGCTGTATGGGTGAGTTAGTAGCTCTGTTAGTAGCTGTATGGGTGAGTAAGTGGCTGTGTGAGTAGCTGTATGGGTGAATGAGTATGTGTATCAGTAGTTGTATGGGTCCGTGAATGGGTATATGAGTGGTTGTCTGGGTGTATGAGAGGTTGCATGGGGAGGTGAGTGGGTGTGTGAGTGGTTATGTGGATGATGTCATCAGTGATGTCATATGAGATGTCATCAATGATGTCATCAGTGATGTAACTGACCATGTCATGAGTGATACAATATGTGAGGTAATAAGCAGTACATTGCCGGGGCATAAGTTACAGTAGGCTTAGATAATTATAACTGCTGAATTTCAGTGGCATTGTACAAGTAAAATCTGAGCCTAAATAGAGTGTCCCTGTAATCTTTGTTGTTTTTCAGTTAATTTCTACGTTTTAAAAAAATTCTATTTCCTAACTGTAATGTCCCAGTAACCTTCATTTTTTTCAGTGAATTTCAATGTTTTTAAAATTGTTATGAACGCGTTATAATTGGAATATGGCCTGAGGGCCCTCAATGGAAGGACAAAGAGCGACCAGGGAGGCAACTGTACATTTGACAATGGTCATAGTAAAAGTAGAATAGACTATGTCATTTGTAGCCTTATGGGGTGGGGTAGGTGATATGGAAATTAAGGGTAGATTAGAAAGTGATCATAATCCCCTTTGTGTCACCCATTCCTGGTGGAGGGTCACGCCTGACAATCCAGAGTCGCGTAGCGAAGTTGTACCGGTTATGGCCAATGATACACGAAGAGTTAAATGGCCAAATGTGTTGGCAAATGTGGCTTCCATGGACTACATAGACTCGGAGGTGGATAAAGCAATTGCAGCCATGGAGATAATAAATCCCGTAACACCTTGTTCCTCTTCAATAACAGCCATACACGATACGTTCTTTTCTCTTATGAAACCACATTTTACTAGATTAAATAAGGTAAATAGAAAAGCCTCAATTAAAATGGCGAGGTGGTTTAATAAACAGTGCAGGTCAACCAGATTGGAACTGGGTAGGGCACTTAAAAGCAGAGACAAGGGTTTGATTAGTATGGCTAGGAAACACTATAATGTTAGTATCCGCAAGGCCAAGAAAAAGTGGGATGAGGAATATTGGGAAGAGTTACTTGAAGCTTCTGGGTCAAGGGATTCTAGACTTTTTTGGCAAATTGTGAAGTGGGGCCGAGGTGGTACCCCTAATAGTCCAGATAACAATGTTAATGCGGCATTATGGGTTGAGTATTTTAAACCCCAGTATGCAGAAAACAGGGATATTGTGGCCATAGAACCTATTCCAGTGGTATTTTGCAAGGGAAACCTGTTTTCAAATAAAGAAGCAGAATTGGTAATTTCAACCCTACAAGGGGGGAAAGCACCAGGCTTAGATGGGATTCCCTCAGACATTTTTAAGCATGACAAGGTACGGTGGGCTAGGTATGTGACCTCACTGGGAAATGCTCTAGCTAAAGGGGCTGAAATCCCAGAAGTATGGAAAGGGGCAATAATCATACCGATTTACAAGAAGGGTGATCGGTCACTCCCGGCCAATTATAGGCCGATAAGTTTGATTGCCACTATCCAAAAAGTGGTGGGGAAGATGGTGGTTAACAAACTTATGGATTGGGTAGACGAGAACAATGCCCTCTCCCCCTATCAGGCAGGCTTTAGGCGGGCAACCAGCACGGTTGATCAAATATTTCGATTTACCATGTTGCGGTGGGGGACTGTACTCCTTGGCGAGGGCAGCCTTTATGTCGCATTTGTAGACTTGAGGGCTGCCTTCGACCTGGTGCCAAGGAGTAAGCTTTGGGCAGTCCTGAAAAAGATAGGGGTCCCACTTGAGTTGCTCACTCTAATAATGCGTCTCCACGAAAGCAACTTCGCCAAAGTCCAGTGGGGGAGTAATGGGGAATCTACCGTTAATTTTCCTGTTGGACGGGGTGTACGGCAGGGATGTGCAATGGCACCCCTGCTCTTCTCCCTGTTCATCAATGGTATTGTGGAGAGGATGTTGGATGCAAGTGTGGATGCACCATCGCTAGCGGGCACCAGGGTCCCTATCCTGATGTTCGCTGACGATACCCTTATTGTATCCAAGACCCCTGCAGGACTCCAGCGCGCCCTGAATATATTTGATATGTTTTGCGGGGAACATGGCCTCGAAGTTAATGCTAGCAAAACAAAGCTGATGGTTTTTGGTCAAAGGCGCCGATCCCAACCAAGGGTATCTCTGAATAATATCGAGCTTGAGGTAGTAAATGCTTTTACTTACTTAGGGGTAGAGATATCAAGCAAGCCAGGTTGGTCACGACATATTGAGAAGGCGGTACTGAGACACCAGCAGATTTCAGGGGCGCTCCGGGCAGAACAAGTGAAATCAAAAATTAGGCCTGTAAAACCGGTCCTCATGGTTTATGACGCTAAAGCCCTGGGTGCGGCCCTGTATGGGGCAGAAGTATGGGGTTTTGAGAGGCTCCCCACCCTACAAATATCAGAGAATAGGTTTTTGAGGGGAATAACGAGTCTTCCCCAGAGCACACCATTAATACCACTTGGCTTGGATCTAGGGAGGAGACTGGTTAGTGACCGCGCCCGATTAAGGCCTATCCTTTATTGGAGACGACTGTGGACGACCCCAGAGATCCGACACTATGCTGATGGGTTTTTAGCCCTAGTTAAGTCAAGACATATTCCACAAAATAACATGGTTGAAGACGCTCAGGGTTGTTCTTGCTGAGCTCGGTCTCTCTAACCTCTGGGAAAATCCGTCTGGGGAAGTATTCCCAAGTAAAAACATCATTAAGGCCATATATTGGGATTATATAGAACATAAGCTCTGGAGGAGTACACATGCAGAAACAATGGGGGGTAGATTCATGGAAATCAAAACGAGACCTGTACTAGAACAGTATTGGGACAGTATAACTGTCCTGATAGATAGGAAGTTATTTTTTCAGTTAAGGTCAGGTTCTCTCCCATTGAGGTCATTGACGGGCAGGTGGAGGAGTACTAATAGCTCGTGTTGCCCGGTATGTGGTGCCCTGAATGAAAGCATTACACACTTCTTATTTCTGTGTGAGGCCTATGCAAACCCAAGGAGAGTATGGCTAGCCCCAGTATGTAGAAACCTTGGGGTATCAAGTGGTGTAGAGGGGTTGAGAATCATTTGTACCTCCACCGAAATGCCTATAGTGCTGGGAACAGCGAAATACTTGGGGTGGGCATGGTCTATCAGGAGGAGGGCTCTATCTTTTAATATGTACTAAATTTAACATTTAATCTTAAAAATTCTTTTTGTCAAAGCTTGCAAAATTGTTAAAATGTATTTCATGTGTATGAAATATGAATTTTAATTAAAATGTATTTTAAAAATGTATGAATTTTAAAATGTATGTCTGTGCTTTTATGAGTGTATAACTCAAATAAAGCTTTTTCAATCCAATCCAAAATTGTTATTTCCTAACTACAACCTGTAATTTTTGAGTGTGGGTGTGTGAGTGGCTGTATAGGTAGGTGAGTCAGTCAATGATGTTTCTTGTATAGCGCAACTACTCACCTGTTAGGGTCTCAGGCACTGAGTGGTGGGGGGAGGGGGGTAGATCTGCGGTTCAGTCAAAGAGCCAGTTCTTGAGGTCCTTCCTGAATAGAGGCAGCGACGGTTATAGCCTGAGGTGTAGTGGCAGGGAGTTGCAGGTCTTTGCAATGAGGTAGGAGAAGGATCTTCCTCCGGCAGTGATCTTGCAGATCTGTGGGATGAGGGCCAGTGCCAGTTGGGTGGAGCGGAGATGTCTGGTGGGAGTGTAGAAGGAGAGGTGGTGGTTGAGGTATGCAGGTCAGGCATTGTGGAGGGTTTTGTAGGTGTGCTTGAGAAGCTTGAAGGAAATTAATTTTTGATAGGTAGCCAGTGAGTCTCCCAGGTGACCGGTGACGTGGCTGTGGCAGGGATTGTTCAAGATGGGTCTGGTAGAGATGTTTTGGATGTTCTGCAGTTTCTTTATGAGTTTTGGGGTGTACCGGCATTGAGTGCATTGCTGTAGTCGAGTCTGCTGCTGACAAGCGCATTGGTGATGGTTTTCTTGGACTTGCTAGGGATCCACTTGAAGATCTTACAAAGCAAGTGGGAGCTTATGGAAGCTGGAGGACGAGACGGCGTTGATTTAGTAGTTCATAAAAAGCAAAGAGTCCAGGATGATGCTGATGCTTCTCGCGTGGTCCACGGTTGTGGGAGGGGTGTCGAGTGCTGCGGGCCACCAGGAGTCACCCTAGATGGAGGGGTGAAGCCCAGGAGGACTTCGGTCTTGTCTGAGTTGAGCTTGAGGCAGCTGCCCTTCATCCAGATGTCGACTGCTTTTTTCCCATTGTGGAAGTTGCTCTTGGGGGCTGTGGGTTTGTCTGTGAGCGAGAGAATTAGCTGGGTGTTGTTGGCTTAGGAGACAATGTTGATTCTATGGGTTCTGATGATAGCTGCAAGCGGGGCCATGTAAATGTTGAAGAGGATGGGGCTCAGGTAGGATTCCTGAGGCACTTTGCAGATGATCTCTGTGGGTTCTGAGGTGAACAGTGGAAGTCTGACTCTCTGTGTTCGGCCGGTGAGGAAAGAATGGATCCATTCTAGGGCTTTGTCGCAGATGCCGACGTCGTGGAGTCTTGGTCAGAGGGTGTGGTGGGAGATGGTGTCGAAGGCAGTTGAGAGTTCCCGGAGGATGAGGGCAGCAGTCTTGCCTTGCTTGAGGAGGGTGCGGATGTCGTCTGTAGCAGCAAAGAGAGTAGTCTCTGTGCTGTGGTTGCTTCTGAAGCCCGATTGGGAGAGGTCCAGGATATGGTTAATTTCAATGAACTGAGAGCGCTAGGCATTGATGGCTTTCTTGATTACTGGCTAGAAAGGGGAGCAGAGAGATGGGTCTGCAGTTTTTAAGGTCAGTTGGGTTGGCAGAGGGTTTCTTCAGCAGGTGTTTTCAGTCTTCAGGGAAGGTGGTGGACTCGATGGAGCGGTTAATGTTGCGGCAGAGTTCGGGTGTGCCTCTGTTGAAGATGTGCTCAGGGCAGGGATCCGAGGGGCTCTGGAGTGGATCCTCTTCATGATCCTGAGGGTGTTGTCAGAGGTGAGGGTGGTCCAATTGGGCATGGTATGCTGGAATCTGGAGCCATTGGGTGGAGTGGTTGCGGGTGGGGTGGGTGAGTCTTGGGTTGCAAAGCTGTCCTAGATCTCCTCGATCTCATGGTGGAAGAAGGTGGCAAGTTGTCGCAGAGGTCTTGAGAGGTGGAAATATCTGCTGTCTCTGAGCTGGGTTTGGCAAATTATTTGACCACGGTGATGAGTTATTTTCTGTTGTGTGCATTGGCGTTGATGCGTTTCTGTATGGCTGCTTTCATTGTTATTCTGATGAGGGAGTGGTGCGGTGATGGCTGTTTTGTAAGCTGCATGGTCTGCCATGATCTTGCTGCTCCTCCATCTTTTCTCAAACAATCTGCAGGTGAGCCTGGACTCTTGGAGGGAGGAGGAGAACCAGCTGGCTTTCTGGGAGGGCAGCTTGCCTGAGGGGAGCCAATAGGTTGGCATAAGCGGAAATCTATCTGTGGAGGTTGCATGCTGAGGCGTTGGCATCCATTGATGTCAGGGGTGGAGTTTTGCTGAGGGAGGTGGTGAGTTGGTCTTCGGTGACCTTGTTCCAGCTTCTGCGAGACTCATGGTAGGTGTGGTGTAATGTGGGTCTGTGAAGAAGTACAAGCAGTGGTGGTCGGTCCAATTTGGCTTGGAGGTGTGGCTGATGGAGATGACATAGATGTTGTTGCTGTATGGGTCTCAGTTGGTGTGTGAGTTGGTTTGTGGGTGTGTGAGTGGCTGTATGGGTCTGTGAGTGGGTGTGTGAGTGACTGTATGGGTGTGTACATAGCTGTGTAAGTGGGTGTAGGAGTGCCTGTGTGGATCTGTGAATAGGTGCATGAGTGTGTGAGTGGGTCTATTAGTCGGTGCAACAGTGTCTGACTGGGTCTGTGAGCAAGTCCATGAGTCTGTGTGGGTCTGTGAGTGGGCACATGAATGTCTGAATGCCTCTTTCTCCTTGTTTCTGATCTCTATTTAGCCTCTTTCTGCTCATTGCTGACCTTTAGTTTGCCTCTTTCTGCTCGTTGCTGGCCTATATTCTGCCTCTTTCTGCTCATTTCTCACCTTTATTTTGCCTCTTCCTGCTCGTTTCTCACCTTTATCTTACCTTTTTATACTTGATGGAGGCCTTTTTTCTGCCTCTTTTTGCTCGTTTCGGACAGTTATTCTGCCTGTTGCTGCTTGTTTCAGACCTCTATTTGGCTCTTTCTGCTCCTTTCTTACCTTTATTCAGCCTCTTTCTGCTCGTTTCTCACCCCTTTCTTAATCTTTCTGCTTGTTGCTGACCTTTATTTAGGCTATTCCTGCTTGTTTATGACCTTTATTTTGCCTCTTTCTACTAGTTTTTTACGTTTATTCTTCCTCTTTCGGCTCATTTTTCACCTTTATTTAGCCTTTTTCTGCTCATTGCTGACCTTTATTCTGCCTCTTTCTGCTCGCTTCTGACCTTTATCGTGCCTTTTTCTGTGTGTTGCTGACCATTAGTTTGCCTCGTTTTGCTCAAACCTAACCTTTATTCTGCCTAGTTCTGCTCTCTTCTGACCTTTATTCCCCCTCTTTCTGCTTGTTTCTTCCCTTTATTTTGCCTCTTTCTACTCCTTGCTAACCTTAATTTTGCCTCTTTCTGCTCATTTCTCACCTTAATGTTGTCTCTTTCTGTTCGTAGCTAACTTTTATTCTGCCTCTTTATGCTTGTTTCTGACCTTTATTCTGCCTCTAACTGCTTGTTTCTCACCTTTATCTTGCATCTTTCTGCTCATTGCAGTCCTTTATTCTGCCTCTTTCTGCCTGCTTCTGACCTTTATTCTGCCTCTTTCTGCTCATTTTACATCTTTATCTTGCCTCTTTCTGCTTGTTGCTGACCTTTTATTCAGCCTTTTTTTCTGACCTTTCTTTCTGCCTCTTCATGCTTCTTTCTCACCTTTATTTTCTTCTTTCTGCTCTTTTTCCCGGGGACCCCAGGGGGAGCCTCAAGGCCCCTGTGGTCCCTGGTGGCTCCCTGCCTCCTGCGGGAGCCATCAGTGCTCTCACAGACAGGGAGCTGCAAAACATGCAAAACATTGTGTTAGCTCCTGCTTGCTGGAAGCTGAATGATTGCCAAGTCACAGCAAACAGCTATGTCCCTGGGGTAGGCACTCTGGGATATAGCAGAAGTCCCAAGGCCATTATTGAGTACAGGAGGGAGGCTGCACAGGCCCCCTCCTTTCACTTTAACGGGCCTTCTCTGTGGAGGTGCTGGTTCCCAAGGCCAAGAACAGGCAGGAAGGAGAGCTCCACAGCCCCCTCCTTATTTAAAAAAAAAAAAAGATAGCCGAAGGGAGTGGTCTCCGTGGTGCGGGGTCCGCATGGCCCCCCTCCATATTTAAGTTAGCCCGCTGGGACTCGGGTGGTCTGCGCGGCCCCCTAAGCATATTATTTTAAGCCCCGAGGGGGTGGTGGTCCCTGAGGCTCGGGGGGTCTGCAAGGCCCCCCCAAGCATTTCATATGCTAATTATATAATTAGCCCCAGGAGATGGTGGTCTTCGAGTCATTTTTAAACCTTTGAAGGGGAGAGAAAAGCAGCAGAAAAAATGTGCACATACATATATATGGTATATGCAGTTGAGTGTCTCCCTCTTTCTCTATGGGCATCGGAGATGTAGATAATATATTTGACGGTGTAGCCCAACGCCAGTACGTAATGGCACCACCTCGCAACTGTCAGCACTGTGTCATCTGGAGGATCGTAGGTGACTGGTGCTGCCAAATATTTTACTGCGTAGAGGGCCCGTGTTTGCCTTTGAAGTAGGGCTATACATGGGACAGCAAACAAAGTGATTGTTTAATGTCCATGACTAAAGTGAACCTATTGAAAGTAGTCAAAAGAACAATAGGCATTCTAGAATGTTGCTTTGCTTGATGAAGTCAGCAGGGATTTTGAGATGTTCTCTGGTATCATTCACCAGATGGCCCCTTTAAGTCCTTTAGTAGTGGGCCCTATCAAATTCCCTAAGACTGGGCTTATTATGAATGGGACACCATCCAGGTCTTCATTGAACATCAGTTGCTCCTTGCTTGGTAATGCAACTTGCCATCCTTTTCTTCCCTACATCAGGTCTATGCTCCCCCTTTAGGTCTAGAGGTGAGGGAGCAAGCAATGCACCTTTAAATTCAGACTTATATCCCTCTGCTCAAACGTTTCATCAAAGAATTTAAAACAATATGGTGAAGTGCTTAACTCCTTCTGATAACTTTTCTCAAACTTACCTTATTCTATTAAGAGGCTCCAAGTTTGTTTTGGGAAACCGTCTCCTGCATTGCCACTTCGCAACGCTACATTTGTGATGATTTACAAATGCATAGAACCTACAGATATGTTTTTTTAATCGTACATAAATCTTTATGAGGAACAACTCATCTATCAGTTCTTTAACATGTTCTGCAAACAGTCCTTGTTGTAAGAAATCATCAACCTACCGACTCATTATTATCCCTAGTATAATCCTTATAACAAATAGGTGTTTGATAGAGCAAGCTTCGCATCGCGACTTGCTAGAGTCATGAACCTCGCCCGTGTGTAATCAATTAATAAATTGTACGTCTTACTAATCTTTTATTTTTTATATTCGAACGAAGTAGAGGAAGCTTGCTTGTGTGTATTTCTAATACAACTAATCCATGTCCCTAAAACATGGCCGCCGCTTGGAAAATTGCTTCTGCGCATGCGTCAGTCACACTCACGTGACCTGACGTAGTTATAAGTTTGGTGGGAAAGGGTGCGCATGCGTAATACACAGCTTTCGTGAATAACGTGGTGATGCTCTTGTGAGTGTGTATATGTTGCTAACATTTAAACTGCATAGTATATTTTTATACTGATAAGTTTAAAGTACAAAACCAATGATGTGTTTTCATACCGTCACTTCTATGTTTTAATTTGTTTTCGCTTACTTTTCATGTATCCTCAACTCGGAGGGGTGCTGGGCTGGGAGTCCATCTTGGAGCGTATTTCTGCGCAGAATCGCTAGAAGCTGACATGGCATTGAACTCAGGCCAAAGAAGGTTGATGCCAGAGCCACCCTGGGAAAGGGCACCTTCACCCAGCAAAAGCATCATGATTATGTTCTATTGTATCGAAATGTATTCTTTCATTGTATTCTGTGCGACTTTCTCATGGGAACCCCAATCTCGCTAGGCGGTACCCAGAGATCCAAAGTAGGCCTCCAAATAGTCTATTCTGATTGGTGTGTTACCCAAACCCTACCTTAGGACCAATCCAAATTGAGGGATTCTGACACTTTGCAACACTGGGGGGTGGTACACCGTCCCAAAACAGTATATCTACCCTGGGTTCACCTAGGGAAATTGTCCGACTTGTCTGGTTTAGCTGACCTGTCACTGACCCAACGCACTCAATAGGTGACTGAAGATACAGAGTACTGCGGAGCACTCTGTCCGAAATTGACCATAGACTAAGGTTTTACTAAACCTTAAAGTGCTGGTGGAGCACTTTGCTGGGAGTTCGCTGACCCAATCGGGGTCTTGATCGATAGCTGCAGAGAGGGTGGAGCGCAGGCGTTGCTTCCGAACTGCGGGTGCTGGTCCTGTCCTGAGGGTTCCTGTCCTGAGGGTCCTGTCCTGATCCTAATCTGGTCTTCCTGTCCTGTCCTGGGTGTCCATTCTGCACCTGCTGTCCATTGAGGGGTATCCTTCCTTGAGGGGTCCTTGTCCTTAACTGACCCGTGGCCAGGGTTTGGTTTTCACACCAGTCTAGGTAAATATCACTCTGAAAACTCTGAATCTTGCACCTTTCTGAATTTCTGTCTTTTGCTTCAATAAAGACATACCTTTGCATATGTAAATTTTCCATGCTTTGCCGCAACCATTGAATCATAAAGTCATTTGCATTTGTTTCGTAACGTGTTCCTATGTTACCCTACCTGTTAGAAATTATATTTTGCATTGCAGTTTGTCATTTCCTGATATGGTCTAGAACCTCCTTACTTAAACTGTCTAAAGAACTTTTGCCTTAAAGCATAGCGTGTCTCTCTTCATAGACTCTCCTATAGATATAAATGTCCCGAACTCCTGTCTCATTTTTCTCTGAGATAATTCTAGAATACTAGTCCTAATCGAAGCCTATCCCATCTTTAGTGATTCATCTTAAAACGTTCTAATTCCTGATCCTTCATTTTAAGTGTGTCCTGGTTCCGTTAGTTTATAAATGGTAGCACTGACTTATTTGCTAATCAGCTATGTACTTTCTGTTATTCTGATTATCGATTGCTTAATTACTGTGAATTTGATGATTTCTGAATTTTACAAAAATTAGATAAAGACTTTAAAACTTCCAGTTGTCCGTGGTCATTTTACAAAGATTATTGAATGTTATTTGTTGGGTTTGTATTTTGCTGCCTTTCCTTTTACAGCTAGCTCCCTGATCCATTGTGGTCATAGGTACCCGCGTCGGTGGATGGTAAGTCGGGTACGCTGAAGAATAACGAAAGGAACTCACAAATATTTGATAGTAGACCGTGAGGTCATCCGATCAATGTATATGGTGATTTGAAATATATGGGCCCGAAGCCGGAAGTGGCGAAATTATTGGTCGGGTGACCCGCGCGCTCTATCAGTATTTTCTGGTAGCAGAGTTATGGTTAGGGAATAGTTAAAGGTTAGGTAGGACTAGTTGGGCTAAGTCAAGTCGGTAGCTGCTAGTATATTGATGCTGCTACAAGAGCGGCCATTTCGGGGGACTTGATCACTCTCTTGAGAATGCGTTGCTTTTGAAATTTATGAATTGTTTGAAAATTGTTATTCTTGTTCTTATATTGTTATATGTATTAATCCATGCGCATGTAAAACGGTTTGTTAAGTGTTGTCGGAACTCCCCGGGGAATTGAATGGCAAAGTGGTGAATAGAATCCATTTGCCTTGAGGTCGCAGGCTCAAGGAAAGTTAGGTGCAGGTTAGGTAGAACCAGAAGCACTAACTAGGGCTTTTCCTGAATACATGTGTGAATAAATGTTAGTAACGAGGTTCATTGGCAAAATTCCAATAGTGGCGTAACCTAGTAAGGGTCACCTCGGAAGAGTAGCAGGTTCATCGGAGCTTGGGTGAAAGCAAAGGGGTCCGCTGGGAAACCTTAGACTCAGATATATCCCGGAAAGAGTGGATGGGTCCAGGGAAGTAACAGGTTCACTGATGCTAGAGTGAAGGGTAGGCGGAAGAGATCTACCCGCAGCGTGTGAAAAGTAAATGGAAGTAGTTTACTTGCAGTAAAACAACTCTTTTCTGTCTAGACACTTGAGCACTGTGGCGAATGTGTATTCGTTGTAAAATAACCAAGCACTAGCACTTTAGAAAGAAAGAAAGTTTCCGTTACCTTGTGAAGGGAGGGAGTCAGTCGCGAAGCGTCTCTGACGTCACTCTGTGCCGCGCTGGGATTGGTAGAAACAGCGGGCGGGTAGCGGGGCTGGAATTGTGAAGGAGGGGTGAGCGCCGAAGCGTGAGAACTGTCTCGCGAAAAGGCCGCGCACCCATTGGCCGAAAATATTTGAACTCGTGCACCCCATTGGTCGCACGGAATTGCAAGACGCATTCTGATTGGAGGTAATTTTGTAAACAAAGTTAAGCGTAGAAATCGTATGTGGCACTCGTATACTCCAGAGACTAGACCCGATCCAAGAAACCTAGGTTTTGAAAGGGATCAGTGGAAGGCTAATAGATACGGCATTATGTACGGAAATAAGCGAAAAATGTCCCTTGTAAATAAGGTAAAGAATTACTTCAAAAAGGACAAGCCGATTCAAACTAGAGAGGGCATTGTTATTCCACCACCAAATACTCCCGCCTCTTTCATGATGTTTGACAGAGGGTACAATACATGTGTGTGGTTAGAAAATTGGGTGAAATACACAAAAGACGACGGAATAATGGCCTTTCCGTTAGAAGGTACCTTTAATGGTAGGATCCTATTCAATTTAAGAACCCGAATGAATGAATTACATCCCAGACCGAGACTAACGCAGTATGAGGCATTAGAGGAATGGGAGATTGAGGCTTTCCAAAGAGAAAAGCCCCGAATGGACAAAGGGCTGACAAAGTATTACCCAAAACTGAAACAAGAAACCCGAGATAAAAAGATGAAACAATGGAGACAGAGCATGATTGTTGAGGGACTGTTTCCCATGATGCCAGCAGAAGATCCTCCTGGGGGGGGAAAAAGGACAGAGAAATCCAAACACTGGGGGCCCCTGGGAGAATCAGATGACGAATTGTTAGATGACATATGCATGAGAAGTCCGCCTCCTTATAATGAGGGACACCGACCTTCGAGTGCAGGAGATATTCCCCGGAGACCCCTACAAAGGGAAGAGGTCAGGTCCGCAAGTGTAGGAGGGGATTATTTAATTCCTCCTTATACTGAGAATCTAGGACCCGTAGAAACCAGAAGTATTTACCCCAGGAGACCCGTGGGCGGGGAGACGGGATATTCACGTGAAGGAGATCTTTGCTCTCGTCCCCCCTACGGAGGTGAGGTGAGGTCCTTGAGTTCAGGAATGCCACGATTGCAGCCCCGAGATGAGGAAGATCAGAGACTTCTAGGCACAGGAAGTCTGTTTCAGAAACCTAATTATGGCGGAGGACCAAGTGAGACACATCCCACTGCCCCGAGTTATGCTCCCATTCTAACCCCGCAGGTGTTACATGGAAACACTTTGGACAGGTTATTAGAAGAAAAAGAACGAGAAGCATTAGGAAATCAGAGAGCTGAGATAATACAGAAGATGTCACAGCTAAATGCAAGTCCTGAAGCCTTGACGATCCCAGTAACAATCGGACCGGTGGTTCCGTTGTATGGGGACCGTCAAGGAAGTCCGAAACCTCCCGTAATTACTCCTGTCATTGCACCGACCAGACCAGAACCATTAATTGTGGATGACCAGACAAGTGAGTGCGAGTCGGAGGTCTCACTGCTAGATCTGCCCATTAGAAAGACTGGAAAAGGGATACCGAAAGGACATAATACTTTTAATGCGAGGGAAATTCAGATGGAATCGACCTCAGGTACGAAGAGTGTCACATTGGTGACTCCTGAAGAAATCGAAAGATGGAGTCAAGAATTTGAAAAACAAGCGTCCCCAACGAAACCTTTAGATCTCTACAAGCTGAGAATAGAAATAGAGGAATTGATGGCAGGAAACGTAGGATTAGACAGATTAAATACCTACTCTGAAGACGAAATGCTGTTTATCTGCAAGAGTCTCACTCGAAATACCCGAGTGCTTCATGAAAAACTGACAGACACTGCTGCTAGCATGGGAATAGATATTTCAAGATCGAAACCGCTGCGAAAACCATACAGGGCAGATTTCTCAGACAAAGATTTGGAAAACTTGAATATGTCGGGGAAGAAAGCACAGGTCAAAGAACTATTGACAGTATTGGAAAAATGGGGAGATGTGGAAAGGTGGAAAGCCAGATGGGCCAAGAAAAAGGATAAGGCCAGGTCTAGGCAGGCAACTCCCGAATTTGTTCTAAAAGAAACTGAGAAACCAGAACAGTTATGCCCTATGCACGAAGTACCAGGTGGGAAGTATGTGCACGTTCCATGGTCCAGACAGGATATTGTGTCCTTTACTAATGATTTCCCGATATTGCGCGAAAAGCCAGTTGACTGGTACAGGCAGGTGGAAAGGTTCGTAAAGGTGCAAAAATGCCTGTGGAAAGACCTGGATGGGTTTTTCAATATAGTGGTCCCTGTAGATCTGTGGACTGAGTGTAAAATAGCCATAGCTTGGCCGAGTGAGGAATACCCAAGAGATGACAAAACAGGGGAACCATCGAAGGAAGTGATGAGAAAATATGAACAAGTAATTCAGCATCTGAAACTAAAAGTGCCAGCAAAGGAAACTGATTGGACCAAGATAGATAGAACCACGCAGGAAAGAGACGAGACAGTGCACTCCTTTTATGAAAGGCTGTTGCAGGTGTTCAAAACATACAGTGGAATAGATAACATCGAGATGAAGGATATGACACATTTTATTTACAGGTTTGTAAATGGTTTAAGACCCGAAATTTGTCAGTGGATAAAAGATAACAAAATCTGTTGGCATACTAAAAAGATGGATGAGGTCCTACGGTACGCAAAGTACTGTGAGGACGAGATGGCAGAAAAGAAAAAGGCTCTCAAGGAGAAGGTTATGTGAGCTCAAGTGAAGCTCGCAGAACAGCAGGAAAAACAATTGAATAAAATGGCCAAAACTACTCAGAACCAAGGTCCTGGGGGTGGGGGTGGAGGAAAGCCCCGGCCCAAAATGAACAGGGAGGAGGCTAAGAAGAAATTTCCCTGCCACCAGTGCGGAGAAATTGGACACTGGCGAGACGAGTGTCCCTATTTGCCGGATGATAACTCCAAAACACCTGATTTAACTCCACAGACGCAGAATGAAAGACCAAGAAAGACCCAACCACAGGTAAAAACGATTCAGTTGCCCGGAGCACCAAAGCAAGTATTTAAGGGAAAATCCACGCAGGGTGATGACGTAGAAGTCTGGGGAAGCAATGAGAACAGAAATACAGCAACTTCGCAGTATTTACTAAATGATACCTTCCTTTGTGATGACCAGTACTGACGGGGCCTGAGAGGGGAGGACGAGGAGTGCGTACTTGGCGCCTCCTTGCCGGTAGACCAGTCAGGGCCATACATTGAAGGAAAGGTTGACGGAAATGATGTCACTTTTCTGTTGGACACTGGCGCTATCCGTTCTACTGTAAGAACAGTGGACGTTCCAAACCTACCCCTCTCGGGAGAAGCAATCCAAGTAGTGGGGGTATCTAATCAACTGATTAGTACTCCTGTTACCGAGCCCATGGAGATCTCAATTGGAAACTTTAAAGAAATGCATAGATTTGTCGTTTGTGACACCAGTCCAGTGAACTTACTGGGACGTGATTTGCTGTGCAAAATGAACTGTACCATCTTTTGCACACCAAAGGGTGTTGAAATTCAGACCCCAGATGAAGATGGCATTTATAAATTAATGTTGATCAGACCTGACTCAGAAATTAAACGAATGACTATGCAGGATTTGCCCAAAGAACTCCAAGAAACAGTAAAGCCAGAGGTATGGGACTTTACCGGAAAAGATGTAGGATTAATGAAAAACGTAGACCCCATACAGATAGCAATAAAGGACAATGCAGTATACCCTAATACTAAACCCTACAGAATGAATGCAGAAGTGAGAGCAGGGGTTGCCCTGGAAATACAGAAATTGCTAGAAGGAAACATCATACAGGAAGTAATGAGTAGCCCATGCAACTCACCGATTATGGGCATCAAAAAGCCTAGTGGCAAGTACAGAGTAGTGCAAGACCTAAGAAAGGTAAACAAAATAGTGGTTCCTTGTTGTCCTATTGTGCCAAACCCAGCAGTGATTCTGTACCAGATTCCCTGGGATGCTGAGTGGTTCACTGTGATAGACCTATGTCATGCATTCTTTTCCATTCCCTTGCATCCAGACAGCAAATTTCTTTTCTCATTTGCCTTCAACAGTCACGTGTATGTCTGGAACAGGGTCCCCCAGGGGTACACAGAGAGCCCCTCTATCTTTAATCAGATCTTGAAAAAATGCTTGGAAACTTTGGTTTTTCCTGGAAATTCTGTCTTGGTGCAATACATTGACGACCTCTTGGTGGCGTCCAAAAGTCATAAAGATTGTGTGATTGACACCATTGCCCTACTGAATCACCTGAGTGAGAAGGGACATAAAGTGGCCCCTGAAAAATTACAGTTCTGTGCAAAATCAGTGAAATATCTGGGGCACCAGATAGAGAAAGGCATCAGGAAAGTAACATCAGAAAGAGTGAGAATAATTCAAAAGATGCAGTTACCCCGTACTCAAAAAGAAATCAGAATGTTCCTTGGAGTGATAGGATACTGCAGGCAATGGATTGTGGGATTTGCAGTCCTAGCTAGGCCCTTGATAAAAATGACCAAGAGAGGAACACCGGATATTGTAGAATGGGATGATGAAAGCTTAACAGCCGTCACAAAATTGCGAGACTGTCTGTGTACAGCCCCTGCATTGGGAATGCCAGACTATTCCAAGGAATTTGCCCTGTTCTGTGACACTCGCGATAATTGTGCATTGTCAGTCCTAACCCAAGAACATGGCACAACCAGAAGGCCTGTGGCATATTTCTCTGCCACCCTGGATCCAGTGGCTGCTGGATTACCAGGATGTCTGAAAGCAGTAGCTGCTACTTGCACAAGTTTAGAGCAGAGTGAATCCATTGTCATGGGACATCCTGTAACTGTGTATGTTCCACATGGAGTGGTAATTTTGCTAACGAGAACGAAAACTCAGTATCTCACCCCTAGTCGGCTGACTAAATACGAGAGGATTCTCGTGGGTGCTGCAAATATAACAATTGTCAGGTGCAACATTCTGAACCCCGCCACTCTGCTTCCCAACTCAATGGATATGGAAGATGGGGAGGAAGATGAGCATAACTGCATTGATTTAACAGAATTTTGCACAAAGCCACGCCCAGACATTAAAGAAACACCTTTGCCTAAACATGACATGGAATTGTTTGTGGATGGTTCATGCCTAAGACATGAACAAGGAGGCCTGAGTGCTGCCTATGCGGTAGTCTCCTTAACCAAAATTGTAGAAGCAGGTTATTTATTTGAAGTAAAGTCTGCACAAGTAGCCGAATTGATCGCTATGATAAAAGCTTGCAAATTGGGGAAAAACGTACGCCTAACAGTGTATACTGACAGTCAGTACTATTTTGGAGTTGTGCATGACTTTGGCCAATTATGGCTACAGAGGGAGTTCCTGACTTCATCAGGTACCCCTATTCGAAATGGAAAAGTTGTTCAAGACCTTTTAGAGGCAATCCAATTACCAAAGGAATTGGCAGTGGTCAAGTGTGTTGCCCATAAGAAGGACTTTGACCCTGTATCTTTGGGAAATGATTTTGCTGATCGAGTGGCACAATTATGCGCCAGGGATCGATTGATCATAAATCCAAAACGGGGGGGGGGCCCGGAAACAGCTGCCAACTTCGAGTGTTTGAAGAAGTGCCTACATGGGATGAAGTGAGAGAATGGCAGCAGGCGGCACCCTGGCAAGAGAGAGAGAGAAGTGGAAGGAAGAAGGGTGTAGACCAAGACGTGAGGATGGTGTCATCTTGGGCCCAAATGGTATGCCTGTGTTACCCAGACACTTGCTTGGCACAATGGCGAGATTGATACATGAGGGATCACACATTGGTAGGGACGCCATGATTCTGGTATTCCAACAGACTTGGTACAGCAAAAAGTTCAGGAAAGTAGCAGAGTCCCTCTGCCAGAGGTGCCTGTCATGTCAACAGATGAATCCAGGCAAGAGAACAATGGTGGACCTGGGGAAAATTGGGAGGTCCCTTTGTGAGAATACAGGTTGATTTCATCACCATGCCACGTTGTGAGGGGAAACGTTATGTCCTTGTCATTGTCTGCCTATTTTCAAAGTGGGTGGAAGCTTACCCTACTCCCCAAAGTGACGCACTGACAGTAGCAAAGTGTTTACTGAAAGAACTGATACCTAGATTTGGGGTTCCAGTCACTATTGAATCAGATAGAGGCCGACATTTTCAGAATGATGTGATCGACCAACTCTGTAAGGCATTTGGGATCTCGCAAAAACTCCACTGTGCATATCATCCAGAGGCATCTGGAGTAGTGGAACAAATAAACGGGACTATCAAAACAAGACTAGCGAAATTGTGTGATGCATCTGGCATGACCTGGGTAAAGGCCCTGCCTCTGGTTCTGATGGGACTCCGAAGTATTCCAGACCGGAAGACAGGCCTGAGCCCTCATGAAATCCTGATGGGAAGAGTGATGAGACAAGCATGGGTACCAGGAAGCAAATTGTTGAGTATTACTGATGATTTGGTGCTTGAATACTGCAAGAGATTAGGTGACCAAGTGCGTTATATCTCTCGCCAGATCGGAGAAGACGCCGTCGCCAATCCAACGACTCCTCTCCACAAACTGGTTCCCGGGGACTGGGTCAAAATAAAGAAGGATACTCGGTCGAGCTGCCTGGAACCAAGGTGGGGACAGAAGCGCCAAGTGATCCTGGTAACGACCACAGCAGTGAAGTGTGCAGGTGTTCCCCATTGGATCCACGCCAGCCACACCCAGAAGGTATTACCAGACGAGGAGCCTGGAGAAGGAGGCCGTCCAGCAGAGGGGCCTGCAGAAGCAAGACCAGAAGTAACTGACGACGTACAGCCCAGTACCAGTCAAGCTGAGGGGTCCGCAGACGTTGGTCCAAGGGTAGTTGATGACGAGCTACCAAGAGTTCAGCCTGCTGAGGGGTTCCCAGAAGTTGGTCCAGAAGTAGCTGATGACGAGCTGCCGAGCATATGGCCAGATGAGTGGATACCCTTGATTGACCTCACCGAAGACCCCATCAGAACAAGAGAGCGAATTTGGGATGGTAGAGAGTGGAATAGAGAGGAAAAGCAAGGCACAGGCGAAGAACCTCAGACTATTGAGATTCACGTCAAAACTGAGGAAGGAGAAGGTCAGACAGGGACTGAGCAAATAATTGATACACCTCCACTGACTCCTGATGTCGAAAAGGGACAGACTAGACATAGTGTAATAGTACGAGCAGAAGAAAATCAAGGGATCGAAGTGCTCGAACAGGATCAGATAGGATTAGAAGAACGTGTTCAGGACACAGAAACAGAGACATTTGAAAAGCAAACACAAAATTCTCCTGAACAAGGCCAGATTAGTAACCAGGCAGAAGAAATAGATGCAAGCCCTGGAACTAGTGAGATAGGAAGGGAAGAAGAAGAAGCAGAATTGCCACAAACTAATGAAAATAAAAGGGCAAGAGAAGAGAACGAAGTCCCAGTGCCAACTAAAAGACTTAAGAAAAGAAAGCATATTGAGCCTGGATTCATAAAGAAATTGAGACTGAGGATAAAAACGGTAGAAGAAAAACATGCAGAAGAAAGGAGAAGTTCTCGCATAGCAGAGCAACCAGAAGACACTTCCAAAAGAAGGAGCGATCGAATAAAAAGACAAAACAAAAAGTACAAGTCTCCTGAATGGACGCTCGTTTTGGAAGAATTTGAAGATCTTGATATAACTGACGAAAGCGATGGAGAACCAGTCGCTGAGTACTCTGCCGAAGAAGAGGACGAGCCACCGTGAAATTGCACAAAAGTAAGCTACTCGTGCAAAGAGACAAAGAGGGGTTGAGAAACTTCTTCTGAGCCAAAATGTCTGATTCAAACGTGCAAAACATGCTGCAAGGTATGTGTATGTAGTATAATTATAGTGATATTAGTTTGGATAGGACTAACAGTTTTCATTCCTTTTGCGGTGAGCAAAAACACTAATGTTGACCCTACTGAGATTGTAAATACTGACAATGAGGGGCTGACAACACAGAGTGTAGCAAGACATGAGAGAGCACTCAAACAAACAAAACGAGACCTAGAAGCATCAGATGAGGGAGGACTACATTATCATGGAGTTAAGAATAAGACACATTTAAATGTTTTCGCAAACTTGTTAATACACTACGTAGAGACTATGGAAATTGAAGATTGCTATGTCTGCATGAAGCTACCTACCTCTGTAGCTGAAGGCGTGACATACCATCACCTGCCCCTGACATACGGAATATCCTGTAGCATTTTAGCAAGCTTATTTTACAAAAGAGGACCGTTACAGTACTATTACTCTAACAATGACGTGATCTTTTCTGAACTTCCTATACGTGGGAACCTGAATCCTGTACATACTAAAAGTGACGTTACTCGCTATATGGGCAATACTTTCTGACTATAGGTAATATAGACATAGGTGACGCACACAGAGATAACTTGACCTGCTCTTTGCGTGAGCAGGAAAAGATGTTCCTGAACATGGCAGAGAAGAGGAGAATAAAAATACAAAGAAAGGCAGATGATGAAAGACAGAAAACGCCAAAATGGGCTGAGAACATGGAAGGCACCTCAAATAGTGGGGCGGGACCTGCTCTGTTGCTGGATTTTGAAAGGAAGGGAAAGCTATGTCTTCACCGCAAGAAGACTAGCTATTATAATAACATTTTCATTGGTTCCAGTGAATGTGAACATAATTACAAGGTAAGTGGAGGATGGGGTTTCAAAAATGGGTCAGAGCCTGTGTTTCCTGGAATCTATTATATATGTGGAGACAAGGCTTATTTCAAATTGCCGGATCACTGGTATGGAAGCTGCTACTTTGGCATTGTCTTCCCGAAATATACCACGTGAATGAAGTTGCTGGAAGCAGTGAAAATACTAATGGCTTAGTGCGTAGTAAAAGAGAAAGCGTAGGCGAAATAATGGGTAGTATTTTTAGTGCACTGATACCTGGAGTGGGGGTGGTTCTGAACACTCACAGAATTTGCAAATTGTCCACAATAGTGGATGTGTTGTCTACGGACACAGCTCATGGATTTCTGCTGGTCAATACCGAAATGGTTGCGATCAGATCAATGGTTTTGCAGAACAGACTTGCTCTTGACACCTTATTAGCAAAAGAGGGCGGAGTCTGCCGGATGTTGAAGGCGCAACATTGTTGCACTTATATTCCGGACAAAAGTGTGCAGCTCAAAAGATATGTGAAAAACATTACTAATTTGGAAAAGGAACTCAAACCACTCGAGGTTGACAGTGCCTGGAAGAGACTGGTAGATGGTCTCTCAAATGTAGGTCATTGGCTTGCTAGCTTAGGTAAAAGCTTATTGTTCAAGGTACTGATGCCAATTGGAATTATAGGTCTTATCCTATTTTTCATATTTGTCTGTTGCAAATGCCGTAAGCACACCAGAAAGCATCAAGTGAATGCCAGAGGAGTGAAACGAAGTGTGGATGAGCTTGAATTAGAGGAAATGAATAATCAGATATATAAAAAGGTGAAAAATTCTCACCCTACCAAAAATGAGAAAGAGAAGCTGAATCACTTGTTGGAAGAGATAGAGTTGTATAAGGTGTGAGAAGTTGGCATCTGGTTCCATTATTTTTGTGATGATAGTAAATATCATCAAAGAGGGGATTGATAGAGCAAGCTTCGCATCGCGACTTGCTCGAGTCATGAACCTCGCCCGTGTGTAATCAATTAATAAATTGTACGTCTTACTAATCTTTTATTTTTTATATTCGAACGAAGTAGAGGAAGCTTGCTTGTGTGTATTTCTAATACAACTAATCCATGTCCCTAAAACATGGCCGCCGCTTGGAAAATTGCTTCTGCGCATGCGTCAGTCACACTCACGTGACCTGACGTAGTTATAAGTTTGGTGGGAAAGGGTGCGCATGCGTAATACACAGCTTTTGTGAATAACGTGGTGATGCTCTTGTGAGTGTGTATATGTTGCTAACATTTAAACTGCATAGTTTATTTTTATACTGATAAGTTTAAAGTACAAAACCAATGATGTGTTTTCATACCGTCACTTCTATGTTTTAATTTGTTTTCGCTTACTTTTCATGTATCCTCAACTCGGAGGGGTGCTGGGCTGGGGAGTCCATCTTGGAGGGTATTTCTGCGCAGAATCGCTAGAAGCTGACATGGCATTGAACTCAGGCCAAAGAAGGTTGATGCCAGAGCCACCCTGGGAAAGGGCACCTTCACCCAGCAAAAGCATCATGATTATGTTCTATTGTATCGAAATGTATTCTTTCATTGTATTCTGTGCGACTTTCTCATGGGAACCCCAATCTCGCTAGGCGGTACCCAGAGATGCAAAGTAGGCCTCCAATAGTCTATTCTGATTGGTGTGTTACCCAAACCCTACCTTAGGACCAATCCAAATTGAGGGATTCTGACACTTTGCAACACTGGGGGGTGGTACACCGTCCCAAAACAGTATATCTACCCTGGATTCACCTAGGGAAATTGTCCGACTTGTCTGGTTTCGCTGACCTGTCACTGACCCAACGCACTCAATAGGTGACTGAAGATACAGAGTACTGCGGAGCACTCTGTCCAAAATTGACCATAGACTAAGGTTTTACTAAACCTTAAAGTGCTGGCGGAGCACTTTGCTGGGAGTTCGCTGACCCAATCGGGGTCTTGATCGATAGCTGAAGAGAGGGTGGAGCGCAGGCGTTGCTTCCGAACTGCGGGTGCTGGTCCTGTCCTGAGGGTTCCTGTCCTGAGGGTCCTGTCCTGATCCTAATCTGGTCTTCCTGTCCTGTCCTGGGTGTCCATTCTGCACCTGCTGTCCATTGAGGGGTATCCTTCCTTGAGGGGTTCCTGTCCTTAACTGACCCGTGGCCAGGGTTTGGTTTTCACACCAGTCTAGGTAAATATCACTCTGAAAACTCTGAATCTTGCACCTTTCTGAATTTCTGTCTTTTGCTTCAATAAAGACATACCTTTGCATATGTAAATTTTCCATGCTTTGCCGCAACCATTGAATCATAGTCATTTGCATTTGTTTCGTAACGTGTTCCTATGTTACCGTACCTGTTAGAAATTATATTTTGCATTGCAGTTTGTCATTTCCTGATATGGTCTAGAACCTCCTTACTTAAACTTTCTAAAGAACTTTTGCCTTAAAGCATAGCGTGTCTCTCTTCATAGACTCTCCTATAGATATAAATGTCCCGAACTCCTGTCTCATTTTTCTCTGAGATAATTCTAGAATACTAGTCCTAATCGAAGCCTATCCCATCTTTAGTGATTCATCTTAAAACGTTCTAATTCCTGATCCTTCATTTTAAGTGTGTCCTGGTTCCATTAGTTTATAAATGGTTGCACTGATGATTTCTGAATTTTACTAAAATTAGATAAAGACTTTAAAACTTCCAGTTGTCCGTGGTCATTTTACAAAGATTATTGAATGTTATTTGTTGGGTTTGTATTTTGCTGCCTTTCCTTTTACAGCTAGCTCCCTGATCCATTGTGGTCATAGGTACCCGCGTCGGTGGATGGTAAGTCGGGTACGCTGAAAAATAACGAAAGGAACTCACAAATATTTGATAGTAGACTGTGAGGTCATCCGATCAATGTATATGGTGATTTGAAATATATGGGCCCGAAGCCGGAAGTGGCGAAATTATTGGTCGGGTGACCCGCGCGCTCTATCAGGTGTTAACTCTTACCCATTTTCTGCCCTCAATATGAGTGCCCTGGTAATTTGGGTGACAGAATACAGCTACAGCAGGGTGTTTGCTTTTACCATGTGTTGTATTACCAACTCATTTAAAGTTCCAAAGGTTGGAATGGAGCATACCATGCTATCAGAGTATATGCACCCTTTTATAGCAAGCGTTGCCTCTTTCTCGCCACTTTTCCTCAGATAAATTTTATCCGAAGTTTCCTGGGAAAAGGAAGAGTGTGATATTAACAGCAAAGCTCAAAACCCCTCTGGATTGTGCTGAAAACAGGATTTTCTCAGCACTTGGAGTGAGGGCTTAAATATGGAGAACATGAAAGGCTGAGTCCACCTAGAAGGGATTCGTACTTGAATCCTCCGGTCATATCGATCTCAGACGAGAGCCCTTAATTTATTGAACTTTTTAAATGATATTATCAGTATGTACATTGACACCCATAATAAAGGCACCATTCGTACTAGAGAGGCTTTCGCACTAGTCTCTCTGCAGCCATTACTCTAAGGAGAGATAAGTTTTGAAACAGTGAGCTCCATACTACATGGACTATATCTTTTTTACTAATCCATAGGAGCATGCATGAGGCACTATATAGTTAAGTTCTCTGCAATGCCTTGAATAGTTCCTTGGAAATTACACCCCAAGGTGCACAGTCTTATTGGTAATCCATTTCTTCAGTATTTATGTGGCTTGGTTAGTAATAAATGAGATGACTCTTTCAGCATTCGGCACAAGCCACAAACATGGCATCAGTCAATTCAATAAGAACTAGAAGACCTTGTTCCATATTATCAAGCCAACAGCTCCTGAATGTGCCGAGGCTTGTGAACTGACTCTTTAAAATGAAGCAACCATATGAAGAGTCCACACTCTACAACATATGTAAATAGCCCCTTTCTGGGCTAGAGGTGCCTACACTGCTACCACCGTCCTTCTAATGGGTGTTGGGGCAGTGAAAGGCAAGGCATAGGGAGAGAGACATTACTTGCCCTTTGACCACCTGTTGACATCAAGAGCTCACCCGCTTTCCAACTGTTAGGCTCAAACTAGGAGTACGGCCTGGAGTGGATCATGTAGAGAGTAAACAGAGCTCTTGGAAATCAAGGAAGTAGGTTTACTGGAGGACAAAGTGACATGGGATTTGTGTGACAGAGAGTGAGGAAGGCAGAAAGTTGAGGAAAATACCTGCCGTCAAAGTGCTGCTAAAAGAAGACAAATGTGATCACTTTATCAACACCCTTCTTTGTTCTAACAGGGCGTGATTCAAAGAAGAGTGGTAGTGTATCATCACATGAAAAGCAGTGACATTTCCACTGGCAGAAATTCCACCAGAAAATGTACCTTTGTCGTTCTATAGCATGACAAAGGAACTTTCTCCAGCAGAGAAACCTTCAGAAATTACACCTAGGAAGATAATCCAATTCTATTTCAGAATATCACCTATAGAACTATCATCTGACATACATATTGTGTCATAAATATCCTTTACAAAACTATTGTCCCATTTTCTATTATCTCACGTGGTGGGAAATATCTTTGTAGCCAATTACATTACCATTGCTTTTCTGATGACCAGACCATGAGCTAGCATGCAACCAGTCACTGTGTGGCCTGGCTTACCCCAGGCCAGTCATGTCTCTTAGTCACTGTCTGGGGTGGTGATATAATTAGTGCACAGGAGCAATGGCATCTAGGCTCTGGGGTACTATTGCACTCCTATTATGGGTGTCATTTACTATCCATACAGGGGATTGTTCCCCAACTTAATTACAAAGTTTAGATCTCTTTTGACTCTTGCTTTGTCAATGGAAATCATGTAAATTCCAGGTATTGACTCAATTTGAAGAAAGCCCACTAAGATTAGCTAATTGCATTCTGCTAGGAAAAGAGAGATGTGTATCTCATGTACACATATATAATAAATACATATTTTGTAGCCAGCAAATGTGTGACACAGCTATTGCTGTGTCTAAAGTGGATTACCTGTGAGATCTACGTGTTTGCCTCTGCTTTCTGTTACAGGATCTTAATCCTATTTTTGAAATCTTTTCAACTTCCCCAAGAGTGGTACTGTCTTTAGTGATTACCATAACAGACAGGTGAATGGTGCAGAATTTTGTGTTATACTGCCTTTTGGCATAGTTGTAGGGCCATCATGGACACGATGACAAACAAACCATAGAGAAGGTCTTAATCATGTGCAGTATTAAGAGAAACATCTCCACTTTTGCAGCAGATACAGTTCATGCGTCCAATGGTTCAAAATATGCCATCAGAGGTGTTGATGCTACCTCAATAGTAAAGTCAAGGGTTAGGTTTGATTGTCCCCAAAAGCATGTACTCACCATCAGACTGTTTGCATCCAGGTGATATCATGAGATCATCCAAAGCAATTCCTCCTGTCTTTACTATGCCCTCAATGACAATCTGCCAAGACAAACCAAATGTCTACAAATTAGGTACATTCTTTGCCCATTTTAAGCTTGCCTGTTAGAAGGCACAACTCCCATGCAAAGAAAAGTGGGTTTATAGGATATTTATATTGATACAACACAAAATGATCAGGTGGAATGGGACACACAAAAAACATGTATATGATTATAGTTGAGAGTAAACTAAATAAAATGACTGAGCCAGTCTTAACAGTGGGCTTTGTATTTCCCGCCAAAAGCTAACTAGTGAAATTCATCAATGTGGTTTTTTGTGACCTAGCTTTCAGAAATATTTGATAGCAGCCCGATGAGATTATCCAGTATCTTTTGGCCAGCCATTTGTATCAGAACTCTATTGCATGCCTATCATTTTTTTTTTTTTTGTAAAACCTTTATTAGCGTCAAAAGGATATACAAGTCTAGGCCTACAACCAAATCGGCCGGCCTCAATATGTAAAGCGGTCAGAGGTTCCAAGGCAAACAGTACAGATACAATCAGCAAGAATCAGAGGCAATACCATCATAAAAAGGGAGAAAGCACATAGGAACCAGACGGCCAAGAAACAGGAGCAAAGAAGGTTAATTTTATAATATGGGGATAAGGGGTACGAGAGGCTCACTGTCGATATAGAGGAGTCCGAAGTCCCAAAACCATCCTCAGCGACAATAAGGGGGTACGGGGCCGTAATACAGGAGAGGCAACACAATACACACAGGGAGATAGGGATAATTCAAACACAATCGACATGTGATCATCATAATCTTTACATGCCCACCACCCAACCTCACAGCCGAGCCAGAACAGAGGGATCGGATATACATTACATCAAAAACTAAGCCGTCATCGTGACCTCTAGGAAAAGGGGGGGGGGCGAGGAAAAGGGGGGAAAGGGGGGAAAGAGGGGAAGGGGCGAAGGACAAGACGGAAAAATGATGAAAGGAAATGAAACACAAAAACGAAAGAAAGAAGACCACGCCGAAACAGGCGTCCCGTGGCGAGAGTACAGGAGAAAACAGGAGTATCTGCAACAAGGGGGGTACAGCAATCGACATGAAAAGCAACCGACCCATAAGAGGAGGATCAACGACGCCACACACCCCACCCCGAACATACCACGGGAGGCAAGGACAGACGCGGCATTACTATAAAGAGATACAAAAGGGCCATAGAACTATAAAACAAACAACAAATAGGACCCAACCCACCCATCCCACCCTGCACCCCTGTAGAAGGCTATGGCCTACCCTTCAGACAGCGTGCCTGTCGCCCTAAACCAGAACCCGAAATATAGCAAGAAAAGAAAGAAAGAAGAACGAGACAAAAAGAAACCAAAACATAAATAAAGAAAACAGGAGGGAGGAGCATGAGAACAGAAATCAATACGGTCGACCGCAGCCCTCCACCCAACCAGACAATCGCAGCAAAAAACAGACCAGGACGACACCATTTCAAGCACCATAAAACTTACCAGAGAAGGGGACCTCCCACCGCGCTATGGGTACAAACAACTGCGCCACGAAGTCGAACACCAATAATCCACCAGGAGTCGTACATATCACCCCCATCCCTTCCGAACCACAAATCCCACCCACCACATGACAATGTGAAATGAGTTACTCAATACAAGACCAGCACACAATCGAAAAAAATTATGACTACTATGTAGACAGGGGGGGTCAATCGGTCCGCAAGTGAGTAAAAGTCCGAGTAGAGAGTCTAAATGCATCAGCAATCGCAGCACGGGTGATGAAGAACAGGAGTTCAGTTTCGCCGTTTGGGAGAGCGAGGGGTTCTCTGCAATAGACAAATGCGTAGCCAGCGATGCCGGTGCAGGCGGCAGTCCATCAATATTTCTAGGCATCCGAGCCGAACAGGGCCGCGGCACAATATCCAAGTCTCCGGGGTCCAAACCTCGAAAAGCAGGGAGCTCCAAAGTCACTGGCACACAAAATGATCGTCGGGCAGCGGCAGCAACACTTACAGCAGTCGAGGGGGGCGAGGCAACGGAGTCTCTGAAACAAGAGGGGGGCAAGAAGAAACGGTTGCTCAAAATGACGGCAGATCGCGGCGGGCTCACAGGGACATCGGGGGCCAGGGATGCGTGCAGGGATCTCAGAGCTTCCAGGATATCTCCGACTGTAAGCTCACGCTCACCAGACCGGACCCCCGCGCAATCAGGCAACCCAAGCCCGCCGCCACGAGGCGATACAAGTTTCAGAGAGTCGTCCGCCATTTCGCGAAGTCGGCCCAGTCGCCACCTTCCGCGACTCTCAAAAAAACAGTCCAAAAATGTAGGACTTTAGAGAGCTCCGGGGGGTTCCCAGCAATGGCAGCCTTGGTGCAGAAAGGATGTCCGCCCAATGCGGGTCTCCGCCCACACCAGCACCGGCGCCCCCAACAAGCAGAGCCCGGGCGCAGAGGTCCAGGGCCGCCGGACACAGCAGCGGCGGGGGGGGGAACCCCTTCACAGAATCAGTCCCCGGTGCATCTCACCCATCTCAGCCTCGCGGCCACCAGGGCAGGCCCGGATCAGGATCGCCGGGATGTTCGCACAACGGCTCTCATCATTGGTTCACTCTCTCGACCAGGGCCGACAGTCATCGGATCCCACAGGCTAGGTCCCGGTCCAGGTTCCACGGAGGCCCCGGTCTTGCGGAGGGCACAACTTCGGAACCGCTGCACGTCGAAACCTCCGGGCCAAACGGTGAGTACAAGCGAGGTGCACCATCTCCAATTCTCCTATAATGTGTCGTCTCCGGACAGGATATAATACAGGATATACGATCAGGCCGGAGGGCTGCGGGAGCCGAGCTAAAAGGCGACCATTACGCTTGCGAGCTTGGCTCCTCCCCCCATGCCTATCATTTTTAAATATATTATGCTGCCTGATATCTCAGACGAGAATTTATGAAGGGTTGCCTTAAAATAGTGGAAGGTGTCTGTTTTACCTGTTTGGAGGTTAGGAAAGCATTCAGAGAATCTATGTTCTCCCACATTTCTTATGCTTTTGAAACTCTGAAATTCATCCTAGAAATGTCTCCTTTCTTACTGATTTTACTTTTAGGGAGGTTGGGTCTTTTATTCAAATGGATGGGGATCTTAGGTGCATAGAAGAAAATTCAGATGATGGTGGGTCAGCAATTTTCTTTCTTCATCTATTTACAATTTATAGCATTCTGTTGTTTTGTCAACATGAGTAATTATGTGATGCATTCGATCATACTAGTGAATCTGTTATTTGGGTTAAAGTCTTTAATAATCAGACTGTTTCTCAAAGGATAGCAATGTTGGGAGAGACCAACGATAAGGAGGTGCATATGTCTACTCAACTCATAACAAATTGGGCAAAGGGGTGTCATCAATCTGATGGAAGAAGACTCGGAGTGAGGGTATGGCTACATTACGATGAGAGGCTGTGCCTCTAGATATCAATGTCAACAACTGTATTTTGCCTGACTCCAGTCCTTTAGAAGGCCTCAGATGACAGGTATGAGAGAAGTACTCAAAATGGTATTTTCATCCGCACAATGATGCACTGCCTACTCATTAAGGTTGCTGAGATAGGGCTCATGTGTAGGTTAACCAAGGCAACGTAAACAATTTCATTTGACATATGAGACACATGCAACTCATTGAAATATTCAAATACCCTTTGTAGTCTTTGGTTGGTGGTGACTAGATGTGACCTCACTATGCTTTGGGGCAACTGGCTGCTTCCATGATTAGATATTTGATAAAAACAATATGGCTGGTGTGTGCAGTCAGCAACAGTTGTTTACACCAGATGATGTTGCCCTTGGAGAATCACCAAGATTTGTCATGAATGAAATGGCTATTGTGGTCTGGATTTACATATATAGATCTAGCCATGCATAATTGCAGTGGCATATTGACTTCTCTTCTACAGGTATGTTTATTGCATTTTGTGTATTTAATATCCTAGCCTGTGTATGAAAAAAGTTAGCTACAGCTTTTTAACACCTTCAATGCTACAGGAATTCCCCCCTGGTGCTGAACTCTGCAGATCCTCATTGTGCATGACGAGCTCAGCTTGTCATGAGCACACGAGCAGTGTACTGCATGACGAACTGAGCTCGTCATGAGCATCGAAGGGGTTAAAGTAACTCCAGGAGTGAACTTGATTGTTTATTGTATTAGTTGCCCATTTGGTTGCACTACTATAATGTTAAACTTTACAAATCAAAACTTGTTCTAAAAAGCACAAAAGAATGCATTCCAGTCATCTAGGATATTACATCCCTACAAAGCTGAACAATATGAAGATGATAAGGTTGGTTTCAGCATGTCCAAGATAAGGAGAGGTAGTGGTCAATCACCCTTATATGTTCATGGATGTCCTCTACTTTGGATATTGTTGATGTGTATCTCAGTTTATTTGAACAAGGATACTTCTTCACAGTGGACAAAGTTGCTTTAACACCTTGGCTGCTAGGGAGATTTTCCTGCTGTGCTGGAAGTCCATATTTATCATTGTTCATGACGAGCTCAGCTCGTCATAAGCACACGACCAGTGTACTGCATGACAAGCTGAGCTCGTCATGAGCAGCGAAGGGGTTAATCTATGCGAACTCTGTTACTACTAATTTGCACATGGATTTTCAGTTATGTTTTAAATAGGTATTGTTGTCAAATTAATAATTGCACAATATTTTAAGGGAAAGTCAATGTGCTGGACTGTCAATGATCGAAACTGAAATATTTCTAGCTGACAAAATCTCAGTCAATATGGGTTTTAAGTGGAGGGAGTTGTACGATCTAAAAGCACCTGATGGGGGATAGTTAGTGTAAAGCAGCATTTTTTTTAAGCCATTCGAAAGTGTTGATTTTTGGTATGCTGGAGTATTAGTTCTGAAGGGCATCTGAGTGTTCTT
The DNA here is from genome assembly GCF_964261635.1 of Lissotriton helveticus. Taxonomy (NCBI): domain Eukaryota; kingdom Metazoa; phylum Chordata; class Amphibia; order Caudata; family Salamandridae; genus Lissotriton; species Lissotriton helveticus. The sequence continues at coordinate 227,939,106 of NC_136065.1, forward strand.
TTCTATCTTTTTCTCTTTATTACTTTCTTTCATGCATGTTTCTGTTTGGTCAAGCTAGCCCTAACCACTTCGGGATGGTGTTTTGTGATTAAGAACAGTGCTATATCAGTAAATACTATTGTAGAATGTTTTTTCAACAACCAGCAGCTCACTTGAGCTGAGTATTTGACCTTTCAGCTGATATGGGAAAAGTCTATAAAAAAGTTGTAAGACCTTCCTTACGCCTTAAAAAAGATTAGGCTGGACACCCAAGCCAGCACATTCAAAAAAAATATCTCTTAAATTCCAGTGGTATAGCTGGCTGCAATCTAATGCACTGGAATGTAAGAGACATGTATTTTTTAATGGAGTATTAAGATCCAGATTATATGTTAAGGAACATTTTGGAACTAATTAATAGTACTTCTTCAAATACTATAACACCTTTGTTTGAACGGAAGTAAATCTACAATTTATGAAACAGTAACTTCATCACTAACTACTGAATAAGATGAACTACTGATTTTGGGAAATACATGCTTATACATCTTTCACACATTTGGACATTTTCTATTTTTAGGAATAATTGTGTTTTTTAGAACTCCAACTCTGGTTTTTGTGTAGAAAATAATAGAGAAGTCTACAGATGGATGGTAATTATGGTCTCCCCAAACCTTGGCGCATTTGGTGTTTATTTTAAATGTCTAAATGTAAAAATGGAACTAAGATCTCTCTTTTGGGTAGAGTGTACATAGTATCCATGAATGTAAGATGCAAATAAGATTATTTTATTCTACAAGTGGAAGGTGAAACTAGTGAAACATGTAGTACAACATATGTCCCCATGTCACTCAGTTTTGTGGTGTGTACGTACCCTGTAGTTATAGTACTATTTCAATGTGAATAGTGACTAAAGTCCCCATTTCTGTTTTCTGTAGGAGAGTTAGCGATTTAGAGTCTCATTTAAAGTTTGGTGTACAGATACGCTGTTACAAATGTGACAGATATCCCATCCTCCCTATTACAAGTGCATTGTAGCCTAATGCACTTATAAGGCGGGTGCAAAATCAATCAAGTTTGTCACAAAGTACCCGTCCACTAAACTATATATCAGGTTCTTAGGGCCGATTAGGATTGCGGTGAATCCGCATCCTCCGGACCGGCGGAAGCCACCGCCGGCCCGGAGGATGCGGATTCACCGCTGCGGTGCCTTCAAAGATCCCCCGCCAGATTAGGATGACTGGGGGGTCATTGGCGGACGGGAGGACCGTCCGCCACTTTTCCGCCGCGGTCGCCTTCGGACCGTGGCAAAAAAGCTCTAATATGGTGGCGGTGTCTTATCAGACACCGCCAGCCATATTATGATGCGTGTTCAAACATGCTTTTCCGCTGCGGTTTTTCCGCCGTGGAAAAGCATGTGGTCCTTTGCATCTGGGGGCCTGCAGGGGCCCCCAGAGTGAAGGGGGGGTGGGGGTGCACATGGGGGGGTACCTATGGTACCCCCCTGCAGTTGCATGCACAAAGCGGCAGTTGTGCATGCAACTGCAAAACATGCATTTTTAACCTTGCGGCGGGTACTGCTTCAAGCAGCACCCGTCGCAAGGTTAAAGATACGGGATGTGACCGCCAGGATGGCGGTCACATCCTAATTGCACCGGAGGGACCGCCGCTGCCCCTGCGGATGGTCCCTCCACCTCGGGGGTGGCGGACGGACGCAGGTCCGTCCGCCATCCTAATAGGCCCCTTAATCCTGAACAACAGTACTCCCACTTCTCCACACAATTTTGATGGATTTGCCATAATCTCTCCCTGTTCCAAATAGCTTAATCCAATTGTGTTTTATTACAATGTATTCTCTACTTCAGCTTTTAAACGATCTTAATCATGTTTTTTGAATTTTGTAGTGTTATTTTTGCAATGGTTTTAATTAACTATGCTCATAAAAATAAATATAAAATATTATATTGTTCCCAGGAAGCGATCATAGTAGAATACTGTACCTGGAACGTCCCTTGAGTGTCATTGAAGACCACCCTGTCTCTGAACCAATGATCTCCCATCTCTCCCTCATGTGTCGATTCCAAGATGAGCAATCCGTCACTGCTACTGTTGTAGTGAATGTTGAGGATGTTCGTATCAGAGCCGGACATAAAATAGTACAGCACCAGCTGTGGAAAGAATGTGGACCGATTTTACTCAAAGTATTTCTTCAAATGAAGGACAGGCATGTTTACACTCCTTCATATCAGAATCAAACCTCAAGAGCTCATAAAATTGAGAAGCTCAATATCACAATCTGCCTTGGCAAGGTTATATGAGGGCACAATGTGTGAGGGCTTCATGATAAAGACCTATCCAACATCACTGAGGTTGTGTTTATTACCCTCACCCTTAACCCGGACATCCCTATTTTGCCTCATGTGGGCTATGGTTTATCCGACTTGAGTACCGCCCACCCTACTGCTGTCCCCAGCACGGCTCCTCCTTTACCACACCCTCCCTCATATCTTGCGTCCCATTCGTCACCCATTGCACGCTCCAACAACTGGGGTGCTGGGCACCACTCCAACATTAACAAGCAGGATAGCGCTGGAATTCTCCCCTTAGACTCAGGATCTTCCAATTCTAGGGCTCGGGATCTAGTTGTTGTCTCCAGTCCGTTGACCAGTAACCTGCATTCACTCTCTCACGCCTTACATGCTACACCTACTGACACTCCGAAATCCATTCTGCCTGCCTCTATTCCCACTCCGGGCTCCGATTCCAGTCTCAAGCGTGACTTTATCTCCCCCTGTAATTGTGGTAAGGGTCCTACTCAACCCTCTTTTACCCCTCTTGCTGCTTGGTCAGTCCGAGCATCTCATCCTGGTTCTGCAGAAAAGGACATTAACAGGTCCTGCCTGGAGGAGAAGTTTGCTGACCTCAAGCAGGATCTCTTGGCTGTTAAAGATATCGTGCAGAGCATACTACAGTTCTTCTTGAAGATGAAGAGGCTCTGGATTACTCCCCCCGCCCAGAAGAACAATAAATACAACACTCAGAACATGATCTATGCACCTAACGACCTTTCCTCGGTCCACTCCCCTCTTAGTTGGAGCTCTAGGTCTTCACTTAACCATCACTCTAGGCCCCATAGACTCCTGCCTCAGCTATTTGAAGAGGACCTTCTCTTCCTCCTGTTCTCTTACATTGACTCAAGGACTGTCTCCTCCTCCTACCCTACTCTCAACATCCCCTCCATCACCTCGGACCCTGACAGGGAACCGAGTCTTAAGCACAGATCGGTAAACAAGGAAAACCTACTCCACATAACCACCTCTCATCATGAAGTGATCACCTCCCACCTGCACACTAAATTGATACTACTCAACTGTAGATCAACTGTGAAACTTGCAGCTGATATTTCAGAACTCATCATTGCACAAAACTTGGACCTATTAATTTTCACTGAAACTAGGCTCAATGATACCTCCTCCCCAGTTCTCGACATCTTAATCCCCCCTGACTACGCCATTATCAGAAGCGCTTGACTTGTTAAAACCAGGGGGGTGGGCTTTGCATGCTTTCATCGCTAAATTAACACGTCTAACATTCTTGATACTATTGCACCAAAGCAACTCAAAAGGATTCCCGTCGAACAATCCAAACCTTGGTTCAATGGTGGCCTAAATGATGAGCAGTGCAATCTTAGACTCTCAGAGAGGCTCTGGAGAAACACGCCCTCCACCACTAGTCTCACCCAACTTAGGAAAGTGAGAAGTACTTACAACAAACACATCCGCTTGGCTAAAATAGACCACTTCAGGACTCAGCTGGATGGAGCCAAAAATAGACCCAAGACGCTCTTTGAAATCATCAAGGAACAAGCTAACCATTCTTCTAACCCTATCACTACTCCGGTATCCTTGCTTCCTAGTGGTGATGATTTCACAGTTCACTTCTCTGAAAAAACAAGGAAAATCGAGCTGGAGCTACTACCTGTCACCCCAACTCTGAGGCCTCTGACACCATCCGCATTGCCAGCTGAGCTGGCAGACTCCTCGACAATATCCTCGCCCTTAGGATACTTGCTCAAAATAACGCCTCTTGGAATTCCTTTCTCCTCCCAGATGTCAGAGAGCTTCTACACAACATGGCGTCCCTTAAACCCTCCAACCATTTCAGCCATACTTTACCAGGTAAGCTTTTAAAAGAGCTAAATTCAGCCATTCTCCCTCTTTGGTCCAGGATCATTCATGAATCCCTCTTACAGGGAAACCTGACTGCCTCAAGGTTGGGCAAGTTACTCTCATTCCTAGGAAGCCCAAAGTGGACCTATTGGATCCCAACAACTTCAGCCCTATCACCTGCATTATGACACTAGCTAAATTGCTCTAAAAATGCATCCACTCACAGCTATAAAGCCACATTGAAAAATACCAACTCCTTGACCCCCATCAGCCAGGTTTCAGAACAGGGTACAGTACTGAAACGGCACTAACTCACATTGTAGATGACGCCTTGAGATCCCTTGACCAAAATGTCCCTTGTCTCTTGATCCTTCTGAACCTGTCCTCAGCCTTTAATGCCATCAAACATGATAACTTGATGGATCTTCTTCATCACAGGATGGGTATCTCGGGCCCAGTCCTAAATTGGGTTGCCTCTATCCTGCATAACTGCACACAAAGGATAAAAATGAACCATTCCCTTGCATCCAGTACCCCTGTCATGAGTGCCTCAAAGATCCGCGCTCTCGCCCACTCTCTTCAACCTTTTTATGGAACCACTTTCTGTCATTCTGAACCTTGCTAACATTCAGTATTACATATATGTGGATGACACGCAACTGTACCTGAAGACCTCTTTCAAGAGGACACAAAAATGCTAAATGCTACACTTGCACAAACACAACAATGGTTAGCTCAGAACCATCTGCTGTTAAATCTGTTAAATACTCTCAAAACTGAATTTCTTTTAACCCCCCACTCCCCTCCCTCCAATCACTTGGCTCCTACCCTGGAATGGCTTAAACAACTCACTGCTCTGAACTGCACCCCTCATGTTGTACACTCCGCCAAATCATTAGGCATCACTTAGGATAAACACTTAAACATGCAAGCACACATCTGTGCAGCTATTTGGGGAGCCAACTTTCAACTTAACACCCTTAAAAAAATCAAACCTTTCCTCCCCCCGAAAACATCAGGTCGGCGGTTCAATCCTTGGTTATCTCTAGATTGGAATATGGTCTGGAGACCCTTGCTGGACTTCCCAAAGCTATCCTGGTCCCAATAAGAGCTACCCTGAACACATCGACTAGACTCATTACGGGCTCTAGAAAGCATGACCACATCTCCCCCGACCTTTTGCAACTAAATTGGCTATCTATCGAAGCCAGAATCCGATTCAAGATAGCCTGCCTGACCCATAAGGCCTTACATTACAACACCCCGATCTACCTTGCAAAGAAGCTTGAACTTTAGGGCTCTGGCAGGAACTGTAGAAGTACGTCCACCTTACTCTTGAAACCACCAAGATTCAAAAAGAAAAGATCTTACAATCGTACTTTCACCGGTCTTGCTCCAAGAATCTGGAACTCCCTCCCGAGATCAGATCCAGTTCTTTCATAGCTTCTTTGAAGAAACTGGTCAAACGCTACTCTTGAACGAACTTTAACAGCATCAACTTGTTTTCATGCTCTCGTTTTGTTAATATTCTGATTCTCATTGTACTACTCTGGTGCGTTTTACTGCAAGCTGTTATGTTAAATTGTTCCTGAGCTCTAGGGCACCTCTGATAGCCCCAACTCATGACTGGATCTGTTTGCTACTGTCCCATTATGTTTGGTTCCCTTGTCTTCGCCAATTCTGTACAGCGCTCTGATACCCAAATGGGTCTTGTTCCACCATTATAAAACTTTTCAAATAAAAATAAATAAGGAATATTTGTCATTGTCTTGACTTTACCATAGACATTCTGAGCAATCATTCAAAATATAATTTCTCGTTTTCCATACCCACTGACCATGCACAAGAATATGTCATCCATTATGCCTTTTGTGAACCCCCATGCCAATCAATCCACCAAAGCTGAACATTACAACTCCGACCCAGAGACAGCGCAATGTGTAACTCATGCTTTCAATGCCTCCAGCTTGACAACTGTTCCTGAGCGAGATGCACATATGGCTCAACAAAACACTGGTTCCAAGGCAACCTGACAAGCAAGCCTGATGTGATACTAACTCCATCACAACTTGCTGACCTATTAATGCCATCAGATTATCAGAAAATCTTTTTCCACCTAAATTGGCCAGCCCACCTCTGCAATGGGTGGGCTGATCCACACTCTCTGGCTCCAACCCAAGTGAGAACATTCAGAAATACAGTAAATGGAAGCTTATCTTGAAGAGTGTGGTTGTGGGATTAGAAAATATTCAAGACAGGGTTGAGTCGCCTAGCAGCAGAATTTATTTGGCATCATTTGGCAGTTTAGAGGCTATTAAACATTACAAAACAATGTGTCTGTTTTACCCTTTGTTCCTGTCATTCTTACAGTCAGGACTCCCTACAAATCCTGTGTGTTTGCTCTTTTTGGTATCCAACTTAAATCTGCATCTGAGAGCCATTCCACATATGCGTTGAGTACGAATTTAGTTGTTATTTATTTCACATGAGAAATAACAGTACCATGGGGTGCGTTATTTATCCTGTGTGATAGATAACGCCTACCACGAGTTTGTGGTAAATAACATGCAGGTTTTGGTGTTTAATGCTCCAAAATCCACATGGTGCGATAAATACTGTACAATTTCCCCTGTTAAATTTAACAAAGGCTTAGGTATTTAATGCATTTGATAATTATCCGATACCTTAAATACAGACAAATTCCAACCTGTGTGTAACAAGGGTTTACGCATGGGTTGGAATTTATTGTCCCACTAGTAATCAGGGCCATAGTCTCCATTTTAAGAGCATTTTCAACTAATGCTGAGCATTTTAAACATAATTTATTTATAAAAGGTTAGTTGTACAGCACTGACCAGGACACAAGGGCAGTAGTGAACAAGGCAGAAAACATTAAAACATTAGTAATGACAGGAGAAGTATAGTCTAGAGAACACTGTACCTAATAAAACTCGATGGAGGTGGAGCTACAACAGTGAGAGCAGAGAGGAAGGTGGCTAACTATTTAAATACATCTTGAAGAGGTGACTTTATTTATGCATGTTCAGGTTCTTCATAAGATCATCATGAACCAATTGTGAACTTCAGGATAAGACTGAACATGCTATTTCACCACTTATATACCATTTCCTGAAAGTCTTCTAAAATGAAGATTACAGGAAACATCTTGTTGAGTCTGTTCTTTAGGATCCAATAGGAAACGAGATCACCAAGGAACACATGGGATTTGCATGTGGGTAATAATGTTTTATTCCAAGTTTTCATCCTTTAAAAATTATGGGCCGGATGGACAAAGGCATTTTGCGGTCGCAAAAGGTCCGATTTACAAACTCAGGCCTTTGCAATAGCAAAAAGTCCTTTTGGCATGTAACTAACCCAAATTGTGATTCGGTAATTTGTTAGTAATTCACAATTTGGGTTTTCCACTAAATTCTGAATCGGTATTTGGAAGGTGCCTGTTTGGGTGGCTCCTTCCAATAACCGATTCGGAATAGAATGTATTAATGTTTTGCAACCGAAATCAGGGTGCAAAACAATAATATTTTATCGATTACAAAAATGCAGTGGTAACCCATTCGCAAATGCTTTCCCTTTTGTGAATGTTAGCAAAAAATGTTTTAAGTGTACGCAGTGGTTCAATGGACCACTGCCTACTCTTAAAAATGTTTTGTAAAACTTTGAGTAAAACTGGCTGCATTTAAAACAAATACTTTATTTAAAAGCAAACACAGACATGGTGGTCTGCTGATCCCAGTAGACCACCATCCCTGTGATGGCAGCAAATCATATAGTGGGTCACCAATTTGTGACATAGCTCAATAATATTCATCAGAAATGTAGCCTCAAATCTATTACATTTTCGATCGCAGACCTGTTACCAAATGTTTAGATATACTGTCCCATTTGCAAAAACGAAAGCCCAATACTGGATACAACTATTAAAACATTATCCAACTTACAAAACATGAGCCATCCCTCGTCGCACTGAAGGTTGGGCTGGTCAGCCTGGCTGTGCCTTCCTTACCATTCATGTTGTTGTTTGTTGCAAAAATAAAATATCCTGCCATAAAAGCAAAGTATACGCAGATTAGAGTATGCCTTCCACATTATAGGATAATTTAAATGACTTTACATATCGAGGCTTGGGCACTTCTACATTTTAAAAAACTTGGCAATCTATGAAATGCACTTACAAAAGAGAATGTTCACAGGCTCTTCAGACCTGACCAGCATTATTCCAAGCAAGCTTGGCTCAGCTGCTTACACACTGGTGGAAATATCTTCTTCTCTTTACTTACCCTCCTTACTGACTACCATCCTAACCAAGTAATCCATGATCTTGTTATTGCAGCTTATCTGATATACTAGAGAGTATAAAGTGATGATTGATATGAATGTGATTGCTTTGGATTGTCCTGCATAAATCAACAGTGATCACAAAATGAGAAGAGTGTTCTCTCTCCTTTGTCGCACAGTGCTGAGCATTCTGGGAAAAAACTTAGAGTAGCTACAAGATTTTAGTGAAGATAGATCATTTTTTACAAAGTGATGGGCAAGGAAAAAGTAAGGTAAGAGCTATGCCTGCATACACTTGTTGTAGAGGGCTCAGGGGTTCCAACAACAGTTTATTAGCTACACTGAAAGTTCTTCATTTCCACAGTTGCAGTGGAAGGCACTTTTGAAAGATGTACATACCCTCAGGTCTGTTGCTGGTGTGGTCTCTGGGTGGTCCAACGTTGTTGATCTTTGTCCAGCTCAAATCAGAAGCCGCGTCTTTCCATTTACATAAATCCTTTTCAAAGGAGCACACTTCGAACGAAGAGCCTTTAAAAGTAGAATGTGTGTATGAGATGATTTGTTTCATCCTATCGCTCCCTCCTCCACTCTTCTACCGCATACTTCTCAATGGAGATCATGCCTTACACTCACACAAGTCTGAAGAAAAGTTATGAGACCTAAACCCCAACGCCGACAGAGCTCTGGACAGGGAACCTCCACAGATACCGGTACTTAATCTATGTTACTCAGAGGGTTTCAATACCCTATGGCTTTTCTGGGTGACCTGTGCACGGAAAAACCAGAACTGGCAGATGACGCCTTAAAGATAACACTGTAAAAACTCATAGCATGAAGTGGAAAGCTGAAAGATCTTTTACTGTGACTATACAGAGCCCCTCCACCGAAGATATCCAAGCAACTGAAGCCCCCTACAGTTAAGTGGCTAATACTGTGGCTACCACAGAGCTATATTAAAACAACATCGCATCACTCATGGAGCAAGCATAAAGTGATGGTTAAAGTGTCTGGAATGCACATTGAGAACTGTTGTTTAAGTTGATTAAGCAGAGCAAGGTAAGCAAATAACTTTAGGTCTTCCAGTTGAGGTGTGGGACTGCAGTGATCTCAGCATCAGAGGGACCACTATGGCAGCCAGCCCAAGAACATCTCAAATAATAAGCACCTGCAAGTCTGAAAGAAAAAGAGATGGGAAGAAGCAGGGATAAAACTATCAGCTTAGAGGGTATGCACTTATTGCTGATTGATCCTGATATAGAATTAGCTATGGCTCCGCTTCCTACTGAATGTATTGGTAGGTTCCTTGGCCTTTCTTTAAAAGATCATATTTTAAAATAACTCAGAGCGCTGTAAAAATATGAAACCCTACTTTAAAATTGTAGAATCTATGACAGTTTAGCATGTAAATTTCTATTTAAAAGAAAGAAAATATATCTACATGTCATGCCATGGACACTGTTAATTTGGTTTTTTAAAGACAAATTTTATTATGTCAAAGGTCAAGTACAGTGCAGTGCTCCTTATCTCAAGAAATATCTGCCATATCGGACATTCCAAATAATTGACATTTACATGTATTTTATACTTTATCATACTCATTGTCATGCAGAACATTGTAACATAAATCAAATGAACCCCCCCCCCCCATTGCACTATTCCACTACTACATTTCGGATGCCACCACATCACCCACCCTACCAAAGAAATCACATCACTACGTAATTGATCTTCTACCCAAGAGGCCACATAGCAAGCCTGATACAGAAGCGTCCACTGGAGGTAACGGATCCAAGTAGTAGTCTGCCCACCGTTTCCAGATCTTGGGGTGTTTTTGCAGATATCCCCTGGTTTTGAATATTGAGATCTCTAATCTCATACTGAAGTCCAGCCCATTTTTCCATGCTGAGAGAGAAAGTGTGGTTGATGCTTTCCACAACCTTGCTATATCTCTCTTTGCCAAAGTCAATCCCAGCAATAACAAGTGTCAATTGTATATATTACCCCCTATGCCCTCCATAATATGTAAAAGCACTAATCTTGGGGAGAAGGGGAGTTCCCACCCCAACACCTCTGTAAGGCAGGCCAGAACCCCCCGCCAGAATCTTGTGAGTGCTGTACAATGCCAGATTGTATGTATTAGGGATCCCTCCTCCCGACCTCACCGCAGGCATGTCGGGGAAGACACTAAACCAACCCTCCACTGCCTGAGTCTGGTATAATAAACCCAGTGAAGGTATTTAAATTGGATGAGATGTAGCTGCATTGCAATTGCTGCTTCCCGAGGGGAGGCCACTGCTTCCACCCAATCGTCCCCGTCTATTGGGCCGAGGTCAGCCACCCAAGCTTCTCTGAGTTTATCTAACGTATTAAGGCTGTTAGTCACCAGGGACTGATAAATCTTTGAAATGTTATGGTCTTGCAAATCGCCCATAAACACTTCGATAAGACAGAACTCTGGGAGAGCCTCTAGCCCCCGAGATGCTAGGGTAAATGTCATGTTGAAACTGAAGATATTTATCAAATTAAGTTTTCGGCATCTGATATTCTTGTTGTAAATCTTGAAATGATTTCAGAACTGAGCCCCGCATCACATTTCCTAGCATAGAGATTCCTATATTGTCCCAGCCACAAAATCCGAGCAATGCAGCAAGTTGTGGTAATCGGCCATAATGCCACAACGGAGTTTTCCCAGTCAGCCTGTTCCACCACCCCATCCTGCGGAGAGAGTGTTTCCACACCTGGAATACTACACGAGTGGCCGGCGGTAACAAGTTGCGTATGGGCACCGAATACAATATGGTGTGAAGGATAGACTCTCCCATACACCTCTGTTCCACTACATACGAGGGGTCCTTCCGATCCCCATACCACCATTCATTCAGCACCAATAAATGCGATGCAATATAATACGATTGGACATCCGACGTATCCAGCCCTCTGCAATAAGGCGATTGAAAACAAGCCTGCAGCACCACCCTGGAGGCCCCTCCCACCCACAGAAATGGGCCCAGCACCGCATTAACCTTGCAAAACCACCCAGGCGGTACCGGGTATGGGTGGTTCTGCAATTGGTAGAGTAAGCACGGAAACGACACCATTTTAAAAATAGCTGATCTACCATAAATGGATAGGGGCATGTGTGACTAAACTTTCAGCTCCTCACACACCCGTGTCCATACCTGTACAATATTTCTGTCCCTTGCCACCCCTCTCACAGGAAAAGGCCCAGGTATTTCACCCCTTCCATCGTCACCTGAACCGCCGAGGCCCAAGGCCCCAGTTTTGCAACTCCCCCCAGCACCCACAAAGTGAATTTATGCTGATTCACAAATAGTTCCCCAAAGATTTGCATAATGCGGAGCAGCCTAGGTCCCGTCCTGTTGATGTCTGTTAAAAAGAATAGGACATCATCCGCATACGATGCAATGCGAACTGAAAGCCCATGAGCCCATTCAAAATTCGCCACCTGTGCATCCATCTGCACCCACGCCGCCAGGGGCTCCATTGCTAACGCAAAAAGATACGGCGACAGGGGATACCCTAGACGGGTGCTCCTTCCAATTGGGAATGTGAAGGAGATATAGCCCGCGACACACACTGATGCCATGAGGTCAGTATATAGTAACTTCAAATATGACAAAAATCGCGGGTTCCGGTTCGACGGTCTAAGAGTACAAACAAGTGCATCCAGCTAAGGGAATCAAAAGCCTTATCCATGTCTGCCAACAATAGGGCGGCTTTTACGGAAGTATGACGTTACAACGCATGCTTTTACCACTGATGCTGTTACAACGCAGTTTTTACAATGCAAACCTTTACAAAGCATAGCGCTTTGGGGTGCTGGATTGTGAATAGTTTAATTTACTATTCCAACTCCAGTCCCCGTGGACACTAGGGAAGGTGTTGGATAGTAAATTAAATTATTCCCTATCCTGATCTGGATGGATCAAAGTGGTTATATGGGGTTGAAGGCGATTAGCCAATGCCTTGGCCCAAATTTTGGCCTGAACGTTCAACAAGAAATGGGGCAAAATTAAGCATGTTGGCCTGGGGGCCGGCCCGGTTTCTGGAATACAATTACTTCCGCGTGTCTCCAGTCTCGTGGAAGATGGCCTTGGTCTCTCGCTTCGTCCACAGTTCATAGAAAGTGAAGTCCTAATTTAGAGAAATATTTCTTAAAAAACTCACATGGGAATCCTTTCGAACCAGGTGCCTTTCCGGAATTCAAATCTCGTAGCGCCATGCCAATCTCCTCCTCGGTGAGAGGGAGATCAAGATCCGCTCGCGCCTCATTGGATAGGGGGCTGTGCGGCAACTCAGCTATAAAACAGTGTATAATGTCTTCCTGTAGAAGTTCCTTAGAGGTGTACAACTCTGCAAAGTAACTTGCAAAACTCTCTGGTATGATGGAGGGGTCACTCAAAGTCCCCCCATCCAAGCTCGGTATACTGGGAAGAACCTGCAGATGCAAGGCCCCTTGACACAGTCGGTGGAGTAATTTACTAGACTTGTCGTCCCAATGGTAGATTTTGCTACGGGACGCTGGCCACGCAAGACGGGCCTCTTTGAGCACGGTATCAACATGGGACTGTCTCGCCAGCATTAACTGTCTGCGCACCAGATTCCCTCCCTCCCCCCTACTGTTCCGCTCCAGTTCCAGTATGTGGGCCTCTGATCCTAGAAGCGATTCCCTTTGAGTTCGACGTGCTGCTGCACAAAATGAAATGCCTGCCCACGTATGGTCTGATTCATGGCCTTCTACAGGATACCTTATTACAAAAAACAGTGGACCCTAGTAGTTTGGGTGATCAGAGTAAGAATAGACACAAACTGGAAAAGTATTTATGTCCTTTGTCCAGCCGGACAGGAATTGATTTGGCGATGCACACAAAAAGTAATGTCAAGGGGGCACAGCCCATGACCCACAGTGAACAAGACAAAACAACAAGTATAGGCAAGAACGAGCAAATCGGTCTGTATACTTATGATCAGTAAACAGACTTGATTGTAGTTTGAGTGACCATTGTACATAGTATTCACAAGCATATTCAGTACATATGATCCTATTGTGTCGATGACGTTTCGATGCCGAAAAACAAGATAAATGGCATCATCTTCAGGACAAATATATAAATCATGTGCCCCCTTGACATTACTTTCTGATTGTGTGCATCGCTAAATAAATTCCTGTCCGGCTGGACAAAGGACATAAATACTATTCCAGTTTGTGTCTATTCTTACCCTGATCACCCAAACTACTAGGGTCCACTGTTTTTTGTAATAAGCTAAACGCCCAAGGTCCCTAGTGTACTACCTTTGGGTTCCCTTCTTTCCTATAACTCCTTCACAGGATATCAGCCTCTGCTACTGTCCCCACATTTAAATCCAGATATTCCTCAATTGCCTGCTCTATGTGCTCCCGAAATTTCTCATCCTGCAGATGCCAGAGAGGGAGATGCCAGTGAAAGGGCTGTTTCTCAGGGCCCAACTGCACCAGAAGAACGACTGGGGAGTGATCAGACAAACCTCTTGGGAAGATTACAACCGCCTGCACTCTACTAACGACATTTATCAGTTCAAATATATATTCAAGGTGAGAGTAGGAATCATGCCTCTTTGAGAAATAAGTGTATCCCTGCTCCTCCCCATGCAGCCATCACCATGGATCTATCTAACCCAATCTCAGCGCCAGGGAGTTCAATTTGGTGATTTGATGATCAGTGGAATATCCCCTTACTCTCCATCTATCGATGGCCATGTCCATCACATCGTTCCAGTCCACCCCTACGATCGCTATCCTGTCTGGTATATATGCCCACAAGGTAGTAAGGGACTCGACAAGAGCCCATGACAGTGGTGGGGGGGCATATACACAACCCAGCACCACCTGTTCCCCATAGATGGTACCCCTAACAAAGACATATCTCCCTTGAATATCTGTTCATGTTTTAATATGTTTGTATGGGACCCTACGATGGATTAAAATCGCAACCCCACGAGCCCCCTGGTGAAGCTAGAGTGGAATACTTGACCATAACCATAACGGAGAAGGCATAGAGCTTTAGTTCCCATTAAATGTGTCTCCTGAAGCTTTAGGATGTCTGCCCGGTATCTTTTAGCCTGTTGGAGTATGGCCCCTCTTTTAACTTTATCTAGCGCCCCTCGGACATTCCAACTCACAATCGGAGATCTCCCGCCTGGAGTCACACCCTATCTAAAGGAACTGCCATCTAAGGGACTCGGGTCTGCGATACAGAGGACAATTATCATCTAGTGTGAGAAAAAAGTGGCCCTGCGTAGTGGTGATGTAGTGCAAGCATACAACATGTATACCCCAACTTTCTCCTATGCCCCCTATACCTCAAAACTACTGAAGTATCTGTCGCAGGAGAGGTGGCTTGTGTTATGTTATTTATGTTTATATTTTTTTGTAAAGCGCACGGACACCCAGGGGCTTCATGGCGCTAACTAACAGAGCATCCTGATGGAAGAGGGAGAGTGCCTAAGCCGATGAGAAGAGCCAGGTCTTAAGCTGTTTCCTGAATGCCAGGAGGTCGGTGCAGGAACGCATCCCCAGAGGAAGGGAATTCCAAAGTCTGGATGCAAGAGTAGCAAACCTGCGTCCGCCCTGGCGTTGCAGTTTGAATGTTGGCGTTCCAGAAGATGAAGATTAGCAGACCGAAGGTTACGGGAAGGAATATACCTGGGCAGGAGGATGTTAATAAATTGAGGGCTATGGACATGGAGGGATTTGAAGACCATACAGGCTGTTTTGAATTTTACTTGCTGAGCAAGAGGAAGCCAGTGGAGTTGTTTTAACAGGGGCCTAGCTGACTGCCAGCGGGGCAGTCGGTGAATCAGTCTGGCAGCCTGGTTCTGAGCCCGTTGGAGACGTTTACGCCGGTAAAGAGGGAGGCCCAGATAGATGGCATTAGCATAATCCAAGTAGGACAGTACGAGTGCTATCACCACCTGGATCAGGGCCGACTGGGTCAACATACGGCTGATTTTCCTTATTCTGCGGAGTTGGTAAAAGCAGGAAGATACCACCGAGCTCACCTGGGCTTTCAATGACAACTCACTGTCGATGATTACTCCCAGGCTCTTAACCGATGCGGAGGGAGTAGGTGGGAGACCTAATTCAGGGGGCTAATAATGTGGGCTCCAGAATATTTGGCTTTTACCATTAAGGATGATTTCTGTCTTGCCTGAATTCAGTTTTAAAAGATTCGAGCCATCCAGCGACAGATATGTAGCATGGTCTCTTGAAAATCCCTGACAGAATCGGGAGAGCTATCCACAGTGAAGATGAGCTGTAGATCGTCAGCATAGTTGAATGTAGCGGCCTTAAATCTCCTCAAGGATTGGATCAGATGGACTAGATAAAGATTAAACAGAAGAGGGGACAGAGAGGAGCCATGAGGAACCCCACAAGTAATCGGGAGTCTAGGGGCAATGAAAGGGGCCAAGCGGTACGCTTGAGTGCGGTCACTGAGGAAAGAGCTGATCCAACTGTACGCTGAACCCCGGATGCCAGCTTGTGTGACACGGTCGAGCAGGATGGTATGGTCGACCGCGTCACACGCGGCAGAAAAGTCTAATAAGACCAGGGCCTGAGGTATTGCTTTGTCTGCATTAGCACGGACAGAGTCCATGACGGCGGTTATGACAGTCTCGGTGGAATGAGCAGGCCGGAACCCAGCCTGATGGGGATCCAGATGGTTAGATTGTTCAATAAAGTTGGAGAGGTGGCTAGTAACATGAGCTTCAAGTATTTTGGAAAAGTAAGGAAGAAGAGAAATTGGCCTGTAATTGGAGAGGACTGAGGAGTCTGCACCTGTTTTTTTTTAAAAGGGGTACGACCACTGCCTCTTTGAAGGCTTTGGGGACCACACTCTGTGAGAGGGAAGCATTGAGAAGGGTCAAGAAAGGGGCAGGAATGGCCGAAAGGATTTCTTCTTGTGGACCCCAATGGGAGCCCCCGCCTGCCCCCTCCAATGGTTCCCCTGTAACTTGCCCATAATCAGCGGGCGTTCCCCCGACTATTGTAAGTCTAGCAAAGGCACTAGCCCCCCTTCTCGCGTCGTCGGTCTGAGCAAATGTCTCCTGTTGTCCCCAAGCGGGAGGATACCTGATGTGGCTACGAGGCCGAAGTCCCTTGCCAAGGGACCCTCTTTATTTTTATCCTCTTTTCTCTTTCCAAGCATCTATTATTAACATAAAAGTTTTGTCTCCCTCTCGAAAATGTTCAACTAACTGACCTTTTATGGCAGCATCCTCTGTATATCACCTTGAGAACTCACGAAAGCCAGAGCTCTGTCTGTGTAAGGTTTGTCATAGGATACAAACATAAATAACTACATTGCTTCTCAAGTCATATCAATGCATTGCTGCCACCAGATAAGACTCTAGCAGAGGTCAGCACTCTTCTTCGCTGGGGCAGCTGAGCGCTATATAAGCTGTTATAACATAACATAACATAACATAACATCTGCCCAATAATTGCTACATGGTGCCAAACTCCTACTGTGAACGACACGCGGGTTCATTCAGCGTCTGTTAGATCCTCTTCGGCCCACCAGGTCACTAGGTATATGGACTCTGCTCACCTGGCTTAGGACAGCCCTCCAGATTTAGAGATCCTCGTCTGCCCAGCAGAGATCTCTGTAACTGCAATGGAGCTGCCACTCGGGTGGCTGCATTAAAGGCACTGATCCTTTACAAAGGAGGCTCTGAAGTTGATGAGCCTAGTCAGCAACGTTTTTTGTTTTCATTAACAAACTCCAAAAGAAGGAATTTGCTATTGAAAAACAAAACATAAATGGTCCTGATGCACTTGAAGTATTACTCCTGTGAGTTTAAAGTGGATCCCTGTTCAGGAGAACCAAGCTTTCCTGGCCTTTCCAACAGAAAACATATACAGTGGAAGGACAGCCCTCAACAGGATGCTTGTTGTGACATAGATTGACCGACGGCCTTATGGCGGACAGGCCGTCACCTAAAGGTTGGTGATGGTGGAGCCAGCTGTGGTTCCACTGGAAGGAGCCTAGAACTCCACACACTTAACTGGTGTGGGCAAACACCACGATTTTGGAGGAAAAAGGATCTGCCAAACTCTAAATAACACCTTTTCATTGCTGGGCCTGCATCTGGCATCCTCCACCACACTGGACTCCTGACGGTGTCTGCCTATTGAAAGTCACCCGAGTTCACCAAGATGGTCTTCGTCAACCTCTTCTATGCACCTTGTGGTCTGCACTCTCACCCCTCGACACATTAGAGTGTGTCCCACATGTTGTCTTAAGCCTCATTGAGACACAGTCAACCAACTCATTCAATAATGATCTATTCATGAGTCATAGGGTGGTTAGAGACATACTCAGAACTTTAAACTGTGGCTCTGTTGCACATGTGTTGAAGATAATTTACAAATGGAAGGATGATGTTCCAAACTACTAAGAGATATGGTCCCAAACAGCAAAATAAGCATACAAGGATGCAGGATAGAGGAGTTGGGTGGGTGTTTCTGTGCCTCAACAATTTGGAAAGCAGTGGTAACTCAGTACCCTGATAATCATGTCTTTATATTATGTGGAAGCCAGCAGTAACTATATAAAAACTTGTATCTATGTAAATTACAATTGGCATCTTAAACAATTAAAGTGCTAACTACTTTTTAGCTCTGTTTCTTTAGAACATTACACTCATGAGGGATATGTACAAAAAAATGCCGGAGTGTGGTGCAATGCCAAATTTTGCAACATCGCACTCTGACATTTTCAAAATGCAGGGATGTGCTGTATTTACAAAAATGCGGCACACCCCTGCGTTTCCCCTAGCGCTAACACTAAAAAAACTGCCTAGCGCTTGCGCAGGCACTCTTGCGTCATGTTGCACGGGTGCCTGCGCTGCAGGGGGGATTGTTTATGTGCTTGAAGGGACACCTTTCCTATACATGAACAATGTGCAAAGGCGATTTGCTATTCCTATGCTTGCTGCATAATGCAGCACACATAAAAAGAGCAAAATCAGAGGAAAAATTAACAATTTCTCGTATCGCTATCATAAGACCAGGTTTTACTGGGCCTTCGTTTTTGGCGCTGCCCCAGCCTTGTAAATATGGAGCATCATCAAAAAGCAATGAGTGTTGCAGTAGAACGCCCAGTGCAAGACTCATTTCACGCCCCTTTGGCGCAGCGGACTGCTGCAGTAAGGGGAAAAATTACAAGGTGGCTTAACGCCACCCTGTATATATGGGGTAGAGAGCAATCCCACTTGAGAAAGTGATGCCCTGGTCACTTTTTATGGCAGCAACCTCTGTTTATCACCTTGAGAACTCAAGAAAGCCAGAGCTCTGTCGGTGTAAGGTTTGCCATTGGATACACATATAAATATTGCATTGCTGCTAAAGTCATATTAATGCATTGCTGCCACCAGATAAGTCTCTAGCAGACTATGCCCCATGGAGTTCGTTTCAGTAGATATTTCCCTTTTTCCATAGGTCCATAAGAAGATACAAGACTGAGAACTTAAAATTGAGTTGGGGTGAAAAGTAATGATGAAATTATGTAATATAAAGAATAAAATATAACCTCTGGTCTGTTTATTCTATATGTATATATTCCTCTGTGACTTGCAATATATATTTACAATTTACCATAGGTGGCAGTTTTACCCATGGAGCTCAAAGGGGTACCAACGAAACTTACAGGCTGCTTCGTCGGCGCCGGATCCACAGTCAGCGGTGCCATCACAAACCCGATCCGGCTCAACACACGAGCCCTCGAGGCACTGGAACCAATGCTGTGGGCAGGCTCGCTGAGGCTCTAGGAAAAGGAGGAGAGAGAGAAGGGAGCAGAGTTATTATTGGAGTTGTTATTGGACAGTTACATCAGGAGTCTACCCCACAATTTCCATCTCTCACAAACAGCATGTTACGGCAAGAGGGCAGCAGTGCTTAATTTGAGCCTGTGGTTTCCGGTGCTCAGCACAGGCACTTAATTGTCAACACCGGAACTTGTGACAATCTGCCAGAAGGTGGTGCTGTCTAGCTAATTCAGAGATGACCACAACAACAGTTAATTCCTAATTTAATATACATTAAAACGTTTATTACGTTTTGCCCAAGCCATTATTATAGCTTTGGGAGCTTGAAACAGTCCGAATTATCCCACTTGCAGGAATGTAGTTGTTAGTAGTTGTATTCTTACTATCATCTACAGTATAGCAGGGGCAAAGTGTGGTGTAAGCTGCAGCAGCCTCCTGATGAGAGGCCCTGGTACTTATCTTACAAATTAAGCACTGGAGGGCAGAGGTCCAGACCTCATCTGTTCCATGGGCAGCAGGTGTAGGAAGTTATTTTTTGTGTCAATTCCATTCCATTCTATTCTAGGCATTTTTTAAGCACTGGGAATGACTCCATCTGGGAAAATGTCGGAACAACGCGGGCAGAGCCACGCGTGTTCCAACATTGCAAGTGCTACCATGCATATGCGTGGTTAAGGCAGTGCGCAGTCCAGCTGCTGCTGGGCAGAAGCAGGAAAGATTGGGGGAGCCAGAGGACACTGTGAGGTAAGTGGGGCTGGGTCCGGGTTATGGGGGTGAAGTGTAGTATGTATAGGTTGGGGGGTAGTTTTCAGTGCAGGGTGGTTGCGGGTAGTTTTCAGGGTGGGGGGGTCGGGTAGTTTTCAGGGCTGGGGGTTAGGGTAGTTTTCCGTGCAGGGGGTCAGGGTAGTTTACAGGGCTGAAGGAGGGTTGGGTAGTTTTCTTGGCAGGGGTGGGGTCGAGGAGGTATTTAGTGCTGGGGGTCAGGTTAGTTTTTAGGTCTTAGGAAAGGCCATGTAGTTTTTAGTGCTTGTGGAGGCAGAGAGGTTTTTAGGGCTGGGGAGGGTTGGTTTTTAGGAGGAAGGGGGAGGGGGAATTTTTACGTGTCAGGGTGGGGGCTTGGGGGCCGTTTTAGTGCTCAGGGAGGGGGGGCAGGGGTCTGGATACTTTTAGGGCTTGTGGACAGGGTATTTTTTAGGGCTCAGGGGGTCGGGTAGTTTTAGGGTTAGGGGAGGGCGGGGTCGTTTTTAGGGATTAGGGCAGGGAAGTTTTTAGCGCTTTGGCTTGATTTTGAGAAGGGGGTAGTTTTAGGACTCAGGGCGGGGCAGGGTTTGGGAGGTTAAGACTTACCTGCCAAGTCTTAACCACGGAGGAAACAGCGTTTACTATGCAACTTTTACAACGCTGTGCCTTTACGATGCAACTTTTACAACGCAATTTGTTACAACGACTTGCGCTGGGGGTGCTCCAGGATAGGGAATAGATTAATTTACTATCCAACTCCTTCCCTACTATCCACGGGGACTGGAGTTGGAATAGTAAATTAAACTATTCACTATCCAGCGCCCCCCAACGCAAGTCATTGTAACGACTTGCGTTGTAAAAGTTGCGTCGTAAAGGCATGCGTTGTAAATGCATGCGTAGTAACGACATACATCCAACCACGGATATGTCTTTGGCATTCATGCCTTAACAACGTATATTTCGTAATAAAGGCATGCGTGGGTTAGACTTGCGTCATTGAGACCGAGTAGATCCGGCATGCGTGGTGAGCGCATGGGTGGTTCCATCACATAACCACCTCCATTTACTTGAAAAAAAGAGACCTTTAACTAGATATTTACTTTAGCTAGATGTGTTAATAAAATAAGGGGAACATGGTGGAAAACGAAGCGAAAATAAGCAAATGAGGATCGAATTTACACTGCAAAACACACTGTATACATTAGGAAAATGTCTTTATATTCATACATTGGCTTCCTCACACTGAGATTTTATGTGAGCAACACTAGGACACCGAGAGTGGGCTGTGTGTGGCATGGCAGGATTGCCCTCAAAGTTTATGAAAACCAACAAACTTTTATTAATATATTCATTTCACGTTTGTATACAGGCAGCTCTTTCTAAACTAGTCATCAGCGTGGTTTACAATAGGGGCGACAGGGAGGTATCTAGAGCTCCGGAACGGTGGCAACCAGAATCTCTTTACAGTAGCAGAAGACAAAAACAATGAACTAGAATTTAGATTAAATTCAGCATTATATACAGAGTAGCAACATCTGGGCGAGAGGAATGTGTAGTTAGATGGAAGGCAGAAGAGTGCAGGCAGCTGGAGTGGGGAGGAGAGAAGAGAGAAGAGGAGGTCGTTTGATAGGAAAGGAAAGGCTTTCTCTACAAGGAAAAATATTTTCCGTGTAGAGGAAAAAAGTTTGGCAGCTGCCTTTGCCCCATCACTGCAAATTTGCTGTAAAAAAAATATGTGTGTATGTTTTCGCACGAGAAAGTTGAATTCACAAACGTTTTCTAGGCGAATGCATGGAACCCTTTGATCCTAACAGATTTCCATCTGTACATTGGAAAAAGATTGTAAATTTCGAAATGCTTGACTGGACACTGGCAGATCTAAATGTCCTACTTTTTTGTGAGTCACACCCTGGAATGAACTTTCTTATGTAGGGTTTGTACCGGTCACTGCGTTGGTGTTCTTGCAATTAGGAGTCTTGCAAGGAAAGGAGGTGGTGTGGAGATCATGGATACGTGTGGGAAAATAATGGGAGGAGCAAGTGGGAAAAGCAAAATAAGACGTGATTGGTTCAAATGCTTCCAAAGAATGAAGGTGTAAATCGTCTCCAAAGCTCACGTGGAAGTGCACAGTGCTGGAACGATATATCGTCGATGGCCAAGTCCGCTCTGTTGGAAAAATTCCGAGTTGATGAGAGAGTTATCTGTGGAGAAAGGAAAGAGAAAGAGCTAGTTTGTAGAGTAAATGTTTTTGAACTGGCTTGAATCTTCTTACCCAAACTTCAACACTTTACACTGCTGACACCCCAACCCCAACAATGTACCCACTCTCTGGTCTGCGATGGGAACCTGGGCACCATACGCGAGGTAATGCCGGAACTAATATTTCCACTGCAATGCCATAACCATTGCCACAATAACAGCCATAACACCGGCAGTGCAAACATTATCTAAGTGCCAAATAAAAACAACAACAAAACAGCCTACTGAATCACATGACTTGATAACCAGGAATTCTCCACAAAATGAAGGTGGTTCTTTGCTTGCTGGCCTTGGTCTGCTGAATGCGTTTCAATGTTTCGTAAAGTGCCATCCATGCCAACACTCCCCTGTCCAGCTACTGATGACCAACTGTGATGTCCCTGGAAATGGATTGGTTTGTTCAGTAATCACAAGATTTTCTGAAAGGCGCTGCCTCTAAACGGCAGATAGGGCAGAGTACATCACGTCAGCCCGTTCCATAACATGAGAATGACTCTACCACAGCCCTACAGCACTTGATCATATATGTTTCGAACTCTGATAGATTCTATAGAGGCCTGTTTGGTGTTGTAGATATTCAGCCTGGGGATAAATGAAGGAGTCTCTATCATCTATCATGAAAAATCATCCAAATGAGAATGCAGCATGTTCTTGTTTGTGATTAAAATGTGTCTTCCTTACAATGTACCTCTAGGGCCTAGGAGAAGAGCGTGCCCACCACCTGCAACATCTGTACTAATTAACCCCTGACTAGCAGTGCCTGAGGGCGGTGGTGGCTTCTCCCACTGCTTGTTGAACAGTGCAAAATAAAAATAAAATGATAATAACTTCTTGTAATTATTATCATTTTATTTTTCTGCGCCACTCAAAACTATGTTGGGTGCGGGACAGGGTTGGCTCCCCGCCATCAGAGGGAGCAGGAGTGGTTTGCATTCCCTAAGTGCATATGGCAGCTTGGCTGGCCCGCTAGTGCCGGCTAAACAGTCTTGCACACTTAGCATGTTCTCCACTGGGCTGTGTTGCAGAGCTGGGTGGGGAACATGCCCAGCCTCCGGTACTGCCTGAGCAGCCAAACAGGCTGCTCAGACCAATCACAATGCTGCGTCGTTATTGGCTGTTGTCGTGATTGACTGGGAGAGTCCGGGAGCATGGGTGCTTCCGGTGCTGAAGGATGAGGATGGAGGAGAGAAGTGCGGCGACGAAGAAGTAGGTACGTTTACTTTTTATTGTTTTTTACCCTTCTGCCCCCCGCCCAACCACCTCCATTCTGAGGCAGCTGCCACTGCCTACGGGTCATCATTCAAAATGTCAGCACAGATTGTGGTAGCACTCTTTCAAAGCAGTGCAGAACTTATCACAGGGATGAACCTCCAATAAGGATCCACAGCATTGTGCTAGACCCAGCTCTGCCATCTTTTATTTACATTTTTAATCTTAATTTTAGCCTTTAAATACTGATCAATTTTCATCCCGAGCATCTTCTTTCATCTTGACAGTTAGTACAGTTCAGTTTTCACTGAGGTGATCTCCTGACTCCAGCATGCTCCCCTTTCATAAACGCTCTACAGAGGAGCACTACCCTGTTCGATGTAATAACACTGAAAGCTGCAGAGTATTACCTATTTATTCTGCAATTTTATTTTCGCCTTTGTCTGGGCTTTGTTTCCTCATCATATAGCTTGTGTTAGTCAATCTCCACCCATAAACCCCACCCACCACTGCTCTTCCCCTGAAGCCCTTCCCTTTTTTGCACAGCGCTCTACATGATCTAATGCAAACACTTCTCAGTAGAAACATGTACTCTGGGATAGTGAGTACCTGCACTTCTATAATTCCATTTCAAGCACTGGTTAACCTGAACATCTGGCCTGTTGCAGCTCTTCTGGACCTTTGCCAAGAAAAGTGAAAGATGCAAGACGTTGCAGTCTACAGAACTGTTTTAAAGGATGTGGAGCATCAAATAGCTTCAATGGAATGCCTACAAAAAGAACACCATGGACACCATATGTAATGTGCAGAAGAACCAGAAACATTCAAGATGTCCTTGATCTAGGAGTGTTCACTGTTGTGCATAAAGGCCAGGTCCATGTTAGATGTATACGATATTTTTATGAGGTGCATGCATTTATTGTAACTAGGAATATTTTACGCTATGGTTATCCTCTAAACTGAGCAAGGTTTCGGAGGTTGTGGACCACTGTTAGACATCTCTGACCTTTATCCTCTGAAGCCTTTTATCAAAGGATGTCACTGAAAAATGAGTGCAGAAGAACAAACCGTAGGTTTTCACATTTTAATGGCAAACCCCAAGTTTTAGGCATTCATGAGTCAGAGCAAAGGCTTAAAATAATATTGAAATCTAGAAGCAGTGTCACCTTTGATATTTCCTGTAGTTGAGGGGTGTAGATGACACCCTTTTAGGAGTAATGAGGGGTGTGGTTTTGCTAACCTCAAATGATTACAATGTAATGAGTATGCTAAATGTTAAAAATATGTACTGGGATTTTATTTAGAAGAAAATGGAGGGTGAAATTCAAAAACCTTCGTTTTAGAGCAGAATTAGCACCTGGTGAAGGTGGCATACATTGGACAAAACATAGGTAACGCGTCCAGAAGAAGAGCTGCATGACGGGGATGGCATATGGGGGACATTGTTTACAGGGGTGAGGCATACACTAGGGGAAGAGGAAATGTGTAAGAACACAAACACAGTGTTGCATCTAGTGCAACACATACGGACTAAAGGTGGCACAAGTGTCATGAAGCAGTGGTGGCATATTGAAGACATAGCCCACAAAATAGGTGGCATGTGTGGTATGATGTATGCAACTGAAGCTGCATTCTGGAGCCAGGGCAACTCAACTGTGAATTCAGAATAGACTACCTGATGCGCAGGTGGCATGCAGCAGTCATAGTATGGGGGTCAAGCTGGCATATAACAGAGCTGGAACTTCGAGTTCACATTTGGTATGAGGTAAAGGTGACTTATGGCAGAGCTGGACTATAGAAAAAGTCAAGGGTAAGTAGTGGAAAACATTGAAACCGACATTCAGCAGAGATGGCCCGACACACAGATGGCAGGCGAAAAAGGTGGCTCGTCTGTAACTTCATGGATACATTTCTTTTTAAACACTGGTATGAGCATTTTGGATGAAGGTTCTCTGAGGATGAGAAAACTTCATGTAAAACTGAAACAGTTCTGATTGTTTTGGCCAATTTACTTGTTTTGGATTATCAGTTCAAAGTTCGAAGCTCAGCTTTTACAAGTTTGACAAGTCACTTTATCTTATGGTGCCTCAGCTGATTACTTTATATATTATAAAAACATAAAGAGCATACCCCGTATAAAGGGAAGATAAAGAATGAACAATGCAAATGTACTTACATCAAACTCTCCTGAGATCCTACCGGTAAAGAAGACAATTTCCCTCCATGCATAGACACTCCTCTTTGGACTCTGCCAAACTTCATATGTTTGGTTGGAGTCTGAAATTTGCACAGATAGGGACTTCTCCGGTACCTCTTTTGACCCTAAAATAACAGAAACTTTCTTATGCTTGGTTCATAACTCAGTCATAGTTTATCAAGAAAAGACCATACATTCTCCTTCAAAGCTAATTGACAAAAATGCTACACCAATAAAACACAATATTATCCTCCCATGGATAGCTCAATCACATTTCAACATAAGAACTGGAGTGTACCTCATTAGGTTGAAGATAATTTTGTCCCACTAATGAAAATCAAAGAAAGTTCCACAAAAGTAAACTTGTATATGAAAATAAGGGATGACCAATGTGCTTCATTTTGAACCAATCCTTCCAAACACCATTCAGCACTGTCTCATCAAAGCGAACACAAATATCGAAAAGAACATAAAATATCCTCTTAAGAAAATATCCAACATGGATGTATGTAAGAATATAGAGTACAAAACTATTGACATGCAAAATATCAACAACAAGAAAGAATATCATTAAGATAACTTAATGATATTAAGTTATCTTAGGGCAAACAAAGCAAACACAAGGAGATGATGGACGGAGCGTTGAAACATTTCAGACACTCACCCCCGGTCAGAGATCTGGGTTGAACCCTTCACCCTTCTTTAGCTGACTTTGCCACCCCACTTCAGACCTAACTATATGCAAATCAGTTTTGACCCTGTGCCTCATGAGAACAGTCCAGACAGAACTGCCAAGCCAGGTCATCTCTGGCCCGGAAACAAGCTTCCTGGGACCAGTTTCAGGGTACCACCCCTCATCAGCCAGGCTAGCTTGAATTCAGTGGCAAAGTGAGCAAGGGACCCACATCTGGGCATACCCTGCCAATTTAGGGCAAATGAAGCAAACACAAGGAGATGATGGATGGGGCGCTGAAACATTTCAGACACTCACCCCCAGACACAGATCTGGGTTGAATCCATCATAGTTCTTTAGCTGACTTTGCCACCCCAGTTCCAACCAGCTATATACAAATCAGCCTTGACCCTGTGCCTCATGGAAACAGTCCAGATCGAACTACCACACCAGGTCTTCCCTGGACCAGAAACAATCATTCTGGAATTAGTTTCGGGGTAACACCCCCTCATCAGCCAGGCTAGCTTGAATTCAGTGGCAAAATGAGCAAGGGCCCCACGTCTGGGCATACCCTGCCGACTTAGTGTGAAAAAAGCAAACACAAGGAGATGATGGATGGAGCACTGAAACTATTCAGACACTCATCCCCAGTCACAGATCTGGGTTGAATCCATCATCACTCTTAACATGACTTTGCCACCCCGGTTCAGATCTAGCTACATGCAAATCAGTCTTGACCCTGTGACTCATGGAAACAGTCCAGACCGAACTGCCAAGCCAGGTCTTCCCTGGACCGGAAACAAGCATCCTGGAATTATTTTTGGGGTAACACCCCTCATCAGCCAGGCTAGCTTGAATTCAGTGGCAAAGTGAGCAAGGGACCCAAGTCCAGGCATACCCTGCCAACTTAGGATGGACAAAGCAAACACAAGGAGATGATGTACGGAGCGCTGAAACTTTTCAGACACTCTTTCCCCCCAGTCACAGATTTGGGTTCAATCAATCATCTTTCTTTAGCTCAATTCGCCACCCCAGTTCAGGCCTAGCTATATGCAAATCAGTCTTGACCATGTGCCTGAAACATAAAGAAAACAAAAGCATTCAACAATAGAACACTAAAGGTTCCCCCAAAAAGGACCTATGGGAATCCGAGGAATAAAATCTCAAAAGTGTTCAACCAAGAAGAAATCAAGAGTACCTAACTAAATAAGACCTGAGAGCATGTAAATAAAAAGTGCTTCAATGTATCTTACTAAAGATAATTCAAACTGCATCCAAAGAAAGTGAACTTGGGGGCATATTTACAAGCCACTATAGCCACCACAACGTCACTTTCAGTGATGTTGTGGTGGCGATAGGGGCTTTGCCTTATTTACATGGCAGCGTTAAGGCTTAAAGCTGCCTTTTAAATAAGGCACCCTTTCACGCTTTACTTAGTGTGAAAGGTGAGGGCAATGGGTGTTGCAGTGGGCGTTTCATCACTACACCCATTGATTTTGACGCTGCCCCCTATTTACAAGGATGGTGTAAATAGGAGGCGGCACCACAATGAAGATCAGGGAAAACATGGTCTTAAAAGCTTTATTTCTCCTTGTTTTTGCTGTTTCCATGTGTGCTGCATTGTGTCGCACACAAAGAAACAGCAAATTGCCATTGATTGTTTATGTGAAGGAAGGTGACCGCTCCTGCACATAAACAATCACATAAAAATTACGTTTTGCAACATCTATGTCTGCTGCATTAAGCAGCACACATAAAAGTTACAAAACGCCATTTAAAGATTGTTTATGTGCAGGAAGGGAGACCTTCCTGCACATCAACAATCTTCCCCTCAATGCAGACACCTTTGCACTATGGTGCAAGGGTGCCTGAGTTGGCGCTAGGCTGCTAAGTTTAGCACCAGTGCAGATTAAAAGGCAGGCCTGCACCATATTGTTGTATATATGGTGCAGCCCTGCGTTTCTGAAGTGGGGGAGTGCAGCGTTAAGCCAGTAAGACTAATGCCGCACTCCTTTGTAAATATGCCCCTTAGAATCTCCAACTAAAGATAGAGAACATCCAAGCAAAGAAAAAGTTACAGTATTAAAGGAAAGAGAATTCACGCATTCTGCCAGATACATTTCACAAATACCTCATTAGGGAAATTAACTTAGTTTCCTGACCAGAACAAGGAACAGATAAATCTGATTAAGAAAAACACAACACCTTTTTACGAACATCTAACCAAACTAACATTCTAGAAGTGCATCATCGAAAGGAGTTAAGATGTCCTGTTAATGTATTTCAGTAAATACAATTCATGTAATATGTTTTACTGAATGACAAAAAGTTCACCAGTGATCACTGTGAGAAAATCCAGATGAGTCGTCAAAAAAATCATTTCAATATAGCTGATCAACGACAACTCGAGTGTATAAGCCATGTCTTAGGTTTGTAATCAAGATCCATACATGGTTTTTAAATTCACACACATTTGCCTATTGTGATCCATAAGTTTTCGATTAGCAGTAAATGAAGACGATATTTACGAGTTTAAAGAAACTATCCCGATGATGTAGATGAGGATAACACACCATCAAAAGCTGTGACGGAATTACTTATTTTGGCCTTTTTTAATATTTCATGGGCATGGCATAACAACTCTGTCCCCGCCCGGGCGCATAATATAGACATGTGCAGCATGATTAGGACTTTGTCAATTGTTATCCACCAAAAGGTTTGCAGAACACCTTGGCACCGAATAATAAATACTTGTTGGCATTGTGTATGCAGTTTTTGCACATTTACCTCCGTCCCACATGTGGTAATGGATTCTCACTTCACAGGTTGCTGCTGCATCTCGCAGTGTTGGAGATCTCAGCTTGGCTGTGGCGGGGGATTTTCCTCGGTGGGCTTCTGCAGCCATATACCAACCTGTTAATAGACAGATTTGTGGAGAGAATAAAGTGTATGCTACATGTTCTTTTAATCTCTATCGGCAGAACCGCATATTTTTAATGAATGTCCAGCTATTTTGAAATATTAAAATATCTGCACATTGACTGTTTCAAATAATTTTTTGTGCATGTTTTTTAAATTTTCTTTTGCAAATAATACATTTCTGCAGTGATTTGGAATACTGAGTATTTTCTGTGGTGATTTCAAATAATATACATAATTACTACTGAAAGTTCATGGGTTTTGCATACTCTTTTGCAAAACCACTTTTTAGGTACTCTAAGTGAACTATAAACTCTCAAACAGAAAGACAGAATTCCACATGTTTGTTCCATCGGAAACAACCTGGGTGCAATACTGCAGTACTCTTCTCTACAGGCCTTTCTTATAGCATTGACTGACCTCATGGGCCGATATCGAGTTGGCCTTGGGCTGCAAATAGGCAGCAAAGCCCTTGCACCACTTGACATACAATAGCAGAAAAGCATCTCTATGTAGATTAGGATATATTCTGTTTGTCACCACCACAAGCTAAAACAAACCCTATCTTCAACAACAACTTTAAAACCAACATTGTAATAGCAGAGGTTCCAGCAAAATAAAACCTATCATTCAAGAGTCCTTCCCTTCATCAAACAACTAAATAGCAACCCCTAATGATCATTCCAACAAGCTCCCACAGGCTCACAGAAAAAGACATGAAGTTCTTTAACAACATATTACTCAAAATCAAACAACAAACTGTGGCACAACTGCAGTTCATATTCCCTAATATTGTACCCCACACAAGCTAGCAACGAAATGCTATTCCCCTCACTCAAAAGTTGTACTCCTCCGACTCATATAACAGCCCTCATTGTTCTATATCCAAGAAATACGAACTCCTGGCTCTGTCTACATGTAGTCTTCAACCACAGTCAAGGAATAAGTCTCTGCCCTACTCAGCATCTGGATCACCACCCTCAACGCTTATCTTGAGCAAACTATAATCATATATATCCACTGCAGTTCTCCAATGGCTGATTTGGCCTGGTGTGACTTGAACGATAATTGTAAATGCAAAAAGAAACAAACACAAAGAATACAATTAAAATATATCAAGTACTTCACACTCCTTGGAAGGACACTCTTGAATCTGACAATCTTGAAAATTCTCAAAATAACAATCTCATCTTAAACATACCCCATATGGGTTTGCTTGTGGGGAAAGATATTATCATCTCTCTCCTGAAACATCTACAGACATGCAACTTTCCCTGCAACCCCAAAACAGCCAAAGGTTTAATATCAGACAGCCTGGCTGCCTCCAGTCAAAGACAGTACTGGTCACCGGATATTGCTGGATCTTACTCAGGTATTCCCTACCTTTGTCATTGAGTACTCTTACACAAAGTCAATTGACAGTTCTCGATCTGAAAGAAACTCAGGCCTTATTTCCCTAATGTATATTTTACAGTTTCTGTATTGTATTGACATGCCTGGACTAAGGGAATGCCAGATGGATTCATAGACATTGCAGAAAGAAACATAAATTTGCTGATGCAGACAGAATATCTAAAAAGATTCGACCCAGATACCTCCAGAGATTAATATGCTATTGAGGTGGTTTGCACTCAAACCAATCAAGCCTGGTTTAACTGTAGCCTTAGAGAGTTTTAGAAGAACACCTTTATATGACCTTTTGACCCATGTGGTCCTTGAGGTTAAGATGCAACTGAAGTATTCTGCATGAACACGACTAGGGCTAATATACCTGCAGCCTTTGAGGGCCGTGGTTGTAGTTCTCGCCAGAAGCCATCATCTTTTCTATTCCAGGACCCAAGAGGCGTTATTTTACAAATATCTCAGAGACCTATGCTTCTTGGAAAAAGGCACCAATAACTAACACCAACAGGCACCCTAGTGAATGTTTACGCACCCAACGTTGATGCCACAGAATTTTTCCATGGCCTGAACGCCCTGGCTACTCAGCACGAGCCGCACGCACTGGTCGTGGGAGGGGACTTCAATCTGTTAATGCACCCGACACTAGACAGTACATCCAAAGCACCAGACACCAAGCCCCGAGCTAGGCGCTCCTTGAGGGTCCTCTGCGACCAGCACACATTGATTGATATTTGGCGACAACGCAATCCCAATCTCAACAAATATACTCATTACTCCGGCCCACACGGGACCTGGTCGATACTAGACTATTGGCTGATCTCTCCTGAGGTGTCAGACTGGTTTGAGTCACTTCCTTCCACTTACTCAGACCACTCCCCAGTTGTTCTGCACTTGCTGATCCCCGACCTGAGGGATATGAGAGTCAATGGTGCTTCCCTAGTAGAGCCCTCCTGGATGATCTGTTTAAGTCCGAGGTCCGGGAGGCGATCGAGGACTATTTCGAACTTAACACCGGCTCGGTTGACACCATGGCAGTAATGTGTGAGGGTCTTAAAGCTGTTATCATGGGCGTATGTATCTTCAAACAGGCCGGTGTCTTTAAGGACCTTTGACAGTCAATGACCCGCATAGAGCGAGACAAAGCCGTGGTAGATATCCAACTAGCGATCTTCCCTGACGCAGCGTCAAAGACCAAGAGGCTTGCCCTGCTGAACGAGTATAGGGACACAGCGGAACGCAAAATTCTATACATGGGGAAATACCACAGTGCAAGGAGATATGGGGAGGGCGAGCGCCCGGCCGGGTTCTAGCACAAATGTTGAGGCCCCCTTACAGCAAAAATTACATTACTGAACTGCACTCTGCCGCCGGCACCATTCTCACTTCCGCCGTTGCCATTAGAGATGAGTTTTTGGAATATTATACCAGGCTATACACCTCTAGGGCTGACCCCAATGGGTCGGCACAAACTGCTTACCTCGACGAAATTGCCCTGGTGTTTTTGGGAAGTATATGTTGGACTTCATGGCGGAACCCATTTCTGTTGACGATGTCATATTGGCCATAGACACTCGGCGGTGCTCTTCTGCCCCAGGGTTGGATTGCCTTACCGGAGACTTCTATAAGGAGTATAAGGACATCTTGGCCCCCCAGTTAATTGAGGTCCATGCAGAAGCCCTGGAGAAACAATCTCTCCCCCCTACAAGGCGTGAGGCCGTGATCATCCTGCTTTTGAAGCCAGGTAAAGATCCTAAACAATGCGGCTCTTATCGGCCGCTGTCCCTATTGAATTTGGACTATAAAATTCTGGCTAAAATGCTTGCAAATAAGCTCTCGCAGCTAATGGAATTTATTATTTCACCAGTGCAGTCAGGATTTGTCCCTAGGCGATCGACCTCCCTGAACCTTCAGACACTTTTTACAGTGTTGCATAGCATAGAGCCTACGTTGCCGGCGGCGGCGGTATTGCGTGACGCTGAAAAGGGGTTTGACTCCTTAGACTGGCCATTCTTGGTGGACATGATGCAGCGCATGGGCCTACCCTTTGGCTTCATTGCCATGGTCTCCTTGTTGTACAGCGGCCCTTCGGCTCGGCTCCGTCTCAACGGCACATTATCCACTCTGTTCTGCCGACATCGGGGAACCACACAGGGTTGTCCCCTATCCCCCCTCTTATTCATTTTGGCTATGGACCCATTAATCAGGCACTTCCAAGAGTGCCACTTGCATAGGGGGATACAGTTTCGTACGGGCCCGCTATTAGCCTCACTATACGCGGATGATACCATCCTGAATGTTCGGGAACCCCAACAAAACCTGGCACCCCTGATTCGGGAAACTATTCGCTTTGGCAGATTCTCGGGTCTAGGCATCAATTGGCATAAGTCCATTATATTTCCGCTAACGGAAGGCACGACTAGGTGGAATTGCGAATATCCGCTGGAATGGTGTCAGGACTCAGTGAAATATCTTGGCATTCACATCCACCTGGACCCCGCCCAAATCATACGCCTCAACTACGGACAGGCCGTCCATAAACTGGAAGAACAGGTCGATAGGTGGCTGCGATTGCCCTTGTCTCTTCCTGGTAGGGTAGCCATATTAAAAATGGTAGTGCGACCTATGTTTTTGTTTCTCTTCCACAATATTCCTGTGCCCCTATCCGATGGATTTTTTTGTACTCTGCGGACATTGATGATCCGCCTGATATTGGGCGATAGGCGGCCTCGCATTCCTTGGTCCACACTAACTCTGCCGTACGACAGAGGGGGCTTTAACGTACCTGACTTCCAACTGTATTATTTAGTGGCGCAGTGCCATTATGGGCACGCTTGGTTTCACCCTGACGCTCTTATCCCCTTTTTAAAACCGGAGGCGGATCTGGTTCTTCCAGCAAAACTGGTCGAGGTGCTACCTGGGGAATTCCCACGCGACAGACACAATATTCAGACTGTGTCCACCACCTCTTGGGCGTGGCGCAAGCTGATAAAGCGTACGGGTACCACACTTTTATACTCATCCGCTCTGCCGTTGCCAAATGCAAGATGGTTCCCGATTACAGGGGAGGTTCCGATACAGCGTACACTGCTCTCACTAGACATAGTTAAGATTGGAGATCTGTTCCCTGAGGGTCATGTCATCTCCATGGATGATGATAATAGACACACCGATTGCACCTTTATGACCCTTTTTATAATGAGTCGTTTAAAATCTGTGCTACGCGCAGCGTTCCCCTCCTTCCCACTTAAGCCAGACTTGTTTCCCTCACTGACTCTGATACTTGAGAGCACTAGCGGCGCGCATCTGATATCTAAAATGTACCAAGCCTGCGCCCAACTGGTCCAGGCTGATGACAATAAGATCCGACAAGACTGGGAGGAAGACATGGGTGGGGCGATTTCGGACGACCAATAGGAGGCATGTTGCAGGGTCATAGGGGACATCTCGCTTAACAGTAGGCATAAGTTGTTGCATTTTAAATTCCTCCGTCGCACCTATTTCACACCCCCATGGCCCATAGGATTTATGCCACTAGACCACATAGTTGCCTTGAATGCACTTCCCCACATGCCGGTTTCCTGCATCTGGCATGATCATGCCCCCGTTTGCAGACCTTTTGGGCAGCAGTGCATGAGACGCTGGGGAAAATAATCGGGCTCCTACATACCCCCCTTCCCGAAATTGCTCTCTTAGGGTATACGGTCCAGATTCCCCGAAAAGTAAGGAAGCTAACGTCACTGGGTTTACTATTGGCAAAGAGAGACGTGGCGATACACTGGGGGAGGAGAACGGCCCCCAAGTTGCAAGACTGGCTGAATAGCTTGGTATATTGCAACACCAACACTGAATCGTACGCCAGTCTTATGCCATCAAAGTCACGCCCCAATGACATATGGGGACCGTTGAGGTCATATTTGCAAGCCGCCGCCCAGTCCGCTAATGTACAAGTGAACAGCAGCAAAGTGCCGGAGGGCGTGGGCTGAATGAGGGGCCCTATCGATATCGAAACTTACAACATGGCGTGGGTGTCCACGTTCAGTGTCTGTGGCTCAGAGCGGCTGTAGTTATTGGCCAATCCTGTAAGCTTGCATCTTCTCATGGGTCCTCGAATGAAGAGGTTTTGGGGATGGTACGTATGGAGATGGGCTGTGGGGTATCTCTGCACTGATTGTCCTCATATACAGTGTTATACC
This sequence comes from Lissotriton helveticus, assembly GCF_964261635.1. Classification (NCBI taxonomy): domain Eukaryota; kingdom Metazoa; phylum Chordata; class Amphibia; order Caudata; family Salamandridae; genus Lissotriton; species Lissotriton helveticus. The sequence goes on from NC_136065.1 coordinate 227,973,972, forward strand.
AATCAGAGGTCAGTAATGTATGGCTATCATTGTAATGGAATTGTATGCAATGCAATGCTATATGTAACTATCCTATATCTGGAAAATAAAGCTTTAAAAAAAATCTAACACCAACAGGAGCATGCAAGCTTCCATCTCCCCATGTATCTCCATTTCTGTCCGCATAATGCATGATGAGATATGCCCCAATTGAACTCCAGCTTGCTCAAACCCACCTTGATACCCCCTTCTGGGACTTCACCCGCTAGAGCAAGCCCATGTGGCAAAACAATATTAGTACAACCTCGCTCCCCAAAACCCAGCTTTTTATTTTTTGCTGTTCCAATAGTGGGGTTTCCTAAAAGTAACATATACTCTAAATGATAGCCGTGAGGGTGTAAAGGAGAAACTGAAAACTGAAAAAACAAATTGACCTACTACCATAGATCTTAAGACCGAATAGCACACGTTATTTCGCATGCGTTTACACGCATGGAGTTACAACGCGGTTGTTACAACGTCCGCGTTGTTAGTTCACATACCGTTACAACGCAAGTCAGAGCAACGACTTGCGTTGTAAGGGGCACTGGATGTTGGAATAGTATAAATTACTATTCCAACTCCAGTCTGTGTGGACAGTAGGGTAGGTGTTGGATTTTAAATCCAACACCTTCTGCCCCTTTCAACGCAAGTCGTTGTTCCAACTTGCATTGTAAAGGTATGCAAACTAACAGCGCAGTTGTTGTAACGACCGCGTTGTAGCGCCATGCGTTGTTTTGTATGCGTTGTTAACGCTATTTACCCTTAAGACCAACTTATAGGACAGTGATTTTACTCCATCTATGAATTACCTACACAGCGGTTTAATTATGAATTATTCACATATCATTTTGTTTAGCAAAGAATGCATATTTGTTTTGAAAATATATATTTCCCTATATGAATGCCGTCCTTGTAGCACTGCCCCAGGATCCCAATTCAGGTTTATGAAGCAGGCATTCTACAGGGCATTTTAACCTGTTTCTCTGGGAAAGCCGGTGCCCTTGACCTGGCCTCTCTGAGTCCTTGCAGCTGACCTGCAAGGTGATCCCAGCCAGGAGTCTGCAGCCCTGGCTTGCTATAGGGAGCCCAAGTGTTCAGTTCAGGGAACAGAGTTCAGAAGAGTGCATTGAAATCCAGAATCCATGGGAAGGACCAAGAAAATGGGGATGTTTGGCACAAGTTCCCAGAGCGCCCATCCTTGGGTGCAGAAGCTTCAGCACTCAGCAGAGGACCATCCACAGCAGCGATAGGAATACCCGGGGGAAGCTTCTTGTCTCCTGCCTGTCTGACTTCCGAGGTTGTTCGCACATCACCTTGGCTTCCCACACCCTGGTGTTTAGACATACAGTTATACCAGTAAGACCTGCGCTGGGACTAGAGGTCGAATGATTCCAGCGACAACTAATGCTGTGAGTGGAGGATAGAAAATATATGGCAATGAACCTTAATGGTTCTTATCAATGGCCCCACTGGCTATCTGGATGGCACAAGCACTGATCCAAGTGATGGTTGCGGAAGCTGTCTCATGGGCATTTTAGGGCCCTCTACCCGTTAAGAACCAAGGATTGCAATCATATCCTTCCAATAAAACCAAAAACGCGAATTCCCCAAAATCAATTAAACACTTTGTTGAATCTTGTGTTCAGTATCCCTGATTCTACTAGGAACTACAGCACATGTACTAGGAAAAGGTTATGGAGTTTCCTGTCTCCCAAACCAAAAATACAAGTCCCCCCTTAGGACTTCCTCTGCAAGCCCAGCTAAGTCTGACCCAGGAATCAGTCCTAGCACTGAGGGACTGAAGTTCAAGGCTGCTATGTCCAATCACATGCCTAATCACTCTTACACTGCGAGCATTCACACCAAGCCTGGCAAGGCGAAGCACGGGGGGAAATCAGGCTCTCCTGCCTTCAAAGCTACCAACATGGAAGGTTCACTTGTCCACAACTACAGACCCTGTCCTCAGCTCCTTCACCCGCTGTGGACCCAGTGTGTCGGGTACACAGTTCTCTCATAGGGACAAGCGGGATTTGCTATTGAGGAGCAATAGTGTTCTACGGTACTGGGGCGGACTGGGAAGCACTGCAATATGTTACTGGTTCCAGTTTAAAATTTCATCTAAAACCTACAGGTTTTTTGCGATTAAATATCGAAACAAGCTGCAAAATGCACCATTTGGCCTCCATGTTTTTTCAAAATATTCCTAGGTAGAGTGGCCCCTTCGTCCTTCCCCACCTTTTTGCACATGGCCAGACTTCCTCCATATCCTCACTCTCTCAGTGCAATGTGGGAGAAATGTTGCAAAGGCTGCTTAAGAGTCTCTCCTATACCCATCCCCTTGAGGTGGACGATTGCAGAACAAAGAAAATAAATCAATAAAAAAATCAATCAATAAATACATGCATGAAGCTCCTTGGTGGCAAGGGTTTGCAATTCAGGTCCGCACACAGGAATGCAGTAATTGACTAGAGAGGCTCGGTTGAAAAGGCTTACCACTGACGGTGCCCCGGGTGTGATCTGCAGTGGGCCCGGTTCCATCCATGGAGAAGCCTCCTCGGTCCCGGATCCATCTGTATGCAGAGGTGCTGACGTCATGCCAGCCACAGGCGTCCTCTTCAAAGTCACAGGTGAGGGGAACTCCAGGGGACTTTGTGCGATAACCTGGAATATGAGAACAGAGAAGGCCAAGGTCCTTGGTGACTCAGGGAGTAAAGGCTGTGTTGGAACTTGGCAAAGCTTTCTCTGCTTTTGTAGATGCGACACCTGCAGTGTGAGTGGTGAAAGCAATACTAACGCATTAACCCCTTCAGTGCTAATGACAAGGGTAACTCCTCATGGAGTTTCCATTGATTTCAATGGAAATTGCATGCGGAGCCATAAAACACCTTAGCATCCAAGTGTTAAAAACCGTGACGCGCGAGCAGGGAGTGCATATAGGGAGGATGTAATTATGGAAAGAACAGCAATGCAAGAACAGGGAAAGTGATCATTAGGTCTGCTTGGGCTGCAACGTGGGGGGTGCGAAACTGTTGTTTATTTGCTATTTATTAGTGCATGTACTTCATACATCAGAGCTTTTTTTGACAAAAGATAATGTTGTTTTCAGTTTTTTGCATTGTGTTTCTATGGAATCTACTAAATCAAAAACGTAGAGCGTTCATATGGTAATGGTGAAACAATTATTTTGGAACTAGAGAGCTACATAGTGAAATCACACACACACATAAAACTTGGTGATAAGAGTAAATTAGACATGGCTACCCTAAACATGGTGGCACAACTACCTCTATTTGACAGCGTCCCAGTAAAACATCTTAGAACTGGAAAACGTTGCGAAGAAACGTTGAAAAATTAGTGACCACTAACTCCAAAAACCTATGAATCTGTTACAAAGAAAGTTCTGTTATTTGGATGCTTGGGTGATGCAGGCAGGGGGGTTTTGATCATCAGCCTGCGATAGAACCGCCACAGGGCAATTTTTGTGCTCGGGATAAATATAAGCAGGATGCTTGACGCCTTAAGAGACAGTTTGGAGATGAACCTTTCACTTTTTTCTCAATTAAAAAAGTAGGTGAGGAAATAGCAGAAAATAAGTGGCAAACCTAAGAATTTTAGCAGCGTGCGTGCGATTTGGAAAATACTATAGACACCAATTTGAGAGATCAGCTAGTTTTAAAATGCTTAAAAAAATTATACAGGACAAGTTATTATAGTCATGTAAGCCCCCACTGGAGGAGGCAATTGACATGGCTAAAAGGTGCAAATTTAAATGTAACCACAGACATCTAGATGACAAGCTCTCTTTCAACTCGATGGACCACTCAAACATGTTGTGCAAAGGCCTTGAAAAGGCCCCAGATTTGTGTGCCACGATGGGGCAAAACGTGTTGGCTGACTCTCGTTCTGATGGCTGTTTGTCCTATGATGCGAACACTGTGGGAATAAAAATCTATCGTCACCAGATCTCGATATCGTCTTTGCATTTATTTGATGCATGTGTCTGACTTGCCTGAACTTAGGGCCTGATTACGATGGTGTATGGACTTCGTCCTGGGCTTTGGGACCGACCGTCTATATGGTGGCGGTCCCGCACATGATATTAAAATGCGAAGGTCACTGTGGCGGTCACATTGTGCATGTTTACCATTGCGGCGGGTCCTACTGGCTGCAGCACCTGCCACAATGGTAAAAATACATGTTGTGCATTTCCCCGCACTGGCAGGCAGTACGCAGTGCCTGCCACCTGGTACAGGGAACTGTAGGGGCGCACCATAGGTGCCCGCTAAGTGCAAATTCCACTTGCCCCCACACAAGGGGGGACTTAAATGTGCCCCCAAAGTACATCCCCGCCAGCCTCTCAATGGGGGTTGGACCGCCATAGACAGGATGGCGGGGATGCAGCACTGCCACCATTTTGTGTATGCAGGGTGGGTCCGACAGGCAATCGTAAAGATTGCCTCTGTCGGACCCGTGGCGGATGGAATTTCACCTAACGCACAACCCCCTTCTCCATGCCAGAGTTCACAAATATCTTCCCTTCCTCTTTCTACCTCCTGTTCAATGTGTACATTTATGTGCATCTTCACATACACATTTCTTTTTCTCCTGGACTTTTTTGTAAATGTTGGCCAATGCTTCTATATTGAACACTGAGCTTCTGATTATGATTCAGGCAGAAGGCATGGGCGATCCGCAAAGGGGGGTTGGGAGGTAAGGGGTCCTGGATTTTCCACTTGGTTTAATACCGGCAGACCGGTCTTGAAATGTTTTCAATTATGCCCTCTTGCCCCCCCTGAAAAAATGTCTGCAGATGCCCATGACAGCAGGGTATCCCCCATAGAATACTGTTCTGCCTAATCACATTTGGCCTGGTGTTGCTGTCACCCGTTTTCCTGGGTACGGACCAGGGGCGCAACTAGACTCAAACATCTGGGGGGGCTAACACGTGGATTAGTGGAGACAGAAACATCATAGCAGCTGAATCAAAATTACTTGGGGGGGGGGGCTCCCTTCGCTTTTCTGATGTAGTACACAAAAAAATGAGTCATTCCTTGAGACTGCATGTGGCAAATAGTGCTTTTCAAAGCAACCAGGGTCAGTAACATTATTCTCGGCATAACATGATTTTGGGTCTGTCAAGGAATTTCAGCACAGTGAATGACAAATGTTCTATTTTAATACACATTAGGCTAGTATACCTGGTGCAATGTTAAACACCAGATTTAATGTTACATCATAATCTTGGGCAAATCGTACACTGCAAACACCCTGGCCCAGTTTTGTCAACCTAACTAGTCTTAAAAAATCTTTTACAAGATATTTCACCATCCCTCCACCAAAGGAAGGTTTTGAAAATTGGAAGCAAATAATGCAGTTTGAGCACATTTATTTAGTTACTGCTCTGTTCATGCTTCATTTACATGCACACAATACTTTTATGTTATTTTCTGAATATGATGTTAGTGTAGTAAATAGCTTTGTAGCTGTCGGGGGAAGCTGCCACATATCGTAGCTCTATAGCACAAAGAGGGGCATATTCACAAGAACGTGTGACAATCATCGCAAAAGTTACTTAACGCAACTTCCAACATCGCAGTCTATAGTGGGAAAATTAAGCTGTGTTAACCAAGCATTCTCAACACAGCAGTACCATGCGATAGCCTACAGATAACGCGTCAAATGTCCGTGTTAAAATCAATGCCGGGGCACAAAAATGCGAAACACAAATGTAAAAAATCCTGCAATGAGGTCAATCGTGCTACAAAAAGCAGCGAAAACCAGCGACAGGCCTGCCAATCCCACGCGTCTGGCAGAAAAATGCACTATAAAAGCTACAAATACAACACACCAGAAACAATCCAAAGTACGTAGAAACATGGATGCACCCTGACCGAGCACAGAGGCCGACGCGAACCTCACAACCCCCATAGACCACCAGCAAGGAACAACGGTGTTGGGGAAGGCCAGGGAGAAGAGGGAGAGGAAGACGGGGTGCAGTCCGCAGGAAAACCAGATCAGAGTCACGAAAGTGACAGAACACTACCATCAACTGGCCCACAATTAGACTACCGGGAATGCAGTCGAAGTGCTGAGGAGGCCAAAGAAGGAGGCCAAGAGGCGCTGGCATGGCACAAAGCCGCTGCCAACAGGAAGGCAGCAACGGCAACAGTGGAGTAAACTGAGGCCACAGGAGATGGTGCAAGGAATAGGGAGTACGGACACAGCTTGATAGGACCTGACACAACATCATCAGGGTGAGTAACGACCTGGTTCAAACAGGGTTGTTAGGGCAAGGTTCGTTTTCTGTGCTCATTGCCGAAAAAATTGCAATCACACACTGGATCGTTATTTTGATTATTTTTAGTGGTGTTGTCACTATATCCTTGATAGTGAGTGAACGAGACAGCCAAAACGTGTTTCGCCCCTTTACACGGCCATCCGGCCTGGGGCTTCCTCAGGGAGGTAAGTTGAGATAAAGTTATGATTCTGGAGGAGCTTAGTCGATTCTATTTGTTTGTTTCTCTAATATTCAGGCACAATGCCGCTGTGGAAAATGTATTCGGTCGTTGTGGAGTAACGACCTGGGACTGGGTGGAATTGGGGAAGATAGGCACAATGGCACACATGCACAATGAGGTCTAGCACACTGCACACCCACAATGACTCAGGATCGTGTCCATGTCCCCGTAGCACACTCCAGCAAAGTGCTTTGACGCCTCATCGGGGGTAGTAAGCACTATATAAATGCAATTACAATACAATACAATACATAGCAAGAACAGCACACCCACATTGACGACAATTTGGTACAATGCGCAAACACAACTCTGCATAACAGAGGACACAACTGGGTCCGCACACGTGCAGAAACGGGCCTACTACATCTGACAGAGCTGGAAACTGTGAAATGGAAATGTACGCGTACAACCTCACATCCATCATGTAGTCCAAATGTACACTGTCCGGCATCCAAATCCTGCACCTCACTAACAGTCACAGTGTACATTATCATACAGTCTGCATGTTAACAAGAAAAATGCAGCAATATACATGTCAACACAATGTCAACAGGCATCTCCCCTTTACATTGCAGGGGCCCACACAACAACTCCAGCAGAGCACAGAAGACAACACATCTGTGATGCCAAAGAGGACCACCACACCTACGACACTGATGCCCTACAAAAGTCCATGGACATCCCACGCAACTCACGACCAGGACCCGGGCAGCCAAGCGACTTCGAGGAGAACACAGACCACACAGCAGGAAGCAACCACAAGCACAGCTGGCGCACGACACTTCACCCACCCACACATGGCACCCCAATGCCAGGTGTCAGCACGCCAAAAGGAGGTGGCCGAACAGGTGTGGGTGGGGTCCGAACCCATGGAAGGCGAACTTGATCAGATACACTGGTGTCTATTATCCTTCAGGGACCACCTACACCCCACAATGGAGACCCACACTGCCATGGAGACACATGCAGATGCACATTCACAGTACAGAACCACGCCCAGGGGCACACAAATAGCAGTCACACACCCACGTTGGCTCTGCGTACGACAGCCCAGGCCACTCCCCTTTCAAAATGAGTGGGTGACGACAGAGCTACATCTCCAAGCTCCAGCCCGCTGCCTGCGGTGACATGTCTGCGCCCGCTGTACACAGCACAATGTAATGTTATAGGGCCCAGGGCCCTCATGCATACAACAAGACCACAGGGACATACGCAGATATAATGTTGAACTGGCCACAGGCATGTGCGCCCGGCCCCTTTATTGGCAGGGCCACATGTACAGTGACATCTGTACTGGATGTGTGTGAATTAAGTGTAAGCTGGCCGGCACGGAGTGCCTGGTGCTGGCAACAACTTGAACAGTGGACACCAGTGCAACGGAAACAGAAAACACCTGCATAACAGAGTCAACTGCTGAGCAACATGGAGGGAGCCGGAGCAAGTCCAGAGGTGACCCAACATGCAAATAGAAGTGACCGTGAGTTGCAGTTCACTGAGGTTGGGGCACTAGAGCTGAGAGCACTGGGGCACTAGAGCTGAGAGCACTTATGTGAAGAAAAAGTCTGGGATTGTGTCCCTTCGAAATATTCCTGATGCAGAATGCAGTGGGGTGTGTTAGACCTGCATCATCTTCCTCATCAATGTCCCAGGTCTCCCACACTGCTTGAGGTGACATTGCTGCACAACCTCTCCACAGCACAAAACTCAATCAGTAAAGGTCCATGGGTTGCGGTGCACTGAGTCAGTGGCACCTGGAGGGCTGAGCAGGGGATGAGGCAGAAGATGGCATCCACGACAGGTGTGAGCAACTCCGTCAGTCTGCCAGTACCATAGTTTCGACTCTGGCAGATGGCGGTTGGAGGTGGTCCTGGCGATGGTGGCGTGGGCCTCCTGCGGTGATGCAACGTCCGGGCCGGTCAGGATTCGATTTGATGTGTGAGCCCTGGTGAGCCGCAGTTGAGGCCGGAGGCAGCGGACAGTGCAGGGCCACAGACACATGGCATTGATGATCCCAGGGCTATCGCCTCAGAGGCTATACAACATCTCAGAAGAAGGGGTCCCAGACCTGACCAGCACAGAGTTAGTGACCCCGGATGCACAGTGGCCGGCACAGGCACCATGCCACATGACGGTGACTTGCGGTGCACTGAGGTAGGGCCACGCAGACTGGGTGGGTCCACATCAATGTTGAAAGGGAATGTGGCAGAGGGTTGCGGGGGAAAGTGGAAGGTGTCCTCCAGGGCATGATGCCGAAGGTCTGATTTTATCCAGAAGCAGCAAATGGTGGGGGGGGCAAGTGACAGCCTCATAGCCAGAACCAATTCAGTATCAGCAACATGAGGATGACACTACCCCCTAGTCCATAGCCTCAGACACCACCAATGTACGACCAGTGAGTGTCCATGAATGTGGGGGAACAGACTTAGTGGCACCGGGGCTGAGAGGGGATGCAGTCTGCGATGATGCCAGTACACTGATATGAACTCCGCCATTGCTAAATCAAGACTCTGTGACCTACTGGCCCACAGTGTAGGCCTGAGGCAGCGGTCAGCAGTGGCCCACAGCCATGTGTCGTTGGCTCGCGGTGCACAGAGTTAGTGACACCTGGGCAGTTGTCAGTAGTGTATGATCACCTCCGTAACGATGAGCCTTTTTTGCTCCTGACTGCAACACTTCATCCTCTTACACCTCTCCTTGCATGCAATATGTACTCTTGCCATTGAAAAATCGATGCTCAGTTCCAATTGTGCGACCACCTCGACCGCAGTGTAGGCGGTAGGCGTTCCCAGCAAGGGGCCACAGAAACGTGTGGTTGTGATCCTATACATCGACTTGATATCACCACATCAAAGGGAGTACAGTGATGTAAAGTCTGCATTGCCATGTGTACCCAGGCATTGCATGATCAAGACTCAGTTCCAAATGTGTGACCTACTCATGCGCAGCGTAGGTCAAGGGCAGTAGTCCACATGGGCCCACATGCATGTGTGGTTGTGATGCTATGCACAGACTTGGTGTCACCACATCAAAGGGAGTACAGTGACTTGAACTCATCCATTATGAATGTACTCTGCCATGGTGTAATCAAGACTCAGTTCCAAATGTGTGACCTACTTGTCCACTGTGTGTGCCGGTGGAGTATGTCAACGTGACAGGGTTACTGCTGACATTGCTCGCAGAGGCTGTGATTGTTGGAGGAGGCTGCCAAGGTCGCGGCCCTCGGGTTTGGAGATTGCACCGGCACATGGTGGGCCCTCTTCGCCACACGCCGGTGTCGGCAGGTGGGCATTGAGGCCTGGGTGCGCAGGGGCGGGCAGGACTGGTTCGGGGACCAGCGTCCCGGGGTGCAGAAGGCGCACAGGGTCGCAGGCAACTCCGCTCACGGGGACGGCCTTGTGGCGGGGTGAGAGGCGCCACCCTGGCAGAGACGTTGGGCATTCCGGAAGAGGGCCACGCCCAGAGTTACGTGCCTTTTATTCACACCCCTACACAGGCCTGGCGTACACCGGGCCAGCCCACTCCGCTCACGCTTATGAGGGGACGTAACAAGCTACATTTCCTTGATCTCTCACACTGGCTGGGGTGACATTGTTGCGTCCACTGTCCACTGCACGCCATACATCAGTAGGGTCTGTCGACATGGATATGTGTGTGGTCTGCATACTGCAGTCTGTCCAGCACAACCACCCCACACTTGGCATTGTGTGCATTCATATTCAACTGTCACTTACCTCCTTCACACATGTCTGGTCCCCACCTCTTCCCACATCCTGCTATTGTGTGGCTTAGGTGACATGCCGTTGATGGCTAATGTACATGGCTGGCCCAGGTTCCCACAGTAAGTTGTGCTGTCGTGTCTGGTGGTTGTGCATGTTTTATGTGAGCTTGTGACGTGTGCATTTCCTGTGTTGTGAGTTGCATGATTGTGGAGTTGAGGTGTGTGGTGTGTGCATTTGGTATTGGCCAACGAGTAGTGCATTTCCGTGGGTGCCATCCTGGTAGCGCAGCTTGATGATGGACTGTCAGAAGGGGTAGGGCTCATGCACACTGCCTGGGGTGTTGGCGGTGATGTTGGCGCGGATTCCTTGGTGTTCCAATATTGCCTGGACATTGGTGGCATACGTGCACTTTCTGTTGCGCTTATTGTGTGCAGTGTTGCTAGGGGGCACAAGTAGGGCATGTGTGCAGTCAATTGCCCCCTGACACGTGCCTTGCTTGGTCTCCAGCTGCTCCTACGCAGTGTGTGGGAAGTATAGATAGTGGGGTACAAAGCTGATGGTGTCATCCATGACCATTGTGAGGGACTTGGATTGGGCTGGCTGTGTGACTCCTCCGACTCGTGCGGATGGTGGTTGGAGGGTACCAGTGGCCAACAGGTGCATCACGGTCAGCAGCTTTGTCTGAGGTGGGATGTTGGTTGTCCGCTGTGTTGGTACCGTCAGCCTGTGGACAATGGTGGTCAGGATGCAAAGGATGGTTGTCCTTTCGGGTCTGTAGTGGGCAATGACATTCTCTGGTGTTGGGTCTGTGAGGTTGGTGCATTTTGGGTCTTTGTCTGCGCTGACTTGGTGATGGTCGGGGGGTGGTTGGAGACCGGGGGTGAGTGGTGGTCCTGGGGTGGTGGTGGGTGTTGTGGCCCTCTTGGGTGTCCGGGCCACGTGTTTAGTGGCTCCATGGCATCTTTTGTTCTTCATGTGTGACTCTGGGCTCTGGCCTCCCTTTTGTGGTGCAGGATGTGATCTGACTTTACACCATGTCAGAGCAGGTGTTAGTCTCCTGCTGCTAACGTGCCTTATCGCCTGTTTTCTGATCTTATCGCCGATCTGGCTGGTCGTTGTGAATGTTGCGGAGTGGTGTTGTTGTGGCTTTTTTGCACGGGAACGCCTACTCTGCATCCCACCTGCATCGATAGTTGCAGAGGTCCTCTGTGGCGATATTTTTTGCGGTGCTATCGCAGGTAAACTGGTGATAGCTCCTTGAGAATATGCCCCAGAATGCTGCATATATATTATTTGGTACTTGTGACAACTCCCACCAAATACTTTTGATATTTGAAATTCTTGGGTAGTCATTTAGCAAGAAACACAACCCATGTTTAATAAGATTTGCTCTAATAACATAGATTAAGGATAAAAACTGAGTACACAAGCTTGATTATAGATGATACCCCCACATCACAGATGGGTGTCAATCTGGGATTACCAAGGGTAGGATATGTGGACCTTCACAAATATTATCCATTTTAAGCTCTGCCCCTCCTGCTAGCATAGCCTTCTGCCCTATACACTATTGCAGAAGACAGGCCACAATGCTGGCCTCCGTCCTCAAAGAAGTCATCTCTCCCTTCCACTTTCCCTCCTGCTGTCTCCTCAGCTAAATGTAACTTTTATAGTGAGGATCATGAGAGGTGTGCCTTGAGGCCCTATGTAGAAGGTGGGCAGCTTCTACTTCCAAGGGGTTCTTCTTGGCCTGCCCTACTATCTCCGGCTCTCAAATTACTTGGTCAGAAGTTCCTCTTTCAAATCACTTTTCATTACCAACAGGGGAATCTAAACACAGCTTCACTGATACACACAGACTAGAACCCTGGCCTCAAAACTGGCATCCCAGCCCTCATTAATTTCCTTCAGGAAGCTACACACTGATGGAACATCCTTCTCTGTCATCAAAGAAACATTTTAAAACTCACTCCCTGCAAAGAAACATCCAACACCACCTCAGTTTCAGGGATGCAGTAAAGACCAGGCTATTCTGTAGAAGGTGACACGCCTACCGCAAAGCAGTCCCAAATCCGGACAACCCTGTAAATTTGAGTCAGTCACCTATGTACTGGTGGTAGGTATTTGCATCTCTCACTCTTCTTGGCTCCATTCCAAACGTAAGTGTACCTAACAATATTGCATGCATGTATCTTTTCCCAACAACACATTGAAATATTGAAAATATGCTGATTAGGACGACACAATTTTGTACTGTAAACTACGTAATTCTACTTAGGCCCCGATTACAAATGGTTTGGAGGAGAGTGTGATATCTATTGCATATGTTAAGTTAGATACTAAGAGGGGGGTCTCAATTTATCCGGTGTGATAAATAGCATCAATTGTGAGTTTTGTCTAAAAATGGGACATAAGATACAGGTTTTACTGTTGTCTGTTCTGTTATTTACAAGGAAGGCAGTTATCCCCCAGCAAAGTTTTTCTCAGGTACATTTTGGAAAGGAAAACCTGTTGAAATGTACCTGGGAAAAAATGTTGTGGTTGTGGGGCTTGCGATGTGGATATGTGCTGTACCAGGAGCTATCATACATTGCGAAATTAACTAGGCCAAACATAATCGGTGGCTTTAACCACTCATATTCATATAACACAAAGTTTTAAGCATGGTACAAAGGTGGGCACTACAAACTACTACACTTAAAAAATATATCTCAAATGTTTTTGAAAAGCATTATGATGGTCCTTTTAAAGCTGTACCTAATTCTGAATGACTAACCATTACTCTACAGCACACAAAATAATTAAGATATCTGCAAGTGCTGTGATTTTTAAAAAGCAATATAACTGATGCGCTTCTGTACTTTAGAGATTTTTATTTATAGGGGTTCTAATATACAACATATTGTAAAACTGTTTAAGTTAAATATATACATTTGTGTTCTACATTACACAGGCTACATGATATTTTATAGATTTGCAGGATTGGGTTAGCTATTTTATCGAGCCCAGAATGATGAAAAGGTAAGATGCCTTTATTAGACTTCAATTTCAAATCCATGTCCGGCTGGCTTTAGAGTTGGTTTGAGTGACTGAAGGTTCAAGCCAGGATCAAGACAGATGCCGTGCTCTGGCTCACCATGAGGTCTTCTTTGACCCTCAAGACCAAAAAGAGCCGCGTTTGCTTGAGGCTTTTCACTGCCACTCACACTTCAACCTCATGCAGCAAGAATTAAAAATAAAGCATTGACCTGTGATGTAAAACATGAGAAAGTAATAGCCATCTAATGTCTGAAATTCACAATGAGAAATCAAAAAACGAGTTAAATCCCAGCTTCCTTGCTTGACTAAATGGTGTGATCCTAGGCAATATTTAATTTCACTATACCTCCTTTTATTATTGCACATGGCAGTACCTTGAAATACTTGAGCACTGTATATAAATGTCTTGCATTTGATTTAATAGTCTATTATGCTTCTACATGTATAATAAGAATCTAGGGCACATTTAGGGTGCACATGACAACTATCTTACCTCTTAGTGGCTTATTCATGGGTTTTTGGAATAGGGCAGAGCAACAAGACCCCTGGCTGTGCTGCCCTAAACCAAAGTGATATGGCAGGAAGGCATCATATGTTTGTCTTTTCACCCTGTGCTGGTGCCGTTCCTGAAGCCCAGTGCCAACACAGGCACCCTTGAACCATGGTGCAAGAGTGCCTCTGTTGCATGCAGGATTGTTTTGTGCAGGAAGGGGCACCTTCCTGCCCAAAAACCATTCTAATAGGTGTTTTCCTTTGTCTATGTGTGCTGTACAATGCAGCACACATTGAAAGATGGAACAATGAAGAGAAATGAACATATTTCTCCTCGTTTAGGTGCCATCTTGTGAAGAGTACGGATTTGGAGCTGCCCCGGGTTTACATGACTTTTAAAATCTGAGGCATCGTCAAATTCCATTGGAATTGCATGGGGAAACTCACTGCAACGCCCATAGAACGCCTTCGGGGCGCAGAGTACGGCAACTCAGTGATTTGTGCTGCATCGCCTTAGTCATGAATTATGAGGCCACTCAAAGCCATGCAAGGTGGCCTTGTGTGTCATCTAAATCGAAATGATAGCTACTCATTCGAAGTATGTACGGCAGGGTGTCAGAGTGCGTTACATCACACACATTATGTAGAGACAATGGCTCATAAATGTGAAAGACAATGTATAGGAAATGTTACTTAAGACACTGTGGTCCACAAGGTGTAAGAGTCAGATGTGATCCATACTGGTAGGCAGTGGCGTCATCTGGGCGGGCCCCAGGTGGGGGTTGCCTCTTGCACGATATTCTTAGGGGTGCAAAATTTTAAAAGAAAAAACATTTGTGGTGGAAGGGACTCAAGTCACGTCGGTGCTTTTGTCTGTAAGTGCAGGCTATGTTGTCTTACCAGCCTTTCCCCACAGAAGGGCTGCACAGAGCTGTGCCCTCATGCATCTTTCATGACCTCAGGGCAGGTGGGAGCTGCTCGCTCTGTTTCCTTGTAGCACACACAGTGGAATGTCTCTTGTGGCACCACGGCACTATGCAAGGAATTCGTTTCTTCTTTTTGGCAGGCAGAAGGATCATTTCAAGCCCGAGTTCTGCGCTTGCTGCCTGATGTTATGTGTCGGTTTGGGATGGTGTGTTGATTCACCCGGGGGTGTGGCATCCATTCATTTTTTCATCCATTATTCAGTCTTTCGGGGGTTAGCTTCGTGACTGGGGGCATTTCCTGATTTGCTGACCTGCTGCAGCCCGGAGTGGTCTTGTTGCCACACACGCACCTGCGTCTCGCTCTCCCCCGCCGCCGCTCTGCAATAGCGGCCACCGAGAGGGGGGAGCGTTTGCCACCGTGGTTTCCTCAGATCCTGCAGAGGAGCGGGGTTAGCTTCGTGACTGGGGGAATTTCCTGATTTGCTGACCTGCTGCAGCCCGGAGTGGTCTTGTTGCCACACACGCACCTGCATCTCGCTCTCCCCCGCCGCTCTGCAATAGCGTCATTCGCCAGCGCCCGGAGGCGCTTAAAGGTCACCAGATCCTCCCGCGTCACGGGACGCGCGCGGGCGACGCCGGGCTGAGCCCGGGCAGAGGGTGGGCCGTCTGTGGCCGTCCGGGGACGACCAAGGACAGGACGGGCTACCCCCCTTGGCACGGACTCATTGTGACAGGTACTGTTTACTGTGGATCTGGACTGGTCACCTGTATCTAATATTAAAAAAAGAAACTGTGACTTCAAGCTGCTGCTGTAGGAAGAGGGGGGGCGGGGGCACAAGCCATTTATATCATATGTTAAGTGTTGAGGCACCGGGCCACTCATTATAAGGATTCGTGGCTGCCTTCTGGGGGAGGAAAAGAGGAGAAGAGCCAGATTATAATATGTCCAATCACCCTAAAACACGTTCGGTCATGAGTAAAGCTCGCCAAACTGAAACCCCCAAACAAACGTCGGCAGAAACAAAAGACCTAGCCCCAAGTAAAGTGAAAAAACCCACCGCAATTGACCTGATGCTAAAGAAGGTATCCGGGGAAATAGAACGCATGGAAAGGAGCCTAACTTCCTCACCTAACCCTATTGTAGCTACCCCAACTCCTTCTAGAGATCTGACACTAGCTGATAGCCCAAATATGACTGGGAATGTAGCCTCACCAAATAACGCAACTGAGTCTGTTCCCTGTGCTCAACCCCCACCCTCCCCGGGGATAGAAACCTCCGGGCTTAGCAAAGCGGCCCCCCAGAGAAAACCAAACGACGGGGGAGGACCAAGGGACAACAGAGAAAAAATAAGCCACTCACAGGAGATGGCCGGGCAAAAAATAGGCAAGAGGTCATCCTGGTAGAAGATAATGTGCATACAAATATAAACCCACCAGGATGGATTGAGGAAGTTCTAGGAGATCTCAAAAAACACCTGGAAACCTTTATAATTGCTCAGTTGAAACCCATTATAAGCAAGGTGGACAAAATATCGAGTGAGCTGTCCAAACAAAGCAAGATAGTAGAACTCACAACTAAGAAACCTCCCAATGGCCCTAACCAACCAAGTAATGTGGCCACTAACGACAATACTGACAATAACACACTGTCAAATAACAACTGTGTTAGCTATACCCAACATACAATTGCCCAGATACATGATGCTCCGAAAGCTCCCCAAGAGCAGAGAGGGGGATCTAACCAAGAGCAGAGAGGGGGATACAATCATAAGACGAGCTCTAAAAACATTGAGAAAGCCCCCCCACAACCGCTAATGCAATGGGGGCAGGAAGACCACTATCCAAGAAATGGTCCCCACAGCTCAGCCCATATGGACTTTGACCCTTTCTCTATCACAGATAGCCCCCCCCCACACATAAATCTACCTCCAGAGGCCAGTCCCTTTGTAATAGTATTTGCAGGGGTCCCGGAAACTAGGGCCTCAGACAAAGAATCACACTCCCAATTACATACGAAAATCTCCAAGTGGTTGAACATACACAGACCATTAAATAATGGGGAAAGAGGAGAGATAGTCCATGTAAGAAGAGTTAAATGGCTTGGTGGTAGGAAAAAGGACATAAGAGGGGACTGCATAGTAGCAAATTTCAGAGACACTAGACTTGTGGATTATATCCTGAAGAATCCCAACAGAAATCACACTAGCACAATCTGTGCGCTCCCGCTCGGGTATTTTTACCCAAGGAGTTGGAGCAGCAACAACGTTGATAATGTTATGTGGAATCCCGGAAGGCCACAATACACCCAAAGAGCCAGATCCACAAGCTACCCTGATCAGTTTTTACCTCCACGAGACTACTCTCAGTGGAGAAACAGATTTGCCCCTTTGCAGTCGCTTGAGGAAAATGACTGACTACCCTCTATGAAAAATGAGCCTGTAATATCCTCAGCAACTGGGGAATTTTTATGTCCTGCAATAGAGGTTGGTCCTGTTAGCTCTAGGAATGAGCAAAAATCGAGGCTAGAAGAACCCCCTAAACAGTGGGACGAGATCGGAAATGCCACAGAGCCCACAGAATCAGGTGATCGTAGAATAAAGGAATCCAGCACAGAGGGAAGAAAAGCTAATAGGGCTGGACTAACCTTTCTGTCCTGGAATATAGCAGGCCTGGGGGGTAAACTTAAGAACAAGGAGTGGAAAGAATACATAAGGGGCTTTCATATTAAAGCTCTTCAAGAAACATGGGCGCAAGACTCTGACTCCTGTCAACTGGAGGGCTATAAATGTTTTTTTAGACCAGCCAAAGAAGTGAAATCTGGGAGAGCAAAAGGAGGCCTAGTGATATATGTAGATCTAGACCTAAAGGGCACTTGGTCACAACCAGACTGGGCGTCAGATACCATACAAGCAGTTCTACTCCAGGGTCAGGGGCAGAGATTTCTAATTCTAAACTTTTATAATCAGGGTCCAACTGATGGAAACTTCCCTATATTATTAGAGCTCGAGAGTAGGCTAATTGAGGAAACAGATTTAAGGCAGGGGGCCTGAACCAACTGTCCTGCTGATGGGGGACTTTAACTGTCATCTGTGCCCTAAGCAACTCCCCATCTCTCCTGATTGGTCTTCCTGCCCTGTAGAAAAGGGTCCCCATTTCGAACACAATAAAGAGGGCACACTGTTGATGAAGCTTCTAGACAGCGTTGCGCTTACCCATACAATGGATCTGGTACCATCGAAAGCAGGGGAGACTCTCATACCCACATTCAAAGGAAGAGGTTGTGCGTCTATAATAGACTTTATAGTAATCTCTGCCTTTGCTAAAGAACAGATTATAAGAGCAAGAACGGAGTGGAGCCCCTTTAGCGATCATAATCCCCTTTCTCTGGAAATTAAATATAATGACCTACCAGTAAAAAATTTGGGGGGGGGGGATATTGTAATCCAACCAACGGACCAAGGGAGGTGCATAAGGTGGGCAATGATTAACCCGCCAGATTTCTACACCAACCTAGTGGGTAAAGGGAAAGAGCAGATAGAGACCTGTCTAGACCTTGCAATAGAGGGCAGAGGAGTGGTGCTGGCATTTGAATCTCTAACCAAAATAGTGGAAGGGCTATTAAAAACTAAGAGGCCTATTAAGGAACTATCTTCACCTAGATGGTTCGACACGAACTGCTCGAGGGCATTAAGAGAACTAAAACAGAGTTTAAAGAAGGCCCAGAGAGACAAGAATGAAATCGCCCATTGTAGACAGAATTATAAAATGCAGGTTAAGAGAAGGAAGAGCGCTCTCCAAAAGGAACTCTGGGCAGATCTCAGAGAAGCAGGAGAAAGTAGGGACTATGCCCAATTCTGGAGAATTATAAACAGACCCTGTCTCCAAGACTCAAGCTCCCCAGTAATCAGCACCAATATACTCCCAGACCAATGGATTAACCACTTTAAAACTCTTTACAATCAACAGGAGGTAGTCATCGGGGACGGAATCTGGGAGGGACCCAGGGCAACCGAGTTAGAATTTTCTTTGCCGGAAGTCCTAAAAGCAGTGTTAGGGCTGACACGTAATAAGGCACCAGGCCCGGACGGCACCCCCCGGACCTATTTCTAAGTAATACTGATCTATGGGCACCTATTATGACTCGAGTACTTAATGCTGCAATTAAATCCGGTCTACCGCGATCTTGGTCAACTGCAGTGATTGTCCCCATATACAAGAAAGGCTGCAGGGACAATCCACAGTGCTACAGACCAATCTCGCTGATTGATGTCTCAGCTAAAGTACTAGGTAGGGCAATTCTCAACCTCCTGATAGAGTGGACTGAAACTTATAATACCCTGGTGGACACCCAGTACGGGTTTCGGACAGGCAAGTCAACAAGTAACCAATGTCTTAACTTATACCTTCTAGCGGCTAAATATATCAAATCAGATAACGGGACCCTGTACATGGGATTCATGGACCTGGCAGCTGCATTTGATAATGTTAATAGAACTAAACTCTGGGCACTTATGTTTAGACTGGGAATCGATCCAGACCTGATCAACATACTTAAGGAACTGCATTGGAACACCACTGCCAAGGTCCGCTATAGCGCGGGGGGGTGAGTACTGATCCCTTGCCGTGCTCTGGTGGGGTGAGGCAGGGGTGTATCCTGGTTCCATTCCTATTTTCCCTCTACATAAATGACCTGGAGAGTGCCCTGCTGACACTGGGGACTGACTGCCCGAGAGTGGGATCGCGCCATATACCGGTACTTTTGTACGCTGATGACGCGGTCCTTCTCGCTCTAACAGCAGTGAGCCTCCAGCTTCTAATCAGTGGTTTTGCTGAATTCATGAGGAATCTGGATCTCTCTGTTAATCTGACTAAGTTTCATCATGGTGGCAGGGAAAAAACCTCACAAGAGATTTGTGTTCAAAATAGGAACACATGCTTTGGACATTGTGAACACTTTTCCATACCTGGGTCTCCTGTTTGATGAAAAAATTAAGTTTGCCCCTCTGATCGAGCAAAGGTCCAGGAAACTTGTTTCAGCAAATGGTGCCATACTAAACTTCACACGAAGGATGGGTCGTTGGTCTCCTGAGCAAGTGATGACACTGTATAGAGCGGTCAGTACCTCCAAAGCCACCTACGGGGCAGAGGTGTGGGGTTTTAGGGATGCACACCAGATACAAGTAGAGGAAGACAAATTCTTAAAGAAACTATTAAAGCTACCTCAGAGCATCCCGGCATCAGTCACACATAAAGAGCTTGGCACCCCATATATATCTGACCTGATTAGAGTGAGACCAATTTTGACCTGGTTTAGAATCTGGCTAAATCCAAACGCTGAATTAACCAGACAGATTATCAAGGATTGTCTCCGGAGAGACAGATGGCTGCAAATCCCCTGGTTAAAATACATCAAAGAAACCGTAGAGTCTATCGATCGGCAAATGTTATTTTCTGACTCCTCAAACATTGATAGCTCTTGTAAATTTCATGTCCAAAAGCAGCTATTGGAAAAATATGATTACAGGAGGAATGAACTTGACTCTAACAAATCCTCGGTAGTAGCTCACTCACTTGTAAGCAATAAACTGGGTATGGAACCGTATCTCTTTTTAATGTACAGTCAACATGAGAGGTTTTTAATGACTCATTTTAGGCTCAATTTGTTACACAATATTTTAGCTTACCCGTCTGGTTTACGTTAACAATTGAGCAGAAGGGTGCCTGCGGCTGTGACAATAGGTCTCCGCAGGACACCCTTCATTTTGTATTACATTGTTATTTTTATAAAATTCCGCGCCGAAGATTTTTGGTGGACATTTTAAAGGAATCAAAAATTTACCATGCCAAAACTGCTTTATTATTCTTCAAAGAGCAACTGAGATGCGCACCTTGTGTACTATTATGAGTTTTTTAAAAACTGTGGTCAAATTAAGAAATACAAGGGGTTGATGGATGATGATATGAATTAACCGCTCCCTTCTTTCGATCAAAGCTTGTAAATAATAATAATTTTTAAATCCGTTTTTAATATTGTAATGTTCAGAAATGATTATATGTGGATATGTAATGTTATGTATTTTTATGATGGTTTTTAACCACCGAAATAAATAAAGAACTGAACTGAACTGAACAGTCTTTCGCCATTCATTCTGTCCTTCTATCTGTGTGCCAATCCATATTCAAACCTATTCAACCAGTTCCAAACCTATGCATCATCTATCCTTCCATCTACCCTTTCACCCATTCATCCATCTATCCTTTCGCCCATCCATCCATTCACTCATCCATCCAACCCATTTCCCTCTCACCTACCCAGCCATCCTTTCACTTACTCATCCATCCATCCAATCACCCAGTCACTCATCCACCCATTTGTCCATCCATTCACCATTTCACTCACCCATCCATATTTTCTTACAGCTCTTCACCCTCCCTTTCACTCATCTATGCATTCTTTCACTCATCCAGCCTTACATCCTTCTTTTCAGTCATCCACACACCCATTCGCCCATCCACCCTGTCAATCGTCTATCCATACATTCACTAATACATCCATCCTCCCTTTGTCTTTCTATCCCCCTTTCGCTTAGCCATCCTTTCACCCATCCAACAATCCATCCACCCAACAACCCATCCACTCATGAATCCATCTATTGAGCCTATTACTCATCCATCCATCCACCCTTTCACTCATCCATCCATCCTTTTGCCCATCTACCTTTCATTTCACTCACTTATCCATCCAACCTTACATTCACCCTCTCACTCATCCATCCATCCATCCATTCACTCTTTCACTTATCAATTCATCAATCCATCAATCCATCCATCATTTCACTCATCCATCCACTCATTCATTTGCCCACCATCCACCCTTTCACTCATCTATCTATCCTTTCACTCATCTATCCACCCATGTACCCATCCATCCACCCTTTTACCCATACATCCACCATTCCACCCAGATATCTAAGTATTTACCCTTTCTCTCATGCATCATTCCACTCACTCATCCATCCATCCTTTCTCCCATTATCCATCCATTCACCCTTTCACTCATCCATTCATTCCTTCACTAATCCATCCAGCCATTTATCCATTCCTTGACTTACTTACTCACCCACATTTTCACATTAATTATGAGCTGAGGCTTTGTCTGCAGAATGCAGACAGAAGAGGTGCATCGAGAACTTCACCCTTGCTGTAGTTCCTAAAGCAAGAGGTGGGGTGGGGGAGGTTCACTATGCCCTTGCACATAGACAATCTGAAAACTTGGAAGTTATGAGCCATACATGATGCCCAGTGCCGGTACCTGAGATAACTGTGACATGGTGTTGTTTCCATGGCTTTACGTGGGTTGAAAAAACTTGGAGTCTCTCCAAAGGGCGAGTCCGATGAAATTAAGGGTGTGGCTTAAAACACAGTAGCTGCAAAATGTGTGCTTAGCATAGTGTGCTGCCCGGCTGGTATTCTGCTACATCTGTTATTGCATCCAGATATATAATACATCACACCTACAATAAGCCAGGACTATTGGCTTTGTCAATGGTTTTTAGTTGCATAAAATAAAAAAGCAGCAACTATGGCTTCGTTGTATATAATATTGACAATGCTTCAGTTCTAAAATGATGAGAATGTGAAATAACTATAACCCCTTCTTTTTCACTTCTTTCGATGGCTTCTTTACATGAACTGGATTCTGTACATTTCTTTCATTTCCTGAGGTGCAACATTTTTCTTTATGTACGGTTAAAACAGAATGCCCTGACCTAGACTGAGGCAGGACAGAGGAGGCCCACCACATGCTTTAACAGCCCAGACTGGCCCATTGTCATTCTGTATGTGGCAATCAGCCAGTATGCAGAATGACAATGGGCGGGGTGGAGCCGCTCTGGTGCTCAGAGGATGAGTGCGAGACAGTCCTATCAGGGAGCTGAGGCTACTCGCAGGGAAACAGTGCTGTTCCCCAATGCCCAAAATTACGGACAAATGGCGTCCGTGAAAGGGATCATAACGAACGTGAGATCCAAATCACAGGCGGTCTGTGAAATTTACAGACGTTGGTCACCTTGCTTGAAGGTCAGGCTGGCAGGCACCAACTCCAGTCAGGGCAGCCCAGCCGATGGCAGCTGACGGGGAATGCTGAAGCCCGTACCGCCCAATGGGTGTTACGCGGATGGTATGGACACATGGGGCCTCATTTATGAAAAGTGACGCATCGCTGCGTGAAAACAGCGATGCGTCACTTTTCATTGCGCCCTCCTTGCGACACCAATGATGTGTCATATTTACAGTATGACACATCATTGCGCATGGAGTTACAGATACGTCAATATTTCTGACGTATCTGATGGCGCAAAAGTGACGCATTGCTGGAGTGTGTCACAAAAGTGACGCAACTCCAGCAATGTGTCCTTTCACATGGGGCAAGTCCCATGTGAAAGGGCCTGCGTCAGTCTTACGCCTGCTGTGAGGCAGGCGTAAGAAATTGAGGCATTTGTGTCCTAGAAGTGGCGCATGCGTCACTTCTATGACCTTTTCATGCGTCAGAATGCCCCCCTGCATACATTATACCTGGCGCAGTTATAATGTAGCGCAGGGGTTTACAAAGTGACGCATCTACTTAGATGCGTCACTTTGTAAATATGGTGCAACAAGGCACATTTTTTACGCTGCTGGTGCGTCACAAAAAGTGACGCACCGGCAGCGTAAAAGTGACGCACAGCCTCATAAATGAGGCCCATAGGACCTGGTTCTACTGGTGGATGAGTCCGGCCAGTAAAATTTCATAAAACTTTGGCTGCAACATCAGCCAAACCTTGTCCCCTTAGCGCCCTCAGCCCCTTCCCCATCGAAGTTTTTCTCTGCCAAAGTGCGCATGCAATGCTTCTCCTTGCCAGTTATCCTTCCCCTAAACACAACCCCTCTTCCCACACACAGAAGCCCAAGCACACATTTAACACTTGCTTGAAGCAGGTGATAAAAGTGTGCCTTTAAATCCCTCCGAATATCAAAGACCATTCGGACCTCTGCTTGGTAATTCCATGTCCAGACAGTTATTCCCCATTCTGAGAGGTTTAACTCATAATAAGCAGAATTCTGAACGGAGATACCGGATGGTAACCGTAATTCTCGGTTTTGGGAATCCCCGCACTGAACTTCCTCACCAATCAGGACGCTAGCAGAAAGTAATCAGTGTGCCACGGTAGCTCTGCTGCCCCGTGGGATATTTTCACACCACAAAAATACTCCCCAAAATATAAAATATTTATAATGTGCAAAATATGCATACAGTATGTAAAGACATTTCTGATATGTAGTATATTTCTTGCTTGTGTCCAGTCAAATTGCGTTGTAAAGTTGGCTGCCTAGAAGGATGTATGCGACATTTAGAAATCAAAGACTCACCGCACGCCTCTTCATCCGCGCAATCCCAGCAGTCGCAGACGAAGTTACATGTTTTGTTTTGAGGGACGGAGCAGCCGCTACTAGAAGAAACCTGTTGAGCTGCAGACATGAAGAGACAATAAACAATATTGTATTGTAGCAATTATAACCTTTGCACAGTACTTAATACCCTTATGTGAGGCGCTGAAGAACTTGCTTACATGGGTAGCACGCTACACAGTGTAGTGTGTGAGCTTGGAAGGAGGTTGTCTTGTAAATGTAAATCCGTATTTGTAAAGTGCGAACTACTCACCCTTACGGGTCTCAAGGCGCTGGTGGAAACTAAGGGGCAGATTTATGAAGGCCTTGCGCCGCCGGTGCGTCATTTTTAAAATGGGAAAAAGTGACGCACCGGCGGCGCAAGAGCTTCATAAATCTGCCCCTAAGTGAGCTATTACCCAGAGTCACATGGTGCTGAGCTGAGCTGCCGCCGGAAGCCGGGGATCGAACCGTGAATCCTGTGCTGCCCTGGCAGCTGCACCGCTGCACCGCACCAGTCTTTTTTTTAGATCCTATGCGGATGTGTTTGCATATTGTCCCTGATGGCCACTGAGGTTCAGTTACCGCTCTGCAAGCTCCTTTATGGTATTTCTTATGATCAGAGTCAACTAACCACCTTACTGTCCTGGGTTGTTCTTTCTGGGTGCTTTTGTTGATGTTTATATTCCTGAGCAGGCATAGTTTGGAGAGATGTCAGGAGATCTACTGGGATGGGCTTTGTTACAATCATCACTTTTATGATTGTCGGTGTGAGATGTCAGGATAAGCCATTGTATGCCATTAGTAGGGACTTACAGTTTTGGACTAAATTCGTTGGCGCTTTTAGGTAGGTCTCTTCACTTATTCAATGCCTGTTTGTTGGTAAAGAGTGCCTTGCTGTAGTAGAATGGTGCAGTACTGACTTGTAGACATAACCTGTAGCAGATATTTCTTATGTGGGAGGGCAGGGCAGTGTAATGGAATTATGAGAAGTACATCTGGCCTCCAGTAATGCTGCATGGCTGTATATACTCACCTCATATATTCTTGACAATATTGCATAACATTTTTAACTAAGACAAAAAGGACCAACTATTTTTGCAGCAGAATACAGAAACTACCAGCGTGGGAATACCTCTTTGGTCTGTGTTTTTACTTCATTTACAAGCGACAAAAATGTGAACATTGATATGCTACAGAACAGTATATGTGTAGACAAACCATAGGAACACACCTTTTGAAATAAGATATAAGATGGTGTTAATTAACAACTTGGACCAATTGGCACTGACAAAAATGCTTCACCCTTGCAGTTTATGTAATCTAGACCCTTTGTTTTTGGAAAAAAGATTACAGAATAGAGCATACTAATAGCCTTAATGTATGTTAAATATGGGAGATAGTATAGGATTCGGGGAAAGATTCAGGCTTCTTGTTTTGCAGTCCGTAAGCAAACACAATTTGCTCAATGTGTTAAATGTATCTACTACATGGGTGAAATAAATTGTGAAAACTACAAAATATATCAGTTTAACCCCTCCCATGCTGGTGACGGAACCGCTCCGTCACCAGCCTCGGTCGCGCTGTGCTAGTGACGGAGCGGTTCCGTCACGGCCCGCTCGGCGCGCCTGCGCGGCACGTTGTATTGAGCGGGCAGGGCCGTGACGGCACCGTTCCGTCATAAGCACAGCACGCCCGAGGCTCGTGACTGTGCGGTTCCGTCGGGAGCATGGGAGCGCCGCGCGGCCCCCCTCCCCCCTAGCGCTGCTGCGGAATTGCCGCCGCAGCGAAGGGGTCAATATAAGGATAATCCACTTGTTAAAATAACTTTCCCCCAACTTATCGTACAATGGATTCAATTAGTATTTTATCTTAGATATCTGGGGCCAGATGTACAACCTGCCAAATAGCGCCTCGCAAATTGCGTCGCATTTGCGACCCGCAATTTGCGAGACGCAATTTGGCATGTATAACATTGTGTTTAACCCTGTTTGCGATTCCCAATGGGGTTGCAAATTGAGAGGCCCATGAATATTAATGAGCCTTTCGCAATTTGCGAGCCTATTTGGAATGACCGGCCCTCCCAGGGATGGTGGCTTGCTGGGCTCAACAGCCCACCATGTCTGGGACTGCATTTACAGCTAATATTGCATGCATTTGCAAAGGGGAAGGGTTCCCCTTGGGACCCCTTCCCACTTGCGAATGCATTACCACCTACTTGAAGTAGGTGGTCATTTGTGAGTTTTTTGCAACCGCAATTGCGGTTGCAAAACGTTGGTACATAGCTTTGCCGACGCTATTAGCAAGGGAACGCCCCTTCCTAACAGCAAGTCGCAAAATACTGTTTGTACATGGGCCCATGCTTTTTAGCGTGCGCAAACGGGTCTAAGACCCGTTTGCATACACTAAAAAGCATTGTACATCTGGCCCTTTGTGTTCTCTTCCACTCCTCATACCGCTAGGGCTCTCCCCAGATGCAGAATGACACAGTAATTTAATCATTCTTCATCGGATTGGACATTGAGAGATACACTAGCCCCTCACAAAATACCTTCAAAACCACCAATACTCTTCACCTTATCTTGACTCAACCACACACAAGACCCTGGAAGAGGCTCCAGCCTATGCCGAAGTCATGAACATTGCAGCAGTCCATTGAGGTCTCTTCATGACATCCAGACCCAAACAACACCAGAGAAAACAGGAATCACACAAAGGGCCCCATTAGGAGAGCGGCAGGGTAGGTAGAATAAACCTCTGGACCATGAACAACTCTAGCCTCCACAATGGCAATTCTCCCACATGTACAGCAGGTATTACCAAAACCACACATCAAACCCTTCTTCGCACGTTAGATTTAGCTTAGTAATAGTTTAGCAATAGCTTTATATTGGTTTAGATTACCTACAGTACCATACATAATACCAACTACAATAACATACAGAAATGACAAAATAAGTATTTTAAAAACTTGAAATCACAAGACATCCAATATAATCCCAAAATTCACACAGACTTTAACCGATTTATTATTATCAGATGCCAATAATTATTTGATTTTATCTATGTTACAACCATCACCAAGGAAGGATCCTAAAGCTTAGATCAGAATTAGGTTCAAAATACTTTTCAGAAGTAACTATAATTCTTCCCACAATATTATAACTGCACAACCTGCATCATCGGAACCTTTCATTGAAATTCACACATACATCTGTGCGCTCAAACATACCTTTATGGCTCAAACGATTTTGAAGGTAGCCTGAACAATCAATGCGAATAGCATATGATCACACTTCTTCAGCTGTTCTCACATAGTGAACAAGGTGTGTTTTGATCTTATTCTGATACTAGGAAGGGGCTGCAGTTAAATCATCTAGAACCTTTCAGCACTCCAGCCAGAATTGCGACATATTATGACGTGCTTCAGCTAAATTTACATCAGGTAACATTGTAGCCCAAGCCTTAGATGATTTGAGAAGAAATTGTAGCATTTGGATAATAGAGAGGCACCATATTGAGTGCAAATTAAACTCAGCTCAAATTACCTCATAGGGTGTAATATTAGCGAGATGAAAATACGTGAAGCAGAATACCAGATTCCAGTTTACCTATGGAGTAGCTTCTGTGAAATCTCTTCAATATTGGTGCTGAGAAATAACCTCTATATTTCCTTCCAAATCTGCAGAGGCCGTTAGATACACCCATAGCACTCTTCTCTTTAAACAGATAATCAGCGTGCCACTTCATATTAGAGTAGACTGGGGCACTCAGGTATTTGTAGTCAGGATTCTCTTCGACAGACCCCCTCCTTGATGGACTGGAACCTGCATTACCCCCCCCCCCTAGCGCCTTGAGACCCTTACGGGTGAGTAGTCACGCTTAACAAACGCCTGATTAATTGATTGATTGATTGATTAATTTAAGGAACCCAATTTGTCTATTCAATGTGTTACCAAAACACATATTGTACATCTTAGTTAGGTTGAGGACTAGTGAATTATGTTCTTCAAGTGTCGAAAGAACATCTAAAGGTCTCTGGAGACCGGTAAGTGTTCAGTCCATGAGTAAAATGGCATCTGCATGGACAATACAGCATATGGGAACAGAACTGTCTTGAAGGCAAACAATGTTGCTTTAGATAACTCAATAATCCTGTAACAGATGTATTCTGAGGTCAATAAAGACCACATAAAATTATTTTAAAACGCATATAATATTTCAGTATTAAAACAACTTTAAAAAAACGTTTTAGAAATGTATACAAATTATAACAGACAAATTCATTAGATGGCGATTTACAAAACGTTTTTAAACTTTGAGCAGAAGAAATATTATATCTAAAACATATGGGCTTTATATAGACCGGCGCTGAACCTCTACCAAGATCGAATTTGAACAAACTACCAAAAGGTGAAGTAAATCTTGGTCTACTCCATAACACAAATCACAGATCCCTGAAGTATTTTCGCAATTATTGCATTTAGAGGTATATGCTTTTAACGGAAGAATCCCAAACTACAATAAGAGTATAGTGCGCCGGACCCTGTGTTCTAACGAGAAGCGTATATAGTGTTGCGGGGTTTTATATTTTAGACTATCAACTAATTGTGTGAAATATTTTAATTGAGAACAGTGTTATATATTAAATAACATGGGCCTTCAGAAGACATCCTTGCACAACTCACATTGGACTCTTGAACGTAATCCATCGTTTTAGAAGCCAATCTGGCCCCATATATTGCAGCGCAATTAACCCAGAATCACAACTAATTGTCTTTGTACTTGAGGTTGATTGAGTTCTCGTACAGAATTTCAATACTAATTTTATCAAAAATGATTGAGTAGTCCACAAATATACAATACAACCTTAGGGTGAGTGCCGCTATATTGTGCATTGCTCACTTACCTGTGCCCCAGAGAATAAATTTGATTAAAAAACAAAGTAAAAAACTCTGAAGCAAATTTCACTGAACATGCAAGAAGAATTCTGACTAAAATCTTCACTTGGGGCTCACCATGCTAGTATACAATGACTGCCAATAAATGATCTGCTACATATTCACATCAGGGCAACAATAATGTTTTTATCCATGTTTCAGAAAATTAGCCAGTCTCAAGAAAAAAAATAAAAGGTTGAATAGAGAATCTCTATCCATCTTCAGAGTTTGTTTATGAGATACTGTTGGTCTAACATTTGGCCCAATTGAAATAGATCTGCTGCTTGCCTCTGTAGTTAACTTACTTAAAGCATACTTATAGCCATGGTGGAGATCCCTGTTGAGGAACAGAATTCAATAGGGTGGCAGAACTCAAGCATAATTGTGGGAAAATGGATTATTAGTTGGAGGAGATGTGAGTCCTCCAAAGTAATAATGTTACAGATACGTACTATATCCAGTTAATAATCTAAACCATAGTATAACCCATGGTAGCTGTAGCACAGAGCAGGCAGGCTTTATTTAGGAGAAACGTGTAAAGTATTTATTAGTACCAAAACAGTTAAAAAGTAGACAACACAATACAAATCCCACTCAAATCTATAAAATTAGAGTAAGTTTTAATGCGAAGATACCAAAATGTCACAATTTGGATGTAGGGAATGATTTTCAGTAGTTTTAAATCATTCTAGCACCAAAAATCGCAAAGCATAAACTGTGGTTATCTAATCATACTAGACAGAGTCAAAAGTAAAGGCTGACGTGATGGAGCACAGGTCAGATTCAGGGACCACGTTTGTCCAGTGGAAAGTTTACCTTTGAATTTAGTTGTTTTTATGGAGTAAAGTCCTTGTCGACGATGTTGTTGGCGGATCATACAGCAAGCTGGACCTGAAAGCAGCTCATCGACGCAGGCGAGCTGACACTCAGGCTCTCGTGGGATCCTTTGCTCCAGAAGAAGTTTGAGGCGCTTGGCGTCAAAAGTGGGAAAACTCAGAGTGGGCAAAGTCTGAAACATGGTCCAGAAATATGTTATCATTGTTGGGGTGCCGCTCAGCATTGATCCCTATGAAGTCCTCAATGTTTGGACTTTAAAACATTTCTGGAAGTCAGGATCCTTTCAGGAGGGCAAAGCAGCAAGCTGAGTGCCACCGACAGTTTGACATTGGTTGCTCAGCGGCGGCCCAGTGGCAACCGCTTTTAGAAAAAGTTTCTAAGTGTCCAGTCTTGCAAATTTTAAGGAGGGACACATATGCTCAAACACCAGACAAGTGTCCAGGACATTTTGAGCACCACTTTGGGCTTAGGACTCAATTTTTTAGAAGCCAACAGAAGGGTCCAGGACAGATCCAGTTGGAACAGATCAGCTGGACTTAGCAGAGATTTGGCCCCTGGCATCCTTTGTGTTCCTGACCCTTAACAGGAGACTAGTCAACACGCCTTTGGAGTCCATTCTTCTGTCCTGGGCACCGTGGTGCAGGGGGCCCCAAGCTCCAGGGGGCCACCTTGGTACTGCACTCTGGCCGGAGAGCTCCCGATTGAGCCTTGAGCGGGCCCCTCTACATACCTTGCAGGGAGGCCCCCTCAATTTTCGTTAAGCCAGTGGTCCTGGGTACATGTGAGGAGTAGGTTCATCCCTTTGGGTTTTTCTCCACAAGTTTAAAAGCAGGCGCAGTCCTTCTTCTGTCTTCTACAGGTCCAGAGGTGTTCTGAAGTGGGTACGGAGGATGTCCATTTTATGCTTAGTGACAGCCTCCGGGTGAGGGAACATCCTAGCCACTACCGACCCAATGGGGTAAAAGTTCCCTGGGGTGTCCCTGCTCACTTTTGCAGCACTTCCTGTGTGTTTTACAGTAAACTATCCCACAGTGCCCTCTCTACCTAAAACCAATAAAGCAAAACCTTTCTTCACTTGTGCAGAGCTCTGTGAGCCCACTCATAGGTGAGACTAGTATAATAGACAAACCCTTCCCTGTGGCCACCCAAGATGGTTCAAAGGGCAGCCGCTCTCCCACTGGGATTGGTGTACAGTTGGCTAACAGGAAGATTAAATGGTAGGCATAGATGTGAGTTACATCTGCTTGCGACAGGGTTGGCATCTTCTGAAGTTTAATTAAGTTCCTGGGCACAGCCCATATGGTCCTGCTGTCAGGGGAAAAACAACTCACCGCACCCAAGTTTTTAGTGTTAGTGTCTGGGAGCAAACATATCTCACTCACCCCAATAGAGCCATTAACGGTCAGGTGACACTGAAAATTAGCAGAAAGTCACATTTGGCTTCCGCAGGAAAATGCCAACTTTCTAAAATTGCCATTTTCAAAACAGCAATTAAAAATCAGACTTCACCATTAGATTAGATTTTCATATACCAATAATTTGAGTCCTTGAATTGTTCTAGCAATTCCCAAACTTAAATTATGTATTATACAGCTTTATAATGTAATCCAGTGTTTTTCCTTGGGAGAGGTAGCCTTGCCACAGTTAAAAACGACTTTGGAGATTTTACACTTACAACACATGTAAAAAAAAAATATATTTCACAGAAGCCGCCCACTCTTCATAGCTCACATTGCGTGGTGCACTGGGTTAATGGGAAAATCGTGAACTTGGCTCAGTTGATGGATATCCATAACAGTGGAGCAAACCTCGGGAATTAATTGATCAATGGGTAAATGATGACTTCTGGACCTTTCAAATTAGGGGGCCCATTAGGATGTAGGGCGGATCGCCACCGCCCGCATGGCGGTGGTGATCCACCCTACATCCTAGGCCGCCGCCACCCATTTCACCCCGCCATATTAGTATGGCGGGGGGACCGTGATGGACGGGAAGACTGTCCGCCGCTTTTCCACCCGGTCAATGAGTTGACCGGGCGGAAAAGGGTTTCATATGGTGGCGGTGTCTGCTAGACACCACCATGCATATCAGGATGCAGGCGGGAGGGAGCCTTTCCGTGGCGGCGTTGCGGCCACAGAAAGGCATGCGTTATTTTAGTTTGGGGGCCCGTTGCGGGCCCCAGGATGTTGGGGGGTTGAGGGGGGCACATGGGGGGTATGGTACCCCCCTACGTGTGCATGCATAACATGGCAGGCACCGCGCGGTGCCTGCCAAGTTGTGCATGCACATGCATGACATGCATTTTTGGCATTGGGGCGGGTGGTGCTGAAAGCACCACCCGTCGCAATGTTAAAAATGCAGGATGCGCCCGCCAATGTGGCAGGCACATCCTAATGTCACTCACAGGACCCCCGCACATTTGGCTGGCGGTCCCTTTTACCGTGAGGATGGCCCTAGTGTTACATCATCTCCAAATAGAGACACCAGAATATGTCGCGAGAAGAAGTTTAGGCCTCTTTTGGCATGGTATTGTCATAGCTATGCAGCCAATGGTTCCATAGCCATAGCAAACAGGATGAGTGAGAGGGGACATCCCTGATCTGATCTCCTCACGATTAGAACTGTACTAGACAACTGCTCAGTCTGACTAATATGGGTGGATGGGTGCAAGGGACAGGTAAAATGTAAGTATGCATGTCTTACTTTTTAAATAACTTGCACCCTGCTGTAAGGGCATGTAGGGCCTACCCTAGGGGTGTTGAATTTGGCCCACTGACACTTCACACTCAGGCTGTAGGGGCAGGCCTGAAGACATGCTTTGCATCGTCACTTTAGTAGTGCCACAATAGGTACAGAAGTCCAGTATTGATATTTAATTACAGGCCCTGGGTACAATAGGTAACATGTACTAGAGACTTATAGTAAGTAAAATATGCCAGTTTGACAAGTTTTTAGAGGTTAGAGCACATGCAATGGGGCAACGTTAGCAGAGTCCCAGTGTACAGAGTCCAAAAATAACTGCATCAGTTAAACAAAATGGGGCTGATCATGCAAAAAGAGGCATGTACTTAAATAACATAGTCGAATGAGTTATCCATACATCTTCACAATAGGGTGGGGAAACATTCTCCACAGCTAACAAGCTAGTGCTTTCTTTGACCCGGCCCCACAAATCTCACTAAATTACAACAATTTTTTTTATTTTATTTTTTTATATCGTTATTGCGTTTTTAAAATTTTCCTGGGTCATCATGAACTACAGATATAAATAAGTTGAAGTGCATTACTATATAAAGCACATATTGGGAATTCACGGTAACTTTACATTTATAATACGTATTGAAACTGATGTGTGTACAACATTGCAATGTGAACAATTGAGCACAATGTCCATTGCATTCCATGTCACGTCTCAGTGACCGAATGATGAAACCTCCGCATCTCACAGTTGCTCGGAGTGTATGTGTCTCTAGTTGCAATATTTGATGTACATCCCTTTGCCCTGTAAGGGAAACCTATGAAAGACCGCATCTGGGCACAGCCATAGGGCCAGTGGAAAATGCAAAATAAGATATATATGTATTTGGTTATAAAAGAATCAAACAAACTAAAAGTGCCATCAACAACTCATCACATCTGGGTCAGGGTGTTTGTGACACAGGTATGCCAAGTCTATTACCTCTCTGGCGAGGCTTACTAAGTTATTCGCGCCACCAGAGGCCTAGCTCAGCAGTCTTGGGTCGTTGCCATCATCGTTCCGCTTTATCTGTGGCTGTGGGTCATGTTCTAGGGACCTGGTTCTTACCCTAAATTCGGGGTGTGGTGTACCTGTGTGTTGGGGTCTACACCCCTCCCGCCATTGTCCTGTGAGGAAGTGCTGTTATCTTCCCTGTTCCTGTGTATGAACTCTGTGAGGAGAGTGTCCTAGTACTGCGCTATTGGGTATTTAAGCAGCCCGGCTACTTCCTCCTTATGCAGTGTTGTGCTTTCTGCTTGTGCCCACACTGAGAGGGATTTTTTCCAGCTGCCCGCTACTGGAGGGTCAGTGTGTTTCCATCGGTTGGTTATGAGTCGCTTTGTTACGATTAATCCTAAATCAATAAATGTAGAGGTGACCTTGTTTTTCTTAGATCTGGGATAGAGGCCTAAGACACAAATTTCCCATGTGAATGTTAGTGACTGGTCGGTGCAATTCGTAAGTGTTGTGGTGCCTGTGTGCCAGTAGGGAGTAAGGGAGGTGCAGGACCCTTAGCATATGAAGGAGATCCGCGTTTGCCTGTAGGCGTCGTGGATACTTTGAAGTGGTGATATGAAAGTATCTGTTTATTTTGTCAGGGGAAAGGTATGCCCTCTGTGTAATATATGTTTGTATAAGTTTGAACTTTGAGCTTCTCGCATATTTATGGAGCTAGCCAGAATTGCGTCCCATTCTTTATCTGTCCATGGTCGTCCTCTATTTGCTTCCCACCTTTCATGAAGGGACAAAATGGGTTTCAGTGTGTGAGTGCCTAGTGCCTCTACCAACCAATGTACTATATGTGATCCTTTTCCCATGATATGTAAGTATTGCAACAGAAGATGTGTTCCCGGTTCAGTGGTTAGGTCTCATCATGCTGCCGTTAGGGATCTCATGATAGAGTTGTGTAAAAGAAACTGTCCTGCAGGTAAGTAAGTCGTATTCTGTCGTCAATGTCTCGAAAGACAACAAGGTGCCATCTGCGTAGAGGTCACCCAGTGTGTCCAATTCTACCTCGTGCCAGCGTATGAGCGCCCTCTCTAAATTACAACTATACTGTATGTGTTTCTTTCTAAAATTCAATTACATTTTTATAATGTTGCTTCGTATAATGCTTTAGAAATAGATGGATTGTTTAATTCCATCTATGCACTTTTTTGTAAAGCAAGTTTCTATGCCTATTACACAGTTTCTGATGGAACCATTCTTTCTTGTACCTATCAACACAATTCTTAATTATGTTGGAGTATGCAGAAAGCCACCCTTTTCTGTACTCTACAATCCTTCATTTTGAATAGCTTGCGAGTATTGTTCTTGACCTTCTTATTAAGAGTGTTAAGGCAATTTGTTCAAAGAAACTCTTAGTGAAGATGCTGGGGAGCCGCATTAAATATTTAAAAAATGATCAAGCAAAATATAAAGTGGTAATTAAAAAAACGTCAAAGGAAATTCAAACGTTGTCTGGGAGGGAAGGAATTGTCAAACCACGTCCCACAGCTGTGATTAAAGAACTTGAGAACTATTTGCTGCGTTTGAAATGCAATAAAAAGAGCAAAAAAAGGCCCGATATGAAAGACTAGCCTTTCCAAAAGAACGTTTAGCTTATGTTGCACTATGTATATTCTCCCACTGAAGCGTGATGGATTTATCACAAGTTTGCAATTTTTACAATTTTTCATTATAACAATAGACATAATAATTCCTGTTATAGCAGATGTATAATTTGATAGAGGACTTCAAGCAAGATGACTGCTACTGATACCCTGGTAATTTTAGGCAGATTAGAAAATTTCCTCGAACACTGAGATGCTGCGGCTCGAATCCTCAAGTTTTAAGAAGCATCACACCCTCTCACAAGCTGTTTCAGAATACATTACCAGAACTCTCTAGTTCCTGTTGCCTCAAATTCCACTTCAATGCCTCACTTTGAACATTTAAAAACGAACCTATAAACAATTATTCAAAAGTCCCCTCTCCACTCGAGTGCCCTTGAGCTTGTAACCAAGTTCGAACTGACCGTGTTCCCTATCCTAGTCTTTCTTATTTCTTTAGACAGCACCTACGTTGTACTACATTATTGACTTTCTATTTTACTTTCTCCTACCTCTCTAGATAATTTGCTGCCCTTCTTCCAGCGTTTTTCGCTCCAATACCAATCTGGGTTCCGGATCCACCTCAGAGCCTGGCTTGCCCTCAGTGTCTCTAGGCCACATTGACACTGTAACTTTGTGACACAATTGTTCTCCATGGCAACAGTTGACCCTGCAGTCCTTCTACGCTTCTACGTCACAATTGATAGAAATAATCATATTCACTGCCCAACACCCATCTTCGTACGGCAGCCTCTGCATTATATTTTCAGATTTCAAGGATGCTTAATATTTATTGTTAAATGTTATATATAGGTACTCACAAACTTACGACTCCTCTCTATCCAGCACTCTAATGCTTTTAGACACGGCCTTCTTTTTGGGTAGGAAGACATTTAAATAAACATTATATTAATTAGATACTATTCTAAATGTTGTCCAAATACATTTTTATATATTTGGAAGAGATCCGTGAAAGACGAGTTTTTAAAAAATATATATTTTTGGTTAGTGAAGACTTTGGTTATGGCATGTGATACTTTAGTTTTCCAGAGTACAACTTAAATTAGTGCAACTCATTGTACAACTTATCTGTCAAGGGCGTAAAAATAAAAGTATCCTGTTACAATTTTGTAGATCACTGATTTTCAGTTATTTTTGTTTTTACGATCCATTCCAAAACTGATAAATACTACAAATCATATGCAGAAATGTCCTGATAAATGGAAGTGTCGGTTTAAGATATTTGGATGAATTTCTGTGATTGCTACACTAAGCACAATTCCTGCACGAGTGAGGCATGAATGCAAATAGGGTTCTGGTTCTCTAAGAGGAGGTAGTGCTCTTGTAATTGAGTAATAAACCAAGCAAGAAACCTCATTAAGATGCATTCAGTTGGTGTTTTCCTTTTTGTTCCAGACTGTGCTGGGTTCTAAGCCTGCAAGGATGGATGATAATATAAGGCCTCATTAGCCGCTGGGATGTTGAAGGCCCTCCTCTGTTGACCCCACATCTACCAGTCTGCCATATTTAAGCTTCTGCTGCTACCCAACTTCCTACCTTCACTACTGAAGTAGTACTTTTGGCGAAAATGCTCAAAGCCAATCATCTCATTAGAACCATGGTTGCATGGGCTATCTGGCATTTTAAAATTATTTTTCAAAGACTAATCCCAACTTGTGCATTTTTTTAAAATATAAAAATATGTGTTCCTTGCGTGCTCAGAGATTTCTCCCTACGCATGGGGGACATTTGCCATTTTTTTCTTCACCATGACTCCCATGGTGTACAAAGTGGTTCAGGATAGGTAAAGACAGCATTGGAAGCCCATCCCAGAACTGACGTGCCTTGCAAAACCACAGAGCTGGTAGTTCTGCAGCACGTGGTCCACCAGGACAGTGTTTTCAAAGGCAGAGCAAGTGATACAACTGTTGAGCTCTCCCGAATGTTTACGCAAGCTGGAATCAGGTGAATGTCTATGCTTCCCTTCAGAAGTGAAGAACAGGCACAGAAATATAACCATATATATGAAGACAGGAAAATTTGCTATTGTAGCTAAGATTTGAGAAAGATTTTATTCCCGTGTCCCTGCCGTAGTCTCAAGTAAGGAGAATAAAAATGCATGGATGTTGGTGCGCGGAATATGACCCAGATTGTTTTTTTTTTCTTAAAAATGGCAAAATACCTACAGATTGTGGATCATACCGACCCATCTCCCTCATAAATACAGATGCGAAGATCTTTTCGAAAATTCTTGCATATCAAACTTGCTCCAATGATGTCAAGCTTGGTGTCCGATATCCAACATGGTTTTATACCTGGCAGAGATACTACAGCTCACGTTAATATGGCCATTGGGGCATTCGATTATGTGGAGAAAGAGGGGGTGGGTCTGGGTATGATCCTTTTAGACGCTGAAAAGGACTTTGACAAGGTCGGGTGGGAATTCTTATGGGGTGCATTGAGTGCATTTGGCCTTGGGAGGCAGTTCAGACAGTGGGTGCGTGCCTTATATTATAAACCTACAGCTAAGCTCTCATATTCTGGATCATATTCTACTTCATTTGATGTTTCTTGTGGAACGAGGCAGGGTTGCCCTCTTTCCCCGCTGTTATTTGCTCTTTAAATAGAGCCGTTTATATGTAACCTACAAGCTAATAAACATATCAAATCATTAAGGACTACTTCTAGCAGCCTGAAGATAACAGCATCCGCGGATGATTTGGCAATTTTTTCTACTAATCCAGTAGAAGCCGTTCCAGTCATTGAGAGGGCTGCAATTAAATTTGGATTAGTTTCGGGGTACAAATTAAACACTAACAAAATACAGGTTCTCGTTAATTTAAAGCCAATTTTGGGGAGTGGTATTACAGCTATGTATTTGGGGGTCAAGATTTCTGCTAAAGTGTGCCAAAAAATATATTTAAATTATACTGCTTTATTAGACGAAACCGCTAAAATTCTAAAAAAAGATTGGCATAAACTCCCTATAGGGATTTTGGGGAGATGCAATTTAATAAAGATTCAAATACTCCCCAAATTCTTATACTTGTTTAGATCTATTCCCTTGCGTCTTCCTAACATTTCTTTTAAAAAATTGGATGGAGTCCTGAGTTTTATCTGGGGCTTTAAGAAGGCTTGGCGTGCCATTGACTTGCTTAAATCACATTATAAACAAGGTGGCCTTGGTTTATCAGACTTTAGAATTTATTTTTGGGCAGCATTTGCCGGGCGCTTCCGTAGTCTCCTGGGGATCAATCAGAAAGATTCTTTATATAGACTGATCTTAGGCGACGATAGTTTATTTTTTCTATATCGCATTAACGATCCAAACTATTTTGAACGTGTTACATTTAAGACAGTTAGAGACAGTGTTTTCATATGGCGGGTTATGGCTGCCAAAAGTAATTTGTCGCTAATCCACACTAAGTTCCCACTTTGGGGAAACTCAATGCTTCCTGAAATATTTCAAGATTATAGAGGCAGATCGTGTTCTACATATGGGATCCTATGCTTGGGCGATTTGTACAAGGCAAGAGGAATTAAATCATTTGAAGCTCTACAATTCCAATACAAACTGCCTACTAATCTTCTGTTCAAATACTTACAGATAAGGGATTACTTGCGGAAGAACTTGGACTCAAATATGATTACTAAATCCTTGATTTGGGATCTTTTACATGGGGAGAAAACTACATTTCTTATAGGCAATATGTATAAACTGTTGACTAGCTTCAAAGTAGATGGGTGTGTAAAATTAGCAGCACGTTGGAGTCAAATGTTGAATACAGTGATAATACCTGGTAGGATCACTCAGGCTTTGGGTAACATAGGTGACTCAGTCCACTCTGTGAGTCTGCAATTACAACAATTTCGTTCAATCGGTATGTTGTATTATACACCTGAAAGGATTGATAAATGGGCAGGAGGTAATAGTGGTGGGGAAAAGACCAAATGCCCTAAATGTGGGACTCAAGCTGCAAATCTCATTCACATGTTCATAGAATGTCCGAAATTGCAGCCTTATTGGCAGAAGATCGGTCAAGTGTTCTATAGCAAACTTGGAGTGAGGCCTACATTGACGGTTCTAGAAATTATGTTAGGTTTATAAGGTAGATAAACCAGCTGTGGCACTGTCTTTCTCAATCATGATGGTGGCAGCTACATTGGCTATCGCTCTGATGTGGGTCTTCCTGCTGCCGCCAACTATCTGTGATTGGTGGTCTATTATTAAAGGAACTTATGACATGGAATTTGCCCTGGCCAAGGCTTGGGGTATAGGCTCTATGGTCAAGAATGAAAACAATTGGGGTCCTATGGATCTTGCGATATAGTTTAACTAAGATAAAGAAACTTTTTTTTTGTTTTTGTTTTTTATGTATAAAGGACTGAATGGGTGTAGCTAAATATTTGGAATTTTCCTGATCAGTTATACCAGTTGATGATTGGGATTATCTTTAAATACTCGGATATGTTCAACGTATTTTATTGATGACTATTTGTATTTATTTTGATTTATGTTATGAACTTATGTATATTACTCTTATATGATGTCAATACATTTTTTCTTTTTAAAAAAAGGGTGTTGGTGCGCATGGAAGGTGCCCACGTGCTCAGTGGTCGGGCACGAAAGAAGGGTGAGTTCCTCAAATAGAGCCCCAGTAAGGCTCTGCCATTGGAAACAAAGCAATTCTCTCATCTCTAAAGCAGGGGTGAGAACTGAGAAGTGAGAAGACAAGGAATGTGACAATTTTTAGGGAGAGGTCCCCTTACTGCCCACCATTAAACAAGACCCACAGCTCTTGCATTCAATCCGAAGTCACAAATGAGCCATAGTTTTTGCAACGTAATCAATGCGCCTGAATCTTAAACATAAACCTTTCCACCTATACAGCTCTCAGTGAACCAGGAAGGAAATCCTGATAGTAACAGACTTCCAAAAGCAATACAAAAGTTGGAATTAGAACAGGACAGGTTTCATTGTATGACAAAATTTAACGTAATCCGCAATTACATTGCCTACTTATATAAACAAAAAATTCTCTTGCCTTCCACCTTGGCTCAGTGTTTCAGGGTGTGTCCTGGATGCATTTTAGTACAATGACCGTTAAAAGGCCATGTCTTGCCATCAAGAGGACCCTTTATAATTGAAAAAATATTGAAAATATTCACTGATTTACAGGTATCCAAGGCAGCTGCTTGAGAATAGGTGACATGTACCACCTCTTGGACATTATCATGCCAATTTTAGCTGCTTGGTGCTGGCCATCTGAAACCAGTGGCAGCTGCTATCATTGCTTAGTGGTGGGGCAGGTGGAAGGAAAACAATCAAAACTAAACACATAATTAAGATTACACTTACCTGCCGCTCCGATGGCCTCCCTTTTGCTTCTTCCCTCCGATCCTGGACTCCAGCTGCACACTGCACAGGCTCCCTGATCGCAATTCCACCACTTCTCTCATGCTGGGAATAGTATTTTCAGCATGAGAGAAGCGCTGGGATTGGTCTGAGCTGCTTCATTTGCCAGCTGGGTTGGAGAAACCTAAGTGCGCATGTCTGTTTGGCTGGCTTAAAACGGCCGGCTAAACAAACATGCACACTTAAAAGTGCCCACCACTCTTACCCCTGCCATGCCTGCCACACAGGATTGTAAGGCCCCACCCCGCTTAAGACTCGTGTCGTCAGCTGCCAGACAGGGCAAATTAAAATGATAATAAAATGCTATTATTATCTTTTTATTTTTCCTCTTTTAATAGGGTGGTGGCCCTCCTTCACCATTATGGAGAAGCCACCCCTGGACTGAAAGCAATGTAAGCCACCACAGTGGTAATCATCCTCATTAGCAACTGCTGCTGACATATGCAAGGCACAGCATTGACATGCGCCTTAACAGAGTCCCTCCAACCATTTTACCTCTAAAAACTAATGGAAATACAACTTAGTCAAATTTAAAGGCATCATATAATTTCTTCCTTGCTGTCAGCTTGCATTCAGATGCACCATGACTTTTGAATCACTGAGTGTTAAGTTTCTTTTATTGAATACTGAACCTTCATGTAAATGTCAACTAACTAGAGTATATCTGACAAGGAATTGCAAGTGAGTTTAAAGTACACCTGAGCATTGTCTGTCTAGGTATGAAACTGGAGACCTTTGGAACAAAGCAGTTCTGGCAAGGGTTGAAATAAGATATGAGATTGGGTGAGGCAGTGACATCACCAAGGATATCCCGAACGTCACTGGATTCAGCGTCATCCAGGACTACACAGTTCAACTTCAACTTTTCCATCACAATCTGAACTGATCTAGTTAAAGTTGATATCCTGAAAGCAAGGTTAATCGGGAGGAATGTAAAAGAGTTCCTAAATTAGTATTTAGACTAACCCAGACAGCTAACAAAGATACTGCTAAGGCCAAAACAGATACTACAATCTTCCTAACACTGAGGTAAAACAGGATGAATGAATGAATGAAAAACACTTATATTACACAATAGCTACCCTGAGGCATCCCAGCGCTGTAGGCGGTCGCAGACAGAAGAAAGGATTCAGCGGTTTTAGGGACAATTGTTAAAAAGTAGAGTTTTTAAAAGTTTGCGAAAGGGTAGGAGATTGGGCTCCGTCTGCATGCGTGGGGGAAGAGCATTCCAGTGCTTGGTGGAGTTATAGGAGAAAGAGCGTCCGCCGCATCTAGCTCTCTCTATCCTAGGTAGAAGGGCACGGGAAGAGGATGCTGAGCGGATGGTAGATTGTGGGGCCCTAAATACAGGGCATTCCTATAATCCAGATGGGAGAGGATAAGACCTTGGACCAGGATTTATTTTGCTTGCAATGGGAGCAGGGGGAGTATTTTACGTAACCTCCTCAGCAGGCCGTAGCAGGCAGCCGTGAGTTTTGCCGCTTGGTAGTTGAAACTCAGGGAGCGGTCCAACCATATGCCAAGGCTTTTGATCTGGTCTTTGGGGACTGGAGCGGCGCCCAGGCATTTCAGCCAGAGTTGCTCTGAGCTGAAGGAGGGAGAGTTCCCTAAAAGCATAAGCTCGGTTTTATCCCCATTAAGCTTTAAGCAAGAGAGTTCCATCCATTTGGCAACCTCCTCAAGAAAGCTTCCCAGGTTGCTTGGTGATGTTTCAGGGTGGTTTAATGTCACCACAAGCTGAGTGTCCTCACCGTAGGCGATGATTTTTATGCCAAATGGGCGGACAATCTCTGCGAAGGGGCTCAGGTAAATATTAAATAGTGTGGGGCTCAGGGAGGAGCCCTGAGACACCACAGCTGAGAGGCATCCGTTTGGAAACAACATCGCCTTCAAAGACCTGGAAGGATCGTTCGCCTAGAAAGGATTGTATCCAGGCGATGGCACTGCCTGACACACCCAGGTTCCCAAGTCTCAGAATCAACGTTTCGTGGTTTACAGTGTCAAAGCAGCACTGAGGTAGAAAAGAATGATTGCCGCAGAATATCCATGATCCAAGATCCTCCTCGCTTCCTCCGTTACTGTGA
Source organism: Lissotriton helveticus (assembly GCF_964261635.1). NCBI lineage: Eukaryota > Metazoa > Chordata > Amphibia > Caudata > Salamandridae > Lissotriton > Lissotriton helveticus. The sequence continues at coordinate 228,016,718 of NC_136065.1, forward strand.
GGAGGGCGGTTTCGGTCCCATATTGGGGACATAAGTCAGTCTGTGAAAGATGGAGTAGATTGTTGGTTTCTAGAAACTCTACCAGTACTGAGTTGACTTATTTTTCCAAACTCTTGCTCAGCCAGGGAAGGAGGGAGATGGGGTAGTAGTTGCTCAAGTTGTCCTGGTCAAGATTGGGCTTTTTTAGGACAGCCTTTACCATAGCACATTTCCGTGACAGGGGAACCACTCTGGAGGAAATGGAGGTGTTAAGCAGGTCGAGAACCGTTGGTAGAATGTCTCCTATGACTGGTAACAAGGCACAGGGGGTGCTGGGTCAAAGAGGGGAGCCAGACTTTACCCGGTGCACAATGGAATCTAGGGTTACGGAGTCCAGGGGCGGAATAACTGTAATGTAGCTTGGGTTCCGTTTCCTGTGCTGTTGGAGAGGGCCAGGGTTAATTAAGACTGGTTAGGAGTAAAGGTGGAGTATATATTTTGTATTTACTGGTGGAAGAACTCCACCAGGTTATTACATCGGGCTGAGCATCGTCTATGGTCGGTTGCTTTTGGGGCAATTTTGAAAGGGTTTTGGTGATCTGAAAGATTTCCTTGAGAGAGTTAGAAGCTGCATTGATTTTCTCCTTGTAAAAGGCAGCTTCAGTGATTTTAATTTTGCCTTTATAGATTTTTATTGCCTCCCTATATTCGGATTTGCTGGAGACTGCACAGGTCTGTCTCCGTTTCCTCTATAACCTTTTGCAGTGTTGTTTGAGTTCCCATAACTTTGGGGAGTACCAAGGGGATGACTTTGCTCTACATTTTTTGTGGGTGTGCCTTATGGGTAGCACATCGTCTAAGGAGTTCTGGATCCAGCAATTAAATTTCTCATTGGCTAAAATAGGGTTAGGGTCCTTGTTAGGTCTGGAGGTTTTGAGGGCTGAG